>NC_054480.1:39014341-40264341 GCF_017639515.1 Carcharodon carcharias | reverse complement strand
GTTAGTTGTTTAATTGTCCATCACCATTCACGACTGGCTGTATCAGGACTGTAGCACTTTGATCTGACCTGTTAGTTGTAAGATCAATTAGCTCTGTTTATAAAATGCTCCTTCTGGTCTTCAGCATGTAGTCCTGTGTTGTAGCTGTGCCAGGTTGGTACCTGATTTTTAGGTATGTCTGGTGTTTTTCCTGTCATGCTCTTCTCAACTCTTCATTGAACCGGGGTTATTTAATTGTAAAAATAAATAACACCGAAAAATGTCACTAACCTTTCATAAGTGTAAAAGCCTTACAATTTATGTAATTTTCTTGGGGTTAGATAAACTCAGTAATGCTTCATCATCTTGAAAGGGTGAAACTTTATCACAAGATGAGGTTTTACTAGAAGAGTAAAAGAACAGACTATAATTCAGGGTAAGTTTTGCACTTTTCTACTGGTTTATTGGTATTTCGGTATTTCTAAGTGAGCCAATCTTAGAAGAGTGAAAAACTGCCCTTAAGATTTCCCTTGTTGTAGAAATTGTCCAACTTATAATTGCATTGCATCAATGCTATTGTGGAATGTGAAACTAAAATCAGCTGGAGGTGGATCTTACACTTTCAGCTAGCAGGTTTGAAAGTGGTAGGGGGCAGGGAAGGGGTGGAGGGGGGGCATGTAAAATCCAGCCTCCCAGCTGCCTATCCACCTGCTCCCGACCTGTCTGAAATTTTATGGGATGCAGGGGAGGACCACCTACCCTTGAGCATATTGAGGCCCTTAAGTGGTCAAATAATGTGGCCCCATGAATGGGCAGTCAGAGGGTGTGGGTCACATCCCAGAAGTGGGTGAAAGCCTTATGGTGGGTGGGGTGTTGGCCTGATGAGAGGGGGGCCAAAGTTGGAGGTCACGGGCGAAGGTCATTGGAGGTGGGTCCCATGTCACTGAGCCTCATTCCTGGACAGGGAAGTGTTAGGGAATTTACCTCTTGAATCTATTCAGTCTTCCTCTTGATGAAGTTGCCACATTCCCCATGGACCATGAAACCAGCCAGCAGCAGTTAAAGGTCAAAAGCCACATGATAATTGCCATTTTAAAAGCTACAACCCACTTTCTTCCATCAGGGTGGCTTCTTGATCCACTTTCTGACTTCAGTTAAATCCAGAAATGGACAGGTTAGGGTCAGAAGCAAATTTGTTTTGTTCCTCCCACCCCCCACCAACCCAGCTCAAACCCTCCTCATTATTTTAGTTAAAATTCCCCAATTGTGTATATGTGTGTGGTGGTTTAGAGCTCTATTGAGATAGGATTATTATGCATGTATTCTTCTTGGGCAGTGTCGAAGAGATATTAATGTCTATAATGTTATTGGAAATTATTTTTTAAATTAGTGTTCCAGTGGGGTCTGTGCCTGTGTGTGTCTTAACTGGATTAAAGCCAGCTAGCCTGGGTGCTTTGATGTATAGTAGTTTTGAGATGTTAATTAGGTAAACGTAAGAAGGTTAGAAGATAAAGTGTAAATTTGCAATTGTTAAAAGAAACCATTCAAGACTGTGGGTGAAATCTTACACCTTGCTTGGTGTCTTCTAGCTATGCGTTTTTTTCATCTTACTAATAAAATTGGTGGGATGAAAGGATGTTATTGTTAGAAGAGGTAAAGTTAAATCTTACACCTTGCTTGGTGTCTTCTAGCTTTGCGTTTTTTTCATCTTACTAATAAAATTGGTGGGATGAAAGGATGTTATTGTTAGAAGAGGTAAAGTTAAAAGCCTAGTGATACAATGTAAAATTGACATTCAAAGAGAAAGATACATATAAAGGAGCATATGTATAAGGTAGAGGCATTTTAAGATTCAACAATTGTGAGAAGCCTCAAGCTACTATCTGCAAGGACCCAGAGCTGAAAGAAACTCATTTTGAATGTGACTGTCCAGGGTGTGCTTTGCCAAGTGTCTGTTTAAACCTGAGATTTACTGTTGCCTTAATGGGGATGTAACTGAGAGTCAGATTAATTAGGGGATTTTTGTAGTTATTACAATAGTAACTTTGTAGATGTATGTATGTGTTTATAATCTTTCTTGTATTAATGAATGTTTAATTTAGTTTTATAAAAACCTCTTGAGACTCGGTGGTCTTATTACTACTGAATTCAAAGCCCGCATCTTGAAACATACAAATTGCAAAAATGGGTTATGACATTTGTTTCTAGTTTCCCTCTGGGATTTGAACAACCCAGCCTTTACCATCGGCTGTGTCATAATGGGCAGTCCCTCAGGATTGAAGATGACTTACTTCCACTCTGGTTCAATGAGTTCTGAGAAGGTTGATAAGTCCAATGAGTGGACTGCAGATTGTGCCACATGTGGGGCAGATTGTGCTTGGAGTGTTGGGAGATTAGTGTGCTCTCTCTGACATCTCAACTTTGCCTCAGTATGCTTCCGATTAAGTCTCTCAATCTGTTTGGGGTGCCTTCCCAAATAAACCTTCTAAATTTTGGTCAGTTATAGGCCAGGGACTCCCATGGATCAGGGAGATGTTTGACCTTTTCTGTTCTGTTGTCCGCCTGGGTGTCTCTTGCACAGAGGTCTGAGCAGAGCGGTTGCTTCGGGGATCTGGTGTCAGGCATACAAATGACATGTCCTGCCTAGTGGAGCTGGTTTTCCATGATTAGTGCCTCAAACTGACACTTCAGTGATGTACTGAGAGTTTGCTGGATTTTTCGATGATTACTGTACTGTCTTATGGATGATTAGTTAAGCTGAGAACTCATTTGCCTATTCAAATGAATGTAAAAGATCCCATGGCACTTTCTTTTGGGAGACAAAGTCCCACGTCCTGTTCAACATTCAATCTTCAACCAACACAACAAAAGTAGATTAACTAGCCATTTATCTCATTGCTCTTTGTAGAACCATGTTGTGTGCAAACAAGATTTCTAATTCATCTCCGAAATACCAGGGACTGCACTTCAAAGGTAATTCATTTATTATGAAATATTTTGAAATAAAAATAGAAAATGCTGGAAAAACTCAGCAGGTCTGGCAGCATCTGTGGAGAGAGAAACGGAGTTAACATTTCAAGTCCATATGACTCTTCTCCTTCCAATATCCACAATATTTTGCTTTTATCTTAGTATGAAATGCTTTGAGGTGGCCTGAGGATACAGAGGACTAGATTTAAATGAAGTGATGTGGGGTCATGCTCACTGGTTGGAGACCACTTAACTTGACAGCAGGTCTTACCCAGGATCAAGGACCCTGGGGGCAGAAGACCCACCCACTGAGGGCTGCCAGTGAACCAGAGGCCAGCAAATCTATTAAATGGTAACGCCTTTGGGGAGATGGCGCCTGCTGCCAGTAATGCACCCACACAAAGCTTTGGATCATTGCTGGATCCCAGGCCGCAGGAGTGGGATGGAGGGGTGAGGACCATGGGGAGGGCAGGGGAGGTGGGTCGGCAGCATGGACAGGGAGATGGCTGTCAGCAGGCTTCCCTTCCCCACCTCACCGCCCACCACCCCCCAACCGTCTTCTTTTCGAACTCAATGCCTTTAAACAAGGCACCCTCCCTGGGACCCCGCAAGCTAACCTGATAGGATTTGCTTTTTGGGTTTTGCTTTTTGGGCTTCCCACATGGTGAGTCTCCTGCCCGCTGCTGAATACCAGTGGTGGCAAGATGAGGCCCTTAAGTGTCCATTAATTATTTATCTAAGGGCCTCAATTAGTGATGGGGCAGGAAGGCCATCCACAGGCCTTCCTGCCACAGACTTAATTGTGGTGGAGGCGAAGGTGGCACAGCCCCCATCTACTCCCTCCCACCTGATTAATTGCCCCCCAACACCAACTTGCCACTGGGGAGGGCAGTAATTTATACTCAGGAGGCCCCATATGCACAAGCCTATTTTGTTAAAGAGAATTGGGGAAATCAGGAACCAGCAATTAATTGATGTCAAGTTTGGTCTTTAGAAGTCTGCAGCTTGCAGGGCTTTGGAAAAACAGGGGATTAAGGATTTGAGATACTGGAAAAGAATTAGCGAGACTTGGAGTCCATGCAATAAATCTTTATTTTAACATTCACAGGATTAGAAAGACTGTTGAGTGATTTATTGCCGATTAGAAGGAACAAGAGTGGAAAATTCACAACTGTTGTAATTATTGTGGTTTTAATTTAAAGAAAATAAATAATAGTTTGAATAGGGGGAAGGGTTTGAGGCTACGAGTTGGAAAGGATATGTAGCTTAACCCCTTTCTTGAATACTGCTCCCATATCTGAGGAATTTTCTCTCGCTCTTTTGGGCAGGATACAAGTCATGGATGAACTTAGGCTTTTCAGCAAGTTAAAAGTCACTGAGGGGAAAATAAATATTTGACACAAATAAGGAAGCTAAACTTTCTTGAAGACAGTTTGAGTATGAGAATGGAAGGGAGGAGGGTCTTCCACTTTCAATTAAAGGAGATAGAGGGACTGATTGCTGATTGATGAAAAAGGACTGCGGAAGTAATCATCAGTGGTAAGGTGTGGCAGTTGTTGTTAGACTGTGCTATTAAAGAATTGAATAATTATTCTTTAAAAGCATGAAGGAGTTCAAGATTTAAGGCCTTCAAGTTTTGCTTGCAGGAGCAAGGCCCAGAAAATCAAGCATCTAATATTTTAGTGTTGTCGCTGATCTATATTCCCTTCTAGTGTAAGTTCTTTGCTAGGAACATTTTTTTTATTCGTTCATGGGATGTGGGCTTTGCTGGCTGGGCCAGCATTAATGCCCATCCCTGGTTGCCCTTGAGAAGGTGGTGGTGAGCTGCCTTCTTGAACCGTTGCAGTTCATGTGATGTAGGTACACCCACAGTGCTGTTAGGGAGGGAGTTCCAGGATTTTGACCCAGCGACGGTGAAGGAACGGTGATATATTTCCAAGTCAGGAGGATGGTGAGAGACTTGGAGGGCAACTTCCAGGTGGTGATGTTCCAATGTGTCTGCTGCCCTTGTCCTTCTAGATGATGATGGTCGTGGGTTTGGAAGGTGCTATTAAATGGGCTTTGGTAAATTTCTGTAGTGCATCTTGTAAATGGTACACACTGCTGCTACTTTGTGTTGGTGGTGGAGGGAGTGAATGTTTGTGGATGTGGTGCCAATCAAGCAGGCTGCTTCATCTTGGATGGTGTCAAGCTTCTTGAGTGCTGAGGGAGCTGCTCTCATCCAGGCAAGTGGGGAGTATTCCATCACACTGCTGACTTGTGCCTTGTAGATGGTGAACAAACTCTGAGGAGTCAGGAGGTGAGTTACCTGTTACAAGAGTCCTAGCCTCTGACCTGCTGTTATAGCCACAGTATTTATTTGGCTAGTCCAGTTCAGTTTCTGGTCAATGGTAACCCCCCCAGGATGTTGATAGTGGGGGATTTAGTGATGGTAATGCAACTGAACATCAAGGCGTGATGGTTAAATTATTTTTTTGTTGGAGAAGGTCATTGCCTGACACTTGTCAGCCCAAGCCTGGATATTGTCCAGGTCTTGCTGCATTTGGACATGGACTGCTTCAGTATCTGAGGAGTTGTGAATGGTGAATTGTGAGGAGTTGTGAACATTGTGCAATCCTCAACAAACATCTGCACTTCTGACCTTATGATGGAAGGAAGGTTGTTGATGAAGCAGCTGAAGATAATTGGGCCGAGGACACTACTCTGAGGAACTCCTGCAGCGATGTCCTGGAGCTGAGATGACTGACTTCCAACAGCCACAACCATCTTCCTTTGTGCTAGGTATGACTCCAACCAATGTATAGTTTTCCCCTGATTCCCATCGACCCCACTTTTGCTAGGACTCTTTGATGCCACGTTCTCTCAAATGCAGCCTTGATGTCAAGGGTAGTCACTCTCACCTCAACTTAGGAGTTCATCTCTTTTGTCCATATTTAAACCAAGGCTGTAATGAGGTCAGGATCTGAGCGGCCCTGGCAGAACCCAAGCTGGGCTTCGGTAAGCTGGTTATTGCTGAGCAAGTGCTGCTTGATAGCACTGTGGATGACCCCTTCCATTACTTTACTAGTGATCGAGAGTAGACTGATGGGGTGGTAATTGCCAGGTTGGATTTGTCCTGCATTTTGTGTGCAGGACATACCTGGACAATTTTTCACATAGCTGGGTAGATGCTGTGATGTAGGTTTACTGGAACAGCTTGGCTAGGGGCATGGCAAGTTCTGGAGCACAAGTCTTCATTACTATTGCCGGAATATTGTCAGGGCCCATAGCCTTTGCAGTATCCAGTGTCTTCAGCATTTTTTGATATCATGTGGAGTGAATCGAATTGGCTGAAGACTGGCATCTGTGATGCTGGGGACCTCCCGAGGAGGCCGAGATAGATCATCCACTCAGCACTTCTGGCTGAAAATTGTAGCAAATGCTTCAGCCTTATCTTTTGCACTGATGTGCTGGGCTCCCCCATCATTGAAGATGGGGATATTTGTGAAGCCTCCTACTCCAGTGTGTTGCTTAATTGTCCACCACCATTCACAATTGGGTGTGGCAGGACTGCAGAGCTTAGATCCGATCCATTGGTTGTGGGGTCGCTTAGCTCTGTCTATAACTTGCTGGTTATGCTGTTTGGCATGCAAGTAGTCCTGTGTTGTAGCTTCACCAGGTTGACAACTCATTTTTAGGTATGCCTGGTGCTGCTCCTGGCATGCCCTCCTGAACTCTTTGTTGAACCAGGGTTGATCCCCTGGCTTGATGTTAATGGTATAGTGGAGGATATGCCAGGCCATGAGGTTACTGATTGTGTTCGAGTATAATTCTACTGCTGCTGATGGCCCACAGTGCCCCATGGATGCCCAGTCTTGAGTTGCTAGATCAGTTCAAAATCTGTCCCATTTAGCCCGGTGGTTGTGCCACACAACACGATAAGAGGGTATTCTCAATGTGGAGGCGGGACATCATCTCCACAATGACTGAGTGGTGGTCACTACTATTGATACTGTCATGGACAGATGCATCTGTGGCAGGCATGTTGGTGAGAATGAGGTCAAGTATGGTTTTTCCCTGTTGTTGGCTCCCTCACCACCTGCCGCAGACCCAATCTAGCAGCTATGCCATTTTGGACTTGGCCAGCTTTGTCAGTAGTGGTGCTACCAAGCCACTCTTGGTGATGGACATTGAAATCCCCCACCCAGGGTGCATTCTGTGCCCTTGCCACCCTCAGTGCTTCCTCCAAGTGGTGTTGAAATGGAGCAATGATTCATCAGCTGAGGGAGGGCGGTATGTGGTTATCAGCAGGAGGTTTCTTTGCTCATGTTTGACCTGATGCCATGAGACTTCATGGAGTCTGGATTCTATGTTGAGGACTTCCAGGATTCATGGGATCATGAGTTAGCCTATGACAATTAAGCCCTTGTACTGAGAGAAGATTGGAGGGTCTGAATATTGAGGGTGTGTGAGTTGAAGGGTACTGATGAGCAATTCAGATGGAGAACAAACAAATTTGGAGAGGAAAAGTGAAGGGGAAGAGCCTTGATAAGAGGAGCAGAGCCCTGATGAAGAACAATTCTACAATCTCCTAAGCCATTGATGAGGTAATCTGTATGATTACAGATCAGATAATCTGAAATACTAAATTTTACTTTTAATTCATGCCAGTCACCAGTCTGTGAATATTGAATTAATGTCAATGGATAAAGTTTCTCAGCTTTTATTTTTTGCATTTGATTGTGAAATATTCCTGAATAGAAATGTTCACCAAAAGAATGGCAGAGAAAAATAATTTGGAAATCTTATATGACAGAGGCTCAATTATTGCTTTCCCCAGGATGGAATTATGAATCAAAATTAAAAGGTTATTTCTGAAATTTGAGACCTGGATCTGATCAGCAGCTATGTTTTAATATATTCACTTATGGCACAGAAGGAGGCCACTTGGCCCATCGAGTCCATGCAGCCTTCCCAAGAGCAAGCCAGTCAGCCTCACTCCCCCGCTCAATCCCCGAAGGTATTCAATCCAACTTTCTTTTGGTGAAATTTTATAAAATAGTGATCTGAAAAGTGAGACTATATCAGTTTGTAATGTAGCAGTGTGGATTAAAGCAAAAAAGGAAAAATATCCCAGTTTAAAGGGTCAAGAAAGCATTTCTAAATTTCCTCACACATGATAATGATTCTGACTAACTTAAAACAAATTAACTTGCTTTCTTGGAATGTTACTTGTAGAGCTACATGAAGCCGAATAATCTTATTAGCACACTTCACATAACAAAGCATACCCGAACCTAATTTACCATTTTTGTTAGTATGCTGCTCACCAACTGTATTCCGGGAAGTATAGAAACGTGGGGCTGGATTTAATGGAGGTGAAGGGGGTCTCACCAGCCAGTTGGAATGTCATTAAGAGCCCTGCGTTGCCTCTTTTTGGGAAGGCCTACCACATCATGTGCCACTCAGGCACTTGATTGGGATCAAGGGCCCAAAGGGCATAAATCCTGCTGCCAACAGCTGCCAGCCAATCAGAGGCTGGCAGCTCAATTGAACAGGACCACCAAGGAGGCTTGTGGCTGCTGCTGGTACTACACACACCCAAGGCCCAGGATTATCGCTGGATCCCAGGCCAGCAGTGGCAGGATGAGTCCCTGAAGATGGCATTAATTGCCCACCTAAGGGCCTCAATTAGTGGCATGGTGGGAAGGCCCTTCACAAACTTTCCCACCACGGACTTAATCAGGATGGAGGGGGGGAGATTACAGGGTTCCTGCCCATCACCCTTCCGCCAAATTAAATGAACCCCCTCCCCCAAACTTGCCATGGGGGAGAGCAATAAATTCCCCCACCCTGATTTACTCTGAGAAATCAACTGTTCTTCATATTACATTGATTTCAATTGCCTTCATTCTACTTTAATTCACCTTAGCTTCAGGCCAGACACATTTAATGCAGCTTCTACTGGGCTTGTCAGAAGATGACCATTTTTACTCCAATTTCACAATCAGAAAAAGACAATTAACTGTTACCAGGTAGTTAATGTGATGAACTGCAGGCTGTAGTCCCAGCAAAAATTTAAATCAAAAACTGAATAAAATATGAACATCCTGTTGATTAGAATGTATTGGTGGACTATGCAAAATGTGCGAACCAATTTATTAAAGGTCATCTTCAAAACTGCAAGTAATTTATGTATTTCCCACAGGAACTCCTATCAGGATGTCTGCTTTCACAATATACTCTGTGTGTACCTTTGAATCTTTCCATACATAGTATTTACATTTTTAATTGCTATATATAGAAATTACAGTCAATAAAGAATCAATTACACATTGCATGTGCAGTAACTGTATGTTATTTGTAACAGAAAGCAACTGTCTATGTGCGATTCATTATTTATCATAGCTCTGTCACGGATGCCATTGAGCCCCCTCATGGAGTCATTATTATAAATTTATACTGCCATACATTGCAGCATTTGGGATCAGGGAAAATCAGAATATTGTGCCTACATCTCAGTCTGATCATCCTAATTTGATTACATTTGACATGATTTGGAATAAGTCAATGCCCAACCATCTGACTTTAGAAGGCCAATTTCAAATGAATGAGGGAAGAGATCATACAAACAGATGGCCGATGGTAATTGTGCTTAAAAAAAAAGTCTTGTGTTGGCAGCTCATGGGAATCTGTCAGAGGTCAATATGGCAATTAGACTGGTAAGCTGTCGATGCCCCCTGCACATCCCCAGGGATCTTGCTGGTGAATTAGAGATCAATTTTCCTTCATTGGTAAGCCTCAAAAGAATAGTAGGCGATTGGGATGGGGTCAAGTGGGGGCCGACAGCTGTCTTTGAAATTGCTTCAGAATTCCTCCCAGCTCCACATTCAGTTAAGTACCCTTTGGTGGCAGCCTCCAGCAGCCCATTTAAAAACCACTGGCTAGGTCTCAAGTGGATCTGGTTATCCTAAATGCACTAGGCATGGAACCATCTGTGTTCAGGGTGGCCCAGTATCAGCAAAGCTTCCTATTTGCGTATGTAAGTGGCCTAATGCCTGTTTCAGCCACAAGCCCTGGATGCCTATGCTGGAACTTTTACCAATATGGCAGGCTGTGGGCCTCAGGTGCAGAATATGTGCCACATGTTGCCTGCTATGTTGTTTGCTTGATTGTCCATCTTGCACCTGTAAAATGGGCATGGTACCAAAGTATTTCTAAGCTCGGACATGCTTCCCTAACCAGAGGTAGATAACCTTCTTCAAATTGCATCAGTAACTTTCTGCTCATCCCCAATACATTAGGTTTCTTAGGGTGGATGAAGAGCTGCGCCATGCAGCCAAGCTTAGGAAACATCAGATCACTTAGTCAATGAAAGCTGTAGAACCAGTTAAAGGAAAGTTTGAAAGAGTCTGAGGAATGACTCTAGGCTTAGCATACATCATGTACTGCCAGTGCAGAGCAGTGATGAACAAGCGGAATGCTAAAGACACTTTCCAACTGCAGCTGTCACTGTTCTGAGACAATTTCTTCCCACGCAGTGATTAATACTGGGAATGGTTTCTTTGGCACATCCTGGAGGAAAAAACACTAGTCATTTATGAGACAGATCGATGATTGGTGGGGAGACTGTAAGGCTGAAAATTTGCACAGGACCCAAAAATGGATGTGGGGATTGCGATGTGGGATTATCCTTTGCTTCTGATGAAGCAGCATGCAACCTTTGTGCTGTCTGCTAATCTGAATGATTGTAGCCAGTGCTAAGCGCGCTGCTAAATGGCTGCAAGCCTTAGGAGAGGGTGCAAGATTGAGAGGCTAGCATGAGTTATAACTAACTCACAATATTTAAGGTCAACCTGCACCTCTTAAAGTGGAGATGCATTGTGGTCAGGGCAGCTGCTGGATGTTGTTCTAAAACTGATTTTGACACTTAATACTGACACGTGTGGCAGTGGGTGGTCTACAAGGTTTTCTGATGTTTTGGTGCAGGAACTGGTGAGGAAGAGGGAAGTGATCTACCGACAGAGGTGAGAGTGGCTTCTTTTGACAATAAGGCAGCATTTGACTGTGGCATCGAGGAGCTCTAAGAAAACTGGAGTCAATGGGAATCAGAGGGAAAGTTCTCATTGGTTGGAGTCATATCTAGCACAAAGCAAAACAGTTGTGGTTGTTGGAAGTCATTCATTTTAGTTCCAAGACATCACTGCAGGAGTTCCTCAGGGGGGTGTCCTAGACTCAACAATCTTCAGCTGCTTCATCAAAGACCTTCCTTCCATCATAAGGTCAGAAGTGGGGATATTTGCTGATGATTGCACCATGTTCAGCACCATTTGCAACTCCTAAGATACTGAAGCAGTCCATGTCCGAATGCAGCGAGACCTGGACAATATCCAGGCTTGGGCTGACAATTGATAAGTAACATTTGCGCCTCACAAGTGCCAGGCAATGACCATCTCCAACAAAAGAGAATCCAACCATCGCCCTTTGACATTCAATGGCATTACCATCGCTGAATTCCCCACTATCAACATCCTGGGGGTTACCATTAACCAGAAACTGAACTGGACTAGCCATATAAATACTGTACCTATAAGAACAGTGCAGAGGCTAGGACAAGTAACTATGGCAAATAACTCATTTCCTGACTCCCCAAAGCCTGTCCACCATCTACAAGGCACAAGTCAGGGGTGTGATGGAATACTCTCTGCTTGCCTGGATGAATGCAGCTCCAACAGCACTCAAAAGATGGACATCATACAGGACAAAGCAGCCCACTTGATTGGCACCCCATCCACAAACATTCACTCCCTCCACCACCGACACACACTGGCAGCAGTGTGCACCATCTATAAGATGCACTGTAAGAATTCACCAAGGCTCCTTAGACAGCATTTCCAAACCTGGGACCACTACCATTTAGAAGGACAAGGGCAGTAGACATGTGGGAAGTTCCCCTCCAAACCACTCATCATCCTGACTTGGAAATAAGTCGTCGTTCCTTCCCTGTCACTGGGTCAACATCCTGGAACTCCCTCCCTAACAGCACTGTAGGTGTCTCTATGCTACATGGACAGCAGCAATTCAAGAAGGCAACTTACCACCACCTTCTCAAGGACAATTATGGATGGGCAATAAATGCTGGCCTAGCCAGCGAAGCCCACATCCCATGAATGAATAAAAAATATATTGTTACAAAAGTATAATAATCTTCAGAATATTTTTCTGGTTTGTTGTAAAGTAGGTTTATGGATGACAATGTGGATGGTTCTGTTTGTGTGATTTAATTACGTTTGGAGTCCGGTAGACTGCAAGTTTGAAATTATCAAAAGAAGTCAGGTGTAGAAATGTACTTGAAATACTAATGAATAAACATGGATGCTGTCTTAACAAGTAAGCTATGAAGGGAATTTTCATTTTTAGATAAGTGAAGGGATTATTTGGATTTCAAAGGGGTGTTAGTCTGTTTACAACTAGCCAGGCATGCAAGGCTAAGCAGTGTGTTTATTTTTCCCAAAGGCTACTGACAATATTGGTAACATTGACGTTTTTATATTACGGGAAAGGTACAGTTCTAAAGCCATATGGAACAATGGAATTTACATATTAAAGAGAGAGAAACATATACAAAGGAGAATGAAAGGCTATGGTGAAGACCATGTACGATCTAACAGGAGTGTGTGAAACAGCCTCAAAGAAGCTTCTAGCCATTTGTGCATAAGTCTGTTATATCCAGCAACTAAAGATGGAGAACGCCATTTGGAATTCCACTGTTAAGCTGGTACTGTGTTAACTTGCTGATTTTGTTTTAAATCTAAAGTCTATTTTGGACAGTTGCCTTAAAGGGGGTGTGTAACTGGGAATCAGGTTAATTAGGAATTGTTATAGTATTAAGTAATTGTGGCCTTATGTATGTACCTGAAATCTTTTATTTTGTTAATAAATATTTTAATTTAATTTTTAAAATCTCAAGGCCTTAATGGACTTGTTTCTTCTGAACCTCATAATAAATACAAATTACAAAACCGTTGTGATAGTGTGGCCAATTTTCCCTTGTGGATTTGGTCCGCATGACACACACCATCTGTCACATCATCATAATTGATGAATGGGGAAATGAGGTTTGTTTACATGCATCACAGTTGATGGGTTGAACATGGACACCCTGACCAGAAAGGGGCTATGTTGGTTGTCTCCACTTTTCATCTTCATACACTTCCTCTGCTGGTCACTGCATTATGCCAAGGTTGTGCAGTATGAAGCAGATCACCTTGAATCATGATGTCCTCTGCTTGGTACTGTGGGGCTCCACCAGGGTGGCCTAGGCAGCAGAACCATTGTCTAAGCACCCCAGCAGATGTCTCTATCACATTTTGTGTGACAACATGCTCCACATGTGTGCATGGGATCTGCACTGAGCCATATGGCTAGCCTTGTCACCCAGTAGCCACCCACTGGTCTACTGCGGTGGTTCAAATGCAGAAGGGAGTGACAGTGGCATAGCTGAAAGTAATAAGGGTAGTTATAGGTATAGGTATGTGAATACGGTCCTATTAGAACTATAGAGGGGTTTCTGATGCATAGATTTGAAGAATATAGATTGCCATGTTATAATCCTGGCTTTTCCTTCCATTACCATGGGAGGAGTAGGTGGAAACTTTCCAAAGATGGAGCCTCACCTATAGATATTCATCCCCTTTAGAGCCAGAAAAAAATTGGAGTGATTCCACAAAGTGCACATAGTCTATTAGAAGGACAGAAATAAATTTTACCCCATTCCGCAGATTCTTCTATGTTTTTTATGTCATTTAAACAGCAGCACTTGGAAGTTTAAATTTACCACACAAACCAGGATAAGCCCAAATCCCTTTGCTGGGTTAGCTAAACTTAGCCAGAGTAATGCTGCAGTATTACAATTGCCTGAACCATTCCGAGGAAAGAAAGTGAACTCCGATCAAACCCCATCAAAAAAATTGCGCTCTCTGACCATTAATCACTGCCTTCTATTTTCAATCATCTTGATAATTTTACAGCATGGTCATTCACTATTATTTCTTTATACCCATTTTAAAGCCTTAGCGACTGAACAAAAACTCTTTAAACACTATCACCATATTTACTGGCTATTTCTCATCTCATTAAAATAAACAATAGTTTCATAAGGTTTGAGCTATTGTAAAACAATGCTGACTACCCCATTACCTTTCTGATTAGAGGAAACTAATAGCATCTCATATAATATTGTTGAGCATTTTTCTTCAATACTGATGTTAGATTAATTGATCTATAATTCCTGTCTTACATACTTTTAATTTTGAGATTACATTACCCATCCTTCATCCTTTTTATGGAGATCATAAGAATGTTAACAAGACTTCATTTAATTCACTTTGGTTTACTATTCCAGTGACATAACCACCACACCACCGTCTTCCAGAGAGCTGGCTAATGATCCAGGGACGTGGGTTCAAATCCCACCATGGCAGCTGGTGGAATTCAATTAATGAAATCTGGAAAAAAAAGCTAGTCTCAGTAATGGTGACTATGAGACCATGAAAACATTATTGATTGTTGTAAAAACACATGTAGTTGAATAATGCCCTTTATGGAAGGAAACCTGTCCTCCTAACTTGGTCTGATCTACATGTGGCTCCAGACCCACAGCTATTTGGTTGTCTGGAATGGCCCAGCAAGCCACTCAGGTCAAGGGCAATTAGGGATGGGCAACAAATGCTGGCCCGGCCGGTGACACTCGTATCCCCATCAAAAAATAATTTAAAAATGGCATAGTGGACACCCATGGAATGAAGGGATTGTAACTACTGCCAGGATAGTATTGAACTGCATGATATGGCTGCATACCAGTTGGACACTGAGGAACTGGAATCCCTTTTGATTGTGGTACATCTCAGAGTTGATGTGTAGAGCCCGCATTTTAATGACTTTTTTCATGTTTACCTCTGCCTTGCTTGCTATCAATCTGGCCCACACCCTGGTCACTAACCTTTCTTGACTGAGCTAACCTGATGCTGGTCCTCCCGATGCACTGTCCCACTCTCAGAACTGACAGATTATGCGCTGCAATCTCACCACGAGGGATCCGTCTGCTTACTAGCTTTTTATTGAGCACTAGCTCAGCACTGTGTCTTCAAAGCTTTAAAAACCTTGAGGAAGTCCCAACACACTGATTCCATGAGAATAGCCCGGAAGGTTCAGCTTCTGATGGGCAATTCCCCAGCTTTATGGTACCCTCTGAAAATGTCACTGACTCTGAGTTAGAGTGAGAGACTTCAGACAGTTCTGACTTATTTACCTGGGTAATTACCAAAGAAATGCTTGACAGAAAAATAAATCCTAGTCTGACCCCTAGGTAACTATACAACAGACTCTTTCCGACTTTCCCCTCGACTTCCCGACCAGCCCCCCAGCCGACTCTCCCCATACCAGTCAAATCCACCCCCCCATCCCGACCTGACTAGTTCCCACCACCCGACTGCTCCTTGACTCCCCCAAACAACCAGATCTGACTAGTTCCCATCACCTGACTCCCCCTCAAACTCCTGATTCTCCCCGACACACCGACTACCTCCAACCTGATCTGACTCCTCCATCCCGACCTGACCTGACTAGTCCCCAACCTGAAAACACCTCCCCACCCAACCCAACCACCCCCTTGATCCACCTCACCCACCTACCACCATACCCAGCTTCCATCCTACCCACCTAACACTCTACCCAGTGTTGTAATATGCCTTTAAGGGATGTCAACGTGATATCACTTGAAGGGAAATGTATCATGTGATCCAGTCTTAGTTTCACTTTGCTTTGAGCAGAGCACATATACAGCTCTGATGCCTTTAAGCTTTATACCCATGTATAACAGTTCTCATGTGCCTAGTCTTAATAAATAACTCATAACGTGTTTACCCAATCTCTTGTGAGTGATTGGTGTCTATATAATTAAAATGATATGGTGATCAGCGATGGTAAGACAGGTGGCTGCAACATTAAGTACAGGTATGACATGGTGAACAGCCTTAGATTCTGCTACACGGCATGAGACCACTCTTGACGTTTTGGTCAGACCACAATGAATTCACAGCTTTAAAGTATGTTGTAAATGCAGCCTGGTGACTGCAAAGAAAATCTTTGGAGACACAATGCTGAGCTAGTGCTCAAATAAAGAGTTGGTAAACAGACTGCTCCCTCATGGTGATATTGCAGCGCATAGCCTATCAGTTCACATTAGTGAATCTGATGACTCTTTACAACAATCGACAATGATTTCATGGTTATCATTAGACTTTTATTGAATTCAAATTCCACCATCTGCCATGGAAAGATTCAAACCCAGGCTCCCAGAGCATTGCCCTGGGTCTCTGGATTACTAGTCAGCATCAATACCACTATGCCATTACCTCCTCTAGCATAATACAATGGGCTGATGCAGCTGCAAAGAGCGGTGCATTGATTCAAACAGACTGTACACAATGTTTACCTTCAAGCAACAAGAATGACCATCCAGTATTCTGTCAGAAACATATACATGAGTGATTGACAAACCAGAAACCGACAATGTATGATGAGACGAGGAGTGGTGAACACATATATTTCAGACTATGAATCTCATGGAAAATGTAGATGCTATCACACCATGTGAACCATTTGCCAAGATTCAAATTATGTGTGCTAATAAAGTTGGAAACTATTTGCTATTGGGCAAAATTGACAAAGGGGCAAGTGCCAATGTACTAAGATAAAAGTAAAATTTGCAGATGATGGAAATCTGAAATAAAACATAAAATGCTGGAAAAACGCAGGTCTGACCGCATCTGTGGAGAGAGAAACAGAATTAACATTTTGAGTCTGTATGACTTCTTCAGAGTGACAAACTACCTTTGCATATTCTAAAATACTTGTATCCATTGATGTGGAAGGCCATGGCAATCGACCTCAGAAACTACTGTTGTCACCTCAGTTCATGATCTAACATTGAAATATCCAGAATGTTTCGACAAAATTGGCAGTTTTAAGGGAGCTGCAACATTACACTTACAAGTCTGTCAATTGATCTACCACATATGTGCAGCATCCACATACAAGACAAATTGAAGGTTGAATTAGACAAAATGGAGAAAGGGGGCATCATTAGAAGAGCACAAGAGCATACAGATTGGTGCAGCTCAATCACGTGTCATAAAGAAGGATGGAACTTTGAGAGTATGCCTCAATCCATTCATTTGAATGCAGCTTTGAAATGTTGTCCTTACAAACTACCCACATTAGAAGAGTTAAATCCAAGATTTGCAATCCAAAATTCTTCTGAAAGCTTGATTCCAAGCATGGTTACTGGTCAATACATCTTGCAGGGAAGTCCCACAGCTTACTACATTATACACTCCATTTGGATGATTCCATTTTCAAAGGTTTCCTTTCAGGCTATCTGTTAGCCAGGATCTCTTTCAAGCTAACATGGACTGCATTAAATGTGTCAGAATGCAACCGTATCGCAGATGATATCGTTGGTATGGGTTGAGCAAAGCAAGAACATGACCATAATCTGCAATTGTTGATGGAAGTGCCATGTAATGAAGGATTGATATTCAACTGACTGAAATGCATGCAGCAAGTCAATTCCTTTGGTTTTATTTATTCCACTGCTGGCATATGTCCCAATCCAAGTCAAATTGAAGATGTTAAGGCCATACCAACTCCTCAAGATAAGGATGATCTTTGAAGATAACTAGGTCACTTGAATTTCTTACCTCCAAACAGCTCCAATTTTGTTCACAAATATTCATCACTAAGAGAATTGTTGAGAAAGGGTGTGCCTTTCCTCTGGCACAAAGACCACCAACACCTCTTAGAAGCTCTGAAACAGTCATTATCGGAAGCATCAACATTGCAATTTTAAGATCCTTAGGGAGACACCTACCCTGGAGATAGATGCCTCAGAACAGTCTGGGAGCGTGCATGCTACAAAAAGACAAACCAAATGCATTTGTTTCAAAATCTCTGTCCTTTAACACAATCCAATTACTCCAACATCGAGCGGGAACCATTAGCTTTAGTGTTTGGACTCATGCATTTTCATACCTGTCTATCCGGTAAAAGATTTGTGGTACAGACTGACCACAAGCCACTGGAGATGATTTATTGAAAACCATTAACCACTGCAATGCCAAGATTGCAATGTCTCTTGATAAAGATTCAAGGTTATGACTGTGAAATTAGGTACAAGCCAGGTAATGTGATGATCACATCAGATACACTTAGCAGATTGCCTAACCCAGCAAAAACATAAGATTTATCCTTAGATCTACAAGTTGACTTCATTAACATCGAACTTGAAGATATTATCCAAATTGATCTGGTACATCTTGTGCAATGCAAATGCCAGTAGCTATGAGAAAAACGTTGAAAGATTCTACACCACAGAAACTGTAGGAAACCATCATCGAAGGATGGCCTGATTCAATTAAGTACATCCACGAACATGAGACCATTTTGGCCTTTTCAGGATGAGCAAGGCATCTCTCGGGGAGTCATTTTTAAAAATTGGCAGGTCATCATATTGGAATCTTTGTGACCTGATATTCTTCAACAACTTCATCCCTCACACATGGGCATAGATCGGACGAGAAGACTCAAAAAAAAGACAGCCTCTTGGCCCAGTATGAACAGTAATGTTGAAGTTGTCATCAAGAAGTGAGAGGCTTGTCAAAAGCATATGTCAAGTCAGCACAAAGCACCACTGATTTTACTTGAAGTTACTATCCGCCTTAGTCCAAAATTGCATCTGACCTCTTTCATGTCTATGGCACTGACTTCGCTGTCATTGTCAACTACTCTACTAAGTAGCCCATTATTCAACAATTGCACAATATATCAAGCACAATGGTCAAGCATACTCCTAAGTGCTATTTTCAGTATATTTGGTGTGCATATAGAGATAATTATGGATAGCGGTCCAGTTGGGGGTGGGGGTGGGAGTGTGGGTGGGTGGTGGGCTGCTGAAACAGGAGTCGGGATGGGTGACCCCAGAATGAGTGTGGAGGTTGCTGGGCGCAGAGGCCAGCATCTATGCCCCGGCACTGTGTTTAAATAAATAAAAAATAATAATAAAGCAAAAGAAGTCCTCCCAGCCCTCACACACACACATTCTATGCCCTATCCATGTCAACCCATGTCGCCCCACCCACTCACCCATGGCCCCATAACACCTATACCAACTTACTGCACCTCTACCCAGCCCCTGGCCCCATACCCCCATGCCAACTTAGCATCACCTCATTGACCCAAACCCCCATGCCAACTTAGTGACAACTTATGCCCCACCCACCACTCTTTGCCCTTACCAACTCCATGCCAACTCACCTCATATCCTTAGAGTTCCTTGACAGGTTTGACAATTTCTGGATCACTTTGACACTTCCTGGATAGCTTTGACAGCTAGACAGCTTCTTAACAGTTCCTTGACAGCTAGAAAGTTGCTTGACAGTTGGACGGTTCCGATGATTTTGTGCATAAAAAGTGGATAATCATATTCACTTTTAATAATCCCGAAGGGTGCCTGACCTCTCCCAAAAGGGTACCCTGGTTATCCAAACACATCCACCAAGTTGAGACTTCCTCTTACCTGTTCTAATCGGCACACTCTGGATTCCACATTCCTGTTCTTCCAGAATCCCACTTCAGTGGAGGCAGTTGGTGATTTAAATGGCCAGCTGCCTCCATGAATCGTACATGGCTGAATCCCAGCCCAACTCCAGTCCCACCCCAAGAAGATAGGAAATGCTGGTTTCTGGCAGGGCGTAGAATTTTCTGCCATTTTGCCCATCCATCGTGGCAAAAATCTGGGTGTCTGTTTATGGCCACAGATGCTGCCAAGCCTGTTGTGTTTTTCCAAGCATTTTTCGTTTTCTTATTCCATAAAAATATATATGGCCATTAGTTAACAGTTCAGACTATCTGATGTTCAAAATTTCTGGGAAATAAACAAAACTGCACAAACAAATCACTCTTTGTCCTGGAACTGTATATTATTAAACAATTTTAGAAAGAATTCATGCTTTGTTTGTGGTACATAATGCCTTCATGTAGCAGATTATATCATTAAGAATAAGATTGAGAGTGTCTGAATGCTGTGCTGAACACATTGGCTCTTACCTGTTGGGTCCTTAAATGCCATGGTAAGAAAGACAACTAGTTATAAATGTGTAATGCAGGTTAGGTAGATCTCCTGGAGATTTGTTTGATTTAACTTCAGAGGCGGAACTACATTTTGTAAGTATTTATTCAAGAGGATAAATTGATTGGATGAACTCTTAAATCAAATGATTGGACTTGAAGAATAGCCTTTCCTTGTCTTAGGCTTTCTTAAGTTCTTCTATCAGGTGGCTATGCTGGAGCTTGTTAACACCAAATTTAATTATTACATCTGAGGACAGGCAAAGTGTTCTTGCTGGCAGCAATTAACAACATCCAAGTATTCTTAGCTTGGAGCAAGCCTACCCTTTTATTTCCAGTGTGCTTCAGCTGTAACCTCAAAAGGGAGTACCTCACGGTGCAAATGTAATGGTTGTGTTTCCTGTAACAACTCATCATCTCTCTAATTTAAATCGGTGAAATACTATCTAAAGGTGAGGGTTCATGGCACAAGCAATTTTGTGTGGCAGGTTTCTGTATGATTCCCAAATATACATTTAAAAAGTAATTGTGTTTAGTTTAATCTCTGAAAAAAAGATTCTATACAAACCACAGCTTCCCAACGACTGCTGCCAATTTAATTTGAGAAGGTATATTTCACATGGGATATGATCGCAGCTTTCTAATTTTCCTCAGTCACTCTGTGGAGATGTTTATAAAGTCTTGGTGCAACCTGGTATGCAAGTAATTTTGGATCAAAGTGGGATATGAATTTTTTGTGAAAATATGTATTAGAATAATGTTGACTGACACAATTTTCTCAGCATTTCAAACAATAATAGTTTGTTGTCAATAATAGACTATTTTTTGACATGCCAAGTGATAACCCAAAGGTTGAAGCTTGTATATTTCTTGATGGAAAGCTGCAATCAATTTTGATGGAATTTACCAGAAAGGGAGAACTATTGGTATCTATTAATAATGAAATGGTTGCAAACAATTAATAATTGTTTTATTTCTATTTCTGTTTCATTATTATTTTTGTTTAAATAGTAAGTGATGATGATACAGTTGGATTAATTAGGTGAGAGGGAGATGAATTCAAATCAATAGAAATACAGTTCTAAATCTGAACTGCATAATCATCTCATCTTAACTATATACCCTGTCTGATAATTCAGTTTTTTCACATTGTTTTGCAAAGCACTCACCAAGCCAGTTTACATGACAGTACTATTAGAAAGGCATTTAATTTGTCGTTATATAGGGCTCAATACTGTGTAACAATGTGAAAGTTTCCTGAAGGTTATGTACAATAAGAGAGAACCTAACCATCTCCCCTTGATATTCAGCAACATTACCATTGCTGGATTCCCCAACATCAAAATCCGTGGGGTTACCATTCATCAGAAACTTAACTGAGCCAGCTGTATAAATACTGTGGCCACAAGAGCAAGTCAGAGGCTAGGGGTTCTGAGGCGAATAACTCACCTCCTGACTCCCCAAAGCCTATTCAACATCTATAATACACAGGTCAGGAGTGTGATGGAATACTCTCCGCTTGCCTAGATGAATGCAGCTCCAACATTATTATAGATGCTCAACACCATCCACGGCAAAGCAGACCGCTTGATCGGCATTCTATCCACCATTCACTCCCTCCAACACCGACACACAGTGGTGGTAGTGTGTACCATATACAAGATGCACTGCAGCAACTTGCCAAGCCTCCTCTGACAGCACCTTCCAAACGCTACCACCTATGAAGACAAGGGCAGCAGATGCATGGGAACACCACCACCTGCAAGTTCTCCTCCAAGCCACACACCATCCTGACTTGGAACTATATTGCCATTTCTTCACTGAGTCAAAATCTTGGAACTCCCTTCCCTAATGCATTGTGGGTGTGCCTGCATAAGATGGTTCAAATATGGACAAATGAGCTGAACTCCAGAGGTGAGTTGAGATTGGCTGCCTTTTACATCAAGGAAGCATTCAACTGAGTGTGGCATCAAGGAGCCCTAGCAAAACTGCAGTCAATGGGATTCAGGGGGAAAACTCTCTGCCGATTGGAGTCATACCTAGCACAAAGGAAGATGGTTGTGGTGTTGGAGGTCAATCATCTCAATTCCAGGACATCACTGCAGGAGTTCCTCAGGGTAGTGTCCTAGGCCCAACTGTCTTCAGCTGCTTCATCAATGTCCTTCCTTCCACCATAAGGTCAGAATTAGGTATGTTTGCTGTTGATTGCACAATGTTCAGCACCACTCACAACTTGTCGGATACTGAAGCAGTCCATGTCCAAATGCAGCAAGGCCTGGACAATATCCAGGCTTGGGCTGACAAGTGGCAAGTAACATTCGCACCATACAAGTGTCAGGCAATGACTATCTCCCAAAAGAGAATCCAACCATTGCCCCTTGATATTCGATGGCATTACCATCACTGAATCCCCCACTATCAACATCCTGGGGGTTACCGTTGACCAGTAACTGAACTGGACTAGCCATATAAATACTGTGGCTACAAAAGCAGGTCAGAGGCTAGGAATCCTGCGGCGGGTAATTCACCTCCTGACTCCCCAAAGCCTATCCACCATCTACCAGGCACAAATCAGGAGTGTGATGGAATAATCTCCAATTGCCTGGATGAGTGCAGCTCCATAACACTGAAGAAGCTTGACATCATCCAGGACAAAGCAGCACACTTGATTGGCACCCCTTCCACAAAAATTCACTCCCTTCACCACCGATGAACAGTGACAGGAGTTTGTACCACCTATAAGATGCGCTGCAGAAACTCACTAAGACTGCTTAGGCACCTTCCAAATGCACGACTGCTACTAGCTGGAAGGACAAGAGCAGCAGATGCATGGGAACACCACCACCTGAAAGTTCTCCTCCTAGCCACTCACCCTCCTCCTGACTTGGAAATATATCACCGTTCCTTTACTGTTGCTGGGTCAAAACCCTGGAACTCCCTCCCTAACAGCACTGTGGGTGTACCTGCATCACAAGGACTGCAAGAGTTCAAGAAGACAGCTCACCACCACCCTTCTTAAGGGCAATTAGGGATAGACAATAATGCTGGCCTAGCCAGCGACACCCACATTCCATGAAAGAATAATTAAAAAAAAGATGAGCTGCAGCAGTTCAAGAAGGTGGCTCATCATCACATCCTCAAGGAAAATTAGGGATGGGCAACGAATGCTGGCTTTGCCAGTGACATTCACGTTCCATGAAAGAATAAAAAAAATGTATGAAATATGTGACTGATCAGGAAATTCTGTGATAATCAATTTGGGCAGAGCAGCAAGTGACATCAATTAATTTTCAAGCATCGATAAGTCCAGTTATTTTGTGTGGATTATATTTAGTCAAGTGTTATTAATTAGCCAGAAATTATCATACAACTATTTACATGGGGAAAAAAGTATTCAAGAAAGCCCAAATTATAACAATTGGTAGCTGCCAAAGTGTAACAAGTGTCACTCTTGGAGCAAACAGTATGTTCAAGTTAAATAAGATTAAACAGAACATGGTAGAAACTGAAGGAGTACAGAATGTAATTTGAATGAGCATTCCAGCTGAAGGTGCGGAAGATGGAAGTGGAGGCTGTGGATATCCAGAGACAACTTGAGGCAGAGCAGTTCAGACATGAGGTAGAAAAAAAAGTAGCCCCAGTGTCCATTCAAATTGGTAGATGCCAACGAGTCAGGTACGGGTACAACTTATCCAGGCCACCATTATATATAAACTTAGTAGACCCAACCTTATTCCAAAATTTAACACAGGGAAGACATAGCTGGATTCTCAGGGGCACTTGAATTGCTAATAATTCAGCACAAATTGGATTAACGGACATGGACAGGACAGTGGGGAGAGTTTTCCCCATGTGGGGCGGGCCGAGCGGGAGCGAGCGTGGGTGGGCGCGGACCCAATCACCACCCGCGATCGGGTCTGTGCTGCCATTTTATGCGGGCGGGCCTTACTTATTTCTCGACTCCTGAGGATAGCGGGAGTGGGCGGCGGTGGGCATGCACAGACCGCCAGGTCCAATGGCTTGTTTAAAGGAAGGCCTGGCAGCCCTTGCAGGGCTGCTTACAATGGCCAGGAGAAGAGCACAGCAGAGGGCTACTGTGCATCACGCAAGTCTGGAGGGCAGGTCAGGCCGGAGGGTGGGGCAGTGTACCCCTCGATTCTCAGATGAGTGCTTAGCTGCCCTCCTGGAGGAGGTGGCAGCACGGTGAAAGGTCCTGCTTCTGAGGGACGGGAGGCAGAGGCCTCCCCACCTGACCAAACGTGCATGGGAAGAGGTGGCCGAGAGTGTGAGCTCCCATGATGTGGTGCGACGCACATGGGTCCAGTGCTGCAAAAGATTCAACGACCTCCTGCGCTCAGGAAGGGTGAGTACCATGTTGACTGAGGTGACTTAATGCATCCTTTCCCCGAAACCTCCATCTCCCCCCACTTTGACCACTGAGTACAGTTACTGCATTGAATCCTTCACGGCATGTATCCCTCGCTGGGTGGGCCAGCAGATATTGTCCATGCCTAGTTTACCCTGAGAGGGATGAGCTAAGATGGGTTCTGCACCCACAGCATGTATGACACTAGCACCAAGAATATAGAATGGGGGTGAAACTCAAGGATCTGCACCTCCTCACAGTGCTGGAATTGGGAAGCATGTCAAAGTCAGGGTGCTAACATGCTGGGAGGGCAGCTTCCGGGTAGCAGGGCACCAATCCATCTGCTGGCCTTTGTGTTCCACGTGCTTGTGCCTCCTTGCTTGCAAGGTTACACCAGGTGCCACAAGGACGCAGCATTTGGGCAAGTGGGGGGATCAGCCCTGGCTTCTTTGTGTGAGTATGCGGCAGCTGCGAGGTGATGAAGCACTGAAGCCCTGCAATGTCCCACTCTGGTTGGGTTTGCAGGGATGCGGAGGGAATCCAGGAACAGGCTGGACTAATCAATGCTCTTCTCTCTTTTTCAGGAGAAGATTGCACACAGTTCCGCCGAGCGGATACGGACTGGCGGAGGCCAGGCCCAGTTGGCTATCTTGACTCCTTGACACCGATGGCGGTGAGGCTGGGGGTGCCACGGGAAGGTTTGTTTGCCGAGCACTCAGGTCACCATAAGTGTCCCAGCAGCCATGGAAGTGCTGAATGCTCAGGGATTGAAGTTTGCAACGTGGGTTGATCGTTGATTATGGAAGGATGAGCGCATAATGATCTGGGGGAGTGGCATGCAAGTTGGCATTGCCTGCACTGTAACTAATCAAATGTCTTTGTTCTTCCTTTAAGCATCATTGGAGCAGAGCCGGGAGGAGGAGGCAGAGGGGCCACCTGAGGTCAAAGAGGAAATTGACTAATCGGTGTCACACCATCTCTGCCAGGCAGACACCAGCGCAGATACTAGCACCTCGGTGGGAATTAGATCTTTGGCTAATATCCCAGGGCACGGCGGTGAGGGCACTTCACACTTGCTTGAGGTGTGGGCAAAGACAGAGAGTGCCCAGGGCATTGGCAGTCGGAGGATTGCTGGGACCAGGCACATGCTTGGTTGTTGGCTGATGATGTGCCTCTGGAGTTGTCCGTGAGGCAGCAAGTGATGGAAGTGCAGCAGGGTATGTGGGAGGATCTAATGGAGATACATGAGGCAATGCGTTGCATGGTGCCCGTGCTGGAGGAGTCCACACGGATCATCATTGATGCAATGAGCCTCATGGCCGAGCGGCAATTCTCGTGGAGAGGCTCATCCAGGAAAACAATCAGGGCCTCTTGGGGTTGCGCTCTGACCTGCAAACCCTCACAGCGGCATTGACCTCAGCTGGTCATTGCCCATGTGGGAGATGGTTTGGTACCAAGTATCCCAGCTCGGTGCCCTTCCATCTACGGTGAGCAGGGAGGCCTGAAGCGACCTCACATTGCCGCAGCAGCTGCCTGTCATCTCTGCGGGCTCCTCACAGGGCACTCTGGATAAGGCCAGCAGCTCCTATGCCCCTCTGCCAGTGACCATGACATCTGATGAGGCTGCGGTGACTGGGGAGAAACCAGCTGCGGAGCTGGCCACTCCCTCCCAGGCAGGGTCATCAAAGGTTCTACGGGCCAGAGGACGTCCGCCAAGGTCATCGAGGCCAACAGGACAGCACAGTGAGCAGGCTGTCCCAGATGCCAATGCCAGTGAGGGGACAGCTCCTAGATGTAGCACCCGTAAGAGTAAATATGAAGCACATTAGGCACACCACGGGTTTCTCACTGGTGCTTTTATGTTGCCCCATATCAGTTCATTAAGACTTGGTGTGATGTGCAACACTTCCTTTTGTTTTCTGAAGTTACTTTTGCAATCTCATTAAATTTTGATAAGTAACCATGCCTCAGGGTGATTTCTTACTTCTGCAGGTATTTGGAAACTCATGATGTTATGAGTAAGTTGTTTAACATTGAGCTTTAGTGACAAGTGCCTTAGTTAATGTTACTATCCAGGCAGATTTAGCATTCAGGTATCGAGTATGAAGCCTACTGCCCTGGCATATGTCGAAGGTCCATCTGTGGTGTGCCAGCTAAAAGTTCTTTGGATTGAAGCCTCCTGGGCGTCCCTGCTTCCCTGGAGTATGCCCTGGTCAGCGTCTACTCCCTTAGCCTTTCCCTGTGCATGCTCATCCTCGGACTCACCGCTGGACTCATCGTGTGCAGCCGCAGCCACTGCGTCTAAGTCTTCATCGTCCACTGCGCCCCCCTTTCCAGCGCAAGATTGTGCAGAGTGCAGCATGCAACCACTATCAGTGACACATGATCTGGGGGGTACTGGAGTGCGTCCCCTGAACAGTCCAGGCATCAGAAGCACATCTTGAGAAGACTGATGGTTCTCTCCACCACAGCTGTTGTGGAGGCATGGCTCCTATTGTACTGCTGCTCAGCTTCTGATCTTGGATGGTGGAGAGGCATGAACCACCTTTTGAGGGGATAGCCCTTGTCACCCAGCAGTCATCCATCACGCCGAGCTGGAGCACTGAAGAGTCCCGGCACCTGGGAGTGTCTGAGGATATAAACATTGTGGGAGCTGCCTGGGTATCTTGAACAGACTTGCAGAATCTGCAGCTTGTGACCACACACTATCTGCACGTTCACGGAGTGGAAGCTCTTCCTGTTGACGAAAGCACCGGGCTCACCCGCTGGCACCTTGATGGCCACATGTGTGCAGTCGATTGCACGCTGGATGCGGGGGAAGCCAGCAATCGTTGCAAAGCCTCTGGCTCGCTCTGTCTGGCTGTGCTTGTCCAGCGGTAGTGGATGAAGGTCAATGCACGCCTGAGCACAGCATCTGTTACCAGCTTGACACAAGTGTGGGCAGCTGACTGGGAGACTCCGCAAAGATCACCCACCGACCCCTGGAACGAGCGGGAGGCATAGAAATTGAGGGCAGCCATGACCTTTTAGCCACTGATATGGGCTGCCCACCCACATAAGGCCCTGAGATCTGCACCAACTATCATCTGACAGACATAGTTGACTGTCTCCCTTGAGAAATGGAGCCTCCTTCGGCACTGAGCCTCAGACATATTGAGGTAGCTGCTCCGCCGCCTGTAAACCCTGGCAGCAGGATAGTTGTCTTCTGCAGCCCTTTCCATCTTGGACTACCTCTTGGTCCTGCGCCCCTTGTGCCTGCGCTTGTCCTCCCAAAGGTGGCTCCCCTGGAGGCTGAATGTGGACTCCTGGCCTCGTCCCCATTCTGGCCCTCCCTTCCTCCTCAAATGAGGTGCCTCCAGTGGAGAGTACAACTCCCATTCCCAGGCTAAGGGAAGGCTTCCTGAAACCTGCAGGCCCCAAAAATGATCTTCACTGTAGAGTCCTGACCTGAAGGCTGTCACTCCTGTCCAAGCAGCTGGCATGAGTTTTGAAGTATTCCTGCTCACGCAGGCAAGTATCAGAAACTTTCACAATTAAATATCTGACAGATACCATTCGCGACCCCACTCACCCCTCTTATCTCGACCGTGGATGAGGTTTATACAAATTTCCCCTACCCACCTGCCCGTTGCGCCCATGCGACATCCTGAAGATTGCACGGGCCCCGAAAAATTGCAGCCAATTGCTGCCTCAAGGGCCTTAACTACATGATTAATTGATGGCGGGCGTGCATCCGAGAACGTCACGTGCCTGCCCACCTAAATATTGTGATGGCACGTGGTGATGTCGGGACGCTCGCCTGATGTCATCGTGCATCACTTCATGCGTCAGCGTGCAGGGCCCGCCCCCGCATGTCAATGGGAAAATTCTTGCCATTGTTCCCATCACTCAGTAGGTGATTTTGGCCCTGTTTGTACTCTCAAACATGGTGGTAGTGAACAAACAATAAAATGCCAGTCCCTGCCATCAAGTTATCACTGACTTTACAACTTAACTAATTTTTTAGGAAAAATAAGTTTTTGGCAAATAATGGCAGGAACATCAAGTGAGGCAAAGAAGAATAATTAAATGTGAAGGCAATAGTATTAGAAGGGGGAGAGGAGGGGTACTCATCTGTTCCCTGCTGACTTGAGGAAACCCATAGAGATTGGTGAAAGGAAGCAATGACAATGGCTGAGGTTAAAATAGGATTCTGCCAAGTTCTGCAGTGAGTATGAGAAATGCAAAGAAGAATCTTACCTTGTCAATCCGGATCAGGTCATTACATTTTTTCCTGCACTGCAGCCAGGTTGTTGAACAATGTTGATTTTTACCATTTCTTTCCATGCCTGGTGACTGATTTGCTGCGCTATTTGTTACCAATCCATTGCGAAGAGGACCTCCTTCCTCAGTGGTCAGTTGTTTAATTTGACCTCTGCATCAGAATTTCTGGCCTGGTTGGAAGTCATTTTTTTCTTCTGCTGCACAGCCTTGCTGCTTATTGACACCCCTCCCCTTCCATTATAAAGCCCAAATCCCCTTTTGGTGTTTTAAGTAGATCTGCTTTCCCAATTAGCAAGCTGGTAACTTGTCAAACAAATTTAAACTAGGCCCCACCATGACAATGGCAAAGGACACAGGTTCCATTCTGACTTCTTAGGGCAGACAAAATTTGGGTAATGAGACCTCACTACGGTTTGATTTGCCTCCTCGTACTCTTCACCCCAGGACAACTGGCTGGTTGGGCCTGTTCCATTAATCGCATGTAAAGTGGCAGAGTTCAGGTCTCCAGAGCATTCTGTACCTGCCCACCCAATATGCTGCCACTTTTCAGGACCACTACATGGTAGATGGTGGTAGGTCCCGGAAGTAGTGTAAAAACATTGAGGTCCCTATAGAGGAGAGCTTTATAACAGACTTCTTTCCCCAATCGTTTCCCTGCTGAATGCCCTTGTCTTAGCCGAGGCATTCATTGCAGCTGCTGATCAGTTCTTCAGGGTATTTCTATCTTCTTTGAGATAGAAGACCTGCTGCTAAAAGGAGCAGGAGCTTCTTTACTGCAGCATCACTGAGATTTTCCATATTCATTCTGACAGGCTCCTTTTGGGTGGCTGAATTGCTGCTGGGAGTCCAGCACGCATAGAGAATGATCCCCTGCCCAGGAATACTCTCCTTTAGAGACAAATTCCAACGTAATATACTACTCCATAGATCTCTGTAGGTACAGCGATTTATTTTATTCTCACATAGGTTGTGGGCGTCGCTGGTAAGGCCAGCATTTGTTGCCCATCCCTAATCAGCCTTGGATTGAATAGCTTGTTAGGGCATTTCAAAGGGCAGTTAAGATTCAACCACATTGCTATGGGTCTGCAGTTGCATGTAGGCCAGACCAGGTAAGGGCAGCAGATTTCCTTCC
This sequence comes from Carcharodon carcharias, assembly GCF_017639515.1. NCBI lineage: Eukaryota > Metazoa > Chordata > Chondrichthyes > Lamniformes > Lamnidae > Carcharodon > Carcharodon carcharias. The sequence goes on along the minus strand of NC_054480.1, from coordinate 40,234,465 downwards.
CTAAAGGACATTATTGAGCTAGAATGGGTTTTTCTGACAATCAACAATAGTTTCATAGTCACCATTACTGAGTGTAGCTTTCAATTCCAGATTTATTAATAGAATTTAAATTCTACCAGCTGCCATAGTGGGAAATGAACCCATGTCCCCCAAGCATCAGCCTGAGCCTCTGGATTACTAGTCCAGCAATGCTACCATTATGCTACTGCCTCTCCACTAGTCCTAACACTAGTTGTGATTGTTCAGATTGCTGCAGTAGAGGCCTTGGGCTTTAGTAGACTATGGGTCTTTTAAGTTTCCAGCTGCTTGGAGATTGCATAGAATGAGCCCTTACTCTGGGTATCATTGGTTGCATTGCTTATATTAGGTTTGCTGTCACGTCAAACAATGGGCATGACCAAGTCAGCACCTATTGATTAGCAAGGGTATGGGCTGCAGTTGGCATGGATAAGAATGTTGTCTCTCAGGATGTCAAAAGACTGGAGAAGCTGGGTTTGTTCTTTTTAGAGCAGAGAAGGTCAAAACATTTTTCTGCAGCAATCTGGAATGCATTCCTCAAAAGGATGGTGGGAGCAGATTCAATAATAATTTTCAAAAGGAAATTGGAGATCTACTTGAGGGTGAGAAATTTGCAGGGCTATGGGGAAGAGCAGAAGAGTGGGGCTAATTGGACAGGCTTTTCAATGAGCTATCAAAAGTATGATGGGCCAAATGGCCTCCTTCTGTCCTGTATCATTCTATGGTCCTGCCTACACTTTTTCTGTTCAACAGCCTTACAGTTCCTCAGTACCTGATGAATACTAATTTTCTAGATGAGATAGAGGTGGAAAAGGGAGCTTTTTAATGTTGGGTATCCTTCCCTTTACATTGCGCTAAGATTTTCAGGACTTACTGGACAGGCAGCCCTGTCCCTGCATCTAAATACAGAGGCCAGGGTAGCCTTGGAAATGAGTTCTTTTTGGGTCTTCCCACCACACGTTCCTTTCACTAAAATGGTAAAAGGCACTTGAAGAACCTGGCATTAAGCCTGTACCTGTGGCTTCCTCAGATTGTTAGGTTTGAGGATGCAGGCAGAAATGCAAGGGGAGCCAGAGAAGTTAAGCAGCAATTTTCTCTTTCAGTTGCCTATAGGATCTTTGGGCCTTGAGGCCCACTGTATGTTATTCTTCAATGGTCAAAGTCGCAGGGCTTTCAGGCCTACAGCCGCAAGCACTCCCATATCCATTTCCCAGTGTACGCCCACCCAGCAAGGTGCCAGTATAAAAAAAGGCAGCTCCCCTTTAAATGCTGGCTTCCTGTTAGTAACCAGCAACCAATTAAAGTGGGGCACACATTTTATAGGTTTAAGTTGAGAACACATCACTTTCCTGTTGCAAAGGCTGGAACCTCATTCAAATCATAATTTTTAAGAAAAGCTTTCACTTGTTCTTGGTGAGAACTTTCCGCCCTGAAATAGCTGATGCTGCCAATGATCAAAAACTGTGTGCTACTCTTTGTCATGCTAGCTGTGTAGGGTACCTGTTTATTTAGCAGAGAAAATGTTAACACACCATTCAGATTTAACAGTAAAATTTGACTTAAGACTTTCTTGTTTGCTTATTAATTTATAATATATATAATAGAGGAACTAAAATAACCTGTAATCTTATAAATAAATCACTGGCATAATAATGAAAGCAATTATTCTGCAATAACCATGAGATATGAATGTGGCATAGCTTACAGGAACATGTGCAATGTTGGTCTATCTCAGATCCATCCTTCTTCAGACATTAATAATGTAACTACATTTTGCTCTAGTAATAAAGCTCAAAAGATATTTTCTGAACAATTTTATTTACTTCCTTTGAGTTATCAATAAAATTTATCATAAATGTTAGGTATCTACTTAAATGGGCTATTTTCACCAGCGCATGAATTTTGACTAAAAAGACCACATAGACTCTTACATTTTATACATACCCTTAATTTACTTTTGGAACAGTATGCAGTGGGGAACAATGCTTTAAAATCCTTAGACGCTTTGACATAGTTTATCAGACAAGTACAGTATTGTAGTGTCACACGGATATCACAGTTCCATACCACTACATGCATACAGACATTGATTTTCACAGGAACAGTTATTAAATCATAAAACGCAACAATTAAAAGACTTATGTAATAAAATTTACAACCAAAACAAAATTTCAGGAGATACAATTAACAGTGACTAATTCAGAAATTATAACATTATTAAACCCATAATAGGACAGCAATGATTATCCAATATGGTAGTAGGTAAACCCACATTTTATTTGATGAAATATTGAAATGTAATGTATTGTTGATCACTGTCCTCTGCTGAAAAAGGCAAATTCCTTCCTAGTTTATTGCAATGTCATGATAACTGTCATGATAACTGTCAATATAAATGGGATATGTCTGATCATAGATCAGATGGAATGGTGATTTGATATAAAGTGAAGATTGTTTAAATTGAATAATTAATGATTTACCACCTGTAAAATTGAATAAACTTTGCAGTCCAGCTAACACTGGCATCAGGAGATTTAGTCTCACTGTTCACGGGTACCATGTGACAAAATAGACAACAACATGGATTCATTCACTGAGGAAAAAATACATTTTTAAGTGTCATTTGTCTATTTTAAACATAACCAGCAGAAACAGTCATTTTTCTTATGGATACCAAAGAACTATTGACAATGATAAGATAACCCTATGACAGATTGATATATAGAAGTTGAAACTGAACATCTAGACTGAGGTGCAATGGAAAGGTGAAGAAACGGTCTTCTGCTCAAAATTGCAGAATTGCATGTAACCATAGATACCAAGCACCCAAATATTTGCAGTATTGCTAGGCCTTGTTTATAAATTTGAAACCCAGGTTGGTTTTCAAACAGTATCAGTCGCTATATGTAATGCAACATCAGAACAGTTTAATGTTACAACATTATTCAATGCAGTGGTTCTGTATCATCTATTGAAATAAAACAAGCATTTAAAAACAAAGTGCAGCCATTTCATAACTCAGTTCTGAGAGAGGCTGATAGATAGGAATTGCTTTGTGTTCTATATAAAGAATGGATGGAACTGACATATTAGGACTACCCAGGTTCATTAGAGAATTTTAAAATAAAAATAATGTAACAGGCTGTTTAAACAGGAATACCATATGAAGCGAACTTTCTCACATTCCCACCAATTTTACACTTTGCACCAATTATGTGACATTGGTTTGGGGTTCAGATTAGTATAACAGTTAATCATGCAACTCTGAATAGCTTGGCACACCTGTTACTTTTCATTTGCCTTCAACATTGCCGGAATTCTTCTGACCTTCTTTGCAGAGGCAGCTCTTAGCTATCTTATGCAAGAGGTTGGCCTTCCAACAAGGGATGGTGAGAATGGTTGATGGCCTCTATGGTACAAGTGATTAATGCCAAGGAGATTAGCTACAGGATGCTTGGATTCAATCTCCCTGACTGTTGGTAGGTGGTTGATTTTCTTGCTTCTGCAACTAAATTGATAAACAAATTAAAGCTCGTGCCTGCCAGCTGCTCATCGCTATGTAGGATCCTGTTTAAAGTAATTTAGCGGCGAAATTGAGCTATCAGGGAAAAGCAAAGGGCCTTTAAAGGAATACTTGATTCCTCTTGGAAGCACATGACAGCTGCTGTAAAGATAAATTTTGTGTTGCAAATCATAAGATCAAAAAACATCATTTTTAGGAAGATAGTTAGTTATTTATTCACCATATGTTTTCTCCCTCAAAGTCAACAGATTTGGAAAAGAGAATTAGCTTGGTATTTATGGAAATATGCTGTGCAATGTTACTTAAGGGGGCTTGTTTCTCACACCTTACTTCAGCAGTCGGTCCTGCTATCTTTTGACATCTTCATTATCATGCCATACAGTCTCTCTGCTGGCATGCTGGCATGAGAGCTGTTTTGTGTTTCTTTTACCCCTTCTGCATCCATAAAAAGCAGTTTGTTATATGGTAACATTAATTACATGACATCAAATACATTTGGTGACCTTTAGCTGACATGCAGTCAGTTGTGAAAATCAATTAACAAGTCTCTCTCAAACAGTGCTCTAAGAAATTAAGTTACTTATATAATTTAACAAAAGTTTTTTTGCTTCTAACTCAGTAATTCATGATACAAAACATAATTTTGTTTTACTTAGTTGCCCTTATATAAATTTTGCTAAAATACTGATAATGTTTATTTGAACAGAAAAATAGACTATTCTGCAACACATGCAGGTCATGTGACGACTCCATACATCTGATACTCATAGAGCCAAGAAGATGGCAAACGTGAAAATGCAGAGGTTACCCAAACATCTGCACTTGAAAAATAAAATACTTAACTACCTCTTTCTTACACTGATTTCCACTGCCTTGGTTGTGAGCTGTAAATGTGAGATGTACCAGTTTGTGATACTATTCTTGAAAGTCACAACTATGTGTTAAGTACATTTTAATAAACGGCAAACTAAGGTTTTATAGCAGGGAATACACATTAGAACTTGTGATTTGTCAGAAATTAATCATATGATTAATCTAGCAAGTGGTATTTGTTATCCTGAATACAATGAGGCCTCCACCCATCTGCACCCAATAGACAGTAGTGTGCATGCTCATGTTCCTTTGGTACGGAACAAAAATTTATTGGGAATGCTGCTCTTCCTTCACTGGAACTGGCTAATGCATTTTATCTGGAGCTCTTGTACTCAAAGCAAAGGCAGCAGAGATTTTATTATATACAAGGTGCTGCCAAGACAAGGCACAAGAGAGATCGACCGCTGCAGTCTTAAAGTCATCAGTCTTAGATGTAATTATCTGGTAATGATAACCTTTTGGACGACTCATTCTTTTCTAACTGCATTTTATCCATTCAATTTCATACTAATGATTATTTTCAATTGTGCTTTCACACAGGAATTCTCAGAGACCTAACAAACATGTTGCTTTTCAAAAAGTCTTCTTAGGAATACTTGGAACATAGGAACAGGAGTAAGACATTCAGCTTCTTGAGCTTTTCTGCCATTCATTTGGATCATGATTGATCTGTACCTCAACCTCACTTGCCCACCTTTGCTCCATGTACCTAACAAAAATCTATTGATCTCCATCTTGAAAGTTTCAGTTGAACAATAGGCAACAAGATTCATTATTAAGTGTTTGTTGTGACATTTCAGGACATGATTAGCATCATCTGACACTCATATATTCTTTCTGGAATTGAATTAAATCTTTCAAATGGTCGGACTCCCTACACAGTACTTGGATCTGTCTTGTGTTTTTTTTTCATTGTTCTCTCTTTAGGTAGACTTCTCAGTAAACCTCAGCAGGATAAGGGAGCAGTTGAGCATGGTAAAATCCTGCTGAAGTCATTAGGTTGTGGAATTTGGTTAAATAGGTTGGAATGAATTATTTGTACGGACATAAGGCATGCAATCTTTTCTCCGGAATTTATTTACTTTGTGGAACTACTGTAATTTTCAATGGAATAAAGAAAATAGTTTGGCTGTTACAGATTTTAAAGCTTCACCTCAGCAACAGGTTTTGACAATAAAAAAGTAAATAGTTATGAAATTAAATAAAAGTATAAAATATTAAACAAATTCATTGAAACAAGGGAAGTAGATTCCAAGTGCCAGAGTAGAGCAATTCAACTGCACAATTTTAAGCAAAGCAAATTGCAGCATGAGTAGCTTTCCATGTGAGTGTTTGGCATGCGGATGGAGTTTTCTTTGCTTTTGAGAGACAGCGAACTGTCTTTTGTATCAAGGGCGAGTTGCACCAGTAGAACCCATGTTAAGCATAATTTGCATCTTTTGACAAATTGTTTGGGAGTATAAATTCATAATTCCTACATATTGTGTTCCTTAATTTACATCTCCTTTCTCCTAATATGTAGATGCTATCTGTCTGCAGACTTGTGATTGGTACAGCTGATATCTACCATGTATAGAATGGTGGCATGTTGGTTTAGCATTAATGATGACTCTGCATCTCAGCACTAGGACCTGTTAGCAGATGAGCAAAATTATATATTTCATACTGATATGTTGGTCATTTAAAAAAAGTTTCATTATACTATTAACCTGCTGAAACAGTTACTATAAAAATTACATACCTTGGCGCGAAACAGGAGTTTTATATCATGTCTAAACAGCCACTTGTGTGTTTATATATTGTATATGTATGGAAATAATATGTATCATGAAACACATGGGCAAATTTAGGAAAAGAAGATCAGAAATGTATTTGTGTTTCCTTGTCTATACTGATTTTGTCTTGTATTGAGGTTAGGCGGAACTAATGTATGTGTAATATCTTGTAGCTTCCCAGGAAACCGACATTTAAATGTCATATGAGCTTGGACTGAAGATACGTGTCTTTGTTGTAGAGGTGTCTTTCATACAGCTACACTTACAACTGCTCTTTCAAAGAGCCAGCACAGGCACAATAGGCCTAATGGCCTTCTGTGCTGTATGTTTCTGCGATTCAAAGGACTCTTTAGTTCTATCATGGTTAATTTTTAGAACTGCAGACAGTATTTTGTAACAAGATTACTGTACCAAAAATAAAACTTTAACATTTTCAAAGTGCTAGTGTTTAATCATTAAGATCTATACTTTCTTGACCAGCCAGAATGAAAAAATAAGCATTATTCCATTGTTAAAAATAAATCTTTCATTTAAAACTGTAAACTTCAAATCTGGTAAACTTGCTAAGTTTGGTTTGACATTGTACTTTGAAAATAAAGTCTATGATCATATTCTTTACATGGAAACCTTTATGAAATTTTATATGGTATTTTACATTTTCCAAAAGGAACTTCAGCCTAGTTTACAATACAGATATGTCAAAGCTATGAAGGCGTTTCTACATGGGCTTAGATATTCAGAATGAGAAACATTTGTGCATATATTTCCTTTCTAGAAAATAATCTAGCAACAATAATAAAATTAACAGAAATTGTAAAGTTGATTTGTTTTGATACAATTAGAATTTTCATAGCAGAAATCTTCTTCATTTGATAGATACATTCATCTATTTTGTTGAATGAAGACAATTCCAACCACTGCACTATATATATAGATCAAATTGATAGTGAAGCTTCACTATGATATAGGCAGTTTCACATCTGTCATTTAACTGGTGCAACTCACCCACCGCCCTCCACCCCCCCAACCCCCAACATTTTATTTTCCTGACCAATAATTTAGGGCCCAGGTTGTGATCTTTGAATTTTGAAAGAACTCATCAGCTTCAAAAATACATTTTTTTTCTTCACATGACATCTACAATGTTAACTTTTGCCAGTTTTTAAAGCTAAGTGTTAGCTAGAAACCATGATTAAGGAAATACACGGACGCGAAGAATATTTCTTAATAAGCACTATTTTTGGAATAAAGTACAATTTTAAAAATCGAGTAGCATAATTAATTCTGGTGCAGAAATATTGATGCATTCCTCAAAGGTTTAATTAAGGAAATTGAGCAAATACTGCAGTTCTACAACCAAAAGACCCTAATCTGAACTAAAATAAGCACATCTTTCGTGGAAGTGTTATTCTTCTTTGCTTCAAGGATTATTTGTATCCATTAGACAAATCACATGATACAATAATGGTATCCAATGTGGTTCAGTTATGCAACCAGAATCTGTAAATGAAATCCAGGCAATGCCCTTCAAATGATATCTCTATGATCCAGAATGTTCTGAAACATTCTGTCTTTCTGTCGTTTTTATTTGCAAACAAATACTTTCTGCTTGTCTCTGAGCGACCATCATGATCTCTATATTTAAAATGTGTGATCAGACTTTGTATTCTTCCATAGTCACTGGATAGACAGAAGGGACTCAGGAACGAAAAAGAATAGTGTGACAAAATTCTGATGGTATGAGTTAGCAGAAGTTTGCAGGTATATTTTTTCTGTTCTTCAGTGCTAATGTTCCATGGACAGGACCTTTACATTTTGTTAATGTTCTCAGGTTCCCTTCCATTAAACCCTCCTTTAGACTTTAAAGGTAACACTGGCTTGCTTGAAATAGTTTTCCATGCCATGCAAAAAATACAAAGCTCTGTTTTCTTGAGGATATGCAATTTAATTTCACAATTCCAGCTCAGACAACAGCCTGGCAGACCTGAAAGTTCAGATGTTGTCATCGTATACAGTGGAACAGCCACTTTCACCATATGTCACATGAATCTCTGGTGAGATGTGGTTGTCCAACTTGTTTCCTTCTTGGTTACCACTTTTCTTAACTATATCAGTTACACTTTCCATACTGTACATGCAGTTTTGTCCAAAGTGCTTCGCTGTCGAAACCACACCAGATTCTTCCAAATAATTTCCATCCTTTCGGGAGACACCATCCCTCTTACTAGGGCAGTCACTGTTGATGATATGGTAGGTGAGACTTGTTGGTCCAGAGGTGTTCCTTCCATCCAGAGACTGATCTTCTTCATCACTATCTGCATCAATGTACTTCTTTACCCCATCATCATGGAAAGTAAAAGCCATTGGCATAATGTTTTCTGGAGGTTTCATTCCAGTTGAAGAACAAGCTGTTGAAACTTCTACACCAGGCAGATGTTTCCCTGTATGTAATGGACCATCCATGGGACTGGTGATGCTTTGAGAGCCACCCACAATGGGGTCCACAATTGCTGACAGAGCTGTTACGTTTGTGTTTTGAACAGTATTGATATCACTTTCCATAAAGTTTACTTTGAGAGATCTAGATTTTATGGGGTTACCTTGTCTAGTTGAGCCTTTAGCGCTTTCTACAAACATGCTGCTGTGTTTATCTACCGCAGAGTTATAAGAGTTATTAGTATTGATGTCCAAAAGGTTCTTATGGTAACTGCCATCTAGTACTGTAGCAGTTTGCATGCTTGGTGCATTATCAGCTGGAAAGATTGGTGATTCTTGATCCTGAATTTTTTCAAGTCCCGGGTTCCCATACACTTTATTGGGCAGTATTACTGTAGGGCTGTGAGTAAACTTCCCAGCATCAGCAAACTCTGTAGCACAGCTAATGAAACTGTCTATGCTAGATAGACTTCTCATATCCACTACCCCATCTGGTGTGCTTAATAATGGATCCGAAGGACCAGACATTTTCTCCATCTCTATTTGATTTTGTGTTCTGACTCTGTATGTTTGACCCATTTGACTTATGTTCATATTGGGCTGAGATTGTGTCTTTGCCATTTTACTGTACATGTCTTCCAATTTCTGTACATTTAAGTGTTGTGGGCTAACAATTGGGGTGCATGCATTTCCTGGAGAGCTTTGTCCTTTGTATTTAGTTTCAGGAGATTTGTTAGAGCTGGTCTCGGATACAGTCCGCTTTCCCCATTTCCACTTGGGTGATAGACTAGCATCCTGCAGTTTTTCACTTTTGCTCATGTTTTCTCCATTTTTCTCAACAACAATATCCATAAGTTCTATGCTGCGAGCAAAAGCGTCTTTCATGTTCATTGAAACAATGCTTCCATTTCTCTTAGCTCTTTCAAGTGCTTCTCTTCGTTTTATTGCTTTCTCCTGTCTCTTCTGTTCCTTGTAGAACTCTGAGAAATTGTTCACAATAATTGGTATGGGAAGTGCAATCACCAACACACCTGCAATACAACACAGTCCACCAACTATCTTGCCCAACAAGGTTTTAGGATAGATGTCACCATACCCAACAGTTGTCATAGTGATAGTGGCCCACCAGAAAGAAGCAGGAATGCTCTTGAACTTAGTGTCATCTTCATCCTTTTCAGCAAAAAACACCAAACTTGAAAATATCATTATGCCCATAGCCAGGAACAAAATCAACAGTCCAAGTTCATTATAACTTCGTCTAAGTGTGAATCCCAGAGACTGCAAGCCTGTAGAATGTCTAGCTAGTTTGAGAATTCGTAATATCCTCATTATCCGGAAAATCTGAACCACTCGTCTGACATTCTGGAACTGAAGCACACTTTTGTTGGATTCTGTGAGAAAAATAGTGACATAATATGGCAAAATGGCTAATAAATCAATGACATTCAGCGGACCTTTAAAGAACTTCCATTTGTTTGGTGATGACAAGAAACGCAACAGGTATTCCATGGTGAACCATGCAATGCACACGGCTTCGACATGAGCCAGCTGTGGGTTGTCCGTGAACTGTCCAAATTCATCTTTGTCTTGTAGTTCAGGAAGTGTGTTGAGGGACAAGGCAATTGTTGATAATACTATGAAAAGAATAGATATAATTGCCAAGGTCTGTAAAAGAAGAGAACATTTTATCCATTAGAGAGTTCAGAATATGACACTTTTCATGTTTTCCTTTCTTTTCTCTCACACAGTATATCTGAACATGTAAAAAGGATTTGATATTGGCTGTCATTAGTGATTTCTATGAATTATTCTAAGCTCTTCCTGTCACAGATATTTGAGTTATCTTTCCTCATGTTTATTTTAAAATTATTGGACAGGATGTCATTGATGTGGTTGATACATAAAAGGCAGTATATGTTCAAAATATAAATATTCAGTTAAGGTATCAAAGTCCAGAAATACCTGTTGGTGATAGAAGTGGCAAACTCACTTAATATGTTCTTTTGACATTCCCCTGTCTGATTGGCACCCACAGTTCGCTTGTTTTATCCTGATGATACCTCTCCATACTGGCACAATGCACTGGATTTTACAGATCCCCACGAAGGTGGCAGATATGAGGTGTGGCAAGCCCACTGCATTCCTGTCCACCCATGATCTGTCCCTTATAATATGGTGGGTGGCTGGGTGCCGAAATTGGCAGCCCACCCACCATTTTTAAATAAGTAATTAACAGGCAATTGAACTTGTTACCAAACCAATTGACCTCTATTTCATGCTGTTCACACATAAAACAGTTGACATGGACAGATGATGGGAGTAAGGAACCTCTTTTGGAAAAACACTTTTGTAAAGGTAGTAAGGAAGGAATTTTGGGGGTGCCCTTTGCGCATCAGGGGCAGGCCCACCCAAGATGATATTCCCCCACCTTTCTTCCTCATTGCCTCGGCACCAAAACCCACCCTCCCTACATTGCCCGATGCCTCCTTGCACAAAACGGCTGAGCTGGCTGGCTCCAGCGTCCATTGTCTCTTCTTGCCAGGGACTGCCTGCAGTCCCAGCAGCACCCACTACTGCCACTGTTTTAGCACTGCTGGGACTGTGAGAGCTCTCAAGGGCAGGACCCCCTCCCACTGAGGGGTAGAAGTCCCACTTGGGAGGGCCTTTTCTTTGTTCTGTTGGCTGGCTGATTCTTGTAACAGTGGTGGTGGGGGCGTTTGAGCAATATGCACCCCCACCCCTCTCATGAAATTCAGCCCAATATCATTGCCCATTCCTGGAATCATAAAGCATTTGGGGTACTGAGGAGCTTGGATCTCCTTGTTTCTATCCCAGTTTCAAATAATTTAGATATACCATAGCAGCAACTGCTCCAGTATTAATGCCTGTAGTATACCACTTTTGACCCTTACCATTTCTACACACCATTTACACTCACTATTTGCTTTCTCTGGTTTAGTCAGTTATCAATCTATCTCAGGAGATTACCTCCTATTGTATTTCATGTTCAAAGATTTTGGATAGGGTGAAAGAAAAATGAAATCCATCCTTTCCCAGTTGCACTTTAATGCAGTAAAAGTTAATGTATTATTTTCACAGAAAAGATGAATAAGCTCTTTACTGTTAAATTATTAATTCCATTCAGTATCTACTGGAAAATAGTTGCTCTGTGCTGTCAGCTGTGGAACCCATTAATCTATGGTTCACTTGACAGGCCACAAAGGTTTAATGGTCCTTAATAACGGTTCAAAGAATGGGAAATAATTTGACGGCATCTCATTTATGGTTCACACAATGTTCCATAATCAAATGATTGTGCTACCGCCTGAGCAGAACATCTCAAAGTGGCCAGAAAGAGCCAAAAATTCTATATTATTTTCTCATAAAGCAGAACAGGGATTTACTATTTATGAATAAAATATCTACAATAAATTTCAGGGTGTTGTTGCTTTCAGTGAGATTATTTCTACTTATTAGAGGTAGCTCCTGTATAGGTCTGAACGTGGTTTCCCCAAGGACATTCATTGGTTGGTCCTAACTAGGCTAAAGTTAAACTGCAGTTGATAGTCACTAACAAGTATGAGTTTAATGCTCAGATGGCTGAACAATCCTGCTAACTATTAATATGGTTCTCACTAAGCTCAGTGACAATGGAATGCTTAATGGGCCTGCTTGGGTTAAGGCTGCTTCCTCTGTTTGGTCTTATTACTGGAGATGTCACCACATGATCTCCTGCCTCCAGGAGCCTAGTCCCCACACTCATGCTGCTGGCCTGCCTACATGTCCATACTCATGGTGCACTGCCTTCCCACATCCTTCGGAAAATGAATGGACTCTTTACTACCCAATTGGAAGATTATCGACTGTCAGTTAAACAATCCTTTTTCTCCATGTTTAATATTTTTCTAACTAGTGAACAAAAGAGTTCTTCCAGCAGTGTCTTGGAAATGAATCATTCATTCTTGGAGACTCCAGGAAGAACCCTGACAGGTTGGAAACCTTAGCTTAGGTGCATTTGTAGATTTTTGCTCTCCAGATCACTAATTGCTAACAGTAGAGTAGGGCTTCCCAAACTATGGGTCACAACCCCCAGTGGGGTCACGGGATAAAATTTTGGAGTCACGAGCTCAGAGGCAACAAAATTTGACATGTAGCTCAGACTGATTTCTGACAGCTGCAAGATCCCTTTAAATACTTGTGTTTCCTCTGTTGGTGCGCGTGGCCTATTAGGCTGCTCTCTGAGGCCCAATTGCTGCTGCAAAATATGCCCATGAATAGGTTTTCCTGTTTTTTTTTAAACCCCTGTATTTTCATCATGCTAAACTTCTGTTCCCCACCCACCCTACCCCCAACTCACCCTATTCGACAACTCTCGTACCCCCCAAATTTTCACTCTGGGGTCACATAAGGCATTAAAATGGGGTTATACCAGGAAAGTTTGGGAAGCACTGCAGTACGGCATAGCTATTGTGACTCTCTAAGATTAGCAAAGTAGGCTCGCAAGGCACCCAATACTCTAGTAGATTATTTAGAAACTTTTAAAACATATCTTTATACCAAACTGAAATTGTACAGCACATATTGCAAATTCAAACCAGATGAAATGATAGTCAGCATATACGTTGCATCCTTAGCTTCAAACACTATTTAACTTACAAATGATATTGTTACTTGTACACAGGCATTCCCAAAATAGCTTTGTACCAATACAAAATTGACTGTTAATACTGCAAATGTAAAGAAGGGATGTAAACTTCTTTCTCCACAAAGATCTGAGATTATTTCAAAGAAGGGGACTTACATAACAGGTTATTTTTCAAACCAAAATAAACAAGCCCACTTAAATAATGTGAAATTTGGCAAGCCAGATTTCCTGATGCGTTATTGTGATGCAGAGTTGGAATGCTGTGGTCTATGCATTTCCTAGGATTTCTGCAGATTCCAAATATGTCCCTTCCCCCAAGGAGAGACCATAGGCATCCATTAGCGATGGCAATTTGGATTAATTTCGACCTCCAAATTGAAAACATAAATGTTACTTGCACAATACCTAAAGAAAGACAACTATCGCAAGACTACCGGGAGGTGGAATATTAGAAGGTATGTCATAGAACCAGGAAAGGCCTCGGGAAAACAAGCTTTCCTGTCATTTGGAACTATTTTAGTGATATCACTTAAGGGTGAAGTTCTACAATTTCTACACCATTACTTTGGTGAATCAACTACATAAACCCTAGAAAAATGGAGTAAACTGTGTTTCTGCGGCTATTCCATGGAAGGTATGGTAGCAGAACCCCTGCAGAAGTTTATTCCATTAGTCTCCAATAATCATTACAATCGAGAAAACTAGCAAATGCTGCACTTGCCTTCAATAAAGTGGCAGATGAATTCTCAACAATCCAACCAATCATTGTTCTAAAACTGACACAACTCCCTCCAAATTCAATCATAATATTGCAACTCTCCTTTCTCCCCCACTTCCCCAAAAGTACCACGTCCAACTTCTTTCCTATTCCTCCCAAAACACCGCTCCAATATCCTTTCTTACCATTCATTGCTCAATTCCTATCACTTTCATCCATTTCTCTGTCCTTTATTCTCATCCGTTTTCCCCTTACTCTTTACGGTAGACTGACGTCCATTTTTCCAATCAATCAGCATCCTTATCTCCCTTTGCATTATGATGACTCTTCCATTGCCTTCCACTCAGCTTGCCTGCTTATTCCCATCTGCAATGGCATTAGACAGGGTTCCTTTCTCCTTTCAGAGCTGCTGCTAGTGTCAGAGGATGCAGTCTTTTTATACTGCTGCCCTCACTCACTCTAACATATCGCCCTCTGAATTTGCTGCACTCCATTCTCTCAGGTCTAACCCCAACATTGTTATCAAACCTGCTGACAAGGGTGGTGCTGTTGTTGCCTGGTGTATCGTTCGTCCTCTATCTTGCAGAGGCTGAGTGCCAACTTTCAGTTGCTTCTTCCTCCCTCCCCCTAGACCTGAACCCACTGCTGAACATCAGGCCATTGTTTCTAGGACTGTCACTGACCTCATCTGCTCTGGAGATCTTCCCTCCACAGCTTCCCACTTCATAATACCCCAACTCCAAACAGCTTCTACCTCTTTCCCAAAATCCATAAACAGGACTGCCCTAACAGAACCATCATTTCAGCCCATTCCTGTCGCACTGAACTCATTTCTTCCTATTTATTTCTCCTCCTGTCCAGTCACTTCCCTTCTACGTTCGTGACTCTTCTGACGCTCTACAGCATTTCAACCATTTCCAGTTTCCTGGCCTTAACCACCTCCTCTTCACTATTAACGTCCAATCTTTCTATGCCTCCATCCCCCATCAGGATGATCTGAGGGCTGTCCTCTTCAGCATCAATAGTGTTGACACGTGGCACTCGCTTAGCAATAACCTGCTCACTGAAACTCAATTTGTGTTCTGCCAGGGTCACTCAGTTCTTGACCTTATTAGAGCCTTGGTTCAAACATGGACAAAAGAGCTGAACTCCACAGGTGAGGTGAGAGTGACCGCCCTTGACATCAAGGCAGCATTTGACCGAGTGTGGCATCAAGGAGCCTTAGCAAAACTGGAGTCAATGGGAATCAGGGGGAAAATTCTCCGCTGGTTGGAGCCATACCTAGCACAAAGGAAGATGGTTATTGGAGGTCAATCATCTCAGTTCCAGGACTTCACTGCAGGAGTTCCTCAGGGTAGTGTCCTAAGCCCAAACATATTCAGTTGCTTCACCAATGACCTTCCATCGTAAGGTCAGAAATGGGATGCTCGCTGATGATTGCACAATGTTCAGCACCACTCGCAACTCCTCAGATACTCGAGCAGTCCATGCTTAAATGCAGCAAGACCTGGACAATATCCAGGCATAGCCTGACAAGTGGCAAGTAACATTCATGCCACACAAGTGCCAGGCAATGACCATCTCCAAAAAGAGAGAAACTAACTATCACCCCTTGACATTCAATGGCTTTACCATCGCTGAATCCCTCACTATCAACATCCTGGGCCTTAGCAATGACCAGAAACTTAACTGGACTAGCCGTACAAATGCTGTGGCTACAGGAGCAGGTCAGAGGTTGGGAATTCTGCAGATCTCACCTCCTGACTCCCCAAATCCTGTCAAGGTACATGTCTGGAGTGTGATGGAATACTCCCCACTTGCCTGGATAAGTGCAGCTCCTGCAACACTCAATAAACTTGATATCATCCAGGAAAAGCAGCACACTTGATTGCATTACTCCACAATAATTCACTCCCTCCACCATGATGCACAGTGGCAGCAGTATGTACCAGCTACAAGATGCACTGCAGGAACTCACCAAGCCTTCTGAGACAGCACCTTCCAAACCCAAGGTCGCTACCATCTAGAAGGACGAGGGCATCAAACAGATGGGAACACCACCACCTGGAAGTTCCCCTCACCACCTTCACTGTGGCTGAGTCAAAATCCCGGAACTCCCTCCCTAACAACACCATGGGTGTACCTACATCACATGGACTGCAGCAGTTCAAGAAGGCAGCTCACCACCAACTTCTCAAGGGCAACTAGGCATGGGCAATAAAGGCTGGCCTAGCCAGCAAGACCCAAATCCCATGAATGAATTGAAAAACAGCGCTTCTGATATGTCTTCCTAGTTCCTCAACCAAGGATTCCCCTTGCTGACCAAACCCCTACACCCCCCCCCACACTGTGGCTGACAGGGCCTTCAACCCTGGCCGACCTATTTCTCACGCTTCTACTGTCACACCTTCCCCCACCCCCTCCCAGAACCACGATAGGGTTGCCCTTGTCATCACTTTTCACCCCACCCACCTCCACATTCAAAGGTTCATCCTTTGCCATTTCCGGCACCTCCAACATGATGCCACCACCAAACAGATCTTCCTGTGCCCTTCCTGTCAGCATTCCAAAAATACTAAAGAGACCAATCCTCCGTGACACCCTGGTCCACTCCTCAATCACGTTCCACACCTCGTCCTCTTCCATGGCACCTTCCCATGCAATCGCAGGAGGTGTAACACCTGCCCTTTTACTTCCTCTCTCTTCACCATGCAAAGCCCCAAACACTCCTTCCAGGTGAAGTAGCAATTTACTTGTACTTCTTTCAACATAGTATACGGTATTTTTTGCTCAGTGTGATCTCCTCTACATTGGGGAGATCAAACACAGACTGGGTAACTCCTTTGCAGAAGATCTCTGCTCAGTTCACAAGCATGACCCTGAGCTTTTGGTTGCTTGCCATTTTAATTCACCACCTTGCTTTCATGTTCTCATTCCTGTCCTTGGCCTGCTGCAATATTCCAATGAAGCTCAGTGCAAAGTTCAAGACACAGCACCTCATCTTCCAATTAGGCACTTTATAGCCTTCTAGACTCAACATTAATTTCAACAATTTCAGATCATTAGTTCTGTGCCCCATTTTGATTCTGTTTTTGCCATATGCTAGTCTGAATCTTGTTTTTCACGTTTTTGCTTTTGAACAGAGCTGTTCATTATTCTGCCATTAGTACTCACTCTGGACATGCTTTGTCTCTTTACTACACTCGTTATAAATCCCTTTGCCTTTTGTTCCATGACATGTTTGTCATTGAAACTCTCTCACCCTCTACCCTATCCTAAACCTTCCCTTTTGTTCTTCCTCCCTTCCCCCTCTTCAATGGCATAAAACCCATCAAAGTTCTACCTTCCTTTGAAGAAGAGTCATATTGGACTCTTGTTTCTCTCTCCATAGATTATGTCAGACCTGCTGAGTATTTCCAGCACTTTAAGTTTTTATTTCCTTAACTTTACTTTCTTTTCCCCCCAAATTGAAAACTTCTATGGATTATCTGAAGTAATAATTGATGGTAAATTTCCAGCTTTGTTTGAACAATTGATTTAGGGATGAATATACAGTTGATATTAATCATTTACTTACTAGAAAGTTATTACAGAATATATATTTTCAACTAATAAACTTAAAATTGTCAGTTACATTGGGCAATATAAGGCAGGATACAATTTTTAATGTAGCAGTGTCATTATTCTGCTGTATCAGTCTGTTAAAGTACAATTCATTGGCAGCACATTGCATCATTTCATGGGGATTGAGTGAAATAAGGCTGTTTGAATGACTTTCCAGGGTGTTTTTGGAACAATGTACTTAGAGCATCAGGGAGTAAGTGTCCTTACATGGGACGTTAAGATTAAAAGCATGTTTTTATTGAAGCATTCAAATCAGGAACCTGTAACTAAATAAAGTGTTAATAAAATTATTTACAATGTTGTGCCTGGGTGCCATTTATAAGAAAATGTAATCCAACTTGGAAATACATTGGTGCAATTTGATTAGCCATGTTTATGAATGTTTATTAACAACAATAAAAATATGCTAGAAATCTGAAATTAAAACAAAAATACTTGAAATACACAGGCCTTTCAGTGCCTGAAATGGGAAATGGCAGGTAAAGGACGTGGTGTAAAATCTTCATCAAAATTGGGAATTGAAAAATAAATGAGCCTTTATATAGCAAATCCCTCACTGTATCCTATTAATAGGGTTACTTCTCTTCCAGTTCTCAGTTCTGATGAAGAATCTGCACCTGAAATGTTAACTTTCATTATCTTACGATGCTGATGGACCTCGTATGTAGTTCCATAATTTTCTATTTTTATTCTGATATGTATTAAATACCACACTAAATCCAGTTATAATTTATAAATTATAACCTTTTGGTAAATAAATTGCACTTGGTTAAGATTCAGGAAACACGACCTTTATTGCAGATCTAATAAACATGTGCTGTTGCTAAGTTGCATCACTAGGTCTAAATGTTCAGGAACTACTGATAACCTGTTGCTAGGATCCAGACAGCAGATTGCTTTTATATCAATGGATGCTATTTCATGGTTCGTGAGCCGAGTTATTAATATGGACTAAGTCAAAGCCGTGACCCAAACACCTGAGGAATCCACCCACACCTGTTGCATAAAATTTGACTAAAACAGGCATGTTCTGCTTGTCACATAGGTGATGGAGAATGGCTTGATGGCATTAACGTTTTTTTCTTCCCCTGTTTTTTCTATCCTGAGGCAAGGGCACCCCAGTATTCAAGGGGGTTATGAAAGTTCCCTATTAAAATAACAAGCTCCTAATGTGCATACATGCTTGGAATCTCAGTTTTCAGATGGTAGGCAGGAGATCACAATCCCCTAAAAACAAAGCTGCATTTATGTAGCAACTTTCATAACATCTGGATATCTGAATGTAGTTTACAGCCAATGAAATGTTTTTGAATGTTGCCACAACTTTAATGTAGGAAATGCGGAAGCCAAATTGCTCATAGCAAGGTCCTTCAATCAGCAATGTATTAATAATCAAATAATCCTTTTTTTTTAGTGATGTTGGTCTGGAGAACTCTCACACTCTTCTTCAAAATAATGTCATAATGCTATGGGGTCATGTACATCCACCTGAGTGAACAGGCAAAGACTTGGTTTAACATCTCATCCTAAAGATGGCCCCTCCAACAGTGCAGCACACCCTGAGTGCTCCATTGCAGTGTCAGCCTAGATTATGTGCTCAAGTTTGTGGAGATTCTTGCAGATATAAAGTTAGTTACCAGTTAGTTTATGAAGCCAAAGCCATGTCATATAATCAACATAGGTTAAAACTGATTATGAGTATTTAGATGTGGCTTATACAAATCTTATTTTATTTGGACAGGAATAAGGACTCAAAATGAATTATATTATTTTCCTCCTACCTCTCCCTGGACCATGACCCCACCACTGAACATCAAGCCATTGTTTCCAGGACTGTCACTGACCTCATCTCCTCTGGGGATCTTCCTCCCACAGCTTCCAACCTGATAGTTGCCCAACCTCGGACGGCCCGCTTCTATCTCCTACCCAAAATCCACAAACAGAACTGCCCCGGTAGACCGATCATCTCAGCTTGCTCCTGCCCCACAGAACTCATTTCTCGTTATCTTGACTCCTTTTTCTCTCCCCTTGTCCAGTCCCTTCCCACCTACATCCGTGATTCCTCTGACACCTTACGTCACATCAACAATTTCCAGTTCCCTGGCCCCAACCGCTTCCTCTTCACCATGGACGTCCAATCCCTCTACACCTCCATCCCCCACTAGGATGGTCTGAGGGCCCTTAGCTTCTTCGTCGAACAGAGGCCCGAACAATCCCCATCCACCACTACTCTCCTCCGTCTGGCTGAACTTGTTTTCACGCTGAACAATTTCTCCTTCAACTCCTCTCACTTCCTCCAAATAAAAGGTGTGGCTATGGGTACCCGCATGGGCCCCAGCTATGCCTGTCTCTTTATGGGGTATGTGGAACATTCCTTGTTCCAGTCTTATTCCGGCCCCCTTCCACAACTCTTTCTCCGGTACATCGATGATTACTTCGGTGCCGCTTCATGCTCTCGTCGGGACTTAGAAAAATTTATTAATTTTGCTTCCAATCTCCACCCCTCCATCATTTTCACGTGGTCCATCTCTGACACTTCCCTTCCCTTCCTTGACCTCTCTGTCTCAATCTCTGGTGATAGACTGTCCACCAATATCCATTACAAACCCACTGACTCCCACAGCTACCTCGACTACAGCTCCTCACACCCCACTTCCTGTAAGGACTCCATCCCATTCTCTCAGTTCCTTCGTCTCCGTCGCATCTGTTCCGATGATGCTACATTCAAAAACAGTTCCTCTGACATGTCCTCCTTCTTCCTTAACCGAGGTTTCCCACCCACGGTCGTTGACAGGGCCCTCAACCGTGTCCGGCCCATCTCCTGCGCATCCGCCCTCACGCCTTCTGCTCCCTCCCAGAAACATGATAGGGTCCCCCTTGTCCTCACTTATCACCCCACCAGCCTCCGCATTCAAAGGATCATCCTCCGCCATTTCCGCCAACTCCAACATGATGCCACCACCAAACACATCTTCCCTTCCCCCCCCCTATCGGCATTCCGTAGGGATCGCTCCCTCCGGGACACCCTGGTCCACTTCTCCATCACCCCCTACTCCTGATTTACTATGGCCTGGATTTTTCTCTCAATGGTGAAAGGTGCCAGCAGTCCATTACACTTGCACTTGCTGACAAACTTTCTATGGGAGTCTGCACTGGAATTTATTGTAATTAGTTGGCTAGGTATCTAACATGTGGTTCAATCCCCATTCTGGCGAAGTTGATGTTGAGCCTGTCTCCTCACCCTGCCCAGTAGTAACATCACAGCATAAGTGACCCTAGAATAATCGAGGATGCTACCTGAAGAAGAAGAAGAGAACAAAAACAGCATGGCGACCTTTACAGGGTCTGGGACTTGTGTGAATGGGGAAAGAAACTGTGGGGAGAATTTTCCCCCCATGGGGGTTGGGGGGGGGGGGAGCGGGGAGAGAGAGAGAGAGAGAGAGCGGTGTGGGGGGATGGGGGGGGGGTGTTGTGCGTTGTGCAGGGGCGGGAGCGAACCCAATCGATGCCCCCGATAGGGTCCACGCTGCCATTTTACGTGGGTGGGCCAATTAAGACCCGCCTAGCGTGATGCACGCCCAGAAGCGCCGAGCGCTCCCTGTGCAGGCGGGGGGAGGGGGGTGTGGGGGGGTGGGGGGATTCCCTGAGTCGGGGCCTGAGCTCTATCGCGCATGTGCACGAAAGAGTGAGGAAATCTCCCTGAGGGACAGAGGTGCCTCAGGGAGATTAGTTTAAGTTTTAAAAAGCTAAATAAAGAAAAGAAAAAATTTAAAGACATGCCCCCTCATGTGACAGTGTCACATGAGCTGGGACAATGAATTTTTATAAAAATTTTTATTCAATTTATAAACACTTCATGAAACCTCATCCCGCCCATGGATGAGGTTCCATGAAAAATGCGAAGGCCGCGTGGGCTCTTCACCTGCCCACCAACCTTAAGGTTGGACGGCAGCTCAGTTTATTGCTTTAATTAGTTTTTAAATGGCCTTAATAGGCCTTTGACAGTTCGGCGGGTGCGCAGCCGAACTGAAAATCTAAATGATGCACGGTGACATGGGACGCATGCCTGACGTCACCCCATGTCATTTTATGCCTCGGTGAGCGGGCCCCACCCCCACTTGCTGAGCTGAAAATTCTGGCCCCTGTATCTCCTTAATCAATCAGATTGAAGAATTGTTAATGGACAGCACAGAGTCTGAACCAGGAAGTGTTAGTTAGAATATTTAATTCAATATCGAATCAAGTACAGATAGTAAACTAGAGGAAAAGAAAAATTGGAAGAGAAAGTGATGAAAGAGACAGAAAGAAAAATATATAAAAATTAATTTAGACTTTTTTTTAGATCTTCAATGATAATTCAGTTCGGAAAGAATGAGACACCAGGCTCGTGAAAGCTAATTTTCAGTGCTAGAGAGGTTGTTTAGCAATAATTAAGACTTGAGACACCATTAAAATTTTACCTACCCTAGAATGGACAAATCCTAACAATTTCTGGTGAGTTTATTGGGTATATATCATGCAATGCAGCATCTTCAAGCTATTCTACCGTTCTTCACATGTTTTACTGCTGAGGCTCTTGGCATGATACTGGTATTGTGCCGCTCCTGGATGAATAGGGCAACTTGGACAACAAGTACTGGTTTTCTGTATTTAACTCCTGATGTATGGTCTCTGGAAAATGCTGTCTGAATTACAATTTAGTGAATGGTGTTAACCTTAGTATGTACAATTTTTCAGCAAATCATTTCACTCCTGTGTGGTAGATATGCAGCATTTTCTGGACACCTCATGAACACTGTGCTCTTTTACATTTGCTGTAATAATGTGAAAATTCCAAGGTGTATTTGAAATTCACAGCTGTCTTTATCCAAACTACCCCATATAAGTAAAACATCAGACACTTTCTATTGACATAGACCATTTTAAAAAAACTGCATTTCTATTTAATGTAATAAAATCAGATAAATCTTTCTGACATAGATACTGTTCCCATTCCCACTGGCACTTACAATGATGCTGCTGTGTATGTCCAGACTTAAGGTCTGCCTTGATGTGAAGTTGAGTGAAATTCCATCCTCCAAGGAGTTTAATTACACAATGCTCTGTTGTAGTTATAGTTACAGTGTTAACGTAGCTTAAAAGTTTTCATTGGAATCCATCCTCACTCTGGACCCTCAGTTCAAACATGCTGATACATAAAAAGCAAAATACTGCAGATGCTGGAAACCTGAAATAAAAACAGAAAATGCTAGAAATACTCAACAGGTCAAAAATCATCCATCCGTGGAGATAAAAATAGACTTAATGTTTCAGGTCTGTCACCTTTCACCTCTCCACAGATGCTGCGTGACCCGCTGGGTATTCCTAGTATTTTTGTTTTTAATGTAGATATATCAGTTACTTTTATAATTGGAGGCAAATCAATGTTCAAAATGGAACTGCCAAATAATCACTACTTCAATAAAATCTCTTCCTAGGTGAAACCAGATACTGTATTTAGTAATACTCACCTTGGCTAGTGAGGGAAAAGGTGCTCACTTTACAAAGCTAAGTCAATTTTAAATAATTACATGAAAATATGCAAGCTTAGGCTGAGACTTATTTTTATACTATATTCTTGGAGCTTCTCCTGATTATCACTTGCACTGTCACTGTTTCACCATTAAGATCTGATGTTATATAAAGTGCCATGATGTCTGACACACATTTAAATTCCTTCTGTGGGTTGCCACCTTGATTTAGCGGCTTGTGTGCTCCGACAATCCCTTGAGTGATGCCATCAGGAAATCCTTGTTCCTGGTAGGGTCACCCATGGTTGTGAGATCATGGGGAAGAAGATCATCCTTCTGGGGACTTTAATGCCAGGATTGGCAGTGACTCTGATGTCCGGAGAGGAACTATTGGGAAAACCGTACGGGATAAGCCAATGTAAATGACTTCCTCTTGGTGACATAGTGTGTTTAGCATGGCCTCTTTATAACAAACACCCTCTTCCACCAGAAGGACAAATACAAAAGCACATGGAGGCATCCTAGATCAAAGCATTGGCACCTCTTGAATTATGTCATTGTTCGGGTTGCAGTGATGTCTGTATCACTCGATCCGTTCAGGAGACTGATGCCTGCTGGACAGATCATCGACTTGTTCAATTGGTGATGAACATTCTGCTAGCAGCAAGACATCACAAGGCCAAAAGTCCAAAAGGAAGAGAAGATCAATGTCTCAGCCTTAAAGCATCTTGCCTGAAGAGGGGAATTCAAAGTGCAGCTCGCGATTAATCTGGAAAATGTTCACACATCCAACTCAGTTCCAGAACAGTGGGATCAAATAAAGTCACCTGTACTAGATACTTGTGCCCAGGCCATTGGGTTTGAGTATTGTTGTCACCAGGACTGGTTTGATGAAACTGATGCTGAAACACTAGAACAAAATAAACAGAACAACCCAAGGTTGCAAGTCAAGAAGGCAACATTCCAACAGTTCAAAAGATAAAGGACAAGTGGTGGGAGAGAAAGCCCGAGAGACCCAACAATATGCTGGCCATCATGATATGGTAAGCTTTCCTGAAGCCACCAAGGCCATCTATTGACCAAAGCCAAATGGACAAAATTCCCTTTGCTCACAGAATGGTGTTTCTCTCCCTATGCAGGACAATCCATCAAAGCTGGAAAGAAGATTTTGAACAACTCCTCAACTGTGAATTCACAGTAGCAGCTGATACTCTCCAGGCTATCCTCTGGTATTCTGTGGTAGAATCCACCAGTGAACTACTATTGATGGGAGAACTATAACAAGCTGTATCAAAATGATGAAAACAACAATGCCTCTGGCCCTGAAGGTGCTCTAGCTGAGGTCTTCAAAGCAGGTGGGCTTTTGCTCTCATTAAGATTCCATGCACTCATCCTATGGATTTGGGAAGAAAAAGAACTTGCCTGACCCCCAACTTCAGGAATACAGCAATTATGATTATCATTAAGAAAGGAGGTAAATCATGTTGTGGAAACATAGCAGGAGAAATCCTGACACACATTCTCCTGAATCACCTACTTCCTGTGGCTGAGGAAGTCCTCCCAGAGGGACAGTGTGGTTTTAGATCTTCCAGTAGAACCTCTAACATGGTCTTTACTGCCAGACAAATCCAAATAAAACGTCGAGACGATGCCAGGAACACTTAAATTGCATGCATCGATCTGACCAAAGCCTCTGACTCAGTAAATTGCGAGGCTCTGTAGGCTGTGCTCCAAAGATTTGGATGTCCAAACAACTTCATGACAATTCTGCAATTGCTTCATGGTGCAACTGTCTTGAGTGGGAGATCTAAAACAGATGCCTTCAAAATCCAGACCAGGGTCAAGCAGGGCTGTGTGATAGCTCCCATCATATTTACAATCTACCTGACAGTGACTATTAATTTAATCAAAGATCAACTGCCCTCTGGTGTCAGTATGAAATGCCGCCTAGATGGAAAACTCGTTAACCTCAGTTGTCTCCATATGAAGACTAAACTGGCCACCCTAGACATACATGATCTACAGTTTGAGGAGGAAAGAAAAGGACGCAAATCTTGCACTGTGGATCCCTCTACCTTGTAAGACATCCTGCTTCATGTGCCCAAAGATCTGTGGGTCAAAAATCGGCCCATTCAGTCACATGAAGGCCCATGGGCAGAAACTTGTGGCCTGAGTAGACATCATCGTCAAATTGAGGGACAGCTGCCACTGCCATTTTAAAATGCTACTTGAAGAGAAACTGATCTTGCCAGATTGAAAGATACAATTGTAGAATTGAATTTGAATTAACACACCAGTTTCCAATGGTCAATAAGGGTTGGTTCTAAGGGGAGAATTTTCTCCCTGTTGGGAGGAGGTTGGACGGAACAGGTGTGAGTGGGTTTGCAGCTAATCGCCGCCCGTGATCGGCTGCGCACCGCCATTTTTACGTGGGTGGGCCAATTAAGGCCCGCCCAGTGCGACATGCAACCAGAAGTGCTGTGCGCTCCCTGTGCGGGCAGGGGGAGTAGGCTGAGTCGGGGCCTGCGCTCTTTCGTGCATGTGTGTGAAAGAGCGAAGAATTCTCCGAGGCACAGAGCTGCCTCAGGGAGATTAGTTTGATCTTTAAAAATTTTAATAAAGACAGAATAAAAATTTAAGACATGTCCCCTCATGTGACAGTGTCACAGGCTTGGATATGTCAATGAATTTTATTGAAAAGTTTTATTAAACTTTAAAAACCTTCATGAAACCTCATCCCGCCTTGTGGATGATGTCTCATGATCAATGCGAAAGCCACCTGGGCTCTTTGCCTGCACTTAAGGTTGGACGGGCAGCTCAGTTAAGTATTTTAATTGATATTTAAGTGGCCTTAATAAGCCTTAGACAGTTAAGCGGGCGCGCAGCTGACTCTGGTGTGCGCCTGCTGAACTGAATATCTGAATGTTGTGCGGTGACATCGTGATGCACGCCCAACATCACTGTGCGTCATTTTACATGTCATTCGCCGACCCAAAGATTCTGCCCTATGAAATCCTTTATCACATTCATGTATAATGAGCTACTTTTGAAGTCCAGTAACTGTTGTAATGTAGGCAATATAAAAAGGATTTGGCAGCAATATGTTGTCTTCAAACCAAAGCTATTGAATAGTATTCTAGTAGCAGTGAAGATCCCATTTTATTTTGCCTATTTATGTTGACATTAAGCATTTGTGTTTCAATAATAGCATCATTGAGGGCAGTGGAGAGGTTGAATTAATTTCAATAGCCTTTGTATTTTGACAACGTTAATTGCACATTTAAGTACTGTTGGGCTTCATAACTCTTCCATACCGGTTCTCCAATTATCCCATTGGTGCTTTCTGTATCATTTTAAAAATAAAGAATATCACATTCAAGTACTAATAAATTTTCTTAGTTGTTTGTTATTACAAAGATTTTACAAATGGCACGACTCCCATAAGTAAAAACAGACAAATTAAACCAATGGAATCCACTTCTCTCTTGGTGATGATGTGCAACTGATATTTTAACAAGGACAAGGCTCTGGTTTTTATGAACTGGAAAGCCCCTACACTGTTACTCTGAACAATATTCCATTCATTCTGCAGCTCTCAGTAGTTGTGCATTACTATTACTTCTCAGGCTTCTTTTGGGTAAAATCTTTCACCTTGGTGGTCTGGATTTTCCAAAAGACAGTAGTTTTATTTTACAAAGAGTTGAGCTCAGACACCCAAAATCATTTTACACTTACAAAGTAGTGGCAATGTTTTTCTGCATATGTAGGTGATACAGTTGGGCCTTCAATTTTCAAAGAAATATTAAAGGCCACAGTGATCTTTATAGCCACAAGCAGTGTTTTCCATGCCCCAGCTGCCTCGGTGCTTCAGTTGTGGCTGTGCAGCAGGCAATGTAGCTCAGTCGGAGCATCCTTGGCGTAGTGAAGGCACCAGGTACTTTGCTCCTCAGCAAAGTTAAGGTAGCAGAAGAGCTCTCTGAAGTGTTTATGGTCTCCTACACAGTGCCTTCTTCTTCCTCCCTCTTTTTCTAGTTGCTCCACATCATCCTCCAGCCCCAAATGCACCCCTAACTGATCACTTATGATTGCAGTAAAAGTGTTGCAAACATAGGCAAAAGCAGTTCAACAGCAGCAAAATCGTTTAGCTGAAAATAGATAGTAGGCAGCAGGTAGGCAAAAAAAAAACATACAGGAGTTAAACTGTTGCCAAAAAGGACAGCCCAGCAGTTCCAAAGAAGAGTCATATTCGACTCAAAACATTAACTCCGCTTCTCTTTCCGCAGATGCTGCCAGATCTACTGAATATTTCAAGCACATTCTGTTCTTAACCCAGCAACTAACCTGGACGTCCTCCTTAGAGAAGAAAAGGTCAAGAGAAGATATTATACAGGTTTCCAAATTGGAATGGTTTTGATATAGTGAATAAGGGGAAACTGTTTCCAGTGGCAGAACGGTCAGTAACCAAAGAACACAGATTTAAGATGACTGGCAAATGAATCAGGGGTGACAGGAAACAATTTTACTCAGCAAGTTGTTATCATCTGGAAAGTTGTGCCAGAAAGGATGGCAGAAGCAAATTCAAAAGCAACATTCAAATGCTTGAAGGAAAAAAATTACAGAGCTAAGATGAAAGTACAGCTGAGTGGGACTAACTAGATAGCTCGAGCAAAGAGGCATGATGAGCTGAATGGCCTCCTCCTGTGTTGGGTCATTCTATGATTCTAGTGGACGAGCCCTATAAACAGCACTGTTCAAGGTTCCTTGCTGCCTGTAAGTGCCATAGGTTTCTGAACAATTTCATCATGTGACTCGTCAGGCCCTGGAACAGCCAATTTCACTAAAGGGTCCTATAAGCGTACGCCCTTTCCTTAAGTATGATAATAAGGTTTTCAAATGATTCAGACCTGTGCCCCGGATACCTATAGAGGAACCCAATCCAATATAGTGGGTGGGGTAAAATCAGAAAATGCTGGAAAAATCCATATGACTCTTCTTCAGAGATAGTGGGTGGGTACTTCTGGTGTGGAATGAGTGTGTACACAACACCTATCAATTTGGACCTTTAGCTGCCCATTTTACCTCTGTCAAAGGGCAGTCCTGTTTTATGATTACCTAGTCAGAAAAACTGCTTTGTTTCTACCTTGAGTATTGATTTTCAAATATTTATTCAGGTAGCTGATGAAACTAAAAATGAGGTCAGTTCCAGGCCACAAAGGGTTCTACTCCTTCAGTTGAAGCATAAGATTTTAAAGTAAATAGAAATGTTTATTTTAACTACATAGTCTGTCCACATGAACTCATGAATTATGCGAATGTTAGTGCATTTTCTTCCAGCATGAATCTTGCATTTTTCATGCTTGAATTTATTTCCCTGCTCTGTCTAGCTTGTTGGCTGCCAGGTTTGTATTGTGCAAATTACCGGTACTATAAGCTTGTTTTGATTGACTTGAGTTGTTATAAATGGAAAAAAATGCGACTCATTGCTTTTTCAATCTTACATTGGGAGTTTCTTTTTACAGGAATACTAAATTAAGAAATCAGAATCTGGGGAAATTGAGTGTTTTGAGGAAATATTTAACTGAACTTTGGGGAATTGGGAAGACTGCCTTACCACAACAGTGTTCATTTGTTTGAATTAATGCCTGATGGATTTACATTTAGCTGGACTTTCTTTTTATCATGATCAGTTTTGTTGCCAGGCATTGATCTTCTCATCCATCTTCCACTTGACTTATCTGGAATACCGTTGTTACCTCACATTATGAGCTAGAATTGCAATGCAGTATAGAATTCATTGGCCACAAAATTTGGCTCCGTAGCGCAAACGGTTTTGGTACTATTGGTGCTGGTTTAAAAGAAAAGTGGTGTTTGCTCTATCCCACCCATTCTGGCATGGTCCAATGTTGTTGAAGGCATGTGGTGTTCAGAGTATGCAGAGTAAACATATTGTGATGTCAGCCAATGTCTAACAGCTGATTTGACACCTACCTTGCCATTTTCGACCTTGCAGCTATAGTTAATGCACTCTCTTGAAGACTTGGGCTGACAAGTGGCAAGCAACACTTGCGCCACACAAGTGCCAGGCAATGACCATCTCCAACAAGAGAGAATCCAACCATCGCCCCTTGACATTCAATTGCATTACCATTACTGAATACCCCACTATTAACATCCTGGAGGTTAGCATTGACCAAAAACTGAACTAGACTAGACATATAAATACTGCAAGAAAGGTCAGAGGCTAGGAATCCTGTGACGAGTAACTCACCTCCTGACTCCCCAAAGCCTGTCCACCATCTACAAGGCACAAGTCAGGGGTGTGATGGAATACTCCCCACTTGCCTGGATGAGTGCAGCTCCCACAACACTCAAGAAGCTTGACACTATCAGGACAAAGCAGCCTGCTTGATTGGCACCCCATCCAAGAACATTCATTCCCTCCACCACTGATCTACAATAGCAGCAGTGTGTACCATCTACAAGATGCACTGCAGAAATTCCCAGTTAGACAGCACCTTCCAAACCCATGGCCACTACCACCTAGGAGGACAAGGGCAGGAGGTAGATGGGAACACCACCACCTGGATGTTCTCCTCCAAATCACTCACCATCCTGATTTGGAAATATATCATCATTCCTTCACTGTCAATGGGTCAAAATCCTGGAACTGCCTCCCTAACAGTACTGTGGGTGCACCTACACCACATTGACTGCAGCAGTTTAAGAAGGCAGCTCACCACCACCTTCTTAAGGGCAACTAGGGATGAGCAATAAATGCTCTCCCAGCTAACGAAGCCCACATCCCATGAATGAAAATAAAAACTCACAGCTGAGCATATGTTCAGCAGTACTGGGGACACCTCACCAGTGCCATGTATAGGCACCATTATCCAACTTGCAGGTTAATTACTTATTACTTTCTACTGACTTTTGCTGAGCTTGTGGAAGTACTGGGTGTTTGAAGGAGTTATGAAATGTTGATAAAGTCTGGTGGACTTTGGGATTGTGGTGGTTGCTACTGAAAGGCCGCCAAAGTCATAGGTATTAAAAGTTGCTGTTCTTGTTGGACTGCAGCATCAGAGGGAGATGGAGCAGAGGCAGCAAAGAAAACAGCTTGCAGAGGGAGGAGGATGAGGAGGAAAGCTTTCAGCAGAAGGCCTTACCCACCTAGAGTCTTCACGGAGTCTTTCTACCTGCACCCAAGACAGAAGTAGTGCATTCGGTGGCTGTGTTTAATCATGGTGGTGGTCACAGGACTCTGCCACATCTTGGAACAAGACATGCAGCCTCAAAGCAGAACAAGGTTGGTACTGCCAGTGGCTGTCAATGTGACTGTCGCCTTGAATTTTTTTGCCACCAGCTTCTGGAACAAGTGACACGGCAAACATCCAGGAGTTCACCGCTGCTCCCTGGAGGTGACAGAGGCTCTGCAAATCAGGAGAGGAGACTTCATCTTCTTCTTTATTCACAGTGTGAAGCAGGAGGAACGTACATGTAACTTTGCCAGGATAGTGGGCAAAGTGCAGGGTGCGATATACTGTGCACATTGGCTTTGTGGGTGCCATATCTCAATAGCAAAATGTATTGAAACTGCAAAGGGTACCACTCACTTAATGTACAGCTGGTGTGCAACTGCCCAGGGCCTTATGCTAATGAACGTCTGCTATCCTGTTGACAGTCATGGCTTATTCATCTTGCACTAATCAGCTGTTCCAATAATCTTTCAGGCTATCACATGGAATCAGAAGGTGGCTGCTCGGCGACATGGTCTATGCTGTCTACATGGTGAAAGAGATATTTAAAATGCAGTAGGTCAAATTGAAGGAGGTGCAATGAAGTGCTGCTTCACCTAAGTGTTTGGGGCTTTGGGCAGTGAGGATGGAGGAGGTAAAGAGGCAGGTGTTGTACCTTATCCAGTCAACATCTGGCTGATGACTCCCCTCTGCAAGCCCATTAGACCTGGCCACCACTATTATAATGAACATCATGATGCAATGAGGAATGAACAGACCATCAGGATGTTAAAGCAATGGTGCAAAGGCTTGGGCCACTGGGGAGGAGCCCTCCAATACTCACCAGAAAGAGTGCCCTATTTTATGGTGGTCTCATGCATCCTCCATAACATGGACATCATGAGGGAACAGCCCTTGCCACCACAGGTTTGGGAACATCTTGGAAGGAGCAGGAAGGGCAAGGAAGGAGACAGCCAGTACACTGACATTCTGGATGGGCTGTCTGTGAATGCATCATCAGACTTCTGTTTCCTGAATAAAACACCAAATCCCCATTGTTCAACAGTTCCCCCCATCTTACCATCCCTCAGTGATGTATTGTCACAACTTTCTCTTGACCACAATCCTGAAATAGAAGACACTACAAGCAACCACCCCTTACCAACTTGATTCAACAGTAAATTCAAAACTCAGTATGACACTCAACTAATCACCCAGTGCATTTCTTTAGTGCCTGCCTATCTTTGGGTGCATTTGCCTACCTAGTGCTCCTATGCATTGTTACCCCAGTGGCTGCAGCATGGCTGGGGAAAGGCTGCTGAGTTTCAATGTAGGAAACTGCAGATGGCCTCTCAGAATAACCCCGAGCAGCTCTGGGCCTTGAGGGGCCCGCCTTCTGAATGTCATGGGTGGCAGCAGTGCGGGCTGGCTGGCTGAGAGGCAATAGCAAGGACACAGACAGGTGGCTGTGGTGGGAACATGAATACTGTCTTCCTGAGAGAGGACACCTGGCCTGTACTCCACAGAGGCACTGCCACTCCTCTTGAGTGGCACCTTAGCGATCCTAGTAATCTAGTGGAGCACGGATTTCTGAACTGCTGTGAATGCCTGCAAGCCCCTTTTGAGCACTGGTATCTGCCACAATGAAGGCAGCATTTTGAGCATGCATGGCATCAAGCTGGAATTGCAAGGCATGAAGCTGAAATTTCATGACTTCAGTCTGAGCTTCCACTGCAGCACTTGGACGTTCAATGGTTTCTGCCTGTGATGCAATGGAAGCTGAGATATTGGCCATCAGATGTACCATTACGGTTGAGTCTGCAAATGTGCTCCTGGAGATAGTCACTGTTGAAAGGATGGGCTCCAAACTCTGCACAAAGCTCTGTGCCAGGTTTGAGCCATACTCCTCCATGCTCCTTGACAGTGCCAGCAGTCATTCTGACAGGCCTGGCAATACACCAGCTATTTCTGTGTGCATACTCATTAAGCTTTTTCTATATACAACTCCATTGAGGTCCTTATCTGAATCCTCTGAAGCAGAACTTGTCTGCCATCTCACCCTCCAGGAAGCTGATCCCCATGCTCTTCTTTCTTCCTGCCCTGGCTGCAGCCCACTCATGCCCATTGACTCACCACATAAAGATCCTGCCTCTATACCTCCCGCTAAGGTTCACACAGTGCCAGTATCTGAGTTGGTGGCTGTGAACGTCATATCAACTGACAAAGTTTCCTTCTCCTCAGTCTGTTCTCCCTCTGGATTCAGGTTCAGGCATCACTGGCTGGCCAGTGGCAGTTCTTGGATATCTGAAAGCATAAATGTCCAAAGGCAGGCTGGAGTGAGGGAAGGGGGGTAAATATGAGGTGCATACTTACACCATCTGCAACTTGTACATCATCACATATGATGAGGGTGAGGGTGGTTGGATTTGTGAAGGTGGATTAGGTAGGAACACACCATCATCTTCGATGACGGCAGTGAGGCTGCTCACCACGGCCTCAGTGACAGCTGCTCTCATTATTCCCAGCACTATTTTCTCCCCGGGGGTCAGCACATGTAGCAGTACCTGTTACCCACCCCCATGCCACTGGTTCACTGTTGCTGCCAGCTATTAGGGGCTATCTTGCCCTGAAAAAGAGAGATAAGTGTGTCAGTTAATATGGTGCCATGTTTGGTTGATGTGCCTGCCACAGTTGAATAGCTGGCAGTGGGTGCAAGCTGTGAGATGTGAATGTGCAGCTTCCAGCAACGATAAAGGATGTAAGGGTGAGGTGTGGCTATGAATGTCAGGTTTGAGCTGTGGTTAATATAGACTGCTGGTATGTGAGTGAAGTATGTGTGCAGCATGGAGCAGTGTGTGAGGCTAGTCATGTAGTAGGTAGGAAATTGCACATAAGGATGTGATCTCGATCATTTTTGTCAGGTAATTAAAATTCTTCTTGCACTGCATCCTTGGGGCTAGACTGCTGGTATTGACAACCGCTGTCATCTGTTCCTACTGCCTTCTCTGCATTTGTCTAGAAGGCTTCATGCCTCCCTAAGGGAAGAGAATCCCTCTCACCTGCACCAAGGCTGCCAGTACGGCATCTGAAAACCTTGGGACACGCTCTCTGGCCTATTGCACTATTTATACTGCTTTTTTGAGCTTTTCCACTCTTCCCCAAACAGCTTCAGCTGCACTAAAGCTAGAATGCACCTCTTTAAGAGGTGCAGTCTGGCTTTAAGTAGTACATGCATCGGCGGAGAAGAAAAGAGTTGACGTTTCGAGTCCTCATGACCCTTCGACAGAACTGTCGAAGGGTCATGAAGACTCGAAACATCAACTCTTTTCTTCTCCGCCGATGCTGCCAGGCCTGCTGAGTTTTTCCAGGTAATTCTGTTTTTGTTTTGGATTTCCAGCATCCGCAGTTTTTTTGTTTTTAAGTAGTGCATGTTAGGTTAAGTGGTGCAAGCCTCGCACAAACTTGGATCCCTGTTGAGGTGAGCAGCCACTCAGATATACATTCAGTGATGGGCTGCACTCCAGAGTCATTCTAATTAGTAGACAGCATGAAGCTTGCATGCTGCCTGCTTTACTTTGAATTTGTATGGTAATTGCAATCTGGGGTCAATCTAATTTGGGGTCAATCTAATTTACTCCACATTGACATTACATTTTGAAATCCAGATTTGGTTTTGGGTAAAAATTCTGTCCAATAATAACATTTTCAAAATGAATATTTTTATTGATTATTTTTAAAGATTGAATTTCACTTAGTTAGTAGAGAAATGAATTGAAATGACCACAGAATATGGCTGAAAGGCATATTTAAAATAAAAGTATTTAATACTTTCATTGAAATATTTAAGTGGTCCTCTGTGAATAACAGCAGCATTTTCTAAAATTAAATATCTACAAACTGGCTGGATTGGATAGGATGGACCTTAGAATCTTCAAGTTGTTTTTATTCTCCCATTGGATGACAATGCCAGCATTTGTTGCCCATCCCTAATTGCCCCTTGACCTGAATGGCTTGCCAGGCTGTTTCAGAGGACAATTAAGAGTCAACCAAATTGTTGTGGCTCGACGAGAAGGACAGCAGATTTCCTTCCCCAAAGGACATTAGTGAACCAGATGTTACAACAATCGATGATAATTTCATAGTCACCATTACTGCAACCGGCTTCATTTTCCAGATTTTATAAATTGAATTTATATTCCATCCTGTGCCATGGTGGGATTTGAACCCATGTCCCCAGACCATTAGCTGGGTCTCTGGATTACTATTCCAGTGACATTACCACTAAGCCACCATCTTCCAAAGTGAACTAGGTGAAGTCCTGTTAACATTTTTATGATTTCCATAAAGAGAATGGATGATGGGTAATGCAATCTCAAAATTAAAAGTATGTGAGCCAGGAATTATAGATCAATTAGTCTAACATCAGTCGTGAAGAAAGTGCTCAACAATATTATATGGGTTGCTATTAGTTTCCTCTGACCAGAAAGGTCATGGGGTAGTCAGCATTGTTTTACAATAGCTCAAACCTTATGAAACTATTGTTTATTTTAATTAAACAATTAAGTAATTAGATGAGAAATAGCCAGTAAATATGGTGATAGTGTTTAAAGAGTTTTTGTTCAGTCACTAAGGCTTTAAAATAAATAGGTATAATGAAATAATAGTGAATGAGCATGCTGTAAAATTATCAAGATGATTGAAAAAAGGTGATGATTAACGGTCAGTAGAGCAATTTTTTTGATGGGGTTTGATCAGAGTTCACTTTCTTTCCTCAGAATGGTTCAGGCAATTGTAATACTGCAGCATTACTCTGGCTAAGTTTGGCTAACCCAGCAAAGGGATTTGGGCTTATCCTGGTTTGTGTGGTAAATTTAAACTTTCAAACACTGCTGTTTAATACATATAAAAAAAAACACAGAAGAATCTGCAAAATGGGTAAAATCTTTTAGGTTATCTGTCTCTTTCTAATAGACCATGAGAAATATGCACTTTGTGGAATCACTCCGATTTATTTCCAGCTGTAAAGGAGATGAATACCCATAGCTGAGGCTCCATCTTTGGAAAATATTCATGTATCCCTTCCATGGTAACGGAAGGAAAAGCCAGGACTACAAAATGGCAATCTATATTCTTCAACCCGGTTCTTCAGAAACACCTCTATAGTTCTAACCATGTAACTATGTCTATACTACTTTCAGCTATGTTCTTAATGAGATGCCAATCCAGCTCCTTTTTAAGGTGTTAGGAGACACAAGACTTTTGATGGGTCTCTGTGTCACATCTACTATGCGGCAGAAGGAAAACAATTTTCCTTTGCACAAAAGGAACAGAAAAAGACCATCTGTTCCATCAAGCTCACCCTGTTTAGACATGATGTAGCCATGAACACCAATTGCTGCTTAAATGTGCAAGCTCCTTGGAGAGGTTAAACAGAGAGAGGGAAAAAACAGAGACCAATGAAGGAATAACTCTGGGGAATTTCTCTTACTTGTTGGAGGGTTGCCCCAATATAACAACACCCTTTAGGCTTATGATCATAGTTTAAGTTAAATAATCATGTTGCAGACCTATTATTCACACATTCTGAAATTTAAAGACTTGGTTCATTCAGAAGCATGGAGTTTTGCAGAAGGAGGCCCATTCAACCACATGTGCCTTTACCTGCTTTCTGGCAGAACCACATAGTCCCGTTCCCTCACTCTTTCACCAAGCTCCTATATTAAAAAAAAAACCTAGGTTTCTGGGAGGGCCTTTCACAACCTAATAACCTTTTATGTACAAATACATTTTTTTCGCCCTTTAACCTTCTGTTTTTAAATGATGAACAAAAACTAAATTGGTTTCTGCCTTAAACTTCCCTTGCAGCTCTTAAACATAAAATCAAGAGTGACATTTTAAAGAAAAAACATGGTTGATAAGATTATGAATATTTTCATGGACAGTATTTTTTTCTTTATTTTGATTGCATGTGTTTTACTTAATTATATTGACTTGCTTCATTTTAATTGTATTACCTTAAGCAAAGGCATTCTTTCTGAAATTGTCAGGAACATCTTTACAACTCTCCAGTCAGAAGTTGCAGACAATCCAAGCATTAGTCATTTTAACTATTGTCACCAATGTTATATCATTGGTTTTTGATGGAAGCTGCAATTCCCTTTTGTTGAAGTACCTAGCATCCCAGGTCGTGCAACTTGTGGGCATTCTGCTGGAAATCTATAGAATCGTGGTTGTTAAATTTAGGCCTCAAGAAGTCCTGAGATTTGTCCTAGCTATTAAGTTAGTCATGTCAGGTTACTGGACTATTTGCATCAGCGGTTTGAAAATATCACCAACAAATATGCTTGTAACACGCATTACTGTATACAAATGCTGTTTGTGTAAGCCTTTCCTGGTGAATCTCTGTTAGATAAAAAATTATGTGAGAGCCCTTTAGAATTTCTTCAGTTCCATCACCATTCAAAATCATGAGCCAACTGCCTTAGAATGCAGCTGCCTGCAAATTCTTTAATGCTGTTAAGAACACATTAGTTTTCAAGGGCCTGTCAAGCTGCATTAACTAATAAATGTTCTTGGCTTCTTGTGTAGGGCAAAGTCTTAAATCCCAGCAAGAAATTGTCTATAGAGCAGGAAAGCCATGATAAAAATAGCAACAATATAATCTGTGGGATCCCTGCAGCAGCATGACAAACAATTCCAATGCTTAATATAGTACTTCCACAAGGTGAAATATTATGATCTGGAGGGAGAATGGCAGAAATAAATAGCATTTAAAACAGTTAGAGTAGATTATTAACTAAAGTGTATTGAGTAAGGAATGTATAGCACTACAAGTAGCCAAGAGGCCATAAAAATATCAGTGCAATAAAAAAAACTAATGAAATTGTATCAATTAATATCACAAAGAGCTTAAAATAATGTTTTAAACGCCCCATTTTATCCTCATTTGCCACAATACGGAGATAAAACTGGCAATCATTCCTTTATTTCTTTGGATCAGAATTTTACATTATCCAAATATGAACTTAACAGATTTCCTTTTTTAAAAGCAAAAAACTGCGGATGCTGGAAATCCAAAACAAAAACAAAAACAAAAAAAAAACAAAGTTATTTTAGATTTCCTTTTTTGTTTATTTGCTACACCCCACCACTCAAGTCCCTCTTTTTGGTGTCTTGCATTTGCATCATTCAGCTAACAAGAAGTGTAGGCAAGTAAATTGATCTGAGGAATTCAGCTATACTACTGTTAAGTTGTCTGGGAGTATTGATTTTTCCATTTAAAAAAATTCCCAATGGAAATTCTGGACTTGTCCTTAGCGCCTCTCTTGATAACATGACCAGATAAGAAATTTACTGCAGTATTTTTGAATATACTTCTCAATCTCTGCATTTAGAAAGGTTCATCGATAATAAAATGCTTCCTGACAAAATATTAGGAACAACATTTTAATTAGTATTTCAGTAACTGACTTGAAATAATTATCTACCAATATATTAATTGTATGTATTTTGTAATTAATCTGTTTGATCAACTTGCCTCATAAATGTGTTCATAATCAATATATTAACCATATGAAATATCCCAGTCATTGACATATATCAACATATCCACTGTTCACAAAGCTAACTAGCTGGACAACATGTAAAACCTCTTCTGTGGGTACATTATCTTTCAAAATTAATTTATTAAAAATAGTATTCCAGCATGCAGATGACACAATACGGATACAATTTTAAAATTCTGGGGGTGTTGAAATTTCACTTGTAACTTCAATCCTCAGACCAGTGGATTCACAGAACTACACAGCATAGAAGGGGGCCATTAGGCCCATCATGCCTATGCCAGCTCTTTGAAAGAAGATTGGTCCCACTCATTTGCTACTCCTTATAGCCCTGTAATTTCTCTTCTCGTCCGATTTTCTTTTGAAAGCTATTATCGAATCTGCCTCCACCGCAGGCAGTGCATTCCCGATAAAAAACTGTTCTTCTCATTGCCCCTCTGGTTCTTTTGCCAATGACATTAAATTTGTTTCTGCTGGTAACTGACCGCCTGCTAGTGGGAAAAGCTTTTCCCTCCATCAAAATGGAATTTTCAACTCTCTATTACATCTTCACTTAATTTTCTTTGCTCTAAGGAGAACAATCTTAGCTTCTCTGGTCTCTCCACATAACTAAAGTCCTTCCTTCCTGGTATAATTCCAATAAACCTCAAATATTTCTCTATAAGCACAATCTATCTGCAAACTTGACCAAACAAGAAGCAAATTCCAAATAAATGTTTTTAAATAAATGCACCTATGGGCAGAATCTTCAGCTTGGCAAGCAGGGGCGGGGCCTGCATGTCATTTAGATTTTCAGTTCTCAGCTACGCGCCCGCCAAACTGTCAAAGGTCTATTAAGGCCATTTAAAAAGCCAATAAAGCGATTAGCTGAGCTGCCCGTCCACCTTAAGGTTAAAAATCGTATTTTAGCGTGCAGATGACTTGATACAGATACAATTTAAAAATTCTGGGGGTGTTGAAATTTCACTTGTAATTTCAATCCTCAAACCAGTGGATTCACAGAACTACGCAGCATATAAGGTGGCCATTGGGCCCATTCTAAACCTTAAGGTTGGCGGGCAGGCGAAGAGCCCAGGCAGCCTTCACATTTTTCATGGAACCTCATCCACAAGCGGAATGAGATTTTTGAACGTTTTTAAAGTGTTTGAAAAATTTTTAATAAAATTATTGGATGTGTCCCAGCTTATGCGACAGTTTCACATGAGGGGACATGTCCTTAATTTTTTTTTAACCTTTATTCAATGTTTTATAAGTGAAAGTAATGTCCCTGAGGCACAGAGGTGCTTCAGGGAGATTTCTGCACTCTTTCGCGCGCATGTGCAAAAGAGCGCATTCCCTGACTCAGACAACCAACAACACCACCCCCCCGCCCCCCCAAACCTGCACAGGGAGCGCTCAGCACTTCCAGGCACGTGTCACGCTGGACAGGCCTTAATTGGCCTGGCCACGTAAAATAGCGGCACCCAGCTGATTGGGGGCGCCAATTGGCTCTGCACCTGCCCCTGCACAACACCCCTGACAGGGAGAAAATTCATCCCTATGTTTGCTTAGCAATATTTAGACCTTGTGCAGGGAAATGAATACAGATTCACCTTAGCAGCAGAGTGGATTGTCCATTTACATGCTATAAAACTCCTGTCATCATTAAATTGCTTATCATCTGATTTGAAACAGAAAATGCTGGAAATACTCAACAGGTGAGGCAGCATCTGTGGAGAGAAACAGGGTTTATTTTCAGGTCAATGGCCTTCATTATCTCTGCTAAAGGGTTTTTTGATTGATTTCACCTATATGGGAATTCCTTCTTCCAATTAATTGTAAGAAAGATAATGAAAACCAGTCATTTGGAATGAACAAACACCCCCATTAATGCTAAAAACTGTGTTAGCACAAGAGTCAGAATGTTTGTAATTTATGACTTAAAAAAGGCTTTAAGTGATCACAGAAATTCAACTGGTGGAGTCAATGAAAGTAAAATCAGCATTGTGACTGTTCTGTGCCCAAGATCTGAGCTAATTTCTGAGGGCCTCACCAAATGGGCATTCCACTCTTACTCAACTGAATTGCAGCCAGTTCCAGATAGGGTTGCCAACCCTCTGGGATTGACCTGGAGTCTCCAGGCATTGTAGATCAATCTCCAGGACACTGCTGTGTGCAACCCTGGAGAAAAATCATTGGTACATTAAAAAAATCTTTTTTTTTGTCATTTTCTTTCAACATTTCTCTTTACCAGATAGGCTGAGAGTCAAGCATCGCCCAATTGGATAGTAAGTCTTTTTGCTTTCCAATTGGCATATAAAGACTGCATGTTACAAGGATGGATGTGTTGGTCAACAAGTGGCTGGAGCGTGGAGGCAAGTCATGTGTTGAAACCTCCAGGAATACATTTAATCACAGTTGGTAACCCTAGTTCTAGTGCTGAACCAGCCTGCAGGTAGATCCTGGTAAAGTGGGGGGAAATGAAGCAGCATAGTTGGTGGGAGGGGTGGGCAGGGAGAGTGTTGAATTTCTCCCTCCCAGATATTTCAGTATGGATTGTTATTTGTGACCTGAATTGCTGTTACAAGCTGATTGATCACCACCTGTACACTTTACTCACCTAATTAAACTCTCATTGACCTGAAATTCTGTTTATTTTATTACAATTCAAATTTGTGGCCTTACAGGGGAACGGATTCACCTTTAGCAGCAAAACAAAACATTGTGGATGTCGTCCACATCATTTTACTAGATCCAGGAGGAGCATTGGCATTTGAAAAAGTTTTGTCATCAATACCTCAACATCCTCCAGCGAGGCCTTTGAGGGCTGCGAATTAGACCACTGAAGATCTGTACGTCCAGCTACAGCCTGTGTGATGCAAGCTCTGTTCATTTGTACCTGAATTTTACATTGGTGTGCTAGAACCAAGGACTCCCGATTTGTAAAATTGCCTTATGCCTATTTTGAGTGGGTGAGCTGCTTGTCCGTTAACAGGCCTATCATCCCCAGTCCATTTTTCAACTTCCCGCTGCCTGCTTTTCAGGCACAACATAAACCGCTAAGTTGAATTTCTCCCTCCCAGACATTTCAACATGGGATGTTATTTGCAACCTGAACAGCATTTACAAGCTGTATGATCTCCTCCTGTACAATTTACTCATCTAATTAAACTCTCATTGACCTGAGATTCTCTTTATTTTATTTACAATTAGAATGTTGTGGCCTTACAGGGGAACAGATCATCTTTAGCAGCAAAATAATGCATTGTGGATTACACTGAAGATAACATTCCTGTACTTTTGAAATCACAGATTACCCAACATATCATCATAAATGTCATTGGAAATCAGCGATCATTTAAAGAAATGAAGATATGGAGGTGAATTTTGGGCAGTAATCATATCCTGGGCATCTATTATGAATAATGGATACGTGGGTGAATTTGAGGTAGTAATTCTACCTGGGGACAACTAGCATAATAAATTATAGATATACAAAAGAGGGTTTGAGGTGGTAATCTTATATTGTCCCAAACTAAGGATACGTTCCAAGAGAGGACTGTTGCCAGATGTATCAAAAATAACCAGCATAAGCAGATCACTGATTTTTTTCCAGATTGATAACAGTATAAATAACTTATTTCTTTTGATATTAATTGTAATTTACCATGCTAAAAAATGGAAATAAAACCTAACCACATCGCAGCTTCTGTTGTCATGTAAAAGAGTTGTCTCCTGAGCTGTGATTC
Source organism: Carcharodon carcharias (assembly GCF_017639515.1). Taxonomy (NCBI): domain Eukaryota; kingdom Metazoa; phylum Chordata; class Chondrichthyes; order Lamniformes; family Lamnidae; genus Carcharodon; species Carcharodon carcharias. Next base: position 40,192,821 of record NC_054480.1, on the reverse strand, counting down.
TCAGTTTTTTAACAGGCTACAGAAAGCCAGAAGTCACTCTTTAGACAGAACAAACCAAGACAGGCCAGAATATGACACAGGTCTCTAGGGTAATATTCAGGAAAGTATTTTTTATATATAAAGTATGTCACCAATATCATGTTTGAGGTTGTCCTAGTTTGATTAGTTTCTGAATTGTTGCATTCCTATTGTGAAACCTCCTCACCCAGAGCATAAATTATATACAATGCAGCAACTAATGCAGCAAACATCCATCGATTTGAAACAGAAGATGCTAAAAGGTTGGGGGAACAGTCAGGCAAATAGTTCAACGTAGATTGTTCCAAAGAAAGAGCTAGTTCTGGATTAAACATGTTGAACTGAATGGTTACCTCCTGTGGTGTAATTTCTATGATAACGAAAAATCATTCAATACCATTGTACCTTGACCAGAAATTTCCACAAAGCTGCTCATGCTACGCTATAACTTCTTGGTAATGCAGTGGGAGCCTTATTTATGTGCATAAATGAGAATTACCGTTGCACTTTCAGCAAAGTTACAGCAGCAAAGCAGGAACAGCTTTGAAGAAATTCTTGGCATTTCTATTTTTGATGCATCTGCTGTGACATTTAACTTGAATGAGTACCATGTCAATTAAATTGGTAATGCACAGTTGTGCTCAAATCTTCTAAGAGTAAATGAGTTCTTATTTGAAACAGTGATGTACCTAGTATTGTAGTACTAACTGCTATATTTAACAATAGCTCAATTTAGAGTGTAAAGATATATTCATTCTGTTTGGGTACAGGTATTGCCGTCAACCTGAATTTCTAGTCTTGCAAGAGAAAATTAAACTATGCTTAAGTGCTAAGTGTTGGTCCTTTATAACATGATCTTGACAGCTAAATAGCTAAAAGTGATGAATTTATTTTTGTCATTACACCACTAATGTAATTTGATTGAACCAAAAAAGAAAAGCAGAAAAATGACTCAGTCTAGGTATGTGGACTCTCTATTTCTGGGTATCTGATAATTTGGTGACTGTCTTTGTAGCATCCAAAACAATTTCAATTCATGGCATTCTTGTTTCTCATAGCTGAAATAACATAAGTTGAGTGTTGCACAATTATTGATTGTTCTTTTACATTTACTCCTATTTTATCTAATTTCATTTACCTACATATTTTAAAAATATTCATTTTGATTAGCCCTAGTAGGATATACTGCAAATACAATTTAAATACTCACTTAGAGGTAGAAGGCAAAGAGGGGAGTTGAGGAGAAATTTTTTCACCCAGAGGGTGGTGGGAGTCTGGAACTCACTGCCTGAAAGGGTTTTTAAAATTAATTCATAGGGCGTGCGCTTTGCTGGCTGGGCCTGCATTTATTTCCCATCCCTAATTACCCTTGGGAAGATGGTGGTGAGCTGCCTTCTTGAACTGCTGCAGTCCATGTGGTGTAGGTGCACCCACAGTGCTGTTAGGAAGAGAGTTCCAGCGGCAGTGAAGGAACGGTGATATATTTCCAAGTCAGGATGGTGTATGACTTGGAGGGGAACTTCCAGGTGTTGGTGTTCCCTTGTCCTTCTAGGTGGTAGTGGTCATGGGTTTGGAAGGTGCTGTCTAAGGAGCCTTGGTGAATTCCTGCGGTGCATCTTGTAGATGGTACACACTGCTGCTACTGTGCGTTGGTAGTGGAGGGAGTGAATGTTTGTGGATGTGGTGCCAATCAAGTGGACTTCTTTGTCCTGGATGGTGTCCAGCTTATTCAGTGTTGTAGGAGCTGCACTCAACCAGGCAATTGGGGAGTATTCCATCACATTCCTGACTTGTGCCTTGTAGATGGTGGACAGGCTTTGAGGAGTCAGGAGGTGAGTTAATCGCTGCAGGATTCCTAGCCTCTGACCTGCTCTTGTAGCCACAGTATTTATATGGTTAGTCCAGTTCAGTTTGTGGTCAATGTTAACCCCCAGGATGTTGATAATGGGGGATTCAATGATGGTAATGCCATTGAACATCAAGGGGCGATGATTGGATTCTCTCTTGTTGGAGATGGTCACTTGCCTGACACTTGTGTGGCGCAAATGTTACTTGCCACTTGTCAGCTCAAGCCTGGATGTTATCCATTTCTTGCTGCATTTGGACATGGACTGCTTCAGTATCTGAGCAGTTGTGAATAATGCTGAACATTATGCAATCATCAGCAAACATCCCCACTTCTGACCTTATGATGGAAGGAAGGACATTGATGAAGCAGTTGAAGATGGTTGGGCCTAGGACACTAACCTGAGGAACTTTTGCAGTGATGTCCTGGAGCTGAGATGACTGACCTCCAACAACCACAACCATCTTCCTTTGTGCTAGTGGAGAGTTTTCCTCTTGATTCTCATTGACTCCAGTTTTGCTAGGGCTCCTTGATGCCACACTCGGTCAAATGCTGCCATGATGTCAAGGGCAGTCACTCTCACTTCACCTCAGGAGTTCAGCTCTTTTGTCCATGTTTGAACCAAGGCTGTAATGAGGTCAGGAGCTGAGTGGCCCCGAGCGGAATCCAAACTGGCATCAGTGAGCAGGTTATTGCTAAGCAAGTGCCGCTTGATAGCAATGTTGATGACCCCTTCCATTACTTTACTGATGATGGAGTGCAGACTGATGGGGCATTAATTGTCTGGGTTGCATTTGTCCTGCTTTTGTGTACAGGACATATCTGGGCAATCTTCCACATAGCCAGGTAGATGCCAGTGTTGTAGTTGTACCGGAGCAGCTTGGCTAGGGGTGCGACAAGTTCTGGAGCATAAGCCAGAGTACTATTGCCGGGATATTGTCAGGACCCATAGCCTTTGCAGTATCCAGCAACTTCAGCCGTTTCTTGATATCATATGGAGTGAATTGAATTGGCTGAAGACTGTCATCTATGATGCTGGGGACCTCCAGAGGAGGCCGAGATGGATCATCCACTCGGCACTTCTGACTGAAGATTGTTGCGAATGCTTGAAGTATGTTTTTCCCTCTTGTTGGTTCTCTCACTGCCTGCAGCAGACCCAGTCCAGCAGGTATGTCATTTAGGACTTCGCCAGCTTGGTCAGTAGTGGTGCTTCCGAGCCACTCTTGGTGATGGACATTGAAGTCCCCTACCCAGAGTACATTCTGCACCCTTGCCAATCTCAGTGCTTCCTCCAAATGATGTTCAACATGGAGGAGCACTGATCCATCAGCTGAGGGAGTGCGGTAGGTGGTAATTAGCAGGAGGTCTCCTTGCCTATGTTTGACCTGATGCCATGGGACTTAATGGGGTCCAGAGTCGATGTTGAGGACTCCCAGGGCAACTCCCTCCCGACTGTATACCACTGTGCCACCCCTCTGCTGGGTCTGTCCTGCTGGTGGTGTCTGGGACATTATCTGTAAGGTATGATTCTGTGAGTATGACTATGTCAGGCTGTTGCTTGATTAGTCTGTGAGACAGTTCTCCCAATTTTGGCACTAGCCCCCAGATGTTAATAAGGAGGACTTTGCAGGCCTGAGATTGCCGTTGTCATTTCCTGTGCCTAGGTTGATGCCGCGTAGTCCGTCCAGTTTCATTCCTTTTTTGTGTCTTGGTAGCGGTTTGTTACAGCTGAGTGGCTTGCAGAGAGCGTTCAAGAGTCAACCACATTGTTGTGGGTCTGGAGTCACATGTAGGCCAGGTAAGGGTGACAGATTTCCTTCCCTAAAGGGCATTAGTGAACCAGATGGGGTTTTACAACAATTGGCAATGGTTTCACAGTCATCATTGGACTTTTAATTCCAGATTTTTTTATTGAATTCGAATTCCACCATCTGCCATGGTATGATTCACACCAAGGTCCCCAGAGCATTACCCTGGGTCTCTGGGTTACTAGTCCAGTGACAATACCACTACGCCATCGCCTCCCCTTAATGGTGGTTGAGTCAGAAATTCTCGTAACATTTAAGAAGTATTTAGATATTCACTTGCATTGACATAGCCTCCAGAGCTATGGGCCACGTACTGGAAAACGGGATTAGTGTAGTCAGATCTTTGTTCACTGGTGCAGACACGATGGGCTGAATGGCCTCCTTCTGTGTTGTAGACGTCTATGAGTCTATTCCCTATCTTCGGATTTTCAGGTCAATTCATGATATATGGAATGTTCTCTGAATTGAGCTATAGAACCAATGAATTAGGAGCAGACTGGTTTCTTTGCCAATATTACTCTTCCATCAACATGAACAAAGCAGGTTAATTGGCCATTTATCTGGTCCCTGTTTTTAGGATCTTGCTGCATAGAAAATGGCTGCTTTATCTGCCGACAAAGCAACAGTGACAAAGTAATTTATTCCATATGCAATGCCTTGGGACATCCTGAGGATGTGATAAGGTGCTATATTAATGCAAGTTCTTCTGAATATTGTTAACCACAAGCGCTTTACACTGCTATCTAAAATAATTCTACTTTCTTCTCTCCAGTTGAAACTGTAGAGTGAATATAGGGCTCACTAACCTTGGGAATTACTTTCCTGGGTCTCTGATTCACTAGCTTATTCTTGGATACTTCAACATTTTACTTTTGAATTGAGATCAGTCAGAAATTGTCTAAGATCTCCCCCCTCACCCCCCTCTCCCAGTACCCTTTGCATCTAGTTAAAAACAGAATCAATTCTGCAATGAATTTTCTACAATATCCAAAATCACCTGATGGTTCTTAAGGAAATACAGCATAGATTGAGCTCAGCAGCAAATATAGGAGGCAATAAATACATACTCATATATTTTGGCCAGGAGTGCGGTTTTTGCCAGCACCCTGTCTTTGGGCAATGGAGCCTTATGCAAACATACAAAACCCTTACAGGGCTCAACAGGGTAGATGCAGGAAGGATGTTTCCCTTGGTTGGCGTGTCTAGAAACTGGGATTACAGTCTCAGAATAAGAACAGGTTACTTAGGGCTGACTGAGATGAGGAGGAATTTCTTCACTCAAAGGGCAGTGAATCTTTGGAATTCTCTGCCCCAGAGGGCTGTGGAGGCTCATTATTGAGCATGATCAAGACAGAGATCAATAGATTTCTACATATTAAAAACATCAAGGGATATGGGAATAGTGCAGGAAAATGGTGCTGACATAGAAGATCACTCATGATCTCACTAAATGGTGGAGTGGGCTCAAAGGGCCAAATGGCCTGCTCCTACTTCTTATGTTCTAATTAGGGACTTAATTAAATTGATTGCTCACCTCTGTTCAGTGGGCAACTGAACTGCATTCCTGCCCAGCTCTGGGAAACTTCCCTGATGGTAAAAATGCATTGGGGAGGCATCCCATCATGGCTCCCTTCCAGTTTGCTGGCCCTCTCCAACTTCAAGCCTGCAAACCTAGGGCTAGGAAAATTGTCCCAAAATTTTGTCCCTTTCTGTATTATTTCCTGTTCGTGCCCATTGGCAAACTTGTTAGGACCCCCATTAAAACAGACAAAGATGAAGCATTGTTCTGTTGGAGGAAATTAAAATGACCAGATAAGAGTTAACACACACACTCAAAAAAAGTTGTTAGTGAGGAAGCAGCTTAACTTGACAAAAGGTGTATTTGAAATTGACCTACCCCAAAAATGGGCATGGGGTTTGTGATACATAATTAACCCACACCCATTCATTGCTCTGTATGGCGCATATTAAATTGGTGCAACCTGTTGCTTTACATAATTGCTGCATGCGGTTAGTGCTACTTGCACTGTTTATTGGACGTACATGTCAGTAGGGGCCCTGATAGTTTGGGTGGGGGAGGTGGTGCTAGTGCTACTTAAAGGCAGCGCTGGCTTCAATTCAGTGTTGTACACTGATTGCTGGTCAAAAACTGTCTACTTTGCTTGCTGCCAGTGGTTGTTAGTGCAAATCCCTTTACCAAGATGGCACCCTGCACACTGATGCATGGACGTATTGGACCTCATTTTCAAATGTTAGGTGGCCACGTAGTGCTTAAAAAACAGGCATTGCATAGCCCATGTACCCTTTCTGTATCCTAACAACTGTCTTTGTTTAAAAAAAAGGTCCCCTAATCTTTGCCTTTGTTCTGTTGCTGATGATAAATTTATGTTCCTAGCTACTGACTAACATATTAATGGGAATAGTAGTTTTCTGATTATTCTGGCTAAAATTCATAATTTTGAACATTTCTATCAGATCTCCTCTTGAGGTTCTGCTGAAAAGAACCTCAGTTTCTCTGGATTCTCCTCAGAACTAAAGCCTTTCACCTTGATGTAGCAGTGGATAGCACTGGACGCAAACATCATCCCCTTGTCTACAGATAAGTGTTGCAAGAATTTCAATGACTTGATCATGGCAGGCAAGATAACACACCAGCCAATTGCTTTTTCTTCCTCCCTTGGGAATCGGCGTGCTCTTCAAACATCTCAAGACAAACTGCACAAGTAACCTGGTTAAATGACCGGTTTATGGGGTCACCAACAGGATCCTACAGTATGAGTAGCCATTTCCCCCAACAATTAATTACATACCAACATTCAAACTCCCTCCTCTCTGTGCTACTTGTCCTTGTTGCAATACATGTTAAAGAGGCCATTTGGAATGAAGTTTTAATAGTGGAAATTCTCAAGCACTATGTATAACATGTCTATTTACAACCAGTATACTGAAAGGTATCTTGTTGTTTTAAGTGATACCAGGTCCAGTAATAATGATGATTTGCATATTGAAGACTCTGTGCAATCATTTGAATGAGCAGGCAGTTATGGGTTCAGTTGTAAACTGATATTCATAATATATTTGTAACATTGCTGATGACCTTTACAGTGCCTGATAATTCTAAACTACAACAAAGGCTGAGTGCTTATGTTGTTACTTTTGGTCTTAACAAAGCATTTCTTCAATAATAAGTGGGCTTAAAAGCTGAAAAGTTCTCATTTTTTAAAAAAGCAACAACGAGATATTTCTGGTCTGGATCTGTCCTGGACATTTATATTAAAGAACCAAATCCTTTCTCGTTTATGCATTATCCCTATAATATGGTTGGTAATCAATCATTATTTATTTTTTGTGATGCATTTTATTAACTCATCCACTCAGTCTGTGAATTCCATTAAATTGCATCCACCTAAGGTTCAAATCTCTTTACCAACTTCCAATCAGGGTTGCTGCAATCTTGAGGAGGGTTCTGGCAAAAAAAATTTCGGAAAAGTGTATGGGGATCCCAGCGAGCGATTTAACCCACGTCCGTTGATTATGAAGCAGGCAGCACACAACTTCATATGGCTTGCTCAGCTCAATGATTTCCAATGCCAATCCCGCTGTTGATTGGCTAGACACATCAACAGGAGGCCAATATCAAGAGTAGTTAGTATCACTTCAAGTTAGCCTGCATTGCTTAAAGGGAGGTGCACTGTGGCTGGAACAGGTGCTGGTAGTTATGCAGAAAGTGAATCTGACCTGGGAAATATTGAAGAATGGCATAATACAGGAAAGAGTCGTCTCCACAGAGCTATACTGGAGACCTTAGTGGAGGAGGTGGAAAGATAGAGAAATGTCTGGTATCTGTAGAGGGCCAGGGGGTCCTCAGAGGGTAATGATTGGTCAACGTCAGGAGTCAAGGCACAATGCAGCAAGAAGTTCAAAGACCCCACATGTGGTCAAGGTCAGCAAATACATCTTCAAATACCATATCGTACCAACTGCATGACTAGCTTCACACTTTACTCAATGTATTACACCATCATAACTCAATTACCAGCAATCTCTATCAACCAGGACTCATAAATACCTAGCATTCATACAAAAACAAAAAACAGAATTACCTGGAAAAACTCAGCAGGTCTGGCAGCATCGGCGGAGAAGAAAAGAGTTGACGTTTCGAGTCCTCATGACCCTTCGACAGAACTTGAGTTCGAGTCCAAGAAAGAGTTGAAATATAAGCTGGTTTAAGGTGTGTGTGTGGGGGGGCGGAGAGAGAGAGAGAGAGAGAGGTGGAGTGGGGGTGTGGTTGTAGGGACAAACAAGCAGTGATAGAAGCAGATCATCAAAAGATGTCAACAACAATAGTACAAAAGAACACATAGGTGTTAAAGTTAAAGTTGGTGATATTATCTAAACGAATGTGCTAATTAAGAATGGATGGTAGGGCACTCAAGGTATAGCTCTAGTGGGGGTGGGGAGAGCATAAAAGATGTAAAAAAAAAATTTTTTTTTATATAATGGAAATAGGTGGGAAAAGGAAAATCTATATAATTTATTGGAAAAAAAAAGAAAAGGAAGGGGGAAACAGAAAGGGGGTGGGGATGGGGGAGGGAGCTCACGACCTAAAGTTGTTGAATTCAATATTCAGTCTGGATGGCTGTAAAGTGCCTAGTCGGAAGATGAGGTGTTGTTCCTCCAGTTTGCGTTGGGCTTCACTGGAACAATGCAGCAAGCCAAGGACAGACATGTGGGCAAGAGAGCAGGGTGGAGTGTTAAAATGGCAAGCGACAGGGAGGTTTGGGTCATTCTTGTGGACAGACCGCAGGTGTTCTGCAAAGCGGTCGCCCAGTTTACCTTTGGTCTCTCCAATGTAGAGGAGACCACATTGGGAGCAACGAATGCAGTAGACTAAGTTGGGGGAAATGCAAGTGAAATGCTGCTTCACTTGAAAGGAGTGTTTGGGTCCTTGGACGGTGAGGAGAGAGGAAGTGAAGGGGCAGGTGTTGCATCTTTTGCGTGGGCATGGGGTGGTGCCATAGGAGGGGGTTGAGGAGTAGGGGGTGATGGAGGAGTGGACCAGGGTGTCCCGGAGGGAGCAATCCCTACGGAATGCTGATAGGGGGGGTGAAGGGAAGATGTGTTTGGTGGTGGCATCATGCTGGAGTTGGCGGAAATGGCGGAGGATGATCCTTTGAATGCGGAGGCTGGTGGGGTGATAAGTGAGGACAAGGGGGACCCTATCATGTTTCTGGGAGGGAGGAGAAGGCGTGAGGGCAGATGCGCGGGAGATGGGCCGGACACGGTTGAGGGCCCTGTCAACGACCGTGGGTGGAAAACCTCGGTTAAGGAAGAAGGAGTACATGTCAGAGGAACTGTTTTTGAAGGTAGCATCATCGGAACAGATGCGATGGAGGCGAAGGAACTGAGAGAATGGGATGGAGTCCTTACAGGAAGCGGGGTGTGAGGAGCTGTAGTCGAGATAGCTGTGGGAGTCGGTGGGTTTGTAATGGATATTGGTGGACAGTCTATCACCAGAGATTGAGACAGAGAGGTCAAGGAATGGAAGGGAAGTGTCAGAGATGGACCACGTGAAAATGATGGAGGGGTGGAGATTGGAAGCAAAATTAATAAAATTTTTCCAAGTCCCGACGAGAGCATGAAGCGGCACCGAAGTAATCATCGATGTACCGGAGAAAGAGTTGTGGAAGGGGGCCGGAGTAGGACTGCAACAAGGAATGTTCCACATACCCCATAAAGAGACAGGCATAGCTGGGGCCCATGCGGGTACCCATAGCCACACCTTTTATTTGGAGGAAGTGAGAGGAGTTGAAGGAGAAATTGTTCAGCGTGAGAACAAGTTCAGCCAGACGGAGGAGAGTAGTGGTGGATGGGGATTGTTCGGGCCTCTGTTCGACGAAGAAGCTAAGGGCCCTCAGACCATCCTGGTGGGGGATGGAGATGTAGAGGGATTGGACGTCCATGGTGAAGAGGAAGCGGTTGGGGCCAGGGAACTGGAAATTGTTGATGTGACGTAAAGTGTCAGAGGAATCACGGATGTAGGTGGGAAGCGACTGGACAAGGGGAGAGAGAAGGGAGTCAAGATAACGAGAAATGAGTTCTGTGGGGCAGGAGCAAGCTGAGACAATCGGTCTACCGGGGCAGTTCTGTTTGTGGATTTTGGGTAGGAGATAGAAGCGGGTCGTCTGAGGTTGGGCAACTATCAGGTTGGAAGCTGTGGGAAGGAGATCCCCAGAGGAGATGAGGTCAGTGACAGTCCTGGAAACAATGGCTTGATGTTCAGTGGTGGGGTCATGGTCCAGGGAGAGGTAGGAGGAAGTGTCTGCGAGTTGACGCTCAGCATCCGCGAGGTAGAGGTCAGTGCGCCAGACAACAACAGCACCATCCTTGTCAGCGGGTTTGATGACAATGTCAGGGTTGGACCTGAGAGAATGGAGTGCAGTAAGTTCAGAGAGAGACAGGTTAGAATGGGTGAGAGGAGCAGAGAAATTGAGACGACTAATGTCGCGCTGACAGTTCTCAATGAAAAGATCAAGAGAAGGTAAGAATCCAGAGGGAGGGGTCCAGGTGGAGGGAGAATATTGGAGATGGGTAAAAGGATCCGTTGAACTGGGAGAGGACTCCTGCCCAAAGAAGTGAGCCCGGAGATGAAGACGGCGGAAGAAGAGTTCAGCATCATGCCGAGCCCGAAATTCATTGACGTTAGGGTGTAAGGGTATGAAACTAAGTCCTTTGCTGAGCACTGAACGTTCAGCATCGGAGAGGGGAAGGTCAGGGGGTATAGTGAATACACGGCTGGGGTTGGGATTGGAAGATGGGGTAGGGACGGAGGGACAGGCCGGGGTGGAGGGTCCTAGATGGGTGTTGGTGTCGATGAGTTGTTGGAGCTTGCGTTCCTTAGCACTTGAGAGAAAGAGAAAAAGTTTCTTGTTGAGGCGTCGGATGAGCCGAAGGATAAAATGAAACTGGGGGCACGCGCAGCTTTGAAAAAGGGTACGGCGGTGCTGCTGGAGGGAGAGGTCGAGTGTGTTCATATGGCGGCGCATGGCACTGAGTGTGGATTTCAGAATATGACGGGAACAGCAGTCCGAGAAACGTTTTATGTCCCGGAGATACCTGTAATCCTGGGTGGGTCCGAAGCATGAGGGGTGGAATTTCAGTTGAAATCCACGTGGGGTAAGTCATGTGGGTAGGTGGGGGTCATGCCGTGGCACGGATGGGGCATGAGGAATGTTTGGTGGGTGAAAGGGGTGTGAGGGGTGGAGGGTCTTTGTGTTTGAATTTTAACTGGGACAAAGTCCCACAGCACTGAGGTTAGCGTTCATACATTTTACCGCACCCTCATACACTTAGCACTGTTGCAAGCCTCACATCCAAACTGCCAACTATTCAACCATAATAACCACATTGCTCACAAAGATTGCATGACACTCACTGAAATTCCTCCCTCTATCTTGCAGGAGAAAATTACATCCAAGGGAGGTAATAGGAGAGAACTGGATTGGAACAGGCACACCTGCAACCCCTAACCCCCATGGCAGAGGCTGGGCTGGCCATTATTAGGATGTCAATTTCTGAGGCTACAGCCAGTGCTTGGGTTGACATCGTCGAAGATGACAGATTCCTCATGCGTCATCCTCCTCCTCACATTCCACTTCCACCTTATTCCCCCACTTTCTCCTGATTTACAAGCTGCAGATGGTGTAAGCACACATCTCTTGATTTCCCTCCCTCTCCTTGAAGCACGTTATTCTTGTGCCTGCCTCCTTTCTGATACCCAGGTGCAACCTGACCAAGCAGTGGAAGATCAGCAAAAGAACAGTAATGATGAAGACGCACCATCATTCAATTTCACGCATGCAGTCATCAGGTTAGAAACTGACACCGTGCACAATTTAGATGATAGATTAGCGGTGGGATCTGTGTGTGGTGAAACACTGGACATTAGTAGCACAGGTGCCAGCTCTCAGGAGGAAAAGGTCACACACATGGCTTGTCTGGGGCCTCAGATGAGAAGTGCAGGAAAATACTGATGGGCGTACACAACAAAATCCTTGGAGCATCTGGAGGCCTGCCAGCAAGCCTGTTATCAATGTCAAGGGCCTTGCAGGAGTCCAGCACCAATATGGCACAGGGCAAGCTGCCTCACATTTTGTACATCCTTTCCAGCATAGAAGTGGTGGCCAACTGCATGGGAACACTTGTGGATCCAACCTTGATTCATTCTGCTGAAGCACAAACTGCAGCCACTCAACATATGTGTGCTGCAGTGCAAGTTTAGACTGCTGTCACGTGAGGTCAGCTTGCTGCCATGCAAGTTCAGACTGCTACTATAATGGCTGTGGGTTACAGTGTGCAAAGGAGAAGATTTCCTTATTGAAATGCAGATGTCTCATACATTGGCCTGGATTTTTATCCTCGAGGTAGGTCGGCGGGGTTGGGAAAATTCACGGTTTGGCCTACCTGCCCTGGGAGAAAGTGCCCACAAAGGTGGGATCTACATTGCCAGGGGCTAGGTTTGAGCTGCAGTCAGACCAGTTGACCCGGAAACAAGTGCGGGGGCAGTCACAGGGGTCGCCAGGTATGGAGGCAGGCGGGTTAAAAGGCTAACCTCAGTGCTGTGGGACTTTGTCCCAGTTAAAATTCAAACACAAAGACCCTCCACCCCTCACACCCCTTTCACCCACCAAACATTCCTCATGCCCCATCCGTGCCACAGCATGACCCTCACCTACCCACATGACCTCTCATGCCCCCACACCAAGCTCTGCCCTTCCACCCACCCATGCCCCATGTCCCCTACATCCTTCTACCAACCACCCTCTGCCCCCTCATTCCCTCCATGCCCCTCTATCCACCTCCTATGTTTCCTCATGCCCCCATGCCAAGCTCTGCCCTTCAATCCATCCCTATGGCCCCTCATGCTTCCTGTGCCAAGCTATGGCACTGCCATGTCCATTGACCCACTGTAAACTTTCTAGAACCAATGAACGCTGTAGTTCAGTAATACATATAAAAAACTTTGAAAAAAAGTAATTCAGTGATAACTTTCTCCTATTTTGAAAAAAAAGTCTGCACTACAAGCTAAGTGTCAATCATTCAGGCTCTTCAAAGTCTCAAAAACCACAAACCAATGAAACCATTTAACTTATGTAATCAAACATTCTGAAATTGACCACAGAGATCAGAGAGCCTGAGCTGTCAATCAAACAATGTTTCCTTTGGGGAGCAGCTTGGTTGAGAGCCCATATAGTTATTAGAATAACACCTGCTCCCCAGGGGGAAACGTTTGACAGCTCAGGCTCTCTGGTCGTTGTGGTTAATTTCACAATGTTTGTTTACACAAGTTAAGTGGTTTCAAGGGTTTGTAGTTTTGAGACTTTAAAGGGCCAGGATGATTGACACTTTTATTAGCTTGTAGTCCACACCTTTTTGAAACATAGGAGAAAGTTATCAATGAATTACATTTTTCAAAGTTTTTTTTAAACACATTCCACTGTACACTATAGAGTTCATCAGTTCAAGAAGGTGCACAGTGAGTCAATGGACAAGGATGTGCCATAACTTGGCATGGGGGCATAAGGAGCCATGGGGGGTGGGGTGGTAGATGAGGGGGGGGTGTAACTTGAGGGGCATCTTCTGAACTTACCCTTAGAAAAGATCCCCTCATGCAGACCAGGGTTCATGACTCTTCGAAGGGGTTGTGAACCATGACTCTTTAAAAACCTGGCCCGACTCCATAAAAATTGTGGAGGAGTAGGAGATGCCTATCTCCACAATGGAGCTGGCCACGTCAAGGGTGCCAGATGCAGGCTTTTGACAGGAACTATCCCGCACCCTTTAAAAGCTCTCCCAAAAGTTAGATAGCCCAGGAAAAGGGTCAGGAATCCTGGAATCGGGAATCTCCCACCACTTTTAAAGGGCTCCTGATTCAACCCGATTTGGTGAAATTTCAGGCCGTTGTTCCTCACTGAGGTTCAGGTAGGAGAATTGGATATGCCTCCTGTTGAGAGACCCTCTCCATCTTCTGTACCAGAAATTTGTCCTACACTGCTGTGGTCTCTGTTCATTCTCCCAGTCATTTTGCATTCGAAGGAGAATACCTACTAGTGTGCCCATGCCAAGGAGCAAATACTTTGTGCAGAAGCCTTGAAGTCAATAGAAGGTCCTTGAGTACCTGCTACACCACTCTTGGTGAACTCTAGTGACTTTAAACAACTATAGAAGGCACCAAACGTTTGCATGATCAGCCAGAAGAAATCAACTATCAACTAACGTGTGTATTTGATGATCCTTTTGCATAGCACTGGTGGGGTTTCATCCTGCAGCTGAATTTGTATTCAGCTGTGCAAGGTTAAGAGAGCATTAGCTGGCATTGAGCTCCAAAATGGCACCACTGCTCGATGTCATTTTCTGTCTGCTCTGCATACAGCTGATGTCAGTTTCCTGTGTATGTGTTCACCAATATGTTGTCCTTGTGATTTGCCCCATGAGTGCGTTGTGGGTGCCATTTTGGCACTGTAAGGGCACTCTGAATGCTCAAAAAAACAGGCATAGGTGATTCCAATTCCTTGCCCAAAATGTTTCTCTTGAATTGGTGAGCATCGTTTTCTAAACCACTTAGAGGCTCAATGTAGGATTAACCCTTTGGCTTCTCCAATCTCTTTGGCAATTTGGTCTAAATTGAAGGTAGTGCTTAATACCATAGAACCGTTTATTTAATCAAACCTGCAACTTATTATAAAAGTACAAAATAATGAATTAAACTAATTAATTTCTTCTCTAGGTGAATATTTGATGTTTCATAGATTTTTGAGCAGAATTCATTGATAATATTCTAAGATTTAAACTGGATTTTTGTTTTATAAAAAGGGTAATTGAGAGTCACATTTAAATGTGTTACACCAGCAAAAATCAGCAATACATGAATAGCCACCATTTTAAAGACATTGCACATTATACATTTTAAGAGTTAATGGGAATTAGCTGGGGTTGTGGAGACCCTATCGTCGTGCTGCCAGTACAATATTGAATTCACTATCAAAGTTACAAATTTGAATGTTAATCTCAATTAACATTTGAGCATTGTTGTTCACACTGGGTGACTCCTTTGGTTCATCCCTTGGGTGCTTTATATAGTATTGATAACAATGGAGCAATTTATCACTTTGTTGGCAAGAGGGCAGGTGGTGGTAAAGAGTGAAGAGAATCTTGCTTACTTAAAAGAATCAGTCTGACTGAAATATGTTAATGGCAAATAGAATTACAGTTATTTAAATGTAAGATTGCTACCTTCAAGCTATACAAGAAGTGGGGCACAGATATAAACAATGGAGGGAAAAAGACAACATTGGAAAGATATCATGAAACATAAAGCTGTTGTGACATGTCCACATATGCTCACTGTGGTTGGGTACATTAATATACTTTTTTTTCAAAATGGAATCAGAGTTTACTGGAAGAAGAACAATTTAATATCAAATAATGTTACATGCTGAACAGAAATCAGAAAACTGTTTCAAAGATATGGAAAATTGTTTTTTTGCCTTGGGTTCCTAAAATGTAAGTAAATATTTAGACTGTTGAAATCCACCCTGCTTGTGTTCAACTCTAAAGGAACCTGCAATCTGCAGTTGCTTTACAGCAGACAGATGTGAATTACTAACCTTCACAAGAGGGTGATGGGAATCATTGTTGAGTGTACGCCTCCGCACTGAATAGAAAATGAAATATAGGGCCACATCTTACAGACACTGCCACACTCGGTGGATACAGTAGTGTTGACCTTAAGCATTCAAAGCTGTTTCTATGGTACCCATAACAGACATCACTAAACTGGGTCAAGTTCTTTCTTTGACTTAGCAAAGGGTGTATGTTTGAACTGCAGCTGCAACAACCATTTATTTAAGAGGGAAAATTTTAAAAAATGCTAAAAATAGAAAAAGAATCCCTTTTTCCTTTTAGGTTAATGACAGGGATAATTAGCAGGTTGTTATCTGCAGGTCAGAGCCAAAGCATCTGTTTTCCCCCGGAGAGATGGTGCAATCCATAACAAGGTCAGACAAAAGCCACTCTGACAGTTCATTTATGCAGTGGATTATGCTCTGTCGACCATCGTATAGAATTAGATGTAATTAAAACTGTCAGATACTTTAAAGATACACTATTCAGTAAAGACAAAGCACCTTGTCAAGCCTCCTACTGTCACAAATTTGAGGTCTGTACAATATATTCTGACGTAGCACTGCAGACAAGTAAAATGGCAAAGAATAACTCCACTTAGGGAAATAAGTAGCTGATTGTTTCCTTATAATTCCATGAGAAACTTTTCAACCATGACTTTAAGACAATCTCAGAATCTACACATATAGTGGTCCTCATTTGCCACTTAATGTTGCTCACTTCATTCAACTCTTAATATTTAAACTGCATAATGCTGTACAGGGGAATGCACCTGCATTTCATTCAGTTATCTAAGGATAGTCTTATTTCATGTCTAGTTGCAGTACATAATATGTTTTCTTTCTATGCACAATACTTTAAATATGCTGCACAGCTGTTTATCTCCTGTAATCCAATTGTAGTCATTCTGCGTTGACAAATAGCCAGACTTTTTTTTTTGGCATTTTAAGCATATTCATAAGTTCCCAAGTGGTACTTTTTCTCTTGCTTTATTTTCCTGCCTTTGCTAGAGTGTACTTAGAAATAACACCCCATTCACAGAACTGCTTATTGTCACATTGACATTCCGGTTAAGTTGCAAAAATAAAGCAGACATAGGACATCTCTTCCCACAATTGCACAATTGGGAAATTAAAGTTTAAAAAAAAGTGCATCCCTTAAAAAGTTGATCAATTCAGAATTCTTTGGATTTGCTTTGTTGTTTTATGCATGGAGACATGATATTTTCTACCAGAAGAAGGCTAACATTAGGTGCTTAAAAGTTATGTTAATTCTCTGCCATTTGTATCTTGTGGTGAGGGAGGAAAAGAGGTGGGTGTGATAGAGGGAGAGATTTGGATTTGCACCCTATTGTTCTGTTCTTTCAGCTATGATCCAGCAAATCTCAGTATGTTCAAGCAGCTTTTAGGCATTACACTATCCAAGCTGGACAATTTGAAAATTTACCACCAGGGGTCTCTACACCATATTGCTCAAGAATAAAAAGGCATATCTTACTGCCCTGCTGATGAAAAATCTTGTAAATTTGTTTGCGATCAAAAAATTAATATTTTGCATGTTGTAGCATGTAAATCAGGAAAGTATAGAAAACACCTCCACTTGAGCTAGATAGTAGAATGTTTGGAAATAAAAAGAAATGGATAGCTGGAAAACCCTGTGAGCTTGCACAGAGGACACAGGTTCACTAAAATCTTTTCAGGAAGTTGAGTGTCTCTGTTTTTATATGGTTTTAATTTTTCACTAATGTCAGCTGAGTTTCCCAGGTCTTGAGAATCCCAGCAGGTAAAAGGAGATGAGATGGGCCAGATCTATAAGGTAATTAACACCGGCTCTGGGCATGGGCCACAATGACCTTCCCTCCTTCATAAGGTCAGAAGTGGGGATGTTCGCTGATGGTTGCATAATGTTCAGCACCATTCATGACTCCTCAGATACTGAAGCGGTCCATGTCCAAATGTAGCAAGGCCTGGACAATATTCCAGGGCTGACAAATGGCAAGTAACTTTCAAACCACTCAAATGCAAGGCAATGACCATCTTCAGTAAGAGAGAATCTAACCATCTCTCCTTGACAGTCAATGACATTACCATTGCTGAATCCCCCTCTGTCAACATCTCGGGGGTTATTATTGACTAGAAACTGAATTGGACCAGCAATATAAATACTCTGGCTGCAAGATCAGGAATCCCGTGGCAAGTAACTCACCTTCTGACTCCCCAAAACCTGTCCACCATCTGGAAGGCACAAGTCAGGAGTGTGATGGAATATGCTTCACTTGCCTGGGTGAGTACAGCTCCAGCAACACTCAAGAAGCTTGACACCATCTAGGACAAAGCAGCCCTCTTGATTGCCATCCCATCCACCACATTGAACATTCATTCACTCTACCACCGATGCACAGTGGCAGCAGTGTGTACCATGTACAAGATGCACTGCAGCAGCTCACCAAGGCTCCTTCGACAGCACCTTCCAAACCCGCAACCTCTATCACCTAGAAGGACAAGGGCAGCTGATACATGGGAATACCTCCACCTTCAAGTTCCCCTCCAAGTCACGCACCATCCTGACTTGGAACTATATTGCTGTTCCTTAACTGTCACTGAGTCAAAATTCTGGAACTCGCTTCCTAACAGCACTGTGGGTGTACCTACACCAAATGGACTGCAGCGGTTCAAGAAGGAGGGTTACCACCACCTTCTCAAGAGTAATTAGGGATGGGCAATAAATACAGGCCTATCCAGTGACACTCATGCTCTGTGAAACAATTAAAAAAAAGACTGAACAAGCGATTGGTGGGTGATCTGCTTATCATGCATCTGCATCTCTGTCCCTCCATCTCTCCTCCCCGACCTCTTTCAACTCCTAGCGACCTTCATGCTCACCCCACAGATTTCCATAATCTACTCCCTGTGATCGACCCAGATATCCATAATCTCCTCCATGATCTCTCCATGGTCCCAATTGACCCGATCTCCTCAATCCTATCTGCCCCTCCTTTCCTCTCCTCACTGCTGTTGTGGCCTTGTGACACAGGCTTTCCCACCTGATCGGAGGTCGAAGGGCAGCAAATCTTAAGAATGTCCAGGAAACACACACCTCTGGGATTCCATTCCAGAAATCCTCCCTCCACCCCACTCTCTTCCGGGCTCCAAGTAAATATTGGGGCCAATAATAATGAAATCACCAGGTGAGTTTATACAACTCCTGAAAAATGAAAGGGCAATTAGAGATGGGCAACAAATGGGCAACAATTGCTGGCCTACCAGTGACACTCACATCCTATGAACGAATAAAAAAAGTAAGCTAATCGTTTTCATTTATATCTGACAGAAATGTTGTGGCAAATGCTTTAAATTTCCATATTGATATTCGTAACAGAATGCATATATATTTACCAATTCTTTCAATTTGACACCAGTTTGAGAAATGCCTTGTTTATGGTGGAAGCAGATCCATGTGCACTTTGGTTATAGAATTGCAGAATGTTCAGTACATTTGGTTAATTGATGGGCTGGATCTTACCAGCCCAGTGGAGACGGACTGGGAGATGGGAAACCTTGAAAAATGGTGCTGGAAGAACTCACGATTTGAGCCCGATATCCCTGTCGCTACCATGGGATATACTCAGGATCAGGAACCATAGAGACACAGCTACCAGCTTGTGTGTGTGTGTGTGTGTGTGGCCGGTGGGGGGGGGGGGGGTGCTCCGTTAACGTTGCTCCATGGCCCACGGGACAGGAGCCCCTGGCGGCAATGGATGCACTCATGGCTATAACACTGTCACTAGAGGGTTCACACCTCTGAACGGAGAGTCATGCCTGCCCTGGATCATTAAATTAAAAAAATTATCTGGCCTTCGAGAGCTTCTTCCTATAGCTTGAGTAGTGGCCGCCTCTCTTGATTGTGCTGCTGAGGCTGCCAAGTTGCCAGCCCTCTGATTGGGCCGGCAGCTCTGGGAGGTGGGCAGCCATCCTCAATTGGTAGGTGATCTCAGGGCAAGTCTCTTAATTAGCCACCACTGGTAAAATGCTGTCCGGGGTCCCACCTTCTGTCCAATTAGGCTGGGGTCCTGCTTTCGGTCCCAGCAGCAGAATAACTCTGCCTTTGATAAAATACATGCTATTATGTCTGCGCCAGTGTTTATCTTCACGTGATAGCCTTAAATGCCAGAAATCTTATTTTTATGAACTTCCTAGGCTAATCCTATTCTTCTGCTCACTCCCCATATCCTTTCATGTTTTTAAGCAACCATGTGACTTCATTTTAAAAGAGGTGATGGACTTTACTTCATGATAGCTTGTGGCACAAAATTCCATGTTCTTCAAACTTGTAAAAAGTTTTTTGACCTTCCCTTTATTTTTATAATAGCTACATTTATGTCTTTTTCATTACTGTCTACTAAAAGACGGGGATTAATCTATCGCTATTAACTCTTATAATCATTAAGATCTCTCAAGTCACCCCTGCACCTTCTCAGCTAAAGTGAAAAATGTATCAAGTAACTCCTTGCCCTAATGAATCTGTACTCCACCTTTTCTACTGAGGTCCCTAAGAGTGCACACAATACTCCAACTGCGACCTAACTAAGAATGTGCACAAGTTCAATCTCACATCTTTACTTATTTATTCTACGCCTGTAAATACAGTTTTATGGCTTTATCTATCTTTTGATGATCTATCTCTCTACTCCATTTAAAATCTTATCATTTAAATTAAATTTGCATTAAATCAATATTTCCATTTCAGATTCACAGTTCTATTTTCTAGTTTTTCCTTCCATTTAACCTGGGCAAAATCATTTATTTTAAATTCTGCGATAATGTATTTGACATCCTTTTCTATTCTTGTACTGAACCTAATTGCATCCTGATTACTGTTGCCAGATGTTCTCCTATTTTCAGGTCACCTATTTGCTCCATTCTGCTTCATTATGATATTGTTCACCAAAAATACAATAATACTTGGTTTGCACAACTTTGTTTCCCTGAAAGAAATAAGTGGTCAATTGCTTTTCTTCCTGCAATGATATACGATTTTTTAAAATGTATTTTTCAAACATCTTCTATCAATCTCTATTAATGTTCCTATTTGACCTCAGAGACTTTGATGACTGAGCTATAGATCTTCGGTTTGAATCAATTGTCTTTCCCAACCTCTTCTATTTGGTTCAACTTTAGCTGAGAGCACTACTTCTTACTCATAAGGCAGAATTATTTTGCTCGGCATGCGTGCATGCGCCTGACCCGTTCGAGCCTGAAATAGTGCGTGATGATGTTGGGCAAGCGTCCCAATGTCATCCTGCGCTCGTGCGATATTTCAGTCGTCAGGCGCACACAAAAGTCGGAAGCGTGCCCACCAACAATTAAGGGGACAATTGAGCCCATTAAAGTTCCAATTGTCCGTGATTTTTCCTGGTCCATCCAAATTTATGGTTGGCGGATGGTCAAATATGCCTGGCGGACTTTGCATTTTTGATGAAACCTCATCCAAGGGCGGGATTAGGTTTCAGTTATTAAATTTAAAAAAAAATGTATGGATAGAATTTTCATCATGTATATATTCAGGTGACTGATTCTGATGAGAAGACATTTTTTCCGGATTTTAAAATCTCTATTTATTGCTTTTAAATGCCTCAGCTCCCTGAGACAGCTTTCTGCTTGCAGGGAGCTTTCATTCTGTGCTCCCTTGCGCTCGCCCTCCTCCCTGCCCCGGCAGTGCTGAGCATTTCAGCGTGCATTTCATGCCAGCTGGCTGTTAGTTGG
Source organism: Carcharodon carcharias (assembly GCF_017639515.1). Classification (NCBI taxonomy): domain Eukaryota; kingdom Metazoa; phylum Chordata; class Chondrichthyes; order Lamniformes; family Lamnidae; genus Carcharodon; species Carcharodon carcharias. The sequence continues at coordinate 40,171,705 of NC_054480.1, read as the reverse complement.
CCAGCCAGTATGAAATCGTGGTCAGGGGACAATCGCAGGCGGTGGTCCATTCCCCAGTCACTCCTGGGCCCGCCGATGGTGACCTAAAAATCCTGCCCTTAAAGTTGCTCCAAAATTGCAGGAGCAAGAGTTTCACATTGAGAAGTTTGTTCATCAGGACTTTTTTGCTAAGGCTTTATCTGCTTTCATCATGTAGTCCCCTCTCAATAACTTTGAAAAATATCAAATGAGAAAATAGCTACAGCTGTTGGACCATCATTATAGAGGAAAAAGACCCCCAGAGGGCAACCTGCAGTCGCATCTGTGGCCAGGTTGGTAAGGGGGCCTGAAAGTCTGACTGGAGTGCTGGACCCCTGTCTGCTGCCAGGAGGTTACCTCCAGACAGCTGCTGTGCTGCTGGCACCGTAGTGGGGGTCCTGCTAGTCAATTGGAATGTTCCAGTCAGCCTCTGATCCATGGCCTTAATTGGCTTCTTATTTATCTTAATAAACTACCCGCTGCTTGCAGATTTCACTCCTGCTCTGGTCTCCAGTAAAAGTGCTCAGGGGTGGCATGGTGCTAGCAAACTGGCTAGCTGTGCAAAATTACATGCCTGTCTGCCTCCATTCTTGCCCTCATACTGGGGTGAAAACCTGCCCCAGGCATCACTTTGTCCATACAGAGATAATTCAATTTATAAAACTGACAGGTTATTGGGAAAGGAAAACTGAATGGACCAGAGCTTAAAACCTCTTGTTTCTCTGATGAAAACAATACTAGTTACCTCAATAAAATATCCATTTTTTAAACAAAATGTTTTCTGTGTAATGGAAGGATAATATTACAAGATAACATCACTGTGTCTGTATAAGATTGTAATCTGTGTTAGGGATATCAATTAAAATTCAACCACTCAGGACATATTACTTTCTATTTCTGGTATCTTCCACAAATAAAGAGTTGGTAAATTGGTACCAACCTTCACTTGTAATTTGAACCTGAACATTATGTGACTTCCTATTTTGTGGTACACTCTATACCCTGTTACAGCTTAATTTATCCAAAAGTTTCTGTAAGTCTGATCCAGATTAGATTTGCTTTTGCAATTAACAATTGAAAACAAGAATTACACTGTCTAATTAGATAATGTGATCCTTAAAAGGGAGGTGCCCTTCCATTAGACTAAATAGTTACAGTGTAAGACACAAATCACTTGCTCGATCTGTTTGTAGGTTCTACAGTTTGGTGTTACTTACTAGTTCATTTTGCATAAACTGTGAAATTTGTTCATAAGTACACTGGGATCTTGAGGCTTTTTCTACCCTTTCATCAGCTATAGTAAATTCCAAAGGTCAGTTTGGTCATAATTCTTACTTACATTGAATTACATTCAATCCAATGATTGATTCACTTGCCTGTGCAATAATTCTTTTTAGTATTAGGAATACGCAGCAGGATTAACTTAGATATTATAATTACTTTGGCTCCTATTTCACCTGGGCTTCCCAATTTGGATAGTGCAAAATCAACAAAAAAAGTATTGACTGTATAAATTTGGACAAGGGAAATGACACCTTCCACAGCTACATCATTTTGAATACTGGATAGGTTGTCACATACAAAGTAAGATTTCAAATAAAAAGACTTCCCTCCAGCCACTGAGTTTTGCAGTTATATAACTACTGCAAATACAGCATTGTGCCTATGCGAAAGAACACACAGGAAAATGACCTCTTGTGTTTTCACAACATCATTGTTTAAATGCTTGCAATGGTGTTTTCCTGATCATGGGCAGAATCGTCCCAGGTTTGCACTAAGTGTGGGTGTGGGTGGATTTTACTCGCCAGCCGCAATGGCTGCTTTTCACGCCGTATAGCCCCAAACCTGCCGCATTAATTATGAATTCCCGGGATATACACCGTTTTGATGGTGGGTGGGCTCCGATTCGCCTGCCACGTCGTCACCTGGCCGCTCCATTACGCCAGGCACCACATTTAAAGTACAGCCACACTCAGTGCTTCCAGCTCAGGACTGCAGCAAAGAAGACATGGCCCCATAAGGCAAGAAGACTGCAGCCCTCAAGCACCTTTTGGATGCTGTGGAGACCCGCTGTGATGTCCTCTATCCCCGCTCTGGCTGCAGGAGGAGCAGCTACATTACCTTGGTAAGCGATGGCAGTGGTGATCAGTGCCAACGTTGCAAGGAGCAGTTGGCCATCCAATGCAGGTGGAGGATGAATCATCTCATCCGTGCAGCCAGGGTATGGCAACCATCTCATCACTCTAAACTCACACACTCAAGCCCATCACACATCCATTGGCATCTTACTCACTTGCCAGCACCCACTCTCACACACATATCTTCACATGTCCATCTGGCCTCATCTCCTCTAGAGACTGCCTGCTCATCCCTCACCATCTTGAGGCCACTTGCACAGATCAACATGACACACACCTTGGGATACCCTCCTTCCCCAGTACAGCTCTTGTCCTGCAGCCTCTTCTCTTGCCTGAGGCCAATTCTCCACCTTCCCCAAAAAGATCTTGTCCTGCAGCCATTGAAAAGCCACCCACATATGGCTGGTCTGGTAGATAAAGACCCACCTGTGAGCCCCCCTAAACGTGGTGTGGTGCTGTCTGTGAAGCCTGGCACTGATGACTGTGAGTGCTGACCGAAGCAAACCTTGAAGTCCTGAGCGAAGTGCAGCCTGCCAAGAGCACGCCTTATATATGCTGTAGTGAAAGGCATCGGCGTGTTTCCCATCGACATGGGCAGACAATCCAGCAGGGGGAGATGAGTCTGGCAGGCTGGCCTGATAATGAAATGCTGATGTATTACAATGAGGTTCCTGAAGTCCGATGGCGGGCTACGCAGCTTGCCATCGATGGGCTGAATGGATAATCACAAACTGGTTTCATGACATCATGAAATTGATTTTTGGCCTTCTCGTCATATTGTCTGCACACGCCACCATACATGCCCGATGCTGGTGGGCACAGAAAATCCCAGCCCATGTCCTGCATATCGCCAAGTCATGCGTTGACTGCATGAGAGATGACGGCATGACCTGAACCCAGGCTTCTGTCACTGCTTCTTTACACCAGGCTCAGGAAATGCAGGGACGCCTCTCTTCCCTTTTTATTCTCCATCTCCATACCCTACCCCCCACCCCCCAAAAAAAGGAATGGCATATGCCCTCAATACCACTGGAGATGAAATCTGTACCTCTTCAAAATATGAAGTGTGTAAAGTACCACTTATGAACTGCATCACTCTGCTGCATTCTGTTCTGCTTCTTGCACTCAATAATGAATCCAGTTTGGGGCAATACCTCAAACTTGCCAAATAATTCTTGTCTGACTTGTTTTGAATTTCAACTGCAGTTCAGCACACTTCAGCTTATACAAGTACCTATTTGTTAAGGATGAGTATTTGAATATTCACGATGCATTCACTTTCATCTTACTTCCTGTATCAAGATTTTTTAATCATGTCTATAATTTCTTTACAACTACATATGTTGACAGTAGCTGTCAGTCTATTCTCACATTATAAATCATATATTTCAAAGCCTCTTTACAGTACTAACTTGCTTATCCTTCCCATGTGACCAAATCCCTCTTTTTCGTTCTCCAAAGTACCTTTCTCAATTCCATTTTTTGCTTTTTTTTCCCTTCACTATTATTTTTAAAGGTCTATTCCACACCGTCTTTTATTTTCCATTGTCTTTCTGCTCCACCCACCAACCCAATATCTAAGGACTGAATAATTTTGTTGATGGTCAAGTCCCAATGTCTGGGCTGAAAGTGGGGACTGACCCCACTCTGATGGGGTGGGGGTGGGGGGCGGTGGGGGCGGGGTGGTGGGAATACCTTGGGGTGTCATTTTGCCAGAAGGAGCTGATTAACAGGTTGGCCATTGCCAGGCCCACCACCTAATTGAGGATGGCGGCCCACACCCAAGACCTGCTAAACCAATACGAGGGCAGGCAACTTGGAAGCCTTAGAGCACCACTGCTAGTGCTGTCCAATACTGAGGCTGCAGCTCTATGATGAGGGCGCCTTGAAGATTCTGAGTATTTTGGGGAATCAGGGACAAAGCAAGCAGCCGGGCTTGGCAATCAGGGTATGGGGGAAGAGGGGCGGTGGGGGTCATGGTTCACTGGCTGTCAGTTACATGTGGGGGTGGCCATTGCTGTTAGGGGGGCCCTCAGTGAGCCATGGAGCGCCCATCAAGGGTTCCTCCAAGAACCTGCTGGGAGGTTGCCAGGGTTTACCTGGCAGTCTCCCCACATGGAAGCTGGCTCTCCCAACGTGGGAAAACTATTCAGAAGGTGGGAAAGTAGCCCTTAACTGGGCCATTGAGTGGCTGATGTGCCATCTCAATGCCTTCTCTACCATTTTGCCCACCCTCCCACTAAACAGAGTAAGTTAATAAGGATAACTTATAGTAAGGTTAATGCTCTATTATGTACAGAAAGTGAAATAAGGAGAGGGAAAGAAAGATGGGATTAAGAGAGGAAGATAAAAGAGACCAAAATCATTTAAAAAAAAAATTTAAGTGTTCCAACAATAATTAAAACCTAAAGGAGTAAGACTCCACACTTGGAAAAGTTAATTTTCGGTGCTAGAGAGTTTAAAAAAAAAATTAAGATTTATAATACTGTTAAAAGTTCACTTATACTGAAATGGACATGCCTTAACTTTTTCTGCTGAGTTTAGTGGGTATCTAGTGAGGAAATACTGAAACTTCACGCTCTTCGTGTGTTTCAATGCTGAGTCTCGCAGCAAGATACCAGTATTGCACAGCTTCTGGCAGGGAAGGCAAATTGGAAACCGACTTTCTGATTTCTATTTTATCTGTGCATCTGTGATTACTGGAAGTTGATGTCCGGTTTACTCTTTACCAACAGGGATTGCTGACAGACCTATCATCATGTCTACCACAAAATCTGGGACAATATAAAAATCAACTATTATATAAAAATAAAGATGGCATTAATGTTTTTAAAATAGGGACAGAATTATGTCTGTGTGCCCAGCCCACTTCTTCCCTGCTTTCTAAACCCGTTTCCACCAAAGACATGCTCTTGAATAAATATATCTTCCAAAATTATCAGTTGTTGAGTGAAAATTCCAATGATCTTCTCTACTTCGAACTGCTTTGTGCTCCTGTGCTTTGGAAAGAACGCTTCACAGTCAGTGTTCCCTATAATTGGCACAATGTCCTTGTAAGTGGTCTAGAACTTTGTAACAATTCTCATTATAGGTTAAATATTAACAGGGGGATAAACTTAACATTTTGCAATGTAATGTTGAATAGAAATGGCATCGCACTTGTAGCTTTGAAAACTGCGCTGTCCAGATATTATGTATCTAAGGGAGTGTTTGCTATGAAGGATACAAATTATACAACAAGTGGTGTTTAATAAAAAAATCTCACTGTGTCCATGGGAAGACAGATTAAAGATTGCTAGCCCAAAGATTTTAACCAAACTTCATAATAATGTCAAAAATAATGTTTCTAATATTTTAAATTACATTTACCTACATTACAATAAGTTTACTGGTGGTAGAATCACTAACAATGGGTGCTGGCCTTAGCATAGTGGCTGCCTCATGGATCGATGGTTATAGGTTCTAGCCACGCTCCATAAATTTGAGCATATAATCTATGCTGCACTAATGAGGGAGTGATGCACTATTGGAAGTGCCACCTTTCAGCTGAAATGTTAAACTGGCTGCTCAGGTGGATGTATTTCAAGGACAAGGGGAATTCTTTCAAGTTCCCTAACATTATTTATCTCTTGGTCAATACTACTTAAAAATAAAAAGATTGTTTGGTCACTTATCTTACTGCTGTATGTGGGATCTTGCTGTGCACAAAACACACAAATGACAATAGTGGCTAAAACTGCTTAACTTGACTGTGTAGCACTTTGGAATTTCCTGGGGGTGGCAACAGCACTACATAAATACAAAACCTTTCCTTTTTACAATCTACTACACTGATGAGTATGTTTTCCCTGGGTTGAAACATCAATATCATGTTCAAATCAACTATCTTTGCCTCTTTCTCAGCTCATCTGCTGAAACTCTCAACCACGCCACTTTTGGCCACTCTCCAAATTTTCCCATCCTGCCCGTGACAGTGCCCGTTGTTGGCACAGCCGGAAAATCTCACCCTAGGTCTGTAATGTCCACCTGTCCTACAAGCCTCCAAGTACTCTGCACTCCTTTGGCCTCTTCCTTGACTACTTTTGCCACATCCTTGATGTCCATGCCATCAGTCCTAAGCTATGGAATTCCTTCCCCCAACCTCTCCATCTCCTTCCCTCTCTCTGATTCTATAACCTAACTTTTTGGCCACACTTTGAGTCACCTGTCCTAATGTCTCCATCTGTAGCTTGGTGTCTATTTTTGTCTGACCATGCTCCAATGAAGTGCCTTGGAATGTTTTACTTCACTAAAGATGCTACATAAATACAAGTTGTTGTTATAAATATTATTAAAAAATTGTAGTGGGGAGACAGTGGGTTTGGTACATTCCAAATGAATGAGGTCAAATGTATTGAAGGGTCTTCTTCGAAGAAGTGAGCTCAATTATATTTTCAAGGTAGTATTATTGTAGATACATGGACACAGGATATTTCTATATTATGAATCACTAGGTCTAACCTGCAGATAGAAAGGAGTTTACAGGACCAGTTGGGTTGAGGGTAGGTTACCCTAACCATTTAAATGGATTTCGTTACTTCTCTCAGAAATGGTCAGAAAAGACTCTGGAGGGATGTGGTGTGGAACTCCCAGCAGGGGGCAGTCTGACACCAATTCAGTTAAATCCTACGTAGGGTGGTCTCAACATTAGTAATATCAGTCCGCACAATACTTTAGTTATATCCCTCTGGGGGTGGTTTCACATTAATCTTCTGCTTTTCTTCAAATAAGGTCATGGGATCTTTTGTATCTATCTGAGCAGGTAGACTGGCCTTGTTTAATGTCTCATTCCAAATGCAGAGGGCAGTCTCACGTTTCGTTCTGTTTGAAGCCACATAGCGCATAACATTAATGTTCTGTCAGATCGGATTTAAAAAGTGTCCAAGGATTCCCTTGGCTCACCTGAGCCCTTTTTAAACCGACCTGTTTAGAATTTTGAATTCTAACCTCTGCTTGAGTGTCTAACCCATGTGTGACCATGCACATTAGAATTGGAGTTCTCGTCAAGCAGAAGCCAAGCAATATAAACTGGATATTCTATGGCCAGAGTTTTTCTGAAGCTAATATCTGCTGTATAAATGCACCTTAAAATAATCCTTGAAGTTTTGTGCTCAGGATATAATATACAAAACAGCGCTACCTGTTGATTCTTAGTGTAGAAGATCACAATCTTGCAGAGAATTTTTTTTATCTAAATATCTTACCTTGAAACATAAAACTTAATTTAAGTGTTATTTAGATTGCAGATTAATATAATTGGGCACAAGCATTCAGAGAAAACTGGTAGTGTCATTTCTGTCATCCAGTGTTGACAGTTTAAATGACGTTCTTTCCATAAAGTGAAGGCCCATTAGGACTTCCTGAATTACACAGCTCAATTTAGAAAGTAAAGCCTATTACAGTTATCCTTTGTTGTCCTCAGCAGAGCATGGCAAGCAGCTCAATTTAAAATACCACTGCCATAGCCCTAAGTTATTCCCAGACGCATCAGACGAATGCAGCAACTTATGAAATACAATGAGAAAATGCTGTAACACTCAGCTGATCAGGCAGTATCTGTGGAGACGCAAACTGAGTTAACATTTTAAGTTGTTGATAGTCTTTTATTCAGAAGTGAGGTAAGTTAGAGATGCAACAGGTTTTAAGTAAGTACAGAGGCAAGGAAAGTGGGAGAAGGGAGAAGAATAAAAAGGAAGGTCTGTGATTGGATGGAAGGCAGGAGAGATTAAATGACAAGAGGAAGGGTGGTGCAAGGCAAAAGGAATTATAACCTCTCCCCTAATTTTTCAGATGGCAGCTATTGTTGATGATCCTGCTTTTCTCATTTCTACCTCCTAGGGTAATTGATTGTTTTTTTTACTTGCCCCTATGCCATCTCCTTTTGTCTTGCACCATTATTCATTTTGTCATTTAATCTCTCCTGCCTTCCACTCTCTAATAGGCCTTCCCTTTTGTCCTCCCCCCACTTTTCCCTGCATTGTACATTACAGTAAGTGTTTCGCTCTACATAGATTTTGCCAGACCTGCATTTCCTGTATTTTCAGATCAGCAGCATCCACACTATTTTGTTTTTGTAGCAGCGCCCCATGACTTTATTTTCACATGAGTAACTGTTCAAGATAAACATACAAAACTAACTAATGAAAGAATTTACATATTTCACCCATATGTATTACAATACAAGAGTATCATCAGCCTTCATAGCTTTCCTATGCTTGAGTTCACGCTGGACTGGTGTCCGATAATACATTCACACTAGTACCTACGTCAAAATGTTTAAAGATCACTTTGCTATCAGTTCTATCTCCTCATCCACAGACGTCTAATGCTGTCCCTTCCATTTTGCTTCACTTCTGGCCCAAGCTTAACTCCATTTACACAACAGCAGGTCAGGGATATTGGACTTCAGATTAAAGCACTATATACGCATATGACGTATATTGCCTCACTGGAAAGTATCCAGTGGGTGACTCAGATGCAACGCATTTTCCATCAGATACTATTATGGCGTCATCTTACAGTTAAACCTGCCAATTGATAAAGAAGCTTTAGCTATGAACAGTGGGTGAGGCCCTGATTAATTCGCTCAGCCAGGATCTGCTTCTCTTCCTTTACTATTGCATAAATAACTAACCAGTGAGCAGACTCTTTAGGGGCTGTTGAGTGATGAAGAAACCAGTACTAGCTATGGTAGCAATAATTTAATTTTTATTCATCACAATGATTCTTTGACTTCATTTTTCTCCCTTCCATCTAACATACATGTCATTGTTCTCTTCATGTGTTTATAACAACTGTCAGCTAAAATCTATTTACATATCTATTGTATACATCAGTACATCAATTACAGTATCAGCAATGAAACTGAATTGTATTTAAACATGCCAGGGTTTTACTATAACAAATCACACTCCTTCTACAAATATTGTATTGTCATTATAATATGGCAAATATATTGGTTTTTTAGTTAGGGTTGGAAACAGTTAGGAACCCTGCTGTATAAACAGAGCTTTTCCACTCATAACATCAACCTTCCCCTTCCTGGTAGGGAGGGTGGAATGACAATCCCATTGATACTGCAACACTACTGCTTGATTTGATTCACTAGGAAGCACATGTAGGTGGTATTGCTGCCTCTCAACCCTAGTTTTCCTTCTCTTCTAAAAATGAATGAAATTTGGGAAGACAAAGAGCACATGTCAAACTCCAGTTTCTTACTGGGGAACCTGACAGTAGAGTACTCTTGTATCATGCAGGCTATCCATGTGAATGAGGTTGTTTATAAAAGTCATGCCAAACTGATGTGGCTTGAATCCAAGTTTAATTAAGCTTGATGTTTCTTTGGGCCTCTTTTTTAATGCTGATTTCCACCCATTTTAAATTTGGTCATATTCTGGTGAGATTGGGAAGATACTTGGACATTTTTTGACATTGGCAAAAAAGGGCACGACATTGCTCACATTTGGAGTCATTATTTGTGGATGCATCCATGGGCTAAACTTTAGGTCATAGTGTTTAAACTGTGCTTCTAATTTTTGCAGCCATGTACTCCTTGACTTAATCCAATGTTTCCCGATGTGTGTTCACATGAAACAAGTATTGCAAACAGGACAAATAGCACAGAACGTTAAGCTAAAAGGATATCGGAAAATTGGCTAAAACAACTGTCCAGAACCATTAGGCTTGTGATGGACTCATGAGCTGCATGTGTTACAAATGCAGATGATCTTGTAACCAAAGAAGTGTACATTATTAATCAGTACAAGTGTTTAGCCAGCATTGATATATCCATTGCCTCAGACTGACATGGACAGCTCAATCAAACTTATCATCCATTTTGGGAGCAGTGCAAATTTCCCCCCATTGAGTTTTATGGGAAGATTTTATTCAAGTAACTTTTACAAGGATTATGCTACATCAGGGCATCTTCTGTATGAGCTGTAACTAAATTCACTTCTTTTCAGGTAGATCTTTCCGAGGCAATCTGAACAGTTTTAATGTTGCTGTTCTGTTAAATAATATATAGTGACTACTGCTCTCTCTTACTTTGGGTAATGATCAAAAATATAAACAGAAAATGCTGGAAAAACTCAGCAGCCCTGGCAGCATTTGTGGTGAGAGAAACAGAGTTAATGTTTTGAGTCCGTATGACTCTTCTTCAGAGCTAAAGAGAAGTAGAAATGTGATGGATTTTATACTGTTTAAGAGGGGGTGGAGCAGGTGCAGCAAAATAGAAGGTCAGGGATAGGTGGGAGCTCAGGAGAGATTGACAAAGATGTCATGGACACAAGACAAAGGGAGTGTTAATAGTGGTGTTAAAGGCTAAAGAAGGTGCTGATGGTGGCATAAAGATAAGATAGCTGAATGTGTTAATAGCAGAACAAGGGTTAGCACTTTGTGAAAGCACAACATAAAAATAAGTGACAGATGGCCCTGTGGGGGAGTGGGGGTGCGTTGTGGATAAAGGATAAAAAGAAAATAACAAAAATAATTTTTAAAATGAATAAATAAATAAAAATAAATAAGATTAAAATAATGGATTAAAAAAGGAATAAAGATGGAGGGTTCATGGTCTGAAGTTGTTTAACTCAATGTTAAGTCCAGAAGGCTGTAAAGTGTCTAATCGGAAGATGAAGTGCTGTTCCTCCAGTTTGCTTTGGGCTTCACTGAAACTTTGCAGCAGGCTGAGGATGGACATGTGGGCATGAGAGCAGTATGGTGTGTTAAAATGGCAAACAACAGGAAGGTCTGGGTCATGCTTGCGGACTGAGCGAAGGTGTTCCACAAGGCGCCCACACAGTCTGCGTTTAGTCTCCCCAATGTAGAGACCGCATTGGGAGCAGCAAATACAGTAGACCAAACTGAAGGAGGTGCAAGTGAAATGCTGCTTCACCTGAAAGAAGTGTTTGGGGCCTTTGACGGTGAGGAGGGAGGAGGTAAAGGGGCAGGTGTTGCATCTTCTGCAATTGCACGGGAAGGTGCCATGGGAAAGGGATAAGGGATTGGGGTTGAAGGAGTTAGTCGCATGCTTTCATAAGGTTGGGTGAAGTTTCTGCAAACATAAATTTGTAGAATTTACCATATCACATTTTAAAAATATAATAGTAATTTCCAATAAAATGAGCTTGATTGAGTCTTTGTACAAGTCTTACTGTAGCACTTTAATAAGGAAGACATGCATACTGACTGAATTAATGTATTTTAAGTTGCTACTCTGTTAAATAATATACAGTACTTACTATTCTGGTAAAAATGTGCACAAGATTATCTCTTCCAGAGCAGAAGTTTCAAAGCTCTCTGTCAATATTACAAAAGCAAAAAATCTCAGTAGCTCCTAAAGGCCTAAATGCTATTGCTCACTGGGAGAAACCATTACCAAAATAATACAATGATATTTCTGTATATTGTGCAAGTCTTTATGGACAACGTGGTAGTGAATAGGATTTATTAATGATAAATGGAATAAGTTTATATAAACAAAACAGATACGAGGAATAAGAGTTTCATAGATCTGGATCTGATGATCATTTTTCCATAGAAACAGTTTGAGAAAAAGAATTAATTTAAATATTGTGTTATAAGGCCTAATACATTCTGGGAAGTAAAAGAAAAGGAGTCTGAAGTAATCAATAGACAGCTTGTTAACGAGCGACCTTTCATGTCATTTTGCAAATAATGAACAACTTTATCATGAGCAGCCTGAATTTTAATTGCTCCACCATTGGTGGCCATGCCTTCAGCTGCCGAGGACTGAAGCTCTGAAATTCCATCTCTAAACTTCTCTGACCTGAGAAATCCCCTTCCTCCAGGGAAGATGGGGTCTGTTTGAACTCCGCACTGAGTTCGAATGGCCCTGCTGAGTTCAGGTTTTTCTCATGTGTGAGTCACATCCTGCCCCCCACCCCCCCCACCGACTCCCCAACCCCCTGGCAAAGATGGATCTCTCGGCATTGAGGGTGGGACTTCTGGATCCAGGTCTCGCCTGCCATTTTTAAAGGTCCCAGAGCTCAGTGATGCTGCAAAGGTCTAGGCCTCTGCCTCTCTTCCTCTCTTTCCTCTTTTTTCTCCTAAATACCTACCTCTTTGACCAAACATTTGGCCATTTACATTAAATGCACTATATAAACACAAATTGTTGTTGCTGTCTCAGTTAGTTTGCCCCCAATCTCCACTGGCAGTTTTTGCGACTGAGGGGAGTGGAATTCTGTGGAGTTCAGAATCTACAGTGTCCCACTTTTGCAAAGGAGGGGTCATCTGATCTCTGATCCTGAGATGTCTGATTGTGTGGTACAGTGGGTCTTTAGACTGGGGTGGGGGGGGAGGAAATAGCGGGTGTGAAAACAGGTGAGCTTGGTGGGCTGGGCGGAAGCACAGCTTCTTGCCTCGGCCCACAGGAAGTCCTTACTGAGCCTTGCCACAAAGCAGCCCTTGCCTTCCTTTAGCTAGCAGTTTCACAACACAGCTGACCGGGACTAAACAGGTTGGTTGAATATGGGCACAAAGCCCAAAGGTAATTTTTAAATGGCCAACTCACCTCCTGGAATCGGGTGGTTTGGGGTCAGGTTTGAGATCCTTAAAATTTTAACATCCTAGCTGACACCCACCCACCCACTTTTTGTTGTTAAAGTTACCCACCATGTCTAAGTAATTGATAGATGCTTCACCACTATTGGGTTGAAAAGTTTTTGACCTTTTTATGAGTGTGAGCAGCCAGTAAATGAAACAGAATCACAGACACTGCCACAAACAGTGTCACTTCTCGAATTAGACAGCCGGACAGCAACAGGATGAGACACAGGGGGGTTAAGAAATTATCTTTAAACCATGCAGGATGATTGACTAAAGTAGGATATCACAGCACTTCATTACTTACATCCCATTATGTAAAAACAGGTTTTATTGCTTGAATGAAATGGCTCTGGTCATAACTATTGCTCCTTATGTTCACTCGATTGTAAAGCAAAGGAATGTAACAATTTTGTATAAAGCCCCACCTTAACTCATGGAAACCAAGTCCACTACTAGACAGACTGGAGGATTACACATGCAACAATGCAATTATCTGGCCCAGATCTCAAAGGGATGCCACTGCACAAGTAGATATAGGGCGGCATGAATCAACACCTATAAATGTAAGACTCCTTAGGGAAAGTGATGCTCTTGAACCCAAGGAAGAATCCACAACAGACTTGAATTTATAACAGAGAGGTTACAGTTCTACATGTCCAAAATTTGGGTTTGTCAGCACTGGCATGGAGAATGTTAAGGAGATCGAGTAGAGGCTTTCAAAATTTAAACATTTTTAAGCGTAAGTAATTGAAAGATTATTTCCATTTGTTGATGAATCAGTAACACATGTACATAGAAAAATATAGAACAACAATGGGAGGAGTTAGGAGTAACTTAATCACATTGAGGGTTATCGGAAAAAGGAATGCTTTACTATAATGGTAATTGGGATGCAGACTAATATCATTTACCTGGTAATTGGATAAGCATGTAAAAAGAATATAAAAGGAAATGGGGGAAAGGCCAATGCAATAGGATTAAAGTAGAAAGCTCCAGCTGAAGAATTAGAAACATCACAGGCATGCTGAATAGTCTCTTCTGGGCTGCAATTTCTGTGCTCTACGGGGTTTATTCTTTTCCATATACAAGCTGCACCAGAGCAATTAGCCAAGGCTCATTTGACAGCACCTTCCAGATCTGCAACCTCTACACCTAGAAGGACAACGGGAGGAGACACACTTGGGAACACCACAACCTGAAAGTTTCCTGTAAGCCACACACCGTTCTGTCTTGTAACTATATTGCTGGTCCTTCACTGTCACTGGATCAAAAACCTGGAACTTCCTTCCTGACAGCATTGGGAGTGTATCTACAACTACATACAAGGTTCAAGAAAGCGGCTCACCATCATCTTTTCAAGGTAAATTAGGGATGGGTAATAAATGTTGGCCTTGCCAGTGATGCTCACATCTCAAGAATGAATTAAAAAAAGCCATCCCGCAGTATGATCTCCAAAGTATCTAAGAATCAGTCATGAGTAAATCACTCAGCCATATAAAAGAAAAGATAAACAATTTTCCAATGCTAATTCTAAACAAAAATATATTACCAATGTAATATATTTATAAACAGCAAAGAAATTCCAGCTTCTTACTATCAGATGGTGATAGTAACACTTTTAGGTGCCATAACCATATGAAACATAACTCCTTATGAAACCTCTTTCTTTCCTATTAACTAACATGCAAACTTGTGAATCAACATGTGAATCTTGTCACAGTACTAAGATTATAGAAACACAGCAACAGTGGATGTTATGATGGAATGAAATATAATGCATCATGGAAGCAAAGCAATTCCTCCAGATTTTTAATGCTTTTTGCGACAATTTTCTCTTCTTGGCACTGAGGTGAGTTTTGCACCCAATCACATTGCACAGGTCTAACATTCAGAAGTTTCCCAAAGTTGGTGATATTATATAAGTCAGCAAGCTCCTGACTCAGTTTGGGTCAGCTGGTGGCATCTGTCAGTAAGGGGTGGGAAACATTATGCAGCTGGAGCTCTTAAAAGTTGAAACTACTATTTAAAAAGGCTGCTTCATGTGAAACTCAAACTTGATGGAGTGCCATCACCATTAGATGCTGCTTTGAAGGTGCCTGCACAAAAAGTGCAGCAATTAAAGACCGACCTTTTTGGGACCTTAGCATATGCTACCCTAAGGAGAACAATACACTGCCTGGCAGGCAGTAACAGAGAAACTCAATATTGTGTGAAATAACAATGCTGGAGATAAGAAGGTTGAAAGTCTTAGGAAATCTGCCAAAGTAAGACCAGCCAGAGTACCAACTAAATGGGAAAAATACATAAAAGACAAATAGTCGCCTCTTACAATGTTGAACTGTGACCATTTAGGACTGAGAAGAAGAGAAATTTCTTCAAAGGGTTGTGAATCTTTGGGCGGAATTTTCCCAGATTTGCACTAAGTGCAGTAGCGGGTGGGTAAAATGACAATTTACCTGCTGGCCGCGATGGCGGGTTTTCATGCCCTATCATCCCAAACCCGCCACATTATTTATGCACTCCCAGGAAATACACTGTTCCCAGGACAGGCGGATTCTCATTCGCCTGCCTGTCACCACCCTGCCGCTGCATCACACCGGGCACCATGCTTAAAGTCCAGCCGCAAGCACATATCTCAGTGCTTCCAGCTCACTACTGCTGCACAGAAGACATGGCCCTGAAACTGAAGAAGACTGCAGCCCCCAGGTTCAGCGATGCGTCCCTTGAGTGCCTTTTGGATGTCGTGGAGGCCCACTGGGATGTCCTCTGCCCCGCTCCGGCCACAGGATGGGCAGCAACAGCACTAAAGGCAGTGGCAGCGGTGGTCAGCACCAATGCCCTTCAAAAGATGACAGCCACCCAGCGCTACAAGAGGATGAATGATCTCCTCCATTCCACCAGGATAAGTCACTTTTCTGATCACTTTCAACTCACACACTCACAAACCCATCACACATCCACAGGGATCTCACTCGCTGCCAATTCAAGGGATTTCATCATTTACTCTCTCACACTCACCGTCATTGTCCTCAACCCACCCATGGAGCCACTCATCACCCACACAAGCCAGGCGTACTTGTCATCTGGCCTGGCAGGCCTCCTCCTTACACTCTCTCCAGCTCTATTCATGCAGGACAAGCTGGCACATAACAATAGGGAGGGGTTGCAGACTGGTGGCGGAAGGCCTGAAACCAAGGTCCTCAAGGACTTTGAAAACAGGCATCCAGCTGACCGGCGATGATCTAGACCAGCCCTGTGTTGATGGTGTGGTCGGCGCTGCTCTACCAAGTGAGGGTCCGGCAGCGCAACATATATCAGGCAACCATACTGTGAGTGATATTACCTATTTCATAGGCCACTGCCATGCACTAATTATTTCCCCTTGCTTTCGCAGCAACATCTGGGAAACAGCCTATGGAGTCAATGACCAAAGGCCTCCAATCAAGCCCCAAAGAAACCTCTGAAGAGGAATCTGAAGGCACCCTCCTTGAAGTCCCATCACAGTGCTCACCCACATCCTCCAACAACACAGAGACACACACCTCAATGGGACCTAGCTTTAGAATAACTTCGGGATCACAATCTGCTGAGTACATCGTGATCCACATCAGCTGGTGGCAGGGGCCTCCCTGGAGTCTGACATTTGGAGGACTGCCAGAGGCAGAAATTTGCTGAGTTGGAGTCAGATGACAAGCCTCTGGATTCAGTCATGTCACAATTGCTGGAGCTGCAAAGGCAAGTTAAAGAACATCAGGAAGGGATGTCTGCTGCACTCTTCAGATTGCAAAACACGATGTTGGAGTCTGTCTGCCTTCACTCTGAGGTGATAGCACCGGCATGCCAACACACTGAGGACCGCACTGGTAGGATGGCGGCTGTCATGGAGATCTTGGTCCAGGTCTTTGTTCCTGCAATGCTGCGCAGGCTCAACTCCATCGCTAATGCCATAGTTGGCCTCCAAAAGCGTGTATGCAAGAGGGGTGCCGGGCAGCTTGATGTCACTCCAGCTACCCCAGTTCCTCTAGGAGTCAGGGGGCACCCACAGCGAGGAGGATCAGCAGGTGCACAATCCGGGCCCATCCATCCAGGTGACTCTGCGAGTGACTGGCCTATCAACTCGCCTCTTCCTATGACCTCAGCAGCTCCTGCTCCACAGGCCGAGGAGGGTGCCACTCCCACACTGCAGGAAATCAAAAGCAGGCTGGGGCCCTCCAAGCCTCGGCCCTCCAGAGGAGGCCCACCAAGGTCATCACAGACAGGACGTCACAGTCAGCAGGCTGCCTCCACCTCTACTGTGGATGTCCGGGGAGCACCAATACGTAGCAGCAGGGCTAGGAATGCTAAGGAGAATTAGTTGCACAGCCTGGGCACAGGTGTTAATCACATGTACATACTGTCCACTATTGTCAATTAACTCCTAAGAACTCCCTGCCTCTGGCTTCTTGTTCTGATGAGCAGTGTTCTTGTCACTCAGATATGAAACCTTTCTGCACAAGATAAAGGCAGGTGTCTCAGTCCAGGGTCTCTTCCCTGTGCTTTGTGCAGCCTTCAGGCCAAAGTCTCCTCACATTCCTGGACACATTACTGGTACCTGCACCTTGGTGGTGCTTATCATTGCTGCCAGAATGTTATTGGCAGGCACCACAGAGTTCCGTCATTCTCTCGGCGTGCTCTCAGCACCTTTAAGGAGTGGCTGGCCCCATTTCTTCAGCATCTGTGACCAGTGATGCTGTGCACCAGCTCCTAAAGGGCTCAGATGCTGAAGGTGGACAATGCATCAGAACTTCTAAAGTTTCATGGCTGCGTCTCTATGATATGATCCTGATCACGGAGTGCAAGTGAGCTACCCTCGGCCAGACAGGAGTCAGACATTCTCAGAGGCTATGTGAAGATCTATGGAGTGTCCTCAATGCATGTCATCATCATCTTCCCACAAACAAGCAACTATTAGGGCCTCCAGTGCATCTCCATGATAGGATCCTTATCACAGAGGGTATTCACGCTGTCATAAACCAGACTGGAGTCAAACATTCACAGACGCAATGCGAGGATCTATGGAGTCACCTCACTGCATGTCGTCATCATCCTCCACAAATCTAGTAGCTATGAGGGTCTCCCGAGTGTGCCTGCCTCATCTAGCCTCATCCCCATCATCGTCGCCTCCGAGCACTCTGTCGCCCTCATCTGTCGGCATCCTCCTCAGCAGAGGAGACCTCCAATTCCTCCATCTCCTCCTCAGCTTGTCGGCAGCACCAGGTTGTAAAGGGCGTAGCAGACGACAATGATGCGTGACACCCTCTGTGGACTGTATTGCAGGGCTCCATCAGACCGGTCCAGGCGCCGGAACCTCATCTTCAGCATCCCGATGGTCTGTTCCACCAAGTTGTGAGCTGCTGCATGAGCCTCATTATACCGTCGCTCTGCTGCAGTCTGAAGCCACCACACTGATGTCATCGTCCACAGCCTCTGTGGGTAGCTCTTGTCCCCAAGGAACTTCTGTGGATCCTGGAAGACTCCAGGGATCTGTGGCCGACTCAGGATGTAGGAGTCATGCACACTCCCTGGAAACCGTGCACACACCTGCAGATTGCATTTCTGGTGGTCACATACCAGCTGCATATTCAGCAAATGGAAACCTGAGATCTGGGTGAATCCAATCGCTCTTGCACCCTGGCTGTCCTTGTCCCGGGTGAAATGCACAAAGTTGTGTGCCCTCGCAAAGATGGCATCTGTGACCTCATGGATGTATTTGTGGGTAAAGGCTTGGGATATCACACGGAGGTCACCCATGCAGCCCTGAGAGAAGCCACAGGAATGAAATTGAGCGCTGCGGTTACTTTCACAGCCACTGGCAGTGGATGCCCTCCATGTCCCCGTGGCACCAAATCCTGCAGTAGCTGGCAGATGTGACTGACCAGTTCCCTGACATGCGCAGTCTCCAGCCACACTGGTTCTTGGTCTCAGGAATGAAAGGCTGCGTCAATAGACTCTGGGTATTGCTAGGCACCTCCCTGCGATGACTCGCTATGGATCTTGGGTGTCGTGTGCGGGACCCCCAGCTCCCCCTTCTTCCTGAGGTTGCTGCTCCTGCCTCTGCACAGCCAGGAGCCTCAGTTACTCTCTCCACCATTGTCTTCACACTCTGTAGGCCATCAGGCATACAGCTAGTTCACCAGGCTCCATGATCCTGATAAACTCCTCCTGCAGGATGAACGAGAGAAGCACGTGGTTAGCCTGGGTCTAATAAGAACCTGTCCTGGTCAAGTGTGATGGCTTTTTAATGATTCCTGGAGAGTGCTGGCCGTCACTTGGATGGCCAAAGATTAGTGCGCTGCATGGCTGTCCGAAACCCTGCTACTTCCACTCCAGTCCACGCGACCGATTGGCGGCAGCTTTGCCCATTGGACTGCATTCTGTGCTCTCAGCTCAGGCACAGGCATTCTCCTAACCCATACTGCAAGGTTGCACTGTTAGCTTGAACCATGGGGGAGACTGGTCCAAATTGGGATACTGACATTTCAAGCGGCTGTGAGTGCCTCCAGCAGTGTCTGCTCCATGGCCGGCTTTAGTGAGGAGGTTGGACAATATGTGCAGTTATCCAACTGCCGTCCAGTAAAATGCTCATGACTTTGCACTCTGTGCCGGGGCAGGGAGTGGGGTTGTTCTGGAAAGCTTTGGAGCACTTTGATGCTGCTGCATTACTTGAATGGGCAGATACCATATCAACATGGCTGCACCTGAACTGTCTCAGTTGCAGAGGTATGGTCATTATACAGGTTTCCCTAATGCTTGGCCACTTCCCTCACCCACCCTACCGCCTACCCCAAATGCTTGTGTGATTTCCGCTCCCCTCCTCAACAAGTCACCTCAATGGCAGGGCTGACCTGAACCCTGACCCCCCCCAGCGCCCCTGAAGCTTGAAGTCCAACAAGCGACCCTGGAAAGCTCTGCAGAATGTTGCTGCGCACTCACCTCCGAGCTGCTATCAAAGTGCAAGCTGCCAAGTGCACGTCGCTTATGTGCTGTTGTGAAACATGCTGGCGTGCTTTCCCACTGACATGGACAGACGATTCTGGCAGGCTGACCGGATAATGATATGCTGATGTATGACAATGAGGTTCCCGACGTCCGATGGCAGGAAAATGCGGCTCGCCGTTGGCGGGCTGAGCGGATGATTCAAAATAGTTTCACGCCATTGTGAAACCAATTGTGCCATATTGTCCGCTCAAGCCGCTGATCATGCCCGACGCCTGCGGGCATGGAAAATTCCGCCCTTTGATGTTCTCTACCCCAGAGGACTGTGGATGCTCCATTGTTGAGTATATTTAAGGCTGGGATAGACAGGTTTGAGGGAATCAAAAGATATGAGAAGTGGGAGGGAAGGTGGAGTGGAAGCCCAAGATTAGCCATGATAAAATCAAGTGGCAGAGCAGACTTGATTGGGTATTCAGAAAGGAGCTTTGTTTGTGCTTCACATACCTAGCAGTGTTCAAAATACAGAGAGGCGGTGGGTAAATTCATCCCCGAAAGCCTGCAAATCAACCTGTAAAAATCAATCATGGGAGCAATCAATCAGAGGAAAGTTGTCCCCATACATGGAAGTGACAGGTTCTGTTAGGAGCTGCTCCTCCAATCACAGGTTAGTGAGCTTATCTGCAGCAAATGCGGAAGAGAAGCTGCCTGTGATTGGAGGAGAAGCAAGCAGTGGGATAATGGGTGGCAGCAGTGATTGAGGTTGCCCGGCTGGGTGGGGAGATCGGGGAGCAAGGCAGGGGGGTAAGTGAAGCTAGGTGGGAGTGAGACCAGGGGCGGGGGCAGGGGGTGTGAAGTGAGGCTGATGGTGAGTGAGGCTGGGGGGTGAATGTTGAAGTTGGTGGATGTAATGCCAATCAAGCAGGCTCCTTTGTCCTGGATGGTGTTGAGCTTCTTGAATGTTTTTGGAACTGCACTCTTCTAGACCAAATGGAGAGTATTCCAACACTCTCCTGTCTTGTGCCTCTTAGCTGGTGGACAAGTTTTGAGGAATCAGGAGTTGTGTTACTCGCCACAGAACTCCCAGCCTCTGACCTTCTCTTCTAACCACAGTGTTTATATGGCTAGTCCAGTTCAGCTTCTGGCCAATGGTAACTCCCAGGATATCGATAATGGGGGATTCAGTGATTGTAATGCCATTGAATATTAAGGGGCCGATGGGTGCATTCTGCCTTGTTGGAGATGTTTATTGTTTGTCACATGTGTTTCACCCAAGTTACTTGCCACTTATCAGCTGAAGCCTGAATGTTGTCCAGGTCTTGCTGCTTATGGACATGGTCTGCTTCAGTAACAGTTGTGAATAGTACTGAATGTTATGCAATCACCAGCGAAAATTTAGGGATGAGCAATAAATGCTGGCCTTGCCAATGACAATCACATCCCAAGAACAGGTAAAAAATCACACTTTTGACAATGTAAGGTTTCTCCCCCTTTCGCTTGCTTTAATTGGAAAATTTTACGACCTTAAATTTGTAAGGGGTTGATAAAATTAAAATTACAATGAGCTAAGTTACCAGCCACCTGACATTTAGAGCAGAGTTGTTTGCAAGGCTGATACTGCAACTTGCAAAATTAGGAGTGGAGTTCTGCAAAAACAGGAGACTAACTACCCGATAATTTCTTTAAAACTACATTTTTTCTATTTAACAACACATCAAGGACCGGGAAATTCAAACTGATTGTTGCTGCTGATTGAAACTGCTTGAAGTGTCCAGGATAGTTTGCATGTTTAATGTGGTTCAAGTGATGCCTTTGAAATTGTCACCAGTAATAATGGCAATGGCAAATCGTCAGTGCCAATTGCCCAGTATAGGTGGCTGTCCAACTTAACTGGGGATAGCATAAGTGGTCGGGCTGCATCTTATTTATATTGAGCATGATATTAGTTATCAATAATAATAATTAGGACCAATTTCCCTCAAATGCATGCGATAATAGTGGAATTTTCCAATTGATTAATACAATATTTAACTACATGCTACACAGGCGCTGCTGCCAAGGGACTTCTCTCATAATAGCTTCAATGCTTTGTGTCAAAGTATAAAGTTTCTTCAATCTAAACATTTCATCCGCAGAATTCTTCCTGGTGATTTATAATGATTTTTTTTTGCAGTTGGAGTTTCAAATACATCAGATTTACAGATCTATCTGAAGAAACAGATACAAGTAGAAGATGGAGTGAAGCAAGATCAGTTTGCAACTTAATAACATTTAGTTTTTGAATTTTGTATCCCAGTGATCTGCATTTCTTTTAATCCAGTAGATAAAAGAAAGCCATCACCTTCCTTCCAGCTGCCAATTTGAGTTTATAATACACGTTTTTACATGTATCTTTAAACATTTTTCAGCTTTAACCCCTGGATTTTTAATCATTGCCTTTGTAAAATTAGTTTATTAATAAAAGGGAATCCTTCTCCTCCTCTCAAAATTTAGGTCTGGAATGGGACCATGAGATCATGAGTTTTTACTCTGAATAGGGGAAAATTAATTCAAATAAGCAATGGACCAGCACTGGGGTAAGATTGTGAAGAAAGCTAAAAGTAATGGGATAAGATTAGTGAGTATCCACCCCTGCTCCGAAACATCAAAAATGGAAAGGGAAGAACTGGAGAAAATTCCTACCCTTCCCCCAACTCCCCACGATTCCCAGAACCCCCTTTGTGTTTGCTTGCTGGGAGTGGTGGCTCAGAAACTTGTCTCAAGACATGAGATAATTGCCAGGGCCGTGAATTAGTGTAGGGACTAATATGCCCATTTGGTTGACGCAGTCTCCCATCCAATGCCTTCAGCCCCTGGAGCTAAATCAGAAAATTTACCCATGAGACAAAATAAAGTCTGAAATTTAAAGTAATTAAAATTTAAATTTTTTTTTAGAGATTGTGATTTTATCTGTTGACTCTTGTCCTTGATGCATTTTGTGTGGATCTCCTAAACACTCATTTTCCTTATTATAGTTTCTTTTTATCCATCCAGGGGATGTGGGTGTCACTGGCTGGGTCAGCATTTATTGCCCATCCTGAATTGCCCTTGTTTAGAGGGCATTTAAAAGTCAACCCCATTGCTGTGGTCTGCAGTCACATATAGGTCAGGTCAGGTGAGGACAGCAGATTTCCTTCCCTAAAGAACATTAGTGAACCAGATGAGTTTTTACAACAATAGACAATGGTTTCTTGGTCAAGATTAGACTTTTAATTCCAGATTTTTAAATTGAACTCAAATTCCATCATCTGCCGTGGCAGGATTCGAACCCTGTTCCCCAGAGCATTGTTTTAATTGTCTCCATACTTTACATAACATTCTCAGATGTTTAAACAGCAAAAGCTCCCCCAAAAGAATTGTATTTGACAGTAATCTGGGATTAGTGCAAACGTCCTTGAGAAATCTCTGAGAAATTGGTCTTGAACTCCCTTATGAAGCTAGTCTTTACTATTGATCTGTCCTCTGCTCCCAATAGATTATATCCAAGTTCACAATCATTGAGTTCTGACATTTAATTGGCTGGCTTGGAATTGGTCAGAATTGCTAATCTGTACTTTAAATTTTATATATTTGCAGTTGAATTTTATACAAAATCACATTTTCCTATCTTTTATTAATTTGGTTGCTGTCACATTCAAAGCACATTTGTCAGATCAAGTCATATCATTATTTAGCATTTCAGTACTCTGGTATACTTTTTGGCCTTTGATATTCTGACTACCATTGATGTTCTTCTACAAATCAAATTGAAGAAGGAAACAAAAACCAGCTTGTTCCTGCTGTGTCATGGAGTGTTATAACGCATGTTCAGGCCCATGAGTCCCCACATGTTGAGTTTCTGATCTCAGCTGCACAGTTGGGAGGGGTTCTGAATGAAGGCCATAAATCAGACTTTCACTGGCAGAAGCCAAGAGGCACACTATCTGTTTGACTGATAAATGGGTTGGGAAAATAAAATAAATAAAATAGGAAAACCAGGGAGTAAATTTAATGAAGAAATGCTTCTAATGAGCAAGCGAAAAAAAGAGGCTAGTTCTAGTATAAGTGAACACTCTGTTCATGTCTCAAGAAGTCGACAGTGTTAATACTGAGATAGTTACGTCCATGAGAGACACAACAATGAGATGTGACTGTAAATGCAATCTTTATATAAGAATATTCATCCTGGAATTGCAAGATTAATTCAAGACCCAGCTTTGCTTCTGATCTCCCTCCTATGAAACAGTTTGAATGTTGGCAAGTGAAATAACATTAAATTTGTACTGAACTTTTCCTACCAGAGTTATTTTTAATTGTTTTTGTCCTCAAGATGTGGGTGACACTGGCAAAGCCACAGTTATTGCCCATTCCTAATTTCCCTGAAAAGTGGTAGCTACTGTTTTTGCACTTGAGTGGCTTGCTCAGAGAACAGCATCACTGAGGATTTCTTTGGGGTTTGTCCTGCTGTACCAAGATAATTCACTAGAAACCCTGTTCATGCTTGTAAAAAAAGATTTCCAGCAAACTTCCACTGAAGTTAATGGAGGAGTCGGAGAAAGCAAGAGGAAATTCTGAGTGTAAGAGTCAACCAAGTTGTATGTAATTGGAGTGACATTGGAGTAGGCCAGATCAGAATGGAGTAGTAATAGGGCTCAACTCTATTAGTTAACAAATTGGGCTTGTACAATAATCCAACAGCTTTCATGATCACTTTTGTTCCGTTGTGCTTCTGCTCACAAATTACCAGATATACCAAGTTCAATTTTACAGCTTGTTTGATTTGAGCCATGGAGAGGCAAAGGGGTAGTGGTATTGTTGCTGGGCTCATAATCCAGAGACCCAGGATAATGTTCTCCAGAACAGAGTTCGAATCCTGCCGCTGCAGATGGTGGAATTTGAATTCAATCAAAAAAAAATCTGGAATTAAAAGTCTAATGATAACCATAAAGCCATTGTTGTAAAAACCTGTCTGGTTCACTAGTATCCTTTAGGGAAGGAAATCAGCTGTCCTTACCTGGTCTACATGTGACTCCAGACACACAGCAATGTGGTTGACTCTTAAGGGTAACTATGGATGGGCAATAAATGCTGGCCTAGCCAGCAATGGCCACATCCAATGAATTAAAAAAAGCAGAATTTTGCCCGTGGCGGGTGAGCACTGGAGCAGCCGCAAAGCCTATTGGCATGGATTTCATGCTGGTTGCGCATTAACTAGTCATCCATCATGAAACGCACCCTGCAGCGCTGCCGGGGCGGGGGTGGGAGGAGCGCGAGTGCAGAAGTGTGCACATGCACCGGGGTGCGCACACTGAAAGCACAGAGCTGCCTCAGGGAGCTGAGGAATTTGGAAATAAAAATAAAGAATTTAAAAATGTTAATAACATGTCCTCTCATGTGACTCTGTTAAGAAAGTTTTTTATATTTTCGTAATCACCGATCGAAACCTCATCCTACCGTGGATGAGGTTCTGCAAAACATCCAAAAGGCGCTTGGCCTTTTCACCTGCCAGCCAACCATAAGATTGGATGGGCAGTGAAAAGTTTCATTTAATTAGAACTTTAATGCCCTTAATAGGCCTGTTAGTTGTCAACGGGCAGGCTGCCAACTCCCACACGTGCCTGCTGACCGAATTATCACGTGAGTGCGCGATGATGCTGGGATGCTCACCTGACATCATTGGGTGTCATTTTATACTCGTTTGGGTCGGGCGCCCGCCTGCCCAACGAGCTCAATATTCTGCCCAATGGATGTAATTTTTGACTTTGTGCGATGGTGTAAACCACGTGATTGCCCGAGGCCCATTCAAGATTGGGTCTTAGTTCTTGTTTATGTGAGACCCATTAGCTGTGGGCATTTGTTGGGCTTCCCATGGCAGTTCGCTGGCAAACAGAATTTTAATTTTGGGTGGCGGTGTCTATGGCAACAATTCTCAGTGCGGCGCTGGTAGAGGGGAGCGGAAAGTGATCAAGAGGGAGAAGGACTGAGATGGGCTTTACTTGGGAGAGAAGGAAGGGTCACCTGGCAACAGCTTGCAACAGTCTCTGGTACTGTGGTGCACCAGGTAGAAGTGTCTCTCTACCTCCCTGCTCCATATTTAGGTAAGTATGTTTTTACATATGCAGGATTTACATTGGTCCTATATCATGAGATGTGCCAGAGCCAATTTGCTTTCTGAAAGGACGTTTAAAAATAAAATCTTGATGTTTATGGTTATGGAAAAAAAAATCTTTCAGCATGGTTTGAAATTGACCACTGGTTCAATAAAATGTCTCCAATTTTTAAGATACAAGTGTGCTTGGTAATTTATTCTTGCAGCTGAGAAATCCTGTTTACAGACAGCAAACTGTTTTGCCAACATCAAAAAGCTGCAGGAAGCTTGCACTTTGATCTTCAAGTACCAGAACTTGACAGCTGCTCCTGTACAGGAATGTCTCGGTTTAAAACTAGGGGTTGGGAATTTCTCTAGGTCTGCCGAAATGGGGGACATACATGGCCAAACCAAAACTGGGCCTTATTAATATTTTTAAAAAAGGAATGTCTGGCCACACGCCCTCCCCCCACACAACAACCCCCCCCCGCCCCCCTCCCCCACCGTCAAGCCCTGGGTCAATCAAGGACCTTCTGGAGTTGGGGAAGCACAACAGCTCTTCTGGCACCACAGGAATGATTTTCTATTTTAAGAACAAACAACTCAGATTTTGGCAGAAATTTCGGATGGGAAACCCAGATGTATGGTTTTCTCGGATGTACTGCAGAAAAGAGCTGCAGGATAGCTTTCGGATTTCTTCAACAGGGGTTTCCTATCCGACAGTCAACTAGACTGACAGGCTGTCTGCCTGCTGGGGGTGGGGGGGAAGCAGCTGAGCGAACAGATGGCAGTATAGTCTGACATTGTGGGGGTGGCATTGATTTTCAGGGAAGTGCGCCTGGGAGAAGACTCCATGAGAAATGCAGGTTGAAACTGTTATCATGTAGGGGGAGGGGGCTGGGGTCAGCCAAACGTGGGGGTCCGATTATGTGCAGGTAAGTTTGTTGGTTCTGGGGCAATCACTCTGGCTCTTCCAGGCCCAAAATCAGTACAATAAAGGTGCTTACCTCATGGATTTGGCCTTTCTCAGCTCCTCTTACCTGTTGGCATTCCCGTGGCCTGGGAATCTCGGCTAATATGACTTACAATAAAAAGAACAGTTGAAAGGAGGCACAGAGCTTCTGACCTGCCTCTGCTAAAATCCATCTGAGGGTTGCAGTTGGCATTGAGTTTGAAAATGGAAATGTATTTACCTTTTCACCCGTCCTCAGTCCACCTGCCCTTGGAGGTTAAAATTCTCCCCTTTGTTGATGTCATTGCTTAAACTGCAGAGACTACTGAAGAGCCACAATAGAGTTGGCCCAGCTCCTGCTTCGCTCATTACTATCCAATTTCCCAAGTTAGCCTAAAACAGGCAATAGGTCACTCATTTGAAGATGTAAATGGTTTAATGCCTGTTTAGGTGGCCACCAGGGACAAATGTTCTGACTCAAAATTGGATCATTCTTGTTCCAGGTGCACTTTGCATGGGATATTGGTATCCAAATTTGGCCTTCATTGAACGTGCCTCACACCATTAATTGGGTGCAAATGAGGTCCAATTTCTACCCCTCCGTACCTCTGGTCAAACTTTTAACCATTATTTTAAAATTCTTATCCATTAGGTTAAAGTGTCTGCATCTATACACTCTTCTTTGGCCAAAGGCACAGGTGGATCAGTTTAATGTAGAGTTTTACTACATTAAGAAACAGTAAACCACCACAACAAATGCTTTGCAAAGGATGAGGAGGGAAGGTATCAAAGACTGAAAAAGACATTTGTTGTACCATGTTGAGCAGGTAAGACTCCTGCAGCCAGAGTTTTCTTACATTTTTGCTTCTTTAAGGCATCTTAATTTATGCTCTGTGAAGAGATAAAAACTCCTGACATTTTTGGCAAGCGGGTTTACAAATTGGGAGTGCTTGGACTCAAATCTTAAAACGCAATAATATAAAGTGCATGACTTAATCATTGCGCCTTTGGGATAAACTGCCGACAAATGTTGCTGTTATATTATCCAGACATATCATTGATGATGACGTCTTACGTTTCATCTCCATAGCAACCATATGTGCCATGAATTTAATTGGTTCCCAACTGGGTTGCTGAAGGGGTATTCCCATTAGTGACAGGCATGGAGTCAACCACATATATTAGATGGATTTGCATCTCCCTTATCAGGAAAAATCTAAGCATTAACATTGGAGCAAATAGGATATCTAATTTTTCTCTCCTATCTGCATTCCCCTGTTAGACTGATTTATTTGTACAAAGTAATTCTTTTTATAAAATAGATAGCCTATCAAAACAAATACCTCAGCCGTTTTCTGCTGGGAGATTCCATGCTGGCAATTTTGAAGTGCAAAAATTTAAATTTCAAAAATCTGTCGGAGGAGATGCTGGGCTGTTCCTCTCAGGCAGCATTGCTAGTGATGTTGAAAAAGGGTTGTGAGCAGGTCAGTTGCTTGTCATATTGTTTGGGGACTGAAATGGAAACCTGAAGAGAGGAAAACACCTAACAAAAATAGAAAGGAATACAGAATTGTCCAACATGGCAAATGTGCTGTGTGCCATTCACTGTTTTTCAAAATTTCTTGCCGGTAACATGCCAAAAATAAAAACTTTTTATACTGAATGATGTTCCTCAATAATAATGCTAAGGAAGATTAAGGCTAAATTTGATAGGGATGGTCAGTGGTAGGAAAGGACGGTGCTCTGTGCAGCTGCATGGAGCACTGAGAACATGAAGTGTCATGTGACGCAAATATGAATCACTAGTACAATTTTCTGAATTACCTGTGTTCAATCAAAACCAGGTGTTTTGTATTTGCATCCCCCTCACCTGTCCAGTACTGAAAATTCTGCCCAGCATGTCACTAGTGTCTGAGTTCCAAGGATTCTTTTACACTCTTATCTGCTTATGGATTGGATTAAGTTCTGAACTTCCATTTATGAAAAAAATTACTGCAGCTCACCAAATCAGGCCAACTATCCATGTGGCTTGTATATGTGATTTCAAAAGAAATTTTAAATTTTAATGAGTGCTTGTTTTATAATCAGGAAGTAGCAATGATGCTAATGCATGACTTCAGCTAACTTCAGATTTTGACACTGGCAGTTTAACTGCACAACAATATCAACTCCAGTCTAGGTGTCTGTGGCAGCCAATGTTCTTTAGCACTGGCCTTTTTATCTTCTCTCGCTTCCATGTCTTCAGAATGTTCAGTGACAAAGCCTCCAGCCATTTGGTTTGATACTAGGGGCCGGATTTTGCAGTCCCGAAATGGGATCAAACGGAAGCGGGATGGGCAAATAAAATGGCTGTATTCAGCACAGGGGGAAATCCCACCTGCATTTCCACCAGTGACCATTTTTTGAGCTGCGGGAAAGGGCTTGGGGCAGAAGGCCATCTGCCCCTCTTGAAAGGCCCAAGGTCAGACCTTTTAGGATTTTCACTGGGGCAGAGGGGGTTCAATCCCACCTCCGTAACCCTGTTGAGTGAGAAGAGCCATGAATGGCGATGGAGGCAGGACAGCAGGCCAGGAAACTTCTTGAAATGTAAAGGATTTTTAGGAGCTTAAGGATGGCATTGGAGGCAAGGTAACTTGGAGACAGGTCATAAAGGGGAGGGGAAGAGGCAAGAAGACGACTCCAAAGAAGGGTAAAATTTGGGCAGGCATTGATTTTGATGGCCCCTGGAGGCTCATTTCTGCAGTTGAAATGCTGGCAACTGAGGTTCAGACCTATTGCCAGCATTTATAAGGGATCATTAGAACTCATGAAAAAGATAGCGGCTGAGGCGGGCTGAAATGTCCCACCTTGGGTCTGTCGATTGAGATGGCAGACCTGCCTCTAGCACAAAGTGGAACCTTCCACCGGGAAAGTCCTGTTTCCCAGCAACCTGGTGATGGAGGTGGGATTGTGATGGTGGGATTAATATCATCTCCCGATTCCCACCTCCAACATGAAAATCCGTCCCTAGAATTCCCTCCTTAAATTTCTCCATTTTGTTACATCTCCACCCACCCTCAAAAGTCAGACCTAACTCTTCAATAATGCCTACGGTCTTCACTTACTATTTGTTGCCACCTGTTCTCAGTTTTGTCATGCACTTGGGATGTTTTGCAATGTTGAAGTGTTTAGAGAGCCAAAATTTCACCAGTTTTCTGGCACACTGCTGTGGTAGGTTTGCTGAGACACTGCCAGAAGAGAACTCAGTTAAGCCAGGACTGATGCATTGAGTTGTGGCCTTGCATTAGAGTTCCTCATTAACCTGTGTTGGAAAATCTATTGCCCACCCCAAACTAGGATGTTGGCATGATGGGGGTGGGATGGACGCTGGGTGTGGAAACTCCGTGGGCTGAATTTTTCCATTGGCGAGCAGGGGGCGGGGCCCGCTCGCCGTCACAAAAATGACATGGGATGGCGTCGGGAGGATTCCCCAATGTCATCCCGCCCTATTTAAATCTTCAGGAAGGCGGGGGCACAGCGCGATCAACCATCCGCCTGCCGACCTATCAATGGCCAATTGAGGCCATTGACAGGATAATTAAAACAATTAAAGGCCCTGCCCATCCAACCTTAAGGTTGGCAGGCAGGCTAGGAGCCTTGGCGGGCTTCTGAAAAAACATGAAACCTCATCCACTGGCGGGATGAGGTTTCATGTTGGTTTTTAAAAAGTTTATTAAAGTTTTTTGTGCAATTTATTAACATGTCCCATCTCATGTGACATTGTCACACGAGGGGGACATGTTTATGATTTTTTTTTTTTTCTATTTTTAAAATTTGAAAACCTTTCAACGATCTCCCTGAGGCAGCACTTTGTCTCAGGGAAATGTGTGCTCTTTCGTGCGCATGCATGAAAGCGCGCACTCTCGCATTTGGGGAATCCCCCCTGCCCGCACAGGAAGCATACAGCGCTTCCTGGCGGACGTCATGCTGGGCGGGCCTTAATTGGTCCGCCCACTTAAAATGGCGGCAGGGCCTGCTTCTCCAGCAGGGATTGGCTCCCTGCCCGCCGGAGATTGGGTCGGGCCCGCCCACCTGATAGGCAAAAAATTCAGCCCCTTATGTTGAGAGTTCCCACTTTTCTGGTCCTCTGAATCCTTGGAGGTACATCAGGTAAAACCAGGTGAACTTACCCACAGAAGGATGGAAGAGTGGCCTACCAAGGGTTTCAAGGTGAGAGGCATGATCTGGCTCCTCAAAGAATATTAATTCAATGTGACCCCTTTACTGAAGCTAAAGGAGGCATTTGAAGCACGTTTCTTCCCGGTGGGAAAGTGGCAAACCCCCTCCACCAAACTTTGATGGCCTGTGGCACATGGTGGGCATCCACCACTGTTACTACAATTAGTAGATCTCTTCTTGACCCTCTGTACTTTGATTGGATCAGTGGTGTAAATCCTGGCTGGTCAGATGCTGGATGAGTTCCATATTCCTACTGATTTTCAGTTCCATTATATAAATACAAATAATCTGTTCTTGTCAAATCATACAATTTATTATTCCCAAACATTAGTGAAATATAAATAGAATAATTTGCTTGGGAGAAGCGGGATATTGTAAAATAATTGAATTCAATAATGCAACAAGCATACAGCTTTGTAAATGATCCTATGTCTTATTGCTTCTTGAAATATGCAAATTGGAACAATGTTTCAATAGTGGGTAACATTTTCCTATATTCGAGCACCTTGGTTGCATTCCAAACAGCTGTGAGGAGGATTTATATTCTGAAATTTATTTGCAATCATTTTTGTTCCAATTACTCCTAGTAATTAACAACCATTGTTTCAGCTGTGACCTTATTCTGAAAATTATTCTTTTAAGTTTGGTTCTAAAATAAAAACAAGCTGAACTTTCCTGCTTTACTGGGTCACTGCCTACCCACTATCTTTCTTATTTGCTGATGCAAAGTACCATTTTGTCATTCAAGCTTTGTAACGATCCCAGTGTGGAGCCCATGGGATTAAAGGGGCAATTACAGCATGGATATAAATTGGCTAAGGGACAGAAAGCAGAAAGTCGTGAATAGTTATTTTTCAGACACAATGGCGATGTCCTCTGGGAGTTGGTATTAGGACCACTTCACTTTTCAATATCTATTAATGACCTAAATGTAAGCATAGAAGCCACAATTTCAAAGTTAGCAGATGACACAAAACTTGAAAATATAGTAAACCAGTGAGGAAGATACTAGCACACCTGAGGAAGACAGACAGACTGGTAAAATGGAAAGATACTTAGCAGATTAGATTTATTCTGCAGTGATGTATTTTGGGAGGAGTATTATGGATAGTCAATATAAACTCTATGGCCAGGATCTTTAGGTCAGCGAGCGGGGGAGGGTGGGGCCCGCTCACCGACACCTAAAATGACGCGGGATGAAGTTGGGTGGAACTCCCAACGTCACCACGTGACATTTCAATTTTCAGGCCGGCGGGGGCACAGCCAAATCAGCTGTGCGCCCGCCGACTTGTCAATGGCCTATTGAGGCCATTTAAAAAGTAATTGAGATAATTAATGGCGGGCAGGCCGGGGGCCCTGGCGGGCTTCAGAAAAAGCATGAAACCTCATCCATGGGCGGGATGAGGTTTCATGAGGGTTTTTAAAAATTTAATAAATGTTTGATTTAAAGTGATGGACATGTCCCAACTCATGTGACAGTGTCACATGAGGGGATATGTGAGGGAAGTTTTATTTGTGCACCTTGACCATTTTTAAATTTTGCGCCAATCTCCCTGAGGCAGCACATAGCCTCAGAGAAATGAGTGCGCACTCTCGGCTGAGGGAATGTCCCCACCCTCCCCGCCTACACAGGGAGTGCACAGCACTTCCTCGCGGACATCACACTGGGTGGGCCTTAATTGGCCAGTCCACGTAAAATGGCAGTGCGCCCCTTTGGAGGCGCGCCTGCCCATGCCCGCTCCCGGACTGCACCCCCCCGCACTGCACCCCCCCGACCAATGGGGGGAAAATTCTTCCCTATGGTACAATTTGAAAGGGGATGCAGGAACAGAAGGATCTAGGGCATATGTACATAAATCTCTGAAGGCAGCAGGACAAGTTGATAAGTATGTTTTAAAAAGGTATATGGGATCCTCAGCATTATAAATAAAGTCATTGAGAACAATAGCAAGGAAGTTAAGGTAAGCCTTTATAAATCACTGTAAAGGCCTCTACACTTTAAGAAGATGTAAAGGAGGAACAGAGGAGAGGCAGGGTGGTACCAGGACTATGGGTCTTCAGTAATGTGGATAGACTAGAAAAGCTGGGAATGTTCTTCTTACAGCAGAGAGAATTAAGGGGAGATTTAATAGAGGCGTTCAAAATAATGAAGGTTTTGATGGAGTGAACAAGGAGAAATGATTTCTTAAAAGAACTAGTAACTAGAGGACACCAATTTAATATCATTGGCAAAAGTACCAGAAGTGAGGTGAGGAGTTTTTCTTACATTTCTTCTTTTTACATATTTTAATTACCCAAAAAAGATATCATAGCAAACAACACATCAGATAAAAGTGCATTATGAGCTGAATGCACTGCCTCAGGATGGTGAAAGCAGATTCAATAATAAAGGAATTTCAGACATACTTGCAAAAAACTTGCAAGGGCTCTGGAAAGAGACGGGGAGTAGGACTAATTAGATTGCTCTTTCAAGAGCTACTACAGGCACAATAGGTCAAATGACTTCCTTCTGTGCTGTAAGGTTCTAAGAGGGAGAAATTTAGTGCCCAAGGTCTCTGTCTGCACTGCCTGCTCCAGAGAATCAAGGTAAGTTTGCATAGTCGCTGGAGGTGTCACTACATGAACAAATTTCTCCCCCTAAGATCCTACAATTGTGGATATTGTCAACTGCTAATCAATTCACTAAAGTCCAAGATCAAATATCTTCAAAAGAGAGTGCAATTGATAATGAACGAAAACTAATATTTATGATGGTGTATACCTGAGTGATTACAAAGTTTTAATCTATTGGTTCATTGAAATACCATTAGTTTGAGAAGTACATGCTTCCTGTGGGTAACAATACTTGCTGACTTCTGATTTTGAGAAATCATGGGGATATAGTTGACAAGGTTTGGCAGTGCGAACACAAAAAAAATCAACCTTACTACATCATAAGAATGAAAGTTGTGGTCAAATCTTTTATAACATGTTGTAGATAAATAATTGGTTTCTTTTTATTTGATTTTGGTCCATTTTTGATGGTGACTGTATCAGTGGAAACTACCACACAATGATATTGATAACTTATGATGTTTTTTCAGATTCATGGCATAATCTGCAGTTGGTTAACAGAAAATTTTATGCACAGTATAATACAATTAATTACGGCAAAAATATTTCACGTTTTGATAGTTTAAAATTAAAAATGATCACAAATTCATATTGTATTTTCCAACAACTTGCTTAATCAATGTGCATTTCATAGTAAATCATTATTCTGGCAAAACTAAGTTCTACTTTTGCCTGCATCCTTTATTTAATTACCCAATGGAATGCATTGCAGCTACCTGACTGAAGGTTTCCCTCATCACAATCTAATCTCTGTTTAACCCCAGTAGAGACTGATTTCATTTTGAATACAGATAATCAAAATTCTGTGTTTGTTTACAGCATTTAAATACACGATTGCTGGCTTAAATTCTTATAGAAAAACAATAGTAAGTTACCAGCCCAACTGTGTGTCAGTGCTTTCCTTCCCTTGCCATTGGCCAATTATACAGCTGAATATGAATATTCAGTCCAGATCAATTCCTGCATTCATATATGGGAGTTTGTACTCTGAATTATTGAGAGGATAGCTGGGTGCCAATTGCATTTGCCTCTTTTGAGTGCACACTGGCAATGGATGGCCCAGTTTTCGCTCCCAAGTTGGGTGCGCAGAAATGGGAGAATTCCTGGCTCTGCAAACCAGACCTTTAAAAATGGCTGCCTACAGGTTGAATTTGCATTCGGTGGGGGTGGGGGTGGGGGTGGGGGGGTGTGGGGGTGTGGGGGGGGGGGGGGGGGGGGGGGGGGGGGGGGGGGGGTGCAGACTGGATTGGAAGTCAGGCCCATCATCCCAGAATGAGTGCAGAGGCTGCTGGTTTTTTTTTTCATTCGTTCATGGGATATACGTGTCACTGGCTAGGCCAACATTTATTGCCCATCCCAAAATGCCCCCTGAACAAGGGCAATTAAGAGTCAACACATTGCTGTGGGCCTGGAGTCACATGTAGGTCAGACCAGGTAAGGATGCCAGATTTCCTTCCCTAAAGAACATCAGTGAACCAAATAGGTTTTTAACCAAAATCAGCAGTGGTTTCATGGTCATCACCAGACATTTAGTTCCAGATTTTTTTTATTGAATTCAAATTTCACCATCTGTCGTGAAACCTGGGTACCCAGAGCAATCCCCTGGGTCTCTAGAATACTAGTCCAGTGACAATACCACTTTGCCACCACCTCCCCTGTGCAGAGGCAGGCTGGGCGGAAGGCCTGCCTCTGTGCTCTGGCACTGTGTTGAAGTAAATTAAAAAAAGAATGGAACAAAAAGCAGTCCTCCAGCCCTCTCCCCTCACCCACTCTCTATGCCCCATCCATACAAACCTATGCTGCCTCATGACCCTGACCTACCCCCATG
Organism: Carcharodon carcharias; assembly: GCF_017639515.1. Classification (NCBI taxonomy): domain Eukaryota; kingdom Metazoa; phylum Chordata; class Chondrichthyes; order Lamniformes; family Lamnidae; genus Carcharodon; species Carcharodon carcharias. The sequence goes on along the minus strand of NC_054480.1, from coordinate 40,136,252 downwards.
GCCCACTTACCCCACCATGGCCCCTTATATCCCCATGCCAACCAAGGCCCCCCACCTACCCCCGTGCTGTCAAAACCTCTATGACCCGACATCCCCATGGTCCTTTATAGCCCATAGGCCAACTTAGTACCAACTCATGCCAACCCATTCCCCCCACCCACCATCCTTTGCCCTTGTCCCCTCTATGCCAACTCACTTAGTATCTTTTGACAGTTCCTTGACAATTCCAATGAGTTTATGCACTTTTTACACACAATCATGTTTACTTTTAACAATTCCAAAGGGTGCCTTACCTTTCCCAAAGGGTGCCTTACCTCTCCTAAGCATGTCCTGGGACCAGATGCAAAGGAGCACCTTACCTCTCCAAAGGGGTACCCTGATTATCCAAACAAATCCTCTAAGTACCTCCTTTTACCTGGTCTAATCTGCACACTTTGGGTTTCACACTCCTGGCCTACCAAAATCCCATGTCAGTGGGATGGAGATGCAACTGGTGATTTAAATGGCCAACTGCCTCCATGAACTGTACATGTGTGAACCCCAGCCTGACTCCAGTCCTGTCCCTGCAAAAATGCAACATGCCGTGTTTGGGGGTGTCCCTTAGAGTTTCTGGGATTTTCACCACGATAGGTAGTGCCTCCGACATGGTGAAAATCTGGGCCGCGGTGCATTTGTAACTTTTTAACTCAAGTATATATAGTAACCTTGGGAATGAAAACAGCCCATAGAGAAAGACTCAAAAGTAAAAATAAGTATTTTCTGTTTAAGTAAATTTTGCTATTTCTCTATGCTGGGAATCAGTGGATGTACAAGTAACCATGAGGCAAGTCATAATCTTGAATCTACAATAGCAATTTAAAACTAACCCCCTGCTCTGCACTCTCTCCGGGCTGTCAATTTCACAATGTTTGTTTACGCAATGTTGTGGTTTCAATGGCTTGTGGTTTTTGTTATTGATACTTCAAAGGATCTGAATGATTGACACCTTTAATAGCTTGTAGTGAAATTACTTTTTTTTCAACATAGGAGAAAGTTATGAATGAATTATTTTTTCTAAAGCTTTGTTTTACATTTCCTACTGTCACGACAGGGTTCATTGGTTCTAGACAGTGTTTAGTAGGTCAATGGGCATGGAAGTACCGTAGCTTGGCATGGGGGGCATGAGGGGCCATAGGGAGGTGGTTGAAAGGATAAGAGCTTGGCATGGGGGCATGAGGGACCAAAGGGGATGGGTGGAAGAGCAAAGTTTGTCATAAAGGGACTAAGGGGCCATAGAGGGTGGGTGGAAGACAAAGCTTGGCATAGGGGGCATGAGGGGCCATAGGAGCTGGGTGGAGGGGCAGAACCTGGCATAGGGAACATGAGGAGGACCTTTTGAACTTACCTTATAAAAGGTCTCCTCATGGAGACTAGTGTTCATGACTCCTTTGAGAGGCTGTGAACTACTACTCTTTAAAAACCTGGCCCAACTCAATGAAAATTGCAGAGGAGTACAACATGCCTATCCCAGCAATGGAGTCAGCAATGTCGGGAGTGCCAGATGTGGGCTTTTGACAGGAACCAGCTCGTACCCTTTAAAAGCATTCACAAAAATCAGACAGTCCAGGTTGCGAACCCCAGAATTGGAACTCGCTTGACATTTTTAAAAGGCTTCCGAGTCATCCTGACTCAGTGAAAATTGAATCTCTAAGTTTGCAATTGAAAAAAGAATTGCAGAAAATTCATCATCCACATGTGGCTGTGAGATCCATCATCTATCTCCATTTTATAGCAATGGTTTTCAGCCATTCTGGGTGGACAATAACAATTAATCATGTGATCAAAACTGGCTTCTAACACCAAAATCCTTTATATTCTGAAGACCCATAAAGACTTGGGCAGTCTGCAGAAAACACTGGAAGAAACAGCAGCTTCAGGGAAAGGCTTTGTCATCTTTGCCTTTAAGAACCTGGAGGCTGTAAAATCTTAAAAAACGGCTTCCCAGCCTGATTCTTAAATCCAAGTCCACCTGTAAAGAAGTTATATCACCTGATATGAAATCCACACAAACCTAGCTTCGTGACCTGCTGAACATTCATCTCTTTGATGGATTCCTGTTTAATCCTGATATCAAACTTCAGCTATTTGAACTCATTTAAACTACAATTCAAGAGTGTAAAGACTTCTTTCTTTACTGGGCATGCAATGACTGTTCTCAATGACCCAGACACATGAACTGTGAATTACTCTTTTGTTTACAACTTGTAAAAGTACACTATTCTGTCTAATTGTACTTTTTCTCCAATGTGAGTGCTTTTATGAGTGCTGATTGATTGACATAGTGTTTAGACTTTGGAGTTGAATGCATGAGTAAATAATCATCTTTATTTAAACCCACAAAAGCTGTCATTAAATGGACCACACACTCCAGGGGTTAAGAAAGACACACATTATCCTTTACAAAAACCACACTGATTATGGACAGCATGGGAAAGGGTATAAGCATTTCAGTTCACTCCTGATCCTGTCTATTCCAGAGATCTGTCAATAAAAGTAGTGACCACACCAATCTGAGTATTTTTTTGGTGGTAGGGATTTGCCTTGACACCATGAACTGGGAAGATTGGAGACTATTGATTGGACTCGAGCTAGAAATGAATTTGCAATAGGTTCCCAAAAAGTGAGCAGTTTTGCTTAGGAATGCAAATTGTTGTTGACTATGCTAGACTTGCAGTTTAATAGTGATCAAGAATCTGATCACCTGCCTAGTCTAAAGGCAAAATTTATGATGTGTTAGCATAAGTGGTCAAAGAATAGGATGACTATATGTTTTTTTTAAACCAACTCTAGGGACACACAGCCTGACACTCACCCACACCATCTGAGATGGCAAGGCATGCTCGGATTGGCCCTAAGCTATTCACGCCTTGAGCATGGCTCAAGCTACCGGGATAAATTGGTATTTTTCTGGATGGCAAGCTGCAACTAGTGGGGTGCCACAGGGTTTGGTCCTTGGGCCCCAACTATTTACAATCTATATTCAGGACTTGGATTCAGGGATAGATGGTACTATAGCTAAGTTTGCAGATGACATCAAAATGAGTGGGAAAGTAAGTTACAATGAAGAAATAACAATTTACAAATGGATATGGACAGGTTAGGTGAATGGGCCAAAATCTGGCAGATGTAGTTTAACATGGATAAGTGTGAGGTTATCCATTTTGGTCGGAAGAATAAAAATGTGACTTATTATTTAAATGGAGAGAAACTTCAGAATGCTTCAGTGCAGAGGGATCTGGGTGTCTTCGTGCATGACACGCTGAAAACTATTGTGCAGGTACAGCAATTAATAAGGAAGGCAAATGGAATTTTGGCATTTATTGCTAAATTATAAAAATAGGGAAGTGTTGTTGCAACTGTACAAGGCATTGCTGAGACCGCATCTGGAGTACTGCACACAGTTTTGGTCCCCTTACTTGAGTAAGGATGTAGTTGCACTGGAGGCGGTTCAGAGGAGGTTCACTAGATTGATTTCAGAGATGCAGGGCTTGTCTTATGAGGAGAGATTGAGCAGTTTAGGCCTACACTTGCTAGAGTTTAGAAGGATGAGAAAAGATCTAATTGAGGTATGTAAGATGCTAAAGGGGATAGACAAAGTAGATGTGGAGCAGATGTTTCCCCTTCTGGGGCATTCTAGAACATGAGGTCATAGTTTTAGGCTAAGGGGTGGTAGATTTAAATCAGAGATGAGGAGGAATTATTTTTCTCAAAGGGCTGTGAATCTGTGGAATTCACTACCTTAAAGTGCAGTGGATGCTGGGACGCTGAATAAATTTAAGGAGGAGACAGATTTTTAATTAGTAATGGGTTGAAAGGTAATGGGGAGAGGGCAGGAAATTGGAGTTGAGACCAAAATTAGATCATCCATGATCGAATTGAATGGTGGGGCAGGCTCGAGGGGCTGAATTGCCTACTCCTGCTCCTAGTTCTTATGTTCTTATGCCACTCATTGTTCTGGTTACCAGTGGCTCCTGTTACTTGGCCATTTTGGATCAGGGCCATTTTCTCTCCAACCAATTTTCACATCAAAACTGCATGATCCAGGGTAAAAACAAAATACTGCGATGCTGGAAATCTGGAATAAAAACATAAAATGCTGGAAAAACTCAGATCCAGCTGATCCTGCTCCAGCTCCAGAGCTCTAGCTCTGAAAAAGGGTCATATGGACTTGAAACGTTAAATCTGTTTCTCTCTCCACAGATGCTGCCAGAACTGCTGTGTTTTTCCAGCATTTTCTGTTTTTATTGCATGATCCAGAGATTGTCTGGGATTTGGTAGGAGATTTGGGGGTGGTGGTTGGTAAGTGGGGCAGATGGAGTATGGCCACAGAATGCAAAGTCTGCATAAATTAAAGTCTCTCAGTGAGTCCATCAGTTTTGGTTGAAAACAGGATTGACAACCCTCTCAGTAATAGGAACCTACCTGCCACTTAGCCCTGCCCACTTTATTTACTGGCTGCAGGCCAGCTTGGGGTTACTTGGTTCCTGAGGTGAACCTGCACGCTGTTAATAGTTATGGTATTCATTCTGGGATGAGTTTCATAAATCAGGGACTCTTCTGGGACACAGTACCTCATCCGGGAACTGTACCCAGAAAACGTGCATGTATTGTAACCCTACCAAAGAGCCCAAAGTCTTTCACTATTCTGGAAACCGTTAAGGTTTAGCCAAAAGGGGTAAAGGGATGCAAAATGCTTCTTACTTCACAGCAGAATCAGGGAAACCATCTGAAACATGTGACTTTAGTGAGTTTCTCAACAGTCCAGGAAGAAGTCACTTTGTCTGTGGTTTGAAGGATACATAGATATAGAAGAATTTTGTGACAGAAGACAGACTCACATCTGCTACTGCTCTCGCAATAGCACTTGGGCTGGAGACATGCAAATGGGGCTACAAGCCACAAGCTCCAGAGTGAACAGACTATGTCAAGCAGGTTGGAGTGATGGTCAAAATAATCATCATCCATACAGATATTTTATTATGAAGATTAAATGTCAGAACTGCACAAAGTCAGGCCATTTAGCTATGTCTTTCCAAAAGCCAATGAGTACCAGTAAATTGGAGGTAGGAAAAACAAAAGAAGCCCCCAAGTCATATCACTGCACTGTGAGAAATCAATAGAGCAAAGGACAAAAATCCACTGTCCCTTTTGTTATTTGCCTCAGGGAACATGAGGAAGTAATCACACCACAACATAAGACTGAAAAAGGAGACATCTTTTCCTGTACAAGCAGTACTATGAAATCTTGTGATCCCTGTCAGATAGAAGTTATTAAATTTTGATGGCATTGGACATTGCGGCTTCAGTAACTATTATAACATGAAAAGTTTCAGAAAACTTATGCTGAAAAAATCTGAATTTTTCACTGGAAAGCTATTCTGGATAGCATATTACACTCTGCATAAAGAAGTTTCTCCTAACTTTTCCTCTCATTCTCTTCGTAACAGTTTTAAATTGATATATCTTTGTTATTAAACCCCTAACCAAAGGAAAGGTCTTTCCCTCTTCACCATATCAAAATGTTCAGAGCTATAAGGCTGGATTTTCACTCCTGAGGTGAGTAGCTCGAGTTGGAAAATTTCCCGGCTTGGCACACCTGCCTTGGGTAAAAAGTGCCCAGAATGGTGTGATATTTACAGCAGAGAGGTGGGGGGTGGGATGTAGCCAAGCCCGCTGACCCCAGTGCAGATCTGAGATGGCCACAGGGGCTGCTGAGTGGTGAGCTGGGCTGTTTAAAAGGGCTGCCTTGGTTCTCTGGGACTTTGTCCCAATTGCTTAGTTAAATATTAAGCCATCTATCCTCACTCCTCACACGCCCTCACCCCCCCACCCATGCCAACTCGTGCTAACCCATGCTCCGTACCTACCCTCAATGACCCCTCATACTGTTCACGCTAACCCATGCCCCCTACCCAGCCCCAATATCCCCTCATACCCTCCATGCCAGCCCATGCTCTGTGCCTACCTCCAATGGCTCCTCACACCATCTGTGCCTACCTCCAATGGCTCCTGACACCATCTATTCTAAACAATGCACTCCACCCAGCCCCAACATCTCCTCATACCCTCGATGCCAACTCATAGCTTCTTGTTCATTCACTCAGTATATACTCTTTACAGAACCAATGAACCAACAATGGCATGTGTGGAAATGATCAGAATACAACCATTCATAATTTCCTTAAAATAAAACCTGCTGCAACAACCCTATAAAAGTGTCAATCAACCAGACTGTTAAAGTTTCAATTACAGAAACTTAACATCTCTTTATCTTGAGTAAATAAACATTGAGCCAGTGACAAAATAGATCACAGGAAAAAAAAGCTGGTAAAGCTATGAGTCAAACAATGTTTTCCCTTCTGTGCATCTGCTTCAACAAAGTAAGGCCTTTATGGAAGTTTGAGCTCTCAGCCAAGCATGCATAATAAAAGTGACCCAACTCCACGAAAATTTCAAGGGACTAGGAGATGGTTACCCTGGTAATGGTGGCAGCCAGACTGGGAATCCCTTCACTCACACCAACAGAAATTGGAACATCAGGAATGGGGGAGGGAATCCTGGAATCAGATCTCGCCCACCATTTTTAACAGTCCGCGCACTCTCCTGCAAAAATCCAGCCCATCGTGTCTCTTTTTGTTCTTGAACTTTATGATCTTATTTATAAAAACACAAAAGACCATTGATCTTTTTTTGCTTTCTCTGTCTATATTTGCACCAAATCTATTTAAACAGGTATTTAGCTCACTCCATTTTAACTGCCTCCCTGCCCAGATTCAACTGGCCATGGGAGTTAAAATCCCCACCATTAAGTTTTAGGATTTTTTTTATTAATTGTGGTCTATTGGATACAAATTATGAAAAGTTACCGTACATGGGTACTTATTCCTGGTACAGTCATTTAGGGCCAGGGAGGGAAGCATCTACATGGTTTATCATGATAAGTCTCAAATTTCTTCATGTCTGGATACTGCTCTGTTCTTTTTTCTCTGCCTTCTATTGTATGTATCTAGTTATTTGTTTTCGTCCTGCTAGTTTTCACCCCTGAGTCAAGTTGCCTGGTTTAAATTTCAAACAATGCTTGGCAGTTAACTGTCAGTTACCATCATTCTCCATGGCAATGCCTCTACCAATCACAGTCCATTTACCAACCAATCAGAACTCTCTTCTCAAAAGTATAAACTCTTGTTCCCTTGACATTTGCTATTCTTGTGAATTGTCCTGATGAATGCAAGATGAAAAACTTCAACAAAAATGTCTCTTTTTTCAGCAATACTCAAATTCTGCTCTGCCAAATAATGATTTGTATCTTAATTAATGCCCTAGCCTGGATCAGCTAACTTAGCAGAAACCTAGGACTGGATTTGTGACCTTCTTGGCCTGAGGGCTCAGTTACCCACTGACCGTTGGTCAAACTTATATTTGTATTAAATTAAAAACAAAAAGTAAGTGACTCCTGCCATATTATGTTGACCTGAATGTTTACTCTTTTCTCTAGCTTTGAAACAAGCTGCAAGCTCTCTTCTGCCATTCCAGAGGTAATGAAATCTTGAAATCATGTTGAAAACACTAACTTAAAAGTTGTGCTAGGCAAGTGCATGCCAGCAATTTTATTAGTGCTAGGTCAATACTAAATACATGAGTCTTGATTCACCCAACTTGTATGGATGGAATCTTTGAATTCAAAGCCACCAGAAAAATAGATGCAAGTTCCAATGCATCAGATCAAACCAAGTAGAATGTAACTGGATTCTTCATACATTGGAGTTCTGTGTTTTACAAGCTCACTAAACTATTAAATAACATAAAACAATGAAAAGCCTTTTGTTTATATGATAGACAGTAGCTGCCGCCCATCATCATCATAAAAAAATCTACAGGAAAAATAGAGTATGCATCTACACAGTTATGTATGAATGTTGAACATAGATAAAACCGCACACTTATACAGCGGGGCATATGGGGGCATTGTGCTCCAATCTGAAGTGATCTATATTAAGATAAAAACAAAAAAACTGCGGATGCTGGAAATCCAAAACAAAAACAGAATTACCTGGAAAAACTCAGCAGGTCTGGCAGCATCGGCGGAGAAGAAAAGAGTTGACGTTTCAAGTCCTCATGACCCTTCGACAGAACTTGAGTTCGAGTCCAAAAAAGAGTTGAAATATAAGCTGGTTTAAGGTGTGTGTGTGGGGGGCGGAGAGATAGAGAGACAGAGAGGTGGAGGTGGGGGGGGGGTGTGGTTGTAAGGACAAACAAGCAGTGATAGAAGCAGATCATCAAAAGATGTCAACGACAATAGTACAATAGAACACATAGGTGTTAGAGTTAAAGTTGGTGATATTATCTAAACGAATGTGCTAATTAAGAATGGATGGTAGGGCACTCAAGGTATAGCTCTAGTGGGGTTTTTTTTATTATATAATGGAAATAGGTGGGAAAAGGAAAATCTTTATAATTTATTGGAAAAAAAAAGGGGGAGGGGGAAACAGAAAGGGGGTGGGGATGGGGGAGGGAGCTCACGACCTAAAGTTGTTGAATTCAATATTCAGTCCGGAAGGCTGTAAAGTCCCTAGTCGGAAGATGAGGTGTTGTTCCTCCAGTTTGCGTTGGGCTTCACTGGAACAATGCAGCAAGCCAAGGACAGACATGTGGGCAAGAGAGCAGGGTGCAGTGTTAAAATGGCAAGCGACAGGGAGGTTTGGGTCATTCTTGCGGACATCTATATTAAGGTTGTTTAGGGGTTGATTTTTAGGTGACTCTGGCAGGCAGGAATATGGTGTAGTGGCCCAGAAATCACAATGTTGTACTTACCTAGCTATTTCTGCTCCATTCATAACTGCCATGAATGCTCCTTGTGGACCCACAAAGATCTTCCTGCCCAATGCTAGCTCATCTAATTCCTTCCAAGTGATTGCCTCCCCTCCTCGCGGGGAAAATTTCTGTGTCGGTTCCAAGGTGCAGAATTGCTGCACTCCCAGCCTTTGACACCCATATGTTGTTTGGTGTTTGCCAGGATCACAGAAATCAGACTCACTGCTCAAAATGACTTGGGTCTACCCTGTGGGAATTTGGGCTGGGTGATAACATTCTTCTCACAGCCTGTCTGAAGTCTGCCCATAGTTACAAACTACTTCTTAGGTTTTTCCAATAATCCAAAAATAATTCAATCTCTCTTCTCAACTTCTAACATGACTTCACTTCACACCAATTTGCTTAAAGTTTTCCCTAGTTATCTCACCCTTGACTGTTGGGGCCTGATCCAATCAGCAGTCTTTTCTGTCACTCGTACCCTTCGATCCTACATTCTAACCTGTTTTGCAATCCTATGCTTGTCACTGCTATTTTTAAAGTGCTTGTTATTCTGTATTACACCTCTGTGTCTTTTCCAGTTATTTATCCAAGACTTTGCCGCACAGGACTTGTATAATTGGTTTCTGTAATCTTCTGCCATTCAACTTTTATTGCGCAGGGAGTAGAACTTGTGAAATGATAGTAGAAAAGTTAATGTTAATGTATATGCCTATTTAGGTCAATAAATGAAGATAATGGGTCTGAGATATGATCAGCTCCAGACATTAGTCCTGTCATTCGCATCCATTACAAACTTAATACACAGTTATCTTAGAAATAATATAGTACAACTGAACATACTGTTAAAGTCAGTTTTGTTTAAAGTATGTAATGTTTCTGCTCAGATACTGAGAGGATGGGGTGAATTTTATGAGTGGGATGGTGGGTGGGGTTGGGGGGTGGTGGGAAATGTGCTCACTGCTCCGCAGCGATAATACACTGGGGGTGGTCTTAACGAGCTAAGAGTGGGACTTCCACCCTTCAGGGGAAGGGAGCCCACCCTTGAGAGCTGTTGGCCAATCTAATTGGCTGGCAGCAGAGTAGTCCTTGCAGTGCCAGAACTCAGTAGTGGCCACTGCTGGGACTACAAATGGTGCCAAAGAGAATATCCATGGATGCCGGACTCACAGGTTAGTCTGGGATTTTTGGTTGGGGAGGTATCGGCGACTGTAGGTTGGGGGGTGGTGGAAAAATGGGGAAGGTTCTGGAAACCTAAGGAGGTTAAACAGCGCCCCACCCCCCTCCACTTCTTTCCTCCCTTTTAACTCCAGGATGTGAAAGAGTGGACTAGCTTATTCATTCTGTCTTCCCCACCTACACACATTATGGCACATGAGGCAAATCCATCTTAACTGCTGAATGCCTTACCCGCCCACAGTAATTTGGGGGACAGCTTAATGGGGGGAATGTGATGGGCTGGCCACCCAATTGTTTTTATGTGACCTGCCATCTGCAAATATGCTGGGAGGTGGTTGTAGATTCTCCTTAATGGTTCCCCATGTGGGGGAATCTAGAACTAGGAAAGACAGTTTAAAAATAAGGGGTCTCCCATTTAAGACGGAGATGAGGAGGGATTATTTTTGTCTCAGAGGGTCATTAGACTTTGGAATTCTCTTCCATAGAGAACAGTGGAGGCTGGATCATTGAATATATTCAAGCCTGAATTTGTTAGATTTTTGGGAGTCGAGGGTTATGGGGAACAGGCAGGAATGTGGACAGGCAGCAGGCAGGCCACAATCAGGTCAGCCATAATCTTACTGAATGGCAGAGCCGAATGACCTACTTCCGTGGCTATTTCTTATTTTATGATATGAATCTATAAAACTTTGCATACTTAGAATTACACAGGATTTACAGCATAGAATCAGGCCATTCAGCCCAAATAGTCTATGCTAGTGTTTATGCTTTACATGGGCCATGCCTATTTACATATGAATATAGTTTAGAAAAAATGACAATGCAAAAATACCAAGAAAAATTCCACATGATGGAAAGCGGCAGTCATGATTTGAGAGGGAAGTATAGTTTTTATTGCTGTAGCTAAGCACCAAGAGACCAAGGGTTGTAAAATTTCCACGTGATGTCAGAAATCTGCTGATTCTCCAAATCCTGTTTTGTTGTGATTTTTATATAGTTTGCTCTGTTTTGGATTCAGCTCACCCATCACTCCTGTCCTCACTGAATTCTGCCGCTAGTTTCCTGACTCTCAATACACCAAATTTAAAATCTTTGTCCTTATTTACAAATCCTTTCATGTACTTATGTCATCCTAACTCTGTAATCTGTTCCAGTCCTACACTGCAGCTTGTACACTACAATTCTCTGACTCTGAGCTCCTGCACATTTTCCTCCCCTGACTGTTCTTCATCTGGTGCCAGAACATTTTTGACCATCTTGGTCTTACCCACAGGAAGTCCTTTCCTAAATCTCTTTGCCTTCTACTTTCCTAACCACCTTTGAAGGTCTCCTCAAAGCTTATCTTTATTCAATGTTCCAAAACTTCTGCAGCTCAGTCTCTTTGCTAAATCCTCCATTATTTGGTGTGCCTCAATTTACATCCTCTACTGCTGGTCCGATTCTCTCCTAATTTCTCTACCACTCAATCTCATTATCTCCTCTGTAAGGCACCTTTTGACGTTTATATCACTGATGGCACTGTAGCAATGCAAATTGTTATTGGTTGTGCTGAAAAAAATAAAGAACATTAACCAAAGGAAAAATTACATCACATCCATGGAGAAATATTTTCCTCTCAAAAGGCAGTGAGTCTTTGGAACTTCCTTCCTCAAAAGGTGATGGAAGCAGAGCCTTTGAATATCTCTAAGGCAGAGATTCTTGATAAGCAAGGGGATAAAAGGTTATCGGGGGTAGGTGGGAATGTGGAGCTGAGGTTACAATCAGATCAGCCATGGACTTATTGAATGATGGAGTAGCTTAAGGGGCCAGGCGGCCTACTCCTGCTGCTAATACATATGTTCATATGGCATTGGATAATCTCCATCCCCTCACACTATTAGAATTTATTAAAGGTGCACTGAAACGCAATCATGTTGTATCCTATTCCAAAGGATAAATAGGATTTAGTATCACTGGAGTTTTAATAAACCACTCTATGGGATATTTTGGTGAGGCAAAACTTTTCTGATAAGGCAATACAAAATTTACTATCTTCAGACAAAGTGCACTTCAGCCCTGTAATTAGAAAAATCCCTGTAGGATGACACAGTGCTAATTTGATCTGCTTTGCTGCCAATGGTACCATGAAATGGGGCATTATGCCTTAACTGATAAACAGTGTCTGCCAACTTGCAAATCCATCTTCAGCTATTTTGTTGACTTTTTAACTGCCTATAATTGTGTGAAAATTCCAATGACTGATGACTTAGTCACCAAAGCCTCTCAGCTGTGTGATTTCCTCACAACAATAGATAAGTGCTGACATCAGTGATATTCCTTACTAGAGATGCCAGTATTAGTATGTGAAACCATAGATTTCAATTAATTGCAACTGGCGGTTTCAGGCTTCAGTCTTTTTATCACCTGATATGAGACAAGCTAAAATTAAATAACATCGTGACTGTAATGATTTTCACGTGTTGTGACCCTGACACACTATAACTCAGCCACTGACTAAAGGACTAATTCAAGGTTGAAGATTTAAGTCTTGATCCTGACTCACTTAGCGGTGTGGAAATAATGGGGCGAATTTCCTTGGCCCCATGGTAGCGGTCATGAAGACGGGATGGGGTGGGAAAATAGAGATGAGCCGCATTGGGATGGCTCGCCGATGCATTTCCTGCAGTAGGGGTGAGCTTGGAAATGGACTGACTCCATGCAGGTAGGCAGCCAATTTGCATTGTGAAGACCCTATTTAGGACCGATTTTGCAGTCTTGCCGGCATTCTGCCAGTGGTGGAGCAGCGACCCACCTCGTGGGGGTGGTTTCTCTGCGGCAGGTTGGGTGCAGAGAAGCCATTGGAGCTAACGTTCCATGCCGCAAAGTGGGGGCTGCATTCATAAAAGGTCACAGTTGCGACCGAAATCATTCCAGTGAGGGGTTTCCCCTCCAATCCACTTGACATACCAGTTTAGATTTCTTTTTTTAAAATTCATCAATTCACAGCTCAGCGAAGGTGCCTCCAATTTTGAGATACCCTCATGGTGCCTAATCTGCCTCAGCAGCCCCCAAATCTCCTGCTGGGGCTTCCAAGGCTTCAGAGTTGCTTCCTTCTAATTGGGCCTGCATAATTGAGAACCCGCCTTAAGGATGGCAAGCCCGGAGATGGTCATTTTGGAGGTCAACTCCAGAAAGATTGTGTTGCTGATTTTGCTCCCAGCAATGGTTTGGTCCCAAAGTTGGGGTTCTGAAGCCCGTGGCAAAATCCAGCCCCATGTGTTGAAAAGAGACTGGAAATCCCTCTTGTTGCTACAGGATTTTATCTGGAGTCACCAACTGGTGCAGAGTTGACATTTTTTACAAAGTTCTTGTTCGATGGCTTGCTACATCAAAGGACAGAACACAGTAAAATTATTTTATTTGATTATATTCTAATTTCTAAGATTCTAATACATGCAGTAACTGAAGTCGCATTTCTACCTCACTATTCTGTAACTCCGCTGGTCATTCCCTGTCTTGCCTGCCTTGTTCTTTTACACAATATTTGGAGTTTTCATGACTCTAGGATAAATATATTAGACAGGAAGATTTCTACAGCTAAGAAAATTAAACCTGTGTCACAGTGCTGGATCTACACTGTCAAATGTGGTCCAATTACAATTCACAGAAATTCACGCAATGACTTAATGTAATTTTTGCAGTATAGAATCATGGAATTGTACAGCACAGGAGGCCATTCAGCCCATCATGCCTGTATCAACTCTTTGAAAGCTCTATCCAATTGCTCTCCAGTAGCCCAACAAAGTTTTTCTTTCATACATGCCCATTTCAATATGCTTCAATATACATTTGTAGCTCAGGTTTACATCTTTCAAATAGCATTTTTAATCCAACAAAATATGGAGCTGAGTTTAAGACCCCCTTGGCTCAGGATAAACTGGTTGGTAGTGGCCTGAACTGGCATCTGGTCACTCATCGTGACTTTTAATGCCAGTGATTTAGCACCATTTTGAGTAGGATCTTGAGGTGGGAGGCTGGTGTGACCACTTTTTTTGGTGGGAGGACACATGGTAATTGGAATCTGCTAATGTACATAACACAGTTTTGAGGTACAAATGGGTGAATCATGTGCAGGGGTCTTCAGTATCACTATTAAGTAGCTAAATTGGCGGCCCTTAAAGGGATGGTTGGAGGCCATTGAGGAGGGCTCCTCCAAGGCCTGTTGTTACCATGCATGGTTCTACTAACCCTGATTACCTAGACTGCCTACCTCTGCTGCCCCGGTTCTGACTGTCAGTAAGCTCAGATGGTTTATTTCCAGCCCCTCTCCACCAATGAGCTACTTCAGAGTACCAGTTTGTACCTGCAGCTTACCGGATGGGTTTAAAAGAGGCTGAGTACTTAAATTGGCTCAAGCACCACAACAGCAAGAGATGGGTGCTAGTCTTACTCTGCCCAGTGGCTAACTGTCATGTGCTTTAAGTTAAAATCAATCCTAAGGCCGGGGTTTTCCAGCCCTGTCGCAGGCGGGTCCCACCGCGGGCGAGGCGGTGCCCCAGGCAGGAGTCCATTGACTTGTGACGGGACCGGGCGATCCCGGCGGCGGGCGGGTGCGGAAAATCCTGCCCTATGTTCTTCACTGAAGCAAATTACATGTTAGTAAATAAAAGTAAAAGCAGCCTCAATTTCCAGCTGAGACACTTTGTAGCTGATTGGAAGTCACCTTGTGGCTTTTCAGGATGTTTATAAAATCCATCTCCTTTGTCCACTCTCCCTGTACAGTTTACATTGTGTACAGTCACTATCTTTCAATGATATTCAAGAAATAAAAGAAATTGTAGAACAGTATATTGATACATCTGAAAAGGAACAGTTTGTTACTGCTGGTGACAATGTAAGAACAAAATAGGAACCTGATGAAAGGTGTCTGCAGATGATGTTGTGAGTATCCTTTGCCAAATGACCCAATAAATGAGCACAAAAAGACCAATCAGTCAAATTTGTTCACTTTGCCATTTAGACTGCAGCATGACTGTAGGGTTTGTCTGAAGTTGTTTTGCTTTAAACTGACATTAAATTGTTATGGAAATGAGGGCCCAACTTGGAGCAAGGGGTCTCCCTCTGCTTCACTCCAGTGACAGACTGGTCCTGATTCTGGAGTAACACAACATATCATTGGGGAAAAGCAAAACTGTTTCGTACTAACACTACTGTGTTCAACACTGAGGAGTTGTCCCTCCACCTGGTGTGAGTGTGCATTTTCTTCATGTAATTTTTGTTTGCTTTGTACTAGTGGTAGAGCTACCAGGGGAAAATTCTCCCAATTACCTGCTGTAAATTTGGCAGAAACCCCAGAGAAACTGAATAAATTGTGTTCTTGCTGTTTCTTTGTAGTTCCACCAATATTCCAATGAAGTTACAGTGGAAAATTGAAAGAATCCCTTAAAAATTCTCAGCCGTGGTTGATGTGCAGTCACACGCTGCAGCAAAACTTTGTGAGACTTCTTGGAGGAAGGAGCCTCAGTCTGCACCGGAATCAGTTTGGACATTAACTCCAGATTTGTACTACACAAGTTTAGTGCTGCTGTGAAGTAGAAACTAATTTATACCAATGCTAACCTCCGTGTAACAATCCTGTGAAGCAGCTACACCTATGTGTACATTTCACTTGAGGTTTCTTTCATCATTAATCATGGCTCCCAAATCTCTTTTGGTTTCTCCACAGTCATCCCACTACTTCCCTTCCCAATTCTGAAAACAAGGCTTTGACATGTCATGCTTTCTCGCGCAAGCAAATTTCCTTTCCTCAGCTTTCCTTCATTGCTTGTTGATTTACATCTGAATAACATTTTTGCTATTTGAATTCATTCCAATGTTCCTTTGTTCTTAATTGATCAAAAAGTGTCACTCAGTTCCAAGAAATCTGTGTACAAAAGAAGTCTACAATTACACAAATGGATATGTATACAATACAACACTTCCTCAGGATTTCTGAAAGGTGCCAAGGGTGCACTAATATAGGCATGTAGCCATATAGCTCAATGCCAGCACAACACTAGATGGATGGTATAAGTAAGTAAAACATAATTTAAAACATTATTATTGGATACAATAATAGAATGCAATTTACAGAAGTGCAAATAATGCTTGTACCTTGCATTATTGCATGCTCTTAGATTTTCCTGATCAGCATCAATGCTTGTATATTCAAAAGCTCTTAATGCGACTGCGTTAATTTGGGGCTTTCAACATTCCAATTACTTTCATGTTCTAGCTAAAACTTGGTGGAATTACAAGAAAAAAAGCCCAGCTAAGTTCTTTTCATATACAAAACAAATATTCAGGCAAAACTAAGAAAACATCATTCCTTCATTTTTCTCCCCTTAATTCTGCCAATATTTTCTCTACCAAGTTTCCCTCAAAAGTTTTTCTCCACCCCAAGTAAGAAGTCAATCTCATGGATGTCAATCATCCTAGTATATTACTTGAATAGCCATGTTGCCTTGATGTCAAGGGCAATCGCTCTCACCTCACCTCTGGAGTTCAACTCTTTTATCCATGAGTGACCCTGGCAGAAACCAAACAGGGCATTAGTGAGCAGGTTATTGCTAAGCAAGTGCCACTTAACAGCACTGTCGGGATCCCTTCCATCACTTTACTGATGATCGAGAGTAGATTGAAGGGATGGTAATTGGCCAGGTTGGATTTGTCCTGCTTTTTGTGTACAGGACATACCTGGGCAATTTTCCACATTGGCAGGTAGATGCCAGTGTTGTAACTATACTGGAATAGCGTGGCAAGTTCTGCAGCACAACTCTTCAGTATTATTGCTGGAATATTGTCAGGGCCCATAGCCTTTGCAGTATCCAGTGCCTTCAACCGTTTCTTGATATCATGTAGAGTGAATCGAATTGGCTGAAGACTGGCATCTGTGATGTTGGGGACCTCCGGAGGAGGCCAAGAAGGATCGTTCATCCGGTACTTCTGGCTGAAGATTGTTGCAAATGCTTCAGCCTTATCTTTTGCACTGGCATGCAGGGCTCCCCCCTCATTGAGGTTGGGGATATTTGTGGAGTCTCCCACTCCAGTGAGTTGCTTAATTGCCCACCACCATTCGTGACTGGATGTGGCAGGATTGCAGAGCTTAGATCTGTTGGTTGTGAAATCGCTTATCTCTATCTATCACTTGCTGCTTATGCTGTTTGGCACACAGGAGTCCTGTGTTGCAGTTTCACCAGGTTGACACCTCATTTTTAGGTATGCCTGGTACTGCTCCTGGGTTGATCCCCTGGCTTGGTGGTAATGGTAGAGTGGGGGATATGCCGGGCCATGAGGTTACAGGTTGTGTTTGAGTACAATTCTGCTGCTGCTGATGGCCCACGGCGCCTCATGGATGCCCAGTTTTGAGTTGCTAGATCTTTTCGAAATCTATCCCAATCAGCACGATGGTGCCACACAACATGATGGAGGGTACCCTCAATGTGGAGATGGGACTTTGTCTCCACAAGGGCTGTACAGTGAACAGATGCATCTACGGCAGGCAGGGTGGTGAGGATGAGGTCAAGTATGTTTTTCCCTTTTGTTGTTTCCCTCACCGCCTGCTGCAGACACAGACTAGCAGCTATATCCTTTAGGATTCGGCCAGCTCAGTCAGTAATGTTGCTACCGAGCCGCTCTTGGTGATGAACGTTGAAATCCCCCATCCAGAGTACATTCTGTACCCTTGCCACCCTCAGTGCTTCCTCCAAGTGATGTTCAACATAGAGTACTGATTCATCAGCTGGGGGTGGGGTGGGGGAGTGCAGCAGTACATGGTAATCAGCAGGTGGATTCCTCTGCCATGTTTGACCTGCTGCCATGAGACTTCATTGGGTCTGGAATTGATGTTGAGGATTCCCAGGGCAACTGCCTCTCAACTGTATACCACTGTGCCGCCACCTCTGCTGGGTCTGTCTTGCCAGTATCTGGGATATTATCTGTAAGGTATGATTCCATGAGTATGACTATGTCAGGCTGTTGCCTGACAAGTCTGTGAGACAGCTCTCCCAATTTAATGCTCAGAGAGCCAGTGCTGACACGATGGGCCGAATGGACTTCTGCTACACCGTAAAAATTCTGTGATTCTGTGAAATTCAGCACTAGCCTCCAGATATAAGTAAAGGAGGACTTTGCAGGGTTGACAGTGCTGAGTTTTACGTTGTCATTTCCAGTCCCTAGGTCAATGCCGGGTGGTCCGTCCAGTTTATTTCCATTTAGACTTTGTAGCAATTTGTTACAACTGAGTGGCTTGCTAGGCCATTTCAGATAGCATTTAAGACTCAACCACATTGCTGCGGGCCTGGAGTCACATGTAGGCCAGACCAGATAAGGACAGCAGATTTCCTTCCCTAAAGGGCATTAGCGAACCAGATGGGTTTTTACAACAATGGTTTCATGGTCATCATTAGCCTTTTAATTCCAGATTTTTATTGAATTCAACTTTCACCATCTGCCGTGGTGGGATTCAAACTCAGATCTCCAAAACATTACCCTGGGTTTCTGGATTACTAGCCCAGTGACAACACCATTATGGTGCTGCTACCCTCCTGCTTGTTGTAATTTGGTAACTTTTCGTTGAACTTTCGAATCCACATCATTGATGTCACTTGGAAATAGTGGCAGCCCCAACACTCATCTCTGGTGTAGCCTATTCTATATTTCACCTTCTCCCCCAAACGGACATAACTGCTAAGAAGTACCTTTTATTTTTTCCCTTCTGCCAATTTATTTTTCTCTGCCCGAAATTACTCTGAGACATCAAAGCTATGAGCTTAAATAATAATCTTTAACTTTTAATATTTTCAAGTGCCTTTTGGAATATGAAGTCCAAAGTATCATAGGGTTTTCCACAGTTCATTGGATTATTTACCACAAGTACCCAGAGGTTGGGGCAGGATATTTCCATTCTGAATTCTAGCTGATTGCTATTTACTAGGTTATCATTGTACAGGTAGTCCTCACGTTTACTCCTGTTATCTTACATAGGGTTGAAATCAGACTAATGTATCTGTCACTGCTTATGCCTTTTTTTGGTTGTCCTTTGTGAAATCGGGATTATATTCATTTCAAAAACAGAATTACCTGGAAAAACTCAGCAGGTTTGGCAGCATCGGCGGAGAAGAAAAGAGTTGATGTTTCGAGTCCTCATTATCCTTCAACAGAACCGGCGGAGAAGAAAAGAGTTGACGTTTCGAGTCCTCATGGCCCTTCAACAGAACTGGCGGAGAAGAAAAGAGCTGACGTTTCGAGTCCTCATGACCCTTCAACAGAACTCACGTGTATTCACTTATATTCATTTGTTGCCTAACTACTAGTAACTTCCTAGCATCTAGTTATTCCCTCTCAATGACTGTTCACAAGTCTCATTTAGCACACTGGGCTAATTACTCTCCATCCCTTTGAATTTATTTGTTTTAAGCCATTTTAGCTCATTGAGGAATTCCATCCAATTTCAATTTCAGCGCTTAATTTTCCCTGGATTATCTCAGTTTGGGGAGGGAATTGTTGTTTAAGATTTTCCTTGTGAACACTTATCTTCTGTTTCAAGATGGTCTGCAACATTCAAAGTTCTCACCTCTGTTTTTATGGCCACTTTACTGTTAAAAGTTCTGCCAGCTTCCACCTGGCACCAATTTTACCTTCCACTATCTGAAAACTCTCCAGTGAGCCTGTGTTGTCAGATTGGTTTGTCAAACATCCAACCTAGGATGAGCCATAAAGTCCTGTAGCTAAATATCAGTAAGAGCAAAACCACTTTATTTGACCCCTACTGTTCCATCCCTCTCCTAGCCACTGCTTCAGGCAGATCAAAACTGCAACAACAACTTGCATTTATATAGTATCTTCTAGGTAGAAAAGTGTCCCAAAATGCTTTACAGAAATGTAAACACTGTGCCAAGAAGAAGGTAATAGGAAGGGTGACCTCAATCTTCTATTCGACTCTAACCAAAATTTCCAATCCTATATTAGTTCAGTCATAAAGACTTTCTCATTCCAGCACAATAACATCACCCACCCCTGTCCGTACCTCAACCCATCTGCTGATAAAGCCCTCGTCCACCTTTTGACTTACTTCATTCAATTTCTC
Source organism: Carcharodon carcharias (assembly GCF_017639515.1). Classification (NCBI taxonomy): domain Eukaryota; kingdom Metazoa; phylum Chordata; class Chondrichthyes; order Lamniformes; family Lamnidae; genus Carcharodon; species Carcharodon carcharias. Next base: position 40,116,121 of record NC_054480.1, on the reverse strand, counting down.
CCAGCTGGCCTCCCATCTTCCAACCTTTATAAACCTCAGTTCATCCAAAAATCTGCTGTCCATATTCTATCCCACACCAAGTCCTGCTTATGAATCACTTCCATCTTTGTTGTCCTCACACCCCATCTCCCAAGGTTTCAAGATTTTTTTTTTCATTCTCGTACCTCCTTACCTTCATGGATTGATTACTCCTTATCTCTGTGGCATCTTTCAGCTCGAGTACCGTCCCAAAAATCTCCATTCCTCTGATTCTGGCATCTTTCCTTCCCTTCGTTATACTATTGGTGGCTGTGCATCCAGCCCCCAAGGTTCTCTAATTCTCCCCCTATGTCCCTCCACCTCACCTTCCCTTCCATCAAAACCTACCTCTTTGACGAAGTCTTTGGTTACCCTTCCTACTATTTCATTCTTTGGCTCATCGTCATTTTTTTTTATCCTTACACCTCTGTGAAGTACTTTGGAGCATTTGTTCTTCTTTAACACACAGTATAAACCCTAGTTGTTCATCCCCCTAGATGTAATTCTCAAAATCTCTACTAATGAGTCATAAAATATGTCTTTTGGTAGTTTAAATGCTATTATATTTCTCCGTGCTGCACAAGAGAAAATCTATGTGCACAGGCTCAAGTTTGATACAATTTGCATCAACGTTTCAATGAAAGTACTGCTAGTGGCAAAGAAGGAAATCTGTCTCTTTTTCAAATACAATGAGATATGTATTAGATGAATGGAATGCCAAATACATTTCACAAGGTACAATCTTAGGGGTATATGTACTGCACCTAATACAGTCCTAACAAAATGGTATTATTATAATCAAAATTTAGTAAGTCTTCCAGTTAACATTATATTCTTTGAAAATTATGCCACAAAATAAAATGCAATCCCAGTTTAGGTTTTTAAGTATGTTTGTCGACTAAACAAATTAAATGATTTTTGGGGCACTACCTGAGAGTTAATAATTATTGCCTGGTAGTGGTAGAACAATACCCTCCCTATCGATCTATATTTAAAATGTTATACTTCAGTTCTGTCTGAGAAAATCAATTTGTTCTGGTGTTAGATGCACCAAGAATGCCTGTTACTTTCAAGGACAATGCAGCAATCTGGCATGTTGCGCTACTGAGAAGACAATGTCCTTCAGTTTTGGTTTAATCTTAAACTGCACATGAATATATGGAATGTATACTTTAGAAATGAAAAGTTCAGTAAATCTTTGTGGTAGGAATGTAAAACTGAATTTATACAAGGATTTCAGAGTCTTACTGATAATGGGACAAGAAAGAGTGATGCAAAATGCAAGAATATATTTAACAGTTACAAAAGGAAATGTAATGCGCACAATTTTATTTTATTGGAGTGTAGTCTTGGGTGCAAATGCATATCATTATTGAATGTATTAAGCTCTCGACTAATTAAATTTTGGCTTTCTTCTTTTATGTTCTTCTGTAGTTATGAATCTAAGAAGTTAACATCATCGTAAAAAATTATAATGCTTAGAAAAGTGTAACCAATAAGCTCATAGAGCTGTCACCTGTTGAATCCAGCCAGAGCTCACAGAAAGTTATGTCCCTTGTTTGAAAGATTTTCATGTTCAGCAAGTAAGAGCTGGAGTTTTGATTACTGCACTTGGCTATGGTCCCATTTCTTTATTTTCTATTTTAATTTTAACTTTCTATCATGTCAGTAAATTATTGTTTGCATTTTATTTTAATTTGTCCCTATTTTCCCCAGGTTGTTGGAGCTGCTGGGTCATGAGCAGGTTGCTCTATATTGTCATCCAGAGGTTTTGTGACAATATTCACTAAAAATGCCTCTACTACATTCCCTTCCCTCTTCTAGGGAATGCCTCATTGTACAATGTGATTCAAAATGGCAATTGAGCAGAAAAATGTATGTTTCAAGAAACTTTTCTAATAAATAAAGTAGCTTAATTAGTCTGATTGAAAGTCAAAACCATCTTGAAGTTCAAATTTCTGTCACTTACTGAAGTACCTCATTCAATCAAATCTAATTCTTTGCTGGTTCCTAATCAAGGAAACAAGGCAACTCACAATTAAGCTTTAAATCATGTTGCTGACCAGGACACATTTTATTTGGACGTTCAACTATGATATATCTTTTGCAGTTATTGACGAAGATAACTGCATTTTTAAATATATACAACTAGTAAAGCAAACCATATTATATCAGCCACCTATAATGTACCACACATGATTTTCCTTTCCACTGAATCAGTGGGAGGGAAAATCAGCTGTAATATGTAATGGGCAGCTAATACATTGTAATATGTGTAATTTTGTAACAACATCATTTGGGACTGTCTTAGAGTGTACAGGTTAATATGCATGGAAGTAAATTGAAAACATAAAGTTCTATATTAGACAGGTTGATTAAAGCAGGACAAATCTAACTTGGCTAATTACCTGCCAATTAACCTACTCCCAATCATCAAAGTGATAGAAGGAGTTGTCAACATCGCTATAAAGTGGCACTTAGCATTAATCTATTAACTGATGCCTAATTTGGCTTTCATCAGAACAATTCTGCTCAAGGCATCGATACCACGTCCAAACATGCATGCAACCTGAAGTCCAAAGTATGAGGTGATAGTGACCACTCTTGACATCAAGGCAGCATTTGACTGACTGTGTCATCTAACAGCTCTAGTGAAACTGAAGTCATTTGGGAACTGGAGGATTCAATGGTTCTGCAGGAGTAGTGTCCTATTATCTTCAACTGTTTTATCAATGACCTTCCCTCCATCATAAGGTCAGAAACGGGACTTTCTGCTGATGACTGCACAGTGTTCAGCTCCATTTGCAATCCTGCAGACAATGCAGCAGGCTACGAACACATTGAGTAAGAACTGGACAACATTAGGCATGGGCTGATATGTGGCAAGTAATATTTGTGCCACAAATGTGCCAGGCTATGACCATCTCCAGTGCAGGAAAGCCTAACTGCCTTCCCTGGACATTCAATGAATTTACCATCACTGGGCTCCCCACCATCAACATCCTGGGTCATCACTGACTAGGAGTTCAACTAGACCAGCCACATAAACATTTACTAGGGCAAGTGGGAGGCTGCGTACTATGTGTTGAGTGGCTCACCTCCTGAATCCTCTTTGGCACCTACCGGACACAAATCAGAAGCGTAATGGAGCATTCTTCACATGCTTCCTCAGGCAGCTGTACAACATACAGGGCAAAGCAGCCTGCTTGACCAGAACATCCATCATCCACTATCCCTCCAACACTGGCATACCATGGCGTACTATACACAGGTAGCACTTCTCAAACCTGACACTTCTACCACCTAGAGATTCAAGGGCAGAAGGTGCATGGGAATAACATTACCTCTAAGTTCCCCTTCAAGTCACACACCACCCTGACTTGGACATATGTTGCTTTTCCTTCATTGTTGCCAAGTCAAAAGAAAGGAACTCCTTACCTAACAGCAGTATGGGAGCAGCTTCACTACGTGGACTGCAGTAATTGGAAAGAAGGCTCACTCCCACTTTCTCAGATAAAATTAGGGATGGGCAATAAATGCCAGTCTTGCCAGCAGCACCATGATTCAAAAAATTCAGCTTGAAAAACAAGAATTATGGTTTATATTTTACAGGTTAAAGTTCCAATGCAGGGCATTTGAGTGACAGGAGTGAAAACATCAAAACATGCAATAGGTATTTAAATGCATGTAATAGCGACAGCGGAATCTCAGGCTGCAGCTGACAAAAGGCATAATCAGCATGGTTAATTTAGGAGTAAATAGGCCAAAAGTTATTGTGGCTGCCCAATGAACAGTGCCCGCCGTTAGTTCAATTTGATCTTGCCAATTTAATGTTGATTTTGTCCTACACGTTCTGAAGAGGTGATTAGAAATGGCATTCTCTACAAGGCATTTGGGATCTGAATGAACAGAATAAGTAATTGTGTATCTCCTTAGCCAATCAAATTGAAGAATTGTGAAGTGAACTGTTTAATGTCTGATCAAGGAAGTGTAAATGAGTGTGGGTGAATTTAATGTCGAATCAGGTACAGAATAATGAATGACAGTGAAAGATTGGATTAAGAGAGAGAAAAAAAGAAAACTTTAAAATGTACCAAATTATAATCAGCATGTATCCAGCTCTGTCAAAATTATTGGCGAAATATGCTGTTCTGTCACTGGGTAATAAGTGTAAGAGAATGTGTATCAGTTCATCGATATAATTGATCTGAGTGTCTGTGAGGACAGTCAATTTCCTTTTTACTTGTTTCTTGCCTATACAGTTGTGTGTCGCCACATTTAAATATATAGCCAGTTGCTTTCTGGAACTTCATCCAAGTGACCAGCTTAGGCATCAGCTTACTCAATGACATCCTCAGAGCATTGAATTGTGGAAAGCATCATATCCACTTTGGGGATGGGGAGGGAGGATTTTTGCTGTACACTTGAATACACTTAACAAGGATTACAATTAACATAAAGAAAAAATATTTTCCTTCTGTGCTCACCTGATGTTTGCAAAGATGCAAATTTTCCATCAGGGGTCACTGAATAGTGATCAGGAGAAGCAGTCTGGTTGATCTTCTCCCTGGACCAGCATATAGAAGTCAATTGTAGCACCTCTTGTTATCCCAACTTGGAGCTGTGAATCCTGTACAGACCAAAAACTGAACCTGCGATTATCTAATAAATACATCTTTGTGGTAAATCAGGTGATGTCTTTACATGAGATTTCATCAAGGAGTAGTCTCCAATAACTACTTTAGTTCTCGAATCAGACAATGTATTTAAAAAAACGGTCCTGTTCCTTTAAAGTAATGCAGCCATTACAAGTCTTCCTACTTGCAAATAAGTCTTCAAGTACACATGTAATCCCTCCATACAAATAACAGAAGAAAATGTACAGATATTAGGGTTAATTTTACTATTTAGCATTCCAGCTAAATGATAGATGGAAAATCACTTGGGATGCTGACCTTCCCCGTCTGAATTCCCTGTGGTTGCTGCTGTCACATAAAGCTCTGTTCCGGGAGGTCTAAAAGTCTACCCTATTATATCCCTATGTAAACTAGTGAATCAGTTAATTGCTTTGATTTGAGGACAAGTGTGAGGTTTCCTGTTAAAATCAGTTACCATCAAAATTAAATTGGGTTACATATGTTGTTTCTGGATTGGTCAATTGTATATTAACTACAGTTTTGTCTTCCAAAGATTCTGTCCATAAACCAGATATTCCATTGGCAGAGTATTAGTTTAGTATATTATTTCCCTTTTAAACTAATGGAATTTTGTCTTTGATCAGCCTTGCACTGCATCCTCCCTTTCATGTGTTTGATCTTTGCTTCACTATAGTCACTGTATCTGATTTGGAAGAACTGAAGTTTCTATTCATAGACTGTGTAGTTTGTCAAAGAATACAAAATTAATGATATTTTAAATGAAATTAAGGTTTGTAACTAGCATTCATAACAAGTCTTTAAACAATGGAAAGGAATATGATCTGTAGTTTTCTGGATACCCTTGGTACTAATTGGTTTATTTGCAGTTTGCATTTGAACTCTGACTTTACTGAGTTGATTTCTATAACTATGCTACAAACTCCTTGGCTGCAATCTGTTTTGTTTGGAATATTTTATTTGTATATAAGTCTATATTGTACAATTTGCTTGCATCTGTAGCCCAAAGATTCTGTGTATGTTGATTTATGTTTAACCTATTAATATTATAAAGTCTTCAGTTAATCAGAAGCTGAGACAGATGCTGATTCATGGGACTTTTAAATCACTTTTGAACTGTAAAGAAAATGTAAGTTTCAACAATAAACTTTGAAGTTGGATAATAAGTTTTGTCACAAATGGTGTGATTTATCTTAGCATTACAGGGCCTGTCAACTACTGTGCTGCAATTAATGACTCATCTACTGACTTTCTTGCTATTTAGTCATGGATTCCCAAATCTGTTCAATTTTGTTACTCCTCCATATCAATAAGCTCCTTTGTTCATTAATCAATATTAACCATCCGAATGTTGATGATATCACATTCAACTTCTTCCTTTAGATTTTATATCCTCAGTGCTCACAACCTTTGCTTTTTGTTGCACTACAATCCTCAAATCACCAGATGCCAGCAAACCCCACCCCCCCACCATGTACTTCAATGCGGCAGCCAAAATTTTCTCTTCTACTCTTCAACTTTTGTATTAGCCTGAACTGAACTGTGGCCATTGGCTTCTCATCTATGATTTACTACTTAAAATAAGTAACTGTCAAAAAGAGGAGAAACTCAGAAAACCCCATGTCAAAACTCTGCTACTAGAAATGGTTTTCGAAATCATTGCAAGAATACTTCAAATATGATGAGCAATAATGCACATCAGAACTTGCAAATATTATTCTATAAAACAGTTCTTGTACATTTATTTACTATTGGTGCTTTCATTATTACTATTTGTGTCAAAAGTAAATCCAAGTTATTGTTAAATTGTTTATAGACATACAGTTCTATAAAATAGTTACATGATTAATATGGATCTGGGTGAAACATTTAATGAAGCAGTTTTCAGCTAGGAGTAACAATGATTTGTACATCATGTCCTTTCTGGAAGAACTAGTAATTTACCAACCTTTAACTTCAGTATGTTAAGAGATAATGAGACAAAAAAATCCACTGTGCTTTTAAAAATGCTTATCTCACAGGTAAAGCCATTTAATCAAATGCAAATAGTCACTTATCGCTGGCTATGTGCTTGAACAACAAATTTTAGTAAAAACTTAATTTTTTTTTGCACCAGTTTTTGTCCTTTTCCATCCCCTGGACAATATTGCACTTGGTTGGTGGCCTCAGCTTGCCAGTTCCATTTAAATAAGATCCTGGACTCAAAATGGCTCAAACCTCTTAGCTGGCAAAATATTAAAATCTACTCTCTGAGGATGCAGCAAAAAATTAGATGCTCGTGTCTGGGGAACACCATTTGATGAACTATCCATGGCAGTCAGAAAAACATAAAAATCAAAGGAGAAGAAATGTGATCTTCAGCTATTGTCACAGCTTTTTTCATTTCTCCCACCCTAACTGAAGCAGGTGACTTGGCAGTGGTTTAAGACTCATCAGGAGTGAGACTCATCACTGGGATGGGTGCAATACCGACTCTGCCTCTTATTGGCCAGAATTCTCACTGAATTGAAAAATCCACCTCTGGAGGGATGAACTTTTATAGGAGAGCTAATGTGCCAGAGCTTCACTGGGAGAGTTAAGGAAGGATTTCCCTCTTGAGATACAACAGTTTTCTGTCAGAACTTAGCTTGGTGTTGGTAGAAAATTGGATGTGAAAATGTTCCATGACGCTGTGCTGATCAACTCCATTCCTTGGATTTTCAGTTGGAAAAGTCACCAAATATAGCCTGACCAAATGTGGCCATGAAAATTCAAAGTAAGCAGGATAGAATGATAGCAGCCTATGTTATATCTGCTAGCATGATTGCCAAAGTGGGGCATAAGTAAGCCAGCATGTTGCTGCCATCGAGCACTGCACAGGTCCAGTCGAAAGCCCTTTAAATCTTATGGTCCCCCACAAAGAAGTGGATCAATCAGAGGCCAATTTCAATCTCTTCCTGAGGAAGACTGCCTGCTGCAGACAGAAACATTCTCAGGATCATGGCCAAAATTTGAAATTAGGATGATTAGGGATAGTATTCTGCTAAACAGTAGTGCCAGTGAATCCAAAAAATATTTGCCCTAATAAACCAGAAAGATAGGCTTTGCTGGATGAGTTAATGTTGGATACATGATTTTCAATAAACGTGTTAATGTTTGAGAGGGCTGGGAGTCAATAGGAAAGGTGATCAATTAGAAGATAAATTTTTGATGGACAGTTTGTTTACTGGAAGAAGAGCTTCAATGAGGAAGTTTATACCCTGTCTTGCATTGTATTCTTTTTATGACAGTTTATATGTTGTGACTAGATGATTTGGTTGGGTAATAACAAATTGATGATTATTTTTGATATATTATGGAACTATTTGTGTTCATAGGATTTAGTTCCTGTAGTATGTTGTGAGTAACAAATGGATATATTGTACGTATTAAAAAAAACACTGATTAAATACCATTGAGATATTAAGGTGGTAGGTGATTGTTCAAAGACACAAGGTCAGTTTGCATTGTCTGGGTTTATTTTTAAATGGAATAAAGATTCTGATGAGAAGTGACTTGTGAACTTGGTGAAAACCCATTAGACCTTTTTTAAAGTTATCAATAATGGATAGACAGTTCTCAACACAAAAAGCAGCCTGCAGCATTATATAAGGAAGTTATCTATCTCAGATAGTGAAATTCTGATGAAGCATTTTTATCTTGATGATTAAATAGCTCGAGTTCTTTGGTTGTACATTGCACATGTGGATGATTAACTGTAAACTCTATTTTCAAAAGAAATGAATGATCTAAATAAAGGAAATAAGAAATGACTTTTGTCAATAAAGGATTGTTAAAGCCACTATGCTTTATAAATTATCTTATTAAAGATGAGAAAAAATTACCACAAATGAGGCTAGAAATTATAGTTTGTGATGAATGGATAAATGTTTTACACGTTTGTATGATATTTTTCTATCTGCTATTTTAGTGGAGGTGTAACAAGTTAATACCTCAATTAAAATAGTGGGCAGAGGAGGGTCATATGTTAAATGTTCATCCGTTAAATCACAATAATTTCTAGGCCACTGTGCTTCATATGCAATCTACTTGAGATATCAGTGATTTCCCTAAGACTTAGAATTATATTTAGTACCATTGTCATTTCCAATTTACCCTAGTTATGGAGTCAGGAACATAGCGGGCCTTGAGGCAGTGTAATCTTTAAACATTCTGAAAATGAAAGATCTGATAATAGAAATTTCCAAATGGCTCAGAAACAGACTGGATCACAATTTTGACGGGTGACGTATTTTTAGGAAATAGAGATAGTTTAAGTCAGTTATCTTGGTATTTATGGGTGTTAGGAATGAATTTTAGCTTTAATGTTTAAGTTTGGTTTGTATCTAGGTATCAGTGTGTTAAGGAAAAATCAAGTTGAGTTTTACTTTCACCTTCAAAGGTGCCTGAATTTCCAATACAAGTTTACGACCGTAAAGAAATTAAGCAAACACAGAGGGCAGGGTCTTCCAGTTGGTGAGTGGGGGCGGGGCACACTCGCCATGTATAATGCGCAGGATGACATCGGGTGGAACTCCTGACTTCACCCGGTGTCATTTCCATCTTCAGGTTGGCAATGGCGCAGCCAAGTCAGCTGCGCACCCGCCGACCTATCAACAGCCTATTGAGGCCATTGAGAAACTAATTAAGGTCATCAATGGACCTGCCCGTCAAACCTTAAGGTTGGTGGGTAGGTCAGGAGCCCTGGCGGGCTTCAGAAAAAGCATGAAACCTCATCCACGGCTGGGATGAGATTTCATGAGGGTATTAAAATTTTTATCAAATGTTTCAATAAAAGTTATGGGCATGTTCCAACTCATATGACAATGTCACATGAGGGGACATGTCAGGGAATTTTTTAATAATTTGTATTACAAATTGTAATTCCGAGCCGACCTCCATGAGGCTAGATCCAAGTGCTCTTTCGTGAGCATGCGCAAAAGAGCGCACTCCTGGTTGAGAGAATCTCCCCCCCCACCCACAAAGGGAGCGCATGTAAAAAGACGGTGTGCCCCCAATCGGGGGCACCAATTGGTGGCGCGCCCACCCACGCCCACTCCCGCACTTCCCCCCCAACAGGGAGAAAACTTTTCCCAGAGTAGAAAAACTGAGCTAATGCCTAGCATCAGGGGTCCAGAGAGGCAGGCCCCTCCCATAGATGCACACACAGAAGAAACTAGAAACAGTTTGAGTTTAGTCAGTTTTAAAGACAGCTGCCAATCAGAAGCAACCTAGAAAGGACAGATAACCAGTTCCAAGCTAAAGTTGGTTAAAGTAGCTGCCAGCGGGAGGTTAGAGCAAAAGGGACAGATAGCAAGTCTAAGAAGAAAGTCTCCAAGAATCCAGGGGAGTGGAACAGGAGAAAGTCCCATGCAGACCTTCTAGTCAAAGGAAGAACAGGAACCTGGAAAAGGTCTTGTTAACTGAAATTGAGAGTGAGGGGCAGAGAAAGGCTCCAAGTTTCAAGCTTAATGCTCCAAGCTGCAGGAAGCAGAGTTAAAGTGCTTGTGAGAAGTCTGAAGGTCCAAAGAGGCAACTGAGGGTCTGTAACTCTTTGCAATGGTAATATGAAGCAATGATATACTGTTGACAGCTAAATCAGTGAGAGAGAGTGTGCATGGGAGAAAGCCTGAATGCACATAGTGACCCAGGGGAGAGGAACATCGGAATGAGAGTTTGAAACCCTGGAGGTGGACCCTTGCAGAAGGCATCTTGAGAGAAAGCATCAATTTGGGAGAAGATTCCAAGATGTGTTCTTGTAGAGTGGAGATTGGGAACACTTGTGTGACAGACAGAGTGCAGTGAGACTGGTTGTCTCATGGTGTGACAATCATCTGGGGGAGTTGATGAGAGATCCATAGCATCTGGTTGAGGTGGCATCTGTTGCTTGGTTTCAGAGTGTGGGGCATCTGACCACAGGGCGCCTACTGGTTTACATGGGCTGTGTACTTACTGTGGACGTTAGAGTATAAGATAGCTTTGGTAACTTGCATTATCCTTACAAATCTGTATACATCTGTAAAGGTATAGCTGTGGGAGAAGGAGTATTGTAACATAATTTATCTTTTTCTTGTTTAATAAATGTTTTATTCTTTTGTTAGAAGTTCATTAGCTGGCTCCGTGACTCTGTTCAGTAGACACTCTCTATGTATCTAAACAAACAAATAAAAGTTAGGATCTATCAAGCCAGGTTCCACCCTGTGATCAATTGCAACATCAGCTGTGATCATAACAAAATGGAGGCTCTTGCAGGATTTCAAAGGTGGACAGTGGATGGTTGTATGCAGAATAATAAGTGGGATTATCATTTGTAAGGTGGGATCTGTAAATCCTTTTAAAATGAGTTTGTGGAGGTACAGAGTTACTGGAAATAGGAATTGGAGTTGCTGTGAGGTATATTATACAGGTTGGAAATTCAAAATGGCTTTGGAGGCTGCTAAGACTTTTTTACAGATGGAAAATGTAACCATGACTGGTTTACAGAAATTAACCAAGAGTAAGGTAATGGAATTGGCGGATAAGTTAGAGTTAAAATTACTCAAAGGGGTGAGGAAAGCACAGCATTTAAAACTGGAAGGGATAATAGAGAGATCACATTCTACATGCGGTGAGCTAACTGAGTTAGCTAAGAACCAGTTACAAATGAAACAACTTGAACATGAAAAGTAACTGAAAATATTTGAACTAGGGGCAAAAGAAAAAAAATGGAAAAAGAAAGAGAATTGGAATTGAAAAGGCTAGAGGCAAAGGACAAAGAAAAGGAAAGAGAAAGGGCATTTCAAAGGAAGGAAACAGAAAGGCAGGAGAGAGAAAGAAAGCTGGAACAGGAATTTCAGGCAAGGGAGAAGGATAAAAAAAGAGAGGCAAAGGAAAGAGTCAAGGGAATACCAGCTTGGAAGGCTGGAAGTTAAAAGAGATCTCAGATGCTGAGGAAAGTTCTGATGATGAGAAAACCTTCGACCCAAAGCCAGTGGTGAGATGTTTAATTTTGTGCAAGCCCTTCCAAAGTTTGAGAAAAGGGATATAGAAGCAATCTTTCTCTTGTTTGAAAAGGTAGCTAGGCAAATAAAATGGCCAAAAGAAATCTGGACATCATTTTTGCAGAGTAGCTTGGTAGGTAGAGCTCACAAGGTTTATGCATCACTGTCAGAAGAGGTATTGGTAGATTATGATGCAGTAAAAAAAGCTATTCTGAGAGCATATGAGTTAGTCCCTGAGGCGTGGAGGCAGAAATTTCGGAATATAAGGAAACAGCCTTGGCAGACCTATACTGAGTTTGAGAAGGTAAAGCAAAGTAATTTTGACCGTTGGATATGGGCATTAAAGGTAGAGATGACTTATGAAGTTCTTAGGGAAATAATTCTCCTGGAAGAATTTAACGATTTACTTCCTTCTGTAGTTAGAATCCATTTTGAAGACCAGAAGGTTAAAACAGCTAGACAGCGGCAGAGATGGTTGACGATTATGAGCGGGTCCATGAATCTAAACCCTTTTTCTGTCATCCCCGTAAACCCAAGAAGGATAGAAGATGGGTAGGTAAAAGGAAGGCAAGTAGCCAGGGAAGAGAAGGGACAGTTGGAAATTCTCAGGAAATGTCTCCTCAGGCTGGAAAGAAAAGTACTGAGGGTGGAACTGACATTTGAAAGCCTAAGTGTTTCCATTGTAACAAGGTGGGAATGGAGCAAAAAGCCTTATTTGTTGATGGAATATGAAGGATCATGAAAATTTGGTTAACACTGATACAGTGGCCAAGGCTGAAGACAATGTTTTCCGTTTTCCAGTATTTAGTTGGAAGAAGTTAAGACGAAACCTTGACTCAATGTTATAAAATCCATCTGACCAAACAGGTAACAAGGTTGAATTTTTTGGTTTAGGGTTAAGTCCAGCTGCCTGAGCCAATAGCAACAGCTGACCCTACTTTGGGAGTGGTGGGACCCTGGAGTGAAATTTTGCCTGCGGCAACCAATTAAAAGGCCAATGTTGGGACAGCTGTCTAATTGAGGATGATGGCCCACCCCTTAGAGTTGCCCACCACTCAGTCAAAGGACTGGCAGCTCAGCAGCCTTGGCAGTGCCTTGGCTGCCACATCAGGCAGACGGTACCTGCATGGCGAGTTACCCTCAAAGATCAGGCAAGTTTTGGGGAGGATGCTGGGGCTAGCTAGGCAGTCCCTGGTGACTGAAAGGGAGTGAGTATCAGAGAGATCAGAATTAGAGGATACAGTTTAAAAATAAGGGGTCCCCTATTTAAGACAGAGATGAGGAGAAATTTTTCTCACAGAAAGTTGTGAGTCTCCCTTACCCAGAGAGTGGGTGAGGCGGGGTCATTGAATATTTTTAAGGCAGAGGTAGCTAGATTCTTGACAAACAAGGGAATCAAAGGGTATCAAGAGTAGGTAGCATAGTGGTGTTAAGGCCGCAACCGGGTCCATTGAAAGGAAAGTTGAAGATGAGGTGATAATTACCAAGGACAGAGGTGGTCAAGGGTAGATTTGTTGAGCAGTCATGTGATAATAATGCATTTGTAAGGGCCCAATGCCAGATGAGAGGGAGCCATAAATAATGTCAGCAAGAATGGTGACCACAAAGATGAGTTGGGTAAACAGGAGCTTATTGGCAATGGAGCTAAGGATTCATGAGTAAATCTCATGGAAAAATTGAGCTTGGAGAAATAGGGAGAAGAGAGCTTAAATTAGAGAGACTCACAGTGTAACAGAGCTGGTGTGGGAGGAGGATAGTGGAATGGGCACTTCAGGCAATGATGGCAGCTGAACAAGTGGTCTCATTCTTGATGATCAAGAAATCCTTGGGTTCTTTGCGTTTGTTGCTAGAAGTAAAATGGAGGGGTCAAGAGGGAAGGAATTAATAGGCAAGCAGTTAAAGAAAAAGGCATGGAGCCATCCTTGCTCTCCAGGATAACCCAGTCTCAGTGCTGCAGAATGGGTGGTAGCTGAATTACAGCATCTTGAATGGCAAACTCAAAAGATTTTGAAAGGTATGGAAAGCTTCAGGGTGTGGTAGTAGACACAGCTAATGTGTGGTTTTTGAGGAAAGGGAAGCTGACAATGGTTTGGAAAGACCTTGAAGGTAGTTGGACGATTTTTTTCAATAGAACTGGATTTTCTTAAGCATAATTATAAGTTTCCTTGTAAATCAAATACCTGACTGGAAGAAAATTATATAAATACACTTTCAATAAAATAAGTAAAAGCTAAAATATAATAAAATTATAGTTGTTAGATAAACAGCACAAAGGTTAATCTGATCAATTTAGCTCCAAAAATAACTAGATAATGTTAAAGCTATATTGTTGAGCCAGAGACAAAGCTTCCTATATTGTTAGGGGCCCACATCATACTTGATTTGTAAACTCTGATTACAGCGATTAGAAATGAAGAGATATGAATTTCATTCTTTACAGTGAATGAGTTTTAACTAATGATGACTAAGCACTACTTGATTAAAGTGGATGATGTACATCTATAGTTAATAAACATAATATTGCAGCCTCAAGCCAGGGAATACGCCAGGGAAGAATCAAATTGCATGAAAGGCTTTGGGAACAGAAGTAGGTCATTCAACTCGTCAAGTATACTTTACCATTTTGTTAACGTTATAAACAGCGCACTTTAATTTAGAACTTACTATTATCATAGAATTTATGTACAGGAGGCCATTATTCAGCCCATTTCACATGTGCTTTTGCTGGCTCTTCAACTAAGGTTGAACAATTATGCTTCCCTGCAATCACTGCTCCTTTGTTCCTCTAATTTTGGGTCTATACCTGCTAGTTACTGATTCACCAATCGGTGGAATTTAATGCTCCACCCAGAGGCAGGCTGGGAGGCCGTGTGTGGCCTTATAATTGGGCAGGGAGGTGTGTGGTAGAAAGGTGTGGGGTGGAGACCCTGACATCTTCCCGACTCCTCCTGATTAGTGTGGGGCAGGAAGGGTGGAGCACAGCCTTCCTGCCCAGAGACTAGTTGAGGTCTTTAAGTGGCTACTTAAGGGCCATTTAGGGGCCTCACCCCATTGCAGTAGGTGGGGACCACGCCATGTGGGCAATCCGCCATGTAAACCCTGGCAGATATGACAGTGGCCTGTTTGGGCCGAGGTGAGGGGTCCCTCCTACCTGGGCAGCCTGCTTGCAGCAAGCAAGGGCTGCCCATGTGTGAAGGCTTCCACCTGTCATTAAACTAACATCCCTCTCCCACCTCAGCCAGGGCCTCCCCTACAGGCCCTGGCGATACCACCTCATTTATGTTTCCTCCAGGGCTTCAGCGACAATCTTCAGTCTGGGCCTACCTCAGTGCCAGCAGTGGTCATTGCTCCCAGTGGCGCTGCAGATACTGGAGAGCTGCGGCCTCTGATTGGCCGGTGGAAGCACCCCCTGCATATGCCGAGGACCCTGTGGCCAACCATGTAAATGCCTGACTGATGTTAAATTGGGTCGGCGGGGCCTGGAATGGCTATGGAGGGTTGCCACTGTCTTTTCAGCCGGTAGACAAGCCCACCACCATGACCATTAAATTATGCCCAACTTTCACTATGAACTCTCAAAATTTTTCATATTTTTAAAAAGCTTTTGTTAGATGTTTCCACACATTATCTGTTCTAGTAGAGAAAAGTCCCCAAATTTCAAACCTTTATTCAGAACTATAACTGCTGATTCAATTCCAATGAACCTTCGATGTACAATATCCATGGAACTTACCTACTTAGGGATGCTTCAAACTGCACATAATAATTTGACTGTAGCCTAACTAATGCCTTATAAAAATTCAAGGCCAGAACTTTTTGCTGAGCGGGCAGGCGCACGCCCAACCTACTCGAGCAAGTGTCTTGATGTCATCGCGCATTCATGCGATATTTCAGTCGGCAGGCGCACGCCAAACTCGGAAGCCTGCCTGCCAACTATTAAGACGGCTATTAAGCCCATTAACGGCGCAATTAACTGGGACTTTTCGATGTCTGTCCAACGTTATGGTTGGCGGGCGGCTGAATCAGCCAGGCGGCCATTGCATTTTTCAGGAAACCTCAAACAAAGGCAAGATGAGGTTTCTGTTATTAAGTAAAAAGAATAAAAATCCATGCACAGAATTTTTATAACACTTATGCTCAGGAGACTGCTTGTGTTGCATGGATGTTTCTTTCCAGATTTAAAAATCTTTATTTGATACTGTTGAAACCTTCAGCTCCCTGAGGCAGCTCTCTGCCTTCAGGGGGTTTTCTTGTGAGTGTTCCCTCACAGCCTGCGCTGACTTCAGTTCTCACCCCCCTCCCACCCCCAGCCCAAGCAGTGCTGATCATACCAATGCATGCTTCACGCTGGCTGGCCATTAGTTGGCTAGCCAGTGTGAAAGCGCAGTTAGGGGCTGATCACAGGCGGCGGCCCGTTCCCCGGCCTCTCCTGGGCCCGTCGATCGTGCCTGCACGCCGATCTAACAATCCGGCCCAACAGTCTTTGTAGTTCTGATTTATCCATTTTGAAACTACCATCAGTTTTTTTCTGTTAGTCATTGGACTAATTAACCAAGGGTGATTACACTGGGCTTATTCTAGTCCAGGCTGACGTCTGTTGTGCATAACTGTTGTGCATTCATTCATAATTATAATCAGATGTACACTGCGAGCATTCAATAAAAGATTATACTTACAAGCTACCTGATTAGTGAGCTGAAATGCCAGATCTCAGGGTTAGAATTAATTGGAGTTATCAAAGAATTTTACAGTACAGAGGAAGTCTATTCAATCCATCGTCTCTACATTGGCTTGCCAAAAGCGATATCAACCTAGTGCAACTGGCAGAGATATCATCAGGAATGATGGTAACATATAGCACATATTTTTGAAGAACAGCTGTCCTCCTTTCTGCAAAGGCTTTTGATTACCTCATAAAGTGTAGTATCCCTGAGAAACCTGTCTAGATCTGTATTTTTTTCCCAATGGTTGCACATTATTTTGGGGTGATTTTGCAATCTGCTGATTCCAGTGGGGAGTGGTACCTGCAGGGATGTATGTCCATTAACTTAATGGATGGAAAATTGCTGTCTGCAATTTCCTGACATGTACTACTGGAGAACATTAGTCCTCACTGGTAGCGAAGGATTGTGAAATCATCCCCTATAGGTCCCTGAGTAAGTATGCCACAGAATAGATAGCAGATGAACAAATCACTACACACATTCAGTTAATGATACTCTGAACCTTGGTAAAGAGTGCAAAATGTAAATTTCCCTTACTGTTTCTGTTATTGTTTTTGACTCAAATTTACTTAGATAGGCCCATGGCAAATTGGGTCTTCAGTTAACACCCTTAATGCAGCAACAGATAACACAGGAACCGCTTTCCTGTTAATGGCTGGAAGCAACCTTGAGCCCAAAATGCACGGGGTGCTTTCTTTGCAATTACTGCGCGGTGGATGATTGACTGTCTCTGCAAGTCACTGCGGACGAATGAAGCACCTAAATCACAGTTCTCTCACTGAACCTTATGCACTGAACTTTAATAAAGTTCAGGTAATTGTGTCTGTTGTGGTAGATCTGCTACCTGAGGTGGTTTATTCAATGTATGGTACACCTTCTATGTGCTGTGCTCTTTATCAGCCATCCGCCCCTCACGCTCTGTACTACGAGATTATCTAGAATAGCTGTTACATCCATCATGTGAAAGCAAAATTTCTACTACACCTTTTTTTGTAGCTATGGTAACACAGATGGCAAAACCAGCAAATGAGAGTGGTGAATTCAATTTCTGAGTTAATCTGTCCTTGCACAATTATTTTGAGTGGCCTAATAACAGGATCTTAACAAGGATATCTTTGTGTCAAACACATTTGTGTATGGAAGCAAAAATTTAATTTAGTATATATAGTGCAAAATCTGCCTGGAACTTTATATGCACCCAAAGTTTGCACTGCTAGTGTGACAAAATTGCATTGTCAGATGTTTTGAGGCCAGTGTATGGATATTATTTAAACATATTCCTGCAGAGCTTGAGCTTTGCACAAGGGGACTAATAAAGTTCCATGGAATTTCTCTCAGAGGACCATGGCTCAGAATTATAGGGATGTGGCCACTTGAAAATGACCAACTGCATACATGTAGCAAAATGAGGCAGCTGTCTTTAGATCATTTGCAGGTACCGAGGTCTACAGAATATCTCTGCTAACCAATGTGGCATGCTATCTTTCATCTTGTAACACCTCAAAGAAACAATACTGGGTTTAAGTTGCGTTAAAGACAAACATACTTCAAACAGCAAAAGTAAATGGCTGTCATCAGTTTTTCCTGTAAATTTACCCTAAAAGTCAAAGGATTTAACAAGAACATTACATTATTAGGGAACAATAAATATACAAAGATCTCATTTGTCAATTCTAAATGGCAACGACTGAAAAAAGAACAAATGTGACAGAAATTGTTTACGGTGTCAACCTTGGCTTAGTGGGAGAACTCACACCTCTGATTTAGAAGTTTCAGGTCCCAACTCTGAGACACACAATCAGTGTGGTCTTCATGCTGCACTGACAGAGGTGCCATCTCCTGGAAGTGATGTAAAATCAAGATGCCCTCTTCGATGAACGAGAACCTCAAAGCATTATTTAAAGAAGGGCAGAGGAGTTTTTCTGGTGTCCTGACAAACTTTTATCCCTCAACAAACACTGCAAAAAACAGATTATTTGGTAATTTTTCTCATTGTAGTTTGCTGTAAGCAATTTGGCTGCTGCATTTCCCCACAATTGGACAATGAGTGCACTTCAAATGTTCTTAATTGGCTGTGAAGAATTTGGGGATGTCCTGAGGATGGGAAAGATGCAATGTAATTCAAGTTTGCACTTTTCAGGAATTTATTAAAAATAATTTTGCATCAAATTTGGAACCCTGATGAGGGTCTTATTTGAAAAGGAGTCAGCCATTAAGCTCACTAAAATCATGGGCAAAAAGAAATCTGTGCAAGATCTGCTCTCCTTTAATTTAGTTAGGCACTTGCTTTCTGGGTGACTGGACTACTGAATTGGCCCTCATGTAAAAGAGTAACAGTAAAAAGAGCTCTTATCCATTCTCCTGGTCTCACTCTCCTGTTTACTTTTATCTATTGATATTGATGCACAAAGGACCAAATGACCCATTGTGCCTTCCAAGAAATTAGTATTATCAGTTAATGCCAGGCAGGTTTGTTTAATATTGACTCCTAAATTCTGAAACTCATTAAGATGTATTATTTGAATAGACATCAAAGCTAATGGTTATACTTCCTTAAGTGAAGCAGAATTTTGAAACAATTTTCAACAAATAGCTAGACTCATGACAAAAGTAATTGTATGTGGAGTATTTCAGACATGATAGTTGCATTCCAATTCCCCTGATCAATAATTCAGTGACATTTTCAGTGTAAGAGGAAAGAACTAAATGGTACTTAAATGCTCAACTTAGTCCAAATACTGCATTGTGTTTTCTCTTAGGAATGCCCTGTGTACCTATAATCAATGGCTGGTTCTTTCCTGTCTGTCTAAATTCACCAGACAATTAGGAGGAAAGGCAAGGGGAGGTGCTTTTTCTATCAACAAAATCAAACAATCAGTATGCTCCAACATCAGGTTCAGTAGGTCTGCTCTTGATGCCCCTGCAAAGGTGGTGCTTCCATATTTTTCTTCCTCCTCCAATATTTTTCTCTTTTTTCTCTTTTCTAAGGATGCTGATTCACCTTGGGGAATGAGTCCATGGCACCTTCTCACAGGTGCCTTTGAATAATGATTTTACTCTAATCCTCCAACATCTAAATCTGCTCTCTCCTTAGCCCAAATCCACTGATGCCAAATGCAGCACTATACTTCCACCCCACTTTACAATAGTTGTGCAGCACATACAGAATCAAACCCTGCAATCTTCTTTATTACTGGCTGATTTAACTATCACAACCAGTGGGGGAGTTAAATGAGAGAAATAGAAAATGCTGAAATACTCAACTGGTTAGTTCTGACAAAGGTTCATCAACCTGTAAGGTTAACTGTTTCTCCCTCCACAGATGCTGCCTGATCTGCTGAATATTTCCAGTATTTTCTGCATTTCGATTTCCAGCATCCACAGTATTTTACTCTTGTCTTGGGGAATCAGATGACCTATTTTGAAATTGGTTTGTGATTAACAGAAATAAATTTGGAGCATTCAAATGAAAATCACACCCGTTACATTCTATCCAACTAAAAAATGTGGGTGGAAGTTTAGACTAGACCCTCAGGGGGTCCCTAATTATATGTCAAATAATACTAGGTCAAAATGAAATAAATCCCTACCCCCCGCCTACCCTTGACACCTGACTACTTTGACTGAGTTGGATGATGCCTGGGCTCTGTATGCTTTTTGAAATAATCTTTTTGGGAAGGCACTGTATAACAAAATCACAGACCATTATCCAAACTCAAGTGGTGACTGTGACTGCAGACTGACGTTGTGTTTGAGGTTGCTCCAACCTCAAAGGACTGAGGTTAGGCTGGATCAAATTGATGCAAGACAGCTGATGTTAGATTTAAGATCTTTACCATTGTTCAGAAATGACAGTTCATCAAATTAGCAGCCGAACACCTAACGGCCAAAATTTGCATGAATAGCATGACTGCCGCAGAAATTGTTTGGGTCACAACTTCCATCTACCACTCTGACCCTGCCATGTCCTCAGCCACTTACCTGGGTTAAAGTCAGACAATCGGGGTGGGTTTCAAATATATTACCACAGTTCCTTGAGGGCCGCCTGTTATATTTGGAGTGGGTGGCTTGGCAGTGATATGCATTGGTGAAGTGTGTCATTAGCTGTAGCAGGTGTTATGGGTAAGCCAAGTTTTATGGGAGCAGCAGTCTCTAAACTCAACAGGGGAATAACTAAGATAAAAGCAAAAAACTGCGGATGCTGGAAATCAAAAACAAAAATACCTGGAAAAACTCAGCAGGTCTGGCAGTATCTGTGGAGAGGAGCACAGTTAACGTTTCGAGTCTGCATGACTCTTCAACAGAACTAAGGAAAAATAGAAAAGGGGTAAATATAAGCTGGTTTAAGGGGGGGGGGGGGGGGTGGGATAAGAAGAGCTGGATAGAGGGCCAGTGATAGGTGGAGATAACCAAAAGATGTCACAGACAAAAGGACGAAGAGGTGTTGAAGGTGGGGATATTATCTAAAGGATTTCGATAATATCACCACCTTCAACACCTCTTTGTCCTTTTGTCTGTGACATCTTTTGGTTATCTCCACCTATCACAGGCCCTCTATCCAGCTCTTCTTGTCCCACCCCCCATTAAACCAGCTTATACTTCACCTCTTTTCTATTTTTCCTTCGTTCTGTTGAAGAATCATGCGGACTCAAAACATTAACTGTGCTCCTCTCCACAGATGCTGCCAGACCTGCTGAGTTTTTCCAGGTATTTTTGTTTTTGTTTAGGGGAATAACTAGCTTTGTATGAGCCTAGCTGAACATCACGGGTTAACTGGAGCAGTGGAAAATGTACTGACCGATCCAAGCACTTATAAAAGCTGCTCTTTAACCAACTTTTGCCCTTCCCCTTCCAGCCATCGTAGACATCCTAATGGCTCTTCTCTGCAAAAGGGAAAGTATGGGAAATCTGAAGGAATCTGAAGCTCCATCTAATTGCTGACATTTAGATGTGGTGAGGTGGGCAAATAATGTCTGGCATGATTTCCCCATGGAGGATTACGAGGAAAGAATGTACCATATCTAGAGATAGGACTTGAAGAACAAATGACAATGACAACTACAGCAACCTCCCAGCCTAATTTCACTCACTGATATGGCCCAAATGTGGGCAAGGTGCAGGACAATTCTGTCAATGTATTTGTATTACACTCTATTGTCTGATATATTAACTGGCTTTAGAAACAGATTTTGCCTCCATTAAGGCAGCAGATAAAGAAATTCCATACCAATGTGTCAAGTGTTCATCAGCTAATATTCACACCTTTGAAATAAGTAACTAATTTGGATGTGAATCATTTTGACCCAAAGCAAAATCACATTGTGTGGTGAATCCTGAATCACAAAAAAACAGGTCTTTATTTAGAACTACTGTGGTTATAAATAATGCTCCAGCATTATTATGCTAGAAGTCAGGACACAGAGTTAATGAAAATATGCGGCACAGGAAAGTGCTTTAATTATCGTGTGACCTCCTACTCCAAAATTAAACATTCTGGAATGGTCATTGCATTAGGAGAGAGCAATGAATGTACCAATGTCAAACCTCACTTTTGACTTTGTGGATGGCAAAATAGTATCTTCTCTTTTCACTATTAGTGTATGGATTGTGGTTTGGTTTCTGCTTTAGATACTTTTTGGATCTCTCTTCAGGTATCATGTGGCCTGTTCCAGATTGGGAGGGTTATGAGTGACTTGGATCCAACTCAGGTATGTTTCATCAAAAACTCTTTTATTTATACTATGGCCTGAATTTTACCTTCGGCGTGCGGGCATGCGCCCGACACACCGGAACGTAATATGACGCGTGATAATATCGGGCATGCGTCCCGATGTCATCGTGCGATATTTCGTTTGGCAGACACACGCCGGAGTTGGCTGCACATCCGTCAATAATTGAAAGGCCTATTAAGGCTATTAAGGACCTAACGGTTGGCAGGTAGGCGAAAAGGCCAGGCAGCCTTTACATTTTTTAGGAAACCTCATCCACGACACAGTCACATGAGGGGACATGTTTCATTGAATTTTTATTGTATTTATTAATTTTTTTCAAAAAGCACTTCAATCTCCCTGAGGCAGCTCATATGCGCGCATATGCGAATTGCGCGCCAGTCCCACTCTCCCTCCTCCCCCCACCCGCACAGGTACTGCTCAACACTACTGCTTGCGATCCACGCAGGGTGGGCCTTAATTGGCCCGCTCACGTGAAATCGCGATGTGGAGCTGATCACGGGTGGCAGCTGGCTCGCCGAACACCCCCGCATGCTCCTGCCGAGCTCGCCTGACATGGGAAAAATTCAAGCCTATAGTTCATTCTAAGCTTCTAGGTAAGTACACCTCTCTCTTGTACAGACAATTCCATCTTATCTTCTCAGTCTCTTGCACATGGTTCTGATGTCATTGTAACATCATGATGCGCATCACTATCTCATTACCTAACTATCAACCCATTATTCTACATCGCCCTCCCCCCCCCCAAGTATAATCTTAACTTTTTTAATAACCATCTTAAACTATTTACATCACACTTTTGAACTTCTGTAAACCGTACTGTTACAGATTCTATCCAACTCCTACCCTTCCCCTGCTCCCAGTCACTGTCACAAAGGGCTTCAATCTCCAACGGTGTTCTTGGCTCTCTTGGATGACTTTGTGGACATGGTGGTCGCTCGTCCTTTCCCTGGAAGACAAACACACTGGTGGACTGGGATAGCAGCTTTCCCCGACTGCTGGTAACCGGGTGTGATCTCTACTGTTGTAGGGTGTTGGTTACAGGTCGGTAGGTCCGAAGAAGCCTTTGTAGTCATACAAAGGTTAATTGTAAGTCTTTATTGACTCTTAGATTATTTAGAAATGTATAGTAAAGGGTCAAAGTGCTTGCTGATACACACGACTCTGTCCAACACTCAACTAACCGTGGGTGCGTGTCATGTGCTCCTACATCACGGTGTCGACAGCGGTACTGTGCTCAGGACCACGTTAACCATATGTGTGCCAGACCATTATACTACATCTACAATGACTGAACTGTAAGGGTCGTGAAACCTTTTCAATGAAATACTGATTCAGAACATGGGCAACTGCACTCTTTTGAACAGGATAATGAAAAACTAGCACTCTGTCTGGAATATTCTGCCCATTCTTCACACAATAGAGAAAGGCCTGAGAAGATGAAGTATCTTCAACTTCAATGAAGAATTTCACAGCTGTATTATTCACTGCTACATTGATGATGAAAAGGTTATTCAATATCTGAGATTTAAATAAATCTGGAGGAAGAGGAGTGACAAAAATCCTGGAGACATTGCACGTTATGAAAGAAAATATGACTTCCCTACTAAGCTTAGGGTATTACTTGCACTTTCTGTAGATAGTGGTAACATTGTCACACTTGTTTCAGCATGAGGCTGCTCCGCTGTAAGCAATAGGATGGCATAAGAAGGTAAGAATACACCATTTTCAGCAGTGGAGTGAATCTCCAGAACTGGGTCTAGATGAAATTCATATACAGGATTCTTCAGCTCTAGAAGCTCTGTAATTTTGGCCTCTGCTTCTGTGCTGAAGGACGACCTTAGTGTAAGGGTGACTTGTTGAGATTGGAGTGTGAGCTTTAGCCTAATTTCACACAAACTAATAAGCTCTACTTTCACCCTAGTCGTTTGACCCAACTTAGAATCAAGCATTTTGTTTTCCCTGGACAGCTCACTGTGGTCAGCCCGTGATATATAATGAATCTCACAGGTGGATTCAGTGGGACAAACATTCAAATTCAGCTCTTTGTCAGCAAACACAGCTGATTCCTCAAAAAAGACAACAGAGATTTCATATGCTTTGGCAGCAGATTCAACGACTGTAACAATCTCTAGGACCTGATTTTCCAATGCATCACCCATTGCTGCAGCGGCCTCTCTCTCATAACCTTTGTCAGGAAAGAGCCAATCTAGGTCTAGAAACTCTTCTAGTGGATGGTCACCGTCTTCTTCAGTGCCTTCTATTTCTACGCCTTCTAGTCCATCTTTGAGGAGAACTGAGAGGTCTGCAATCTCCTCCTACAGTCTAGTGGATGGTGTTTCTGTAATAAAGAATGACTCACTGGTCAATGAATAACCTTCACCAGATGCTGCTGAACCCAACATTGAAAATTCCTCCACAAATGATACCTGGATGTCTTGCTATAGGACTTTGGCTACTTTTTTCAGAAGACCCAGTTATATACATGCATTTCTGCGCAGTAAAGAAGTGCTTTGATTGTGTGAAGTATAGAAGGTCTGTGACTAAGGGTGGCGGTTATTTGACCTTTTACTTGAAGGTCTGTACTACCTAGGCCTTGCAATTTAATTCTTGATGGCTGGATGCCTACTGCTTTGAGCCATTCCAAATTGTCCGTCAGTACTGCAATGTAACTCCAGTATCAAGTTTGAACTCAGTTTTAAAGCCTTTAACTTCTAAAGCAGCTGACCAAAATTTTTATTTTTGATCATTTTCTCTTAGGAAACCATATTCTTATTTCCATTTTCCTGTATTGATTGCTTTTCAGAGACATTCTCTTGCTTTCTTCCTTTAATTGTGTATTTAGATTTACAGACTGCTTGAAGTGTCCTGTCTTGACGCATTGGAAACACTCTCCGCCCCCTGCTGGGCAATCTTGTCATCTGTGCTGCTTTTTTGCTCCAGAGCATGGGCATTTTAAAAAGGCTGCTGCAAGGGATCCCACTCTTTCCCCCGATTTGGTGGGCTTTTGAGTGGGCGGGGCTTCCGCCTTTGTGCCTACCCAACTAACAGAATCATCCGGAGCCTTGGTATTTCCATGTATTATGACCTGATGTTGCTCCCTAAGTCCAACCTGCCTAGTGCACTTAATTGCTTGTTTGAGTATTAGGTTGTCTTTCATCTGCAAAAAATTCTGACAGCGATCCATCGTGGACTCCAACAACAATGTGGTCACAAATAAGTTTGTCTTTCAATGCACTATACCTGCAACAGCTGCCTAGCCTTTACAGGTCTGTAAGAACAACTCAATGGATTCCCCTGGCCTTTGGGATCTCTGACTGAATTGCACTCGCTTGGCTGCAAGAATCCATTTTGGGCAGAAGTTTGCATTGAATGCTTTCAGGATGGTTTCAATATCTGCAGAGGTCTCTTCTACCCCCTGTCTCCTGTCTCAGGAGGACATTATCAGCAACTGCATACAAGAATGAATTATCTGGTGCTTCTGCTCTTTGGCATGTAAACCCAACACTTTTTGATACTTCAGGAATTGCTTTTTCCACAACTCCCAAAGCTGGTCTCTCTGTGGACTTTCGAGATTTACAAATGGCTGCGGAAGGGGCAGTGACTGTTCGGCTCATGCTGACATCGCTATCCATTTTTCAGTGTGTCCCTCAGAAAGGCAAGTCTTCTCATTCTTCCTTCCAATTTCTCTCTGTGGGTGTTATGTCGATGGCACCAAATTGTTATTAGATTGGTGTCACCACCGCTGCTACCATTGTTTGTGGTTTGGTTTCATCTTTAAATACTACTTGGATCCCTCTTTGGGTAACTTGTGGCCTTTCTGGATTGGGAAGGTTACCAATGAGTGACTTAGGTCCAACTTAGGTATGTTTCTTCAGAAACTCTGGTACATGCTAAGCTTCTAGGTAAGTACATCTCTCTCTTTTACAAACTATTCTATCTTATCTTCTTGGTATCTTGCATATGATGGCTGATGTCATTGTTACATCATGATACACATCGCTATCTCATTACCTTAATTATTCTACAGTGTAGACTGATCTTCTTTGTTGTACAAAATAATAATTCTCCTCACTCTTTATTCCATTGTTTATGTTTTGACAGGATACAATTTCTAAAGTAATACATTGATTGTGAAGTGCTTAGATGTGCCAAGGATACAATAAAGCTTTGCATAGGTAAATTCTTGCTTTTTTTACCCAAAACACTAAATGCTGTTTGAGAACCAATCTTTCCCAAGGAGATAAATTAATTTTTTATGAAGACATGCTGTTTTCTGAGCCTTTCCATATTCATCCATAATTGTAGTTGTCTTTTGAATTGATCAGTAAATAACGATGGGGTTCCTTGGAAAGGTCAAGAGGCACCGAACCGACTGGTTTCCAGTAATTTCTGCTAAAGGAAAGTCCCACTGGACTGAAATTAAATAATGAAAGAGTCAAATAGCTTTGGAAGGAATTAATTAAATAAATTTTATTCTGAAAAAGCAATGGCCTAAATACAAGAGGTTGTTAATACATTAAGTAATTTAAGAGGTAAGGTGCCCAGAGCTAAGTATAAGAAATGGAAATCTTTGGTATGGATAATAGTGCGGGACAATTCAGATGACCCCAAAAAAGTGGAGAAATTGTTGTGCCCATCAAAACACCATTTTCATTCTATTTTATAGCTTAATTATTTATTTATTATGGAAAATGAAATCAGGTTATCTATCAAGTGTAAAAGCTAAAACTTCCTTTATCTAGGATTAGTGCCCTTCCACATAAGGTATTAATTATTCTATTTCATTATAGCACCACGCTGGTAAAATTGTTTTCTACTAGGGTTGGTTTGATAAGAGTCTCACTTGTACTAAAACTTGCAACATTTTTCTTATACGGTCAAATGCTGATAGTTTTGTTTACTTCTTAAGAGAAAGTTTTCACTTAATAACTATAACTCACATAATTACTCATTGAAATAAGGGCTGAATTTATTTGTTCCTATCAGAAAATAATGTATAACTGTTGCAATGCCTGCATTTGTTCCTTAAATATTAGCCATTGCCTATCCACTGTCATGCCTTTTAATAAAGTTCCCCAATCTATAGTAGCCAACTCACCCCTCATACCTTCGTAGTTTCCTTTGTTCAGATTTAGGACCCTAGTTTTGATCGGACTACTTCACTTTCCATCCCAATGAAGAATTCTATCATGTTATAGTCAATCTTCCCTACAGGACCCCACACAACAAGATTATTAATTACCCCCTTCTCATTGCACAATACCAAATCTAGGATAGCCTGTTCCCTAGTTGGTTCCTTGACATACTGGTCTAAAAGACCATCTCATACACTCTACAGGAATTCATCTGCCACATTATTATTGCTAATTTTGCTTGCCCAGTCTATATGTAGATTAAAGTCACCCATGATTACTGTAGCACCCTTGTTACATGCATCTGTAATTTCCTGCTTACTGCTGTCTTCCACCTTGTCACTACAGTTTGGAGGTCTATAGACAACTTCCACCAATGTTTCCTGCCCCTTGTTGCTTCACAGCTCCACCCAGACTGATTCCACATCTTGATTTTCTGAGCCAATATCCTTTCTCACTATTGCACAGATATCATCCTTAACTAACAACGCCACCTGACCTCCCTTTCCTTTTTGCCTGTCCTTCCTAAATATCGAATATCTTTGGATTTTCAGTTCCCAGCCTTGGTCACCCTGTAGCCATGTTTCCATAATCGCAATCATATCATACTACATTAGCTTCAAAGTAAACCGAAGTTATTAAGCAATTTCTTTGTTAATCAATTTAACTTTGAAGAAGAAATATTAAAATGAACTTTAGTAGAATTAAACATAAAAACTTACATATTATCATAACTATACCATTATAACGTTGCATGATTACAATGCAAGGCAGCTCAACTGCTGAATGAAAAGCTCCCATAGGCTGGATGTGCCCACAGGATGTAGTTTACCCACCACTGGCCTAGATTATGTGCTCAAGTCTATAAAGTGGAAACTAAACCCGCAACCTTCAGGATCAGAGCAGAAAGTGCTAGCAGTGGGCAAAGCCTGACTGACATCAGCCTTATGGAAAGGAAGAATATAAAATGATACAATGAAATGAGATCAGAGTAATAGTTTAAACCATCATTGGTTCAGGTGGGATAGGCTGAATGGCTCTGTTCTGTGCTATACTTTCTAATTTAATGGTTATAGACAGGAGGCACATTAAAATTGGTTGGGTCTCATTCTGTTGTGGATGTGTGGAAAATTAACTTGTCAGTGGGTTTTCCCGCTGGAAACTTACTGGCCATTAACATCTAGGCCTTGGCCTTACTCTGTGTGCAATGTCTTGGGGGATTGACTTAGCTTTTTGAACAATTTTATATGTCTCTGCTCTTTCTTTAAGAATAGTCTTAATCTATGATTCCTGGAGTCACGACTCACTATTCAGTCTTAGAACTTACCTCCATATCATTTTAATATATTCTGCATATATAACTTCTATAAAAAATTTATATGAGAAAAGATCATGACTTAAGATTATTGTGAAGATCTTAAACATATGCATGTTTAACACAGTTAAAATAAAGAAGATAACACCTCCATTAAAATAGCAGACAAAGTAATGTGCTAACTGACTGCCTATTTCTATCACACGCACTAATTACTAGGCTCTCATTTCAAAATCTAATAGAATGATCAAATTAATTAATTATATCCATTAACAGTTTAACTGTTGTCATATGAGCAACTTATGGTGCTTTATTATATCAAAGGATAATAGATATATCTTAAATCAGTTGGAATGCTATCTTGTGCTACATAAAGGCCCAGAATTTTCTGCAAAATTAATGACAAGGTCACAATGCACATTGTTATTAATACATAAAAAAACAGCAATTTGTGGCGAGGAAGAGATACTGCATGAGGTGCGAATTGCCGCAAATTGCTGATTTCCTATTTTCTGGTGTTGTAATTGCATTTTTCTTGTATATATCCTCATAGTTAAATTGTATTTTTTATTCTTTCACAGGATGTGGATGTTGCTGGCTAAGCCAGCGTTTGTTGCCCGTCTCTAGTTGCCATTGAGAGGGTGGTGGTGAGCTGCCTTCTTGAACTGTTGCAGCCCAATTGGTGCAGCGACACCCACAGTGCTGTTACGGAGTTCCAGGATTTTGACCCAGTGACAGTGAAGGAACGGCAAATAGTTCAAGTCATGATGGTGTGTGGTTTGGGGGGGAACTTGCAGGTGGTGGTGTTCCTATCCGGCTGCTGCCCTTGCTCTTCTAGGTGGTAGAGGTCATGGGTTTGGATGATGCTGTTGGAGAAGTCTTGGTGTGTTGCTGCAATGCATCCTATATATGCACTGTGTGTTGATGGTGGAGAGAGTGAATGTTTAAGGTGGTGGAAGAGGTGCCAGTCAAGCGGGTGGCTTTGTCCTGGACGGTTGAGCTTCTTAAATGTTGTTGAAGCTGCACTCATGCAGGCAAGTGGGGGGTATTCCATCACACTCCTGACTTGTGTCTTGTATATGGTGGACAGTCTTTGGGGAATCAGGGGGTGAGTTATTTGTCACAGAATCCCCAGCCTCTGACCTGGCCTTGTCGCCACAGTATTTATATGGCTGGTCTAGTTCCGTTTGCGGCCACTGGTAGCCCCCAGAATCTTGACGGGGGAATTCAGCGATGATAAGGCCACTGAATGTTAAGGGGAGATGGTTAGATTTTACTCTTGTTGGTCATGGTCAATACCTGACACTTGTGTGGCATGAATGTTACTTGCTGCTTAACGTCTCAGGGCTGAACCTTGTCCAGGTCTTGCTGGATATGGACACGGACTGCTTCAGTATTTGAGAAGTCATGAATGGTACTGAACATTGTGCAATCATCAGTGAATATCCCTATATGATTATTTCATCTGTACATTTGCCAACTAAAAATTAAGCACATAGAAAAATCTAACTGTTGCAATAGTAATCTTGTTCAGTGTAACAGGAACCACAGGTTCAGACATTTGGTGTATGCGCTGAGCTGAGGAGTCAGTGGTGTGAAACCACCATATGTGGGATTAGGTCTGAATGCCTCTAAATCAGAAGCCCTCCTGGAAGAAACTAGTACGAGCACATTAAGCAACCGTACCTTGAAATTCACAGATAGAAAATAATCCCCCAATGTGACATCATCAATACTACTTTCAAGTCAAAAAACACTACACTAAATACCTCAAATTCCAGGAAGTCTGTTGCATTTTAGGCATCACACCATATCATGTTTGCAAATGGCTGTGTTCCCATTGAAATGAATGTTAATTAGAGAAAGAAAGGCAGCCATTATTAAAACATTACATTCAGGCCACATTGTATTTCATAGAGCAAACACCCCAATCAAGCACCGGCTGTGTCTTTCCTGATGAGCTAAATGTGGATTATCACCTCTGCAATAATAACTATGATATGATTGGGTTTCAGGTCAAATAGAAATCAAGTTAGTATAAAATCAAGGCACTGGTTTGGAATAGGGAAGGTTGTAGAAAGGTGAGGAATGAGCATGCCGAGGTGCTGTGGAAAGATACATTGGCATGCAGGACTATAGTTCAATAATGGGATATTTTTTAAAAAGTGATTGAAATGTTGCCGTTTTTATCATTAAAAAAAGGAGAAAATTTCAAGTTTCAGGCTGCTATGGATACATGGGGGAGAATTTTCTCCCTGTCGAGCGTGCTGGTCAGGAGCAGATGCGGGTGGACATGGAGCCGATCAGCGCCCGTGATCAGCTGTGCACCATATTTTTATGTGGGTGGGCCAATTAAGGCTCATCCATCGTGACACGCACCTGGTAGCTGTGCGGGCAGGGGGAGGAGGGAGAGTCGGGGCCTGCGTTCTTTCATGCATGCATGCGAAAGAGTGCAGAAATCTCCCTGAGGCACAGAGCTGCCGTAGGGAGATTAAGTTCATATTGAGAAGCTTTAATAAAGAAAGTTAAAAATCATTTACACATGTCCCCTCTTGCGACAGTGTCACAGGAGCAGGGGCATGTTTATGAAATGAGCAAAACTAATTTAATAATTTAATAAAACCTTCATGAAACCTCACCCTGCTCGTGGATGAGGTTTCATGAAAAACGCAAAGGCGGCTTGCGCTCTTTTCCTGCCCATCAACCTTAAGGTTGGATGGGCGGCATTGAGAATTAGTTTAATTGGTTTATTAATAGCCTTAACAGGTCTTTGACAGTTTGGCGGGAGCGCAGCCGCCTCCCGAATGGAAGATCTGAATGACGCATGCCCGATGTCACCGTGTGTCATTTTACATGTCGGCGAGCGGGACCCACCCCCACACGCCGACGTGAAAATTCTCCCCATGCAAAGGTTAAAAATGAGAAAAGGTGCTGTGTAGAAAAGAAATAAAGAGCAGAATGTCCCCTGTGGGCTTCTAAACCCTGCGATCAGCCTCAACTGGGGGCTAGAAGTCTGCACTCTGTGGAAAACAGTCACTCATTGTGATTTTCCCCAGGGCGGGGGGAGGTGCAGTTAATGGTCAGATGGTGGGCTTGCCATCCAATTAAGGATTGAAGCTGGAGGGCCATTCAGCGGCCTTCCAGCGTGAAAGCAGCAGCTGGATGCCATGGCAGATAGTGAAGGAATGGGCTCCTCAATATGGAGGCGCTGTCACTTAAAATTAAAAATGTTCTTCACAGCCTGACCATCACTGTGGGGGGTGGTGACTCCCCTCTATGAGACAGATTGTGACCCAGGGAGGCTGCGAGATCCTCTAAGCCTCCAGGCAGCTAAACTGACCTCTGCCACCTCCAGGAACCTGAAGATTGACAGGAAAATCCAGTTGGCCTTCATTGAAAGACTTTTAATCTGGTCAACTGCTACCCACTGCTCGCAGGCGGGTAGCTCTGCGTCCCCCTCATCCCACTTCAGCTAAAATGACCTGAAACTGGATGGAGCCAGAGAACTGACACACAGATTGTGAAATTCTGCACGAACCTGCCTCCCTTTCTGGCCCCAGCGAGGCTAAAAATTGAGTTCAGAGCTTGCATTTACATAGCACTTTTTATATCCTCTGGATATTCCAAAGGAATTCTTCCGCTGTTCAAATATTTTTCTATATGGTGCCCCTACAAATGCTGAATATAAGGGGAAAATTTAAACTGCTAAATGTAAGGTGGGGCCCCTGAGAAGACGGGGTAGATCATTAATAGAGGGCAAACAGACATTGGCATGGATACTTAAAAATGAATTTGCTTCAGTGTTTACAAATCAGTAGATAATGTTCACAAGGTAATAGGGAGCAGAGTAAATAATTCTGATAATCAAACGAAGCTGATAAAATGATGAAATAGGCAAAAAAAAATGGCAGATGGAATTCAACGACCCAGATTTTGCGGTCAGCGGCGAAGGGATGGCACTCACTACGACTCAAAGAAAGCTGCCTGGAAAGACCTAGTGAGCTTGGTGGCATCAATTGCCCTAATAGAACGTCAGTTTCATTCTGATGCCAGTAATAGGTGATTTCCAGTGTCCAGGAACAGTGAAGTTATTATTAGGGGAGGTGGTGGTGTAGTGATAATATCACTGGACCAAGTAGTCTAGAAACGCAGGCTAATGTGCTGGGAGCATGAATTCAATCCACCGTGGCAGATGGTGGAGTTTAAATTCCATTAAGTAATAAACCTAGAATTGAAATCAATTCTGTAAAGTTGCCATGAAGCTATCATTGATTGTTGTAAAAACCCATCTGGTTCACTAATATCTTTTAGGGAAGGAAATCTGCTATCTTTACCTGATCTGAGCTACATGTGATTCACAACCAGACCCACACAGTGTAATGTGGCTGACTCTTAACTGCCCTCTGAAATGGCCTAGCAAGCTGCTGCAGAAAAGTTAAAAAGGACTGCAGTGGTTCAAGAAGGTGGCTCACCATTACCTTTTCAAGGGCAATTAGGGCAACAAATGCTGGCCTTGCCAGCAATGCCCACATCCCATGAAAGAATAAAAATAAAGTAGGTTAAGTAGCCAATCAGACTGAAGAATTCTCCTAGACAGAAAACCAGGAAGTAAAAAGCACAGATTATTATTCACTATTTAATCATATTGTAGACAGCAGGATAAAGATTGGGATTAAGGTAGAAACTGAAATATCATCTGCATGTTGTTTGAAAAAAATGATTTTCATCATTTTAAACACTCATGGAATTTTTATTCTGGAATGGAGGGAACATTGTTCCATACTTCTATAGTTAGTTTTTTAGGGCCATAAAGGTTGTTCAACAGTAATTACAACTTAAAATGTTAGAACTTATTCAATAAGGCATAATATTTTCAATGGTTTTTACACCAAGAATAGTGCATAAAAAGTTGAAGTTGCTGTCAAATCACCGGTTTCTGTGCCGATTGCATCTGCAAAGGTTGCAACAGTGTAACCCGCAGAGGAGCAGATTCAAACTGACAGGAAATTCTGGATCTCCACATTAACCTGCGCATGTGGGGACTCCAGAATCACAGTCAGATTCTCAGAGTAATGAGATTGGACAATGAACAGTGACAGTTTCATCCTCAGTACAACTGCAAAACTTGGGTTAGCATTTATTATTGTGAGGTATTACTTCTTGTT
This sequence comes from Carcharodon carcharias, assembly GCF_017639515.1. Lineage (NCBI taxonomy): Eukaryota > Metazoa > Chordata > Chondrichthyes > Lamniformes > Lamnidae > Carcharodon > Carcharodon carcharias. The sequence goes on along the minus strand of NC_054480.1, from coordinate 40,082,382 downwards.
TCCTTAAAAAAAAATCTAAATGGAGGAATGCTGGGTGCTGGAGAAAAGCAGAAAAATATTGGAGGGATGCAGTTCATGTTCATAAGACATTAAAATACCGCTTCAAGTGGATAAGGCCATAAAAAGCAAATGGTATATTGGATTTTATTGCAAAAGGTATGGAATATAAAAGTTAACATATAATGATGAATCTATATAAAATCATTGTAAGACAATAGTTAGAGTTCTGTGTTCAATTTTAAATCCACAGTGGAGGAAAAATACTGAGGCAGTAAAGAGGCTATAGCCCAGATTCACAACAATATTGCCTGATGTGAGGATATACAGATACAACAAAAAGTTGAAAAATTGGGGCTGCTTTTTTTAGAGCAAATGTGATGACTGGGTGATTTGATGGAAGTGTTTAAATTATGGAAAGATGTGACAGAGTCAATAGAAACAGACTGTTTCCAGTGATGGGATAGTCCAGGATGAGGGTGGCATAATTTTGACGTTACATGTGAAGGATTTAGGACAGAGAGCAGCAGAAATGTTTTTATACAGAGGGTTCTGAGGCTGTCAAGTGCACTACTGGAGCTATTGATTAAAATGAATGAAATAAGAGAATAAAGAATTTAGTTCAGGATGATTTTCAAGATAATTATTTTCTTTGTGTGAAATATACCACAATTATTCCTGTGTGTCTACAACCTGGAGAAGAGCATATCAAATGATTTGGGAGAACGTGGTGTTCAGAGATCACATTACTCTGGCCTTCTTCATGTTGGATTTTTAAAAAATCTCTGTTTACTGCAGATAACTACTAACTTCAAAAGGAAAATCATCCTGTGGTAACCTTGTTACCACTGGATAATAGTGACCCTCCACAGTCACACCGCATGAACCCTAATGTATCTCATTGAAAGTAAGAAGATTAATACATAAATTTGGATTTTTGTTCATCTAAGCAGCTTTAAGGTATTAACAAGGGACACTTCAGTCACTATCACATGCCTACATCTCAAGAAATGCTATAATCAGAACAAATGTTTTTGAAATAAGGTTCAGGAGACTTCAAAAGCTTTTCGGAACTGGAGACTGACGATATTTTATGTGCTGTTATACTAACCTAAGCAATCCGTCATTACTGAATTTAACAGCTCTGTGAAAATCATCTTAACCTTTTGACAAGCAGCTTTCTATACTTAAGTGTAAAGGAAATGCACTTTTCTCCTTTGACCTTCTGCATTCTTTTATTGGAATTGTTGTGCTTTGGTGCATTTGGCAATATCGTGGTCCTGGTATATAATTTTGTGAATGCAAATGCTGACTGAAAATTCAAACACAGAGCTCAATGTACCTGTATCGTGACTGACATGGTTTACACCCACTGTGCTTCCATTGTTCAAATTTTTTTTACTGGTAAATCTTGAGCCGTTTGTATCAACATAAAATGTGGAATAAAAATAGCTTAATGAAAATGGTGAAATTACAAATGTTTTAAGTAAAATATAAAGAACTGAGTGGGACTAAAATACTGATCTTTCACCTTTTGGATTTTGTTTCAAATTCGGCCTTGATTGATGGAAACTCCAACTCAGCCACTTGCAAAGGTCCCAAATATAATTATTTGTGTTGACTTAATCCACACACCCATCAATACAAGTCACAGTACATACTTGTGCATCATGTTAATCCTAACTGACACTCCAATTGAGAGACAGGTCAAACAGCTAATGTGGGAAGTGAAAATATGCTGGATTCAATAGGGACACATTTGAAATCCTGAGTCAAGAGTATTAATGGGGTACATTGGAGATAAAAAAGTAGAAAAATATTATTAATTCTCCAGCACTAACATTTGTCAGCCAGTTGAACCTAAAAACTCAACAAACCAAACAGTATTAGAGTTCATATGGTGTGACTGTGGAAGCACACTACTGGCAGGATCTTACCAGAAGGGGGAAGTCCCAAAGTCAAGTTTTTCGAGTGGCCAGCACACTTGGGTGAGAGGTCGGACTTCCCTGGTCATATTTCCAGGAGGAGATAATCAAGGGCTCTGCTGGCCTTCCTTGCTTCCAGTTCAATTAGAAGGCTGGCAGCTCTGCAGTCTTGGCAGTGCCACCAAGAAAGGTGGTCGGAGGTCAAGCAGCAAGGGGAAAGTGAGATGCCTCCATTTCGTGGCACCCACTCAGGGGTGACAGTGAGTTGTTTTTATTTTGCTGGTACCAGGAAGGCAGGTCCTGGTAATTGGAGGGGAACACACACCACCCCCTCCCCCCCCCCCCCCCAGCATTGGAGCTGGAGTCACGGGGGTGACCTTTGATGCTGGCAGCTCCCTTCTTGGATCATGGAGTCTCCAGCCCTCATGGTTACTCCCTGGGAGACTGCAGAAAGTCTGCTTCCTCGGAGCTGACTGCCTGGCCACCCAGTGGCCCATAAAAATGGCCCTTTACTGGGCCTTTAATTGTCTACATTAGCACTCCATCTCTGGTCAGCCAGCAGCTGAGCCACTGCTATTCCTAATGCTGGGACACTTTCCCATCTGCCGGACTGCATAGGGATCCATCCAAACACAGCTCCCCAGCACTTTATAAGTTCTGATATGTCCTAGCCCACCAGCTGGGGGTGGGTAAAATCCTATTCATAGAATGAAAGAGCATAGAGGGTAGCCATTTGGCACAATGTGCCTAATCTGCTCCAAGGGCAACAACCCCAGATTCTCTAGTCTCTCCATACATCTGAAGTATTTCATTCTTTGTATAATTCTAATAAATCTCTTCTGCACCCTTTCTTTGACTCATCAGTTGAGGGAACCTAAGAGTAGAAGTCCTTTCACCAATCAGATGCTACACGCACAGAGTTGCATTTTTCTCAATGATACTGTCCAAAATGGTTTCTAAATTCAATGCAGTTGCAGTCATTTTATGGACCCAAAGTGGGTGTAACAATAAACAATTTAGCAAGGTTCAGACCTGCGTCCAATCTGCACCCAGTGTTCGAGCCACTGCTCAATAGGTGTGGGTTTTTTTAGACGTTCCTGAAAGCTGTCTGAGATAAGTGAGGGCCTCTCTTCAATTGAAACGAAGCTCAAGCACTCATTTTAGACTCAGGTTAGCAAATTGCTTTGCCCGAATTGTGTTAGTTTCAGCTTAAACAATGGTCTTTAAGGGGCCTACAGGAAGTCATTCAGAAAGGCCTAAAATCTGTAAGTATCCTTATTTTGCTGAGTCCGAAGGATCAGGAATGTTTCTTTACGCCACACAAAAAAATTGTGGACTGCTACCAGCCGTCCTCACATTGCCTCCTACCTCCTTCCTCGTTTACATTTCATTTACATCAAATGTGATAAAGCTTGGGATAATAAAATATAAATCAGTTCCAGGCTCCTCTGTTTTCCTAAGTCTGTACCATGAGCAATGGTGCAGGGGGCCAAATACATTATAGAATAATACATTTGTGTGCTTTGTTTTTACTGTTTCTATCACCATAAAATGCCATATGCTCTGAATTACTGCAAGCGTTGCTGTGGGAAATCTATTAATTGTTTTTAAATTTCTCTGAGCAATGCCATTGCAGACAGCCAGTAATAAAATACAATGGGGTCAAGTTTTCACTTTAGGTGCAGTCAAGATGTCAACTGTGGCTCAGTTGGTAGCACTTATGCTTTTTTGAGTCCAGAGGTTATGAGATCAAATCCCAATCCATGAGCTTAAGTACATAAAGATCAAGACTGATATTCTAGTGCAGTACTGAGGGAGTGTTGCACTGTTGGAAGTGTTGTCTTTCAAGTGAGATGTTCAATCAAGTCCCTACCTGCAGTTTCAAGTGGATATTAAAGTTTCCATGACACTATTTTGAAGAAGAGCCAGAGGAGTTATCCCCAGTGTCCTGGCCAATATTTATCCCTCAATCAATATCATTGGAGTTTTGAAGAGTAAGAGGTGACTTAATTGAAACCTTTAAGATCCTGAGGAGTCTTGACAGGGTGGATGTGGAGAGGATGCTTCCTCTTGTGGGAGAATCCAGAACTAGGGGTCACTGTTTAAAAATAAGGGGTCGTTTATTTAAGACAGAGATGAGGAGAAAATTTCTCTGAGGGTTCTGAGTCTTTGGAACTCTCTTTCTCAAAGGAAGTGGAGGCAAAATCTTTGAATACTTTTAAGGCAGAGCTAGATTAACAAGAGGGTGAAAGGTTATTGGGGCTAGGCAGGAATGTGGGGTTGAGGTTATATTTAGATCAGTCGTGATCTTGTTGAATGGCAAAGCAGACTCGAGGGGCTGAGTGGCCTACTCCCACTCCTAATTCATATGTTTGTACTAAGCAAACAGATTATTTGGTCATTACAGCATTGCTGTTTGTGGGAGCCTGCTGTGAGCAAGTTGGCTGTCACATTTCCTACATTACCATAATGACTACATTTAAAAAAATATTTAATTGGCTGTAAAGTGCTTTGGGATGTCCTAAGGTCATGAAAGACCAAATATAAATCATGTCTTTCTTTTCAAAATGCATTTGAAATGCACTGGTTAGGTTAGGCTTTAACTTTCTGTTAAAATGCATTTGCATATTCACAGAAGTAAAATCTTCAATGAATCAGTACAAGTTGCAGTGTAATCAAACTTATTTGTTTCTGTGTTCTATTAAATAGTATCCCTTGATCCATTTATGAGCGCTAACATGGTGCAGTTTTATCAATACCAATAAAAATGGGTTTATCAGCAAAGATCAGCAATTTTGACAAGGTTTCAATCTGTGTGTAACCTGATTTAAAATCACTGAAAATGACTTACAAGAACTAGATTGAAGCCTTTCATAGTTTCATATGTTTTTTGATACAAAAAAAACATTAAAAAAGCCTAAAAACAAAAAAACTGCGGATGCTGGAAATCCAAAACAAAAACAGAATTACCTGGAAAAACTCAGCAGGTCTGGCAGCATCGGCGGAGAAGAAAAGAGTTGACGTTTCGAGTCCTCATGACCCTTCGACAGAACTTGAGTTCGAGTCCAAGAAAGAGTTGAAATATAAGCTGGTTTAAGGTGTGTGTGTGGGGGGCGGAGAGATAGAGAGAGAGAGAGAGAGGTGGGGGGGGGTGTGGTTGTAGGGACAAACAAGCAGTGATAGAAGCAGATCATCAAAAGATGTCAACGACAATAGTACAATAGAACACATAGGTGTTAAAGTTAAAGTTGGTGATATTATCTAAACGAATGTGCTAATTAAGAATGGATGGTAGGGCACTCAAGGTATAGCTCTAGTGGGGGTTGTTTTTTATATATTTTTTTAATTTTTTAAATAATGGAAATAGGTGGGAAAAGGAAAATCTTTATAATTTATTGGGAAAAAAAAAGGAAGGGGGAAACAGAAAGGGGGTGGGGATGGAGGAGGGAGCTCACGACCTAAAGTTGTTGAATTCAATATTCAGTCCGGAAGGCTGTAAAGTGCCCAGTCGGAAGATGAGGTGTTGTTCCTCCAGTTTGCGTTGGGCTTCACTGGAACAATGCAGCAAGCCAAGGACAGACATGTGGGCAACAGCAGGGTGGAGTGTTAAAATGGCAAGCGACAGGGAGGTTTGGGTCATTCTTGCGGACAGACCGCAGGTGTTCTGCAAAGCGGTCGCCCAGTTTACGTTTGGTCTCTCCAATGTAGAGGAGACCACATTGGGAGCAACGAATGCAGTAGACTAAGTTGGGGGAAATGCAAGTGAAATGCTGCTTCACTTGAAAGGAGTGTTTGGGTCCTTGGACGGTGAGGAGAGAGGATGTGAAGGGGCAGGTGTGGCATCTTTTGCGTGGGCATGGGGTGGTGCCATAGGAGGGGGTTGAGGAGTAGGGGGTGATGGAGGAGTGGACCAGGGTGTCCCGGAGGGAGCGATCCCTATGGAATGCCGATAAGGGGGGTGAAGGGAAGATGTGTTTGGTGGTGGCATCATGCTGGAGTTGGCGGAAATGGCGGAGGATGATTCTTTGAATGCGGAGGCTGGTGGGGTGATAAGTGAGGACAAGGGGGACCCTATCATGTTTCTGGGAGGGAGGAGAAGGTGTGAGGGTGGATGCGCAGGAGATGGGCCGGACACGGTTGAGGGCCCTGTCAACGACCGTGGGTGGAAAACCTCGGTTGAGGAAGAAGGAGGACATGTCAGAGGAACTGTTTTTGAATGTAGCATCATCGGAACAGATGCGACGGAGGCGAAGGAACTGAGAGAATGGGATGGAGTCCTTACAGGAAGCGGGGTGTGAGGAGCTGTAGTCGAGATAGCTGTGGGAGTCGGTGGGTTTGTAATGGATATTGGTGGACAGTCTATCACCAGAGATTGAGACAGAGAGGTCAAGGAAGGGAAGGGAAGTGTCAGAGATGGACCACGTGAAAATGATGGAGGGGTGGAGATTGGAAGCAAAATTAATAAATTTTTCCAAGTCCCGACGAGAGCATGAAGCGGCACCGAAGTAATCATCGATGTACCGGAGAAAGAGTTGTGGAAGGGGGCCGGAGTAGGACTGCAACAAGGAATGTTCCACATACCCCATAAAGAGACAGGCATAGCTGGGGCCCATGCGGGTACCCATAGCCACACCTTTTACTTGGAGGAAGTGAGAGGAGTTGAAGGAGAAATTGTTCAGCGTGAGAATAAGTTCAGCCAGACGGAGGAGAGTAGTGGTGGATGGGGATTGTTCGGGCCTCTGTTCGAGGAAGAAGCTAAGGGACCTCAGACCATCCTGGTGGGGGATGGAGGTGTAGAGGGATTGGACGTCCATGGTGAAGAGGAAGCGGTTGGGGCCAGGGAACTGGAAATTGTTGATGTGACGTAAGGTGTCAGAGGAATCACGGATGTAGGTGGGAAGGGACTGGACAAGGGGAGAGAGAAGGGAGTCAAGATAACGAGAAATGAGTTCTGTGGGGCAGGAGCAAGCTGAGACGATCGGTCTACCGGGGCAGTTCTGTTTGTGGATTTTGGGTAGGAGATAGAAGCGGGCCGTCCGAGGTTGGGCGACTATCAGGTTGGAAGCTGTGGGAGGGAGATCCCCAGAGGAGATGAGGTCAGTGACAGTTCTGGAAACAATGGCTTGATGTTCAGTGGTGGGGTCATGGTCCAGGGAGAGGTAGGAGGAAGTGTCTGCGAGTTGACGCTCAGCCTCCGCGAGGTAGAGGTCAGTGCGCCAGACAACAACAGCACCACCCTTGTCAGCGGGTTTGATGACAATGTCAGGGTTGGACCTGAGAGAATGGAGTGCAGTAAGTTCAGAGAGAGACAGGTTAGAATGGGTGAGAGGAGCAGAGAAATTGAGACGACTAATGTCGCGCCGACAGTTCTCAATAAAAAGATCAAAAGAAGGTAAGAATCCAGAGGGAGGGGTCCAGGTGGAGGGAGAATATTGGAGATGGGTAAAAGGATCCGTTGAACTGGGAGAGGACTCCTGCCCAAAGAAGTGAGCCCGGAGACGAAGACGGCGGAAGAAGAGTTCAGTATCATGCCGAGCCCGAAATTCATTGAGGTGAGGGCGTAAGGGTATGAAACTAAGTCCTTTGCTGAGCACTGAACGTTCAGCATCGGAGAGGGGAAGGTCAGGGGGTATAGTGAATACACGGCTGGGGTTGGGATTGGAAGAAAGGGTGGGGACGGAGGGACAGGCAGGGGTGGAGGGTCCTAGATGGGTGTTGGTGTCGATGAGTTGTTGGAGCTTGCGTTCCTTAGCACTTGAGAGAAAGAGAAAAAGTTTCTTGTTGAGGCGTCGGATGAGCCGAAGGATAAAATGAAACTGGGGCACGCGCAGCTTTGAAAAAGGGTACGGCGGTGCTGCTGGAGGGAGAGGTCGAGTGTGTTCATATGGCGGCGCATGGCACTGAGTGTGGATTTCAGAATGTGACGGGTACAGCAGTCCGAGAAACGTTTTATGTCCCGGAGATACCTGTAATCCTGGGTGGGTTCGAAACATGAGGGGTGGAATTTCAGTTGAAATCCACGTGGGGTAAGTCGGAGACGGAGACAGTCACTGAGAAAGGAGATATGGCTGTGAAAGCGGGTTTTAGTAAACACCTTGTCAAACACTAGGAGGTAAATGGAAAGCAAGAAAGGTGAGCAAGACAACAGAGAGATATGGAAATCTTGTCGCAGAGAGGAACAGAACTTCTTCAAGGAGGTAGGCATTTCTTGAAGAGCAGTGGCAGTCAATTAAACACAGAGATAAAAACAAAAAAAAAGGCCACCTGTGCCTGTCACCTAAGAATATGAACGCAATTTGAAAAGCTTTCCTTAACCAGTGCAACTGGCAGAATCTCACAGGGCAGAATCTTCTGGTCAGCGTGCGGGGGCGGGCCATTAAGAAATTAATTTAAGTGCTTAAGGATGCTGCCCGTCCAACATTAAGGTTGGCGGGCAGGCAAAAAGCCCAAGTGGCCTTCGCGTTTTTCAGGAAACCTCAACCACAGGCGGGAAGAGATTTCTTGAAGCTTTTATAAAACAAATAAATTTTCCCACCTTTACATACATGTCCCAGCTCATGTGATATCGTTACATGAGGGGACATGTTTGAATAAATTTTTAAATCCATTCTTTAATCATTTTCATAACCATTCAATCTCCTTGAGGCAGCTCCGTGCCTCAGGGAGGTTACTGTGCTCTTTTGCGCATGCTCGCAAAAGAGTGCTGGCCCCAACTCTCCCTCCTCCCCCTGCCTGCACAGGTAGTGCTGAGCGCTACTGGCTGCGTAATATGCTGGGTGGGCCTTAACTGGCTTGCCCACATAAAATGGTGGTGCGCGGCCAATTGCGGGCGGTGATCGGCTCCCCGCCCGCCCCTGCCCAGCCCGCCCGCCTTAGGAAAAATCCAGGCCCCAGTTTTAATCTAGGAGTGTGGCCAGTTCTGTGAGTGGCCCTGACTCAGGGAAATGAGTCCTGAACCAACATAAAAATGTGAATGGTAGTGGCTTTGGTCATAGCTCACTTGGGTTTAAATTTCCCCAATTACTTGTGTTGTTTTGGTTAAATCAGTCTGGATTGGGGATATAATTAGCAGAAACTCACCAGCAATACTTCAGAAGCAATGGAATAAATTCAGAGGCCTCCCAGCTGACAGCCTTGCCCAAAGGGAGGTAGTTGGAGAATTGGCTGTACATTTTTATAGTGCATTATCCAGCCTATGCTGCCTACAAGCAGGAGTCTCTGCTGGCATCACAAAATCAGCTTGTTAAAAATCTAAAATGCAGTGCTATGATCCTGTACAAGAAGATTGCCATTGAATATGCTACGCTAAATGCGCTTTCAAATTATATATTATACAACCGTGCAATTGATATAGTTACATTCATATCTGTGATCTCCCACAAAATTAGCTCTTAGTCTCCCACCACTAGATAAAGCCATCAGTTGATTGACATTCCGGAGACACCATTCCTGATAGGAAGTCTTGTTCATTGAGAATGTGGATTGAATATTTGACATGAAAATTATTAACATTAGTTTATTTTAGAGTCTCCTTCGAGGTGCTCTTGAGAGTCTCCTGACATTGTTGACATCCTTCCCTCTATGTACAATGATGGGCATGCAGCAAATTAAATCCATTGAGAATGGGGTGGCTTCCTATGGTGCATGTTTGCTGATGGCTGAAGTGACCAATTCATGAGTGGTTCTGCTGCAAATGCTGTATATCAAGTGGTATCAGGTGTCATTTTGGGTTGTTGTTCTTGGTGTTGGTGCCTGTTGCCAAGCCGTTGTAGCCACTGATAGCCATGGTGCCACACACTGACACACAGGTGACATTCCCGTTTTCCTCGTCATCAGTTAATGTCTCCCATGTGCAAGAATCGATACTTGAGGTCAGACTTGCAAGCATCCTTGAACTGGAACCTTGGGCATCCCCTGGTCATCTGGCTCTGGCTACCTCTTTATAGAGAAAATCCTTAGGTATGCATCTTCCATCGTGTGCCCGAGCCAGTTCAGTTGCCTCTACTTGATGAGTGCCAACGTACTCAGTAGCTCTGTCTTTGAGAGGATTGTCACATTCTTGATTTTGTTCTTCCATGCGATGCCCAGAATGTGTTGCAAACAGCAAAGATGAAAGTTGGAGAAGAAAAGAGTTGACGTTTCGAGTCCTCATGACCCTTAGTTCTGTTGAAGGGTCATGAAGACTCGAAACGTTGATTCTTTGCTTCTCCGCCGATGCTGCCAGACCTGCTGAGTTTTTCCAGATAATTCTGTTTTTGTTTTGGATTTCCAGCATCCGCAGTTTTTTGTTTTTATGAAGATGAAAGTTGTGAACTTCCTTTCTTGATAGCTGCAAGTCTTTCAAATTTCATAGCCATACGACAAGGTTTTGAGAATGCAAGTCTCATACACCCGCATCTTGGTCCTGAGAGTCAACTTGTTATTCGATGCATGTTTTGTGAAACGGCCAAAGGTGCTGCTTTCCCTATCTGGCCTCCTAGTGTTCAGTTATATTGGGGCAGTGACAGACAATGGAACTGGTCATCTAATAGGCAACAGTGGTATAGGGGGAATTTGAAAGAAAGGCCGGTACAAAATGAAAACAAAATAAAAGTTTCTAATCTCCTCCTGTTGTTGATCTATTCACCTGCTGTTTTAAATAGTTGTAAGTCATTTTTACACAGAACTGGCTTGTAAATAGCCCATGGAGGTCTTGGTATAAATTGGCTTCTGACTTGCAGGAATTTGTTTTTGTTTTTCAATTAGTTCCAAGCTTCCTTCCCCCTCACCATTTTGTAACAGTTGCAAGTTGCCAATCCTTGTGGCAGAGGGTGAGTGTGACACATACAGGTCAAGTGCCAGGCCTTCTTTGGCTTGCCAACATGAAGCCCAGGCTATTTTAACTTCTGTAGTAATTATGTTTTTATTTAGTGTGTAATATACCTTTAAGAATAATGCTTGTTAAGGAAGATCACATGATCTTTAGTACCCAATAGGTGAGTAGAGCAGGGAGTGTCCATGACTCCTACATTCTCAGTCAGTCATAGATCATAGACATCTTCCAGGGTCCGCAGATGTTGCAGGGTTAGCTCCTCGGGGGCAAGGGCTACCCGCGGAAAACATGTCTGGTGATACCCGTGCAGTGGCCTCAGAATGCAGCAGAGAGAAAGTAAAATGAGGCTCATGCTGCAGCTCACACTTTGGTGGAGCAAACTATTTGAATGTTGAAAATGAGGTTTTGGTGCCTGTACAGGTCTGGTGGAGCCCTGCAATACAGTCCACAGAGGCTGTCACGCATTGTTGTCACCTGCTGCACCCTTTACAACCTGGCCCTGCAACAGGGGGGAGAAGCTGGCTGAGGAGGAGATTGAGGAGCTGCACGTTTCCACCAATGAGGAGGACTTCAATGGGGATGAGAGTGAGGAGGCCCTTGAAGGCAAGGATGATGGCAATGAGGCCACTGCACTGGCCAGATGAGGCAGGTGTGCTTGGGAGGCCTTCAAAGCTGCTAGATTTGTGGAGGAGGATGGTGACATGCAGTGAAGAGACACCATAGGTCCTCATATTGCATCTGTGAACATTGACTCCTGTCTGGCTAATGGCAGTGCACATACCCTCTATGATAAGGTTCCTATCGTGGAGATGCTGTGGATGCCCATAGTCCATACATTCCAGGAGGATGATGATGATGACATGCAGTGGGGACACTCCATAGATTCTAACATAGCTTGTGTGAATGCCTCACTCCTGTCTGGCTGATGACACCTCACTTGCGCTCTATGAACAGGGTCATATCATGGACATGCAGTGGGGAAATTTTAACTTCACCCAATCCTATGGCATCCTTCATGAGCTGAACCCTTCAGGGCCACACTGTCACCGGACACAGATGTTGATGAGGTTGGGCGGGGGTCAGTTGTACCTCAAAGGTGCTGGGAGCACATGGAGAGAATGACGTAACTCTGTGTCCCAGCCCAGGACATTCTGACAGCAATGATAAGTCCTACTGAGGTGCAGGCATGACTCAAATGACCAACTGTGAAGGCGCACCATCAGTGTGCTGGGAAGGCTGCACCAAGCACAGGGAAGAGGCCCTGCACAGAGACACCTGCCTTTATTGTGCAGGGCCCAAGGTTTCACATCTGAGCAAAAGGGACACAGCTCATCAGAACAAGGAGCCATAGGCAAGGAGACATTCTTGGGAGTTTAAAGTGAACATTATGTACAAGTGATTAACACCCATGCCCAGGCTGTGCAACTACGTCTTCTTAACCTTCCTAACACTGGCTCTACGTCTTGCTGCTCCCCCAACATCCACAGCGGAGGTGGAGGCAGCCTGTTGACTGCTATGCCCTCTCTGTGATGACCTTATGGGGCATCCTCTGGAAGGCCGAGACCTGGGGGATCCCAGCCTGCTTTTGGGGTCCTGATGTGTGGCAATGCCAACTCCTCCTCGGCCTGTGGAGCTGGATTTGCTGGGGTCACAGGAAAAGGGGATTCAGCTGGGCCGGCCACTCCCGGAGTCACCTGGGTGGATGGCCCCGGGGTATGCACCTGCTGATCCTCCTCCCTATGGGTGCCCGAGGGCCCCCAGTTGACTCCTTGAGGAGGAGGGGAAGCTGAAGTGAGATCGAGCTGCCCCACACCCCTCTTGCGTTGACAGTGTTGGAGGCCAACTTTCGCATCGGCGATGGCATTTAGCCCGCATGTCAGTGCAGGACCGATATCCTGGACCAAGGTATCCATGGCGGCCACCATCCTACCAGTGTTAACCTCGGTGCGCTTGCATGCCAGCGCTATCACCTCAGACTGAAGGCAAATGGACCTCCATTGTTCCTTGCAATCTGAGGAGTGCAGCGGACTTTCCTTCCTCATGTTCCCGAGCTTGCCTTTGCAGCTCCAGCAACAGTGACATGACCGAGTCCAGGGACTCATCATCTGATTCAGACTCAGCAGATTTCTGGTCTCCAGCAGTCCTTCTGGTGCTGTAAACCTGGGAAATCTCTGCCTCTGGCTGCTGTGGATTAGATGGTGTGATGTGCTCACCAGATTGTGACCCCGAGGGTACTCTAAAGCTTGGTCCCACTGCGGTGTGTGTCTCTGCACTGGTGGAGGGTGTGGGTGAGCGCTGTGATAGGACTTCAATGAGGGCTTCAGCAGATTCCTCTTCTGAGGTGCCTTCGGGGCTTGAGTCGAGGACCTGGGTTGTGGACCCCCTTTGCTATTTCCCAGATGTGCCTGCAAAAGCAAGGGGAGATAGTTAGTGCATGGCAGTGGCCTGCGAAACAGGACACATCACTCACAAGATGGTTGTCTAATGGATGTTGCACTGCTGGATCCTCACTTGGTAAGCACCGCTGAACTCACTGTCAGCACAGGACCAGTCCAAATCTTTGCTGGCCAGCTGGATGACTGTATCTCAAAGTCCGTGAGGACCTTGATTTCACGCATTCCCACACCAGCCTGTGACCTTTTGTTGTGTGCCAGCTTGTCCTGCTTGAATTGAGATGGAGAGAGTGTAAGCAAGACCCTTGCATGTGTGGGTAGTGAGTGGTGCCATGGATGGGATGAGGACGAAGGTATATGTATGAGAGAGTGAATGATGATGTCCTTGAATTAGCAGTGAGTGAGATCCCTGTGGATGTGTGATGAGTTTGTGAGCGTGTGAGTTGAGAGTGACTTTCCCTGGCGGAATGGAGGAGGCAATTTATCCTCTTTCGGCACTGGGTGGCTGCCCTCTTTTGCAAGGCATTGGCACGGACCACTGTTGCCAACACCTCCCAAGCTGGATTGGTGATGTTACTGCCCCTCCTGGCCAAAGCGGGGTAGAGGACATCATGGTGGGCCTCCATGGCATCCAAAAGGCATTCTTGGGACGACAATTGAATTGGGGAGGGGTGGGGGGAGGGGCTGCAGTCTTCTTGCCTTTTGTGCAGCAGTCCTGGGCTGGAAGCACTGAGAGGTGTGCCTGCTCTTTAATATGGTGCCCGGTATGAGGAAGCGGTGAAGTGATGGCATGGCGGGTGAACTGCAGCCTGCCTGCCAGCAAAACGGCATGTTTCTCAGGAACGCATGATTAATGAGGCGGGATTGGGATGATACAGCGCGAAAAGTCACCATTGCGGCAGACGAGTAAAACATTCTTTTTCCCGCCTGCTACTGCACTTAGTGCAAATCTAGGATGACTCCATCCTAGGTGTGCAGCACTGAATGCCTGAGTAACATCCTGCCTATATTTTAACCCCTTGCATGCCCTGATCTCTTTGAGCATGAGGGTTTAAAATTGGCACTTATATCATTGGCCTAAGTTTTCTAAAATAATCACTTTGAACTAACACAGAGCTCCAGAAATGTTGTAGAGAACATCCTCTCTAAGATCTATGCAAGGATAAATTCCACATATCATTTGAGCTGTTCGATAGCATGTTCAGAAATCCCAATAAATGGTTCAACACCAAATATTGATTGAAATAATAAAAGCAAAATCTGATGTCATTTACTTAGAATCTAACAATGCTTTTTTTTTCTCCAGGAGAACACATTTGTGCCTCATAATGCCAACTCATTTGCAAAATTACCAAAAATGGACTTGTTTGCTAGCAGTATGAAAAATAAGTGTAAATATTATTCAGTCACTGAGGGTACCTGGCAAATCAACAGCAAATCTTGTTCCATGTGCTAGAGTTTACAGAGAAGGGAGGAAATGACTTTTGCAGTTTGTTACTCAAAAGTTCTGAAAGTTCAATTCAGAAACACAATCTTTATCACTCTTTCATTGGGCCATTGCTTCAATTTGGCTCTTGCAAAATCATTTATAAACAATATATTTATGATTTTGCTCTGGATAAGGCATACTGCCTTCCCCCTACCAAACATATGTAGAAAAATATATTTGCAAGAGAATTTATATTGTGACCTTGAATGGTTTTGGTAATTCTTCCTATTGTACTGGAACTGGTACCTGTTGTTTCAAGGCAGTAATGGAGAGCTGAATAGGAAAGGGCATTTATAAAGGTGAAAAAGCTGGTAGTAGTTGATGAGCTGAAAAATCTTTTTATTTTATATATAGATAGTGCCATGCCAAGTGATAAAGAATAGCCAGTAGGTGGTTGTGTATTAGTATGACAGATGACCTAAATAATTTGGATTTGATTGCAACTGGCAGTCACTCCAGTGTCTCAGATGAGACATAGTGAATCAAATTGAATATAACGAATGGTGCCTTGATTGCGGGCACAAAGAATTATGATTCCTGTCTCCACTCATCTCATTGCTTTGCTTGGATATGCCAATAAAAGTTCTGTTAATCTTAGACTACTGGCAGATCCTGGGAAATTCCAGTCTCTTGTGTCCTACTTTTTAAAAAGATTTCCATCATGCACATCATGATGCTGAAACACATATTACAATAATAATAACAAAACACATTTTGTTCGCGGAGAGCCGAAGCTAGTTGGGAGATTGAATGCACAGTTGGAAGTGACATGTAGGGTCCTCTTTTTGTTAGGATTAGGCATGGAAGGAAGGATTTTAAATGACAGACCAGCAGGGTGCAACAGGACAATGTACTTAATGCAGGATGTTATTCTATGATGGCCATCACAAACATACTGGTGTGCGTGACATATTTGTGGACATTTGTGAAATATAGACAGCATGAGCTGGATTTTCAAATCAGGGTTGAGAAGCTGACACCTGGATAACTTCCAGGTCCTGACTCCTTGCTGCATCAGAGACAGTGACGCGAAATGTAAAATACTTAATTGGCTTGGCAGTGAGTTTGGGTCCAATCAGCAGTGCTGGGAAGGTCTGGAGGTGGGACGTGGGACATAAATCGCCTGAACATTGTCAGAATAATTGGCCAGCTTCATCAGTGAGGCATCAGCAACCTTCACACATGGGATGTAATTGAGAAGGGGGTATCACTGAGGAAGGAACCTCATATTGATGTCATGCTGTAATACGTGACAGAGGCCATGGGAGGCACGCATTGGCATCATCCTTCACCTCCTTAGTCCCTCCAATTCAGGAACCATCCATGTTGCATGGCCCTGTGACAAAGGCTGCCACCGCAGTTACACAAGTGCATCAGCCTGTGGAGGAGCCCCCATGGCCTCCACGGTGAAGACGGAAGTCACAGGCATTTCAGTCGGGTGCAGAGATGAGGAAGCAGGCTGCCTCCCCTCTCCTTAGCATAGGGGGGCACCTCATAGAAATCTGTAAACGCATGCACCATGTCATTAGTTGCACTTGATGGGTCACCTTGGTGAAGTTTTCTCTGTCTTGTCACTGGTTTATCTTGTAATAATCATAATTTTTGATGATTATGATCCAATTTGTGTGTTTTTAAAACTTGTTGAAAAAAGTGAAATGAAGGTGTTGGGGGGGTGGGAGCTGGGCTTAGTTCGGCTATGGGGTGATAGTGACAGTGGAGCCCCCATTCTCAATGTCTCTGGGTAGCAACAGTAGCCCTGGAGATCTTCTCTCTCTTTGATGAGAGCTGAGTTACAGAGTCATCTGTCATAAGCTTGAGAAGTGCTCAAGTGAAATCTTGCTGAAGCAGCGTGCCTCTTGTGGCCAGGCCAGCCTGCCAATTGCTGTGAGGCCTGGCAATGCCTTGGCAGTATTCCTCCATTTCCCCCCACCTCCATCCTCCCGCTCTCCATCCACCTTGAGGAAGAGTGGTGTTTCAGGCCCTCCTTTTCATCCAATTCCAGACACCCTGGCTGGATCGTACTGCAGGGCACCACCCAACGGGTCAAGGCAGCAGAAGTACATCTTCAAGGTGTCGATGGTCTGTACAATGCAGATTCATGTTAGTGGATGGATCTGGATGTAGCACCTCTCTCCATCCATGTCTGGGTGCCAGGCAGGTGTCAGCAGCCACCTCCTCAGAAATAACCCTTACCCCCCAGCAGCCACCCACGGAGTCCGGATGTTGGCCTGAAGAGGTGCATCACCTGGGATTCTTGCAGGATAAAGGAATCATGACAGCTGCCCAGGAACTGAGTGCAGAGCTGTAAGATCTGCTTCCTGTGGTCACAGACTGGTAGGGCATCCAGTGAGTGGGAGCCTTTTCTGTTCAGGACTCTGTTTGTCTGGTCTGTTGCTGTCCTAATGGTGACATGATGCAATCGCTGACCCCCTGGACCTGTGGGAATCAATCGATGGCACCTGAACTGGCCCAGCTGACTCAAAATGGATATCGTCTCCCGCCCTCCAGCATAGGACATTTTATAACCTGCCTGAAGGTGTGATGAACTGTAGACTACGGCTGATCCCTGGAAAAATCTGGAAGCATAAAGATTCAGGGCAACAATGACTTTGATGGCTGCAGGTAAAGGACTGCTACAGCATCCGTGAGGCGTCAGCTCATTGTGGACTAGAGCACAGATGCCTGAGACCATCTTCCTGGATAGGCACAGCCTCCTATGGCACTGGCACTCTGTCATTTTTAGGTACCTGACTCTTGGCTGGTGCACCAGTTGTTTTGGTAGCACCTTCTTCTTCTTGCAGCTTCTCGCTGTGCTTGACCGGTTTCCTCCCGACCAGGAGGATACATCTGCTGAAGATCTTCCTCGTTGCTCTGTAATCTGCTCCAATTTTAATTCCCTCAACAGGAGCTTGTCTGTTTACCAGGGCTTCCTATACCAATCTCTGCTGCCCTAGTGATGGCAGCAGCCTCATACCCCTCTCATGATTACTACCTCTCACTGTTGAGAAATACAAACCTCTCAGTACTAGCGTTAGCACTGCTGTGCCACAGGCATTTGGCAATCCAACCCCACATGTTTCATTCAGGAGTGTGGTTGTCCCCTGAAACCTTTCAAAAATGTTGTCACTAATGTTAATGCTGTGATTCTGTATGTCTATCATTCAAGTAGAAGGAAACATGGATTGCAAAAGGACTACAACATTACAGCTCCATTTCTCTGATCCAAAACCCTGTGAGGGCAGTTCCCTTTTTGGGAGCTTCATTTTAATGGTTATCATGATGCTGCTGCTGCTTGCAGCTACTCCTACCAAGTATGCTACCCTTGTCTGTCTTGCACCATGCTCAAATATCCATTGGAGCTTGTCTGCAATCACTCTGTGATATCCATCAACCAATTACACCTGGGTCCATCCCTGGACCCAGTCTCCCTGGACCATGACCCCACCACTGAACATCAAGCCATTGTTTCCAGGACTGTCACTGACCTCATCTCCTCTGGGGATCTCCCTCCCACAGCTTCCAACCTGATAGTCGCCCAACCTCGGACGGCCCGCTTCTATCTCCTACCCAAAATCCACAAACAGAACTGCCCTGGTAGACCGATCGTCTCAGCTTGCTCCTGCCCCACAGAACTCATTTCTCGTTATCTTGACTCCCTTCTCTCTCCCCTTGTCCAGTCCCTTCCCACCTACATCCGTGATTCCTCTGACA
Organism: Carcharodon carcharias; assembly: GCF_017639515.1. Lineage (NCBI taxonomy): Eukaryota > Metazoa > Chordata > Chondrichthyes > Lamniformes > Lamnidae > Carcharodon > Carcharodon carcharias. The sequence goes on along the minus strand of NC_054480.1, from coordinate 40,064,055 downwards.
CCTTACGTCACATCAACAATTTCCAGTTCCCTGGCCCCAACCGCTTCCTCTTCACCATGGACGTCCAATCCCTCTACACCTCCATCCCCCACCAGGATGGTCTGAGGTCCCTTAGCTTCTTCCTCGAACAGAGGCCCGAACAATCCCCATCCACCACTACTGTCCTTCCTCTGGCTGAACTTGTTCTCACGCTGAACAATTTCTCCTTCAACTCCTCTCACTTCCTCCAAATAAAAGGTGTGGCTATGGGTACCCGCATGGGCCCCAGCTATGCCTGTCTCTTTATGGGGTATGTGGAACATTCCTTGTTGCAGTCCTACTCCGGCCCCCTTCCACAACTCTTTCTCCGGTGCATTGATGATTACTTCGGTGCCGCTTCATGCTCTCGTCGGGACTTGGAAAAATTTATTAATTTTGCTTCCAATCTCCACCCCTCCATCATTTTCACGTGGTCCATCTCTGACACTTCCCTTCCCTTCCTTGACCTCTCTGTCTCAATCTCTGGTGATAGACTGTCCACCAATATCCATTACAAACCCACCGACTCCCACAGCTATCTCGACTACAGCTCCTCACACCCCGCTTCCTGTAAGGACTCCATCCCATTCTCTCAGTTCCTTCGCCTCCGTCGCAACTGTTCCGATGATGCTACATTCAAAAACAGTTCCTCTGACATGTCCTCCTTCTTCCTCAACCAAGGTTTTCCACCAACGGTCGTTGACAGGGCCCTCAACCGTGTCCGGCCCATCTCCCGTGCATCCGCCCTCACGCCTTCTCCTCTCTCCCAGAAACATGATAGGGTCCCCCTTGTCCTCACTTATCACCCCACCAGCCTCCGCATTCAAAGGATCATCCTCCGCCATTTCCGCCAACTCCAGCATGATGCCACCACCAAACACATCTTCCCTTCACCCCCCTTATCGGCATTCCGTAGGGATCGCTCCCTCCGGGACACCCTGGTCCACTCCTCCATCACCCCCTACTCCTCAACCCCCTCCTATGGCACCACCCCATGCCCACGCAAAAGATGCAACACCTGCCCCTTCACTTCCTCTCTCCTCACCGTCCAAGGACCCAAACACTCCTTTCAAGTGAAGCAGCATTTCACTTGCATTTCCCCCAACTTAGTCCACTGCATTCGTTGCTCCCAATGTGGTTTCCTCTACATTGGAGAGACCAAATGTAAACTGGGCGACCGCTTTGCAGAAAACCTGCGGTCTGTCCGCAAGAATGACCCAAACCTCCCTGTCGCTTGCCATTTTAACACTCCACCCTGCTCTCTTGCCCACATGTCTGTCCTTGGCTTGCTGCATTGTTCCAGTGAAGCCCAACGTAAACTGGAGGAACAACACCTCATCTTCCGACTAGGCACTTTACAGCCTTCCGGACTGAATATTGAATTCAACAACTTTAGGTCGTGAGCTCCCTCCCCCATCCCCACCCCCTTTCTGTTTCCCCCTTCCTTTTTTTTCCAATAAATTATAAAGATTTTCCTTTTCCCACCTATTTCCATTGTATAAAAAAAAACCCCACTAGAGCTATACCTTGAGTGCCCTACCATCCATTCTTAATTAGCACATTCGTTTAGATAATATCACCAACTTTAACTTTAACACCTATGTGTTCTATTGTACTATTGTCATTGACATCTTTTGATGATCTGCTTCTATCACTGCTTGTTTGTCCCTACAACCACACCCCCACCTCTCTCTCTCTCTCTATCTCTCCGCCCCCCACACACACACCTTAAACCAGCTTATATTTCAACTCTTTCTTGGACTCAAACTCAAGTTCTGTCGAAGGGTCATGAGGACTCGAAACGTCAACTCTTTTCTTCTCCGCCGATGCTGCCAGACCTGCTGAGTTTTTCCAGGTAATTCTGTTTTTGTTTTGGATCTCCAGCATCCGCAGTTTTTTTGTTTTTACCAATGTTATTGTCTTTTTGGTGTTCCTACTTAATCCATATTCTAAACTGTTGGATTTTACATGATCTACGATATTCTGTAGGGCCTCTTCTGATTCTGCAAGTATCGCTGCGTTGTCAGCATACCACAAGTTTGTTATGTTTCTGCCTCCAAGCTTTACCCCTGGAAGTACATCTAATTCTCTGCTATTTCTCCAGTGTACAGATTAAATAATTTTGGTGACAGTACACCAACCTTGTCATTCTCCTCTCTTCATGTGAAACATGTCTGATTGTTCATCTCCTAGTCTGATGCTCGCTATTTGGTCCCAGTATAGACCATAGATAAATCTCACCTCTTTACTGTCAATGTCACATTTATTAACTTCTGATGATTATTATGATAAACCACATAATTTAATTTCCATTTTAATTTTAGGCTCCATCTTTTCTGCCATCTTCCTGAGGCATCTGTATATACTCTAACAATATGTCTTTGTTTCAACCAGTTACCTTCATTTTCTAATATCTTTCCATTCTAAAATTCTAAAACAAAGGGCCTCCTCTCAGAATGGACAGTGTGTAGACTTACTGAATTGCCCAGCCCCAGGAACACTAGAATTTTTTGTGCTATTATTTTTAGACAATAGTATAAGTGTAAATGCCAAGTTTACTGCATTTTAGCTAATGAGCAACTATATTTAATTCAAATTAAAATATAGATGCAAAAGTTTTCGATTTTTCTGACCTCACTTCTCAGAAAATTAAACTTTGTAAGATCTGGTCAGGTCATCTTATTGCTTTCTATGTTAAAAAAATCTTTCAGGGGAGAAGTTATGCACATACTTCCTGAAGCTATACTAAACAACTAAAGACAAAATAATACAAAAAAAAATTCTCATCACTTACTTTAAAAATTCCTGTAATAGGGCTAAGGTAATAATGAGAAAAGATGGACACCTGATATTTCAGCATTTTATGAATACAGCACATGGATTTTACATAGTGCTTTATTAAGATGGCATAATCCTACTCACTGTCATAACCAGTCTCTCCAATGTTTTTAAGGAATTGTGGAAATTTTAATTAAATATACTTTGCTCATTAGCTAAAATGCAGTAAACCTGGCATTTACGCTTATACTGTTGTCTAAAGGGAATAACACAAAAAATATTCTGAAGTGTTCCTGAGACTGGGTAATTCAGTAAGTCTACACACTGTCCTTTTACCTTTGAGACCTGTGTGTTGAATCCAATGTAGGCCACTGGGGTGAAAGTCTTCACTCTTTGCTGGTGATAGGGGTCATTTGTGAAATGAGTTTTGTCGGTCTCAAAAGGCACAAACTCTGTTTGTACAGTGAACTTCATGCTGATTCTCTGATCTGCCTTCATAGACCTGGTGCAGACTAAATTAACAAATGTTGTCTTCAATGGAATTGTCTATGTCAAGTGCCAACTTAACTGACAAATCAACTAACCCATGGCTAATGGGGAGACGGTGGCATAGTGATACTAGCAATCCAGGAACCCAGATTAAAGCCCTGGGGAGATAGGTTCAAATCCCGCAGCTGCTGGAATTTAAATTTAATTAATATATCTGGAATATAAAGCTAGTCTTAGTAATGGTGTGTATGAAACTATCATCGATTGTTGTAAAAACCCATCTGCATGGTCCACTAATCTCCTTTGGGGGAGGAAATTTGCCATCCTTACCTGGTCTGGTCTATATATGACTCCAGACTCACAGCAATGTGGCTGACTCTAACTGCCATGTGAAATGGCCCAGTGTGATACTTAGGTCAAAGGGCAAATAGGAATGGGCAACAAATACTGGCCTTGCCAGTGATGCCCACATCCCATGGAAGAATAAAGAAAAATCAATAATATCACAAGTTATACATTATCACGTTCTTTAATTCTCAAACCTTGTTCTGTGTTGGCCTCATTTAACATGTTTCATGTATACCATCACTCATCTCAATGACATTTGACAGGCTCCCTGTTCTCCAGATTTATTTATTTCAGCTTAACTTTCAAATCTCTTTAGTCTCCTTTGGATTTCTCCAGCCATATGACCTAACCCTCACTTTCTGCTCCTCTGAATTACTTCTTTTCAGGCTTCCAATACCTATGCTCCACCATTGCAAGCCATGTGTCTAAAGTCTCAATCTCCAATTCACTCATGTATTCTCACTTGTGGCTCATTCCCCACTAACTATCCTTTTCCTCCCACTCCCTCTGTTCTATCATGGGCCAAACTTTAACCTAAGCTCCAGCTATATGGAATGTTCTCTCAAATCTACTTTGACCTTACTATTTCTTCCTTTTCCATTTGAAACCTCTTAAAGTGGTAAGAAATAGATAAATATCTTTCCTGCTCCTGTTTAGCATTCCCTCTCTTCACCCTATGTTATCCTGAGATGTTCTTTTGCAATGAGAGTATGTTAATGCAAGTTGTTGTTACATTGAAATTGTTCAAAAATAGCACGATTCAATGGAACAGTTGACATCTAAAGAGCAGAATATCACCACCCTAGCAATAAGTATTAAGGAGTTGATGACATTTTAATTAAGTTTTAATAAAGGGGCTCTTTCAGTGTTAGAATTCAGAAGTTCTCATCATTGGATTAGGAATTTATTTTAGTGTAGTTCAGTGCTGTGTTGTAATATTTACTGTTTTAGGTTGGTGCTTAGTTCCACTTCACATGACAAGAACTGCTGTAAACTGGATTCAACTTGGTTCCCAGCAAATTCAACTATAATGTGCTAAGATGTGAGGTCATGACAGCAGGGCTCCTTGCATTGAGTTACTTCTAGTTTCTGCCATGTGCCTGCAAGGAAATGTTAAGTATAGAACAGAGGGAAAAATACCATAAAAATGGGAATTACTCCTCATGTAACTCCTAGATGCTGATTTTAGAGTTACGTTGATGAAAGCTTGGAGGGAGAAATCCTTTTGGCTGGAGATGGGTGTGCTGCAGATAAAGGGAAAACACTTTCAGAAAGGCAAAGTGCTGTACTCAAGAAATAAATCTATACTTAATTAAAGCAATTAAATGTTGTCTAAGTTTGAAGATTGTAGATTTGGTAAATGTGTCCTTGTCATGCCCACTAGAAGCATGGAGATATTACAAACTTTGAAGCTAAATTTTAAAAAAAGCTTAAGATGGCTGGAGCATACCATGTGCCTTCTTTGGCATTTGCACAGTTAGACAATAGAGTCTATGGCCAATACCTTTTTAAAATATTTATTCATGGGATGTGGGCATTGCTGGCTACGCCAGCATTTATTGCTCATCCCTAACTGCCCTTGTTCAGAGAGCATTTAAGAGTCAACTACATTGCTGTGGGTCTGGGTCATGTAGGGCAGATCAGGTAAGGATGGGAGATTTCCTTCCCTAAAGGACATCAATGAACCAGATGGGTTTTTACAACAATCGACAATGGTTTCAAGGTCATCATCAGACTTTTAATTCCAGATTTTTATTGAATTCAAATTTCACCTTCTGGTATGGTGGGATTCAAACCCAGGTCCTCAGAGCGTTACCCTGGGTCTCTAGAATACTAGTCCAGAAACCTCATCCCAACACAAAGAACTTCACTATCTCAAACTCTCAAGAGTGAAAAGCCAAAACACAGGATATTCAATCACCCACACACCATCTTATTTGAACATACAAACATACAACAGGAGTAGGAGTAGGCCACTCAGCCCCTCGAGCCTGCTCTGCCATTCAATAAGATCATGGCTGATCTGATTGTAACCTCAACCCTACATTCTTGCCTACCCCCGATAACCTTTCACCCCTTTGATAATCAAGAATCTATCTAGCTCTGCCTTAAAAATATTCGAAGACTCTTCCTCAAAAGGCAGTGGGAGCAGGGTTCCAAAGACTCTACCCTCTGAGAGAAAAAAAAAATTCTCCTCATCTCTGCCTTAAATGAGTGACCCCTTATTTTTAAACAGTGACGCTTAATTCTACATTTTTCCACAGGATGAAACATCCTCACCACACCCACCCTGTCAAGGCCCCTCAGGATCTTAAAGGTTTCAATCAAGTCGCCTCTCACTCTTCTAAATTCTTGGGGGTACAAGCCTAACCTGTCCAACTGTTTCTCATAAGACAACCTGCCTATTCCTGGTATTAGTCTGGTAAACCTTCTCTGAATTACTTCCAACACATTTACATCTTTCCTTAAACAAGGAGACCAATAGGCTACACAATAATTCAGATGTGGTTTCACAGGCCCTGTATAACTGAAGCATAACCTACATACTTTTGTAATCAATTGCCCTCACAGTAAATTATAATATTCTATAAGCTTTCCTAATTACTTGCTGTACCTGCATACCAGCCTTTTGTGATTTATGCACTAGGACACCCAGATCCCTCTGAATCTCAGAGCTCTGCAATCTCTCACCATTTAGATAATATGCTTCTATTTTTATTCTTCTTGCCAAAATGAACAATTTCACATTTGCCCACATTATATTCCATTTGCCAAATCTTTGCCCACTCACTTAACCTGTCTATGTCACTTTGTAGCCTCATTTCGTACTCTTAACAATTTACTTTCCTACCTATCTTTGTGTCATCAGCAAATTTAGCAAAAATTCCTTGGGCTCCTTCATCCAAGTCATTTATATAAATTGTAAAAGGTTGAGGCCCCAGCACTGATCTCTGCAGCACACCACTTGTCACATCCTGTCAACCAGAAGAAGACCCATTTATGCCAACTTTCTACTTCCTGTTAGCTAGCCAATCTTCTATCCATGGCAATACGTTCCCCACTACACCATGAGCTTTTATTTTATGCAATAACCTTTGATTTGTCACTTTATTAAATGTCTTCTGGAAATCTAAGTAAAGTACATCCACCGGTTCCCCTTTACCCACAGCACATGTGACTCCTTCAAAGAACTCCAATAAATTGGTTAAACATGAGTTCCCTCTCACAAAACCATGTTGACTCTGCCTGATTGCCTTGAGATTTTTTAAGTGACCTACTATAACATCTTTAATAATAGTTTCTAACATTTTCCCTATAACAGATGTTAGGCTAACTGGCCGGTAGTTTCCTGCTTTCTGTCTCTCTCCCTTTTTGAATAAAGGAATTACATTTGCTATTTTCCAATCTAATGGAACCTTCCCTGAATCTAGGGAATGTTAGAAAATTAAAATCAATGCATCAACTATCTAACTAGCTACTTATTTCAAAACATTAGGGTGAAGTCCATCCGGACCAGGGGATTTGTCAGCCCGCAGTCCCAACTATTTGTTCAATACCATTTACTTGGTGATTATAATTTTCCCGAGTTCCTCCCTCCCCTCTATTTCCCAATTTACAGCTATTTCTGGGATGTTACTTGTATCCTCTATGGTGAAGACCGAAGCAAGCTATCTGTTTAATTCATCCACCATCTCTCTACTTTGCATTATCAATTCCCCAGATGCACTTTCTATAGGACCAATGCTCACTTTGGACTTGAAACAGGTCATGGGTAAGGCAGCCATGTTTGATACCTGCTTTTAAAAATAACAGCAGAAGCTGTCCTGAAACAGATACCATCAGACACTCCACCTAAGCCATCAAACCTACTTCAAGACAACTACGTAGCCAAGGGTAATATACAGCTATACCTGTGACATCCTTCATGGCAGAAATTTGCACACCTCATTATTTTTTTAGTGGCTCCTATTATTAAATAAGAGAAAGTGATAGGAAGGTACTCATTCAAGACATTTCTGCTACTATTTGTTCTGATCTGCTTGTAGTAGTTATTAGCTTTATCTCTGAGATTTTCATGTACCATTAATGGTCGATGATGGAGAGATTTATTTTAAGCATACATCATTCAGGATATTCTGGGGATTAATTGACCTAGGGCGCTTCTTCCTGGAAATCTAGGGATATCAACAAATCTAAGATTGACCCCTCCCACTTAGGGTGGAGGTGGTGGTGTAGTGGTATTGTCACTGGACTAGTAATCCAGAGACCCTGGGCAATGCTCTGAGGACCCAGGTTCAGGTGGTGAAATTTGAATTCAATAAAAGTCTGGAATTAAAAGTCTCTGGGTATGTCCTGTCCCACCGGCAGGACAGACCCAGCAGGGGTAGTGGCACAGTGGTATACAGTGGGAAGGGAGTTGCTCTGGGAGTCCTCAACATCTACTCCAGATCCCATGATGTCTAATGGCACTGGGTCAAACATTACCATGTACTGCCCGACCATAGCTGATGAATCAGTGTTCCTCCATGTTGAACACCACTTGGAGGAAGCACTGAGGATGGCAAAGGCAGCAGAATGCACTCTGGGTGGGGAACTTCAATGTTCATCGCCACTATTGATCGAACTTGTCGCATCCTAAAGGACAAAGCAGATAGACTGGGTCTGCGACAGGTGGTGAGAGAACAAAGAAGAGGGAAAACACACTTGACCTCATCCTCACCAAACTGCCTGCCACAGATACATCTGTCCATGACAGTATCGGTAGGAGTGACCACCGTACAGTCCCTGTGGAGATGAAGTTCTGTCTTCACATTGAGAATACTCTCTATCATGTTGTATGGCACTACCACCCTGCTAAATGGAATATATTTCGAACAGATCTAGCAGCTCAAGACTGGACAACCATGAGGAGCTGTGGGCCATCAGCAGCAGCAGAATTGTACTCGAACACAATCTCTAACCTCATGGCCTGGCATATCCCCCACTCTACCATTACCATCAAGACAGGGGATCAACCCTGGTTCAATGAAGAGTGCTTCAATGAAGAGCTTGCCACGAGCAGCACCAGACATACCGAAAAATGAGGTGTCAACCTGATGAAGCTACAACACAGGACTGCTTGCGTGCCAAACAGCATAAGCAGCAAGTGACAGACAGACCTAAACGATTCCACAACCAATGGATTTGACCTAAGCTGTGCAGTCCTGCCACATCCAGTTGTGAATAATGGTGGATATTGATAGTGGTGGATAGTTAAATAACTCACTGGAGGAGGAGGCTCCACAAATGTCCCCAACCTCAATGATGGAGGAGCCCAGGACGGCAGTGCAAACAATACAATCTTCAGCTAGAAGTGCTGAGTGGATGATCCATCTCAGCCTCCTCCAGAGGTCCCCTGCATCACAGATGCCAGTCTTCAGCAAATTCGATTCACTCCACGTGTTATCAAGAAATGGCTAAAGGCACTGGATACTGCAAAGTCTATAGGCCTGGACAGTATTCTGGCAGTAGCACTGAAAACTTGTGCTGCAAAACTTGCACACCCCTAGCCAGGCTGTTCCAGTACAGCTACAACACTGACATCTACCCAGCAATGTGGAAAATTGCCCACATATGTCCTGTACACAAAAAGCAGGACAAATCCAACTGGCCAATTACCGTCCCATCAGTCTACTCTCAATCATCAGTATAGTGGTGGAAGGGATCATCAACGGTGCTGTCAAACATCACTTGCTTGTCAATGGACAAAAGAGCTGAACTCCAGAGGTGAGGTGAGAGTGACTGCCCTTGACATCAAGGCCGCATTTGACCAAGTGTGATATCAAGGAGCCCTAGCAACACTGGAGTTAATGGGAATCAGGAGCAAAACTCCCCACTGGTTGGAGTCACACCTAGCACAAAGGAAGATGGTTGTGGTTGTTGGAGGTCAGTCATCTCAGCTCCAGGACATCACTGTAGGGGTTACTCAGGGTAGTGTCCTTGGCCCAACCATGTTCAGCTGCTTCATCAATAACCTTCCTCCCATCATAGGGTCAGAAGTGGGGATGTTTGCTGATGATTGCACAATGTTCAGCACCAATTGCGACTCCTCAGATACTGAAGCAGTCTATGTCCAAATGCAGCAAGGCCTGGACAATATCCAGGTTTGGGCTGATGAGTTGCAAGTAACATTCATGCCACACAAGTGCCAGGCATGACCATCTCCAACAAGAGAGAACTAACCATCACCCCTTGACATTCAATGGAATTACAATTGCTGAATCCCCACTATCAACATCCTGGGTGTTAACATTGATCAGAAACTGAACTAAACTAACCATATAAATATGGTGGCTACAATTGCAGGTCAGAGGCTAGGAATCCTGCGATGAGTAACACACCTCCTGACTCCCCAAAGCCTGTCCACAACCTACAAGGTACAAGTCAGGTGTGTGACAGAATACTCACAGTATACATGCCTGGATGAGTGTACCTCCAACAACATTCAAGAAACTTGGTACCATCCAGGTCAAAGCAGCCCACTTGATTGGCAACCCTTCCATAAACATTCACTCCCTCCACCACCAACGCACAGTAGCAGCAGTGTGTACCATCTACAAGATGCACTGCAGAAACAAACCAAGGCTGCTTAGACAGTGCCTTCCAAACCCATGACCACTACCATCTAGAAGGACAAATGCAGCAGATATATGGGAACACCACCATCTGGAAGTGCCCCTCCAAGCCACTTACCATCCTGACTCGGAAATATTTCACCATTCCTTCACTGTTGCTGGGTCAACATCCTGGACCTCACTCCATAACAGTGCTGTGGGTGTACCTACACCATGTGGACTGCAGCGGTTCAAGAAGGCAGCTCACCACCACCTTCTCAAGGGCAATTAGGGATGGGCAATAAATGCTGGCCCAGCCAGCAAAGCCCACATCCCTTGAATAAATTTACAAAAAAACTTCCAGTCAGGAAGATTCTTTAACCAAATCCAATTTGCACTGTGCCTTTGTTCCATGGTTTGAATCTGGAACATCCAACTTAATTCATTATTTCCCCAACCTTCAAAACTGAAAATTGATGTTTAGTATCAATTTGGCTAAATGTTTCAAAAAAAGCTTAATGAATGTGAGTCTTTGATGAAGCTCAGTGTACTGTGAGTGAATTAAAAATAAGCCTTGAATTTTTTGCATAAATGCACCCAGAGGCACGTGGAAGCTGGGTGCAAACCAACTATGATGGTTAAAGGATCTTAGTATTTTGGACATAAATGATTACGTACATAACCCACATATTGCAGGCAATTAATAATATCTCTGCTAAAACAAACTCTGTGCGTAAGGTGACCATTCCCCAAGTGATAAAGCCTCCTGTACTGGATTCGTGTGATTCAGCTTGCTCAGAGGTTCTCTTAAAAATTATGACCAGACCTTCAGGTGCAGAAAACATGTGATATTTCTCATGTTTTATTGCAAGTTTTTGAAAGTCTTTTTTAAAAAAAATTCTCACTGAGACCAGCTCTGCATTTTCTGCTTCTTTTAATGCATTTTTCTGTCATAAGCATAAAAGACATTGAAAAATTTAAAAACATCTCTGCTTGCAGGTTCTTAATTGTGTAAATAATATACAAAATGGTGGCTGAATGATCTGAAACTTTAGTTTTCAGATATAAAAAAGGAATATCTAGTGAGGCAGCACCTGTGGAGTTAGAAAGACAGTTAGTATTTCAGGTCGATGAGCTACTGTCAGAATTCTGAATGAGATTCAGAATAAGATAGAATGAGTTTGGTCAAAAGGTCATTGCGTTGAAACATTGAATGGAATTCTTACAAGCAAGAGGAGGCAAATTTGGGCGTGTGTGTGGTGATAAAGCCCCTAAAAGGGGCATCAGTTCTGGATTCTGTTATAATTCCGCTGTCTTCTGGGTTTGGAAATGAATAGGGAACCTCCCCCCACTGCCCCTGATGCAGTTGTTGGGCAGAATTTTTTGCTCGGTGTGTAGGCACACACCCAACACACTTGAGTGTGAAATAGTGCGTGATGATGTCAGGCGATCATCCCGGCGTTATCACACACTTGCACGCTATTTTGGTCGGCGATGAAAGTGAGAGTCGGAAGCGCGCCAGCCGACAATTAAGAGGCCGATTAAGGCCATTAAAGTTGTAATCAACGGAAATTTTTCATCGCCCATCCCATGTTATGGTTGGCGGGCAGGCGAAGCAGTCAGGTGGCCTTTGCATTTTTCAGCAAACCTCATCTAGGGGTGGGATGAGGTTTCCGTTATTAAATAAATAAATAACGTTTGGGCAGAATTTTCATCTTGTATATATATGTTCAGGTGTCTGATTCTGACGCATGGGAATTTTTTCTGGATTTTAAAATCTGTTTTTACTGCATTTAAATTCTTTCGCTCCCTGAGGCAGCTCTCTGCCTTCAGGGAGCTTTCATTCCGCGCTCCCCCGCACCGCGCTGACTTCAGCGCTCACCCTCCTCCCGCCCCCAACCCAGGCAGCACTGAGCCTTGCAGTGCGTGTTTCACGCTGGCTGAATGTTAATTGGGCAGCCAGCGTGAAATTGCGGTCAGTAGTCCATTCCGCAGCCACTCCCAGGTCTGCCGATTGCACGCGCCCACCAAACTAAAAATCCTGCCCATTGTGTAAGTTAGCTAAGCACTCAAATAGGTCATTACCTCGTGTTTTATCAGCTTTAACAGCCAGTGGGCTCGATTCCCAAGCTGTCAGGAACTTGCCAGGGCCATTGAGGTGAGTGTATAGTGGGGCATGCTTATTCAGTGAAACTGACCGGGTGGGAAGCCTTTTATCATGAAACTGAAGAGCCATAGCAATGGCCAAGTGAGAAGCTGCTGCTCATTGTACTCCTTCTCAGACAAGCCATTGCTAACTTCTTGGAAATCACTTCACCTGTCTTACACTTCACTAACCTTCAGCTGCTCTTCCCTGCTGCCAGCCTTCAACACAGCCCATCAATACTCACCATTATTTACGCACAAACCTGAAATTGGGAAGTTGCTGTATGAGATACAGATCTGAGATATTGGCCCAGATGCCTGGTAGATGGTGGTGTGCTTTTTGAATGGTGTCTAATAGCAAGCGGCTGAACAAAACTCCATAGTCCATGCAACTGCAAGTCTAATAAAGGGTTACACTGTTCATTCGCTCAGAGCAAACTCCACCCCATTGTTCATTGTTCATTTGGAGAAAGCACAGATGTTAGCAGCATATTTTACCTGAGTTTAAAATCATTTAATATATTCACAATAAAAATTTCAGTTGTCACTTTGTTTTAGGGATCTGTACTTTCAGTAATGAAGGCTAATTAAGTCTGTGACATTTTCAAAAATAATAAGCCAAGAGAAGCTATGACATGTGATGTGGATGATATTCAACATTTACAGATTTTACTGGAACATTTCACATTTAAATTGGTTCATAGTTAAGCTCTATAACTAACAGCCAATGCTAGAAGAGGAACAAAGGCAAATTATACCATGTATGCAACAAGTGGAACAAGGCCGGGTGAATGGAGAATGCTTGGGTAAAACACTAAAATCATCTTAAATGAAATGTTTACATTTTTAGGAATCTATGGGCCAAGGCTGTAATTTCTTGGTGGCATTTCTAAATGACTTTAATGGCATCATTGTTGGCACCAATGGCAGTTAATGCATGCAAAATACCCAGCTGTCCAATCTTTGACAACAATAATGGTATAAGATTTTCGGGACATTAAGGTAGGGTAAGTGTTAGCAAATCTTCATTTAGGGAGCATTATCATTTAATCGTTCTACTGTTGCTGCATAAACCTTGATAAGGGACACAACCTGTAAGTGCAGTTTCTGACAGGCATTAATCCTGTTCCTTTTTGCATACTAACCTGCCACAAAATGAGAGAAGAAGTGGCCCTGTTAACAGATTATACCCCAATTTCTCCTCGATACCTCTATTACTTCTACTGTACTGGTGCAGACACCAGAATCATATTTGAATTAAGTTTAAGCAGTTATCTGGTGCTACATAATTCTGCTCCAGACCAATAATGATTTATTTCTATTGGACACCATCACCATTTGTTAACGTTGACTGCAATAGCGAGAAAATCTTGCCTCAGTCAGTGGAGAAGTGCATGATATAGAATTCAATTAAATTCTTCAGTAAATAATGGGAATCAGAGCACATCAGGTAGAATTCTGCGATGCTCCTTGCATTTCCAGAAGCACTGTTTGTCATATTTCACTTGTTTAAATCAAATGGCTTGTTTTTAAAGCGTTGGTCCATTAGTAAATGACTGCAATCAAAGATCCGGAAATAAGTCATTCTGATATTCCACAGACAAGCAAACAAATATGCACGTTTGAAAAATTGAGCTTTCCCATTTATCATTTAATCATGCTGCTGCAGGCTGAAGGAGATTAATATTTGTCCTTAATTTTTAATAATTGTTATATCTCTTAACTCAGCTCTATGCAGTAAAGTCTAAGAATTTTAAAGTAATTGAGTTAATGGGATAATGCATGAGCAAATTTTGATTTTGCTGGTAGAGATATAAGTCTCAATAAGTTTTATTTAAAATACATCAATAGAAAGATTGAATACATCTTCATGCTTGCTGTTGTACACATAATCCTGTCTACTGCTACATTTCTGTTGCCAATTCTTCTGTCTCTCTGAGCATGATTTAACCCTCCAATTGTTGGTGAGAGCAAAATAAATTATCAAACTGACGAAGACAATTAAATTACACTGGATCACTTCATCGCTCCATCACTCCACTGCAGTAGAAGAATATCAACTACAAATGAATTAGAAATTCAGATGAACACAACATCAACTTGCATTTATATTGCACCTTTAGTGTAGTAAAATGTCCTCAGGTGATTCACAGGAGCATTATCAAACATTATTTAGCACTGAAGCACCCAAGATGATATTAGGGCTGATGGGCAAAACTTGGTCAAGAGGTAGATTTTAAGGAGTGTCTTAAAGATTGAGAAAGAGGTAATGAGGGAGAGAGGTTTGGGAGGGAATGTCAGGACATAGGTTCTAGTCAGTTGAATTCACAGCCATGAATAGTGGAGCAATTAAAATCGAGGAGGCTCAAGAGGGTAAAAATCCCAAAGTGGACTTGAACATGAGCAAAGCAAATTTGTTGGGAAAAGGGGGTTTGACGATAGTAGGTGATTGAACAGGGCCTTTGGGTGAGGACATGTGTAACAACTGTTTGGATGAATTCAAGATTATGGAAGGTGAAAGGGATGCTGGCAAGGAGAATGTTGGAGACATTAAGCACAAATGTGATATAGGTGAGTGTGCAATACAAGCCGGATTGGTAGGGGGTGGGGGCATGGTTTCGGGGAAAGGTAAGGGTAGATATGAAATAGAAATTTGAGTTCTGCATTGTAGAGTTTATCTTGAAGTGGATTCCAGAGACGTTGATGTAGTCAAGGTCAGAGACTTCTATTATTTATGGAAGCCACAGTGGATGGTTTTGGCAATATTATTATTCCACTGGAAAATGCAGGTTCAAGAATTTCATTAGCCCATTCAAAACAAAATTAATTAAATGAACACCTCAGTACAGTATTGTTAGGTATTACATTGTTGGTAATACTGCCTTTTGGATGAAACATAAAACCAATGCCTTGTTCAGGTGGTTGAAGATGATTTTTAAAATATTTTAATTTGCAATAAAAAAAACTCTAACAATGGGGTTAAAATCTGAAGGAATGAGACTCTATATTTGAAAAGTAAATTTTCGGGACTGGACAGTGCTTGCTGTTAAAAATTCACTTAGACCTGAATACATCAACCCTAACTTTTTCTGTCATGTTTAATGCTAGTGTCCTTTATTATCCTGTAGGGCTTATCTACAGGATAAGTACTTCAACTTTATGGGCAGAATTTTCCGCCTGCCGGAGAAGAGGGCCCCGCTGCCATTTTACGTGGGCAAGCCAATTAAGGCCCGCCAGTGTGACTTCCGGTGGGAAGCGCTACGCACTTTCTGTGCGGGCAGGGGGACGGTGATTTCCCAAAAGCGAGAGTGCACACTTTCGCGCATGTGCATGAAAGAGCGCACATCTCCCTGAGGCTAAGAGCTGCCTCAGGGAGATCACTGACACTTTTAAAAGTATGAAAATTAGAAAAAAAATCCCTAGCATGTCCCCCTCATGTGACAATGGGACATGTTCATAATTTACATTATAAGTTTATTAAGCTTTTTAAACACCTACATGAAACCTCATCCTGCCGATGGATGAGGTTTCATGTTTTTTCTATTCCCCGCCGGGGCTCCTGGCCTGCCCGCCAACCTTAAGGTTGGACAGGCAGGTCCTTTAATTGTTTCAATGATCCTGTCAATGGCCTCGATTGGCCACTGACAGGTCGGCAGGCGCACAGCTGATTTGGCTGTGCCCCTGCCTTCCTGAAAATTTAAATGGGGCGGGGTGACGTTGGGGGTTCTGCCTGATGTCTCCTGCGTCATTTTATGCGGCGGCAAGCGGGCCCCACCCCCTGCTCACCAACGGCAAAATGCTGCCCTATGTGTTTTAATGCCAAGCCTCTCTGTGAGGTACTGGCGTAACAAAGCTTGTGGAGGAGCAGGGCAAATTGGATAGCAACTTTCTGATTCCCACAGATGTCAGTAATTGTTGTCCTTAATAATGGTAAGCATAGATACTCTCACCATTATTCTGAGCACAAAATCCAGGCCACCATGTCATACTATAAATAATTTTCTTTTATTAGGGTGTGTATCAAGCATGAATTGAAATCTTGAATTGAGATTGAATTACAAAAAGGTCCCTGACTGTTCCTGAGCAGGAAATTGTTTGATGATTGACAGCTGAAGTACAGATAGATGTACAGTAAAGGGTACATTTAATTTGATTTGAAATCTTAGTCATTTATTACTGTTAGGCACAGAACGGAAAACATTACCAGGGTGTATGCGATCAGCTGACTGAGAAGCAACTCTAACCAATTTGTTTGAACATTCTGATTGTTTTAATTTTACTGATTGCTGATTTGTGAATTGTAACTTTGAGAAATTGATTAATTAATTTACACATGGTGCTTATTTCTGATGGGTAATGGTAACCTTTGCCCTGGAGATAGACCAGGGAAGTGGTATTAGTTTAAACAGCCCAGGATCTAGTGCAAATATTGGGTGCAAATGATTCATCCCATTGTATTTGTTGATGGAATGAAAACTCACCTTGTTGAAGAAAGCCATTGGCTGGTCGGTGAGAATCTTGGTGACCACATTGCATGCAGCCTATGACTCTGTGCAGCAGGGCTTGGTAACATTGCTGGCCTTGTCAGCAATGCCCACATCCCATGAAAGAAAAAGTAAACAAACATTCCAGGAACTACTCCTTAGGGAAAGATTTCAAGGCCTTGGAGAGAATGCAGAGGAGATTTACTCATATGCAGGACCACGTCTCCATCCCCGACCAATCCATCAAAAAATACAATGGGATGAATAGCCTTCTACAGTAACTCACTGCAAATTCTACAATTTTATTTGTGCAAAGACAACTAAGTATTTGAACAAACTGGCATTGTCAAATGAACTTGTTCTTAGTATTATTGAATGTTACCCCATAGAACAAGGCCATTCAGCCTGTTGTGTCTACATTCCTGTTCTTTCCTCCTAACCTGCAAAATTTTCTTCTTCAAGTATTTATCTAATTCCTTCTTGCAGGTTACTATTGAATTGGCTCCCATTACCATTTCAGGCAGTGCATTCCAGATCACAACGTGGTTTCGGCGAAAGGTAGTTTCAAATCAATAATTGGTTAGAGTTGCCTCTCAGTCAGCTGATCGCATACACCCTGGTAATGTTTTTCGTTCTGTGCCTAACAATAATAAACGACTAAGATTTCAATTCAAATTAAATGTATAAATTTAATTTTCCCTCATCTCACTTCTTGTTCTTTTGCCAATTACCTTAACTCTATGTCCTTGTGTTCCTGACCCTCTGCCACTGGAAACAGTTTCTCCTTATTTTTCTCCCTTTAACCTTCTCTGCTCTCAGGTGTATAATCTGAGCTCTGCTGGCCTCTCCACATAACTGAAGTCCTGCAGCCCTGGTACCATACGAGTAAATATCCTCTGCATCCTCTCCATGGCCTTGAAATCTTTCCCTAAGGAGTAGTTCCTGGAAAGTTTGTTTATTTATTCTCTCATGGGATGTGGGTATTGCTAACAAGGCCAGCGATGTTACCGAGCCCTGCTGCACAGAGTCATAGGCTGCATGCAATGTGGTCACCAAGATTCTCACCGACCAGCCAATGGCTTTCTTCAACAAGCTGGGTTTCCATTCCGTCAACATTTAACTCATCTGTGACCATTGAAAGCAGATCCTTCAGGTATGTGCACAGTGCCCAAGAAGCAGCCACGATGCCTACACACCCCTGAAGTCCCAGGTGCCACAGCTGTTCCGGCCACGCATATGCCTTCAGGGATGGATGCCTGGGGATAAGGGCTATGCACTGAAGACATGGCTATTCATGCCTATGAGGAAACCTCATGCTGCATCAGGGGGAAAGTACAACATCTGCCACAGGTCAAACAAGAATCATTAAACAAGCCATTGGGCTGCTAAGATGAGATTCAGGTGATAGGCCAATCCAGTGGAGCCCTGTAGTGTAACCCAGCGAGGGTCTCGCATTTCATGGTGTTCTGCTGTGCACTCCACAAGCTAGCAGTACAGAAGGATTGAACAATGAGGACATCATTAACTGCCACTCCTCCTCCAATAAGCAGGCTGCTGAGAGAGGGCACACGATAAGGAACCCTCAAAGGCATAAGGAAATGAGAGATGTATAAGAGAAGCTCGGGACTATCTCATACATACCCATTTTTTGTGAGCCTGATGCCCTTTTACAATCAATGCAGTAAAGACTCAGCTTGATAAGGACCTGCTGTTGCCTCCTTCATCTCACACTCAATTACCCATTTTCAAGGTTCGCAACAACTAATGATAAAGCTGAGGAGCTGAACAGATGTGATCTATTCCAAAACGAGCAACCCATTTTGGGAGAAAGTCTGTAGATGTCATCTAACAAGTCAGCAAGGAATGAAGGGATGATGAAGAGCAGCAAGTCTAATATTTATTGATTGGCACCACTGTATAAAATCTTAGCATTTTCAAAGTCTAAACATCCGTGAACCCCAAGGGCATCTAGGTGCTCTACTTAATGGGCTTATGTGTGCTTCTATGAGATGCGACCCCTGTGCTTGCAGCTGAGGTGAAGGCAGCCGGCTGATAATGCTTGTTCTGTGACTTGGGATGACCTTGGTGGTCATCCATTGCCTGGAGGGCCCCAGCATGCAGAGGGTCTCCTGAACAGGTGCAGGATTCTTCTGTGTTGTTGTGGCTACTGGAGCTGGTGTCACTGGCAGAGGGGCTGAGGAGCTACCATTCACGCTCCAAGAGGAGCCCTCAGATACAGAAGGCAGCCACTCCTTCTCCCTTGAAAGACACACTGAAACTCCATGCTCACCTGGAAGAGACTCCAGATGCCTCGTCCACTTCTCGCCTTGCCATTCTATGTTGAGTTCATGGACAAGGTCTGCAGGTCTGTGCACATCTCAGGCACCCACTGACTGGTTTGCTCAGTCTGGCTCTTCATAAGGGTCGCCAGCTTCTCAGTAATGGAAGCCATGAGTGCGAAATCCTGAGACATGGTAGTTCTCATAGCCTGGATGGACTCCTCCATCACCTACACACTGGTGCGCATGGCCTCTGGTAACTCCACCAGATTTTCCCATATCTCTCGATGCACCTCCAGCAGGTGGCTTGTTGATGATGAATCCAGAGGCATGTCATCAGCCTGGGGCTCTGCATGGCCTGGCATGTTGGAGGGGCGCAGGGGTCTTCTCTGCTGGTGGAGGGCTCCTCTGCAATGTCGCTGAGGCAATCGATTTAAACAAGGCAGCAGTACATGCAGGGCTGGTAGCTCTTTAAATATGGTGTCAACACCTGCCTTTGAGTCGAGTGGCACCGCCATTGGCGTCTCATTGCCCGCCGCTGATCGGGTTTGCCCGGCTGTATGACGCTCGAGCATAAGCAACACCTGCTTCTGCTGACACCGCCGGGACATGCAGCCTCTCAACAAAGTTTAGCCCTTAATATGTGACGTGGTAAGTCTCAGGGCACCCTGACATTTGAATCTGTGAAACATAAATATGAAAAGTGATGAGCGCCCTGTGATATTGGGAAGAAAAATAAACAGTTGCCTTCTCACCTAATTTTTAAATAAATGATATTCGTGTTATCAAGTATAGGACAGCATTATCCTGTTCCTCCTACACCCAGGGTGCTCACCGAAGAGCCTACAAGGAGTAAAGCGAGTGATTAAATTAGTAAATGAAGATTATTTCTGTGTACGGAATGATAGTTGTATTCCCCTAGATTAACCACTGCATGATGAAGCAATTGTACTTTGAGATGTTGCTAACAGATATGAGGTGTTATGTAAATGTAGGGCAGAATTTTTCTGATGTCTCTCACCCCATCACCCAATGGAGTGGCTGGGGAGAGCATCCCTGCCAATCAGGGCTGTCCTGCAGCCACTTAATGCTCTGAGGATTGGTTGGCAGTTCTGTAGCCCCAGAAGTGCCACAGGGAGTGGTGGCCACTGCTGGGACTACAAGCAGTCCACAGTCAAAGTGCTGAGCCTCAGACCACAGGGAAATCTGGGGTTGCGTGATGAGGAGGGCAGGGGAGACCTGCAGTAGGGATGGCAGTGAGGGGCTGGGGGTTGTGATTTGAAGGGCAGGCGGGAAGGGAGCAGCTGGGGGCTCAGACCTTGAGGGTCAGGAATTGATCAGAAAAGGTGGCCAGTAATGGAGGTGCCAACCTCCGAGACCTGAGGAAGATAACCTGCCAGGCATTGCCCTCCCTTCCCCACATCAATGAACCCCTCTCGCCAGCCTCAAAATTGAGGCCAGGGCAGGAAGCAGCTCATGAGTGGCCATAGAATGACCACTTAAGAGCCTCAATAGGCCCAAGGGCAGGCAGGCAGCCTGAATCCTCCCTCATCCCACCCTGTAAAATTTCATATGGGGAGGGAGCTTGCAGATAAGTGGCGGGAAGACCACCTTCTGAATGTTCTGTGCCCCAACCCCCTCATCAAATTCAACAGTGGGAGTCAGAGTGGGGGAGCGTAAAATCCACACTCATGTTACTGGACTATTAATCCAGAGAATGTAAATTCAAATGCGACCATGGTAGTTTGAGAATGTGAATTTAGTTTTAAAAAATCTGTTAGCAAAAACTTGCTTTCAGTAAAACAATTACCATCAATTATGGATTGTTGTAATACTCAGCTGGTTCACAATTGTGCTTAAGGGAAGGAAACCTGCTCGCCTTTCATGGTCTAGCCTATGGGCAGGATTTTGCCCTTGGCGGGGGGTGCTTGGAGGGGACAGTCGGGAAGCCGTCCGGCACCTGCAATTGGCTCCGCACCGTGATTTTACGTGGGTGGGCCAATTAAGGCCCGCCCTGTGTGAATCGCGAGCAGCAGTGCTGTGCGCTGCCTGTGCGGGTGGGGAGAGGTGGGAGAGCTGGGCCTGGCGTGCAGTTTGCACATGTGCGAGAAAGAGCTCTTCGATCTCCCTGAGGCACCGAGCTGCCTCAGAGAGATTGAAACGGTGCGTAAAAAAAATAAAGAGAATAAAAATTTAATGAAACATGTCCCATCGTGTGATTCTGTCACATGAGCTGGGATATGTTTTAATTCAAAAGTAAAGTTTTTATTTAATGTTTATTTGCTTAAGGAAACCCCATCCTGTTTGTGGATGAGGTTTCCTAAAAATTGTAAAGGCCATTTGGCCTTTTCACCGGCCCGCCAACCGTTAGGTTGGACGGGCAGCATAAATTTGAATTTAATTAGACTATTAATGGCCTTAATAGGCCTTTTAATTATCAGCGGGCACGCAGTCCACTCAGACGTGTGCCCGCCAAATGAAGTTTCGCAAGACTGTGTGATGATGTCAGGACAGACACCCAACATCATTGCGCACACTTGCACACCGAGCGTAATATTCTGCCCTATATGTGACTCCAGTCCCACATCAACATAACTGACTCTAAAGTGCTCTCTGAACTTACCTAGGGAGGCACTCAGTTGCTAGAAATGGAGAATAAATGGTGACAATAAATTGCCAGCAACATCCATTGTATGCTCTACAATTTCTTTGACATGAGTGACTAATCTTGGGGTGTATAGCAATCATTCTGTGCACAGAAATAGTGAATGGCTTTTTCACTTACTAATTTAATCCCCTGCTTTACTCCCTTTGGGCTCTTCACTCAGGACCTGGGTGAAGGAGGAACAGGCTTTATATCATTATTGTCCTATACTTGATAACAAGGCAAAAAATAAACAAAGCACCAGAGGGTAAAAAGGCTTGCATTCAAGTTAATATTTTCTAGTGAGGGCAAAGTACCACCAGCAACTATATGGCCAAACATGCCACCCTTGGTGTTGCCAAGGTACCGGTTTCTTCCTATTGATAGGGAAAGGAGGATTCGAAAATTATTTTCTTTCAAATGGCTGAAATGTCCATTCAACCAACTTCAAACACTGTTTGACTCCACTGGGAGAATTTTAACCACCACCCTTCCCCATAATGGGCGGGAGAGGGTAAGGGGGTATTAAATTAGCAAATCTGTGCGAAAACCTAACTAGCTTTGAATGTGCCTCTATCCAGTTAAAGCATGCCAGGTTTAGGGACATCCAATCAAACCACTCTGAAGAAGTGGGTCTGTGATTATCATGTCCAAACAAGGCTCCGTTATTCAGATTTTGGGAACCATTTGAATTTAATGTCTGGGGGCTGGATTTTCCAGGGATCTGGAGCCCAGCAGTAAAAAATTGGTGAGAATGCCAGATCCAGCAGTTGAATGCTTTTTCATACCACTGCTTGTGTGCCAGGAGGACCAAGAGTCCTTTCCTCTCACTCCCTCTGGAAAATATTCCACCATGATCTCCTCTGTTCCTGCTATCTGCAGACCTTTAAACCCCATTCATAATCTTCGCACCCACTCTCCGTGACTTTTATCTGCCCCACAATCTCTTTCTCCCTCTTCACTGCCTTGCTCCTAGGCCCCTGCTATGCCCTGATCTTCTCTGATTACTGGGAACCATCCCATTAATCAAATAAAGAGGCTGACTGGCTTTTGGGTGGGAAAAGTAAGGTAGAGATTAACTGAGCCCAATTTTATTAAGATACAGCTGTACTCCTTTCTAAACTTGCAATGCATATTTAAATTGATTATGTCCCCTATATTATTCAGCATTGTGATATATGCTGTGGTATATGGTTGCCATACACCATTGTTCACAATAAAGTGAACAATGCCCTTTGAAAAGTTTAGTATGAAAACATGGAGGTCTGACCAGCTTGCACACTGTGCAATTTTAATTTGTTTTGCTAACATACTACATGAAAATATGCTACACCAATTAACATGGAGCTAAAAACTCTACAAAATCTATCATAGTCATTGATACAAACGGTAACCAAACTGAAATATGATTTACTGCAGTTATATAGGAGTTTGGTGAGGCCACACCTGGAGTACTGTGTACAGCTTTGACCTCCTTACCTAAGAAAAGATTTACTTGCCTTGAAGGTGGTGCAACAAACTTCACTAGACTGATTCTTGGGATGAGCGGCTGCCCTGTGAAGGTGGTTGAGTGAAATGTTCCTATATTGTGTGGAGTTTAGAATGGGAGGTGATCTCACTGAACCATATACAATCCTTCGAGGGCTTAAAAGGATAAATCCTGAGGGACTATTTCCCCCAGCTGGAGAGGCTAAAACTAGGGGTCATAGTCTCGGGATAAAGAGCTGGCTATTTTGGATGGAGATGAGGAGAAATTTCTTCACTCAAGTGGTCGGGAATCCTTGGAATTCTCTACCCTAGAGGTACTAAGGAAATTAAGCAATATGGGATAAGGCAGAAGGTGGAATTGATGTGGAGGTACAGCTATGATCATATTGAATGACTGAACAGGCTTGAGGGGCCATAAGGTCTATTCCTGCTCTTATTTCTAATGTTGTTATGCTCTTAAGCGATATTGAAATTATGAGTCAATCTCATATTGTGCCCAGAATTCTACTGCACTTTGCTGTGAATCTTAGTCTTGATAACGAATATTAATCCGAATTTCCCAAGTGGCATGAGGTTTATCAGTCTCAGATTATGGAGAGAACAAAGTGCTTTCTTGCATTGCTCAAGCATTCCTCTGACTGATCCATCAAGGAGTGACATTAATGGGGGACTAAGGAAATTTCCATAAGGAAGTGCTTCAGGATAATTAGATGATTCAATCTTTGCAAATATTTTATGGAATTCAGCACCAGTTTAAAAAAAAAGTAAAGGGCAGGTGTTTAAATTTATGTAGTACAATATTTTTTCGGACCCTGGGGTCAGAGGGATTTATTTTGGACTGCACCAATCTTGAGCATTGACTCCAATTAGACCACAATTTACTTAAAAAAGCCCAAACATATGTAAATTATATGAAACTTATTTGCCATTTGTTTAATAATGTGTTGAAGACAAAGGATCTAGGTAGCTAGGTTAGAGAGCTATATAATAATGTTATTGCTCTAAAAAAATTAGAGAAGGAGCTCACCAGTTTAATTCAGTTTCCAAAATGATGGTGGAGGAAGGAAAATGCTTCATTTATCTTTAGCAAAATAAATGATTTTACAGGAGAAATAAGACTGAAGTCAAAGCAAACCTACTAAAAATTAAATGAAAATCAACTACAATGTAAGAATTATTTCACATTTGTGATAAACTCATACCTGGATTTATAAACATATATTATGGAATGCAATGAGCTCTGGATGCAGAACAAAAACTGTGAATGATAAGCATGTGTAGTCTCGAAAAGGTCCAGATTTGCAGTTATAATGACAGCAAGACTGTCAGTGCTAGCCGTCGTTACTCTGTGGAACTAATAGCAACTTCTGGCTTCTGTCCATGCATTGCTAAGTGCAGAAATCCAGGAGCTGCTGTCAGTGATTCACCACTCCTCCACAAGCTGCATTATTGATGTCCTTAAAAATAGAAAATTATTAGAAATCACTGAATTGACCTGAACTTCCACATTATATATTATTATCCTCACTGTAAAATGTCTTGAAAAAGTTAACATTTGTTTACTGAGGTGTAATTGGGTTATCAATGGCATATTGAGTCATGGGCCGAATTTTCCATTCCTGTTGGCGTTGGGTGTATTTGGCGGTGTGAGCAGACAATATGGTGTAAAGGCCAACAATCGGTTTCAAGACATTGTGAAACCAATTGGCAATCGTTTGCTCTGCCCATCAATGGCGGGCCTCATTTCCCACTGTCGGATGTCAGGAACTTCATTGCAATATATCTGCATATCATTGTAAGCTCAACTCGCTGGAATCATTCCCCCACACTGGATCATCTGAGCACATCAGCGTGATAGCATGCTGATGTGTTTTACAGCTGTACATATGCGACGTGAACCTGGCTAGCTGCACTTCGCTTGGAACTTCGATGTTTGTTCACCTACCATGCTTCAGGCAGCACTTGCAGTCATCAACACCAGGCTTCTCAGGTACCACATCATCACTTTTAGGGGTGCTCATGGGCAGGCCTCTACCTACCAGACCAGCTATAAGGTGAGGGTGGATTTTCAATGACTGCAGGGCAATGGCTGTATTGGGGAAGTGGGGTATGCCAGCATGTGTGTGGGGCCACAAGTTGATCTGTGCAAGTGGCCTCAAGATGGTGAAGGCTGAGGAGGTCGTCTCCAGAGGAGATGAGGCTAGATGAGGATGTGAGGGTATATGTGATAGAGTGAGTAGTAATGTTCCTTGAGCTGGCAGTGAGTGAGATGCCAGTGAATATGTAATGGGCTTGAGTGTGTGAGTTTAGAGTGATGAGGTAGTTGCCATACCCTGGCGGCATGGATGAGATCATTCATCCTCTTTCTGCATCGGATGGCCAACCTCTTCCGTGCAGCATTGGTACTGATCACCACTGCCATCGCCTACCAAGCCGGAGTGGTGAGATTGCTGGACCTTCTGCAGCCAGAATGGGAGTAGAGGGCATCATGGCAGGCTCCACAGCGTCCAAAAGGCATTCCAGGTACATGTCACGGAATCGGGGAGGCTGCAGCCTTCTGTGCAGCAGTCCTGGGCTGGAAGCACTGGCAGGTGTGTGTGTGGTTGCACTTTAATGATAGCATCCGGCATGAGGAAGCGGTGAGGTGACAATGTGGTGGGCAAATGATAGCCTGGCCGCCATCGAAACGATGTGTTTACCAGGAATGCATGATTAATGATTGGGAAAAAGTCATCATTACAGCCTACGGGTAAAACATTCTTTTCCCGGTCCGCTACCGCACTTAGTACAAATATCGGATGATTCCACCTATAAGTACTGCTGAACAACCTCTTTGGCCTTGAAAAAACTGTTATATTTGTGTAATGTTAAATTTGTCCTCGCCATGGTTAAAAAGTCCATGGATTTTTAAAACAAATTCTTTTTCAAGTTTTTTTTAATAATATTTCAACTTTCATGGGCAGAGTTTTGCCCTTGGTGTGCGGGCTCGGCGGGAGTGGTCATCGCTGCCCGAGATCAGCCCGCACTGAGATTTCATTCTAGCAGGCCAATTAAGGCCTGCCCAGTGTGGAACGTGAACGGCAACACTGAGCACTACTGGTGCGGGCAGGGAGAGGATGGTGATTGGGCCTAGTGCAAATTTCTCACATGCACACAAGATGAAGCACTGCTTAAAATAACTCATGAATAAAATAAAAATGTCATAAAACATGTCCCCTCATGTGGCTCTGTCACATGAGCAGGGTCATGTTTTAATTCAAGTGTAAAATTTTTATTTTATTTTTATTTGCTTTAGGAAACCTCATCCTGCCCGTGGATGAGGTGTCCTAAAAAGTGCAAAGGCCGCTTGGTGTTTTCACCAGCTCTCCAACCGTAAGGCTGGATGGGCAGCATAAATTTGAATTCAATTACCTTTTTAATGGCCTTAATAGGCCTTTTAATTGTCGGCAGGTGCGCTGTCAACTACGGCGCATGCCCGCTGAACGAAACATCGCAGGACTACGCGATATATCGCCCAACATCATTGCACATCATTTTATGCTCGGCCGGGTCAGGTGCGCGTCCACCCTCTGAGCTAAAAGTTCTGGCCCATATTTCAAGTTAGTCCCATGCACGTATCTTAATCTTTATGTCACTTTCTGTAAAATTATAAAAAGTGAATGATAAAACCTGTTTGTTATTTTCTGCTTTGCTTTCTGTGAGAAATTTTGAGTCCACTTGTCTTCTTAGCCTTCTTGATGACATCACTGTAGCCAGACACCAGAGCTCATCTATAGTTGGTGCAAGAATGAAATTAACATTGGGATGGGTGAAATCCATGCCAAGGAGATTGCTAGATGTTGGTGGGCAGCTTTCTTCGAGGTCAGCGAGAAGCTGTTACAATTTGCCACTGGACTGCAAAAGTTGATCAATCATTTTGGAAATGCACGATTCACATTAGCTATCTGAATATACGTACTATACGACTGAATATGAAGTGTAAGTATCCAATTGCAGCACAGTTTGGACACTGAACCAATTCATCTATAATGTTTGAATGATAACCATATGAGAGTGTTGTCCACCCATCAAACTACACTACATTCATTGCCCATCATAAAATTGCAAGACTGCACAAAACAAGTGGCACATCTTGACTTTGCTGGTGCTGACTCTTAACTGGTCCTATCTGATAATGACTATATATATAAAAAATAATCACTAACGTTTAAGATGACAGATTGAATAAAAATTTAATTTAATCTTATTTTACAGTCTCATGGTTTACATAAGAGAAATCAACGTGGTAATGAGCCACAAGGGAAGATTGGCTACTTAGGGATTGACATCATAAATATATCTGTTTTACACATTTGCAATGTTGCCATCACAGTGATTGCAGTTTTTTTTTCTCTGTATCACACTACAATGTGTTTGTCGGGCAATATACTTGCTTTATAACTATTGATATGATTTTTTTTTTTCTGGCTCCCAGTGCTAACGATCCTGTTCAGGCTCACTCTCATCTTACCATGTATCAGGAATGTTTGGCTAGCACCTTGCTACTGAAGGTAGTCTTGAAAAAGACTCCCAACACAAAGAAAATAAACTATAAATTATCATAAAATCTTAAAGGATTCTTTATCTGTACACAGTGTATTCATTCACTTTAACATCTTGAGACCCATCAGTCCATCCAGACCCTATCTCCAATTAGTTTGACATTTTTATGCCGTAGCACTTATGGATTTTAGAGACACTAATTCTTTTCTCTAGTATGATTAATATTTCTATAACTCTAACCGCTCCCCCATTTCTTTTTTAACAGATATAGAACCAGCTCCTTTTTAGGTACCTGTAACAACATAACAACTACATTCTCTGGGAGGTTTGGGAGTAACACTATATTACAGAATTCAGTATTAATATTGTGTATGATATATAACTACCTCAGAAAAAAAACAGCAGTACTCATACAGATTCAGTAACAAACTGTAATGTACACAATGTTGGTGCAGACACAGAGAAACTAATACCTGACTTTGCTTGAATTGCATTTAATTAGATTCACAAATTAATTCTATCACATTCTAATCTCAAATTTTCATCTTTTACTTCTGAGCTAAACAAAGGTAATTGGGATTAGGTTTTCTCTTTGACTGCTAAGGGGACTGATATTTGCAGGGAGGTTGGAGAAATAATGCTGACCTCAAAAATTGTGACCAGTTGGTCAGTCAGCCAGTTCTGGGTGATATGAATTATCACCCATTGCAACACTGGTCATTGGAGATTACCTAGGGTGATTTAAAAAAAATATTTTTCATGGGATGTGAGCTTTGCTGGTAAAGTCATGCAGGTGGAGAGTATTCCATTGTACTCCTGACCTGTGTCTTGTAGATGGTGGACAGGATTTGAGGAGTCAGGAGATGAGTTGCTTGCAACAGGATTCCCAGCCTCTGACCTGCTCTTGTAGCCATAGTATTTATATGGCTGGTCCAGTTCAGTTTCTGGTCAATGGTAACCCCCCAGGATGTTGATAGTGGGGGATTCAACAATTGTAATGCCACTGAAAGTCAAGGGGTGATGGTTAGATTCTCTCTTGTTGGAGATGGTCATTGCCTGGCATTTGTGTGGCATGAATGTTTCTTGCCATTTGTCAGCCCAAGCCTGGATGTTGTCCAGGTCTTGCTGCATTTGGACAGGGACTGCTTCAATAGCTGGGGAATTGCACATGGTGTTGAATATTGTGCAATAATCAGTGAACATTCCCACTTCTGACCTTATGATGGAAGGAAGGTCATTGATGAAGCAGCTGAAGATGGTTGGACCTGGGACACTGTCCTGAGAAACTCCTGCAGTGATCTCCTGGGACTGAGACAACCACAACCATCTTCCTTTGTGCCAGGTATGACTCTGACCAGTGGAGAGTTTTTCCCCTGAATCCCATTGCCTCCACTCTTGCTTGCGCTCCCTGATGCCACACTCTGTCAAGTGCTGCCTTGGTGTCAAGGACAGTCACTCTCACCTCACCTCTGGAGTTCAGTTCTTTTGTCCATGTTTGAACCAAGGCTGTAATGAGATCAGGGGCTTTTGTATTTAGGCTGCGACCAGCAAAAATATCAGAAACCATGCTCTTAAGCAATCTCATGGGAGATGCTCTAGCTTAATATACCATTAATGAGAACTGCTATTTAAACAAGCAGAAGTTAATATCTATCACAAATATAAGTAACATACCTTCAGAACTAACAATGGTGAAAATAATTGATCTCTGAGGACCAGGTGAGATTCTTATCAAAATTGTATTTTATGTCCCTAATTAGCCATACATTAAACATTTTATCCCTTCTTCATTTTAATAATGTTGATTGGTTACCTATCACACTCAGAGGCATTGCATAATTTACAAAATAGTTTTTGCCTTGTTCAGTATGTTGATAAGTTAAATTTCATTGTAATTCTAATTGACAAGAAAACAGAAAGCCTCAGAGTTCATGGTAAGCATATAAATGTGAAAGAAGTCTCTACACCCCTATATGGAAGCATTACATAGCAAACATTATGTCAACAGAATCTGCCAAGTTTCACAAAATATCTGGCTGGTTGATCCAGATAACAGATATGAGATAAAAATGTTTGATAACTTAATAACATTGAAGGATGCGAGCCTCACAAATGGAATAGTTATAGTACTGGAGCAAGCTTTTCAACAGCAGTGTTTCTTTCAACTTGTCGACTAGACTTAGAATTGTACGAACTTATCAAGAGAAAAGTACATTTAGCTAGCCCATCATGTCTGTTGCAGTGCCAACTTTTCAAATGGAACAATTTAACCTAAGATAATTTGTTTGCACTTACCTGTCTGCATATTTCACATTCTTCCTTTTCAAGTATTTATCAACTCATCTTCAATGCTTCAATGATCACTCATGGTAAAGCATGTTCTAATAATCTTCAGCATTCCTTTTATATGCCATCCTAAAACTCATGTGTAATTGATATTCATTCATGCTTCCTTTAAGTTATATTTAGGATTAAAAGCAAAGGGCTGATTATGTTTTAAGCAGACAATTCTGATGGAGGAGATGAATGAGATGTATTTGGTAAAGAACAGAACCAAATTAAAAAAGAGCAGCCAAAGCCTTGCTTGTTATATCCCCGATGTGTCTTAGACTTGAAAGAGGAATATCATATGGTTTGGAAAATAGGTCATTCACAGTGCAGGAGACATGTTATTTCTTTAAATTATATTCTCAGATCTAATGTTACAGAGATATTACTGTTAATGACTTAATTGTCAGAGAAATCAGAAAATGATTATGTCCCATTTTAGTGAAGTGAAACATTTAATAACTATTGTTATCATTGACTCTACTTGTAGCTTATAGAGCAGTGCACAATAGGATAGTGTTCTTGAATGTACCTCATAACTGTTTATATCTGATTGAAATACACTCATGTACTGGTTTTATTCTGTTCATAAACTTAAACTTTTTTTGCTACTCTCACTCTGTGGGAAGCACTGAGATGTAGAAGAAACCAAAATCCTTTTCTGAAGTGACCTTAATTGGGTATTCAATTACCAGTACCTGTATTTATCATTTACCATAAATCAAATGCCTGTTTCAGATGTGTCTGTCCTTTTAATATATCAAAAAGTTAATGCATGTCAGCAAAGGGACACAATGTCCCTTTTAGAATCATACAGCAGGAACTCTTGGATGGTGGGATTTTCCACCCTGCCAATTGAAAATTTGGCAGGGAACATATCCATGCCAAGAAGCGTTAATTGGCTGGTGATAGGACTTCTACCCTTCACTCAGGCAGATGCCCTGCCTCAGAGAGCTGTTGGCCAATCTGATTCTGCACTGAGGTTAAACTGTCTGGCCTACAGTGGCTGGGCAGCTTATCTTTACACCCTTTTTTGAAAAAAGGTATAACATTTGCAAATCTCCAATCCTCTCACACCACCTCAGGAAGATTGGAAAATTATAGCCAGTGCCTCTGCAATTTCTACTCTCACTTCCTTCATTATCCTTGGATGCATCTCATCCAGTCTTGATGCCTTACCAACTTTAAGTACAGACAGCCTATATAATACATCTTCCTTATCAGTTTTAAATGTTCAAATGTGTGAACTATCTCTTCTTTCACCATGACCTGAGCAGCGTAATCTTCCTTGGTAAGGACAGATGCGAAGTGTTCATTTAATACTTCAGCCATGCTCCCTGCCTCCTTGTGCAAATCCCTTTTTGGTTCCTAATCGGCCCTACTCCTGCCCTTACCAAACTTTTACTATCTATAAGCCCACAGAAGACTTTTGAATTTCCTTTGATGTTAGTCTCTCCTCAGTCTTTCTTTGCTTCTCTTATATGCCTTTTCAATTCCGCTCTGAATTTTGTATATTTGGCGTAGTTCTCAGTTGTATTACCCACCTGACATCTGATATAAGCACACTTTCTCTGCTTCATCTTAATCTGTGTCAGTTTCATTACCCAGAGAGCTCTCTCTCTGGATTTGTTTGCCTTACCTCCCCACTTCGTGTAAATGAATATACTTTGACTGTATTTGAAATATTTCTTCTTTAAAAGTAGCCCATTGTTCAGTTACAGATTTGCTTGCTGATTCCAACTGATCTGGGCCAGATCCATTCATACCCAATGAAGTTGGCTTTTTGCTGAGTTAATTATTCTTACTCTGGATTGCTCCTTGTCCTTTTCCACAGTCAACCTAAATCTTATGACACAATGATCGCTGTCCCCTAAATGCTCCCCTACTGACACTTGATTCACTTGGCCCACTTTATTCCCAAGAACTAGATCCAACAATGCTTCCCTTCTCATTGGACCCAGAAAATACTGCTGTACAAAATTCTCTTGAGCACAATCTGGGAACTCTTGCTCCTCTCTTGTGGGATGGTGTTATGTATACTATTCAAACATAAGAGTGGAGCAAACATTTGTTCCTTGGTGGTCAAGTTAAAAGAGTAATTTTTCAACTTTACATGCAATGAAAATAATTGGCAGCATACATCAAAATTTCCATATATGTTCTGGGTGACCAAAATCCCCAGGAGTAAGAGGTTGGAAGTTTACCCTTTAGAATATACACCTGATCTGGGAGGTGATGTGATGATCTGAAATTGATTTTGAACTTTGTGCCTTCTCAAAGTTGGATATAAAGCTCAATGAAGGCAAAATTAATGTACTTGGACTTTTACCTGTTACAAGTTTGCCAGTTTAAGTTTGTAATCTGTAATGTTTAGTTTCTTCAAATAAACTACACTGTGATATCCCGTTATCTGTCCTTCCATCATAGATAAAACAATAGGAAGATAATGTAATTCCTCCAAAAGTCACCAAGGCTAGAGAAGTTCCTACAAGTGAATGAGCTGAACTCACCAATAATGAGAAGTTAGTTCATTAAACATAGTTTTATATGATGGGAGTGCCCAGGCAGGCAAAGGCCGAGAATTCGGGTACCATCAGCCTGTGCAGCAGTGCCAGCATTTTCTTTCTAGATAGTGGAGGCATCAAAACTATTTGCTTGTTGAGGCCAAAATGCAGAACGGGAAGTAAGTTGGGTGGTCCTAGGGAACAGGAAAGGACACCTAGACAATCTATGTTTTCCTTGGTAACTGGAGTGCTGCTTAGTCGGTCCAGCTGCATTTTGGGAAGCCTCCCATTTTGAATTTTTTTGATGATCCTCATAGGCCGTGTGCACAGGTTCCAAGTAATCTATACACCAGCTGGCCTTGGCCTGAGCTGAGCCCATGGACAACATATTGATAATACGGCTGCCCATTATCGCATTATCGGCCCCACTGTATGTTGTAAAAGTAATTCCGTCAGTCACCTCCCTTAGATTAAAGTGCTCCATGTGTGTGTAGGAATTCTACTTTAAAAATGAATGCCATGAATAGTTGAGATATATAAATTGCAGTGTTAATTATTTTAATATTGACATTGAATTTGGTTACATTTAGAAACTCCACAGAATTTGTAACAATAATATTGGGCTTAAAAAGGAAATAATTTCGCTTTCTTTAGTCTAGCATCTGTACTTTCTTTAGTCTAGTATGTGTCAGGAAGTTCTTGTTTGTGTGGGAATTAGATCATTAATATTGTTAGAAACAGACAAGTATATAAGAATTAGCTTGTGTAAGCACTTAAATTTGGCAGGTAAGAAAAATACATAAATTATACAGGCAAAATAGCAGTCCAATCCGCCTGAAAGATTTGATTGATTGTTCTTTTAACTAATTGAACAAGATCTTTCCTACCAACTGATCGTGTTTCACTCAAAGAGTTGTTGGGATCCAGAATTGTACAGGCATTTGAGGATGAGGAACTTTGGGACAAAAAGCAGGAATGTGAGAATAGTATGACTCCTCTTCCAAAGGACCAGTATAGGCACGGTGGAGCGAATGGTCTCATTCTCTGCTGTAAGTTTCTTACCTCATTTTACAAAGATACCAAAAACCAGGGGTGGAATTTTCCATCTGGAGACTAAGTGTGGTGGCAGGCAGGAAAGTCCTTGGGTGGAATTGTCCCAGATTTGCACTAAGTGTGGTAGTGGGCGGGAAAAATGACATTGTACCTGCTGGCCACAAAGGCAGCTTCTCATGCCATATCGTCCCACTCCAGTCACATTAATTTTGCATTCCTGGAAAATACACCATTTTGATGGTGGGCAGGCTCTCATTCGCCTGCCATGCCATCACCTCGCCACTTCATCACGTATTTAAAGTGCAGCCGTGCACACACCTCTCAGTGCTTCCAGCCTACAACTGCTGCAGGGAAGACATGGCCCCAAAAGGCAAGAAGACTGCAGCCTGCAGGGTCAATGTCCCTCAAGCACCTTTTGGACGCAGTGGAGGCCCACTGTCCTCTAGCCCACTCTGGCCACAGAATGGGTAGCAGCATCACCAATCCAGCATTGGAAGCGATGGCAGTGGTGGTCAGCACCAATGCCCTTCAAAAGAGGGCAGCCAACCAGTGCTGCAACAGGATAAATGGTCTCATCCATTCCGCCAGGGTAAGTCACCCTTCTCATCGCTCTCAACTCCCACACTCACAAACCCACCACACATCCACAGGGATCTCACACCTCAAGGCACAACACCACTAACTCTCACACAAATTCTCTCTTCTCCATCAGGCTCATATCCTCTGGAGCTCACGTCCTCATCCTGTCCACGGCTCCGCTCACCACACAAACATTCCACACAGTACCATGTGTCCTGCTCACACTTTCTCCATCTGTTTTCACACAACAGAAACCTGCTCACATCAGCAGGGAGAGGTTCCAGACTGGGGCTGGAATGGCCCGCATTAGGCGCCTCACTCACTTTGAGGCGTGTGCTATCGTACTGACTGGTGAGGACATGGATCATGCCTACGGCAATGGTGAGTTCCTGCACCACATCATCCCTTCTCAATGCAAATGTGAGTGGTCTCTCTCCTGCTTTTGACTGTACTATGACATGTACTAATTATCTCTACTTCAGTTCACAGGGAGCTCTGCCAAGCGACCGATACCCTCAGCCAGCCAGTCACTCAGCTCCATCCATGTCCTCACCTCCAGCCAAGAGTTCTCCTCCCCTGTTGAAGAGCTGGAAATAAGCAGCCTGGAAGACCAGTCACAGCACCAACCCACACGCTCCACCAGTGGAGAGATACACACCTCAGTGGGACCTAGATCTAGAGCAGGTTCAGGTTTGCAATCTGGTGGTCACCGCATGGACACGTATCCGCAGTAGGAGGAGGCAGGTGCGGCTGAGCTCCCTGGCACTCAGAGAACTGCTGGGAATGAGGCATCTGTGAGGTCCGAGTCAGATGACAAACCTCTGGATTTGGCCTTCCAACTCATCCTGGAGAATCAGCAGAAGGCGTAGGAACATCACACAGAGCTGTTGGAAACCCTAACAGAATGGCATGCGAGTCAGAGGAGTGCGTCCGCCTGCTCTCAGATGAAGCGGTGCCCACATGTGCGAGTGTAGAGGTCTCCCTGGGGAGGGTGGCAGACACCATGGAGACCCTGGTCCTGCAGAATGCAGAGATGTGTGGAGACCTGCACTCCAGCACAGGAGCCGTGGGTGAGTTCCTGCAGTGGCAATGTGAGAGGGAAATGGGGCACCTCAACAGCCCTCCAGATGCTCCTTCCCCTCAAGGAGTCAGATCAGGCCCCCTGGGCACCCGAAGGGAGGAGGAGCAGCAGCTGGACACCCTGGGTCATCCCCTCAGGAATCGTAGGGGCTGTTTTCTCCCTCTGAGTCCCCTTTTCCTGTGACACCTTCAATCTTGTCCTCTGTCACCGCAGAGGGAGCAGCTGGCCCACAGGAGGACAGCCAGAGCAAGCCGGGCCCCCAAGTTCTCAGCTCTCCAGAGGACCCCCACAAAAGGGCTGTCTCCACCCCTGCTGTGGATGTCAGGGCAGCACCTAGAAGTCTAAGGAGTTCAAAAGTTAAGAAATTCTGATCACAGTTGTTTGCAAGGGTTTTGTCATTTTACAATTTGAAAATGTATTCATTTTCACTCAATAATGTGTGATAGTGTCTTTCAACTTAATTGACAGGCTTCGCAAATCCTCCCACTGCATCCCCCACCCCCAGCCAACTGGACGTTCAGCTGCATGCAGCCGGCCCATGAGTGATTCTGGAGGGAGAAGTGTGTGTGTGTGGCAGGGCCTTTCAGAGCCTTCTTCCCCCTGGACTCCATCTTCCCTTGGACTCCCTCCCCTCTCCACACTTCTTCCTCCCCCTGGACTCCTTTCCCTCTCTGTACTCCTTCCTCGCTCCAAACTCCTTCCCTTACACCTTCCACCCCCCTTTCACCTACCTCCCCAGTTGCCGTTTTCTCCCCCATTGCTCCCTCTTCCCCCCTCCCAATCTCCCCCCCACCTGCCACCTGTTTCCAGTCCCCCAGCTTCACCCTCCTAATACCTTCATTCCCCCACTCCCAACCTCACCACCCCGACACCTTTGTTCCCCCCATCCCAACCTCACCCCTCGATACCTCTTCCTTTCCCAGTCGATCTTAAGCCTTCCTCTCTCACGCACCACCACCACCACCACCCCCCCCACCGCCCCACTGGTACATCTTCCTCTCCAAAACACAGCTGGACCTTCCTCTCCAGTCCCTCAACCATCATCCGTTGTGAGCAGACCCTCAATGGTGACTTTCCACCTTCGGTGAGCTGCTTCACAGCGGAGCCAAGTCCATGAGAATCCACCCAGCATGCCATGGATATTTTTTCAGTGTGCCGTTGATGTTGGGCTCCAGCATCTTCTGCTCCTTGGATGTCCGTGATGTGAGCAAGGCCCTGACGGTAAGTCCCGACTTCTGCACGTCACCACATTTGTCCGGATGTGTTCTGCACTGGCGTGTTTTCCCACCAACGTGAGTAGATGATCCAGGGTGGGGGTATGATTCCGGTGGGCTGGCCTTATTATGATGTGCAGATGTGTTACAATGAGGTTCCTGACTTCCGATGGTGGGAAACGCAGCCCACTATCGACAAGCTGAGCAGCATTTGGCCTTCTCGCCATATTGTCTGCTCTCGCCGCTGGATACACCTGAGGGCAGCAGGCACAGAAAATTCCACCCTTTGAGATTCCCACTGGGCAGTGGGTCAGATTTACCTGCCCTATTTTCTGCTGTTCAGCTCATTAAATATATTGCAGTAGATCGAGAGAGTTCTCCATTGTCCTGGCCAGCACGTATCCCTCAACCAACATAACTAAAACAGATTAATTGGTCAGCTATCTTTTTATTATTTGGAGGACCTTATTTGTTCCATTGCGACAGTGGTCACACTTCAAAAGTACTTCTTTAGCTTTGAAATGTTAGGGGCAATCCAGGGGATGCAAATGGTGCTATATTTTCTTCTTTCTAATGAATACCTCTGGTAATTGGCACTAGCTTTTAAGCACTTCTTCTGCCTTATATATTTTTCTTATTCCTGGTTCCCTTCATCTATTTTAACGGTGGGAGCAATTTGTAAAAGCTCTGGCATTGATAAGAGTTCAAAATGATACCTAAGGCTATTTTGGTTAGCCAGTCAAATTCTCATTTCTATAAATTGGTATTCATAGATATACTCAGATCAATCTTGGAAGTGCACCACTCAAATCAATGCATGAGAAATTTCTTTGATGGCCCACAGAACCTCACTGACTCGGAAGAATTAACTTGTTCATGTCACCTTAAAGGTTAATACTGCATCGTGTCAGACCATACTCATTATATTATTCAAGGGAACTAAGAGTTATCTGGCAACTGCCATTGGGGGAGCAATGTACTTATAATAACCATTGCATGTGAACTTCTCTACTATTTAAGATGTATTTATGTAGGCAACTTGGATTCAAAGCCAGAAGGTGGAATACACACTTTGGGTACAGAGAATAATGGACAAAAAATTCAACAAGGTCTGTTGACTGTCATATATCAGTTCCTGATATGTACTCTCAGCATATGAAGATCTGCACTGGCAACATGAATCTGTAAAATCTATCCTTATATTGTCATAGGAAAAATTAGAAAATCCAAATCAATTTTCCCTGGAAAATATTAGGGAAAATTTGTTGACTATTCTATTTGTTCTTCAGAACATCTTGTCTCCAATGGTGACCAAAAAACTGAAGGTTAGTGGTTTCAGGTCAAAGGTGATCATGCTTAATAACTTTTTTAATACAAGTGTTTCACTCTCAATTTCCCAAGATAGCACTATTTCTTGTGCTAGATTTCTATCTGAATATGGTTAGAAGGATAATCTTAGGCAATTTCCCAATACAATTTGGATCAATTTTAAATTTCTTTGGATTTAAAGTTCTATTTTATCAACCATTTATAACAGTCCTCTGAAGCGCACTTGTGTAGAAAGTAGAAAACGTTCACAAAAGATTGGTTACCTGTTGATTACTGAGCGCTGCATTATCACAAAGTGTGACATGAACTGAAATGCCTAAGTCTTTGCTGATGTATTCAGCAGCTATTTATATTGTAGTACTCAGGGAGAGAGTGCTTTTTACAGTCAATCAGGGTGCAATAAATAGATTTTCAGCTCAACTGTTATATCCTCAGACCTTCAATAAGCATACTTGTACGTGGCTTGTTTAGTAGCACAATGCAATAAGGTACTTGATCAGGGAGCGATGATTAATGGAGTCTCCGCATGGGCAAGGACAGAAAAATGGAGGGAAAATAATAACATTAGTGAAAAAGACAGGTTTTACGTGCGAGTTTACGTGCCCAATCGGGGCGGACTTGTTCGGTAGTGAGATCAGAAAATCTTGCGAGAAGGCCCTAGGCACGATTCCCCGAAACATAAATCCAGGAAGTGATTGGCCCTCCCTGACAGTGGCGAGCTGTGTTTCCCACAGCCGGACATCGGGAACTTCATTTGGATATATTTGCATATAGTTATTGTGGCCACATACTGGAATCACCACTGCTCCCCACGTCAAATTTAAATCCCACATTAGAACAGCATGATTTACAACTGCTTTTAAAAGGCCTGCGACGGGTGACCTGAACTTTGAGGGGAACTTGGAGGTGAGTGCACACAACTTAGCACAGCACTTGCGATGATCCCAATGCAAGAAAGCAGCTCCATGGATTTGGGCGGGGTCGGTCGGTTGGTCGGGTGGGTGGGGGGGAGGATCACAGGCAAGTCTCCACAGTGGCATCTTCATGGCTGGATTGCGGTGCCGGGGCTAGGGCAATGTTCCAGAGAGAAGGGAGCCTCAGGGCAAGGGCAACAGTGCCAAAGA
The DNA here is from genome assembly GCF_017639515.1 of Carcharodon carcharias. Lineage (NCBI taxonomy): Eukaryota > Metazoa > Chordata > Chondrichthyes > Lamniformes > Lamnidae > Carcharodon > Carcharodon carcharias. The sequence continues at coordinate 40,025,035 of NC_054480.1, read as the reverse complement.
GAAGGGAGCCTCAGGGCTAGGGCAACAATGCCAGAGAGAAGGGAGCCTCAGGGCTAGGGCAACAATGCCATAGAGAAGGAAGCCTCAGGGCTAGGGCAACAGTGTTGGAGAGAAGGGAGCCTCAGGGCTAGGGCAACAATGACAGAGAGAAGGAAGCCTCAGGGCTAGGGCAACAATGACAGAGAGAAGGAAGCCTCAGGGCTAGGGCAACAGTGTTGGAGAGAAGGAAGCCTCAGGGCTAGGGCAACAATGACAGAGAGAAGGAAGCCTCAGGGCTAGGGCAACAATGTTGGAGAGAAGGGAGCCTCAGGGCTAGGGCAACAATGTTGGAGAGAAGGGAGCCTCAGGGCTAGGGCAACAATGTTGGAGAGAAGGAAGCCTCAGGGCTAGGGCAACAATGTTGGAGAGAAGGGAGCCTCAGGGCTCGGGCAACAATGACACAGAGAAGGAAGCCTCAGGGCTCGGGCAACAATGACAGAGAGAAGGAAGCCTCAGGGCTAGGGCAACAGTGCCAGAGAGAAGGAAGCCTCAGGGCTCGGGCAACAGTGCCAGAGAGAAGGAAGCCTCAGGGCTCGGGCAACAATGCCAGAGAGAAGGAAGCCTCAGGGCTCGGGCAACAGTGTTGGAGAGAAGGGAACCTCAGGGCTAGGGCAACAGTGCCAGAGAGAAGGAAGCCTCAGGGCTAGGGCAACAGTGCAAGGGAGGGTCATGATGGTGATGGTTGCACACTAACACATGCGGGGTGGGAGGGGTGGGGGGAGGGGGGGGCGGTTGGGGTGCAGGGTAGAGGGGAGGAAAATGGACAGGCAAATGGAAAAACATGTCAAAGGTAAGCACTCTCCTGCAGCTGCTTAACTTGAGCTCAACTGACATGCTTGGAGTCAGGCTAGTCAAGCAATTGTGCCCACCCAAGCAGCACTAATGTTTGAGAGTGCCAATGACTGCTCCTCTACTTTTCACCCCTCGCCCACAGACTTCAAATCAAGTGAGTGCTATTGTGCTGTAGAACCACTGGGCAACTGGGCAAGTTTGAGGATCCCCTTGGGGAAGGTGACTGATGGAGGAGTGCGCTCCTAATCCCTTGCATTATATTTAAGTAGACATTGAAAAGTCACCCTCATGGCCCATGCAAACCACGAACCCTTGTAGTGCAGGTTAGGACAATGCCTGTGCCTGAAATGAGAGTTTAGGATGCAGTCGAGTGGCCGAAGCTATCACCACTCGGTCATGTGGAGGGTGGGATTTTGGTCAACCATCATGCTCACAAAACACTGGTGGCTGGGACTCTCTGGCATGTGGAAAGGGGCCTTGAGAGGCAGTTTCAGGTGATGACTTAACCAAAAGTGGTCCTTAGGAGACAATTTCTGACCCTCACATCTTTCTTTATACTGCAGTGAGGAGACCACCAGGAAGATGGAGCCTGGTGACCTCGCTGTCTAATGCTTATAGGCAGGAGAGAAGAAGGAGAGGAATGTGATGGAGGCATCTTTCTTGCCAAAGGGAGGAGCAGAACCATCAAGACCAAGGGGCAGCAGGGCCTCCTCCACACACAGAGGATGAACCCCAGAGAGCCGTCATTCGTAGGCACTTCACCAGACCCAAGGTCTATAGATGGCACATGTGCTACTTGCAGATGAGTGAGGACCAGTGTCGCCAACAATTGTGCATGTCAAGGAAACTGGTCACGCACATTTGTTGCCTTCTCCTGATTTGGCGCCCGGGGGACTCGGAGGGCATCCATTGCCAGTGGCAGTGAAGGTCGCTGCTGTGCTCAATTTCTATGGCAGTGGCACCTTCCAGGGCTACACTGGCGACTTGTGCAGGGTTTCGCAAGCCTCCACCACAAATGTATCCAGGAGGTCATGGATGCCATTTTTGCCAAGGCTCCAACTTTGTCAACTTTGATAGAGATTGGGTGAGCCAGGAAGCAAGAATTCAGGGATTTGCTGGGATTTCCGGATTCCCACAAGTGCAGCGTGCCATCGACTGTACTTATGTGGATCTTAAATCTCCCTGGCAACAACATTCCAGCATGTGAACCTGCAAAGGCTTCCACTCTCTCAATGTTCATCTGGTCTTTGACCATAACAAAAGGATCATGTAAGTTTGTACAAGATACCCCGGAAGCGTGCACGACTCATACATCCTCAGCAGGTCTGATTCCTGGCATCCTCCAGGGACAACATAGGCTGCAGGATTGGCTCCTCGGAGACAAGGGCTGCCTGCAAAGGATGTGGCTGATGCCACCTGTGCAGCAGGCTCAGACTGCTGCTGAGAGAAGGTACAACGAGGCTCATGCCACAACCCAGAGTTTGGTGGAGCCCACCATAGGGATCCTGGAAGTGAGGTTCCGGTGCTTTGACAGATCTGGTGATGCACTCCCCAGGGGGTGCCATGCATCATTGAAACCGGACTATCACTGTGCTCAAAAGGTTACACACTGCACAAGAAAGAGGCCCTGGACTGCGACACACTTGCCTTCATTTTGTGCAGGAAACAAGGTTTCACATCTGATTGACATGAACACTGTTCAACATTACAAGGAGTCATAGACACGGAAACATTCTTGGGAGTATATTTACAATGGTCAACATTAAGTACAAGTGATTAACACCGGTGTCCATGTTGTGCAGCTACATCTTCTTCACGCTTGGCCTAAATAGCCAAGTGGTTATGGTACTCGGTTTGTAACCCCAAGATCAAGAGTTCAAATCTCACAATGGCAAACTATGAAACAATGTAACTTCATCTGAATAGGAACAGATGGAAACGGGTTTGTACTCGAAAGAGTTACATCTTCTTCACGCTTGGCCTAAATAGCCAAGTGGTTATGGTACTGGGTTTGTAACCCTAAGATCAAGCTGGGTTTGTAACCCTAAGATCAAGAGTTCAAATCTCACAATGGCAAACTATAAAACAATGTAACTTCATCTGAAACAGATGGAAACGGGTTTGTACTCGAAAGAGTTACATCTTCTTCACGCTTGGCCTAAATAGCCAAGTGGTTACGGTACTGGATTTGCAACCCCAAGATCAAGAGTTCAAATCTCACAATGGCAAACTATGAAACAATGTAACTTCATCTGAATAGGAACAGATGGAAACGTGTTTGTACTCGAAAGAGTTACATCTTCTTCACCTTTCTAATCCTGCCGCTACGTCTTGGTGCTCCCCTGACATCCGTAATGGAGGTGGATGCAGCCTGCTCACTGCTACATCCTGTTGTCTGTGATGACCTTGGTGGGTGCCATCTGGAGGGTCAAGTCGTGGAGGGGCCCAGTCTGCTTTTGAGGTCCTGCTGTGTAGCAGTGAGACCCTCCTCGGCCTGTGGAGCCATGGACCTTCATGTTAATCATGCTGTACAGGCAAGAATCATCTTTGTTAGTGGTTTATTCATCCAGTTTGCCAGGCTCTTTGTCTACCTCAATTTTTTACCAACAATTTTTCCCATCAGCCTCAGACTTTCTAAATCATGATGTCTTCTTACATGCCCCAAAAATTCCAACCTTCCCTCCCTGTGAAGAACACTTACTGAGATTAATTTTCCATTTACATGTCTATTCTGCAAAATCTTAATGTTGTCTTCAATGCAGTCTTCCTCAGTATTATTTATACCTTTCAATTTGATGCCTGGTAATTTTTATGTTGTCCTCACAATTCCTGAGTCCAGACTATTTACATAAATGGCGAATATTTGTGCAATGTAGGCTGTCAGTAGAAGGGGTGGGATGGGGGAAGTATATCACAGAATCACACCGTGCAGAAGAGGCCATTTGGCCTATTGAGTCTACACCGACACGTGAGAAACACCTGACCTACCTACCTAATCCCATTTGCCAGCACTTGGCCCATAGCCTTGAATGTTATGACATGCCAAGTGCTCATCCAGGTACCTATTAAAGGATGTGAGGCAACCTGCCTCCACCACCCTCCCAGGCAGCGCATTCCAGACCGTCACCACCCTCTGGATAAAAAAGTTTTTCCTCACATCCCCCTAACCCTCCTGCCCCTCGCCTCATGACTGACTCTTCAACTAAGGGAACAGCTGCTCCCTATCCACCCTGTCCATGCCCCTCATAATCTTGTACACCTCGATCAGGTCGCCCCCTCAGTCTTCTCTGCTCCAACAAAAACAACCCAAGTCTATCCAACCTCTCTTCATAACTTAAATGTTTCATCCCATGCAACATCCTGGTGAATCTCCTCTGCACCCGCTCCAGTGCAATCACATCCTTCTAATAATGTGGCGACCAGAACTGCACACAGTACTCCAGCTGTGGCCTCACCAAGGTTCTATACAACTCCAACATGAGTCATATGGACTCGAAACGTTAACTGTGTTCCTCTCCACAGATAAGACCATAAGACCATAAGACATAGAAGCAGAAATTAGGGCATTCGGCCCATCGAGTCTGCTTCACCATTCAATCATGGCTGATAAGTTTCTCAACCACATTCTCCCACCTTCTCCCCGAAACTTTTGATCCCCTTATCAATCAAGAACCTATCTATCTCGGTTTTAAATACACTCAATGACCTGGCCTCCACAGCCTTCTGTGGCAATGAATTCCATAGATTCACCACTCTATGGCTAAAGATGCTGTCAGATCTGCTGAGTTTTTCCAGCTATTTTTGTTTTTAAGATTTCCAGCATCCACAGTATTTTGTTTTTATCCAACCTGACCTCCCTACTTTTGTAATCTATGTCTCAATTGATAAAGGCAAATGTCCCATATGCCTTTTTCACCACCCCACTAGCATGCCCCTCCGCCTTCAGAGATCTATGGACGCCAAGGTCCCTTTGTTCCTCGGAACTTCCTAGTGTCATGTCATTTATTGAATACTTTCTTATCAAATTATTCCTTCCAAAGTGCATCAACTCACACTTTTCAGGGTTAAGTTTCATCTGCCATTTATCTGCCCATCTGACCATCCCGTCTATACCTTCCTGTAGCCCAAGACACTCAACCTCACTGTTAATCATCCGGCCAATCTTTGTGTCATCTGCAAACTTACTAATCCTACCCCGAAAATAGACATCTATGTCGTTTATATAAATGACAAATAATATGGGACCCAGCACAGATCCCTGTGGTATGCCACTGGACACTGGCTTCCATTCACTAAAGCAGCCTTCTGTCATCACCCTCTGTCTGCTACAACTAAGCCAATTTTGAATCCACCTTATCAAATTTCCCTGTATCCCATGTGTATTTGCCTCCTTTATAAGTCTCCCATGTAGGACCTTGTCAAAGGCTTTGCTGAAATCCATATAAACTACGTCAACTGCACTACCCTCATCTACACACCTGGTCACCTCCTCAAAAAATTCAATCAAATTTGTTAGGCATGACCTCCCTCTTAAAAAGCCATGCTGACTATCCTTGATCAAACCTTCCCTCTCCAAGTGGAAATAGATTCTCTCCTTCAGAATTTTTTCCAATTGTTTCCCTACCACTGACGTGAGACTCACTGGCCTGTAGTTCTTTGGCTTACCTCTACAACCCTTTTTAAATAGCAGAACCATATTACCTGTTATCCAGTCCTCTGAAATATCCATCAAGAAAATTCTGAAAAATGTTGTTATGTGGTAACATTTTATACATCGATTGAGAAAACATATTGAACATTTTTATAAGCTATTGAGTTACAAAATAAACACCATGGCTACCTTAGTTTAAATGAGTGAGCCAAAAACATAGATAATTGGAACTTACTGCACAATGAGATTTTCCTACAGTTATATCTGCTTTCTATCAAGCAATATGACTACAGCAAAGTTCAACTTATGTTGTAGTCACCTCTGTCAAGCACAAAGCACAAACACTGGTGACAGTTTACTAATAGCAGGCAGGGTTGCCTTCAGTCAACTGCATTGGATAAAGATGGAATTATAGTTTCAAGTTATAAGGGAATACCACTCAGATCAACTACCTACAGACTAATATTATATAGTATTTTTGTAATAAAGCACGTTTTGCATGATAATGTTGTGTTCCGACAGGATTAGCCACTAAGAAAACAGAGACAAACTGTAAACCGAATTAATAAATCACATCAACACAAATTTAGCAATAAGTTTGGATCATAATTTCCTTTTTATGAGGAGCACATTAGTGAAAATGCTGTAACAATCATGTAATGTTGTGTGTGTGTATATATATATATATATATCTAAGGGGGAAAATGACTAAAGGTAATGAAAACATTTTAATGTCCCCCCCACCCCTGCAACTGCAAGTTCTTTGGATTTGGTGTGTCTAATGTTGAATGATTCCAGTTTAAACCATATTAACCTGTAGGTTGAGGAAATTTTTTAACGTGGAGATTTCTAAGGGCATAGAATACTTTCCAAGGAGTAATTGATGCACGGACTATTCCATCATTTTAGAGAAGGTACAAAATTATGGGAAGGGCAAACGGTAGGGGGATTTGTTTTGCATTGTTCTACTAAGTGGTGACATGGTCTTAAGTGACTGAAAGGTTTCCTTCTGTAGTGTAATTTTCTAAGTTTTTACATTAGGGATTCACTGCTATTTGTTTAGCAAACTACACCTGTATCACTTTGTTTAAATGGCTAAAATTCAAATGGTATTTCCTAATCTTGTGTAGCACTTAGTCAATCTGGTTGGCTTTTCATGGATGATCCCTACTGGATGCAAGCCACATGAACATCATACTTGTTTTCTAATTGCATCACTGCACATCTGTGGAACATCAGGATTTTCCCCACTAATTGAAGAATATTGTAACAGCCACTCTATTCTGCAAACTGCTGCCTGATATAACCCAGAAGCTGAATTGAAACCTAGCTCTCCTCTCTTCGTTTAGGAGTGGGTAGAAGCCCTGTCCATTAAGGCTGCTTTGCATTTCCCTATTACATCGGGTCACAATCTACTACCCAATGGTTCTGCCAGACTGTTTGAAACTGTTAAGGAAATTTGGCCCATAACTGAATTAGTTCTTTTCTTTCATTTATATGTATTTGAACAATCAACATAAGAAGATTGGGTGAATAGTATTCTAATAGTAATGATCCATCAAGAAAGCCTTTGGTATCATATTGCCTCATACAACAGTTAGGATCAAGGCTGCTGGGAGGGATGTTGGGGGGGTGGGGGGGGGGGAGGTGGTGGGCGGAAGAGAGGAAGGGCCAATCATCTAATGCAGTTAAGTATGACTGATGTTGGTCAGGCACTTGGCATCCCCAGTTAGCCAGAGAATTTGGTATTTATGATACAGCAGGGATCAATAAGGAGGTGCTAAGAGTAGGGCAGTTTTCTAAATGATTTGTAGGTGTTCAACAGGTTTCAGACATTAACAATAAAATACACTGTTTGGAGGAAATTTAAAAGTGCTGACGACAACTAAGTGCTCACTGCTGACACTTTTTAGATGACTTTGCATGCAATCTGCAGCATTTAGTCACCAGTAGTGCTTATAATTAGATACAAATGTGCTTGGTTTGTACCTAATACTTTGCACAGCCACCAGCACAGACCCAGGATCAATCTGCAGTATGAAAGGACAATGAAACTATTCAGCATCTGTCCTCCCTGCAGATATTAGAATAGTGCCCTTTCAGGTTCTACATTTTGTAGTGCTACAAGATCCTCCTTACTCATTTGGAAGATTGCACTTCACTTTCAGAAGAGTACCAAATGACCACTGAGTGTCCTGGGATTTGTCAGTTATTCAGTAATATATAAAGTCTAAACTATCCATTCATTTTATACAGACAGGTTGTATTTAAGCGATTACCAATGCATATCCAGAGGGCTGCCACCCAAAATCTGAATAAGAGAGTTGTGTATAATCACAGCACACCCAGACGTAGATGTTTAATGGTACAATAAGTACTGAAGAAAGAGTGAAGTAGCAATATTTTGTAGCTTTTTCAAGAGTCAGGAGAGTTGGGCGGGTAAACAATCCAGTTTTTTTGTGGAATGATATCACAGTGTGTGGTCCAAGTGCCCAAATGATTAATACATTCTTTTGTCCACTATTTTAAAAGGAACTAAGCTATATTTTACTGAAAGTAAAGTTCATAACTTTGTCAAAATACTGTATCAAACTAATTTGACTGTTCAGTTTTATATTACTGACTTCAGCATATTACTGTTCACAGTAACACCAGTTAATAGCAACAGATTTTAATTGAATAATTAACAGAAAACATGTGAAAATTTACTGTATAAAAACACCATTAACTAGTAATATATTATACTGCTTGTAAATTTTATATTTATCAAGGTAGAAAAGGAACATTAAATCTATGTGTCTTTGATTGGTGAGGCAAGGTTAGATGGAGCACAGATGTCTTCATACATTATCCTGATTTCCACATCGGTGAGACCATTTCACTTGCAACTCCCTTATTGTTTATACTGTTCCTAATGCCATTGTCTCATTAATGACAAATGAAAGGGACAGCAGAGAGTAAAAGAATTTGAAATTGGTTCAGGGAGGAGGGATATGGAAATGCACAGTGAAGCTTTTAAAAAGGATCGGACACAACAGGCTTGGCTATAAAGGTTTAATAGCCTTTCTTATAGCATTTGCTTTTCCAGAAAATAACCTTTCCTAAACATTTCAAACCTATAACAATTTCCTTTAATTGCCCCATTATAAAGTATTAACATGAAATTCAAAGGATGTGTATTAAATATTCTGCTTTTGTAAGGGAATTGATCTTGGTCTAAGAACTGCTATATATTAATTCTTCATAATTCCAGGATAGTTGTAACTGAGGAATTTTGATCTCAAGACTCAACCTGATGTGCAATTTATAATTACTCTTTTCATTGGACCATCAGTCATTTAGAGATAAACATAGAACATTTCAGACAGAACAAAGGATTGAGTAGGATTGATCATTTCTACTTCCCAGATGTGCAATTCAGTCAGTATGTTTGCAAATATTGAACTGCAACACAGTATTCCAGATCCTGCAAGAATATATCTGTGAATGTGAGGTTGTATGCACAGGTATTTGGTGTTGAAAATATCTGAAGAGGTTCTAGTGAAAGTAGGTGGTAGGCCCTGACCTTTATTTTATGTCTGAAATACCTATTTGATCCTATTTAAGCACAATTCGAGTGATTTGAATTTTAATATTTTCCATTGAACATAATTCCTTCATTGTTTGGCAGGGAGAATAAACAGATAACCAATGGCCATCTGATATTTACGTTTTTGCAATACTGCAACTCTTCATTGTGACTTACATCATTATACTGAATTCTGGGAGGGCAAAATAGGTTGTTGAACATTCTTGAACTATGGTAGTTCTTTTTTTAAGGGTGGATTTGTGTTGAGGAATTATGTTCAATGGAAAATATTAAGACTGAGATCGCTCAAATTGTGTTCAAATAGAATCAAATAGGTATTTTAGACATAAAATGGAGGTCAGGGCCTACCACCTTCTTTCACTGGGAACCTTTTCAGATATTTTCAAAACCAAATACCTGTGCATACAACCTCACATTCACAGATATATTCTTGCAGGATCTGGAATACTGTACTGCAGTTCAATATTTGTAAACATACTGACTGAATTGCACTTCTGGAAAGTAGAAATGATCAATCCTACTTAATCCTTTGTTCTGTCTGAAATGTCCTATGTTTATCTCTAAATGACTGATGGTCCAATGAAAAGAGTAAATATAAATTGGAAATCAGGTTGAGCCTTGAGATCAAAATTCCTCAGTTACATCTATCTGGGAATTATGAAGAATTAATATATAGTAGTTCTTAGACCAAGGTCACTTCCCTTACAAAAGCAGAATATTTAATACACATCCTTTGAATTTCATTTTAATACTTTATAATGGGGCAATTAAAGGAAATTGTTATAGGTCTGAAATGTTTAGGAAAGGTTATTTTCTGGAAAAGCAAATGCTATAAGAAAGGCTATTAAACCTTTACAGCCAAGCTTGTTGTGTCTGGTCCTTTTTAAAAGCTTCACTGTGCATTTTCATATCCCTCCTCCCTGAACCAATTTCAAATTATTTTACTCTCTGCTGAATCACAGATCAATTCATTTTCATTGGGAATGCTACAGCTGAGCCAGCATTCACATACTTGGAAGACACTGTTCCATAAACCAGTGATTCAGAGCATAAAAGTATGGTCTTACATGTACATTTAGTTCACATAAATGACTTTTAATTCTCTCATCTTTGGCTAAAAATGCCTCACAACATTCAACATAAGTCTCTTTCATTACTTTAAGAACAAGTCATTCCCCCTTAATTGTTTTTCAAATGAGCTGAGATTTACTTCCCTTAACCACTCTTCAAAGCTCAATAATTCTAAGACTTTGAAACATCTCCATTGCCCTTCTTTGAACCCTTGCCAGTGGTTTCATATATTTTGTGATTATCGTCACATAATATTTCACTTGTTTTATTGAATGTCAATATAATTTCCTTGGATTTGTGTTCTCTGGAACTATTTATACATCTGACATTCTATTTGTCCTTGCAACTGCTGTTATGGTGTTATGGTGCTTCTACTGTTTTGCCAGTTGTCATATCAAGATATCTGCCACATCTATTTCTTTGCAGATATATCACAATTACACGCATGATTTGCAATTTACCATTTACTTGTCCAGTTGCCAAGACTCCCTAAATATCAGAATTCAATGATTTTCTGTTGGACATTGTTATTTTCCGCATAATTTATTGTCTGCAAACTTACACATCTTAAGGATACTACTTGGATCAAGATTAGTTAGGGATAGTCTACATAGAATGAGGTTCCAGGCATAATTCATTTTTATTGCATTGGAATGTCAGTTTGGCTTAGTTGGAAACACTCTTGCTTCTGAGTCATATGATTATGGTAGAAACTCAGACTTGAACATAGAATAAGATGACACTTTAGTACAGTAATGATGGAAGGGTACATTGCTGAAGAAGTAATATGCCAAATAAGACATTAAACTAAAACCCCAAATACTCAATTCAAGGAATACAAGATTTCATCATGGAATTCTCCTAGTATCCTATCCAATAAAGCTCTTTCAACAATTAAGGAAGGCTGTACTTGTATTCATATTGTGTGTTTAATGGCCTCAAAGTGTTTTACAATCAATTAAGCATTTTTGAAGTGTAGTCAGTAATAATATAGGCAAATGCAGCAATCGATTTGCACACAACAAAGCCCCACAAATAGCAATGAGAAACATGACCAGATAAATCAGTTTTTGTGATGTCGGTTATGGGATAAATATTGAGCAGTATACTGGCCAGCCATGGGATCTTTTATCTCCACCTGAGAGGGCAGACATGGCCTCAGTTTAACATTTCAACCAAAGGATGGATTTAGAAACAGCTTAACTCATTATTCATCTTATTAATGATTTATATGGAGCCATGCAAAGTGCCCTATTTACCTACATAACGAACATGCATTTTTAAAGATGGAATATTTGACATAATAAACACTGTTAGCACAATATTTTCTTTCTCCACTATCAAAGGCTGTCTAGTTATTGTTACAATCAATAAAGGCTATGCTTTGTCATAGTAATTCAGCCAAATGATTATCACACTACTAATTTTGTTCAATAAGTTATCACTTCAGCCTGAACTTTCTGGTGAAGAGCCTTTGTTCATTGTGCCTCCCTATGTAGTGTAATCTATCCTTCATTCACAAATGTGTATTTGAATTTCTTCCTGCGTCAGAATCAAATCTTTTCTCTATTGCAGAAGTTGGGAAAACAGGCATAAGGTTCCCATGATCAATATTTTCAGTGTTTTTTTTATTTGAGTGCCTATCAAAATGAAACACTTTCTGAAATCAGGTGCCATTGTCAACATTAAGATCACAATAAATAGGAGCAGGAGTAGGCCATTCCACCTATTGAGCTTGCTCCGTCATTCAATAAGATCATGGCTGATCTGACTGTGGACTTAACTCCACTTTGCTGCCTGTATACCCATTCCCCCCCACCCCTCACAAATCTTGACTCCGTCGTAGGGAGTCTGTTTAGCTCAGCCTTGAATATGTTTTTTTTTTCCTTTAGGGGTTGTGTGAGTCACTGACAAGGCCAGCATTTGTTTCCCATCTCTAATTGCCCTTGAGAAGGTGGTGTTAACCCTCCGTCTTGAACTGCTGTAGTCCATCAGGTGCAGGAATACCCACAATGCTGTTAGGAAGGGTATTCCGGGATTTTGACCCAGCGCAGCGAAGGAACAGTGATACAGTTCCAAGTCAGGATGGCGTATGTTTTGGAGGGGGACTTACAGGTAATGATATTCCCATGTGTCTGCTGCCCTTGTCCTTCTAGGTGGTAAAGATTGGGTGTCTGGAAGGTACTGTTGAAGGAGCCTTGGTGATTTGCTGTGGTGCATCTTCAAAATGGTACACACTGCTGCCACTGTGTGCTGGTGGAGGAAGCAGTGAATGTTTAAGTTGGTGGATGGGGTGTCGATCAAGCAGGTTGCTTTGTCCTGGATGGTGTTGAGATTCGAGTGTTGTTGGAACCACACTCACTCAGTCAAGTGGAGAGTATTTTTGTGGATTGTGGATGGTGGACAGGCTTTAGGGAGTCAGAAGGTGAGATACTCGCTGCAGAATCCCCAGCCTCTGACTTGCTCTTGTAGCCACAGTATTTACATGGTTGTTCAGCACATTTTCTGGTCAATGGCGACCCCCAGGATATTGATAGTGAGGGATTCAGTGATGGTACCGCCTTGATTATATTCAATGATCCAGCCTCCACTGCTCTCTGTGGAAGAGAATTCCAAAGACTAACAACCCCTGAGAGAAAAATAATTTCTCCTCTTCTTAAAATGGGAGACCCCTTATTGTTAAAATATGTCCCCTAGTGCTAGATTCACCCAGGATCCTCTTTGCATCTACCCTGTCAAGCCCCATCAGAATCTTATATTTTTCAATAAGATCACCTCTCATTCTTTTAAATGCCAATGAGTATAAGCCCAAACCTCCTGAACCTTTTCTCATAAGACAGCCCTTTCAACCCAGGAATCAGCCTAGTGAACCTTCTCTGAACTGCTTCCAATGCAGGTTATATACCCCTTAAGTAAGGAGACCAAAACTCTATACAGTACTCAAGGTGTGGTCTCACCAATGTACTGCACTGTTGTAGGCACACTTCCCTACTTTTATACTCCATCCCCCTTGCAATCAAGGCCAACATTTCATTTGTCTTCCTAATTATTTTCTGTACCGTCCTGTTAAGAGTACGTAGCTCCTCATGTATTCAATGGATGTCAGTGCTCATACTCTGAGTGGATTGCACCAGGCTACAGATAGAAGCTTGCACCCTTTCCTGGCTGAGACGCTGCTCTTGCATTCACTCCGAGTGCTGCTGTATGTATCTCTCTATGAGATTGGCCAATCTTTCATGGCCAGAGCTCATGCAGTTGAACCCCAGGGGCAAAGCGGAGCTCATGAGGGTGATGGGCTTCTCCATTCACACTTCAAGAGCTCGCACTGTCTCAGGGAACTCCACCAAATGTCCACACATCTGCTGTTGATTATCTAAATGTTTGCTCCCTATAGATTTGGCATCTCAGACCCAGAAAGTCATTTCCTTTGCCAAAATAGCAACCTTCCCTCAGGTGCAGGATATTATTGATTGCACTCATGTTGCCATAAAAGCCCCAATTCAGCATGCGGACATCTTTGTCAATTGGAAGTCCTGTCACTCACTCAATATACAGGTGGTTTGTGAACACAAGGTCTTCCTTCAAGTGTGCCCTGAAACTGTGAATATCCCTTCATACTAAAGAGTTCCCAACTCCTTCAGCTATTTCAGCCACCAATGCAGATCCGTGGTTGATTTCTCGGGGACAAGGGCTGTCCCTTAAGAACCTGGCTAATGACTTTCTTTAGATGCCCACAAACTGAGGCTGAGCACCAATATAAAAGCAGATGGAGTACAATTGAGCCATTGGCACCTTAAAATGCATTTCAGGTGCCTTGATCGCTCAGGTGGAGCTCTGCAATGTGTCCCAGCAAGGATATCAAGAATAGTTGTAGTGTGCTGCATGCTGCACAACATTGCCTTTATTATCATCACCAACAGACTGCTGCTCAGGCACCCTGGCAACCTCCATGGCCATCTGTCAAGAAAACAAGAACACAAAAATATAAGAGCGGGAGTAGACCACATGGCCTGTCAAGCTTACTTTGCCATCCAATATGATCATGGCTGACCTTGGGTTTCAACTCCACTTTCCCCCCTGCTCACTGTAGCCCATGATTTCTTGAAAGACCAAAAATCTATCTATCATAGTCTTAAATGTATTCAGTGATGGAGTATCCACAGCCCCCTGGGGTGGAGAATTCCAAAGATTCACAACCCTTTGAGTGAAGTAACTTTTCCTCATCTTAGTCCTAAACCATCAACCGAGTGAATTCTTCTCAGCCAGGCTGACTCACCCCCAGTCCAGGCCATTTCCTTAGCATTTTTCACTCTTTTAGACGGCAACAATAACATTAATTTATGTTACCTTGCTATATTGTCCATGCAGGGATATATATTTTTTTATTTATTCATGATTCATGGGATGTGGGCTTCGCTGGCTGGGTCAGCATTTATTGCCCATCCCTAGTTGCCCTTGAGAAGGTGGTGGTGAGCTGCCTTCTTGAACCACTGCAGTCCGTGATGTAGGTACACCCATAGTGCTGTTAGGGAGGGAGTTCCAGGATTTTGACCTAGTGACAGTGAAGGAACAGCGATATATTTCCAAGTTAGGATGGTGAGTGACTTGGAGGGGAACTTGCAGGTGGTGGTGTTCCTATCTATCTGCTGCTCTTGTCCTTCTAGATAATAGTGTTTGTGGGTTTGGAAGGTGCTGTCTAAGGAACTTTAGTGAATTCCTGCAGTGCATCTTATAGATGGTGCACACTGCTGCTACTGTGCGTCTGTGGTGGAGGGAGTGAACGTTTGTGGATGTGGTGCCAATCAAGTGGACTGCTTTGTCCTGGACAGTGTCAAGCTTCTTCAATGTTGTAGGAGCTGCACTCATCCAGGCAAGTGGGGAGTATTCCATCACATTCCTGACTTGTGCCTTGTAGATGGTGGACAGGCTTTGGGGAGCCAGAAGATGAGTTATTGTGCCTGTGCATCGCAATGCTCATTTACATGCATCCTGTGCACAGCTACATGAGCAGCTGACACATACAAGCCTCAATGCTGAGGCAGAAGTATGTGCCAGTTCTTGCACTTTAACTGTAGCATGCAGATGCGACCCTTCCCTTGGAGCTCTGTGTAGACGAGCCAAGATACTCACCTTGCCAGATCGTCGCAGGTCAATGAATCTCTCTTGGCACTGAATCCAGGAACTCTCCTTCTGCACTCACTGCAGCCACAATTTGTACCCTGGCTGTAACAGGTGGATTTTGATGGCCAGCAGGGTACAGGGCAGATCTCTTCCTCTGGACCTCTTCCATTAACACTTGAAGGTCCTGATCAGAGAAGCACACGGCAGCTGGACCCATCCCTTTCCCCTGTCCCCCCTGTGTGACATTCTATCAATAAAGATGTAAGATGAAAAGGGTCATGAGCAATTCAGGCTACCCTTTTCACTTTTGTGTGCTTACATGCACTAACTATTTTCATCATATCAATAATGAATACCCATAACAGTATGGTGGAGAGAATGGTTCTGCACAAGTGCTTGGTGCAATGCACTGTGGCTGTGACTCCAAAGTAGCACTCTGTGCTCCAGGAGCACTGAATTGAATTGTAAATATACTGGTTTACTCCCTTTTAGTCACACTGGTATGTGGTGAGAGTGCACAGCCATGAGGGACCTGGTCAAGAATCAACAGTGTGGGTGATAGATAGGTGGCAAGAGCGCAAGTGGATGGGATAACGAGCATGGCACTGTTCATCATTCATCCGCTGAGTCTTGGCAGCTAACTGCATCACTGCAGAATATTTGTACCAGGTCATGGTGGCGAGATGATGCCCTCCCCATGGCTGTGCCTTGAGGAACCACTCCATGCTTTCAGTACTTCAGTAGAGTAGATTTAGAATAGGCAGCAACAATGACAATTGTCTCACAGAGAAAGCCCATGATAGGCTAAACGTTCCAGGGTCAACTAACAGTTGGACAACATTTACAGCTTTGACATTCACCTGACAAGGCAATGACATGTCCTCCAAGGCACAGGAAGTTAACCATGGACAACCAGCCTCTCAAATGGACCTTTCTGAAGGCCCACTTTGGCCCCTCACTACTTCTGCATTTGCCAGCCCTGACCCCTAATATAGCCTGCCCTCCCACACTGAAAAACTGATGAGCGGGCAGACAACTTTAAAAGTCAGGCTCGCAGAGCTGGGAATTCTCCTGACCTTGTGTGCCTGACTCATGGATGAAAACCCAGGGCTGAATGTACTAAATCACTACATCACCCAGTTCCTTTATTTTGCCCTCATATTTAATAATTTATGTCTAGACTTTAATATTAATTTTCTGCTTCATTAAGGTATCTGTTTAATTTCCACCTCAATCAATATGCTCTTAAAACATTCACATATGTTCTCTCCAGTATTACTTCCCAATGTATCCTCAATTCATAACTATAAGAATATTCATTGGTCAGTTTCCATTAGTAAGGCCATGTGTGTTTCTCCTTTGGAAGGGCCCAATTAACAATACATTGGCTTGATTTGGAAAACCATTCATTCTTCACTAATGCAGCAGTCATGAAAGAGTAATGATCTATATTATTAAGTCATTACATTAATTGAAATGCAGCCACCATGAAGTTCCTTTGACCAGCTTAACAACAGCTACAATGTATTGAAGAAGTTAATGAACCCATGTAAAATAAATCGAATCTTTATTATTCCAAAATAAGCCTATGTAGTTTTGACTTACTTTCTGTTTGGTTTCTACAATCCAATTGTGCAGAGGGGTGGTTTTACCCCTGCCACCTGGCCAATTCCTACATTAATGACATACCGACAATGTGGACTCAAAAGCTGTAATAAAACCACACTATAGACCAAAGTGCTAATTATGATTAAGGTGACAAATTTATTTCCAAACATAATAATTGCCTTCAATTCATTTCATGCAAATGTCAACCCTTTGTGCAATTAATACAAGGTTTCTTCATTTGACTTACTCCTACATGTGCTCCCTTAGTGACCTCAACAAAGTTGGTGGAAGACTGCTGTTGCCCATATTCAGACCCTTGAGATGCTTTGGTTATGTCGGTGGTTATTGGACATTCAAGACTCTGAGAGTTCAGCTGCAGACTGCTGCATCTCGACTGCTGCACACGATATAGACTGATGGCAAAAGCAAAATGTGTTCCTTTTGTAGTGCAACTGTCATGGCCACGGGGCTGGTGCTATCACTCCCATTGCTCTTTGGGAGAGCAAACTGCTGATAATGAATGATTCCCTGAAAGCTGGCCAAAGTGCACACCTGTGTCTCCAATTGGAGCCTAGGGCTTGCCTGGTAGCCACTTGCGCTTCCCTCAAAGCTGCAAAGGCTTTGAATAGCTCTTGTGAGGCCCCAATGGCAGCATCTCTAAAAGTGACCACAATCTCCAAGGTAGACTGTTGAATACTGATGTCATGTGAGATGACTACAAACACGCTAGAAGCGGACTCCTCAATACTTTTAGTCATAATGAAACTCCTTGGCAGACTTTTCAATAGTTGGTATAGCTGCTTGAGTGAAGTAAGCAGTTTTCTTTTTATTGCTGGACTCCTGAATTCCTCATCTATGTCCTGTTCACTAGATCTGGGAGAAGACTTTTCCCTCAGTTGAACTATTCCCTAGGCAATCCCAGGCACCTTTACCTGCTGCTGTTCACTCATGTTAGGAGTTTGATCACATACAGACCCTTTTACCTCACTAACTAACCCTCATGCAGTGTCAATGTCTATACCGATGCTTCCTCAGGAGGACAGTCCTCCTCTGAGGTATTGTCCATCAAGCTATTGCTGCTGAAAAGTCTTGCAGCACAGCGAAGAGAGGGAAGAGGTGAATGGCATTGAGAGGCTAGACATTAGCAGTTGTCAATCTGTAGAATGCAACTTGAACTTGCAAAACTTCGTAAATGTTTGCTGAAGTGGATGAAGAATCGCAAGTAATATGTAGACACCTTGCACTCAGATAAGCCACCAGCTTCACCTTCTTGAATGTTCATGGGTTTACCCAGGTTTCCAATTACCAGGACTCCTAATCCTTTGGTATTAAGGCTAGGATTATAGGCACTCCCTTCCTGCTCTTGGACCACTCTTTTGTATTGGGTACTGTTAGTCCTGCAGAATGATAGGCTGAGAGTTATATCAGTTGAAAAGTGGGGATGTTAAGCTTTGTGCATTTGGTGCATGTGCTGACAGCTGGAGAAGAAGCAAGATGGAATCAGGATGGGGAAGTGATGAATGGAAAAGCAAGAATGAGAAAGAAGTGCTGAGAAGTTGATGATTCTGCAAGTGCTAGGATGTGAGCAGCGAATGCTGTTAGCAACTGATGTGAAAATAGGGAAAATAAGTGTGTGCTTAGAATGAGAAAAGGAAGTGCTGTAGTTTGTCTCTATGATCATATGCTGAAGGATATGATGGAGAGGAGAAAACTGCTGAAAATGATGGCAAAGAGATATAAAAAGACTGTCAGTAGGTACAGTTGTGAGATATCAAGAGCTGTGTTCACTCTCATTGCTCATATGCTCTCATTGAATCTCTTGGTACTGAAACCAAGTGCTGGGGCAGTGCTACCAGCAACATTCCCTTTCATTTGGGCCTGTGCAACATTTGGATAATTGCAAAAAAATACCTTTGCCCTCATCTCCTCCAGGGAGGCATCTGGAAGCCTGCAGGAATCCTGAGGACTCAGCACTACAACAAGAACTCTGTCCACACTCGTTCCAACAAAATATAAAAGCAGAGAATGTAGCCTTTACAAAGTGCACTCCTGCTTTAAATAAGCCTTCAGCTGCCCATGCCAGAAAACGTGTAGTAAAAATTATATCTCACAATTTAAAATGAGGCTTCGGCATTAAAAATTGCCCAGGTATTACGCTTGTCACAAACCCTAGTTCCCTGTCTGCCCAATTCCCTCCAAGTTAAAATTGGGCCTGTTCAATGCAGTGCAAGTGTCAAATCATACATTTTGTTGACAAAAACAATGTCCAAATTATGAATGATAAGTGCTTTACTGACCATGCTTTTTTTAGCCAAAGGGGATTGAGTAATACAGAATCTTCAAAGCTAAATGAAGACATTATCAACTTCATTTATTTTGTAGGTAATTGTAATTCTGTATAGTTGTACTCTAGCTTAACATTAATTGTAAGGATAACATTTTCTTCCCTTTACTATTTTGATTGGGTTTTTAATCTACTGCTTTTAAATTCAAGAGCATCTGATATATATCTGGTTAGTTAGAATTGATGGCAACATCAGATTTTTTATTTAATGCAACCAAATTACACTTTTCTGAAATGATTAGATGTTTCAGTTCAAATGGAAAATTGTTCACTGTAATTTGAACAGTAAACAATCAGTAGTTTGATTACCTGCAAAATAACTTTACATTATATCATTTAGATTGATATAATTAGAAGAAAGTGCTTGTTTAATACAAAGAAAATGTATTTATTATTTTGGTCAAAAGGTGAAGTGATCTGTTGCCAACTGGAAGTCTGAAGATATGCTGAGAAAGACACTTTGAGGAATGACCTTGCTGCTATGCAGTTGGGATGAGACTGGGATGGCTGTTGTGTAAGAATATAAATGCTGGTGGAAGCTGATTAAGGTGGCCATGCCCTAACTTCGGATAGGCTAATTATAGAAATTTAAAGCAGAATGTTTGCTATTAAAATGTCTCATTTGTCTTTTCTTTGCAGACAAATGCTTGCAAGTTCTGCTATTAAGAAAAGGAGCACTTAAGGTTTTAAGGGAAACACCTGGGAAGATTTCTTTAATTTTAATAGTCTTTAGTCATCCCATACTCTTGGTGAATTTACATCAAAATCGTTGAAGTACAGTGAAAGGAATTGCTCTCAGTCTTAAATCAAACTCACTCTAGCATTAGAACACAACAACACCTGAAGCAGAATGCTACAGATGTTGGAAATCTAAAATATAACATCTGCTTCATATTTTATGTTTTGTTTTATTGTTTAGTTTATTCCTACTTATCAAGAATCCCACGTTGAGGTCCTGTTCTCTTTATTGCGATTTTGATTTGTCTCTTCTACCCTGTTAATCTTCATTGCTATCTGCTGTCATTCTCCTTCTTCCCACAGTCTGGGTTTAACAAAAGGGCAATGATTCTCACTTCATGAATGTCATCAAACCTGTTTAGTTCTCATCAGTACCAGAATTGATTAAACATGGGATTGACCTTAAAGTTTCAGCCACAACAATGGACACCCAAATAGTTATGGTTCTATATAAAAAACAGAGATGCATGTAATCACCCATGCAAACATTGTGGCTGTCACTTGCCTGATACGAGTGTGCGCTGTAGGTTGCCTGATGTGGCAGATGTTTCTTGGAATGATTTGAAAAGACGTGGCAATGTAAGAGCTTCATATGGACATAATTACCACTTTTACAGAAGAGCTGTTCCTACTTCAGATGTTGTGGGCAAGTTATTGTGCAGAAGGTGGAACAACTGTCTTTTGAAGAAGAAACAGCTAAGTCAGATCTCTTGCTGACATGTTCAGTTAACAGGCTTGGGCAGTAATGTAGCAAATTGCCTCAGATGTTATGTTTTGTTGGCCCCACAAGGACTTGTCCTTTTCATCTTAGATATACAGTATCCTTAGAAACTCCAAAAGGAGTAGTACCCAGCTTCATTCAGCTTTATAAAATCAACTTCAAAGACAGCTGAAACCAAAAATAATGAAGAAAAGATTTTTCTAAAAAGAAAATGGAACAGAAACTCTAAAAATAGAGGGCCACCCAGCAAAACCATAAAACAAAATGGAAGCAATGAAAACGCTAAAGCAAAAAGTTAAAATTTACTTTATATTTTTAAGAAGCCTGTTTCCCATTTGTCCCATTTAAGAGTAAGGCTTAATGCTGTAAGTGGAGCCTTGGATGGAGATGTAAAATTTGGCATAGAATCAGAAAAGTAGTTGAACAAAGCCTGAACAATGTTTTCTTATTATTTTGCATCAAATCAATAGTCAGAAAATTATCTGTAATGTCCAATTTTCTAACACATGACTTTGAACAGCAGCTGGGCCTCAAAAATGTTGCTGCAGATTCCACTTACAGTTACCCTGTTAATGTTCTCGGTGTTAGCACAGAAATTGGCACCAAATTTAATGGGTTCCTGGAGCAAGGTATTAAGCTGCAGGAAATCTGTGCTTGCCCACTGATATGGCACGATAATTAAGACTATTAGGTCATCAGGCTATACTGTCTTTACTGATCCATGTAACCTTCAATCACAAGCCTAATCAAATATTTATCCAGATTTTTTTAAAGGAATTAATTAGCAGTGTATTAACTAACCACGGCAGCTTGGACATGCACACGTCTGAGTCAGAAGGTTGTAGGTTCAAGTCCGAATATAGGACTTGGCCATTTATTAAGACTGACATTTCAGTACAGTGCTGAGGGACTGCTGCATTACCTGTCAGAAGTTCTGCTAAGGCATCCTATTGCAGCCACATTTTCCTGATTTGGGATTTATTAAGTATGCATGGTGCTGAGGTGGGGAGGTTGGCTCCTGGTGGGAGTCCCACCATCAGTGCAAAGGAAGAAAACCCAGAAGTATTGTCACAAGGGATCTTAAAGTGGCAGAAGCACAGTGAAGATCTGGAAGACTCCATGGAAACTAGGGTCTTCAACAGATCACTCATTCAGGGCAGAATAGTGAGAGAATGGGTGACTTCAAGACCCTTACCTTCCAGGGGGTACGTCAGGGTAGTTACTGCCACCTTCCCCATAGAGATCCTGGGGAGCAGTGGTAACACAGGTGGAAAGATGAGAAAATCCACTAGGATCCAGACCCTGTATCCTGTTGCCACTTAGCAGTAGCAGATGGGAAAGTGGTAGGCAGTGGCAGTAATGGCAGGGGCAGAATGAGAGAAATCCCAATCAGGGTAGTGATTCTATGAAGGCCTCGCCACCCCAGTTTTCTGTCATTATCCCACCCAACTTTGTTGGAAATTCCTCCCAAAACTGCCTTCCTGCTTAGGTGGTTAAAAAAAATCCCCTCCACTGTCTCTGTGCTGTCAGACTGCTTGTCTGACATCCAGTCCTAGGTCAGATACTATTTCCTCCTGCTAAACATTAGAAAAATTGAAACCATAGTATTTGGCTCCTGTCATAAACATTGTGACCCCCTTGTCAATGACTCCACTGCAGTCACCCCTCCCCTCCCCCTCGCTCTGTTTCAGACTGAATCAGACTTTTCATAGCCCTGGCATCTTATTTAGTCCTGAACAGGGCTTCTGGCCCCACATCTTGTTCACTACAAAGGCTGCACATACCTATCTCTGTCACTATCTCAGCCCACCTGCTCCTGGAACCCTCATCCATTTGTCACATCCAGCTTTGACTATTTCAATGCACCCCCTTATCAGCTTTCCTTCCTCGGACTTCCATAAACTTGAGCTAAACTATAATTCTACCACCAGATTCCAATTCCACACCAAGTCCCATTTATCCAAGTCCCGTTTATCCATCAACTCTTTTCTTGCTGACCTACCTTACCCCCCAGTTCTCCATACTCCAAATTTAAAATTTTCATGCTCTTATTAAAATCCCTTCATGGCCTTTGCCCTCTCCATTTCTATAACCTCCTCAGGCACTATAACTCCTCCCTCTAATATTATAATAATATGACTCTAGCCTCTTGTGCTCCCACTCTGACTTATCCCTATCGTTGGTAGCATCTTTCTACCTCATCACCTTCAAAATCCTCCTTGAAACACATCTCTTGACAAAGCTTTTAGTCACCCCTCTTAATGTCTCCTTCCATGGTCCAGTATCCCAATTGTTTGTTTTTTCTTATACAAAGTGCTTTGGGATTTTTCTTTCGCTGGTGGTATATGGACGTAAATAGCTCTTGTAATTTTGTCACATTACTTATTTAGGTCACAAAATTAACTGCAGAGTTGTTTATAAAATGGCACAACTTTCACAAGGACACATTTCAGCTGCATGGAAATCTGAAATACCCCATTCCTGATAAGATTTCACTGATACAGAATGAGTTAAAAAAATAATGTAGGTGGATCAATAAGCTATGATTTATCAAATAGGATACATATATGCAAATTGTTTATATTCTAGCAGGCTCACTTTTGTTCAATTTTAATGGTCTGAAGTAGTCACTTGTAAACAGTTTAATATAAATGGTACTTATAAAATCTAATTTCTGTTGAAAATGCAATTTTTGTTACAAAGTGGATGTAACTTCATGAGTACAGAATCAAATATTTATTATGTAACACAGCAATCTTGGTTATGCTATTATTGGATGAGATGCTGTGGACATGTTCTCTTCTATGTATTTCAGGTAATGACAGAGTAAACGTAATGTTTTATTTTAATGGCTTTACATATGAAGACAGATCATTTCAATTATGCTCAAAAAGTATTTGGATAGAAAACTGCATTAAATACATTCATGTATTGTATTTTCAGATACAATGTTGTAGAATACCATTTGTTCATGCAATTCTGCTTTAAATCATTAAAATATGCATCTCAATTTTTAAAATGACTTTCTAAAAAATGATATTCTTTGACATCCCATGCCCTTCTTATCCTACAGCTTGAATGCACACTGCATACCTCACCTTGATGCTGAGTTGTTGCACTATTCACTGACTCTCAAATGGTAGATTTTAAAGTATCATGTAGTTCGCAAAGGAGAGAGTCTTGGTGGCATATAAATTCTAGGGATCCAACAGCAAGGAGGGATCAAAGTTAAGTTTATTGTGACCAAGATGAACTACTGTTGTAATTTGGATTCAAGGCGATTAAGGTTTTCGGTTAACCACACTTTGCATCTAATCTTAGAACCTTAGACAGACATTGAAGCAGTGTATGCTTATGATAATTATGGGCAGAATTTTGCCCTTGGCGGGCGGGCTTGGCGGGGGTTCAGGAAGCCGCCTGCCGCCTGCGATCGAGGCCGGAAGGCGATTTAACACTGGCGGGCCAATTAAGGCCTGCCCAGCGTGAAACGCGAGCAGCAGCACCGAGCACGCCTGTGTGGAGGGTGGAGGGGGGAGGAGGATGAACGGGTTGGGCGTAAACTTCGCATATGCGTGCAAGTGAGCACTTCATAATCTCCCTGAGGCACAGGGCTACCTCAGGGAGATGAATCTTTTTTAGAAAAGAAAATAAAGAAAATAATAATGTAATATGACTCTGTCACATGTCATTAATTCAATTGTAAAACTTTTATTTTATTTTTTATTTGCTTTTGGAAACCTCATCCCCCCATTGGCATGCGCCCACCGGTCGAACTATTGCGCAACTGCGCGTTGACGTCAGCACACTTGGCTGACATCAATGTGCTTCATTTCATGCTCGAGTGGGTTGGGTGCGTACCCGCCCGCCAAGTGAAAATTTCTGTTCATTTTTTTTGCATTCTAGTTTCAAATTCACAAATGAAGTATGAGCTTAGGAATAGCACTTGGTTATACCAGTAGCTGTTCACTTCACATTCTGCTAAGTAGCAAAGGTTTTAATTCATTTATAATAAACAGGCCAATATCTGTGTTAAAATATGAACAGAGGAACACATATGGATCGTTAATCATTCAGTCACTCATGGCTGCCAATGGGCTATTGACCTTGTGGCCACTGAAATTACCGGTCAAAGAATAAACAGAGTTGTTCAATGGGCAGGTATGGAATATAAAGCTTATAAATGGGGAAAGCTGACACCTGTAAATTGAGATTTAAGCTATATTTATCCAACCATATTGATAACTATGTGATAAGGTACTTTAATATTCCTCATTAGATCATTTTTATTATTTATTCACAGGATGTAGGCTATGCTGGCTGGGCCAGCATTTATTGCCCTTCCCTAATTGCCCATGAGAGTAAGCTGCCTTCTTGAAATGCTGCAATCCATGTGGTGTAGATACACCCACAGTGCTGTTAGGGAGGGAATTCCAGGACTTTGACCCAGTGACAGTGAAGTAACGGAGATATATTTCCAAGTCAGGATGGTGAGTGACTTGGAGAGGAACTTCCAGGTGGTGGTGTTCCCATCTATCTGCTACCCTTGCCCTTCTAGATGGTGGCGGTAATGGGTTTGGAAGGTGCTGTCGAAGGAACCTTGGTGAGTACCTGCAATGCATCTTGTATATGGTATACACTGCTGCCACAGTGCATCAGTGGAAGTGAACGTTTGTGGATGGGGTACCAGTCAAGCGGGCTGCTTTGTCCTGGATGGTGTCAAACTTCTTGAGTGTTGTGGGAGCTGCACTCATCCAGGCAAGTTGGGAGTATTCCATCACACTCCTGACTTGTGCCTTGTACATGGTGGACAGGCTCTGGGGAATCAGGAGGTGAGTTACTTGGCGCAGGATTCCTAGCCTCTGACCTGCTCTTGTAGCCACAGTATTTATATGGCAAGTCCCGTTCAGTTTGTGGTCAATGGTAACCCCCAGGATGTTGATAGTGGGGGATTCAGTGATGGTAATGCCACTGAATGTCAAAGGGCGATGGTTAGATTCTCTCTTGTTGGAGATGGTCATTGCCTGGCATTTGCGTAGCGCGAATGTTACTTGTCACTGGTCAGCCCAAGCCTGGATATTGTCCAAGTCTTGCTGCATTGGGACATGGACTGCTTCAGTATCTGAGGAGTTGCGAATGGTGCTGAGCATTCTGCAATCATCAGCGAACATCCCCACTTCTAACCTTATGATGTCAGGAAGGCCATTGATGCAGCTGCTGAAGATGGTTGGGCCAAGGACACAACCCTGAGGAACTCCTGCAATGATGTCCTGCAGCTGAGATGACTGACATCCAACAACCACAACCATCTTCCTTTGTGCTAGGTATGACTCTGACCAGTGGACAGTTTTCCCCCTGATTCCCTTTGACTCCAGTTTTGCTAGGGCTCTTTGATGCCACATTCGGTTGCCTCGCACCTTGATCTAGAACAGAATAGTGGATAACTTGAAAACTCCCTTGGCAGAGATGAGGAATAAATTCAAGACAGCCATGGATAAGTGGGACTAAAATTGTTTGTGGAAATGAATACACACATACCTGAAATATTCAACTTAAATTCCTTTTCTGCTACTGAAGTGGAGGCATTAACATTTAAAATAGGTTATCACTTCTGTTAACCTGCTGGGAAAATCAATTCCAGCTAAATAACTGATTGTGCACCAGTATGTGACACAAGTTCAAGGGAAGTGTAATATTTTTCTGTATTATGTTATGTACCTAGGACAAACAAAGGTCTTTAGGATCCTGTATGCTTTATGTTAGATCTCAACCTCATGTACCAGCTCTCTCTTTATCCTGCTCTACTTCTGGGCTTGGCAAAAAAATACAGGCCTGTACACAGTTCAGGAATCCTCTCTCAGAAATCTCACCCTACACTTCATAAAAGACCTGTAAGTCCTGGAGGATATGCAGACAAATAAGAGTTAATTCCACGAGACTCAAGTTTCTTTGTTCGCATATAAATTAAATTAATTTATTGGATATGTCAATCAACAGCATTTTTGCTATTAGAAAATTAGCTATTCCGAAGACTGAATTTGTTTAGTGAGCAGCTGAGCCAATGGCACACAATTAAACCCCTGTCAGTTGAGTGCCTTGATCTGTCATGGTGGCAGTAGTGGCATTACAACTGATTTTTGCGATAGGGGCAGGGGAATTGGCCAAAGTTCCCACTCCTGATCCCTATCCATTGACAACTGGAGAAAGTGAATATCTGGGACCTGGTAGCCTGCTGATGCTCATCATCATGGGTCTCAAGTGATTACTGGCTAGATGTATAAAACACTTGAGGGTAGTGATGTATACTGTACCCCATTGGAGTGAACATATTAAGGGGAAAATAAAAAGTGAATGGAAAGTCAGCAACTTGTCGCTTTTTAGAATAACGTTACCTGTATAAACATTCTACAAGGGCAAACACTACCAAGACTGTTAAATCTTAATGACTTCTGTTCTTTTGCAAATGTGCTCCAGTAAAAATTTAATCTATGTATTTTGAGAACAGAGGCTTTCAGACATTTTGCAAGAACATTGCTTTTCATTTCAAACAGACCATTTATTCAGCTGCAGCTTATAAAATAGCAAACATGAGTGAAAATACTACAGATTCAGAATATACTTTCAATATATACATTTTAACTAACCTGTTGTGATCTTGAAAATTAAATACACTTAAATAAACTAACTATAACATGGCATCATAGATTTGCACCTGCTCACTTTTGTGTACAGTTTTGAAGCAGCAAGTGTCAAAATTGTAGTAGTAATGCTGTTAGTTGTTGACTACAAATGCAATTTTCTCCTGTAGATGGTTTTTAAGTACTAAGGTCTGGCTCTCAGAACATTGTGATATGAGGACATTCTATAGGGAGCTGTTCCCATTTCATGCTGTTTTGATATTGTGCAGAAAATGTCGTTAGAGCATTTGAGTAAACTGTGCCATTACTTTTTTTCATATTTCTCTCATTGCTCAGACTTCTGCCACTGTAGCTGTTGTATGTGGCTGCTGGCAAATGCATGAGAATGGTCTAGATCAAAATGCACTACAATTTTCTCACTCTAAGATGGTGAGATCAGAGAAAAAAAAGTTCTGCTGCTCTCCGTTTGCTGGTGAGTAGGGATCTGCCACTGAGAAAACAAGGGTCTTTTACACTGCATACCATGGAAGGAAATGATGGACAGTATTATCCCAGTTCCAACAACTCTGACAATGGACACAAGAACAGTTCATCCCCAATTCATCCTGTCTGAGGACCGAACCAATGTGAGACTCGGAGACTCATCGTACTGGTTGGGTTTCCCTGACACACTGAAGACGTTTAATTGATTGCACTGTGCCCTGGGATCAAAGGTATTTGTATCAGGAATTTGACCATGGGCTGAATCTTCCAGTTGGCATGTGGGGGCGGGCCCGACATGCCGACGAGTAAAATGATGCGCCATGACGTCGGGTGTGCATCCCAATGTCATCGCGCGTCATCTTGATATTTCGATCGGTGGGCGCATGCTGGAGGCGGCTGCATGCCCACCAAAAGGTCAACAGCCTACTGAGGCCATTAAGAAAGTAATTAAAATAGTTGAGAACTCTCTCTCTCTCTCTCTCTCTCTCTCTCCGCACCCCCCCCCACACACCTTAAACCAGCTTATATTTCAACTCTTTCTTGGACTCGAACTCAAGTTCTGTCGAAGGGTCATGAGGACTCGA
Source organism: Carcharodon carcharias (assembly GCF_017639515.1). Taxonomy (NCBI): domain Eukaryota; kingdom Metazoa; phylum Chordata; class Chondrichthyes; order Lamniformes; family Lamnidae; genus Carcharodon; species Carcharodon carcharias. Next base: position 39,996,659 of record NC_054480.1, on the reverse strand, counting down.
AACGTCAACTCTTTCTTCTCCGCCGATGCTGCCAGACCTGCTGAGTTTTTCCAGGTAATTCTGTTTTAGTTGAGAACTTTGCCTGTCTGACCTTAAGGTTGGTGGGCAGGTGAAAAGCCCAAGTGGCCTTTGCATTTTTCAGGAAGCCTCGTCAATGGGCAGGATGAGGTTTCCTAAGCTTTTATAAAATAAATAAATATATTTTCCCAACTTCACAAACATGTGCCAACTCATGTGACATTGTCACATGAGGGGACATGTTTAAATAAATTTTTACATCATTTATTAAAATGCTTTATTCTCTACTCAATCTCCCCAAGGCAGCTCCGTGCCTCAGGGAGATTGCTGCACTCTTGCGTGCGCCTGCAGGCCCCGACTCTCCCTCCTCCCCCGCCTGCACGGGTAGCGTTGAGCACTACCGGCCGTGCGTCACATTGGGCAGGCTTCAATTGGCCGCCCGTATAAATTGGCGGCATGCAGCCAGTCGTGGGTGGAAATCGGCTCCGTGTCCGCCCCGGCCCACTCCCACCCAGCCCGCCTGCCATAGGAAAAATTCACCCCCATGTCTATATTATAGCTAAGGTGAAAGCAAAATACTTTGGATGGTGGAAATCTGAAATAAAAACATAAAATACTGGAAAAACTCAGCAGGCCTGGCAGCATCTGTGGAGAGAGAAACAGTGTTAATGCTTCATGTCTGTGTGCTCTGAAGAAGAGTCATGCAGATTCGAAACATTAACTCTGTTTCTCTCCCCACGGATGCTGCCAGACCTGCTGGGATTGTCCAGAATTTTTTGCTTTTATTCTATATTATAGCTGTTGAGGGTAACTTGCAGGATTCCTTGTAATCATTAGTAATCCAACTTTGATCAAAAATGCTAAATATTATTCCACAAGGAGGGGCAATGTAAAATTTCTAAATTGAATATTTACTAGCAAGTTACAGCTGGGTGAAAGAGACAAGAACTTCCCTTTTGTTTAACTGAAGAAAAAGTACATAATTATTATCATTGCTTGTAGGATGTACACACCAGCTACTTTAAAATAGTCAATAAAGCCTGGCCAGGTCAGATCAATACACAGTTCCTTGCGATGCTTACACCCAAGCCAGCACTATTCTTACTCAGATGTTTAAACTGAATATAGAGAAGAATGAAGATGGCCATAAATGATGAACATACTAGAATGATATATAAGTACAGATCACTGCTCAGACATGCAGAACTATCAGACAATTCGAAAGCAACCAAAAGAATCTGACACTTTAGTCAGAGGCAGAAAGTCACTTTGTCTCTTGCAATAATTAAAACTAACCGGACTGAAATAAAATTTAATCATCAGAATTTAGGACTTCCTCATATTCTAAAGATTCAAGAGTATAATAGGGGTAACAGCTACCTTGATAGATGTTGAGTGAATATTTAGTTTTGTCATGGTCTGTTATGATCAATAATCATATAAACGCACAGGTTACAATAGGTAGAAAATGATTTCCATGCACTATTCAAGGCAAAATCTAAACACCATGTTTAACCCTTAGTGCATCAAAAAAAAATTTGATTTTGGGCAGGATTTGATGCGTCAACGAGCAGGGGCGCCAATGGGAAGTGCACCTGTGTGTGCCTGTCCTTCAACTTCGCCCCCAACCGGGGAAAATTCAGCCCTTTGTTACATAGATCAAAGCTTAGCTACTTAGAAAGAATAGGTACCATTTACAATTTATGAACTCCTCATTTTTGTTGACTTGGTCAATAATAGCCCAGAATTTGTAGTAATGGGTACGCTTGTGCTCCATTTGTTACATTTTTTTCCCTTGCCTTTCAGTTTAAAGTTTTTGTGCCACGAATTGTGGGAAATGCAATCTGATAGCTGTGCAGCATCAGGGACTTGGTGAACAACAGGACTAACAGTCTATCTCCTTAACGAAGGATAGCGAAAGAAACAGGAATGAGTAAGAAGGAAATAGAATCAAGTTAGTAAAGAAAGGGAAAGAGATTATTTATAGAGAAAAAGAGACAGAAAGGAAAGGCAAGAAAAGAATTAAAACATTTTACATTTAAAGACTCTAGGAATGAGACTCCACAGTTTCAATTGTTCTGTTTCTGGGTCAGAGAGGTTGAATGGAATTACAGGAAGGCCTCTTCATTAAAAGAGTCCTTGGGCAGAATTTTTCCGTTGGTGAGCTGGGGGCGGGGCCCGCTCATCGACATAAAGATGACGTGGGATGGCGTCAGGGGAAACCCCTGATGTCATTCCGCCCCATTTAAATATTCAGGAAGGCGGGGACACAGCGCGATCAGCTGTCCGCCCGCTGACCTGTCAATGGCCAATAATTAAGCCAATGAAAGGCCCTGTCCGTCCAACCTTAAGGCTGTTGGGCAGGCCAGGAGCCCCGGCGGGCTTTGGAAAAAACATGAAACCTCATCCACCGGCGGGATGAGATTTCATGTCTGTTTTAAAAAACTTTAATAAACTTTATGTGATATTTATTAACGTGTCCCATCTCATGTTAATAATTTTAAAATTTTTCTATTTTTTAACATTCAAAAACTGTCAGCGTTCTCCCTGAGGCAGCACTTAGTCTCAGGGCGATGTGCGTTCTACTGCGCGCATGAGCGGAAGTGCGCACTCTGACAGTTGGGGAATCCCTCCACCCCCGCACAGGAAGAACATAGCACTTCCTGTCGGGCGGCCCGCTGAGCGGGCCTTAATTGGCCCACCCACTCAAAATGGCGGCAGAGCCCATTTTGGCGGCGGCAATCGGCTGCCCACCCGCCGCCGAGCCAGTGGGGCCTGCCCGCCCATCAAGGGCAAAATTCTGCCCCTTATTTAACTAAGTTACAACCTTAATTTTATCAGTGTAAATGCAGTAATTTCTTGAAACTCATGGGGATATTGATGACAAGCTCCCATTTTTTGTAAGGTTAACATGGAGTGACATGTGTGTATCTTTTCCTCGTCATAAATTGGGGGTTATTTACACAAAAATAACTAGACGCACATCAAACATGCCATCATTTTCCCAGCAAATTCGGAGCCATCTTTGACAGTGGTGCAGCGAGTCCTCAATTTCTGTACTTAATCATATGACTGGAGCACTAAGGTTTGAACTGGAGTTAGCACTTTGATTGATGCTTTATTGTGAAGATTTAAAGTGTACTTTCACAGAGAAATTTACATAAAGACTTGGTTGAACATAACCCTGTGTATGTCCAAATAAATTGTATCCAACAATATGATTTTTACACTCCTGTATGCTGTCCGCTTACCTCAATCAATACTATCATTATTGCTTAGAACCATGGAACTATAGAAAAGTTACAGCACAGAAGGAGGCCATTTGGCCCTTCTTGTCCATGCCAGCCCGAGGACACCCAGGTGCCCTTTCTAATCCCACCTTCCTGCACCTGGCCCATAGCCCTGCAGCTTACAGCACTTAAGGTGCAAATCCAGGTACTTTTTCAAAGAGTTTAGAGTTTCTGCCTCTACCACCAACTTGGGCAGCGAATTCTAGACACTCACAACCCTCTGCGTAAAAAAGTTCTTCCTCATGTCCCCCCTACACCTTCTGCCACTTATCTTGAATCTATGTCCCCTGGTTCTAGAGTTCTCCACCAAGGGAAACAATTTTATCCTGTCCACTCTATCTATTCTTCGCATAATTTTGTACACCTCAATCAAGTCACCTCTCAGCCTTCTTTGTTCTAAGGAAAATAACCCCAACCTATCCAATCTCTCCTCATAGCTATACTTTTCTAACCCTGACAACATTCTTGTAAACCTCCTCTGCACTCTCTCCAGAGCTATTTCATCCTTCCTGTAATGTGGTGACCATAACTGCACACAATACTCCAGTTGTGGCCTCACCAGTGTTTTATACAATTCCAACATCATATCCTTACTTTTATATTCTATACCTCTGCCAATGAAGGAGAGCATTCCATATGTCTTCTTTACAACCTTGTCTACTTGAACTGCTGCCTTCATGGACCTGTGTACTTGTACGGCAAGATCTCTCACTTCATCTACCCCTCTTAGTATATTCCCATGTATTGTGTAATCCCTGTGACTGTTTGACCTCCCTAAGTATATGACCTCAAACTTCTCTATGTTAAAATCCATCTGCCACTTTACCGCCCACTCCACCAACCCATCTATATTGTTTTGGAGATTATGGCTATCCTCTACACTATCTACTACTCGGCCAATCTTTGTGTTTTCTGCAAATTTCCCAATCGTGCCCCCCATGTTCACATCCAAATCATTAATATATAACACAAACACCGAGCCCTGTGAAACACCACCTGAGACAACTTTCCATTCGCAAGGGCATCCATTGACTGTTACTCTTTCTTTCCTGTTACAAAGCCAACCTGTTATCGAGTTTGCCACATTACCCTGAATCCCATGGGCTTTTACTTTCCTGACCAATCTGCCATGTGGGTCCTTGTCAAATGCCTTGCTAAAATCCATGTACACAACATCTACTGCACTACCTTCATCAACCCTTCTTGTCACTTCCTTAAAGAATTCAATCAAATTTGTGAGGCAAGACCTTCCTTTAACAAATCCATGCTGACCATCCCTGACTAGTCCATGCCTTTCCACATGACAGTTAATCCTATCTCTCAGGATTAATTCTACTAATTTGCTCACCACTGATGTAAGACTAACTGGCCTATAATTGTTTGGCATTTCCTTTGATCCCTTAATAAACAATGGAAATATGTTTGCATTTCTCCAATCCTCTGGTACCTCCCCTGTATCTAGTGAAGTTTGGAAAATCATCCTCAGAGCATCTGCTATCTCCTCCCTGAGTTCCTTCAGCAGCCTTGGAAACAATCCATCTGGCCCTGGTGACTTATCAACTTTCAAGGATTTCAACCCTTCGAGTACTTCCTCTCTCTTTATGACTATTCTATCCAATATCTCGCAGTGTTCCTCCTGGACTGCTATATTTACATCCATCCTTTCCTTTGTAAACACGGAGACAAAATATTCATTAAAAACCCTTCTCACAGCCTCTGCATCTACACACAAGTTTCCATCTTCATCTCTGGTAGGTCCCACTTTTTCCTTAACTAACCTTTTAGCATTAATGTATTGGTAAAACATCTTTGGGTTATCTTTAACTTTAATTTGCTAATCTTTTTTCATGCTCTCTCTTTGATTTCCTTATTTCCTTTATTACTTTGTCTCTGCTCTTCCTATATTCGTCTAGGCTATCTGCAGTGCTTAGTTCTTTGTGCCTATCGTACGCTTTCTTTTTCTGTTTGATCTTCCCCTGTATTCCTCTAGACAACCAGGGGGGTCTAGATTTGGCAGTACCACTCTTATTTTGTCAGGGACATATCAACTTTTTACAATTAGGATCTCGCTTTTTAGTGCTTCCCATTGGTTTTCCACTGTTTTATCCTCCAGCAGTGCTGTCCAGTCCACCTCAGCCAAGTCCCTCCTCATTTCTGCAAAATTTGCCTTCCCCCAGTTCAAGACTTTTACTCCTGCCTTATCTCTGCCCTTTTCCATGGTAATGCTAAATCTAACTGAATTGTGATCACTGTGGTCACCAACTGTCACTTCACTCACTTGTCCTTCTTTGTTCCCCAAGACTAGGTCTAGAATTGCATCTCCTCTCGTTGGGTTGAAAAAATTTTCCTGGACACACTGCATGAATTTTTCTCCCTCAGTGCCCCTTATATTGTTTGAATCCCAGTTGATATTAGGATAGTTGAAGTCTCCTACTATTATTGCCCTCTTGTTCTTACAAGCAGAAATTTGCCGACATATTTGTTCTTCTATCTCCCTTTCCTATTTGGGGGTCTGTAGTATACTCCCAGCAGTGTGACTGTCCCTTTTTTATTTCTAAGCTCAAGTCATAAAGCCTCGTTTGTTGACCCATTTAGTATATCATCCCTTCTCACAACTGGAATTGATTCTTTAACCATTAGTGCTACCCCCTCCTTTTTTATCTCCTACTCTATCATGTCTGAAGACTTTATAACCAGGGATATTAAGCTGCCAGTTTTGTCCCTCCTTTAGCCAGGTCTCCGTTATAGCAATGATATCCTGCTGCCATGTGTCTACCTGTGCCCGTAACTCATCTACTTTGTTTGTAATACTCTTTGCACTGAAGTATAAACAGTTTAACTCCGTCAATTTCCCTTGCTGAACACTTTTTAAACTTTGCTTCTCCTGTAACTCCATGTCTATCACAACATCCCTAGCTAATGTTCTACCTCCATTTTTCTGATCTGAATCTGACCTATCTGATCCTACTCCTGGGATCCCATCCCCCTGCCACACTAGTTTAAATACTCCCCAACAGAACTAGCAAAAGCAAAGACACTGGTCCCAGCTCTGCCTGGATGCAGCCCATCCGGTTTGCACAGGTCCCACCTTCCCCAGAACCGGTCCCAGTGCCTCAAGAATCTGAATCCCTCCTGGCTACACCATCTATCCAGCCACGTGTTCATTTGGTCTATCCTCTTATTCCTGCTCTCGCTAGCATGTGGAACTGGGAGTAATCTTGAGATTACTACATTTGAGGTCCTGCATTTTAATTTATCTCCTAACTTCCTGTACTGAGTTTGCAGGTCCTCATCCCTTAGTTTACCTATGTCGTTGGTACCAATGTGTATCATGACAACTGGCTGTTTACCTTCCCTCCCCAGAATGTCCTGCAGCCGCTCTGTGACATCCTGGACCCTGGCACCAGGGAGGCAGTATACCATCCTTGATTCACGTTTGCAGCCACAGAAGCTTCTGTCTGTGCTCCTAACTATTGAATCCCCTATCACTATAGCCCTGCCACTTGTTTTCCTCTTGCCCCTCTGAGCAGCATAGCCACCCACCATGCCGTGAACTTGACTGTTGTGCTTTCCCCGAGAGGCCACCCCTCCCCAACAGTATCCAAAGCGAAATATCTGTTAGAGAGGAGGATGACCACAGGGGACTCCTGCACTACCTTCCTGAGTCTTTTACTGTTCCTGATGGTCACCCATTCCCTTTCTGCCTGTGTAATCTTCACCTGCGGTGTGACCAGCTCGCTAAACATGCTACCCATGCTTCTTGTACAAAGCTTTTATATTACATAATCTATCATATCTTGTCCTAAAGGTTAATAACCGATGTGTTGAGCAGAAGCAAAATAGAGTAATTTTACCTCAGATTCACATCAGAATATGCCACTTAATGGTAAAGACAATCATTTTCTTTATTATTGGCAAGCTTTTCATTTACAACTGTCGTCACTGATTAAAATGATGACCATCTATTAAACACTGTGGAAGGACCAGATCTTCTTGCCATGTTCTAACATTATCTCTTCTTTCCTGTTTGCACGACACAAGATTAATGCTTTTGCTTATACCCTAGCCTAGAATTTGTAAATCTACACAGTATCACCATGTGAACTTCCCCAAGTTTATTATGTAATAGGACAATTTTAAACAAATTTAAAGTGATTTTTGATGGTCAACAACAAACGATATCAAAAATGACCTGTACATTAAAGTCAATCATTATGTTTGAGTCTTTTATCAGAATTATCTATCAATCCTCTCAATGTAAATCTCAGGCTGATTATCTAAGAACATACTCTGTACATGCTAATAAATTATTCCAACAAAAATACAATTTAGCTTGAAAAGTAATAATTTAGAAAATTAATAATAGTATACAGAATTTAGCAACAAGTTCACATTTGAACACCCTCCCTTCCTTTCTACCTAACCTCACCTTAAACCCAACCCCTCCAATCCCTGCACCCCACCCCCCCCCACCCATCTGGCCCGCCCAAACCTCCCTGCCCAAGACCCCAGCTTTACATGCTCCAGGGATGCAGTGTCGGCAGTGGCCACTGACATGCTCTTGGCCAGGACTGATGGAGCGACCGGCCAATCCAATTGGCCAGCAACTCCAGAGTGTAGGGCTTCCTCCACTGTGAGCAGCAGAAGTCTTACTTGGCCCTCATTTAGCCCACCTGCAGCACATTCTGGCTGTGGGACAGGCCATCGGCATAGACCAGGGTGCGTCCAAGTCAACTTTGCTTCCTGGGGGTGGGGGGGAGCTGGGGAGCCAGCCATCCATGCCCCTGTTTTTTTTCGGCCACCCTCTCAGCATCTGTCTTGTCAATCCCCTTCAGAATCCTATATGTTTCAATACCAAACACACATAACAATACCGCAAAGAATTAATTCTTTAGACATATAAATAGTCAAATAGTTATCGTTTAGTAGTAAAAAACTCGAGAATTGCTGAAAAAAGAGCAATGTCTAAGCTTTTCACCTTGAACCCATCAGGACACTTCACAAAAATAGCAATACAAGGGAAAAACGACAATTTATACTCTATGTGAAAAGAGTGCTGATTGGTTGGCAAGTGGTGTTGTCATGAAGAATGCACTAATGATGGTGACTGACAGTGAACTGCCAAGCACTGTTTGAAATTTAAACCCTGATTGGTCAAGGTATTGCCCTGAGGTTTGAGTCAGTGAATGGCTGTCACTTATTTTGTTTAGCTGAAACAGGCACAATGTGTTTACATGTTCTTTCTGTCTTCAAAGAACAGGGCCCTATGTATTAATAGATGTAGCTTCCAGTACTCACAAATGTGCCATGCTGCATGCCGGACTGACAATCTTAAATTGGTTATTAGTGTAATTCTTAGCACACGGAGGATTATTTAACAAATGGTATCCAATCTAAGGTTGGACACTGTGTTTTGAGTTTTGCAAGCACGAGCTGGTTGGGTACAGTCTGTACCTTGCCCGTTGTGAACAGCAACTGGGACATGCTGTTTGATACGATCTGCCAGTCTTTGAAACATACGGCCTATATACCTAGCATCACACTGGCACTGAAATTCATATATCACATTACTCATTTGTGTGATAGGCTGAATGTCTTTTTGGCTTGACGGCAGCATTCTGTTAGTGGCGAATACCACTCGTGTTGCTATTGCATAGTAGCATCATGGAACAGCTAGCTTCACCTATTGCTCAAAATTTTGAGATAACTTATCCTTCCAGGGTAATTTGAGGTAGACTGCGCACTTTTCAGGACCGAAAGTGGTGGCCTTAGGCTTGTTCATGAGTTTTCATGATATACAGTGCAAAATGATCTGATCAGGGTAGCCGTTATCCTGCAGGATGTCTTTGATGCGCCCTATTTCAGCATCAAGCTTACATGGTGAGCAAATGGCTCGGGCCCTATTTACAAGGTTGCCAATAAGACCAATCTCATAGCGTGTGGAACTGTAAGAATCCCAATGTGTATACTGACCAGTGAAGATAGACTTGCGGTAGACCATGGTAGAGAACCCCCTAGGCAGATGTGATAAGGTATATCATAAATGTAAGAGGAAAAATATAAATAGTTTTCATTTATTTGCTATCTTATCACAGCTTGGAGTAGATTCCAAAGCACTTCACATTTATTGAATTACGGTTTGAAATACACTGTTTTGTGGGAAAACATGTTTTGATTTTTAAATATACATTGAGCTTTATGACTAATAATCTATCTTTTACTATTCAGCATTTTATTGTTGTGGTTTCCAACAAATAAGAGCAGAATTATTACAAATTCCATCGTGTATTACATGTACCAATTAGAGCATTGAATAAAGCTGCAGATGATGGAAGATATGTGAAGCAAGGGTAACAAATTGAAAACTATTCTAGCATCTTATCATTTTCGAAGTTCCATATTCCTGTCGTTTGAATGTTGAAGCTATTTACATGTATGGAGTAGTCAATTTCACTTATAGAGTTGATCATGCAATAGCATTTCCCACACTCCTGAATCCTGCTCATCTTTTGTGTGCCATCATGTCCTTTACATTTGCTACAGAAAAATCACTGCTCCACATTAAGTATCAGTTTTGAAGGTGCTTTGGTACTATAATGAACATGTAGTTATCATATTATAGATTTTGTGAAATAGCTAATTTGTCTTTTAAATGGCTGAAAAATGGCTGCCAAAAGTCAGCTGACCTTTTACAACTGTAATGTTTGTCAAGTTTCCAGAATGCTCCAAATGGATTGCAAATAGACATGCTCAGACATGTGAAGACACTTAAAGTTTAATGCTTATTTCCACAAGCGTGAACAGAAACTCAATGAGAATGGCTTCCCTGGAGGTGTGAATAATTGTTTCCTATTTCACCAAACCTGGAAGAATGGGAGCCATTCAACTTAATGGCTGAGACATTTGAAAGGTTAATTACCTCGGCTAAAAGACAATGGTGAGATTTTTCAACTCTGCCATGGAAGGACCTGTCTCAGGCGATGTGGTGGCCCAGGCAAAAGTCCATTGACTTGCAGTGGGTCTGGCCAACCTGGCAGTAGACGGGGCTGGGAAACCCCATCCAATGAATGGGACTATTCTCTAGACCAGGCTAAACCAATACCTGATATGATTCGACAGTTTGGGATAGCAGCCATTTTGAGTTTTGAACTGTATAAAGTCTTGAGAACAGCCATTTTGTGCAGAACCCCAGGAAGAACTCAGAGAGATATCATCCGAGAGGGTTCCTGGCCAAGGGAGGACAACAATGAAGGTATTCAGAAAATAAATGGTGAGAGATTAGGAAATGTTGATGTCCAAAGGGATCTGGGTGTCCTTGTTCATGAGTCACTGAAAGCTAACATGCAGGGGCAGCAAGCAATTAGGAAGTCCTTCATCGTAAGAGGATTTGAGTACAGGAGTAAAGATGTCTTGCTACAATTGTATAGAGCCTTGTTGAGGCCACATTCGGAGTATTGTGTACAGTTTTGGTCTCCTTATCTAAGGAAGGGTACCTGCTATAGAGGGAGTGCAACAGAGGTTTTTCAGGCTAATTCCTGGGATAGTGGGATTGTATTATGAGGAGAGATTGAGGAAACTGGGCCTGTATTGTCTAGAGTTCCGAAGAATGAGAGGTGATCTCATTGAACCTTACAAAATTCTTACCAGGTGTGTCAGGATGGATGTGGATAGGATATCTCCTCTGGTTGATGAGTCCAGAACCAGGGGACACAGTCTCAGATTAAGGGGTAGGCCAATTAGGTCTGAAATGAGGAGGAATTTCTTCTTTGGAATTCTCTACCCCAGGTGGCAATGGAAGCTCAGTCATTGAGCATGTTCAAGACAGAAATAGATCAGCCATGATCTGTTTGAATGGCGGAGCAGGCTCGATGGGCAGAATGGCCTACTCCTGCTCCAATGTTCCTAAATCATCTGCTACTCTGTCAAAAGAGTTCAGGCAATCTGCAAGTGTCATAACTACAGAACTGGTGAGGATCAAGAATCCTCCCAAAACCTGCTGAATCCACCTACAAAGGCAACCTCTGACTATTTGACAACTGAAGTCAATGCAGCACTGAACATAACTCTTCAACTTCAACCCTTCACTCCAGACAACCACCATGTCAACTGCAAACTATAGGCCTGCAAAGACATTTTAAAGTGCTGGACTGAATCTCATCTTCTCAGTATCTTTTATCCTTATCTGCATTTAATATGTATGTATTCAATTAGTAACTTTATCGCTTTTACTGAAATAACTAAATAACTTACAGCAGTTGTTTTGTAATAAACAACTCCTTAGGCAGTAACTTCCGATGGAATGGCAATTGAGTCGGATTGCCACTCGACTGCAAAGTTCCTACTAGAAAATCCAGCTCGTCCTATCTCGCCTGGCCTTCTGACTCAAGCCGGGCAAAATCTGGGCAGTGCAGCATGTTCCCAAACATATGGTTGTGGACTGTGGAGTAGCAGGTAAGGAAACCACACCCCCTTTCTTACAGCTGGTAAGTTTAAAGGTTCTTGGTGGTGGAGTGGGGGCAGGGTGGGGGGGACGTGGGGGTGCTGTTGGATCGGGCCTTGTGGACTGGGTAGTCAGGTCAGGCCTGGCGGGGAGGGTGTTGGTTTAGGTTGGGTTGGAGGAGGGGTTGTCGGGTCAGGGGGTGACAGTTGAACTTGGTGGCGATGGCAAGTAGTGGTCCCTGTTGGGGCGGGGATTCCCTGGGTGTGGTGGGGGGGGGGAGGAGGGTCTGCGGAATCCCATGAGTAGGGGAGTTCCCATCAAAGGTGTAGTCCTGTAGGGGCGGTGGGGAGATAGTCAGGGGTGGGGGTGGGGGAGTCCCCTGGGGGGCCGGGTGGGGGAGTCACATGGGGAGGGGGGCTGATGTGGGTCTGTACAATAGTTACCCAAAAGCTAGAATTGGTTTTAATTATTTATTTCTGGGTAACTATTGACATAAGATTGTCGGAATCATCCAAAGTTTGTGATTTAAATTGCATTTTTGGATGGTTCCCAGTGCAGGACAATTGCCCATGGGAAGTTTGCACTTCCCAGGCAATTGGTGGCAGACCTTACCTGGGAACTTCCAAGGGTGGGGGGTTGGGGGGGCGTGGGTTTGGGTTCCCCAATGGTTCTTTGGGGTAGCCCCAAATATGGCGCCCTGGAGCTTGGAGGTTTCGCTCTGAATCACTTGCAAATTAAAAAGGGGCTACATGCACACACAGACACAAACGCACACAAATTCTTAGCTCTTGGGTCACTTTGAGGAAATGTCTTTTACGTGGTCATGACAGGCACTTCAAGTAATGTGTGCATGTCTGAATTAAAGTCAGGAACTGCAGTACCAAACCATTCTTCTATTTTTTGAATCCAATGTTAAAATCAGCAGTACTAGGCCAGAGAATGCCCAGATTAGACACTGCAAATAGCTCCTTTTATTTTTCCTCAATAGAGTACCACAGAGGGGAACTATTATGGCATCAAAATGAATTTTTTGCTTTTCCATTCAAGCCATTCTTATGGTTAAGTGATGTTGTCGATTCTGCTTGTAATATTGCTGATTATGAACTAAAATAAAGCTGCATTTCAGGTCAGATCTTTATGAGTGAATTAATCCATCTCGTATAGGCATATTTGAATTCAAGTTGTAAGACATAAATGGAAAATGTTTTACCTCATTGCACTGCTTGGTCCCATGTGCCACCCAGTTATCAATTCGTGTGTGAGCTTCACCCGCTCCTTTTGGTGAAAGGTGAACAGCTATGCCACAACTGACTTGGTCCTAGTCTAGCTGTGTAATGTGGTACAATCTTGATTCCAGTGATACTGTAAACAGTACTCAACACATCGAGGAATCAGAAGGAATGTGGCCCTTTATATCCTGCGCCTGTGTTACACCAGGATTTTCATCTGAAATTTACTCCAGTTGCTGCATGAAAATTCCAGCGCAGTGTAGCTGAACTGCACTATTTGTCCCCTCTCACCAAGTAATTATATCCTGGAGTACTTAATATGTCAGTTCATGTGCCAAGGCACACTGACTTTTGTAGGGAAGCAGTGTCATTTCTGCTGCAATGCTGCCCAGCCAGGTTGAGTGAGGTGGTGGATGATTATGTCATGCACGCCTTCTGGTCCCCTTGTGCAGCAAATGCATTAATCATCTTGCAGATTAATGAGCCACTGAATCCTGTGAACAAGGTTGTTTCTTCCATCATACTGTTGCTGTGCATATCTGTACATGTTCGGCATTTAAGAGGCGGGTCATTGCTATTTTGAGAAGGGAAGTCCTGGACAGCTACATATCATAAGCCATGCATGAATATGTCATCAAGATGCAGCACTTCATTGTACATTAATCTACAAAAACCAACACCTCTTCCAGTAACTTTACTGTGGAGGCATTAATCCTGAAAATGTACAATTAATGATTATAATTTAGAGCCAACAAGACACATCTTGTTCCTAAAACCAGGCAAGCTAGCCCACAAAGTAGCAGCCCAAGCAACTCAAAGCCACTTCAGTTTATATCCCTTACTTGCTGGTTTGTCCTGTTTGGATTTTGAGGGCAGGTGGAGGTTTGGAAAGTGCCATTGTTAGAAGCTATTATTTAATTAGTGGATAAATTCTAAATCAGGACACCAAAATTTATTAGTATCAGCAGCTTAAGATATTGCCAAATTAATGGGAGCATGGATTTAAACTTTATGAGACTAATAATGTAGTGCTGATCCTGGACAGCTGCTTGGTTGCTAGCATGCCCAGCGCACAGCGTATGATGTAATGGGAAAGTGCTAAGGTTATAAGTAAGTATTTTGGGCACTAGCAGCCGTTTGATGTACTTCTGCCCCAGTTATTTACAGCATAGAAAACATTAAATTATTGACCTTTTTTGGAGATCAAGAAAAACAAGATGGAGAACCCAAGGTGGCCTACTAGAGAGACTGGACCACACAAGTAAACACATTTCATGAGCCCCTGCTAGCAACATTCTTTTTTAATGGATCTTGTGCAACAAGTCATTGCTGTTAAGGCATTCCAACCATTACTTTTCCTGCAACTGGCTCGTTTTTTCCCACTCTTTTATTTGCTTTCTTTGAAGAGTGAGCAGTTTTTGTGACTGGGGAGAATGGCATATGAGATGTCATCATTTAATGAATAGGGTGAACACTGACGAGGCTAATGGTTTCTTTTCATATGTTGGTATTTTCTGCTCTTTGAGGCTTTTTTATGAATAAATGATCCTTAGAATTTGATGACAATAAGTGATGTCAACATCTTTATTCTTTCACAAAGTGAAATGTGGAAAATTGATAACCTATGGATTGAATTGCTGTCTAATTTACAACACCCATTTATTTGAAGGCAAATGACTTATAAGAAAGCTACAGTAATATAACTTTGATATTGGCAAAATTTGATTGTTAAGATAAATCTAACATTACCTACATGAAATTTGTTAAGTCCAAATGAATTGTAAGCGTTCAGATTTGATTTTCATGCCTCTGTCCATGTTGGAACTGAGGTGGGCAGAACCCAATTCTGGCATCCCTGCCCTCATTCTCATCATGTGGGATTTTTATGACTCCAAGCTAAATGAATCGAATTGACTGAAGACTGCCATCGATGATTCTGGGGACCTCAGGAGAAGGCCATGATGGGTCATCCACTCAGCACTTTTGGCTGAAGATGGTTGGAAATTCTTCAGCCTTGCCTTTTGCGCTGACATGCTGGGCTTCCCGATCTTTGAGGATGGACATATTTTTGGAGCCTCCTTTGGTTAGTTGTCTAAGTGTCCACCTTATAGCATGGCCAAACAGGTTGATTATCAACCTGCAAATCCTTCCAATGTGCCCCTGGCAGGTGGTAAGAGCAGGAGAGTCTCCCAGTCAGCCAGAACCCCATGTGTAGCAGCTGCAGCACAACAGCTGGCCCATGTTAAAAGACTCCATGCACAGGTTCTTGCCAAGGGCTGTACTTCATTGCAAGTGTCTGGTCCAGGAGACAGGAAGAAATATATATACATATATTTCTACGTCAACCTGGCTACTTTATAAAGTTATTTTTTTCTGTTATTCAAAATGGATAATTGCTGGGCTGAAAAAATGGCTGCAGCTGATCACATGCTGGTTTCTGGAAGTTTCTGAGCAGATCTAAAGCAAATGAAGGCTATCACATCAAGCACCCTGGAATGTAACATGCCTTGCATCATACAAAAATTCTAGCCAAGCCAGCACAAAGGGTAGTAGACATTAAGTCTGCACCAGCCAAGTATGGACAAAGATAGAACTATTTGTGATTCCTAATCTCCAATGTTATGCCAATGGACCCATCGTTACCTGCTCCAAAACACACTGAGTTTCAATCAGGGGCCTCATTAGCTGTATAGCTCAACCTGAAACCACACTGTCACTTGCCCAAGGCTTGAGCTAACTGAAATCCTTTAATTATACAGCTTTTGATTTTATCTTCAGTTGTGGTTTAACCTCCAAAGAGAATCGGATTCCAAGCTGGCAGCTTGCCTTTGACCTCTAGCTCTCTCTAAGTCTGATTTCCAGAAAGAACCCTGTATTTTGTCTACAGAGTGAACTAATGCCCAGGATACAAGAATACTTTGCTACATCTTCAACAGATTCAACCTGCAACCAAGTTCCTAGGACCAAGACCAGGAATTCTGCCAGGCAAAGCCACCTTAAGGAACCTTCCTTGGACACCGATTCTGGGCTCTGGACTCATGAGAAACCACAATTCTTATTTTTATTGTGGTCTTTGTCCTGAAGCCCTTTTTTTTTCCTTATCCCTTTTTTATTGCATGAATGCAAAAGGGGCAGATGTTGCAAAACCCCTTCCTGTGTTTTTCTGTGTGTAAAAAAAAACTACCCCTTTTATTTTACTTTATCTCAAGTTTGCTGTGGTGTTATTAATAGAAGGGTCACGTGGACTTGAAATGTTAACTTTAGTTTTTCTCTCCACAGATGCTATCAGACCTGCTGAGTTTTTCCAGCATTTTTTGTTTGTGTTATAAATATAGGACTGGCTCACTCCAAACTGAAGGGTTGAGAAACATACACCACCACTTTATAAAGGAGAAATCAAAAATCAAAAAACACCTTTCTGTTTACAGATGGATAGTGAGTGGAGAAATCAGGGCTGTTTGAAATTAAACCCCCTCCTATCTGTAACACAAGCATCCTCCTCACTTCGAGGGACTACCAGAAGAATTGTCCACCACCTTCAAGACCAGACGTGTCAGGACTGCAGAGCTTTGACATGATCCAATGTCTGTGGGATTGCTTAGCTCTGTCTACAGTGTGCTTCATTCACTGAATTCCTGATAAATCTTTTGTTTGTCCAGGATTGTGCCAGGTAAATTTCTTACACAGTTTTACTGGTTTGCCACAATTTAACTGTTTGGCTGCCTGATTTAAGACAGTTTTTGTCAAGTGAGGATGGTTTATGATTCACTTAAATGATTCTAAATCTGTGTCTTGAATTGATGCTTTCTGTTAGCAGTGATTTTTAAACTAAACTTCCACATGATATATCTCCAGACAAATCTGACATTTATTCCTCATCACAGCCTGAGTGTTAGGAAGAGGGATTTCTGTGAACGGAGATCTGAAACAGCACCATAACTCTTAAAATGATTCATCACTGAAAAGCAAGCTGATCCATGAAGTACTTGTTTGGTGAAAGAAGATCAGAACTGGTTTTCTCTTTAAATTATCCACTTCATAAGACATAACTTGTAATGACTTTGACTGCAGACCATGGCCTCTATCAAGTGGACAGGTGTTAAAATTAAACAGCACAGCATATATTTCAGTAAGATTTTACATGCAGTTTTAGAGTAAAATTCCACTTCCAATAACATTTGCTTCTATCCCTATCCAACCACCAAACACTCGATTCGAGAATCAGAATGATTTTTAACTTCTCACATAAGTAGAGCAATGCATTTTGAATAAGGTCCCAAGGTACAGTTAGGCATGAAATATAAACATTTCCAAAGGGTTGATGTTAACCTGGTCCCAGTTGTAAACAATGTTTTACGTGTTATGGGGTTCTAATGGGGACAGACGCAATTCAGTTTCTGCCAATTCCTAAACTTGTAGAAATCAACAGTATCTTCTATTGGAACCTATTGTATGTTTGAAGCAGACACACTTGTACAATTTAAATGTCAAAATTTATAAAATAAAGCATATCTTGTTTTCAGCATAAATATCTTGGTTTTACTATAATGGATCTAACTGTTCACAGATGGTAAAAACAAGCATTTTCCATTCTTCAAGAATGCTATCTACAAAAATGCACATGCAATCTTTCAATGAAACTAAATGGATTTTGTAATGCAAAGCACTTTTTGAATATAAAATATTTGTAATCAGCACATTATCTATCCCAACTCGGCTATCCATTGGAGACAACTGTTCCCTATTAGAGGTCTGGGAGTGTGAGGGTCATAACATTCAAGGCTATGGGCCTAGTGCTGGTAAATGGGATTTGTTAGGTAGGTCAGGTGTTTCTCACATGTTGGTGCAGACTCGATGGGCCAAAGGGCCTCTTCTGCACTGTGATTCTGAAAACACTAGTCTCCTTTCATCTCCAGAACCCAGGCTTTGAATAAAAATTGACATGGGATAAGACTGCCATCAAACTTTAGTGAAATTGGTACTAATTCAGCAATATCACTCAAAGATTATAAGTCCCTTCTGAGGTTCAGGTTAAAACAGGATATCACTAGTGTAGGGTAGCTTTCCACTGTAGTAGTTAAACATTTCACTCCTAAATGCTCTAAGCTTTAAGAGCATTGCCACCTAGTAAAATATTTGCAAGATATTTTGCTAAGTATATTATCACAGATATGCATGCCAGGACTGAGGTTGTGATATCATTGAATCAATGATAATATCTGATCCAGGTGATTAATTTTTACAGCAATTCTTACAAATGTAAATGCAATATAAAATTTCAAGCTGAAATGTTGAGCTTAGTTTACCATTTCAGGCTTACCCTTCAGAGTTAAGTCTGGTTACCTTCTTACACCGACTGGCAAATTATCTATTCTTTGCCATTTCAGCAACTTGGCCTGCCTGAAAATTTTATAGTGTGCCACAATATCATTCTTTTAACGAGCATAAACAAAACTAAAGAAAAGATATCCAAAATACCTTGTGAATCTTCCTACTTGGGACTTTCAACTTAGCTAAGGGTTGGCTTGAGCAAAATTACAACACTTGTGTGTAGGCGTGGAGTTCATAAAACACACTTAGAGGAAGGAATGAGGTAGTACTTAAAACAAAATGGAGCCATGGGTTTGATGCACTTCCATCTTGAATGAACACCACTTACACCACAACATTACAGACTCACTTTCATACAAGACATTATTAGATTGGCATTGCTCTTTGGGTTGGGTCACAATAAAGATCAAGACAATAGAACATGTAAAACAAACTTTCCTACCAAAAAGCCAACTAAATAGGTGAATAAAGTATTTTGGTAGTACAGGACTTGAGTATTGCTGAGAAAAGGAGGCATGCTGTCGAAGCTTTTCATCTTGCACTCACCAGGACAGAAGCAAGAATGCCAAATTTCAAAGTGAACAATGATTTATAATGCATAAGAAAAGGGATGCTGATTGGTTGGCAAGTCAGCTCCGACTGGTCGAGATAGTGCCATGGCAAATGTACTAGGGAGCTACTGATCTCCCTATGCTTTTGTTTATTCAAAAAAGGTGCAATGGCTGAACATATTCCTTTTGTAAATGAGTTATACAGTGCGCCTCACTGATAATTTAAAATTCCTGCATGTCAACAGCAATGCTATATCTATGTGCTTGTTCAACATTGCAAGCCTATTCACAAAAGATGTTGCTCAAGGAAGCCATGGATATTTGCGCGACATCACTATATCATGGCAATCTGGACACGCCACCATGTTCTGAATCTGTATTCATTGAGCTTATGAACATAGTAATTCATGCAGCTAAATTCAGCTTTAATGACACTATGTATGCCCAAATAGGTGATGTTGCCATGGGTTCCCCTCTAGGGCCAGCTTTCGCTAACATTTTCATTGGAATCACGTTTCCCAAACTTCCTACTCCTTGCATATTTTCGATAGATGACATGTTTCCTATATTTTAATTTGCAGCTGCGTGTAAGAATTCCCTTGCACACCTTAATATGCTCCATCCCACACTCAAATTCACCTCTGAAATGGAGCAGTCTAATAAGCACGCTTTCCTCTCTTGCTAGTTGAGAAATCTGCCAATGGGTTCCCTACTACTGTCTACCACTGGTCAATATATGCATCGGGGTTCCTATAGTTCCACACGCTAAAATAAGATAAGATTTATCTTATTGGCAATCTCATAAGAAGGGCCCGAGCCATTTATTCATCATGAAACTTGATGCTAAAATAGAGGGATAATGGCTCACCTGATCAGGTCATTGCTTGCTGTGTATAATGCAAGCTCATGAATGAGCTTAAGATCGCCACCTTTGGACCTGAAAAGTGCCCAGTCCACCTCAAGTTACCATAGAAGGGTAAAGTATCTCAAAAATTTGATCAACAGACGAAGCTAGTCATCTCAAGCTGCTACTATGTAACGGCAACACAAGTGGTGTTTTCCACAAACAGGATGCTGCCATCAAGCCAAAAAGACTTTTTGCCTGCAACACAAACGAGAAATGCGGTATATGCTTTTCGGTGCTGGTGAAATGTAAGTTACCTAGGCTGTACATCCCAAAGACTGGCAGGTTGTATCAAACAGCATGTCCTTTAGATGTTCACAATAGGCAGAGTACTAATGGTATTCAATCAACCAATGCTTGTAGAATTCAGAACATGATTCTGCAATTGGGCAGCATTTGCTGAACAATCCCGAGTGTGATAAGAATTACACTTACAACCAATTTAAAATTACCAGTTGGGCTCTCAATGTAGTCCACTTACGCTTGCTCAAAGCTACATATATTCATAAGCAGGGACCTGTCCTCTGCAGGCAAAAGGAATATGTCCAGACATTGCATCTTTTTAGAATAAACAAAAGCATGGGGGTCAATAGCTCCCTGGTGCATTCGCCATGGCACTGTCTCGACCAATCAGAGCTGACTTGCCAACCAATCAGCACCCCTTTTCTTATGCAGCATAAATTATTGTTCCCTTTGAAATGTGGCATTCTTGCATCTGCAAGACGAAAAGCTTCAAGAGCCTACTCTTATTTTAACAATAATAAAATATTTAATGTAACTATTTGGTATATTTGTCTATCATGAAAAAGAACTTTCATTTACATAAGTTGAATATATTCCTGTTTATGCATAAACTTGTGTACATCATACCATGTGACACTGCAATGGGCTTTCCTTAGAACTGCTTACCATATACAGTAGTGATCTCAGTGAGTTGCATTATTGTTAAAGGTGTATATCATCATAAAACCTATTATGGTATTGTTTTGACACTAGCAGTCAGACTTTTGCAAGGGAAACTGAAATGGTAATCAATTCAAGTAGTAACAGTGTCACTTGCATATATACTCTCGAGTACTAACACTGAAACATTATTTTACATTCCTGTTTGTAACATTTATTAGGGGGCTAATGAAACTGAACAGTCACTGTGCATTTACTGTCTATCATTAATACAAAAAGCTGTTGCATTTACATGTGCCAGAATTGAATATTGGACATGATATAAAATTCTTTTTAATCCACAGCAAATAATTAATAATTATTCAATGATTCTGTGCTTGCAATGAGAAGTCAAATGCTGAACTGCACAGTAACATCAACATTTGAGGTGAATGTGTGGAAGTAGAATCTTAACATGAAGGAAGATTTTCACTAGTTGTTGCAATATGATATTGTAAAGATGGCAGAAAACAATTATTGTTTGCTATTTCAAATGAAACTGTAAAGATGTTCTGGAAGAATTAGTTTACAATGTCACTAATAGAGCGGTCAGAAGAAATATTCCCCAAAGTTTTTACAATAACCCCATTAAATATCAGTTCCTTCATTAACCAGTTGAGTATAAATTTATTTTGTAATTTTAATGACCTAAATTTTGCAAACTTGATTTTCTATTGGTACACATGACTCAAGCAGAACCTATTCGCCAACCTCAAAAGAACTGTTCCAGGGCGATTTTGGAGATTGTTGACATCGATATTCAGGGACACTACCACCCTCGCCTAGCACAGCTTTAGACAGACATAAAACAGCTGCAACACAATCTAATTTCTAAGCCAGAGATTTCAAATTATAAGGGATATGATCCTTTTACAAAAACTGTTTCCCGGTTATATGAGTGAGAAAATAATGGCTTAAAAGACCAGCTTGCAGCAACTATTCATACACTTGAATAATCCCAAGCAAGATAGAAAAATTGCAAGACTGAACAAACAAAATTTCTACCCATTGAAGCCTATTAGGGGACACTGTCCCTCCCTCAAGGTTTTGTTGACTTTGATAATATTTTGCTCTTTTGTACGTAAGTTTTAATGGTCTTCTCAAGATGATCTCTGAACTCTGATGCCATTTACATCTGCACTGGCCGACTTGAGCTGGGGAGGCATGGATAGCCAGGGTCATACTCTTCTCAGTGATGCTACATCTTGATTTATATTAGCTTTTTTTCCGAAACATAAAGGTATTGATGTTAGTGTGAGGTAGGATTCAGCACAGCTAGATACAGTAGAGCTCCCTTATTCTGCTCCAACAATGTGTCACAGCCTCAATTTCAGAACCCCCATACCCAATTGCATCAGATGTTTTTTCTCTATTTTGCACAACCATTGCCAGATTTTATGTGGGTGGGGCAGGTGTGGGGGCGGGGGGAAGGGAAGGGTCCCCACCCTACTCCAACCCATTCCTGACAGGCCGTTAACTGGCTTGAGGCGAGACTTCCCCCCCCCCCCCATCCAGGGAGGAAGTCCCACCTCCGAGAGAGCTGCCGGTGGCCACTACTGGGGCTATATTCGGTCCCCAACAGTGATCGTCAATGGAGTCAGATGCAAAGGTAAATGTATGGGGGGCGGCGTGGGGGGGGTGTGTGTGTTGGATAGAAGGGTTGTGGGAGGTGTATTGCCAGGGCCAGGCTGCTAGGCCCCAGCAAGGGGCGGCCTTGGTGGACAGGGTGGGATAGAGGGGAAATGTTGGGGTGGGAAGACGTTGGGAGGGACTTTCAATGGGCACAAGGTGCCCATGAAGGAGGTACCCCTATCTTGCCCGGCCACCTACTTGAGCAGCGAAAGCTGCCATCCTGCACGCTTGACGTAGCCCTTCTGCCGCAGGTTAAATCCCAGTGACACTTATTGGCCATTTAAGGGCCTTAATTGGCTCCTGGATGGATAGGTTCCCCAATGCCTCATCTACCGCTGGCAAAATTGCAGTGGGGCAGAGGCATGCAAATAGACACTGAGAAAGTGCCCATGGCATGATGGCCAAATTTATGGCACTCCAGACCTGCCAAACTGCCCCCATTGGGCAGAAAATGCAATCCCTCGTATTTTTATGCATGTCTGTGTGACCTCACTAATTAATGTCAAATTAAGAGTGTCTACTGGGAAATTGATTGGGACTGTTCATACACATTTCACACTACCAGCAAAACAAGAGGTCGTCAGACAAAAAACTAATATTTAACTCACTGCGCCACTCAGTTCCAGGTTTCTTTTTTAATTACTTGCTACCTCCCCTCTGCCAAGGCCAAATGCACATTTGACACTGTCATAAGACTTTTTTCCTCAAGGCAATTTTCTCAATAATCAATAGAATTGTGTAACAATAAATAGAATAGTACTGATTTCAGGTTTAAATATCAGCACTAGCTAAAGAAATGAATTGGACAGCAGTCTGCTGCTACTGTCAATGTCCCACATTTGTAACTGCCTAAGTTCTCTGCCAGATATTTATGAAAATTGGTCCAATTAAGTAGAAGATTATGCAAATTTTCCATTTTAGTATATCATACTTTCCCAATTTCACCAGTGTGCAAACTGGTCTGCTGTCTATATGCTGGAGTCCAGTCAGTATATTGTAAATGTCTTAATCTCAGTGCTTTATGCAATCCTGAAGCATCCTATGACTGTAAATGTCAGACAGAACTTTTCTAAATAAATTGATTTTTGTACACCAACATATTTTATGTGTAATCCTTTTAACTGTCTATTCTGAGAAGTGCATAAAAAATTGTGGAAAATTAGTTACGCGCTTATTATGAGTACACTGGTCTAGATTACTATAAATCTTGTCACCTCCCTCATCACTTTTCTAAGTGGTTAGTAAACTAATAGTGGGTTGTGCTATAAACCATTATTCATGTGTATGTTTAGGAATTGAAAATTGTGAAGGCAAATTTTTAGTATGTGGATACGTATGAATGTCATGAGCAATCTGCTTTGAAAAAAAGTCTGCTATTCCACTCTGAATACCTATGTTACAATATCTGCAGCATGACATCGAAGTGTTAACAATGAAACTTAGGAATGAAGAAATAAACCTAGCTAACATAAAATTAAAACAGAAAAAGGCTGGCAATACTCAGCCAGTCAGGTAGCATCTGTAGAGAGAAATACAGAGTTAATGGACAGAACTTAGTTCCAGTGATGGGGGTCCCTCCGACCGGTTGGAAAGATGGAGGGAATACCATGTCGCTCTTCTCCAGGAGGCCCTGTACAATTAGATGGTAAGCAGGCACTTACTTGGACAGCAACAGGCCTTCTGATGGATTCTGTCCAATAGGGCAGAAATCCCACCCTTGAGAGCTGCTGGCCAATCAGAGGCCAAGAACTCATGGGCTCAGCAGTGCCACAGGGGAGGCCATGGCTGCTGCTGGAAGGCAGCATCACTGGGAGCAGTGGCTGATGGCTGCAATAATACTCCAAAGCTTTTACTAGCGATCGTCACTAGATCCCTGGGGTTGTGGGGAGGGTGTCGCTGGCAAGGGTGGAGGACGGGGTTCCAATGCCTGAGTAGGCTGGTGCCTTTCAGCGCCACTCCCTTGCTGATGCCAGCTCCCTTGTTTGAGCACTGAATGCCTGTGAATGAGGGATCCATGGGTGGGCTACTGGAAAACCCGACAGGCTGGGCAGCCTATAGGAGCTAGGAAATTACTGTCTTGTGTGTAATGTATATAATAGATATTAAGGCAGGGCTGCTTTAAAGTATCTTATGATTTATCCAACTTTATAAAGTATTATTGATGTTGGTATAAATGATTGCAACTTCAGTAGGGAGGCAAAACAAGGGATATTGGATTGGCCTTCCGTTACATATCTTATCTGATTTTCCTTTTTGGAAAAGGGAATTTTATATTGCCTTTATTTTATTTACCCTTATCAAAGATGAAAGATCTGCCCATGTTTTGTTTTATAATTGTAATTCTTTGGAGGCAATGCTGAATGTTTTTTAATTTAATTCATTCTTGGAATGTGGACATTACTGGCAAGGTTGTCATTTGCTACCCATTCCTAGAGCAGACTCTTCTTGAGGCATTTGGGAGAGGCATTGGTTGAGGCTGGAGAGCTGGCAAGAGACCTGACTGCCTCTTTTTGGGCAGGCCTTCCAAACCACAAGCCAATCAGATAGCGGTGAGGCCAGCAGTGGGCTTTCCCCTGAAATCAAGACCTCAGAGTGGAAGTCTCGCCTTGAAAAACTGCCGGCTAATCAGAGGCCAGCAACTCTTGTGCTCAGCAGAGCCATAGGCGAGGCCACGGCTGCTGCTGGGAGGACCGGAGTCCCAGGATCACAGAGTGATCCAGGCCAGAGA
The DNA here is from genome assembly GCF_017639515.1 of Carcharodon carcharias. Classification (NCBI taxonomy): domain Eukaryota; kingdom Metazoa; phylum Chordata; class Chondrichthyes; order Lamniformes; family Lamnidae; genus Carcharodon; species Carcharodon carcharias. Next base: position 39,971,594 of record NC_054480.1, on the reverse strand, counting down.
TAAGTAATGTTGGTGCGGGGAAGCGGTGGTCATTTCATAGGGTAGGGGTCAGGGGGAGAGGGGTATAGTGGGGTCGACAGCGAGGGCATGGTGGTGGCTCTCAGCCTGCCACTCCTTCATGACGTCAAGTTCCTCTATCAGGCACTGACTGCCTTTGATCAAAGGAATCTGCCCTGCCGGAGGTGACAAGCTAGACAACTTGAGAGGACAGTTAAGAATCAACCACATTGATGTGGGACTGGAACGCCAAATATAGGCTGGACTGGGTAAGGGCAATAGATTCCCATCCCTAAAGGACGTGAGTGAACCAGGTGAGTTTTTAAGACAATGCATGTATAAATATGCAATGAATTAAATAGGCTGCAAACTCAACACCCCATTTCATTGAGTTTCTGATGTCAGGGGCATTAAGTATAGACAGTTTTCCCACCATGCTAATGTTACATGTCCCCCCCTCCCCCTCTCCCCCTCCCCACATAGAATACCAAAAGAAACAATAATTTTGGACCAGGCTGCCTGACCTACCCTCCCAGCATAGAGGAATTCAAGCTGGAGAAGTACCTGTGGTGGAAAAAATGAATAAAAGAGTGGCTTGGCTTTCATTGGTCAGTGGTTTACCTTCAAATATGCTAAACAAAAAAAAAATATGGGGAGCACTTGATAACTAATTACATCTGAAAGTGAGCACAGTTGAAAGGTGCATCAATTAATGAATACAGATTTATTTTGTTAAGTATTAAAAATTAAGTTATCCAAACTGGGTTCCAGCTGACTAGAACCATAGCGCTTCAATATTAGTTTGTTTAATTGGAAGGCTGATTTGGTAATTTCACGCTCCAAGGACGGATGCCACTCTCATGGAATCTAGGTCAGAGACATAGGCAAAAGAGTTAGAGGCCAAATGAGCTTTTTTTCATGTAGAGGTTTGTTGAGATTTGGAATACATGACTTGAAAGTGTGGTGTAATCAGACTCCATGGTAACTTTCAACAGGTAATTGGCATGCACTTAAGAGGACTAATTTGTAAGATTATGGGGAAAAAGCTGGGGTGTGGGACTAAATTGGATAGCTCTTTCAAATACCATAGATCATAGCATATAAGTCAGTTTTAAGGCCTCAAAAAATCCTTCTGAAAACAGGGGTAAACTTACATACTGAGTATAAAACATGAATCACTGGTGCTGGTGTAAATAGTCACCATTTTGAAATGTGAAAAGAAACATAATGCCAGTAATTCAAATTATAATCAATATGACACATTTTATTGAATAAATTAATTCTACAAGGGTATTTTTAGACACAATCAAAGCATTTTAAAAACTATCATTTTCATCGTCTTCGGCATCTGATGCAATGAGTTCATCAACTTCATTCTGAGTCACTTTGGCTATGAGATTATCGTAAGGATCCCACTCTGGATCAGATTTGGTTCTTTTGTTTTCATAATTATCCCTCCACAACAAAAAATCTTCCTCTCCAACAACTGACTTGAATATTCCGCATTTTTTGAACAATCTGATGACAGTTTGTACATTAATAGCATCCCACAATTTGATGACAATACCAGAAAAAGCTTCAAGTGGGGCAACAGACATATTTCCACTCTCTCTGAAGGTTTTCTCTCTGTCAATTATTCATCTATTCCATTTGGTGTGAACTTGACCCTTGAATGGCTCGTTTAGCCAGGTATCCAAAGGTTGAACTACGATTGTTGGACCCATAGTATAACTGCAATTTGTGTGTTATTTCTTTTCAAACACTTCTTGATCTCATCGGTTATATGGAATCTCAAGATAACCCACTCTGATAAGCTGCATTCTTTGCTTAGGCCACCGGGATGCCTACTGCACATAGTATCAATCCACAACTTCACCCCATTCTCATCCATCCAACCACTGTCATGAGCATGCACAAAACTCATGCAGGGAACTTGATTTCCAGCATGGTTTTGCATTCGAAAATTACCATAGGTTTTAATTTTGTTCCGTCAGCAATACAGGATAGTACCACCATGAATCTTGGCTGCTCAGTTATTGTTTTTGAGCCTTTCCACTCCACAGTTCAGTTGTTGGGCGTATCGAAATTCATGGGTGTTTCATCAATTCTACTGATGTGACATAATGAATACATGTGTTTTTGCCTCAATCTGACGATGAATCACTGGAAACTGGCAATTTTGGCATCGAGGTATTTTGGTAGTCTTTGAGCGATCTTGGTCTTCTGCCATAAAGTGGCTATATCAACTAGCTGGTGCTCTGAAATCTTTGCTGGACTTATGATTTGATTTGGCCCACTTAAGCGTGTACATAAGGTCGCACTTCTGGTGACAATGTAAGCATTCTGACGATTTTCGAGGACTTATTCCAATACATGTTTCTCAAGATCAGGCCAGTGGTTGGTCCCAGTTCTCATGGTGCATTTACTCTTGGGCATTTTCTTCAGGACGGGTTCCTTCTTCTTCCATTCTTACACCAGCTTTTCACTAACAGCTAATTCCCTTGCTGCAGCATAGTCATTTAACGAGTTAACAAATGTTATGACTTTTATCTTGAAATCTGCTTTGTAGTTTATTCTTTTTGCTAGAGGAATTATTTCTGTTCATCATGCATGGACTGCTCTGTGTGGACGTGTCTTAAACTCTCACATATTCTCTTGACATCACAGCCTGCATTGCTTGCTTGCTCCCTTGAACCAACTTATATAGTGAGTAAAAAATGCAATTCTGAGGTGTAAAATTGAGGCTTACTCCAAACACAGATATAGAATTTCATTGCAGAATGGGAGGTCGATATATATACCGAGCACTGGCCGAATCATGAATTGTGGGGCCATAAATGGGGTTGTCTTGTACACTGAGTCGACTTATATGACACGATCTACAGCAGTTGGCATGAGCAGAACAGGCCTTTTGTACTGTAAGATTCCATGGCTCTATGAACATTGCAGTCGAGATTCTGAGTCGGACTATCTGAGCGTGGCTAACTGCTCAGTGTCCTGAACTCAGGAGTCATCCCTTTGATGAGTCTACTGTATGATATGCTCCTTTGAATATCTACAAGGTCACTTTGGTACAGAAATAAAACATATTAATGATTCATTTCTGCTTACATTGTACATTGATATCTTTAAACCTAGCCTGGAACAAAATTCAGTCTATTCAAGCAAAAACTAGCCAAGTAGGGTGCCATTATTTCTTCAAAAATGCAATTACATCCCTACCCCCTGAGCTCTCTGACACAGTAAATGGTGAGAATCTTGAATGCAAGTTACTAATTGTGCCTTTTAATCTGCCCAGAACAGACCTTTATTTGAACAAAATCATGTATGGTCTTGAAACCAATCAACCACTCTATACAGGACTTCCATTAAAAGAGGCACTAGGCAATCATCATAATGTAAAAACGAAATCAATCCAATTATAATAAATGCTAAAATCTGTTGCTTCTTGTATTCTGACATAATGCTAAGCTTCTTAAATTAAATAAATCCATTTAAAAAGAGCCTGCCAAATGTTGTTTTAATTAGTGCTGTTTTACTATTAATTTATACATTGAACACATATTACAAAGCTGACAGTCAAACTAAACTAAAATGCCATAGGATGCTTTATGCTACAGGTGCAACCATGAAAATGTCACAGGAGCTACATTCCTTATTTTGGCATTGCCACTATTAACATTAGCAACATTGCATTTCCATCAACAATAATCTGGCAAATAAAAAGAAAACATAATGATTAATTACAACTAGAGCAGCAACATCCTCAATGGAATATTAGGTCCATTAGTGATAGATGTGATGGGCTCTTTATCATGCCTGTCACTCAACCTCATCTCAAGACAGGTGTAGGGTGAAGGAATGAGCCTGCTTAGAGCAATCATTCCATAAAAATGAAATAAGAAAGTTACACAAAAACAATATCCTTGAAGAAATGAATCATCAAAATCATAAACAGGTTTACAGTTTTTTTTTAAACAATATTAAAAGAAACTTGCATTTCCTTTCACAAGCTCAGATCATCCCAGTGGGCTTCACAAGCCAACTAAGTACTTTTAAAGTGTAATCACTGTTGTATTGTAGGAACTGCGGCAGCAAGGTTCCATAAACAGCAATGAGATATTGATCAGATAAACTATCTTTTGCAGCAGTGTTGATTGCGGGATGAATATTGGCCAAGATAACAGGGACAAGCCTTCCTACTCCCCTTTAGCACCACCACAGAATCTGTTACATCCACCTGAGAGGGCAAACTAGTCCTTGGTTTTGCATCTATTCCATCAGTACAGCTTGGGAACACCTACCTATACTTCTGTGGCCAAGTGGGACTTGAACCCACAGACTCTGATTTGGAGGACAGTGCTCCTCAACAAGCCACAGTTGATGTTTTAATTGGCTCTTGATTCATTTATTTTTTTTATCTCACTATGTACTCTTACTTCTCCTCTCCTGAATGTGCTCAGTCCTGAAGGAGGAAGGGTTGGGAAATGTCAACCCTCTTCACCTCACTCAAATAGAATGACATCCCCTGCCCTTTTTATTTTTAAGGGGAAAAAATTGTCATACAGTAAATTTTCATAAAAAAGAAAAATAAGTACATTTTGCAGACTAAGTGTTACACTTGTGCTGGAATGTTACAGAGCACAAGGCTATTCGGCCCATTGTGAATTGATTCATATTAAATGTACTGTAACAATTTTCAATACACCAAACTATCCTAGCTTTGCCAGGCCTACCAGACACCAGGGCCAGGCTTTTGCATTTCTGTTCCTGGACCGCACAGAGCCGGGGTTTGGAAATAAATGGCTACTGAGCAGTGATGGCGGAAGTCCTGCCTCCATTTCTGTTTCTGGCTGTTTTGAGCAGTAAGGAAAAGGGGCGGGTTGGAAACCCCACAATCTGCAATTTAGAAGTTACCAGCACCATTCTGAAAGACAGAACTTCAGAACTTCTGGAATTTTCACTGAGGCAGCCATACTTTAGAAGCCTTCCTAAATTACACCTACAGAATGGAGTGGAGGGGGGGGGGGGGGGTGCAGGCGGAGGTGAACCATGGATAGAAGTGGTAGGAGTATGAAATATGAGTAAAAACAATGTTGTCTCCTTTACAGTCCATCAAGAAATGCTGCAGCCAGAGTTATATCCATATTTACGAAAGTGAGTGATGACAATACTGAGATTGGAAAAGGTAAGTGATCATTAAATAATATCATTGCTAGGTTGTTATTTCTGACACATGGCAAGCTACCATGTGAAAGAACAGCAGTGTCAAAGTGGAAAATTCTTTAGATGCATTATAATAGATTATCCACTGGCTAAAGTGCTATTCTGCATTGTACAACATTGAAAGGCTATCCCAGTATGAGATCTAGAGCTAATTGTTTACTCTCTCCCCATTTCTTTCATTCACTCTTTGTAGATCAGCTCAACAATCTGTTTCATTGTATTAAAACTTTGACAGATGTATGAGTTTTTGGCTGTCTTCAAAAGCACTAATGAATTCTGATGTTTACTGTTTATATATCCAGCTATCCTAGAGAACATGAGTTTCATGGCTTAGCTGTCTTCAAAGGCACTAATGGATTCTGAAGTACAGAGTTTGTTTATCCAATAACATTACAATAATGAATAACATTAGTGTGTAGCAATATTGTACTAGCACTAAGCAAGGAAGAACAAAATGGTAAACAATCGAAAACTATATGCCCACTGTCAAAGAGCAATTTTATCTAATTCCTTTTTATTGCCCATGAGCAATATGTTTGCATGTAGAGGTATGTGCTTTCTTAGCTTTGGAATAGTTTACTCAATTTTTAATAACCCAGCAGCAAGCTTCTGTGTATTTCAAAATGAGGAAGGTTATTCTATCTTTACACATTTGCGCTGAAGGCTAATAAAAACACAGCATCTCACTCACTCAACTTACCCACACTATCACACACATACAAAATTAGATACAGATGAAGATAGAGACAGCAGTTATAAAAATGAAATTTATCCCAGGCTCTCTTTCGCTTGTCCAGGGAGGTGAGGGGGGGTGTGGCGTTGTGAATTTGATGGCTTGTCTGGGTAGAGGGAGGGGGTGAGAGGGGATTAATAGATTGAGTGAGGGGGCTTTTCACTGATATAAAAAACTGGGCCAATGTTTCTGTGAACGGATCTGGGCCTTTTAACCTGGCCACTTTGGTATCAGCCCAGTCTCCGTCTCTCCCTCGGGCCTGACCTCCAAAAGATGGAAATCCTCCCTCATGCCTCCTGCCTCCTATGGGAAAATTTCAGCCTACAAATGTGTTTCTTAGGTTAGTGCGCAGCATTGCTCATTGCTCAATTCTAAATAAGTAATCACTTCTGGCCTGCTCATACCTAGTTTTAACAATTTATAAATGGAGAGAAATATTCTTCAAACCTTTGAATGGTAGCTTGGAAGTGTCAGCATATGAATAACATTAGTGTGCATCAATATTCTACTAGCACTAGGCAACGAAGAGCAAAATGGTAAACAATTGAAAACTGTAATCCCACTGTCAGAAAGGAATTTTATGTATTTCCTTTTTATTGCCCATAAGCAATATGTTTGCATGTAGAGGTACGTGTTTTCTTAGCCTTGGAATAGTTTACTCAATTTCTCAGCTGCTGTGAAGTTTCCTGTAGTTGATCTGCCAGGAGTTTGGTCTCTCAGGTGAAGTTGAAGTTGAAGAGAATCCTTCTTCCTCTTTCAAACTACTGCTGTTGGATACCTTATCACTGGCTGCTTAGTTAACTGCAGCAGTCTTATTGAGGTGACCAACTCCCAGCAAAAAAATTAAGGGACACTTTGGCATTGGCATAAACATGTGAGTGCTTTGGGAGGGGGGTGGGATGGGATGCTGCTAGAGCTATGAGAGCGGGGGATAGGGCTGCCAAAGCAGTGTATATTTTTGGCCCACCAGGGAGAAGGTCAAAAAGGAGAGCATGGTGTGCATGGACAAGTGTATACTGCACATACACAAATTTTAAATATCACAAAGACAGGAAAAACACCACCCTGGCCTCAAACAACCAGGGATGCAGCACAACCAGCCCAATTGCATGGCAACCCTGTAAAGTCTGGGACAGTTGGTCACCATGGGTCTCATGGCTTTTAATGGTATTTCATGGACTCTCTGATCGAATTCTGATGGAAAACTGCTATTATGTTTTAAAAGCAGTGAGAAAAGATGGCCACCTTATCTGTGTGACCTTGTATCAAATGCCAAGTCATTGGCTCTCTCCTGGCTTCTGGAAAGTTCCCTGATTTTCCTTGTATTTCTCTAATTCCATTTACTCTATCAACCCCATAGGATGTTATGTTCTTCTTCAGCTTTCTGCAACTAAACAGCACTTATCTGGTTCCCTTCTGTTTCCCCGGTGCCCATGGAATGTATTTGACCCGCTGAGCACAGAGCTCTGATTTTCCACCAAGTCATTTCCCAACAAGAGGTCTATCTGCACTATCAGAAAGCTTGGAACAACCCCAACTGTTACTACCCCGGCGACGCACTTACTCTGTAGTTAAATTTTTACAAGGGGAATCTTTAACCATGTGCCAGTAACCCCTATACTGGCAAGGTGATGTTTGTCCTGCTTTCTGCCAGTGTTTGGAAACACCCTGCATCTCAGAAAACAGTTATTTCCTTTCTGGGAGATTGGGATGGAAAAACAGTCATGGTTCCTTTTGCAAGAAGCCTTGATAGGAATTTTGTCTTACCCCTGTCCCATCTGAGTCTGGGCTGGGTACTTTCCAGCCTATGGGTTCTATGGTTCTGTTCTATGATTCTGACTCCAGCTCCTCCTGTTGGTTTCCAGGTAAACTAACAGTTCTCTCTGATGTGGCCTGGCTGGCCACAGTGATAGCAAGTAGGGTGTGGTCCTACTGTTTATTTTCCAGATTCTTTCTTTTAAAAGTTAGGGATTGATCTGACCTGTCTTCCCTACTTTCCTTTCCTCTGGAGTCTATTTCTATTCCCTTTACCTCCTTTTTTTTATCTCTCCCTGGCTGGTAAGAGCCACCTGACCCAATTTTGCATTGGTTTAGAGGTTTATGGATTAAATCATAGTCATCAACCCTGATAGCCACATCTCTGAACCTGGAAATGCTTTGCTCCTCTATGTATGTTTTGAAACTGTACGGGAGATGTTTTTAAATTCCTCCAATACTACTATTTATCTGAAGCCTTTGTAGGTGCGGTTTATCTATTGAGCTCAGACTCAACAGTCATATGGGACCTATTTATTTCTTTTGACTTCTAGGAAGACCTGAGTGAGCTGTTTTTATGGGAGTTCCGGAATTGTTGGTGGCATGCCTTTGGCATGAGTTCATAGGCACTTGGTATAGCAGCTTTGTCTGATGATAACTGGCAGAACTATCAGCAGACAGCATGGAATAAACTTTAACCTTGCGTTAGAAGTGTCCAAAACACCATGGCCATTGCAACTGAGCTGCTAGTTTTTTGAAAGCCTTAAAGAAAGTTTCTACATCCACCTCCTCAAATTTGGGGATAACTTTTGACAAGTTAGGTCCTCCTGTTCTACAAACACTTATGCATCGAAACTAGCCATGTTACTTTCTAGCATTAATACTCACAAAGCTTACTGCTGTAAACCATTGGGCTGAATTTTCTGTTTGGCGGGGTGGTGGAGCTGGAGCGGGCACGGGCGGGCACGGACTTGATCGCCGCCCGCGATTGGGTCCGCGCCGCCATTTTACGCAGGCGGGCCAATTAAGGCCTGCCCAGTGTAATGCCCGACTCCTGAGGATAGTGGGAGTGGGTGGGCGGCGGTGGGAGTGCATTGTCCACTGGGTCCAATGGCGACCTGCAGCCTGATTTTCAGAAGCGCTGGCAGCCTTTGCAAGGTTGCTCACAATGTCAAATCGAAGGGCTCACCAGAGGGCTTCTGGTGAGCAGGCCAGTCCGGAGGGTAGGGCAGTGGGACAGGCCAGGCTGGAGGGCAGGGCCTGGGGCCAATGTGCCCCTCATTTCTCAGGTGACTGCCTTGCTGCCCTCCTCGAGGAGCTGGCAACACGGTGGGAAGTGCTGGTTCCTCAGGATGGGAGGAGGAGGCGCCCCCACACATGACGAAACTTGCCTGGGAGGAGGGGGTGAGCTGCCGCTATGTGGTGTGGCACACATGGATCCAGTGTCGGAACGCTTCAACAACTTGTTGCGCTCTGGCAGGGTGAATACCATGTTAGCATTTGTCATGTAAACCAGCAAGTCGGCTTAACCCCTACTGCCCCCCCAAGTCTGAGTGTAGTGACTGCATTGAATCATTGACGACATTTGTCTTTGCTGCGTGGGCACGCAGATGTTGCCCATGCTGAGGTCAGCCTGAGAGGGTGATGAAGAGATGTGTTTTGTCCCCGCAACATGTGTTACACTGAGTCCCACATGACTGGTTTGGGGGCAACCTGGAGGAGCTGCACCTAGGCACTGTGTATGAACTCCAGGACATGTCCAAGTCAGGGTAACATGGTGGGAGGGGAGCTTAAAGGTAGTGTGGCAATGAATCATCTGCTGCCCTCTGCGCTCCAGGAGCTTGCGCCTCCTTCCTATGGAAGGAGAAACTGTGTGGTGCCTAATGTGATGTAGGTAGCATGTGTCCAAGGAGGGAGTGGGGGGGTTGTGGAGCAGGCCTAGCATCTTTGTGTGAGTGTTCAGCAGCAGCGGGGTGAGGAGGCTCTGGAGCCCTGATATGTCCCACTCTGGTTGGGGTGGAACGTATGCAAATTTGCACCATGCGCAATTTGCACCAACCAATGCTCGTCTCTCATTTTTAGGAGAATGATCATTACGTGGCAGAGCGTGCGAGGACTAGCAGTGGCCAGGCACAGATCTCTATTCTTAGCCACTTTGAGCAGGAGGCCCTGGATTTGGAGAGGTGCCATGCACCCAGGTCCACTGGTGTTGGTGAGGCTGGGGTGCCACAGCCAGGTATTTATGCCCAACAGTGAGGTCAGCATTGTTCTCCCAACAACCATGGCAGTGCTGAATGTTAATTGCTTTATTTTGCAACATGGCTTGTCCATTGGTTATGGAAGGTTGAGCGCATAATGATCCGGGGGACAGGGATGCACATTAACATTGTCTCCATGTTAACTGATCCAATGTCTTTGTTCTTCCTTTCAGCATCATCGCAGCAGGGCAGGAGGAGGAACAGCAGAGGGCCCCTCTCACACCTGAGGTGCCTGAAAGTCTCACCAGCATCACACCACTTCTGGGAGGCAGACACCAGTGCAGATACTAGCACCTCGGTGGGAATTAGAACATTGGCTAGTGTCCTGGGGCACAGTGGTGAGGGCACTTCACAGCCACTGGAGGAGCTGGCAGAGACAGAGAGTGCCCATGGCGCCAACAGTCGGAGGACTGTAGGGGACTGGGCACATGCTCAGTTGGTGCCTGATGATGTGCCTTGAGTCGTCTGCGATGCAGTAGGTACAGAAAATGCGGCCGGGTATGCAGGAGCATCTGGTGGAGATACATGAGGCTATGCTTGGCTTGGTGTCCATGGTGGAGGAGTCTACACGGACGATCACTGAAGCAAAGAGCCACATGTCTGAGCGCCGTGCGTCCTCCATGGAGAGAGTTGCGACTCTTGTGGAGAGGCCCCTCCAGGAGACCCACCAGGGCCCAGCAAGCCCTCACATTGACATTGACCTCAGCTGGTCAGTGCCAGTGTGGGAGATGGTTTGGGCATCAACTTTCCCAGCTCAGTGCCCATCCATTCACGGTGAGCAGCAAGGTCCGAGACGACCTCACATCGGCGCAGCAGTTGCCTGGCGTTTCTGCAGGCACCTCTCAGGGCTGTCCGGGTGAGGACGACAGCTCCTCTACCCCTCTCCCTGTGACCATGGCATCCAGTGAGGCTGCAACAACTGGTGAGATGCCAGCTGTGGAACTGGCCGCTCCCTCACAGGTGGGACCAGCACTGGCTCCACGGGCCAGAGGACGGCCACCAAGGTCATCGAGGCCAACAGGACAGTAGAGTCAGCAGGCTGTCTCAGATGCAGGTGCCAGCGAGGGGCCAGCACCTAGACGTAGCACCCATAAGCGTAAATTTAAGGCACATTAGGCACAGGCTTTTATGTTGCCCCATATTAGTTCATTTAAGACTTGGTGTGATGTGCAACAGGGTTTTTTTCAGTTTCTGAAGTTACTTTTGTAATCTCATTAAACTTTGATCTGTAACCATGCCTCAGGGTGATTCCTTACTTTTGCAGGTGGACGGGAACCCATGATGTTATGAATGAGTTGTTTGAAGTTGAGTTTTATTGATAAGGACCTTAGTTAATGTTACTATCCAGGCAGATTTTGCACTTGGGTGTCGACTATCAAGCCTGCAGCCCATATGTGGAGGGCTAGCTGAAGGTTCGTTGGATTAAAGCCTCCTGGGTGTCCCTGCCTCCCTGGAGAATGCCCGGGTCAGTGTCTACCCCCTCAGCATTTCCTTGTGCTTGCTCATCCTCAAACTCACTGCTGGTCTCATCGTGTGCAGATGCAGCCACTGCGTCGATATCTTCATCATCCACTGTGTCCCCCCTTTCCAGCGCAAGATTGTGGAGAGCGCAGCATGCTACCACTATCAGTGACATAAGATCTGGGGGGTACTGGAGCAGTCCAGACATCGGAAATACATCTTGAGAAGACCAATGGCTCTCTCCACCACAGCTTTTGTGGAGGCGTGGCTCAGCTTCTGTTCTTGGATGGCGGCAAGGCATCATGAGCCACCTTCGGAGGGGATAGCCCTTGTTACCCAGCAGCCATCCATCCAGCTGGGCTGGAGCACTGAAGAGCACTGGCACCTGGGAGTGTCTGAGGATGTAGCCGTCATGGGAGCTGCCTGGGTACCTTACACAGACTTGTAGAATCAGCATCCTGTGATCACACACTATCTGCACGTTCATGGAGTGGAAGCCCTTCCTGTTGATGAAGGCACCGGGCTTACCTGCTGGCACCTTGATGGCCACATGTGCACAGCCTATAGCACTCTGGATGCGAGGAAGCCAGAAATGGCCGCGAAGCCTCTGGCTCGCTGTGTCTGGCTTGCCTGGTCACAGTGGAAGTGGATGAAGGTCAATGCCCGACTGAACAGAGTGTCTGTAACCTGCTTGACACAAGTGTGTACAGCTAATTGGGAGACACTGCAAAGAACACCCACCGAGCCCTGGAAGGAGTCAGAGGCAAAGAAGTGGAGGGCAACTGTGACCTTCAGAGCCACTGGCATGGGGTGTCCACCCACACAGTTCGCGGAAATCTCAGGTCAATCATCTGACAGATATAGTTGACCGTCTCCCTTTAGAGACGGACCCTCCTTCGGCACTGCACCTCAGACATATTGAGGTAGCTGCTTCGCTGTCTGTATACCCTGGCAGCAGGGTAATGGTGTCTTCTGGAGCCCCTTCCGCCTTGAACTACCTCTTGGCCCTGCGCCACTTGTGCCTGTGCCTGGCTTCCCAAAGGTGGCTCCCCTAGAGGCTGAATGTGCACTCCTGGCCTCCTCCCCCTTCTAGCCCTCCCTTCCTCCTCAGAGGAGCTGTCTCCAGTGGACAGTTCAGCTCCCATTCCCAGGCTAAGGGAAGGCTTCCTGAAACCTGCAGGCCCAAAAAAGATTCCTCACTGCAGAGTGCTGACCTGAAGGTTAAGAGTCCAAAAAAAGCAGCTGGTATGTGTTTTGAGGTATGTGTCACTGCAGACCACACCGGCAAGTTTCAAAAGCCTTCAGAAATAAATGCTTGACTGTGCATACACGTGACCCCAATGAGCCCTTTTATCCCGCCCGTGGATGATGTTAATACAAATGTGTTCTATCCGCCTGCCCTTTGCGCCCGCGCACTGAGCTGAAAATCACATGGGCACTGAAAAATCGGCTTCGATTGGTGCCTCAAGGGCCTTAACTGGCCGGTTAATTAATGGCAGGTGCGCATTGGATATCATCGCGTCCCCACCCAACAAAATATCACGATGGCGCATGGTGATGTCGGGATGTTCACCCATGTCGTGCATCATTTTACGTGCGGACGTGCAGGGCCCACCCCTGCAGGCCAAAGGGAAAATTCAGCCCATTGTGTTTCACCAACTTCCGCCTTATGTTACAGTTTCCTTCAACTACCACTTCCTTTAAAGTCAGGTCTGGTTCCTTTGAATCGGATTTTATTCCAGATCGCAGCCCCCAATTTGTCACATATTTTATGTTTCCTTTTTATTGCCCGGGATCAACATGTTTGTATGTAGATGAGTGTGTTTTCTTACACTCAAAGTAGTTTACTCAATTTTTAATACCCAGCAGCAAGCTTTTGTTATTTAAAAATGAGGAAGGTTGTTTCTTACACACTTGCTCCAGAGGTTAACAAAAAAGAAACATCTCACTCACTCGACTCACCCACACAACAAAATTCGATACAGATGAACATAAAATCGATTGTTATAAAAATGAAATTTATCTCGGACTCTCTTTCATTTCAGGTGTAATGTTTCTTATTTGAGTTGATACTTTGGCTGGTGTGAAGATATTATAAGCAGCTGTGAAGCTTTCTGTAGTTGATCCATCAGGTGATTGGTCTCTCAGGTGAACATGAAGTTGGAGCAGGATTTAAGAGAACCCGCCTTCATTTCAAGGTATTGCTGTTTGGTACCTTGGCTGCTTAGTTGACTGCAGCAATCCGGTGGCTTTTGATGGTGTTTCATGGACACTCTGAAATTCTGCTGGAAGTCTGCTGTTGTGTTTTAAAAGCAGGAAGCAAAGATGGTCACCTTAACTATGTGACCACATATCAAGTGCCAAGTCATTGTTCGAATAAGGTGGTGTGTCAATTCGATAAGCATTCTGGACAGTGACTTTTCACACAGATTTCAGACAGCCAAAGGCCTTTATGTTTGAAGGGAAATCATCATATTAAAATGAGGTGCTGATGGGTTTCATTTACCTTTTGTCTGACCCACAACAATTCACATCAGTCAATAACATATGTTGAGTTCTCTCTCTGGAGAAAGGGTAGTTTCAAACCACAAGAGAAGTCTGGTGATCCCTGGATGCTATCTTTAGCAGTCTTTAAAAAAGTGGCTTTTAAAAATATCTTTAAAAATCTGTAATACCTACAAGCCTGAACTGGGCATACGCCATTCTATTCTACAGTCCATTTGTGATTTAAACCAAACCCTAGGCAGGTAAATTAAATCATGTATGGATTGTGCTATGGTCACTTGAAGACTAGTTCATGGACAAGGCTCTTGCAAAGAGACAATAAACCTAGCTAAAAGCTAAAGGCCAGAATTTTACACTCCTCCATCAGTGGGCTTTTAGGCAGAGGAGGGAGCGTGAAATTGAAGGAACGGGATTACCTCTGGGTTCCTGTCTGCCCGACCATGCAGTGATTTTACGCTGGGGCGGGCAAGGCCTGGGATAGGAAGTCTACCCTTGCCCAAATTGAGGCTTTTAAGTGGCCAATTATTGGCCACTTAAGGGCCGTTTCCTGCCCAGCTTCAATATTTTGGCTGGCCGGAGGATTGACCTGGCGGGGGGAAGCCCAAAAATCAACGGGCCTGGATCTTGGCTGGCAAAGTAGGGGGGGGGGGTTGACTCCATCAGGTCCCCTTCTGACTGGGGCCGCCCTCACTCCTTCCCCACTTAAAGTCCAGTGGCCTATGGATCTCTCCCCTAAAACTACCCCTTCACAACCCCCGGGCCTTCCCTACCCTACCCGCCCTAGGATCCCTTAAACTTACCTTAGCCTCCGCCTCCAACTCTTAGGCTCCCATGTCTTCTTGAACTTCCTCCTTCCTCCACTGCAGCATTGTCGCTGCAGGGACTAGAGATCTGCTGACCACTCTGATTGGCCGGCGGCTCTCTTAGGTGGGGTTTCCTACCGAGCGAGGGGTGGAAGTCCCTCCCGCAACCACTTAGCGCTCACTCAAGCATGAAATAGCTGCGGGCCACTTGGAGTCAGCAGGGACCCCGCCATCTGAAAAATTAGGCAAATGTTCTTTAGCTTCATCTTGTAGACAGCGTTTGCCCCTTCGTAACTTATAGGAGACGTAAGTAAAAACGTAAGTCTACAGAATAATGGCTACACTAATTTACAATGTCTGACTGAATAAACTGTTCTACAAGTAAAAGTGCTTTTAGTAGCTCTTCAGTCCCTGAGGTTTCCTTACAAAACCCTTACCAGTCTGTACTCAGTACCACTACCAGTTCTAAAGGACTTAACAAAATATAGATTTTAATAGATGTAGTCATTAGTAATTGTACTAAACCTGAGTTACTATGGGCTATAGTTTTTCTTGGAGGCACAGAAATGTGTGCCTTAATACAACTGTACATCAAAATAGATGAATCCA
Organism: Carcharodon carcharias; assembly: GCF_017639515.1. NCBI lineage: Eukaryota > Metazoa > Chordata > Chondrichthyes > Lamniformes > Lamnidae > Carcharodon > Carcharodon carcharias. The sequence goes on along the minus strand of NC_054480.1, from coordinate 39,956,247 downwards.
AGAATATTCAGTGGCTATTGAAATAGTGATTGTTCAAACGACACACTAATGAAAGTTTTATCTATGATGTTCTTTATTCTACAGGGAAATTTCAGTGCCATATAGAGGACGTTGATTGTAATATTATGTGATAAGATTTATGATGTTGTGCTACAGATTTATACAGATAGAGTCACTGCTGAAAGGCACTTGCTCGTAGGTGTCTGTGCAAATACATAATAATCACTAAGGACCAAATACTGAGCTGGATGGAGATTTGGAATTGCTTGCAAATTCTGAAAAAAAACGTTTATCTCTTGACCTCTATCTCTGTGCATGTCCAATGAAATTGGTTGTCCTTGAAGATAATAAAACAATTTTTCTTCTTTTGAAATAAATTATTTTAATTTCTTTTGAACACAAGGCTGGATTAGGGTATTGCTGGGAAAAAATAATTTTAAAAGGAATCTTTTTTTGGGAAGAAGAGTTTTAATTTGTACAATTGAGACCCAGAGATAGCTTCACATCTAATGGCTGCACTTTTGTTCACAACTGATTAACTCATTCACACTAAATTTGTGAGTTCATAGGTATGAGAATTTTCAACAGATTCAGAAATATAAAAGCCCATTGCTTCATTGAAATTTAATAACAGCTTGTAAATGCTGATTTGATGTACTTCAGTAAGTACAACTCCGGAAGATGTCAGCAACACTGGCTATTACATTGGGGAGATACTTTGGGTGACTTTGGCAAAAAATGATGTTGAGTAGTAATAACTTCCTTGGTCATTATAATAATTTTACATTTTGCTTACACAACACATTGTTGATTTCTACATATTTACAATCTGCGTCATAGAGTTTGGAAGTGGGGGGTGGGGGGAACTGTTGAATATTCCCACGGAGCCCCAAATACAAAGGAGTTCTAGCTTCAATCCCTAGTTTGTGTCAGCTTTGACTGAAAAAAGACTACATTTGGATTCAATAATCCTGGAATAAGGAATGGTAAATACTGGCCTGGCTTCTTCTGCCTGTTCACTGTCCAGCAACCCATACTAAAAGAATTTATTTGTGGGTGTCAAGTGAGGACCAAATTCAGTCTTAAACCCAGAGTCAAATAGTCCACCCCCTCTCAGAATAAAGATGGTGGTCTATTAGTTGTACCATGGATTGCTGTTTGCTTCAATGTGAATTGCTTTTGTTTGTGGGTATTGTACTTCAGTACTGGAATCAGTCCTCTCACCTTTATCTACCTGTCCAACTTAAGATCTCTACAGAGCTACACTGAAAGAGATGTTATGTCCTGCAAAACTATTTCCCTTTGTCTACAGACCAATAATACACACCACTCTGAAAAGCATTACTGCATAATTTGTGTACGATGTTTATCTGAAGGTGATGCAATTTTAAAAAATCTCATGGCCAGAATTTTACATTCATCGGGCAAGCTCGGCGGGAGTCAGCGGGGGCAGTCGGGGAGCAGACCGCCGCCTGCGATCAGCTCCACATCGTGATTTCACACAAGTGGGCCAATACATGCCCGCCCTGTGTGGATCATGAGTGGTAGTGCTGAGCGCTACCTGTGCCGGCGGGGGGGAGAAGGGAGAGCGGGTCTGGCGCGCATACATGCGAAAGAGCGCTTCAATTTCTCTTCGGCACGGAGCTGCCTCAGGGAGATTGAAGTGCTTTTCAAAAAAATGAAGACATTAAAATTTTAATGAAACATGTCCCATCATGTGGCTGTGACACATGAGATGGGACATGTTTCTATTTTCAAAATAAAGGTTTTATTTAATTAGCATTAGCTTTAGGAAACCTCAACCTGCTTGTGGACGATGTTTGCTAAAAAACATAAAGGCCGCTTGGCCTTTTTGCCTGCCTGCCAACTGTAGGGTTGGACGGGCAGCGTAAAATTCAACTTATTTACTTCGTTATTGGGTTTAATAGGCCTTTCAACTAGTCGGCTGTGCGCCCGCCGAACGAAATATCACGCGAGTTTGCGATGATGTCAGGACGCACGCCCCGAAGTCATCACGTGCTGAATGTAAAATTCTGGCCCATCTTCTGAAATCACCAAAAAAATGTTTGGCAAATAATTATCGTGACAAAGGGAGCATCCCTTTAAAGCAAAGGTCCCATTCAAGTTTTGAGTTTTATCATTTACATTAGTGGAGTAAATTTAATTTGGAAACTTATTTATTCTGCAACAGCTTTCAGTTGTAGTTCATCACACTGGAATGAAAGAGAAAGTTAAGAATGGAAATTTTTCAGAAAGTACTTCTGGATCCAAATACTGTTTTACATTAATTTTCTTAACCTAGTGCTCCAGTCTCAGTAATATAGCCCGACCTGCACCATTGTGAATTTTTAAAGTCCCCATAAGCTTCTAAGATTCAGTGCAGTGCAGGTAATGTGTCAAGTGCGCTATCTCACCCTTTCTTCTCCCATTGGAGCTGCCAAACAGAACTATAATAAAATTGGTTTTATATGTTCAAGTTTTACTATAAATGAATGGCATTTTTATACTTCAAACCTCATTATAATTCCTTTACAAAAAAAAAGTACCTACTAGTCACAGCGTTTAACATTTGACACACAGACCAAATCATCAGTACTCCTGATGGAGAAATTTGGCTTTCAAAACATGGGGCAGAATATTGCCGTCAGCATGCGGGGGCGGGCCTGACACGTAAAATGACAGGCAATGACATCAGGTGTGTGTCCCGACATCATCGCGCATCATTTTGATATTTCATTTGGCAGGCGCGCTGGAGGTGACTGCGCCCCTGCCAAACTGTCAACGGCCTATTAAGGCCATTAAGAAAGTAATTTAACTTGTTAACAACACTGCCCATCCAATCTTAAGGTTGGTGGGCAGGTGAAGAGCCCAAGTGACCTTCAAGCTACTATAGTTTGTTTAAAATTGATTAAATGAACTTTGTAAACTTCACAAACATGTCCCAGCTCATGTTGCACCGTCACATGAGGGGGCGTGTTTAAATAATTTTTTACTTTATTTTTTAAAAAGTTTTATTTTCCACTTAATCTCCCTGAGGCAGCTCCGTGCCTCATAGAGATTGCTGCACTCCTTTGCAACTCCCCGACTCTCCCTCCTCCCCCCCCACCTGCACAGGTAACGCTGAGCGCTACCAGCCACGTGTTTCGCTGGGTGGGCCTTAATTGGCCCGCCCGCATAAAATGACAGCGCACAGCTGATCGCGGGCAGCAATCAGCTCCGCGCCTGCTCCTGAACAGCCTGCCCGCCATAGGAAACATTCACCCCATGGGGAAGTTTTAGAATGTGAAGTGTAAAGGGAACATTTGCATTTTTAAACAAACTATAGTAGCTTGAATTCAAAGGAGCAGGTGTAATGTATATCTAGCCAGTAGAAGTAGTAAGAAATAGTGGGCAGAATCTTCGAGTCGGCGAGCGGGGGACGGGGCCCGCTCGCCGACGTGTAAAATGATGCACGGTGATGTCGGGCATGAGTCCTGACGTCACCACACGTCATTCAGACCTTGAGTTTGGTGGGCATGCACCGAAGTCGGCTACGTGCCCGCTGAACTGTCAAAGGCCTATAAGGCCATTTAAATATCAATTAAACTAATTAACTGAGCTGCCCATCCAACCTTAAGGTTGTCGGGCAGGCAATGAGCCCAGGCGGCCTTCGCATTTACCATGAAACCTCGTCCACGGGCGGGATGAAGTTTCACAAAGGTTTATAAAGTTCAGTAAAAATTTATAATAAAATTCATTGATGTGTTCCAGCTCATGTGACACTGTCACATGAGGGGACATGTCTTAAACATTTTTTTTCTTTTTTAAAATTTTCAAAAATAAAACTGATCTCACTGAGGCAGCTCTGTGCCTCAGGGAGATTTCTGCACTCTTTCACGCACACACCCGAAAGAGCGCAGGCCCTGATTCAGCCTAGTCCCCCCGCCCGCACAGGGACTGCACAGCGATTCTGGGTGCGCATCACACTGGACGACCCTTAGTTGGCCCGCCCATGTAAAATGGCAGCATGCAGCCGATCACGGGTGGCAATTGGCTACGCGCCCACCTGCGCCCGCTCCCGTCCAACCCTTCTGACAGGGAGAAAATTCTCCCCCATGTGTTCATTTATTTTTCCCAGAGATTACTGGTGGAATTGGTACTATGATAGATTTTTTTATTAGTAGCAAGGTAAAGTTCAAAAGACATATTGAAACAATGGGAATTTGCATTCAAAGAGGAAAATATGCATAAAGGAAAGAGGGCTGTTTGTAAGGGAGGCAGTTTAAGATCCGACAAGTGCGAAAAGCCCGCAGCCTGTATGTACCAAACTGCTGCCTCCAGGGACTGAAGTTAAGGGAACTCACTTTGAATCTGACTGTTCAGGGTACTGTTTACTTTGCCTGGGTCTTTTAAAGACTAAGAGTCTTACTGTCGCCTTATCGAAAGTGTAACTGGGAGTTAAGTTAATTTGGGGATTTAGGAGTTATTATAATGGTAATTTGTAGATGTGCATATGTGCTTACAATCTTTTCTTTTATTAATAAATGTTTAATTTAGTTTTATAAAAATCTCTTAAGACTCGGTGGTCTTATTACTGAATTCAAAGCCCGCATCTCAAAATGTGCAAATTGAAAATTAGTTGTGACAGTTGTTTCAAGTTTTCCTCTGGGGTTTGAACAGCTCAGCATTTACCACCCGCTGTGTCATAACAGTATACAAACACTGAGAGGTTGTTCCTAGAGTTTGGCACTGTTGGGGAAGTGAAGGAGCCTCTGATTTGCCATTGTACGTTTTCAAAAATATTGTGCTAGTTTCAGGCCGTGAGATTAGTTTGAACCTGGATACACCCCAATGGACTAGATATAAGATAATATCTTTGGAAAATAAATCGTATTACTATAGCAACCACCATTCCCTCTGCTATGACAGTGAATGTTTAAAAGGTTGAATCAGAGAAAGAATTATCTTCTCCAAAATTTTATAAAGACAAGTTCCAATTGGAAAACTGGCCAACAGTCAGACATCGAAGATAGACACAATAGATTTTTAAATATTGAAAAGAAAATTTAAGACCATTTTCACTGCTATTGTAGGCCTTCTGTGTGAAAATACAGACATTGCTCCTTCAGAGGTCCAACAGAGACATGAGGGGTGGAATGGCCTCCTTCTGTGTCGTAGCCATTCTATGATTACATGATTCTACATGTTTGATAGACCAAGAGATCAATGAAATTCATCACATCCATTTGTAATTATCGTTAATTCAGTATTAGTACTATTAACTTATAAAAAAATTCTGTCTAGCGATGTAAGCATGGCCATTTTTTATTGGCCATTCCAAATCACCCTGATGAGGTAGTGGTGGGCTATATTCTTGAGGCACTCCTAATCCATACAGTATAGGATTCGGTGTAGTGATTTTGGAGAACTAAGTAGCTTGCTAGGTCACTTTAGAGATCAGTTAAGAGTAAACTACATTGGCTTAATAAGGGGAAGCCCTCATGATATGATCAGAAATCTATTAGAACAGTTTATAAACGTTACAAATCCTGTTCTTTCAACTGGTCGCAGAAGATATCTTGTGAGCCAAGTCACCAGGGGACATAATCGGGAAATAATAGAGGAGCTACAAAAATCAATGATTTTGGGCTGGGTTTTGCATGGGGGAGGTGGATTTGCCCGCAAACTGTCAGTGTTCATCATTACCCCTCTGAAACCGACACAACTTTAGGAATGTGCAGATTAGCAGGAAATTGTGAGGTTGTGATCTGTTTTTCAGGGCTCCAACACAGGTTGCACTATGAACAGCAAGCTCCACCCCCCACCCCTGCCCACCACCACCACCACCAAACCCCATGTAAAGTTACACCTTGTTGAATCAGGTGTAATTGGGATTTTTCTAGCAACGTGATTAATCAAATTTGATGAGCAACAGGAATGCCCCTGAAAAAAATTACTTTATAATCATGGGACGCTGTTAAATGATTAATTAGTAGATTTTTAAGCTAATTTTTAGGAATAATTTTTTTAAAGAAAGTTCCTTCAGAATATTTTACTTTCTACATTCACCCATGTGTGCCCTCATCTTTAATTTGCTCTGTGTAAAATTTTTAGGACTGATTTTATTTTACTGCCTTTTGCTTCCTGTTTTTGTGTCTGTAATGTGACTGAGCAGCCTAATGACACTCCAGCTGTACGCTGTGTATGCCCAGCAAAGAACGCTGCAATCAGCTGCAGTACCAATGCACGGGGTTGGAGTTGAAATTCTTGCTAGAGAGACTGTTCAATCTCTCAACAGGTCTTAATTTGTGGTCAGCAATGAGCGCCCTTGCTTCACCGTTGACCATTAACCCTGGCCGCTTGGCTATGTCAGACACCTGCAGATGGAGGTGAATTACACAACTGAAAGGCATGTGAAATCAGATTAACTGCCCTCTGTTACTGTGATTCTTTGGTCACTTTCTGTAATTGTTTCCTACCACAGTGCTGAGGGGAAAAATATCAAAACTTTCCATACGTATTTGTAAAGAAACACTGTTTAATGTACAGAACAGTCAAATCGTTCTATCAGTCATGAATCACCCTATAGTATTAGTGCCTTTAACAGGCCACAGTGTAGTTTGCCATTTTTGGTAGTTTAAGCAAGAAATATGCACGAGACGTAAATAATTCCATTTTAGAACTTGGTCAAAAGGACACAGCTGCCAGTGACTTGCATAACATGTGCTTGAACTAACAACTCTGTGAATTGGGGGAGGGCTGCTTAATTGGATAAGGAACAGCAAAATCAACCACAAAATAAAGATGCACTTTACTCCTTGACTACCAGAGCACAGCCACAGGTTTTTCAAATTTGATCTTGTACAAAGATGATCATTCAGTGAAAACAAATGCACTTGTTCCATGTTATAGTAATTGAAAGGTTGGTGTAGTATTTTTTGTGAGGTGGCAGGGAAGGAGGAAGTTTGTTTGTATGCAACCTAAATCATAATTTGTTAAATAGTTATTCACTAAAAACACAGTAAAGTGGGACATGCTTGAACAGAGTCAAATTAAGAAAAATTATGAAATGTGATCTACAGAGTTTAAAAACTAAGGAGCTAAAATTGGAAAGCATAAATGTTCACATTCATATTAGCAACACCTGGTACACCTCCCTTAATGGAAGTTTGGCACAACATGGAAAGGGAAATTGTGTTTAAGAATATGAAGCTTAGCATCCTAGTTTTGTGGTTTAAAGTCTGTAGATCCTTGATCACTAATTAAACTAAGCACAGAGGATTCACTGTGGAAACAAATGCAAGTGCTCTGGAATTTACAAACGGACCTTCTAATAAGAATTAAACAGTTGCTGTGTAGCATTTGAATATTCAAATATGTACTGAAAGAACACACCAAAAGATTGCATTGCTATATTCCATCTCCTGAGTATCATTTCCTGAAATTACTCCATTCTTTGCCTTTGTACTCTGAATGACGTATGTGCTTATGTGTGTGTGTGTAGTATAACATTTGCGAAACATGAGGTGAGTGATGCTTACAATAACTATATGAAATACCTTGGCAAGTGAGTGAAATCCTTACGAGATATAGACTGCATCCAAATAGCAGCTAATATAGTTGTGCATTGCATAGAGCAAAGCTAGCATTTTGTACTATATACATTGTGGAACTGTTTCAATATTTGTTCAATTAACTCCTCCCTTGCCTTGGTGGGTACTTACACTCGGATGTGGCACTGAGCTATATGTTACAGGTTCAGGGAACAGTTTTAATAATATGTTAGCTAATCTCTTGTGGAACAGTATCTGCAGTACTAGAATTGGCTTTGGTAGCATTTGGGCAGAATTTTCTGCCTGTTGGGCGGGCGGTGCAGGAGCGGGCGTGGGTGGGTGCGGACCCGGTCGCCACCAGCGATCGGGTCCGCGTTGCCATTTTACACGGGCAGGCCAATTAAGGCCTGCCCAACGTGAATCGAGGACAGCGGGAGTAGGGAGGCGGCGGTGGGACAGCAATGACCGTTGTGTCCAATGGTAACCCGGCGGCCTGTTTTAAAAAGCTGCTGCAGCCTTTCAAAGGCTGTGAATCATGGGCCAGTGGAGGGGCTCCCCAGAGCACTGTTGGTGAGCAGGCCAGGCAGGAGGGTAGGGCAGGGGGGAACTGTGCCCCACGTTTTTACAATGATTGCCTTGCTGCCCTCCTTGAGGAGAGGTCCTCGTTCCCCAGGACAGGAGGAGGAAGGCCCCCCAAATAACCAAACTTGCTTGGAAGGAGGTGGCGGAGGTGGTGAGCTCCCGTGACATGGCATGGCACACCTGGATCCAGTGTCACAAGTGCTTCAATGACCTGTTGTGCTTAGGAAGGTGAGTACCATGTTGGCACTGGTCACTTAACCCAGCAGGTAGGCTTTCCACCCTGGTGCCCGCCACCCCCCAACTCTGAGTGTAGTGGCTGCTTGGAATCATTGACGGCATGTGTCCTTTGCTGGGTGGACCACCAGATATTGCCCATTTCGAGGTCACCCTGAGAGGGTGGTGAAGAGATGGGTTCTGCACCCGCAGCATATGGCACACTGAGACCCACATTACTATTTTGGGGACAACCTGGAGGAGCTGCACCAAGGCACAGTGCTGGAACTCCAGGACATGTCAAAGTCAGGGTGATGACATGCTGGGAGGGGAGCTTCAAGGTGGCAGAGCACCGTTTGATCTACTGCCCTCTGCGCTCCACATGCTTACGCCTCCTGAAAGGTTAGACCGTGTGGTGTCTAATGTGATGTAGGCAGCATTTAGGCAAAGGGTGGGGGGCATGGACAGGCCTAGCATCTTAGTATGAGCGTTCGGCAGCAGTGGGGTGAGGAGACACTGGAGCCCTGCAATGTCCCACTCTGGTTGGGGCGGGCCGTCCACGAGAGAGTCCAGGTACAAGTAACACTAATCAATGCTCTTCTCTCCTTTTCAGGAGAAGAATGCACATAATGCTGCAAAGCGGGTGAGGACTGGCAGAGGGCCGGCACAGTTAACGATTCTCAGCCACTTCGAGCAGGAGGCCCTAGATTTGGAGAGGTGCCATGCTGCCAGGTCCACTGGTGTCGATGAGGTATATTTGCCCAGCAGTGAGGTCACCATTGTTCTCCCAACAGCCACGGCAGTGCTGAATGTTCAGTGATTGAAGTTTGCAACATGGCTTGACCATTGCTTATGGAAGGATGAGCGCATAATGATCCGGGAGACAGGGATGCACATTGCCATTGTCTCCATGTTAACTGATCCAATGTCTTTGTTCTTCCTTTCAGCATCATCGGAGCAGGGCTAAGAGGAGGCACAGGGGCTCCTTCTCACACCTGAAGTCATGGACTCACCAGCATCACACTATCTCTGCCAGGCAGGCACCAGCACAGATACTAGCACCTCGGTGGGAATGAGAACATCAGCTAGTGTCCCGGGACACAGTGGTGAGGGCACTTCACAGTTGCTGTAGGAGCTGGAAAAGACAGAGAGTGCTCATGGCACCAGCAGTCAGAGGACTGTAGGGGACCAGGCAGCTGCACAGTCGGTGCCTGATGATGTGCTTCTGGAGTCGTCCGCGATGCAGCAAGTGCAGGAAATGCGGCAGGGAATGTGGGAGCATCTCGGGGAGATACATGAGGCTATGCTTGGCTTGGTGTCCATGGTGGAGGAGTGTACGTGGACTATCGCAGAAGCAATAAGCGCCATGTCCGAGCGCCATGCGTCCTCCATGGAGAGAGTGGTGACTCTCTCCAGGAGAGACTCCTCCAGGAGACCAATCAGGGCTTCCTGGGGAAGTACTCGGAACAGCAAGTCCTCACATCAGCATTGACCTCAGCTGGTCAGTGTCAATGTGGGAGACGATCCGGGCACCAAGTTTCCCAGCTCGGTGCCCATCATTCACGGTGAGCAGGGAGGTCCAATGTGACCTCACGTCAGCGCAGCTGCTGCCTGTCGTCTCTGCAAGCATCTCTCAGGGCGCTCCGGATGAGGGCGGCAGCTCCTCCGCCCCTCTGCCAGTGACTGTTGCATACGGTAAGGCTGCAATGACTGGGGAGATGCCAGCCGTGGAAGTGGCAGCTACTTCCCAGGCGGGGCCAGCACAGGCTCCACGGACCAGAGGACGACCGACAAGGTCATTGAGGCCAACAGGACAGCAGAACGAGCAGGCTGTCTCAGATGCCACTCCCAGCGAGGGGTCAGCACCAAGACGTAGCACCCGGAAACATAAACATAAGGCACCTTAGGCACATCACGGGTTTATCACTGGAGCTTTTGTGTTGGCCCGCAATGAGGTCTTTATGAGTTGGTGTGATTTTTAACACCTTTGTCATTTTGTTTTCTTAAGTTCCTTTGGTTGTAATATTAAATTCAGACATGTCACCATGGCTGAGGGTACCTCTTCTGCAGGTGGATGGTTTCCAATAATGTTATGAATGATTTGTGGGACATTCAGCTTTATTAACAAGGCCCTTAGTTAATGTTCCTATCCAGGCAGATTTGGCACTTAGGTATCAAGTATGAAGCCTGTAGCCCAAGCTTATCCTGGAGGTCCAAACATGGTGTGCTAGCTGAAGGTTTGTTGGATTAAAGCCTCCTGGGTGTCTTTGCCTCCCTGGAGTATGCCCAGGTCAGTGTCTACCCCCTCAGCATTTCCCTGTGCGTGCTCATCCTCAGAATCACTGCTGGACTCATCGTGTGCAGCCACAGCCACTGCGTCAGGGTCTTCATCGTCCACTGTGTCCCCCCTTTCCAGCGCAAGATAGTGGAGAGTGCAGCATGCAACCACTATCAGCGAGACACGATCTGGGGGGGTACTGGAGTGCGCCCCCTGGGCGGTCCAGGCATCGGAAGCGCATCTTGGAAAGACCGATGGCTCTCTCCACCACAGCCCTTGTGGAGGCGTGGCTCCTATTGTACCGCTGCTCAGCTTCTGTTCTTGGATGGTGGAGAGACATCATGAGTCACCTTCTGAGGGGGTAGCCCTTGTCACCAAGCAGCCATCCATCCAGCCGAGCTGGGGCACTGAAGAGCCCTGGCACCTGGGAACGTCTGAGGATGTAGGCGTCTGTAACCTGCTTGACACAAGCGTGGACAGCTGATTGGGAGACACCGCAAAGATCACCCACCGACCCCTGGAAGGAGCCAGAGGCATCGAAGTTGGGTGCAGCTGTGACCTTCAGAGCCACTGGCTTAAGGTGTCCACCCACACAGCTCGCGGAGATCTCAGGCCCAATCATCTGACAGATATAGTTGACTGTCTCCCTTTAGAGATGGGGCCTCCTTCGGCTCTGCACCTCAGACATATTGAGGTAGCTGTTTCGCCGCCTGTAAACCCTGGCAGCAGGATAGTGGCATCTTCTGCAGCCCCTTCTGCCTTGGACTACCTTTTGGCCCTACACCTCTTGTGCCTGCACCTGTCCTCCCAAAAGTAGCACCCCTGGAGGCTGAATGTGCAGTCCTGGCCTCCTCCCCCTTCTAGCCCTCCCTTCCTCCTTAGAGAATGTGCCTCCAGTGGAGAGTTCAGCTCCAATTCCCAGGCTAAGAGAAGGCTTCATGAAACCTGCAGGTTCCAAAAAGGATTCCTCACTGCAGAGCTCTGACCTGAAGGTTGTGAGTACAGACCAAGCAGCTGGTATGCGCTTTAAAGTATTGCAGATCACACAACCAAGTGTCAGCAACTTTGAAAAAACAATATTTGACAGAGCACACTCGCGACCCCGCTGAGCCCTTTTTTCCTGCCCATGGATGAGGTTTACACAAATGTGTCCTACCCACTGTGCTTGTGCGTCGACCTGAAGATTGCATGGGTGCCAAAAAATCACCATCGATTGACACCTCAGTGGCCCGTTAATTAATGGTGGACGCGCATCGGAGATCAACGTGCTCCCGCCCAATGAAATATCGTGATGGTGCGCGGTAACGTCAGGATGCTCGTTTGACGTCACTGTGCGTCATTTTACGTGTGGACATGCAGGTCCCGCCCATGCACACCAACGGGAAAATTCTGGCCATTATGTTAGTGAAGGTATAAATGGGTGTGTGATATAAGTGATGATATAGTCTATATGAAAGCTTGAACAAGGCTACAATATGTAATTTAAAGGTTGATGTGGCAATTGAAACATATTTAATCTTGAATCCGGTACATAAGAACATTATCTCTGGGGTGGACTTCCACTAATGTTGGCAGACCCACCAGTATTTTACTCAAATGGCCATTTTCCGTGCACAAATCCAAGGCAATTGACTATAGCGGGCATCAAAGTGGAGCTTCATCCGTTCATCACCAAGCATCCACATACATGCATGTCAATAGCGGCCACTCATTAGTGATCAGGAATGTGGTCCCTGGCTGCGACATCTCACCTACTCACCTCAGACACACTAAACTCACACAAAGTATAATTGTCTCAGCCTCTCTTTCATGGCAGGACTGTAGTTTCTTAGATAAGTTGATAGTTTCAGTTGAAGTGAAGTTCTTGTAAGCGGAGATTTTTCTCAGTAAACTGTGAGGCTTCTTGGAGTTGAACTTCCAGGAGGTTGGTTTTTAGGTGAACCTGAAGTTGGAACAGACTGGGGAGAGTCCTCCTCCCGCTTTCAGGGTATTGTTGTTTGTTACCTTGACTGCTCAGTTGACTGCAGCTGGTTCAATTGCTTTCTGACCATCTCTCTGATTCTGCAGAGCTAATTCTTGCTGTTTTTAAAAACAGGCAACAAACATGGCTGACTCACCATGTGACCTGTTACAAGTCAAAAACCCTTTTCTAAATGTATTTATTTAGTGAATGTAAATCCCTGAAGTCAAGCAATAGCTTCCTCATTTGCTGAGTTTAAGGTGGTTAATCTGCCACTTAGTCTATAGAAAGGACTCTCCTCAGTAATCTGCAGCATTGTTTTAGTCTTTTCACAAGTGCATAAGGGATTTGTACTGAGGCTGCAACAGTGGAGGTTGGCTGCACAGGGGTCCTGGCCTGTTCTGAATCTGTTTAGCAAGGACCACTGTCGACATGGCACTTCAAAGACTGCCATTCGACAGTTGGGATTTGTCACAAGGAAATTGTTAATTACTTTTTCCCATGTTTCCCATTCCTTGATCCAAAGGATGTCTGCTGGTATATCTTGCTCAGGGAGGGTGCTCCTTATGGGGCACCGACATGAAAGACAGACAGTAGATTGAACAGGTCATCATGTAGTGGTGAGGTGTGGTACGGATGGTTTCAACCAGCTTTTGGTTATTGTCAGTTGGCAGATGTACGGCGGTGTGACAGTTGCAAGGACAGGAAGCCAAAGGAAGGGTCTCAAGTTGAAAGTTCCAAGTATGATGTGCATTGTTGCATTCAATTGAGTGTCAACAAGATGTGTGTGTGAGAAGATGTTTGCCAGACAGGTGCACAGTAATCTGCTGCAAAGTATGATAGGGCAAGTACCGAGGTCCTGCATGTTGCTTTTCCAAATAAGGTGGGTGGTCAGGTGTATTTGTCATTTGACACTTTGAAAGTTGCCCAATCAGGATTTGTATGAGGGACCACCATAATACAATGTTGACGTTCCATCCTTAAACAAAGGGATGTGTGAATTTCCCGGATGGCTATGAATGTCCATAATAATTAAGTATTTGCTTGAGTTTCAGCACTGTCTGGAGCTGATACTGCCAGAGGAGAAACAATTCTCAGCAGCCATTTTAAGTCTGTCTCTGTCAATATTTTAAAGTATTGTCTGAAAGTTCATAATATTGTGGAGTATGATAAAATGCTTAGGTAATTTAAGAAAGATTCCTGATCTGTGTTTTTGCCAAGAGAAATCGATTTCCCCCACCAAATACATTAACATTTACACAGATAAGAATGGGAATTTAAACTGAAAATGAATCACTTGAAATAAGAAAAAAATATACATATATACTTTTTTAACAGAAACATAACTCAAAAAAATTAAGGGAATTTTTTTAAATAACCCAGCCATGTCCAATTGGCATTTCTGTAAATAATTCATATTTCCTTTTCACAGAAAACATTATTAGTTATCTTGAAAGAATTCCAAAGTCAAGGTTACAAGCTGTTGAAATGACACCAGATGTTGCTCAGCAATATCTGTTTTATTATCTCTATTATTTGGTACCTGCTGAAATATTGATATATGCCAAGAGCTGTCATCTGCATAATAAGCACTTGAGACAAATAGTTTTTGTTTGTTTATCTTTTTTACAGTTCAGCACAAGGAAACATTAGGCATTTCTTTTCAACAGACAGTAACACTAATAAGTATTCTGTTAAATGAATAAGAAAATTAAAATGCCCGAATGAACTGAATGTTCAATGCTTTTAGTGCCTGGATAGTGTTCTTCCTAATCAGTCCCATTAGCTTTCTCTCTCACCATGTCCTCCCCTTATAGTTCCTTGTGTGCTTTGCCCTTGCCAGAAACAAATGAAAACTTACCTTCCTAATTAATAATTCATCACTAATTAAGCAAACCTGTTGTGAACTACACGAGGACATGAAGTCTTGAGCACTGAGGTCTCTAACCTGCCTTCAGCACTTCCCCCAGTTATAGGTTTTGTATCGAAGTTTACAAAAGAGCAGCAGGTTTTGTTTAATCAAAAACTACTAACAATTCAGTAAATCTCTCATGGCATATAAAGGAACTTAGCAATATATATTCTTTTATCCTACAACTCCATTAACCACATTGTAAAACTTGTGCCATCCAAATGACCATTTATATTATATAAGGCTGGAGAGTGACTGTCAGCAAGTATTCCTTATGTGGGTGGGTGTGGGTGGAAGGGGGTGGTGGGGAGTAGTGGGATCAGACAAGCCTGGTCGTGTCTTTACCCAATGTCTATACACTCTTTGATTTTTGATTAGAAATCAGAAGCAGCAACCTCAGCTGGACTCATGACAAAGATTAGGGTGAGTGAAGTCAGGCACCAGGTAGTAAGATGAATTGCAAGATGGATACAAAGAAGAAAACTGGAGGTAGAAATTAAGGAAATTTTCTCAGACTAGTAGAACATGGGAATTGGCGTTCCTTCAGAGGTTTGCATTGGGACCACTGCTATTCACCAGGTAGATAAAAGAATTGGAGTGAAAATATAGCGATGGGCCAGGAAACTGGACCACAACCATTCTAGGGCAAGCAGGGCGTGTGCTATTGATCTATAGTTCCCTGAAATTTGTAAAATAACTGATAGTAAATGTTAATAAAAGCAAAATACTGTGGATGCTGGACATCTGAAATAAAAACAGAAAATGCTGGAAAAACTCAGCAGGTCTGGCAGCATTTGTGGAGAGAGAAACAAAGTTAACATTTCGCGTCCACATGACTTCTTCAGAGCTGAAGGGAGGTATGAAATGTGATGGACTTTGTACTGTAGAAGAGAGGGGATGGAGCAAGTGGAGCAAAATAGAAAATCAGGGATAGGTGGAAGCTCGGGAGATATTTGACAAAGATGTCATGGCCACAGGACAAAGGGAAAAGTAATGGCAGTGTTAAAGACTAAGGCAGATGCTAATAGTGGCATAAAGGTCAGATAGCAGAATGTGTTAATAGCAGAACAAGACTCAGTGCACTCTGAAAGCATAACATAAGAACATGGGGGAGAAAATATCAAAATGGAGGACAGAGTGCATGGTCTGAAGTTGTTGAACTCAATGTTAAGTCCAGAAGTCTGTAAAGTGCCTAGTCGGATGATGAAGTGCTGTTCTTCCAGTTTGCACTGGAGCACTGTAGCAGACTGAGGACAGAAATGTGGGCACGAGAGAGCAAGATGGTAAACTGAAATGGCAAACAACAGGAAGGTTGAGGTCATGCTTGTGGACTGAGCAAAGGTGTTCCGCAAAGTGGTCACTGCAATTGCAGGAGGTGTAACACCTGCCCTTTTATCTTCTCCTTCCTCACTGTCCATGGCCCCAAACACTCCTTCCAGGTGAAGCAGCGATTCACTTGCACCTCATTCTATTTGGTTTACTGCATTCGCTGCTCACAATGCAGTCTCCTCTACTCTAGGGAGAATAAGCGTAGACTGGGTGACTGCTTTGCGGAACACATCCGCTCAGTCCACAAGCATGAACCCAACCTTCTGATTGCTTGCCATTTTAATTCACCATCCTGCTCTCATGCCCACATTTCTGTCCTTGGCCTGCTAAAATGTTCCAGTAAAGTCCAACGCAAACTGGAAGAACACCTCAACATCCAAAGAGGCACTTTACATCCTCCTGGACTTGACATTGAGTTCAACAAACTTCAAACCATGAACTCTGTCCTCCATTTTGATATTATTTTCCCAAACCCCTCCCCCAATAGGTTTTCGATCTTGTTCTTATGTTTTGCTTTCAGAGAGTGCTGACCCTTGTTCTGCTATTAACACATTCTGCTACCTGACCTTTATGTCACTATTAACCTTGCCACTATCATTACCTCTCCCTTTGTCTTGTGTCCATGTCATTTTTGTCAAATCTCTCCTGAGCTCCCACCTATCCCTGACTTTCTATTTTACTCCTGCTGCTCGGCCCACTCTCTTCAACAGTATAAAGCCCATCCCAATTCTACCTCTCTTCAGCTCTGAAGAAGAGGCATACGGATTTGAAACATTAGGCAGGATTTTACGCGTCGGTGAGTGGGGGCGGGGCCTGCTCGCCGACATATAAAATGACATGTATTGACACTGGGGGGAACTCCCAACATCACCACACCCCATTTAAATTTTCAGGAAGGCGGGGGCGCAGCAAAATCAGCTGCACGCCCACCAACCTGTCAACAGCCAATTGAGGCCATTGACAGGATCAATTAAGTAATTAAAAGGACCTGTCCGCCCAACCTTAATGTTGGTGGGCAGGCCAGGAGCCCCGGAGTGAACTAGAAAAAGCATGAAACCTCATCCACGGGCAGGATGAGGTTTCATGTAGGTTTTTAAAAACTTTAATTAAGGTTTTGTAAAAATTATGGACATTGTCACATGAGGGAGCATGTTAGGGAAATTTTATTTATCTATTTTTAGGTTTTTAACATTTAGAGCCGATCTCCCTGAGGCTGCACTTAGCTTCAGGGAGATGAGTGCACTCTTTTATGCGCATGCGCGAAAGAGTGTACTCTCAATTTTGGGATTCCCCCAGCCTGCACAGGGAGCACTCAGCACTTCCGTGCGGACGTCACGCTGGGCGGGCCTTATTTGACGCTGCGCCTCCAATCGGGGATTCCGATTGGAAGCGTGCCTATGTGCGCCTGCCCTTCAACTTCACCCCCGACGGGGAGAAAATTCTGCCCATTAACTCTGTTTCTCTCTCCACAGATGCTGCCAGTCATTCTGAGATTTTCCAGCGTTTTCTGTTTTTATTCATGATAACAGATGTTGTACTTTTTACAAAATAAAAGTAATAATTGAGGTACATAGATATTTCAATGTGATAATCTTGGCGTAGAGTGCTTAAATACTTGAAACAGTTTCAAATCTCCAGCTGGTTTTTGGTTCCCTGTCTTATCTCATAGAGTAAAGATTCAATTGTTTACATTGGTTTCTTACAGCCCAGTCTTACTTCCTCTGTTGCCACACAGCCAGGAATAGTCCGTTTATTGGCAGTATGTTTACTGGAAAAATTACGCATGGCTTCTAAAACAGGTACTTTTCTAAATTAACAAAGCCTTCTCCCACATTTTGACCATATTTTTAAAAATTCCACAATGCCCACTCCAATTCAAAATTTTGCTTTTATTGTTTTTTTTCAGGGCTGGGATAAATGACACCCTGTCTTGATTCAGTAATTGTTCATTTAGTTTGGAAAATTACAAAAGTAACTGCACTATTTAAAAAAAGCAAGAGAGAAACAAGGAAATTATAGACCTATTAGTCTAACATCTGTTATGGGGTAGTTATTGAATTTATAATTAAGGACAAAGTGATTGAGCGCTTAGATATATTTGAGCTGATTACAGAGAACCAACATGGATTTGTAGAGGGTAGGTCACATCCAACAAACTCAACTTAATTTTTTCAGGAGGTAACTAAAGGTAGTAGAATGCCTACACCTGTAGTTTATATGGACTTCCAGATGGTATTCAATTAGGTTCCACATAAGAGACTATTAGTAACATTAATGGAATTGAAGGCAAATTATTGACCTGGTTAGAAAGTTGGCTGGGCAGTAGAAGACAGAGAAAACAGATAATGGATATGTACTCAAATTGGAAAGAAATTACTAGTGGTGTTCCATAAAAATCTGTGCTGGACCTCAACTATTCATCATTAATAACTTAGGTAACATAATAGAGAGCTATATATCCAAGTTTGCTGATTATACAAAGATAGGCGGTATAGTAACTAACATAGATGGGAGCATAAAATTACAAAGACATTAATGGATTAAATGACTGCACAAAACTGTGTCAGATGAAATTCAATGCAGGTGAGTGTGAGATCATCCATTTTGGACCATAACACATTCACATTTTCTTTTAAGTCATAAAAAGTTAGGAACAGTGGAAATTCAAAGAGATTTATAGATCCATGCACAAAGATCACTAAAAATAAGGTGGTCCGGCACAAAAATTTATTAAAAAGCTGAATGGGATGTTGGGCTAGATTTTACAGTCACTTGCAGGATGTGTTTTCAGTGGGGTTTGGGGGGGGAGGGGAAGTAAAGTATGGCAGATGGCTGGCCCACTGCCTTTCCGCTCACTCCGGGCCTGTTCTCCATCGTTCCCCGCCTTACATTTTGAAAAAAATAATTAACTGGCAATTGAGCTGTTAACAAACCAATTGACCAGAATATTATGCTGCCCATGCCATGGCGTGGGCAGGTGGACAGGAATGGGTAGGTTGCATCTTTAATAAAACTGATTAAAAAGCGGGAAGGAAGGGAGGGAGTTAGGATACAGATTAGCCATGATCTCACTGAATAATGGAACGAACTCAAGGGAAAGAATGAGTGACTCCTGTTCTTATGTATGTCAGGGCTCATGGATGGCTTGTCATTGCTTGACCTCGCTTCATTGTGTTAACAGAAAGAATAGATGTGAATTATTTGTTCATTTTGTCTTTCAGAAGCATCTCAAAGCACTTTACAAATAATTAAGCAAATTATTCAGTTGTTAATCTGATTTTATTAAATACAACAGCCATTTTGTGTTCAGCAAGGTCCCATAAATATAATTTAGATGAACGACCATGTAATTTGTTTTTGAGCATGTTGGTTGAGAAGAATGTGCTCTAAGACACTGGAAATACTCTACTGTCTTGAACAGTTCTATGGAACCTGAACCAACAGAATAAGGCATTGGTTTAATGCCTCATCCAAAGGATGATACCTCTGGCAGTGCAACTCAGTACTGTCCAGGAGTGTTGTCTTCAATTTATGTGCTTATGCCTTGCAGGGTGATTTAATCCCAGAATTTCACACTGTTGTCCTGAGATCCAAGCACCAAAATATTCATCCCATCCTCAACTTTGACAACTACCATATTCATGTCTGCCTAGTGACTGCAAGCACTTCCTATGAAGCAGTTTCAACTGCTCAAGTAAATTAGACAATCCTTCCCTGGTTTTCTTTTGGTATTTTAATCAAAACAATGTGGTCTATGCTGAGATCAAAGCTCTGCTGATTAATTGACTATTCAAGTGAACTCCTATAGAATGAAAGTAAAAACAAAGTATCAGAGTCCAGGTATTTTTGATATCAAAGCAATGTTTGATCATCCTTAAACATGCTGAGAATTTTCTCATGGTCTATTAGTCCTTCTTTTGACTTTTTTTGCCTTAGTCCTGGCAATACCATGCATCTCAGTGTGACAATACATAGGACACTGATGTATTTACTGTTTCAGAGCATAATTTTACATTTTTCCAGATTTATGTGTTTCGTGCTCTGCCGTATGTTTCTTCTTTGGATTGTACTCTATTGCAACCTACTTTGGAACTGCTAAGAACAGCAGTAGTTGTCCATTCAAGACCATGGCTATAATCAAAATATCTTTCAGAGCATAAAGGCAGCTCATCCAGCACATTCTTTCCCATTTCTTTCAGTGTCTATCTGGATAGAGTAATGTTATTAGAATGATACAAGCTGTAATCTTGTTTGAGTTAGAGTCATATAAATCCTTAAGCCAAATCTCCTAATTCCGTGGAACCATAGATTTATCAATATATCATGCACTAATGCATAAGATTAGAAATATGTCCTTCGCTGAGGCTAAAACAGGGGGTTATGTCTTTGTGCTGATTTTTAACTCAACAAAGCATTTCCTTAATGTACCAGCAGCAGCACCACATCGTGCTTTTCTATCAGCTGCTTTGCTACATTAGGCTGGATTTTCGCCTTTGAGGCGGGTAGGGGAGTAGGGAAATTTCCATGCTCAATGCACCAGCCTTGGGAGAAAAGGTGGGATTTTTGTTCCGATGGCAGGGAGTTGGGTTCATCGTCACCAAAAAGAGTTCAGAGGCAGTCACAGGGGTTACCAGGTGCTGAGATGCCTGCCTCAGTGCTCTGGGAATTTGTCCCAGTTAAAATAAATGAAACAAAAGAGCAGCCCTGCAGTCCTCACACCTTCTCACCCTCCACACATGCTCCATACCCTATCCATGCCAAATCATGTAACATCATGACCCCCACCCCTATGGCCCCTCATATCCTCCATGCCAACTTATAATTGCCACCCACCACCCACAGCCCCTCATACTCTCCATGCCAACCTTTGCCACTTCTCCTACCCCTGTGGTAGGAGGAGTGGCAATTCTGTCAATTGTACAATGTTTATTTTTACAATTGACAGAATTAACCAGAGAGAAGGAGCTGTCAATTAAGCAATGTTTCCCTGGGGTGCAGCTGTTTCACCAGAGTAATGGATGCTTGGGCTCTCAGCCAAGCATCATGCGTTCTTGGCGATGTCAATGGTAACTGTCTCCCTTTAATACTGACTTCAGACCAGGCTCCGGTTGCAGATTTAAAATGGGAATAATGCAACAGGATGGTGTCTGAGGAAGCTAAGATTATAAATCAGAGACTGCCCAGCAACATAGATACAAGGAGACAGTTGACATGAAGATGAGAATTTTAGCTGATGGAAAGTTTTGTATAACCTTGTCTCATAAGAGGATGGTAGATTTTTTTTCAGTAGCATTAGTTGGAGTCCTGGTGTGGAGGAGTTGTCTTATATGTGGACTGCCATGTGCACAAATATGTGGTAAAGCTTCTGTCCATGATGATATGTTTTAATCACCCTCCTTCTTGTGTGATCACGCATTTGGCCCTGCTGATACCAGTGTCAAAATACTTTGTGAACTAGGATCTATAGAGCAGTTTAGTACTGTGTCATTTATCCCAGGTGGTAAAAGACTTGCCTCTATCATTCCTAGGTCCATGTCTCAAACCAAGACTTGTGTGCATAATCTTGGCTGGTACAGACTTTGTGAGTACTGCATTGCTGAAGGTGCTGAATTTCAGAAATGACATTAGCTTTAGGCCTCATCTTCCTGTTGAGATGAAAATAAAAGATTCTGTGAGACCACTGAAGGGCCAAGAGTTGTTCTCATTCAATAAAAACCACAAGCTGCAGGTTAACTTATCTTCCATCATTATCTGCTGTCTGTAGGATATTACTGTGCACAATATAACAACCATATATAACAACCATGACTGCATTCCACTGTTTATTAATCAAATACTTTGCACAGTTACAAAATTTAGCCTGTAAGAAAATGTTTCCGGTTCAGAATAGGTTTAACCTTTCCTGTCATTGTCCACTTTCAGAAAATCATTGATACAAGCCTCCCACAGTTTGTAAGATCATAGAATCACAGGAATAGGAGCAGGAGCCCATTAAGCTTGCTCAGCCATTCAATAAGATCATGGCTGATCTGATTGCTTCCTTAACTTCACTTTCCTGTCTGTCCCCCATAACCCTTGACTCCCTTGTCAATCAAAAATCTGTCTAACTCAGCCTTGAGTATATTCAATATCCCAACTTCCACTCCTCTCTGTGGAACAGAGTTCCAAAGACTAATGACACTCAGAGAAGAAAATCCTCCTCATCTCCATCTTAAATGAGAGACCCTTTATTTTTAAATGGTGCCCCCTAATTCTAGATTCGCCCACAAGAGGAAACATCCTTTTAGTGTTTATCCTGTCAAGGCCCCTCAGAATCTTATATCTTTCAATAAGATCACCTCTCATTTTTCTAAATTCCAATGAGTATAGGCCAAACCTGCTCAACCTTTCCTCATAAGACATCTCCTTCATCCCAGGAATCATCCCAGGTACCCTCCCTGAACAACTTCCAATGCAAGTACACCCTTTCTTAATTAAGGACGCCAAAAATGTACACAGGTACTCCAAGTATAGTCTAACCCATGCCCTGTACAATTCAAGCAAGACTTCCCTAATTTTCTACTTCACCCCTTCCAATAAAGGCCAACATTCCATTTGCTTTCCTAATTACTTCTCTATTTGCATGCTAACTTTTTGTGATTCATGTGCAAGGCCACCCAGATCCCTCTGTACTGCAGCATTCTGAAGTCTGTCTCCATTTCAATAATATTCTGCTTTTCTATTCTTCCTGCCAAAGTGGACAACCTCATATTTTCTCACATGATACTCCATCTGCCAATTTTTTGCCCACTCACTTAACGTATCTATATCCTTTTTCAGACTCCTTGTATGCTCCTCACAGTTTGCTTTCCTATTTTTATAATATCACCCAATTTGGAGATAATTCACTAAGTCTATTCATCCAAGCCATTAATATAGACCTAAATAGTTGAGGCCACAGCACTGATCCCTGTGGCACTCCATTCGTTACATAGAAACATAGAAACTAGGAGCAGGTGTAGGCCATTCGGCCCTTTGAGCCTGCTCTGCCATTCATTATGATCATGGCTGATCATCCAAATCAATAGTCTGCTCCTGCTTTCTCCCCATACCCTTTGATCCCTTTTGCCTCAAGAGCTATATCTAACTCCTTCTTGAAAGCATGCAATGTTTTGGTCTCAACTACTTTCTGTGGTAATGAATTCCACAGGCTCACCACTCTCTGTGTGAAGAAATTTCTCCTCATCTTGGTCCTAAATGGTCTACTCCATATCTTCAGACTGTGAACCCTGGTTCTGGACTCCCCCACTATCAGGAACATCCTTCCTGCATCTACCCTGTCTAGTCCTGTTAGAATTTTATAGGTTTTATAGGTTATAGGTTTTATACAGTTTGCCAACCAGAAAATGACCCATTTAACCCAACTCTATGTGACCTGTTAGTTAGCCAATCCTTTATCCATGCTAATATATCACCCCCAGCACCATGAGCTCTTATCTTCTGCAGCAACATTTTATGTGGCACCTTATCGAATGCCTTTTGGAAATCCAAATGTACTATATCTACTGGTTCCACTTTATCCACCTTGCTTGTTACTCTAATAAATTTGTCAAACACAATGCATCACAATGTCTGAACCTTGGACTCCAGCTCATCAACTTGGAGCTGATGTTCCTTGTGCTGCAGACCCTTACTGCAGATGTGGCTGCTGTGGATCACACAGGTATCCACGTGCTACAGCTGCAACAAATCAGCTGCACTGCCATATTTATTTTGCTTGTATTTAACTAGTTAGGCTTAGAATATCATTCAATGATTATCCATAGTTATGGCATTTAACTAGATATGCTATAAATTTAATAGAATACTTATATCCCCGATTTAATTTACTGTCCCAGTTTAGCCAGGGAGGGGGATAAAAAACTTAAAACTCACCACTTACCTACCTGCACACGTACATAATGCCTTCAGGCTTGAGCGCTTGGGTCTTGCTGCCTCGGGCTTCTGCTCTTAGACCACTCCTTTTTTGCAAAAGGCCAGAACAGCACCTTCTCCCTCATTGCACCAAATTCCCTCACTTACCAAATTTCCAGATTTAAGCACTCAGTCTTGATGCACTCAGTCTCCAGCTGCACCTTTGTGCAACTTATGTCATGGATGCCAGTTAGCCTTAGCTTCAAATTAAGTGAAATAACTTCCATGTACCTTCATTTCTTCATGATGGAACAGCTAACTCTATCTCTCCTAAAGGATATTCCTATTCAGCAACACAATCAGAGTCTGAATTATCTGAGGTCCGAATCACTGTAATCCACTGAAATTTCCAGCATTACTTCATCAGCAATAGTTTTGAGGCTTTAAGGTTATTAGATTGTTAAATACTGATATAAATTTTCCGTTTTCAACATCCATATTTTCTTTAAAACAGTATCTGACAAAATAATTTTCTGTAAATTTCTAATGGTGAATGCTATAAATTTAGATTTGGAAACATTAAGTTTATTTACAATATACTCAGCAGCAACTACATGTACGCTTTCAACTCCAACTCTGTCTCTACACTGATTGCTACTCTCCTATTGGTTACTACAGATCGCGTGATCTTCCTGAACAAGTATTATTCTTAAAGGCACATTGCGCACTAAATAAAACCATAATTACTACAGTATGTATGTATACTGAAATGGGAAGGGCTTCCAACCCCTCAAAGTCCAGCTGCTATGTAACCATAGGCAGCGTATCAATCCTGGCAGCAGTCATTATGATGCCTCCATTCTGCAGCAGTTCACTGTACCAGATGCATTTGAGCTCTATGGCAAACCAAAGGATGGCTACTGGCTGAGGGTTTTCCGCTGATGATTCCGATACAAAACCTGTGCATATGCACAGCATGCGTACAATAAAAACCAGGCTGTCACATGAAATGTGATGGAGCAGACCACGTGTGTGCTGAAACAAAGCTTCTACTCCTTGGATCATTCTGGAGGAGCCCTGCCATGCTCAGTAACCTAATAGCTCTTCCTGTGGCTTGGTGTCAAATTTTGTTTCATAACCCTCCTGTGAAGCATGTTGGAACATTTTACTACAATAAGGTACCACATAAATGCAATTTGGTATTAGTGGTGTTGTATTTCACTGATATTACATTAAAAATTGTGGAAGATTTGATTTGAATTCTAAGAAAATGCTTTTTGAAAAAGCACTTTCAAAATGTTAATTGCCTTAATCTTCTTAAAAGTAAGACCTAGGGTTTCCTTCATATTTGTGCCCAGATACACCCACAATCTGAGCACAAGCAAGTTATGTGCTTTAAAAGATCATGGAACTTTGGGCATAACTGTGCATAAGAACATTAAAAAATAGGAGCACATCCGACCATTCAGCCCTTTGAGCCTGCTTTGCCAACCAATACAATTATAGCTGATCTTCCATCTCATCATCTCCTGTGTGTCAGCTATGGCCCAGTAAGTAGCACGCGTACCTCTGAATTGTAAAGTTTTGGGCTCAAGGCTGACATGCCAATGTAATACTGAGGTTGAGCTACCTTGTCAGAGGTTCTGTCTTTCAGATGGGATGTTAAACTGAGATTCTAATTGCCTGCTCAGGTGGATGTAAAATATCCTGGCACAATTCTGAAGAAGGGCAGTGGAGTTATTTATTTCTCAATCAACATCACACAAAAAAGGTCATCTTTGTCATTGTGGGAGTTTGCTGAGTGAAAATTGACTGCTGTATTTTCTACTTTACAACAGTGACTAGACTTCAAAAAGTACTGCAGTGACTATAAAGCATTGGAGATGGTGGTCGTGACAAGTACTATATAAATGCAAATCTTTCTTTTCTCCTTCACCATCCACATGTCCCTTAATTCCCTTAGTAAACAAAATTCCATTATCTTATTCTTGAAGAAATTCAATGATTAAGCATCTGCAGCCTTCTGGTTTTCTCTACCAGATGACCTGATTTTCAGATGAAACAGAAAACAGTTGTATTTCTGGTCTTCTGAAAGATTGCATCTATTTTAATAAGATTGGGACAATATTTGGGATAATATCATGACATTGGTAAAATGGATGCAACATTAACCTAACTACAGGGTTGCTCCCATGGAGGCATGTCAGGCCAAAGTGAACAGTACAGAAAAAGTGGTGGGTTTTTTTTTAGCCATTTTTATTTCTTAAAGCTGCTCGATGTACTAAGTCAGGGCCTTTTTTTTCTTTAGTTGGGAATGTCTCTTTTTCTTTCATTCACAAGATGTGGGCATTGTTGGCTAGGCCAGCAATTATGGCCCATCCCTAATTGCCCTTAACGAGGTGATGGTGAGCTGCCTTCTTGAATCGCTGCAGTCTATGTGGTGCAGGTACACACACCGTGCTGTTAGGGAGGGTGTTCCAAGATTCTGACGTAGCAACAGTGAAGGAAGGGTGATATAATTCCGAGGCAACATGGTATGTGATGTGGAGGGGAACTTGCAAGTGGTGGTGTTCCCATGCATCTACTACTCTTGTCCTTCTAGGTGGTAGAGGTTGTGGGTTTGACAGGTGCTGTCAAAGGAGCCTTCATGAGTTGCTGCAGCGCATCTTGTACATGGTACACACTGCTGCCACTGTGCGTCGATGGTAGAAGGAGTAAATGAAGGGAAGTAAATAATAATAAAGTTGTCCAAAAAAAGAATCAGAAGTTTCACTTAAACATAGGAAATTTGGCCTAGAACTTTCTTGGAACAAACTTCTAAATATCTACAACAAAAGCACAGGCACTGTTCTCTGTAAACGGTTAACATGAAGAACACCTGATACTGATATAACTACTCATGTAACTATGATGCAATGTTACAAGATTATGCAACTGAGATCTGGTGGGAAACTGAAGTTCAACCTCCTGTAGTGCACTGAGATGTACATGGATCTATGAATAAACAGGAATGGATTTTATGAATAACAATCAATGGTAGAATTCTTAGGGTAACAGGCAAACCCTAAAGAACCCCATCTTGACCCTGAACACAAGACGAAACATGGTGGCAGCAGACAGAGCGTAAAGACGCAGAAAAACTCCAAGAGAAAGCTGCAGACCTCAAAGACCTACAATTCCTTGGGAAAAGGACAAGAAGGGAAAAGACTGAAGAGTCACCTGAGAAGGGAGCATTGTGGATGCAGCAGATGCAAGCTGACACACTGGCCCAGAGTCCAGACAGCAATGAGCAGAGATCTCATTCTACAAGCCAAACTACTGCAGCTTTCTCAAGGGCAATTAGGGATGGGCATTAAGTGCTGGCCTAGCCAACAATGCCCATATCCCATGAATGAATACAAAAAAAAGCAGAAAAAGATCCTGAAGTTAGGACAAACATGGAGTCTACATTGCCACTTCCAGAACCATCCTGAAGTGCTGAAAGCTCGCAGCAGGCTCAACAATGGGACAATTGAAGGAAGAGATTCTCCAGCCACAGAACAGCTTCAGGTTTGCATAAAAAGGAACAAAAGGATCAGGTAAGTACTTTATGCAATAGGGGCTATTGCAGATGATGTAATCATAAGACAGGGAGTCGATGAGGCTTCAAGCTCATATGATAAAGTCCTCCAGGCATTCGGTGTGTTCTTCAGTGTTCAAAGAAAAATTATCATCGAACAAGCAAAAATTAATAAGAGGAAACAAAAACCTGATGAATGCATGGATTCACTTTCACAAATGACCTGTATAGGCTAGCAGAAAATTGTGACCACGGGATCCTCAGAGATGAATTAATCTGCAATCGCATAGCAGTTAAGGTCTTAGATGAGACCCTATCAGATCTCTTACAAATGAGGGAAGATTTAGCTATTACAAAGGCAGTACGGATACCATGACAGACCGAGCTTAGGAAGCAAACCAGAGTTGTTGTTCGTATGGAAGTGATGTTCCTTGGAAAAAAATGAGTGAAGCCATTCCATATGTCAGACAGAAAACTGAAAGCACACTGAAGTGAAAGTTTGCAAAAATCAAGGAAATACAAGGCAAACGCCACCTTGAAACGCTCTCAGTGTGGCGGCAAAATCCTGGACAAGCAGGAAGGGTGCCCTGCAGGGGAAGCAGAGTGCCACAACTGTGGGAAGGTAGGATATTTTAAAATTGTCTGCTGATCTAAAATGCAAGTAGCTCACAGGAAGAAAGAGAAAATGACCAGGCCAAGTCAAATCCTAGAAGTGGAAGAGCCACAGATAAGACAAATAACCTTCCTAGGAGAAGTTAACAAAATAAAAAATAATTATTGGAGCATTAAATTAGAAGTTGATAATCTACCTGCAGAATTCAAGCTAAATACTGGCACAGGAGTTTCAGTGTTATCTGATAAAGTAAAGTGGCAGCCATCCGCCCTTCAGTTGCAAGGTCCAGGGAGGACTACACGGAAAGTACTAAGCCAACACTTGGCAAGATTAAAATACAAGAATAAAGAAATTATTGAGCTGCTGTACGTTATACAGAAACATGAGTCATTTATTACTAAGCAGAAAAGCATGCTTGCAGTTGAAGCTGATTTACAAGCATGATGAACTTTTAAAAAATTTATTCATGGGATGTGGACATCGCTGGCTAGGCCAGTATTTATTGCCCATTCCTAATTGTCCTTGAGAAGGTGGTGGTGAGCTGCCTTCTTGAACCGCTGCAGTCCATGTAGTGTAGGTACACACACAGTGCTGTTAGGGAGGGGGGTTCCAGGATTTTGACCCAGTGACAGTGAAGGAACGGCAATATATTTCCATGTCAGGATGGTGAGTGGCTTGGAGGGGAGCTTCCAGGTGGTCATGTTCCCATTTATCTGTTGCCCTTGTCCTTCTAGAGGGTAACACTCGGAGGTTTGGGAGGTGCAGTCTGAGGTATTCCTGCAGTACATCTTGTAGGTGGTACATGCTGCTGCCAGTGCGTCAGTGGTGGAGGGAGTGAACGTTTGTGGAGGGGGTGCCAATCAGGTGGGTGCTTTGTCCTATATGGTGTCAAGCTTCTTTAGTGTTGTTGGAGCTGCATTCATCCAAGCAAGTGGAGAGTATTCCATCACACTCCAGACTTGTGCCTTGTAGATGGTGGACAGGCTTTGGGGAGTCAGGAGGTGAATTACTTGTCACAGGATTTCTAGCCTCTGACCTGATCTTGTAGCAACTGTATTTATATTGCTAGTCCAGTTCAGTTTCTGGTCAATGATAACCCCAAATATGTTGAAACTGCTGATTAGCAGTAGAGTAATGTAATCAGAAACAAATTTCTATCCCTTTTTTCAGAAGATATTCTGAAGACAGAATATCATGTAACCCAAAGGTTGGAAGCTAAACCTTTATGTTCCTTCACAGCAAGAAAGGTCCTTCACCCATTCTTAGACAAAGTCAAGACTGAGACTGAACGCAAGTTACAAAAAGGGGTCATCTCTCTCCAGTAGCCATACTGATGAATGGTGTTCTGGAATGGGCACAGTTACAAAGTCTAATGGTTCAGTTAGAATCTGTTTGGACTTGACTCAATTAAACAAGACAGCAGAGCGTGAGATCCACCTGATGGCATTAGTGGATGAAGGCCTCGCCAAATTAGCAAAAAGCAACCTCTTCACAAAAGTAGATGCAAACCGCAGCTTTGCCTTTGGACAAAGAATCCAGATTGTTAACTACTTATATCGCCCCATTCGGTCATTATTGTTTTAATAGGTTAGCGTTCAAAATTGCTCCTACACCTGAGATATTCCAAAGAATGATGTCTCAGACCCTGGAAGGCATGGAAGGAGTAATATGCCATATGGATGACATTCCTATACGTGGTTCATCGAGGGAAGAACATGGCCGTCAAGTGAGAGTAATTCTCAAGGTTCTACAAGAAGCAGGGTTGACATTGAATGACAAATGTGAATTTGCAATGTCTATGATAAAATTCTTAGGATACATAGTGCAAGCTTCAGGAATTACTGCCGACCTACAGAAAACCAAGGTGATTAGAAAGTTCCCACGGCCTAAATACGTCACAGAATTACAAAGATTCCTTGGGATGATCAGCTAAGTAATCAAGTTCCTACCAAACTTGGCGGAACTCCATGAGCCGTTACGACAGCTGTTGAGACAAGTTCAACAGCAGTGCTGGAATGTGGACCAGAAAATTGCTTTTGACAAGATCAATAATTTCACCTGAAATTCTAGTGTATTACAATCCAGAATTGCCAACAATTGTAGCAGTGGACGCATCATCTACAGGCTTGGGAGGAATGCTGTTTCAAATTCGAAAAGATAGACAAAGAAGACCAGTTTATATTAAGCCTTAAGATCTCGCAAAGACACAGAGAAAAGGTTTAGAAAGAGTAATTAGCAGCCACATGGGCCTGTGCGAAGTTCTCTGATTATCTCATGGGATTAATGTTTAAAATTGAAACTGACCACAAACCTTTGGTTACTGTTCTTAAGGAAATGGCAAAAATGCCACCTACAATTCAATATTTTAGACTGAGACTCATGAGATATGATTCAGTTACTGAGTTCAATGGGAGCACCAGACAACAGCAGATGCATTATCAGGAATATCAGTGGAAGGAATCAAACTGGAAAATTTAAATGTTATTGAAGAAATTGAACAACATACTTCTCTCATCACTAAACACTAACCAGCCACAGAAAAGAGATTACAAGAGATTAAGCAAACACAATAGCAGGATGATTAATGCACCCAAATAAAAGAGTATTGCCAGAACAGATGACCAAATTATACTCCTACAATCCAGTACTTCGCCAATGCTCTGAACAGAGAAAACATCTTACAATCATTGATGATTTCTTAGTTTTTAATGTAGACTAGTCATCCTTAAAACATTTTGACTTGACATTCCCCAAAAAATACATAAAGGTCACTTTATGCTGAGCCCGGCAGTCAGTCTGGTGGCCAGACATCGGTCACTTCATTGAAGAGTTAATCGCGAATTGCCTTACATGTGCAGTGAATAGCCAACAACAGAGCGAACCACTGGCACCCTCCACTTTTCCTTCGAGGCCACGGCAGTGCCTGGGAATAGATTTATTTGAGTTTAAAGGCAAGGTTTTCATCATCGTCATTGGCTACTATTCCAGACGGTTTGAAGTGAGTAGACTGCGCAGAATCATGACAAAGGCAGTCATTACATCACTAAAAATAATCTTCATGACATATGGCATCCCAGACATTGTGGTGTCAGATAACCGTCCTCAGTTTGCTAACATGCTGTTCCACAACTTTGTGCAGGAATATGATTTAATGCATGTGACTAATTCACCTTGATATCCTCAGTCAAATGGAAATGCAGAAAGAGGAGTTCAAACAGTCAAGGAATTGATGAAAAAGAACGGAGAATGAGCTTAGCCCTTCTTAACTACAGAACCTCATCGCTAAAAAACAGGTTCTCACCATCAGAGCTATTGATGGGAAGACAGCTGCGAACACAACTTGCAGCTCTACAACCAACACTGCAGCCTAACATTACCCCAGATGATCATGAGAGGGTTATGAAGCATGAGGAGCAACAAATAGACAGTCAAGCTCTTAATTTCAACTTCAGGCTCAGAGCGCGAGAATTGAAAGTGCAACAGCCTGGAGAGAGAGTGTGGATACAAGATCAACAGAAAGAAGGCATTGTAATAGAAAGAGCTCCTCAGCCGAGATCTTTTAGAATTGAGATGGACCAGGGAAATATCAGAATGAACTGAAGGACCTTGATATCATTGGGAAACAAACCAAAGGAACCTTGGATATGTCATTTAGATCCGAAGGAGACAAGGTATCAGAAACAAATAAAAGTCCTACAGCCGCCCAGGTGGAAGACAACCCTATCGAACGACGAGTGCAGTTTGCCCTCAACCTTAAAATGAGATAAGAAACAAATCAGCAAGATTGGTCAAGGCACCAAAGAAACTAACCCTATGAAGTCTGAGACTTTGCGGGGAGATATAGGGTGATGAATATATTTGGGATAAAGACTTGGGGGAGATGTAAAGGGTTAACATGAGGAGCACTGGATACTGATATAACTACTGATGTATCTATGAGGCAATGTCACATGACTAAGAGACTGTGATCTGGTGGGAAGCAGACGTACAATCTCGTGAAGAGTACTGAGATGTACATAGATCTGTAAATAATTAAGAATGTTTTATCTATGGTAGCATTCTTAGGATAACAGGGAAACCCTAAAGAAACCGCATCTAGATCCCGAATACAAGACAGAACATTCTCCTTCATAAAAGCCTTGTCAGTTAAAACATTCTGGTCTGAACAGAAATCAGCCTTTACTGGAATTTGGGATCTCACTTTCACAATAAGGCTGTGCAGCTGAGGCACCCAGCAATAAATTTGCTCATTTTGCACAATTGATCTTTCTGTAATTTACACACTTATTGGGCTGAATTCTCCGGTCAGCAAGCGGGGGTGGGGCCTCATCGCCGATGCGTAAAATGACATGTGGTGATGTCGGGCAGGCATCCCAACATCAACGCGTGTCATTTAGATTGTCAGTTTGGCAGGTGCGCAGCTGAGTCGGCTGCGTGCCCGCCTGTCAAAAGGTCTATTAAGGCCATTTAAAACTAATTAAAGCAATTAAATGAGCTGCCATCCAACCTTAAGGTTGTCGGGCAGGTGAAGAGCCCAGGTGGCCCTCGCATTTTTCATGAAACCTCATCCACGGGCGGGATGAGGTTTCATAAAGTTTTTTAAAATCTAAAAAATTTTTACATTAATTCTTTGACATGTCCCAGCTCATGTGACAGTGTCACATGAGGGGACATGTTTTAAAAGATTTTTTTCTCCCTTATTTAAATTTACTCATGTCAAACGAATCACCCTGAGGCACCCCCGCATGCGCAAAAGAGCGCAGGAAACAACTCCTGCTAACACCCCCCCCACCCCCCCGCACAGGGAACGCATAGCGCTTCTGGACGAGTGTCACGATGGGCAGGCCTTAATTGGCCCACCCGCGTAAAATGGCAGTGTAGCCCTGATTGGGGGTGCCAATCGGGTTTGCGCCCGCCCCCACACAACCCCTCTAATAGGGGAAAATTTTTCCCATTGTGTTCTTCTGCGCCTTAAAACAAAACAGAAAATACAAAGCCAAGCCTTGCTTCTTGAACTATTTGTAAATACAGCATTTACTATATTAAATACAAAGATGAAAACATCATTGAGCTACATACTTTAGACAATGACTGCTAATCATGCAAAAAATTAAACAAATACAAATAACAAGCCAATTCATAAATCAAGCTAATTAATTTCTGCAACATTTGATCTAACTGTCTGTTTCCTTCCAGTTAATTACAAATAGCTCTGAAACTACCAAGATGGGTGGTTCACTAAATTAATCAATAGGTATCACAATGCAAATATAATGCAAGTGCAAGCACAAAACACATCAATAAACACAGCCCCTACCTAACCAAGTCTAGCGAGGTGACTTACTTGGGCCTAGAACAGCCTTCTAAGAGGCTTTAGAAACAATATTGGATAGATGATTCCTTATAATTTAACATGTGCATGGAATCACAATTTACATTATTTCGTGGAAGAGTATGTTTCAAATCTCAGGCGATCCACAGGTGCTTTTTATGCCTGGGGTGCAAATCTCCCACTTATCAACAGAATACACTTGGGGCTGATAATGTGATGAAAAGTGCTGCTGGTGCTGGAGCACCAAATTATCCAATATCGAGGCCTAATAAGGTCTACTCCATATTATCAGCAGAAAGATGCTGCCATTGGGAAGCAGCTACCACACTTGAAACCTGCACAGCGACTGAGTTTCAAAAGGCCATGAGTTTTATTCAAATAAGGCCAAAGTCCTAAGATTCCACTTCATGCCTGGGCTGCACTGCTACTGCTAAAGGTTAAGGCCCAACATCAGAGAGATTTTCTCTTTGTTGGTCCTCTCCTTGATTCTAGAAAGGATTTTTTCTTATAGATCTGGGGAGCCTTTGAAAAAAAAAAGCTTAAAGCAGTTGAAGAGAAGACAAGCTGCCCTTCCAAAGCTGCTGCACCTGACGTTGCAGCCCCTGATGCAGTGACAATCTCAGTGTTCTGCACTAAGCTTTTGGAACACTATGCAAATATTCAAGTGTTGACCACGCTATTATTATGTGAACCTAGATCACTGAAGTGCAATGTCATACAATACATTAAGGACAGTGGGTGCTTATTCACCTCATGACAAACTAATTGGGACCCCATTACTGATTCCATGGTGATCTGGTGGGGAAAAAAATTCCTCCAAGCATGCATATTTCTCAATGATCTGGTGCTCCTTGGCAACAATCCCTCTGATACCTAGGGGTCTAAGAAACATGTCCATATATTTCTGTGATGACCTTTTTTTCCAATCCCAAAGCAAAAAATGCATTCATATTAGTCAATCTAAGTTATTGCAGCTGTCACATCCTGTCCTTGAACAATATTAAACATATTGCAACATACAAGGTAATGTCCACATTTCTTACTGACAGCTGTTCTGCTGTTGAACCAAAAGAATGATGCCCACGGAGAGGGCCTAGTGATAAGTGTGCTGCTTGGCTGAATGTCATTTATTCATATTCTCTAGTTGGTGGGTGCTGTGCCCTTCACTTGTGGTTTCCCACTAGAAAATAATTTGTGTTTGTTCATCTTTTGGATTTGGCATAAGATTGTTTTGAAAAATTTACCATTCTGATATTGTGCTGGTAAAATTGAATGCTCAAGTCATACATCTGTAGCATTACCCAAAATTTACTACAGATAAACAACCTGAGAACTCCTGACACAATCAAGTATACTGGTGATCTTTGAAATGTAGCCAAATAGTAAGCATGACTAAGTTCATGTTTACTGTTTTAATAAAGGGCAAAGTTATCTACCTGTTTTTTAACAGAAAATTGATCTGCAAAATCATTGTATTTTTGTCAAGAAGCATGAACATTTATGAAACTGCATATCCACAATGTAAAGATTTATATAATGGATGATTTTGGTAGGGCATAAGGAATGCAACCATTTTGAATGATTTAAAAATAATTAGCCCTTTTTTTTGCAATGTGCAGGAATGCCTAAAGCAAATTCAGTAATGCTGCAAAGCACATTTTCACTGAAGTCGAGATTAAACATTATAAATATTTAGGACTTCATCCTTTTGCAAATATTGTGCTTAATTGATATAAAAAATTCAAGAGATTTACGCAAAGATCAAAACATTGAAGCCCACTGGAATTGATTAAAGTTCATAACACTCAGGAATATAGGACTGAACATAATGGTCCCCTGCTGGCAGGTTTGAAAGTGGGGGCTCATTAAATGCAGGGTGGCCTGCACTCAACCCTCCTGCTTGCCCCTGCCTGCACCGCAATTAATGCATTTATAAGGATTTCATCCCACTGTTGCTGGCATTTAACCAACAGTGGGAGACGCCCATGCCAAATGGTCAGTCCAGCACCCCTATGCAGGCTGCTGTGGGCAAGGAGGTGGTCCCTCCTTAATGACTTCTCAGGAGGGCAACACCGCCCCCCCCCATCCGCCCAACAACGTTTTGCCCCCCTCAGGTTTCCCTCTCCCATAGCCTCTTAAAACTGAGCACAACCCCATCCCCTTACCCCGACCTGGCAGCTTGGCACTCAGCGAGTCCCCTAAATATACTTAAATGATCCAGCAGCACACACAAAGTGCTGGAGAGCTGCTGGCCTCTGATTGGCTGGCAGCTCTCTGATGCGGGATTTCCTGATCTCAGAGGGGCGGAAATCCTTCTTCCAGTCCATTAAATGACTGTGGGTATTCCCTTTGGTGGGCTCCACTCTGAACATTTACTTGGGGGGTGGGGGGAATCTTGCACCTTGTATAATTCAACCATGATGTCCTCAAAAGTTGTTACTTCTGCTTTTTAATAATCATTCTCTATGGCTAATGAGATGTTTATTCAATAAAATATACATTTCAATCAATTATATTTTATTGACCTGGGAACATTTCTATAGGATTTGACTGAATAACTACAAAAGCTAATTGAGTATTGACACATATGGGCTGCAGTGGTCAGGAATGCGGCTCACTACCACCTTCTCAAGGGCATTTAGAGATGGGAATAAATGCACCTAGCCATGGTGCCCACATCCTGTGATAGAATATTTTTTAAACATCGTAAGAAGTGCCACGTTTGCAAAAATGCAGATTTATAAAAGGTCTGTTTTCTATTCTGATCTCTTTTCTATTCTAAACTGAGCTCAAATCTAGTTCAGGAAATTTTAACAGAAAATGTATCAAATGAAATTTGAGTATCAAACATACTCAAATTGAAATTTACACAATGGGCTGAATTTTACCTCTTCTCTAGGGAAGGGCTACAAGGTGGCTGGCTTGGGGGTTGGGAGGGCATTAGCGGAGGGAAGGTGTTGGTGGGGCTGGGGAGTGGAATTCATGTCGTCTTTCTGTCACCATAGCATTTTGCCAGTGGCAGAGAGGGTGGAAGATAGCCCTACTACCTACAGGCCAATTTAGCCACGTAAGTGGCCAATTAAGGGCCTCTTCCTGTTGCTGCTGGCGGCAGATGGGGCCTCCATTGCTTCGGGGGACTGCCTGGTAAACAATGGTGTTCTCCCTGCAGGCTTGTGGCGGGGAGGGCACCTACTATTCGAGTACTCCAAGGCCCATGAAGCAGCCACTCGGCGACAATGGCAGTTCCCACGGCTGCCTTCCACCGCCCACAAACAACCTATCGCCACATTGCTGGGGTCTGCCTTACTGGCCCTGGCGTTCCCAGACC
Organism: Carcharodon carcharias; assembly: GCF_017639515.1. NCBI lineage: Eukaryota > Metazoa > Chordata > Chondrichthyes > Lamniformes > Lamnidae > Carcharodon > Carcharodon carcharias. Next base: position 39,919,716 of record NC_054480.1, on the reverse strand, counting down.
CCGCTTACCTGGGTATTAGGGTGGCCTGCTCCCTTGGTGTCCTCACCTTCCAGGAGCAGTCCCAGCAGCGACCAACAGTGGCATTGCGGAGCTACCGGCCCTCCAACTGCCCAGCAGCTCTTTGGGCAGTCCCATTCTTTAAACGGGCAGATGGCAATGAATAAGTTGCCAGGTGGCCTAGAAATGTGGCCATATGGCCGGAAAATGTGGCTGTGGTCCCAGAAATGGCTGTGTCGCAGTTTCCCTGAGCTATCAGGCCCATCGTCAGGGCCCTCAGAGCCTTGATAAAATTCCAGCCAATGGGTTAGTTTAGTATTGCAAATGATTTTAAGAAGGAAGGCATACCTGCTTCTGAGAAGGCATTTTTTTAATGCCTCAGCTTTTATGATGGAACGGTACATGCTAATTTATGTTTTAAGCAATTAATGTGTTCAAAATCTAATGGTTCCGTGCAGTGCTAAGTAAACTAATTGAAACTTTATCTGTTCTCAGCCAACCTGGTGGCAGAGGCTCTATAAAAGACATAAGTCTTTTATAAGATGGTTATTTTAAAGTAGGCACTCAGTCCTGATTGTTGTCTTGAGATTCCTCCTACAAGTGTGCACATGAAGGCAATGGGTGTAGATAGGTTCTAGTCTTGCCATGGTACCCATCATGCCAAATAATTTGTCACCAGTCATTGTCAATGTTAACACATTTATAACAGACTTGATTGAGGTACCAAGAACTATTGGAGCCTGTAGAACTGTATCCCAGAGATAAGTCCAGGTTTTTCGGTATTATTTAAAAGGTAATTACAATGGAAGGAATTTATATTAATCAAGAAACAAGCTGCCTTTATTTTCAAACAAAATTATAAATCTTTTAAATGAGATGCAAAGCGTGCATTCTGTTTGTATTAGTGTGCTTGAAGAGATACAGTTCTCCTCCAACATAGAAGAAAGCAAAATGTATTTTCATATGAAAGCATCATAATGGTTAGTGTTATGATTTCCATTGAAAATGATAATTTTTAAAAGGATATTTGGATTTCAGCAACTAACTGAAAAGATCACATGACAAAATTTCAAGTTTTAAGACTTTACTCTAATAAACAAACTAAAAAAGCAACATTAACTAACACTATTTTTGGAGGCAACTTATACTTGAACTACAGAAAAGATCACCCATGTGGCTTCTAACATGGCCAACAATCCCTTCCAGTGGTTATACTTTACTTTGTCCTTTAAGTGGACACATCCTTCTCCCGGAACCTGTCCAAAGCTATTCTTGACCCCTGATGACCTGTTTTCTCTTTTCTTTCCCAACCAGGTAACTTCTAATCCCCAAAGTGACTTTCACAATGAGGGTTATCCAGGAGATTCCTCCCTTTAGCCAAAGCTAAGCAAATCTTCCAGCCTCATTTAAATCCTCACGAACTTTGTCTCTTCAATCTGAGTATGAACTCCCAATTGCCTTCTGCATAGAGAATAAAAAAGTCAGAATTTTCTTTGCTTCATGTGCAGGACTGGCTGCCTCTATTTATCTGCTCTCTCTCTCTCTCTCTCTCAGATTCTTGCAGAATCACCAGCCAGAATTTTCCAGACCCCACCCCCGCGGCGTGTTCCCCTGCAGCGTAGCTGGTGAACCACTGAAATCTCCATTCACATTGGCGGGACCAGAAGATCCCACTGGCATGAGGAGCTGGAAAATTTATCATGTCTGTGAGGTTCAGAGATATTTTAGGAAAACCTGCAATCTGATCCTACAATGCCTTCTTATGGACTATTCCCTCCTAAAGCCCATCTCTAAGGTCAATCACTTGGGTCGTGCATCTAGGTAGAAATGCTAATTAGCTATCCATTAGATCTGCAACTCCATTCTATTTGTATAACCATTTATAAAACCTGACATTCCTAACACAATCCTACGGGGCTTGGAGATGCTCTAGCTATTGTTCACAGGTTGCATTTTTTCCCTATAAAACAACCTGTGCCCCCACTTTAACCTTTAACAAACCAGCCACCCAGGCTTGTTGTAGGGCAGGATTCACAGCAAGTCACATGGCACCCTTCAATCATCCATTTTACCATGAATTAAAGGGGCAGTCCCAAAACATAAGATTTGTATTTGTAACAGCTAGCGAAACATTCTTTTATGCCTTATTTTCTGGAACAATATATTCCCAATGGATGAACAGTTATTTATTGGCTTTATCTCTTAAACCTGAAACTTCACAAACTGAAGGAACAGTTACTGCTGATAATCTGCAGAATGCATAATTAAAATGTCAACTTTTTTATCAACATTATTCTTCAAGAATGAGCTGTTGCAGAACGCTGTAATTTTTAACCCCCATTCTCAAACTCATTTGAAATTAGGTCAATCTATAAAAAATGTGTATTTACAACTGCCAGAGTGCTCTGACTTCCAGCACAAAAAGGCTGGAGTCATTTTAATGCCTAGGCCTCATTTAAATGGAATCAGTGAGCTGAAGGTGCCGATCAGGAGTCTTGATACTGCTCATTGGTTTCCAGCATGGAGCATTTTGGCTGGTTGCAATGCCAATCAGGACACAAGTAGGTTCTGGGGAGTGGATGTGAAGAGCAAGGTGAAGTGGAGGGCTGAGCCCAGATTGGCAGCAGACTGCAGTATTTTTGAGGAGCACCCCTCTTCCTTCTGGCTCCGTAAAAAATTAACATTGGAAAACTTCTGGGGCCACCTTTGGCCAGGATCAATCCTTCTAGACCATCCGGCTTCTAAAAACATGGGTGGAACATGCGTAGTGAATGACCCCCAAACTCACCTCACCAACTCCGTGTATTCCTTCAAATTGCAATCAGGGTTCTAACTACATCTTCATATCCTGACTTAAATAATAAAGAGACTTACCACCTGACAATCCAAGGGAAGGCCATTTGCAAAATGGTAGTGGCTGCAGGATCAGTACTAATGGAGCAGAAAATCAACCAACCCAATTTGCAGACCATTTCCACTCCAGCAACAACAATTTAGTGCCAGTTAAAATCAGCCCAAGAGAGTCAAAGCCAAGTGTAATCTTACCAGTATCTATTCCCACTTCTTACCACCCCCTCACACTCCCATCACTGCAATGTCCTCCTCCCTTTTGAAGTGCCCACTGAACCCATCTTCCTAGCTTCATTGGTACTCCCCTGACCCTTAGTCTCCAGCCACTCCTCTGGACTGCCATTTGATCCCCTCAAGGCTGCTCACAAGAGATCAGAGGCCTCTCCCCACCTTCATGCTCTGCTTGTCTTATCTATTTCACTCAAAGAGGCTTTTCTTGATTTCAAAATTCAACTTTGTTTTGAGAAAAAAAAAATCAAATCATTCATGAGGAAAGAAACTGCCAGACTACCTTTTCCTCTATTTGTGTTTGATTGTCGGAAATTAGAATCTCTGTCTCACAGCTGTAAGCAATTAGCATTGGCCTGTTCTAAATGTCAGATCATTAATTAACTTCAAAATTCAACTAAACTAAAATAACAACAGTTGCTGGAATTCTGAAACAAAAACAAAAAAAAAGACTGAAGACACACAACAGTCAGCAACAACTGTGAGGATAGATAAATTCCTGGTACAGTCTTCTCTGTATTGGAGAAACCAAATGCAGTTTAGGTGATTATTCTGTTGGACACCTTCATTCTGTTCACAAGCATGAACCTGAGCTACCTGTTCCGCACCACCTTAACTCCCCTCCTATTCCTCCCCTATCTCTCTGTCACTGGTCTCATTAACTGTTTCAGTGAAGATTAATGCCTGGTTCAGGAACAATATTTCATCCTTCTCCCAGGCACCTCTCAACCTTATGGTCTGAAAATTAACCAGGAACTTCAATTGTTATATCTCCATTTTCAATAAAGGCAAAATACAGCAAATGCTGGAGATTAGAAATAAAAACGGAAAATGCTGGAAAAACTCAACAGGTCCGGCAGCATCTGTGGAGGGAGAAACAGAGTTAACGTTTCGGATCCATGTGCCTCTTCTTCAGAGCTGTGCCCATTTTAAACCCTATTTTAATTTCATACCTGACCACCAGCTTTTTCATTTTCTCTTACTTCTCCAAGCTTTCCCACACCCTTAGCTGCTGACACAGATTTTGGTTCTTTAGTCTCTTAGGGAAGAATTTTTGGGTCGGCGAAAATGTCTTTGACACGTAAAGTGATGCGTGGTGAGGTCGGACATGCATCACGACATCACTGTGCGTCATTTAGGTTGCCAGTTCGGCAGGCGCGCAGCCGAGTTGGCTGCGTGCCCACCAATCTGTCAAAGACCTATTAAGGCCATTAAGAAAGTAATTAAGGTTGTTAAGAATGCTGCCCGTCTAACCTTAAGGTTGGTGGGCAGGCGAAGACCCCAGGCGGCCTTCGCATTTTTCATGAAACCTCATCCGACTGGCGGGATGAGGCTTCATGAAGGGTTTATTAATTAAATAACATTTCTTGAAAAAATTAATGGACATGTCCCAGCTCATGTGACAGTTTCACATGAGGGGACATGTCCTTAAATATTTTTTTTACCTTTCTTCAATGTTTCATAACTTAAACTAATATCCCTGAGGCATCTCTGTGCCTCAGGGAGATTTTTGTGCTCTTTCACGCGAGCGCAGGCCCCACCTCAGGGAATCCCCTCCCCCGCCTGCACAGGGAGCACTCAGCACTTCTGGGCGCGCATCACGCTGGGCGGGCCTTAATTGGCCCACCCACGTAAAATGGCAGCAGGGCCCTGATCGGGGGCGCCGATCGGGTTCGGGCTGGCCCCCACACAACCCCCCCCCCCAACTGGGGGAAATTTCTGCCCTTAATGTCTTTTACTTGATGAGATGATATTTTACCCTATTTCGCTCTGTCTTCCTCTCTCCCCTTTTCCTTATTGTACTAAACAGTCTGCCTCTTATTTTTCAGTTCCAAAAGTTTGCTACCCAAAACATAATTTTGTTTGCTCTCTGCAGAGATACTGACTGACCTCTTGTATTTCCAGAATCTTCAAAATTCAAGTGTCTTTTTTTGAAAACAGAAGTAATTAGAGAACGATAAGCATTCACTCTCTACTTTCTCTCTCAATTCCCCTCACTCAGATCTCAAAGTCTCTCTCCCACCTCATCAACCTTATAAAGTTTATATAACACAAAATGAACCAGTGTATAATCAAAATGCTATAATTTTTCTCCCTCCTCACAACCTTTGCAGCTTGGACTCCTGTTTTTGAAAATTATTTTAAGTAAAGCCAGTCAGTAGAAACAGACAGAAACTCAAGAAAAATATTCCATCAGTACAGCTACATTAAGCAAAACAAGATCTCAACAACAGCAATGAAATAAGTGACATTATTAGTTCTGGGTGCTCAGTGAGGGATAAATGTTGGACACTGGGAGAGTTCCCTTGTTCTTTTTCAAAAAGTGCCATTGAATCAGTTGTATCCACTTGAAAGGGCAGACAGGCCCTAGGTTTAATGCCTTAACCCTAGGTTGACTACCACAGTGCACACCTCAGCACTATACAGAAGTGCTGGCATAGATAATGTGCTGAAGTCTCTGGAGTGAGTCTTCAATCCCTAAACTTTTAACTCAGTGAAAGCATTATCATTGAGTCAAGACTGACATCATTCTTGCAAATGTTCACAGGGATATTACATTTAGAATGTTTGCTCTATTGCTGATACATAAGTAAAGAGATGTGCCCTCAAGCTGTAGTATCTGGCAAATAAAATAAGGCTGCATTAATGCTAGATTGTTCTGTTAGACACAATGAATGAATATCATGGAGAGATGAAATTATTTTTACTTGGCATATTTGATCTCTAAATGTTAGAAAATCACAGTAATGCCCATACGGAGGCTGGAATTTTCTGGCCCAGTTGGCGTTGGGCATCATGGCAACCTGTGGGTGGGGTGGGAGGGGTGGAGGGGGGGGGACAACATGGCAAGAAGGCCAAACATTGGTTTCACGCCCATTGTGAAACCAGTTTGCAATCACCCACTCCACCCGTCAATGGCTGTAATTCCTGCCACTAGTCGGTGAGAACCTACTTTCAATACTTTAGCATCTCACTATAAGCCCGGCTCACTGGAATCATCCCCCCACGCTGGATTATCCCGGCACATTGGTGTGATTCCACCTGGTGAGCTGCACTTTGCTTGGGACTTTGAGACTTGTTTGCCTACCTTGCTTTGGGCAGCACTCATGGTCATCAGCGCCAGGCTTCACAGGTAGCACCACATCACTTTTAGGGTTCTCCACTTACCAGACCAGCCGTAAGGCGGGGGTGGCTTTTAAATGGCTGCAGGGCTAGGACTTGCTTGGAGAAGGGGGAGAAGTGGCCTCAGGCAAGGGAAGAGGCTGCAGGGTGAGGGCTGTACTGGGGAACAGGGGGATACAAGGTGTGTGTGGGGGCTCATGTTGATTTGTGCAAGTGGCCTCAAGATGGTGAGGGCTGAGGAGGCAGTCTCCAGAGGACATCAGGCCAGATGGAGATGTGAGGGTGTGTGTGAGAGAGTGAGTGGTGATGTCCCTTGAGCTGGCAGTGAGTGAGAAGCCAGTGAATGTATGATGGCCTTGTGAGTGTGTGAGTTTAGTGATGAGATAGTTGCCTTACCCTGGCGGCACGGTCATTCATCCTTTTTTTGCACTGGATGGCCAACCTCTTGTGTGCGGCATTGGCACTGACCACCTCTGCCACCACCTCCCAAGCCAGAGTGGTGAGACTGACGGGCCTCCTGCAGCCAGAATGGGGGTAGAGACATTGCAGCAGGCCTCCACATTGTCCAGAAGACATCTCAGGGATACGTCACTGAATCAGGGGGTTTCAATCTTCTTGGCTTATGGGGCCATGTCTTCAATGAAACAGTCCTGAGCTGCAGGGAGTGAGAAGTGTGAGCACGGCTGCAGTTTAAATATGGTTTCCATATGAGGAAGTGGCAAGGTAATAGCGTGGCGAGCAAATCAGATGCCAGTTGCCAGCGAGACAGCGTGTTTTCTGTGGCTGCATAATTAATGAGGCGGTTATGGGACGACACAGTGTGAAAACGTGCCATTGCGGCTGGAGGGTAAAATAACTTTTTCCCTGCCCACTATCGCAGTTCATGCAAATCTGGGACGATTCTGCCCTGAGTGTGTATTCTTAAAAAGCTTTTAATAATACAGAGGACAAGTTCATTGGAAAAGAATGCCACTTGCTTCATCAAACATAAATGTATTAACAACATTTTCTAGTGCCTTTTTGAGACTGGGAATGGAATAAGAATGACATCAGTGCTATACTTTGTGTTAAATAACCAAGTGGAAATGAGGTTTCTCGTTATTTTCTGACCAGTTATTTTGATAATCAGTTGATGAATAACGAATTATTCTGGGTTTTTTTATTTCCAGCTGTCTCCTCCATCAATTATAGTTTTGGATCTGCGATCCAAATATTACAGCCACCTGTTTCAATGATTCAGTAACACTATGCATTGATTTTCTATATTACTTAAATAAGCGCAAATAAAAATAAATGTAGCTGACTTAAAATGCCATACATGTTCTCATTAGTGCGGGTGCGCTACATTCTGACACCTGTGCTAGTCAGTGTATTGGATGATGCTCCCAAGAAACTCAATAGTAATATTAATGCTCAATAAAAAAGCTTTAATAAGACATTTATTATAAAACTGGGTGTATGTTTTATGGTGAGAGCAGCAATGAGGATTTTATAACTTGGTAGATATGAAGGAAGGTGAAGGAAGCAAAAACAAAAATTGGCCCTCACTCAATCACAGGAAAATACAATCATGAATAAAAGCAGCCAGTTGCATTTTCATTGTGAGAAAATTGTAATTCAACCAATTGGAGTAATTTTAAAAATATTGTAATATTCAAACACATTTTTAACGTAGTTCCAAGTGAATTCATTTAAAATTGTAAAGAGTTTATTCTAAAACAGATATGAAAGGAATGTGCTACTGTTTTTTTTCCAAAAGGATAGCTCTTAAATATTTTGCACCATGAAGATTATTCATTAAAAATCCAATAACAGAATAAATTACATATTTAATAACCTGGGCACCGAATATTGAACCAATGCACAAGAACTGGCAGCAAAAAAAAACAATCAGCAATTCTTCAAGGTTGTGCTTGGCTTCCACCAGCAACATGACCATTTAGTGCTGGTTTGAAGACACCTCAAAGCCTCAAACTTGACCTGTATTCACTAAGTCATTCTCCGGGTCTTTGCAAAGGGATTAGTAGGCCGTTCTATCTGCTCACCATCAAATACAGAAATATTCAAACATTTATTCCCATACTAGCATCTGATTTCTGTTGCTGTTATACTGATAAAATATACTTTCTGCTATGGAAGTGCTGTTACTCCTTGGGTGGCTGACATGGTCCTTCTGAAATGAGAGCAGAAAGTACTAATATTTGCAAGGGTTCTCCCATACAGAACTGTTTGAAAACAATTGTTCTTATTGTATTGTTAGACAAATGAGCATAACATTAATAACAGTGGAGAATCAAAAATATTGGTCTGTTGGGTTTTAGTCCTGCAGCAGTTAATTTCAGTCATCAATAGTTCATATTAGACTAGCAAAATGCTCATCACCATGGCAATGGTGCATGCTGTTACTGATTTATTATTTTCATTCTATTCCTTAAAGATAATTTGTGAGCAGCTGTAGCAAGTTTCTTTTTTTTTCTAAGCTGGTGTATTGTGTTAGTAAAGGAGTTTAAAAGCTGCTCTCCGTTTGACAAGTAGTTGAACTTATTTAAAGTAATGATACATTTATGAAACATTGTTATTGAAGCAAAAACGTACTAAAAAGCAATAACAGACAGCAATGGTATTGCTAATTTGGTTACAGGGAAGGACAGAGTTGCAACTGGATCAAAGAATGAAATGAAGCAGAGAGGAAAACAATGAAGAATTAAAGTTGTGTGCGTAAATGCAACGCTACCAGCAAGTTAGTTGCTGTACTTTCTCATTTTTCTCACCAAATTTTAAATTGATAAATCTTCATCACTGCTGCCCATTCACAGGAGATAGTCTACTTATTCGGCTGAGTAAAAATATGAAAAAAGACACCATTAAGTCTCTTCTTTGCCTTCTCTGCCCAAATGGAAATATTCGTAGTATCTCAAATCTCTCCTCAGACTACAGTTTCTCATCCTCCTCAGGTATTGCTAAACCAGATCTTTTTCAGCTCCAACTTTATGTTATTATTCATTGTGTGTGGTATGATGATGTCATCATATTACACAGGTTAAACCACTAATTGAAGTAATCTAAGTAAAAAGCTATCAATGCAAAGCTTTAAACTGTGAAGACAATAAGAGAAGGAGCTACGGAAAAACAAGCAGAAAAGGCACACTGGGTGGTATTTATAGTATTATGTATTGCGACAGTGTGAAATGACAGTAATATAAATCATGAAAACAATGTTTTTAAAAGACTACATTTTTAACAAAGACTAAGTAGCAAGACAGCTCCAAGAGCAGCCAGCCAGATTTGTGGATTAGACTGTGTTTATCTTTTGAGCGGACAAATACATTCTTTCTGATATTGACTCAACGTTCATCAGGCCAGGAATAAAAACGAAACTCCACTGACACCTTCATTGTAAAAATTATGAATCTGCCTTTTCAAGAAAAAAAAGGTTTCAGTGTTCTGAAGCCACAGGTGGGAGAAAGAATTCAACTGCCTAATGGGGTTACCACAGTGCCTTATTTGGACCATGACTTGACACTGATATATGGTCACATGATATAGTGGACACCTTTACTCCTTATTAAAATACAGAAAACTGCTACAAGCAGACAGAACTCCATGATAGAACTTCATCAGTCAGGGAGGGAGGGACCAACAAGCACAGCCATCGAAAGGCTGTAATCAACCAGGCTTAAAAAGGGCCACATCACAGTTCCTTGAAAGGGAAATAAAGAACCTACCCCCTCTCAGCTCCCTCGTTCCATCTTCAAGTTTACCTGAGAAAACCAACCTTCTGGAGATGGACAATGGGAGCCATCACAACTGCTGCGGCATCTCTGCAATTTCAAAGCCTTCCCTTCAGCCAATCTAACATTGCAACTATGAAATAACAGGCCTGCATCGAAACAGGGATTGAGATCCATTCCATTTTTGTAATTATTGTTTTATCTTCATCTGTACCTAGGTTTGGTGTGTGTTTCTAAGGGTATGAGTAAGAGAATGAGTGATACGTAGTTCCTTTAGTAACCTCCAGGGCAAGGGTGTGAAAAATAAACTAAACTTGTTCCTTTTTAAATACAAAAGGCTTGCTGCTGTCTTATTTAAAATTGATGTACTCACTCCAAGAGTAAGAAAACACACACACTCACATACAAATATAAATGCTCATGGGCAATAAAAGGTTACACCTTAAAATTGTCTGTGACATAGGATTAGATATAATCATGTGCCCAATGATGATGTTGATAAAAACAAAAAAACTGCGGATGCTGGAAATCCAAAACAAAAACAAAAACAGAATTACCTGGAAAAACTCAGCAGGTCTGGCAGCATCGGCGGAGAAGAAAAGAGTTGACGTTTCGAGTCCTCATGACCCTTCGACAGAACTTGAGTTCGAGTCCAAGAAAGAGTTGAAATATAAGCTGGTTTAAGGTGTGTGTGTGGGGGGCGGAGAGAGAGAGAGGTGGAGTGGGGGTGTGGTTGTAGGGACAAACAAACAGTGATAGAAGCAGATCATCAAAAGATGTCAACAACAATAATACAAAAGAACACAGAGGTGCTAAAGTTAAAGTTGGTGATATTATCTAAACGAATGTGCTAATTAAGAATGGATGGTAGGGCACTCAAGGTATAGCTATAGTGGGGGTGGGGAGAGCATAAAAGATGTAAAAATAAATAAATAAATAAATAATTTTTTTTTTCTTTTTCTCTTTTTATAATAGAAATAGGTGGGAAAAGGAAAATCTATATAATTTATTGGAAAAAAAAGAAAAGGAAGGGGGAAACAGAAAGGGTGTGGGGATGGGGGAGGGAGCTCACGACCTAAAGTTGTTGAATTCAATATTCAGTCCGGATGGCTGTAAAGTGCCTAGTCGGAAGATGAGGTGTTGTTCCTCCAGTTTGCGTTGGGCTTCACTGGAACAATGCAGCAAGCCAAGGACAGACATGTGGGCAAGAGAGCAGGGTGGAGTGTTAAAATGGCAAGCGACAGGGAGGTTTGGGTCATTCTTGCGGACAGACCGCAGGTGTTCTGCAAAGCGGTCGCCCAGTTTACGTTTGGTCTCTCCAATGTAGAGGAGACCACATTGGGAGCAACGAATGCAGTAGACTAAGTTGGGGGAAATGCAAGTGAAATGCTGCTTCACATGAAAGGAGTGTTTGGGTCCTTGGACGGTGAGGAGAGAGGAAGTGAAGGGGCAGGTATTGCATCTTTTGCGTGGGCATGGGGTGGTGCCATAGGAGGGGGTTGAGGAGTAGGGGGTGATGGAGGAGTGGACCAGGGTGTCCCGGAGGGAGCGATCCCTACGGAATGCCGATAGGGGGGGTGAAGGGAAGATGTGTTTGGTGGTGACATCATGCTGGAGTTGGCGGAAATGGCGGAGGATGATCCTTTGAATTCGGAGGCTGGTGGGGTGATAAGTGAGGACAAGGGGGACCCTATCATGTTTCTGGGAGGGAGGAGAAGGAGTGAGGGCAGATGCGCGGGAGATGGGCCGGACATGGTTGAGGGCCCTGTCAACGACCGTGGGTGGAAAACCTCGGTTAAGGAAGAAGGAGGACATGTCAGAGGAACTGTTTTTGAAGGTAGCATCATTGGAACAGATGCGACGGAGGCGAAGGAACTGAGAGAATAGGATGGAGTCCTTACAGGAAGCGGGGTGTGAGGAGCTGTAGTCGTTAGTGTAGACACTTCCTCCTACCTCTCCCTGGACCATGACGCCACCACTGAACATCAAGCCATTGTTTCCAGGACTGTCACTGACCTCATCTCCTCTGGGGAGCCCTCCCACAGCTTCCAACCTGATAGTCGGCCAACCTCGGACGGCCCGCTTCTATCTCCTACCCAAAATCCACAAACAGAACTGCCCCGGTAGACCGATTGTCTCAGCTTGCTCCTGCCCCACAGAACTCATTTCTCGTTATCTTGACTCCCTTCTCTCTCCCCTTGTCCAGTCCCTTCCCACCTACATCCGTGATTCCTCTGACACCTTACGTCACATCAACAATTTCCAGTTTCCTGGCCCCAACCGCTTCCTCTTCACCATGGACGTCCAATCCCTCTACACCTCCATCCCCCACCAGGATGGTCTGAGGGCCCTTAGCTTCTTCCTCGAACAGAGGCCCGAACAATCCCCATCCACCACTACTCTCCTCCGTCTGGCTGAACTTGTTTTCACGCTGAACAATTTCTCCTTCAACTCCTCTCACTTCCTCCAAATAAAAGGTGTGGCTATGGGTACCCGCATGGGCCCCAGCTATGCCTGTCTCTTTATGGGGTATGTGGAACATTCCTTGTTGCAGTCCTACTCCGGCCCCCTTCCACAACTCTTTCTCCGGTACATCGATGATTACTTCGGTGCCGCTTCATGCTCTCGTCGGGACTTGGAAAAATTTATTAATTTTGCTTCCAATCTCCACCCCTCCATCATTTTCATGTGGTCCATCTCTGACACTTCCCTTCCCTTCCTTGACCTCTCTGTCTCAATCTCTGATGATAGACTGTCCACCAATATCCATTACAAACCCACCGACTCCCACAGCTATCTCGACTACAGCTCCTCAACCCCGCTTCCTGTAAGGACTCCATCCCATTCTCTCAGTTCCTTCGCCTCCGTTGCATCTGTTCCCATGATGCTACCTTCAAAAACAGTTCCTCTGACATGTACTCCTTCTTCCTTAACCGAGGTTTTCCACCCACTGTCGTTGACAGGGCCCTCAACCGTGTCCGGCCCATCTCCCGCGCATCCGCCCTCACGCCTTCTCCTCCCTCCCAGAAACATGATAGGGTCCCCCTTGTCCTCACTTATAACCCCACCAGCCTCCGCATTCAAAGGATCATCCTCCGCCATTTCCGCCAACTCCAGCATGATGTCACCACCAAACACATCTTCCCTTCACCCCCCCTATCGGCATTCCGTAGGGATCGCTCCCTCCGGGACACCCTGGTCCACTCCTCCATCACCCCCTACTCCTCAACCCCCTCCTATGGCACCACCCCATGCCCACGCAAAAGATGCAATACCTGCCCCTTCACTTCCTCTCTCCTCACCGTCCAAGGACCCAAACACTCCTTTCATGTGAAGCAGCATTTCACTTGCATTTCCCCCAACTTAGTCTACTGCATTCGTTGCTCCCAATGTGGTCTCCTCTACATTGGAGAGACCAAACGTAAACTGGGCGACCGCTTTGCAGAACACCTGCGGTCTGTCCGCAAGAATGACCCAAACCTCCCTGTCGCTTGCCATTTTAACACTCCACCCTGCTCTCTTGCCCACATGTCTGTCCTTGGCTTGCTGCATTGTTCCAGTGAAGCCCAACGCAAACTGGAGGAACAACACCTCATCTTCCGACTAGGCACTTTACAGCCATCCGGACTGAATATTGAATTCAACAACTTTAGGTCGTGAGCTCCCTCCCCCATCCCCACACCCTTTCTGTTTCCCCCTTCCTTTTCTTTTTTTTCCAATAAATTATATAGATTTTCCTTTTCCCACCTATTTCCATTATAAAAAGAGAAAATTTATTTATTTTTTTACATCTTTTATGCTCTCCCCACCCCCACTATAGCTATACCTTGAGTGCCCTACCATCCATTCTTAATTAGCACATTCGTTTAGATAATATCACCAACTTTAACTTTAGCACCTATGTGTTCTTTTGTATTATTGTTGTTGACATCTTTTGATGATCTGCTTCTATCACTGTTTGTTTGTCCCTACAACCACACCCCCACTCCACCTCTCTCTCTCTCTCTCTCCGCCCCCCACACACACACCTTAAACCAGCTTATATTTCAACTCTTTCTTGGACTCGAACTCAAGTTCTGTCGAAGGGTCAAGAGGACTCGAAACGTCAACTCTTTTCTTCTCCGCCGATGCTGCCAGACCTGCTGAGTTTTTCCATGATGTTGATAAGCCAGTTGACAGCCAAGGGAGGTAAACACATCCACAGTAAAAGTGGATATTTAAATAGTTATTATTTTCTCCATACACATAAAAAAATACTCTGTATCAGACACAAGTTGATTAAATAGCATTAATGTGGCATTAACACCTCAAGTATATACACATTCATTATATGTTTCGCTGTGTAAACACGCTTTTCAAAAACTTATTATGGCTTCCGGTTGGATACAGAAAACCCAATCATAGTAATTCAAATGCAAATTATAGTTGGACAAGATATTCAAATCATGTTTCTAAAATTGAGTCTAATTTCAGTTCCACAAAAAGTAGCTGTTTGTTAGTGGCAGATGGAATTGTTTACAAGCCAAAATATGCAACTATATACACAATGCTAATTTGTTTCTCAACTTAATGGCCACACTGCACGAATAAAATTATGCACACTTCAGTGAGCACCGAAACCTGAATACGGTTTGTGCTCTTAAATTGACATTTTGACCAATGTGTACCTGGTGAAAGTTCGGTGTTGTATTTCAGTGCTTGGTTTTATTACGAGCAGCCAGTTTTGAGTAGCTCTTGCTGGTAAAGCTTGTTCTGATTACTTATGCTCAGAGCGTACAGGTTTATATTTAGTTAAAGTTCTTCAGTCACAAACATAAACTGTTAACTAAATAAAGTTGTATCATACATAGCAAGTAAAGCAAGCAGGCGCACATGGAATTAAAAATTATAAAATGCAGTTTGCCTTAGTATTAATTAATCACAAAAATGATGCACAAGTCAAACTGATCAACCATTTTATATGTATACTTTATCAAAGCAATTTTTGTAGCTTTCCGTGTTTCCTGCTTATAATTGATTAATGATATAAGTAATAAACCGTCTTTAACGTTAGTATTTTTGTATGACAGCATTGGGTTCTAAAATATAAATAAACAGGAGCTAAGCAATATGGAGTTACAAAGAACTATGAGTGAATAAGATTGCTGTCAACTTGATAAATGTTTCCAGGCATTGACACACAGCTAAAATTAGCCATAATGTGGCAAATGCAGAATTTGAGAAAAATTGTCTGACTTAATAGCTGAACATGCTGTGAATTTAAAAAACCACCAGATAGCTTCAGTTGGTAAAGGCAGCACACAACTTATAGAATTTAGAAGGTTCCAATTTTGAATCTATGCCGAACAAACTAATCTCAGCTGGGAAGGTTAGAAGCAGTACAACTGGCCTCAGTCTTCTGGGCTACAAAGGGGCAAATCATCCAGAATTCCCAACCCAAAGGCTAGCTAACACCTCTGTTGGGAAATAAATGTGTGCAGATGTCAGAGGAGAACAGGAATAGATAATAACCCCACAGTTAAATGGCCCTGTTGAATGTCACTGTTCAACTCATACATGAAGAATTTGGATCAGATATTAAAGGCCACCCTGCACCTTGGGAGTCATTTCACAGTATGAATTGGCACCTTCAAGAGCAGAGAACATTGGAAAAATACTATACCCAATAGCTTTCCTTTCCTCCATCTACTCAATCCAAAAGTTTTACTAAACCATTCAAAGCCTAAGATCTAAAGCAGAGCAAAACGAAGGCAGCTTCCAAACTGTGTCAGAAAGGATACTGCAATACTTTGCATTTTCCATCATTAAAATGATAATAAAACAACATCCTAGATCCTTGCCATTAAGTAAGACATGATGATGGCTTCTATATGCAAAAGACAGGTATATAATTTATTTATTTTTAAAAAATCACATTCACTGCAACTGTTTTCAAATTCTGCAATAAGGCACTAATTTATAATCACTTTAAGTAATATTATAAATATAACTGAGTTAAGTGAATGATGATTCAAACAACCATGCATGTGCTGATAGAAAGTAAGTTACTTTGGAAGAATTTGGACATTAATGCTAAATACTGCCATTAGTTTTCTTTATTACATTAACATGAATCATCAACAAAAACTAAAGATCAGATGGCTTATCCTTGTCAGACTAAACAATAAAGTTAAAAACAAAAAAACTGCGGATGCTGGAAATCCAAAACAAAAACAGAATTACCTGGAAAAACTCAGCAGGTCTGGCAGCATCGGCGGAGAAGAAAAGAGTTGACGTTTCGAGTCCTCATGACCCTTCGACAGTTCTGTCGAAGGGTCATGAGGACTCGAAACGTCAACTCTTTTCTTCTCCGCCGATGCTGCCAGACCTGCTGAGTTTTTCCAGGTAATTCTGTTTTTGTAAACAATAAAGTCACCAGTTTAATTCCATTGACTGCTGCCCCCACCACCTGTCACAAAATCCAACTTTAGGCTTCACTACCGAGATGGAATTAAGCTCATCAAAATTATAATTTGTCAATTCTTAACTGCTGCTGCAATAAAGACTGAATTTCACAAAAGCTTACAAAATACCAAATACGCATGACATAATAGGCACATGTGATTTCAAAAAGCGAGATGGAATTAGGAGTTTACAACCAAGGATTTACTGAGAATGTACCTTTGTCTAAGTTGTACTACTAATAATCACAATCACTATAATGGTAATTTTGCAGAGTATTCCGTAAGTGGCATTTCATTGGAGAAGTTCTATTACATTGCAAAATACATACTGAAATGATCCCAAAGCAGTGTTTAAACAAACCAATTTCTCCTGGAGCTGAAAATTAATGTTTCTCCTAACACAGTGACCAGTTTTAACTGAACTAATAGATAAGTCAGACTAATAACACAGAATGTAGGTCAGCTGCAGGTTTGCAAACATACTGCAACTCCACATAGGATCTCCAGAATGCTGGCAAAAACGAGTGCACACTGAGGTTCCTCTGGCTCATCAATCATCAGCAGGAACTGCTCCGGTAACGTAAGTGCAAGAAATATTCCACTCTGGTCATATTTGTTTTGAACTTTTAGGAATAAAAACAACACAATCAGGAAAATCTGTTAGCATAAACACATATCTGTCATCTAATTATATGAAGGGATGATATATCATATTCTTCAGGAGGTTTCAACATGAAATTAAATGGAACGTAACAAGTTAACTGATCCTTCTCCTTCAATTTTCTCTGACCCCAACCCTTCTTCCAAACTCACCCCATGCTGTGTTTTCACTATTCCTTCTGGTCCTCCCTTCTCAAACCTGAATGATCAGTCCTGAGTAAAGGCCTCAGCTTCAACTCCTTACATCCGTACATCAATGAATTTCAAGCTCAACATGAAGGTCAGCTCTTTGCCTTTGCCTCTGCATCCACTTCACTGACCAGGAGTCTTCCCCCTCACAGCAGACGCTTTCTTCCATCTTAAGAAATCTCGTTCCATCTGGACCTCTCCCTCCAGCCTCTTTCCCTCTATAGATCTTTACATCGCCAGCATGACATTAGCCCTCTCAATTTCTCTGCTCCCCTCATCCACTCTAACTTCTGAATTTGCAGCACCTTGCAAATATTAAGCCTGCAAACAAAGGTGGTGCTATTGCTGTTTGGCAAACCTACCTCCGCTGGTTGCTATTGGCCAGGTTGAGGCCTAGACTCTCCCCCTGTCAATCTTAATCCAAAATTGAAGTTCAGAACTGTAGTGGTTTATATTTTAAATTATTTATTGTTTAAAGGATAAATTGGGCAAAATATTTTTTTAGCCACCAGCCTGATGAAAAAATGTGTTTTCACTCCCTACCTAGTGTAGGCTGGATGCTAACTTTCTAATGCTTCCTCCCACCTTCCTTGGATCATGACTTCAAATTCAAACATCAAGCCATCATTTTCTAGACTGTCACTGACCTCACCTCCTTTGGATATCTTGCATCCATTGCCTCCAGCCTCATAGTTCCCCAATTCCATACAGCCTCTTTCTACTTTCTTGTCAAGGTCCACTAGTAAGACTGTCATAGGAGACCCAATGTTTTACCCCACAGAACTGATTTTTTCCTATCTCAACATTTTTTCTTCCACTGACCAGTCAACTGCATTTTCCAGAGCCTCTGAAGCAGGTTGTCTCCTCATTGTTGATTGGAGGTGGGGGAGCTTGCTGCCCAAATTGTGACTTCTGAAATCATACCAGGGTCCCAACCTACACTTTGGGAACATTTGCCCTAGTGTACTCTTCCAACGCACCTTCCTGTCCCACTGCACCTTCTCATGTAAGCGCTGGATTGTAACACATGCCCTTTACCTCCTCCCTTCCCATTTGTTCAGGGTGGCAAACACTCCTTCCACTTTTTCCAATTTGGTGTACTGTATTCACTGTTCATGGTGTGGTACCCTCTATAGTGGACAGGAATGAGATTACATGACTGCTTTGCAGAACATCTCTATTCAGTTCGCAAGCGTGACTCCGAGCTTCCAATCACCATCATTTTAATTCTCTGCTCCACTCTCATCTGTCCTCTCTATCCTTCACCTGTTCCAGTGAAGCTCAATGTAAGCTCGAGGAACAGCACCTCATTTTTTGGTTTGGCACTCTACAGCCTCCCGATATTTGCGACATTGAGCTCAATTTCAGTTTACAATCTCTACCCTCATTTTCTCAGATGGCAGCCGTTGGTCAAGACTCTGCTATTCCTATTTACATCTTCCCTGGACCCATCTTTTGTTAATTTACTTGCCCCCTTACTATCTCATTTTTCCTTACACCATCATCCCTTTTGTCATTTAATTTCACCTGTTTTCCATCCAATCACAGAAATTGCCTCCCCCTTTTCCCAGCCTCTGTACTTGCTTAAAACCTGTAGTACCTCTATCTTTTCCAAATTGTGATGAAAAGTCTTCAACCTGAAATGTTGGGTGGGATTTTCCACCCCTCCCGCCGGCAGATTCGAATGGCTAGCGTCATCCTCCGTGTGGAAACCCACCCCGGTGGAGCTGGAAAATCCCAGCTCTGTTCACCTCTCCACAGATTTTGCCAAACCTGCTGAATATTTCCAGCATTTTCTGTTTTGATTTTAGATTTCCAGCATCTTCAGTATTGTGCTTTTGTATAAAAAATGAATTCCTTTTTGTGGAATAGAGTGAAAATATTGCATCATACCATAATGTAAAATGTGAATAGGATTAACTGGTTTTAGTTTGATCAGTTAACACAAGTTTATCTTATTTAGTTATTTGTGTGAAGGTTTAGGAGATTCAACATACTATATCCCATTTTTATTAGTTCTGCACCACATAACTACAGTAGAAAAAATTATAAAGTACTGACGACTATTAACAGCCATCATTTATGTCTCTTGTGATGTATCACCTAACAATTTATTGGGCCCAACCCAATTCTATCTTTGCCTCAAATAGTACATGTCATCATAGCTCACTATGACAATAGTAACCTAACATACTGTGATAACAATCCTAACAGTACCTAACAGCACAGTTGTTAAGTACAAAGCACACAATGGGGCAAACCTTCTGTACTCAACACATATAACACATAGCTTGAAAAATCTACATGTATAAAAAATCTCATCATGTCTCTGGGAAATATTTCAATGCACTTCTCATAAACTATTTTGAAAATGTTGTTTTTTTCATTTGTAACATTGTTATTATGCAGGAATGCATGTTGTGTACAGCAATTAATTTGAGCAAAATAACATCCCACCAACAACAATGAGAAGGATGATCAGCTAATCTGTTTTGTGTGATCTTGGTTAAGGGATAAATGCTTGCTACTATCATCAACTGAAACATTAGCAAGTTTTACACAGTGGTTTGATGAAACTTTTCAACCATAGGCTTATAAACCTAAAATGTAGTCCATTGATTTGGCATTTAAGACTATATTGATGTACCATACTAATTTTTCTCAGAATTATAATTAGTTTGTAGCTTTATGCATTTTACAGTTTGTAATAAATAATTGTTTACTATATATGTTTAAATGTATTTTATTAATTTATATTGTAATTGTTTTGTCAAAAACCTAATTAGAAAAAAAAATCAAGAAAATATGTGGAATATTAACCTAAATAAAGGTAGAATACTGCCAACAAAAATGAGAGACATCATTATAATTTCACTCTTTACAATCAACAATTTATTTGTCTTAACATTAAAACAATGCATCTCTCACATAAATATTAACCTAAACACAAACAGAGTCTTGATATCAGTATTACCTGGAAAAACTCAGCAGGTCTGGCAGCATTGGCGGAGAAGAAAAGAGAGAAGAACTGTTGAAGGGTCATGAGGACTCGAAACGTCAACTCTTTTCTTCTCCGCCGATGCTGCCAGACCTGCTGAGTTTTTCCAGGTAATTCTGTTTTTGTTTTGGATTTCCAGCATCCGCAGTTTTTTGTTTTTATCTTGATATCAGTGCTGACTCGGTCTTCCATATTAGTCTTTCTAATTCTGCTTGTTTTAAGATTGCCTAATTTATCACACTTCTGATGCAAAGTGTGGAGACAAGCCATGCTTCCAGGATACCACCAGGGACCCACAGCTCGTCACCAGGAGAACCAAGTGGTGCCTATGCTGCCATAACTGTCCCGTCTAATTCTCCCCTTATCCCTGCATGTAAATGCCATGCCACCAACAGCAACTGCCTGCTCAGCACCGTTCAGAATTAACTAAAATTCAGAGTGTGAATTGAATCACTCCCCTAAGAGCACACTCACTGTGGTACACTCCACAATATGATGATATTGTACCTTCACACAAAATATACTTTACAACACCTTGCTTTGAAAGTTGTAAACTTATAAAGCCCTATTTCATTTGGAAATATTTGCTATTCAACAAATTATTTTGTTCCATTGAGAGTTACTCTCTATATTGACCAGGGTTTTAAAAGCTTTCAAATGCAATGCATCTGTTGCTGAAGGTAAGTTTAAACTTTAAGTTTGGCATTTAAGGCTGCACTGATATACCATACCATTTTTTTCTTAGATTAAAATTACTGCTTTTATGTTTTTTACAGTTGCAATAAATAATTAGTTATTATGTATGTTTTAATTGATTTTACTGATTTATGTTGTAATTAAATTGTGCCAGAACCTAGTTAGAAAAAACAATCAGGAAATCAGGAAAATCTGCAGAACATTAACCTAAACAGCAGGGACTGCTCAGATCAAGAGCACAGGAAAGCTGTGAAATCTACTTTGTTGTGCTCAGTATATTCTGGAAGATGAAGTTATAGCGAATGAACATCAATCTATCTCAAGTATAGATCAGAGCTAGACATTTATTTGGCAAACATGACCTTTGATACACATGTAATAAATCACAGGCATATGCAGCGTTTCCTCAAACACTTTCCAAGATATCTCTTAGATATTAACGATCCACCTTGCGATTGTACATTTTTCTTTGAGAATATCTAAATGTTGATGTCCTCAAGTCTGTTATAATTATGTCCACACTGAAAGTTCCACAAAAACAAATCTACTTACATAACACTGCTGCAGCAATATGTTCTCCTATAAAACTTTTTCCTTTAAATGAGTTAGAATGCAATTAAGTACAATATTAGGTAAGCTTAACATGATTCTATAAAGTACAGATACGATAAACTTAGAACTCACAAATGAAAAAATGACATTTTCAAGGTAAATCAACAAAGAAGAAGGTGTGGTGTAAGGATATAAATTAAACAAGGGAGAGGCAGATAAACTGACAGACGGAGAGATATGCCTGTACACACACACAGCCCAGCAATAAACTTGTTGATAGGTACGAAAGAATAAAAGCATTAACTAAAATGTTGAATATTTATTTATGAATACATTCATAATATTGGTCACAGGATAAATCAGACGGCCCAGGCTGGATGTAAAACTGCTTATATGCAATTGTGGTAAACTGCACAATCTGTCCTAATGAAGGTATAAATGTAATGAGTTATAAAAATATAGATGGGATAGTTTGATGTTTTGAAAACTGATGATAAGCAATGACATTATAAACTGTTACAGTAGTAAGTCTGTTTCACACCAGTAATTACACATGACTTAATATTGCTTCATACTAATTAAGACCGAGATAGATAGGTTCTTGACTGGTAAGGGGATCAAAGGTTACGGGGAGAAGGCGGGAGAATGGGGTTGAGAAACTTATCCGCCATGATTGAATAGCGGAGCGGACTCGATGGGCTGAATGGCCTAATTTCTGCTCCTATGTCTTATGGTCTTATAGTTTAAGCTCCTAGACAAGTACCATCTGGCTGAATTGAACTGAAGCCCCAGTTGAACCTTTTTTCATCTCTGCCTAATTCAACTTTGCTCAATGCTACCACTTTTGTCCTATTATTACACTGGACTCGACAAATTGCCATGCAAGAGAAAACAAAGCTGTCAATAATGAAAATATATATAAGTTGTGGGGTCTGATGGATAGCCTGGAGTTTCATTCAGTTACTTTTGGGGGTCCTGAAGATTTCCTTCAGAGGAAATTGTCTCACCTAACTATACAGAATCGTGCCCATCCCAGGGCAAATTGTACCTGGTTCACGGGAGAAGCAGGCTTGATGAGCTAATAGATAATTTTGTATTATATTCCATCTTATTTTCTGAATGGCTATTATTGAAAACTAAGGTATTACTACTACTGGTTGAATGAGTAGTCACTAATTAAATATTTGAGAGGGTAAATAATATGTCTTCCTTATTATACTTTCCACTGTGTTAATTATTATTTTAAATTAATGATCACCATCATTGATTGTCTATCTGATTTATTTAAAAAAAGACTTTTTGACATTGCCTGCGCATCAGCATACAGTATTGCAACCCAATTTGCAACATACTAGTAGCAATGTACTCCAGGCACTTCAAATTCATTAGTAGGTTTGAGTTGCACCTGATCAGGGGATTTATTTGATGCTCTAAAACTGAAGTTTATGCTGATGTTTTCACACTATTTATGCTTTAGCTTTGAAATAACAGTTTGATACACAGAAATGGAATCATTTAATCAAACAAGTCACAGGATTGAATTTATACACAATTTAAATAACTTATTCTTAGACAATACAGTGATCATCCCAATAATTCACTGGCCTTCGGTTATCCTCTGCATTGGATTAGCTTTTGCCCAAAGTGAAGTTGCATGTTGTAGAGCACAAGATTAATATGGCCACCAAATCATCCATTCTCATGAGTTTAGTTTGCCATCACTAATATTAATTTCATTAGTCCTCACTCAGCTATTTAGCCATCTCATTACAATATATTTGACAATAAATGGAAAATACAATGCCATCATGGTGCAAACATTGAAACGGAGGACATTGCATTAGATACTTCTATTCCTCTCCAAGTTCAAGAAACTTCTCTAAATATTCTTACCAGAATAATGCTAGAAAATCCTTTCAAACAGGAGTTACCCAAACAAGGTTGGAGCAACCCAAGCTAGATCCCTTCACAAAGGACAATGAACGCACTCTCATTGAAATTCACTGCCAATCGTGATACAAAACATTTTACAAAGTCATTTCAAGCATGAGTTGCTTGCCCACATAAAATAATTTAACAAATCATTTAAACATGCAAAGTGCACAACAGGGTATTGTGAGTTTCAGCTGCATAAATTGGTTCCTCCATTTAAAAAAATCAAATCGCTGTCTTGTGCAAGGACTTGTGGTGAAGAGAAGATGTTAAGTGTTGTTTAACCAAACAGGTGCAATCTAAAAGTCTGACCGAATCCTGCAAATAACTAATTACAATAATTTAAAAAATATGTTGCATATTTTTAAATTTGGGATAGCTATGGTATCTACTTTGCTTTTTATTTCTTTGGAAACAATAACATCTCACAGCATAATATTCTATTACAGATTATGTTAGATGAACTGTCTGTCAATCTAGATTTACTCTAATTATCATTTTATCCTCAAAACAACTGCAATGCATTCCATATATCATGGAATCTTTAAAAACTACTTGTCTTGAATTATATTTTAGGTTGAATATAATATTTATTTTGGAATTCAAAAAGCGTGCAGTAAGGTTACCAAATGGTGATTACCTTGGCAGCCATCGAGGAGCTAGGCTTCTCTAAAAGGTCCCATAGTTTCTTCCTTTTTTCTGCACAGAAGGTGTTATCAAACTCTTCTCCCTCTCGATCCCTCAAGGTTTCAGCTTCTCGTTTCAGTTCCTCGTTCATTTGCTCCTTTTTCTGATGATACCTGGCCTGACAGCAGGACTCCAGGTAGATCTCGTCTATTCCCCAGTAGTCAAGCTCCTGACTGAAGGACAGGGCGCACATCTCTTCCATCATATGCAACTTGCCCGTGCGATAAAAATTCAAAATAGATGTAAAAGCCCCGGGATGACGGTCAAAAAAGTATTCGTTTCCCTCCAAATTGTAATCATCACAGCTCTCCATAAGGGATTCGTGAGTATTGCAATCTCGAAGCTTACCCAGTCGCGTCCGCGGCAACCGGTCCAAGGTTCTCCAAAGTACTTCATGTGCAAGTCCCCCAACATTCAGTTTTACTCTTCTGGAACAAGTCTTGCTCCTGATGATCTCCATGGGATCTGGAGGCAGGGAGTTGGTCGACCGAGATTCCCCTCTATTTATTCCCGCGGGCATTTTTCCAGTTTTCTTCAGGAAGGCTGGATTTAATATATAATCACACGAACTGCCCGGGTGTCAGAACTCAGTGCAGGATTTTCATCTGGCCGCTTTTGCATCCATTCTCGAAGCTGGGGAAACAAAGGTGTTTGGTAGTGAGATCCAAATAGTTTCTCAGATCCAAATGACCTACAAAACAGAGCAAGTGCATCTCTAACGCAGTGTCAGGTAGTGCGGGTGCGGTGCTTTATCCATTAATCAGTGAAACAAATAGCTCATTTAATCTGCTCAAGGGACAGATTTCTTTCTGAGCAGGCGAGCTCCCAATGGCTAGAGCCGCGTCGCTGCAGGAGGCCAGTGAGCGCTGTCCACATGCCGGAGCTGAACTGCAGCACAGCGACAGACAGAACCTAGAGGGCAGCAGCCACCGAGAGGGGATTACACCACTGCCGCCCCCCCCCCCCCCCCCCCCCCCGCCGAGAAACCCAGAACTCTTCAACTTATCCCCATCAACAAATGGCATCATTCTAATATAGCGATCATGCTTTTGCAGATAACAGGCTCTGCAAACTCTGAGTCAAGAGACAAAGTCCTATTTGCTTCTTGTGAATTTACACCTGATCTTGCTTAAAAAAAAAATCTGCTGCTGTGTATTTACTGACAGGAACTCTAGAATTCAGCCCGAAATGTAGCTGGATCTCAGGAACATTGCAATTTGGTTTCCACTCATAAACTACCAACTTGCTGTTTTGTATTTCACCCTCGTTCAACAGCAGCCTGTATCTGTAATATATAAACTGCAATAAAGATCGGCTATACATTAAAATGCACGATACTGCCTTGCAGAGATACCGCCACCGGAGAGCTTCTGCATTTTAAATTACTTCTAAAGGCATATTTTATTTATTTTTAGATGTGGTCTTGCTACAGACGATGCAGCGTTTTAAATATTTTATTTATACAATAAGCAGCCGCATTAAAGGGTTAGACGTACCCAGCACCAGAGGTACTACAAGCCGATTGTATGTACATATTTAAATAACACTGAAGGCTACCCAAGTACGTCAAAAAAAACGATCGCTGTCTCTTCAAAGACGCCGCAATGTTTTCATCTCATTTCTCCTCAAGGAATTGAAGGTATTTCTGCAGAATGACCACCACGTGGCTGGAGCAGCCTCTTCAAAAACCAAAGTGAAGTTGTTATCAATTGCCAAGGATATCCCATGAGTTTCCATGTTAAGATAATAGACCCACGCTGCCCTACATCCCTTAACCGAAGTTACTACTATTTTATATTTTTTCCAGATAGCTGAACAATCGTTCACGTATTCCAGTCCCCTCAAGCCCAGGATCCGCGTTTGAATTTAGTGCAAGTTTAAGGAGACGCGGCCTTCTCCCCTGCAATTGTGCAAGAGTTTGAATGTTTCCTTTAGTGGATCCTCTAAACTCTGCTTTAGCTGTGAATGCAGTCAGCCCAGCTTTGTAAGAAAAGAACGGTTCCCCGGAGCTCCCAAAGCATCTGCTAAAAAATAACAAATGGAGCGACTCTTTCCCCGAGCATTTGGGAGTGAGGAGGCTAACACGTTGTTTTTCTTGCGAAGTGTCTCAACACTGGCTAGCTTGGGCAACCAGACTATGCAACAACAAAAAAAATGTGCAAAAAAAACCAACACTGCCACTGTGCAAGATTAATTTGCTTCATCAGTCATGTCCGAAAAGATTTCAAATGCAGCCGAGTCACATTGGCAGCATTCGGTGATTAAGACCAGGATGGCATTCATTGATCATTTTTATGTGGAAGCAATTTTAAAATGGACAATTTATGTTTAAGTATGGCGATGCAGGCGAGTGTTTTGAAACCCAGGATAATGTACCCGGACAAAGCTCGACCCTGAACACTAACTTAAAATTGTATCCTCACTCAAGCTGCAGATCATTAAGTCTGCCCTTTCAAATTCCTTTATCTTCTTAAGTTCTGAATTCTGCTTATGAATTAACATTAATGTTGAATTCGTGGCGGCAAAGTTTCAAAGAGACAATTTCAAGGTATTTACTCCTCTGCTTTACCTGGTTCCTTTACTATCCGGCGATTTCCCCGTGGGTGAAATTTACATGTGTCAGAATCTCTCTGGTGTTGCCCAGCTCAATGTTAACGTTCCCCAGCTGACAACCCATTTCCGCCATCGTTTTTGATGGAGCTTCGTGTAGTAAGGTTCAGAACAAGAGTGCAATTTGGCGCAATTTGCTAGAAAAAGAAATAATTCAACCCCCGCCAATCGCCCCCCAACATAATGATTTTCTGAATCTTCACCTTACTAATAATGGAATGAAAGCAGCGTTTTGGTAAATGTATGTCCAACTACCAGTACATTGTTTATCTTAACAATCGGGTCGCAACCGAGTATAAACCGGATGGCTGTATGTGCCATTGGATTTCTTGGATAGAAAAAAACAAATGTGAGTTCCCTGTTATTATCAGTGAGATCATTTAAAAAAAATAACGTTTTAACTGCAGTGGATAAAGCCGGTGTCTTAAACATGCACATCTGTTACTTACCCTGATGATTACAGTAATATTATCTTTTTAAACCCATCAAACGCGGAGATTATGTCCATAGCCTAAAATTAGCCGGAGATGATGTAAGAATCATTTCTTTTACAAACCTTGTGTAAAACCTCTTGCTGTTTTGGAATACAATCCTATTGGATTAACGTGGGCTGTTTAAAGATGGAAACGGCTACACAACGCCAAGCAGAAATAAGCATATATCAGCCCCGCTCCTCCACAGCTTCCAGCTGCACGTTTTATCATCCAGTTCGTTTTTTTTTCAGTGTCCAAACAATGTCGTGGTCCGTGAACGGCTTTTCTAATTTATTTCCGTTGTCTGTTAATGGAGATCAACAAGTCTAGCCTGCCTCTACGAAGGTTCCTTCATCCTTATATTCTTCCCGAATTAAGAAGCTCGCAATCTATAGATAATGAGAAGAAACAGCGGCACCTACTGGCTTACAACCAACTCCTCAAGCCCTGGGTTCAGCTTACTTTCCTGGACTTAGCGGAAAGATTCTTGCTGATTTCAGATTTACTACTAACGTTTTGCACCGTGTTTGTCAGGTGTTGTTTAATTTCACTCCATTTGCACTTGTTATCATTAATTAGAGTGAGTTATAGAATGCACAGAAACTATAGCGCAGAAGGAGGATAGCTGGCAGGTCCCTCCTACCTTTTAGAAGAACAGCAATCCACTTGATCCCATTTCCCTATTCTTTCTCCGTATTCTTTTTCCAAATAAAAAGGGACAATACCATTCCAGGGTCAGGTTCTGATCTGACTCCAATCTGATACATTATGTGGAGCCCCTCCAGAACGCTGTTGTACTTCACCTTGAATTTCCTGTCACCAGCGTAGTGTCAAACTAAATATAAAAGTGCTTATAGTCTATTGCATCTCTGGAGCACCAAGTAAACTGAAGCAGTTAAAAAATAAATAGTCGTTTGATAGTACAGAACTTGAATATTGCTGAAAAAGGGAAAAATGCCGAAGCTTTTTGTCTCGCACTCTTCAGGACACTGCAAGAATGTCAAATAAGGAGAACACAACAATTTATACTGTATAAGGGTCTCATACAGTATAAATTGTTGTTTTCCCCTTATATTGGTATTCTTGCAAAGTGTCCTGATGTGCGCAAGATGAAAAGCTTTGACATGTCTCTTTTTTCAGCAACACTAAAAAAGAAATGATCTAAGTCTGCTTTCCCATGGGAATTTGAGCTTTATGTGTTATAAGCGTGTATGTGTAGAGCTGTCATGTAATTGTGAGTGAAAATTTGCAATTTAAATAGTAAGAATCATTCAGCCTAGCCACTGGTCACAGGTTGGTGCCATAGAACAACCATAGGTCATGATGGAACAAGGCAACACCCTCCATAATTAAAAGAAAAAAGCCACAAATTGCATCCTTTTCTGACTATGACTTAGCTGCATTATCCCTGCTTGTCCTCATTGACCTCGCTGCAGACTTTGGTATTGTCGGCTACACCATTCTCCTTCAATCTCTCTACTCAGCTGCCCAGCTCAGTGGGATTTCTCTTGCTTGGTTACACTCTTATCTATCCAACTGTAGCCAGAGCATCTCTAGCATTGGCTTCACTTAGAGCCTCGCACTGTTGCTCTGAAGCCTCCCAGGCATACATCCTTATCCCCCTGTTCTTTCTCATCTATGTGTTGCTTCTGGGCAACATCATCCATAGGTACAGGATCAGTTTCCAAATGTATGAACCTCTCCATGATCTTTCTCAATTTCTCCATTGCTTCAGTGTTGTCAGACAACACACAGTTCAACATGCAGTTCTAGATAAGCCACAATTTATTCCAGTTAAACATTGGAATACTGAAGCTGTGTTTTTGTCCCCCAACACAAACTCCATACCCTTAGCACTGATTCCATTCTACTGCTGGCCATTGATTTTGTCTGAAGAAGACAGCTTGCAATCTATGTCCTATTTCATCTCTAATACTTTCCAACAGAATAACCAGCTAATGCACAACATTGTCTGCCTCTGTCCCACATCAGCCCAATTACTGCTGAAGCCCTCAACTGTGCTTTTGTCACTGACCAGACTTGAATGTTCAAATATACCTCTGGTTGGCCTCTCATTCTCCACCCTGTAATTGCAACTCATCTAAAACTTTGCTGTCGGAGCCTATGCTGCAAAAATCCCACTCACCCATCACTCCTCCTTACAGTCCTAAATTGCCTTCCAGTGACTCAAAGTTAAAATTCTCATCCTTGAATTTAAATACCTCATGGCCATGCCCTTTCCTATCTCTGTAACATGCTATAGTCCAAAACCACCTCCAGATTTCTCCTTTCCTTTGACTCATCCTTTGCCCCAAGTATGTGGGATCAGCCATCTCGATCCTATGCTCTGGAATTCTGTTTGTAAATCCCTTCTTCTCTCCAACTTCCTTAAAACCCTTCTTAAAACCCACCATCTTAGGTCACCTCTCCTAATATCTTTTTGGCCTTGGCATTGATTTGATTATGCCTCTGTGAAGCACCCTGGGATATCTTTATACATTAAAAGAGCTATATAAATGCAAGCTGTTGTTGTTACTTGGTTAGAAATTATTACAAGGAATGTTATCTTATTAATGTTTGACATGCTCATACCAAACCTTAGCTCCATAGTTTGTACAGCAGTTCAAAACCCTGGAGCTCCCTACCTAAAAGCACTGTGGATGTACCTACACCACATGGACCTTATGGTGGAAGGAAGGTCATTGATGAAGATGGTTGGGCTGAGGACACTACCCTGAGGAACTCCTGCAGTGATGTCCTGGAGCTGAGATGACTGACCTCCAACAACCACAGCCATCTTTATTTGTGTTAGGTATGATTCCAGCCCATGGAGAGTTTTCCCTCTGATTCCCATTGACTCCTGTTTTGCTAGGGCTCCTTGATGCCACACTCAGTCAAATGCTACCACGATGTCAAGGGCAGACACTCTCACCTCACCTCGGGAGTTCAGCTTTTTGTCTGTGTTTGAACCAAGGCTGTAATGAGGTCAGGAACTGAATGGCCCTGGCGGAACCCAAACTGGGCATCAGTGAGCAGGTTATTGTTAAGCAAGTGCTGCTTGATAGCACTGTTGATTACCTCTTCCATTTCTTTACTGATGATCGAGAGTAGACTGATGGGCCGGCAATTGGTCGGGTTGGATTTGTCGTGCTTTTTGTGTGCAGAACATACCTGGGCAATTTTCCACATAGCCGGGTAGATGCCAGTGTTGTAGCTGCAGAGCCTCCTCCTCCAGTGAGATGTTTAATTGTCCACCACCATTCATGACTGGATGTGGCTGGACTGCAGATTTTATATCTGATTTGTTGGTTGTGGGATTGCTTAGCCCTGTCCACTACTGGCTGCATGTGCTGTTTGGCATCCAACTAGTCCTGCGTTATACCTTCACCAGGCTGACATTTCATTTTTAGGTATGCCTGGTGCCACTCCTGGCATACCATCCTGCACTCTTCATTGAATCAGTGTTGATCTCTTGGCTTGATGATAATGGTGTAGTGGGGGATATGCCGGGCTATGAGGTTACAGATTGTGTTCGAGTACAGTTCTGCTGCTGCTGATGGCCCACAGCTCCTCATGGATGCCCAGTCTTGAGTTGCTAGATCTGTTCGAAATCTATCCCATTTAACACAGCAGTTGTGTCACACAACATAATGGCGGGCATCCTCAATGTGAAGGCAGGATTTCATCTCCACAATGACTGTGCGGTTGTCACTCCTACTGATACTGTCATGGACAGATACATCTGTGGCAGGCAGGTTGGTGAGG
Organism: Carcharodon carcharias; assembly: GCF_017639515.1. Classification (NCBI taxonomy): domain Eukaryota; kingdom Metazoa; phylum Chordata; class Chondrichthyes; order Lamniformes; family Lamnidae; genus Carcharodon; species Carcharodon carcharias. The sequence goes on along the minus strand of NC_054480.1, from coordinate 39,888,782 downwards.
ATGAGGTCAAGTATGTTTTTCCCTCTTGTTGGCTCCCTCACCATCTGCACCCTTGCCACCCTAAGTGCTTCCTGCAGGTGGTGCTCAACATGGAGGAGCACTGATTCATTCAGGGAGGGCGCTATGTGGTAATCAGCAGGAAGTTTCTTTGTCCCTGTTTGACCTGATGTCGTAAGGCTTCATGGGGTCCACAGTCAATCTTGAGGACTCCCAGGGCAACTCCCCCCTGACTGTATACCACTGTGCCTGCCACTTTGCTGGGTCTGTCCTGCCGGTGGGACAGGACGTTATCTGTAAGGTATGGTTCCAAGAGGATAATTACATCAGGCTTTTGCTTGACTAGTCTGTGAGAGAACTCTCCCAATGTTGGCACTAGCCCCCAGATATTAGTAAGGAGGACTTTGCAGGGTTAACAGGGCTGAGTTTGCCATTGTTGTTTCCGGTGCCTAGGTTGATGCCTGGTGATTTGTTCGGTTTCATTCCTTTTTTATGACTTTGTAGTGTGGCTGCAAGGCCATTTCAGAGGGCATTTAAGAGTCAACCACATTGCTTTGGGTCTGGATTCATGTGTAGACCAGGTAAGGACGACAGATTTCCTTCCCTAAAGGACAGTAGTGAACCAGATGGGTTTTTACAACTATCGAGAATGGTTTCATGGTCCAGATTTTTATTGAGCTCAAATTCCACCATCTGCCGTGGTGAGATTCAAACGCGGGTCCCCAGAGCTTTACCATGGATCTCTGGATTACTAGTCCAGCGACAATAAAACTACGCCATCACCTCCCCATAATCTCTAGACTGTGATGTGTGGAACATTTTTCTTACTTCTTATAACCTCCAGGCTTAAATTTATCCATAAATCAGCTTCTTGCATTATGACCTACATTAAGTCCTGCTCATTTATCACATCTGTCCTTGCTGATCTACAATCGGTCTATGTTGCTCAATATATTAAATTTAAGATCCGTATACTCATCTACAAATCCAATCATGACTTCACTCTACCCTACTTCTTCAACCTTCTCCAACCTTATTGACTCTGGTCTTCTGTGCATCTCTCCATCTCCTTTGTCTCAGTATTCCTTCAACCAAGCCCATGGTCCTTCATCTTAAAATTCCACATCCATTCCTTCCTTCTCTCTGAAGCACCTTGAAATCTCTTTTGACCTTAAAATAGCTATACATATGTAAGTTATTTTAGTCATAGAATTTGAAGCAAATGCATTACTCTAACATTAACTGTAACACAAGTAAACTTTTTACAATGATGTAAAGACAAAAAATGCTGGGATTTTCCACTCCTGTTTGTGGTGAACATCATAGCAGGTGGGAGCGGAGAATATCGGGAGATTGCAAAAATCAGTTTCACTTTGTTGTAAAACCAGTTTGCAATCGCCTGCTTCACCTGTCAATGGGAGCTCCATTTCCCACCACCAAATGTCGGGAAGCTAACATCTCATTATAAGCCCTACTTGCCGGAATCATGCCCCCGAGCTGGATCGTGAGCTAACGTCAGCGTGACTGCACGCTGACATGTTTCACAATGGTGCATAAGCAATATACATCTGGCCACCTGCACTTCACTCGCAACTTTGAAGTTTGTTTGCCTACCTTGCTTCGGGCAGCACTCACAGTCATCAGAACCAGGCTTTGCAGGCAGCACCACAACACTTTTAGGGGGTCACACAACAGGTCTCTACCTACCAGGTCAGCCGTAAGGCAGGGGTGGCTTTACAATGGCTGCAGGGCTAGGGCTTGCTTGAGAAAGGAGAAGTGACCTCAGGTAAGGGAAAGGGCTGCAGGGTGAGGGCTGTACTGAGAAGGTGGGTATCCCAGGGTATGTGTGGGGGCACATGTTGATGTGTAATGGGCTTGTGAGTGTGTGAGTTTAGAGTGATGAGATTGCTGATTTACCGTGGCAGCACGGATGAGATCATTCATCCTCTTTCTGCAGTGGATGGCCAACCTCCCAAGCCAGGGTGGTGAGTTTGCTGGACCTCCTGCGGCCAGAGCAGGGTTAGAGGACATCACGGTGGGCCTCCAAAAGGCATTCCAGTGACCGGTCACCGAACTCTTCTTGGCTTTCAGCGCCCTGTCTTCACTGGAGCAGTCCTGGGCTGCAAGCATTGAGAACTGCGCGCGCGGCTACAGTTTAGATGTGGCACCCGGAGTGAGGAAACAGTGTGGTAACGGCATGGCGGGCGATTCAGAGGGCACCTGCCAGCGATACAGTGTGTTAGCTGCAGCTGCATAGTTAACAAGGCAGGGAGTGGATGATACAGTGCAAAAACCCGCCATTGCAGCTGGGGGTAAAAATGTTTTCCTTGCACCCATCACCGCGCTTAGTGCAAATCAGGGAAAATTATGCCTAAAGATACCACTTAACATCCTGTGATTCCTTTGTCTTTCAATGGCAGTATACGTATACACACTGAGCGGAATGGTCCCAGATTTGCACTAAGTACGGTAGCAGGGTGGGAAAAAGGACGTTTTACCCACTGGCTGCAATGGCGGCTTTTCACGCTGTATCATTCCAATCCCGTCTCATTAATCATGCATTCCCGAGAAACACACTGTTGCGACGGCAGTCGGGCTCTAATTTACCCTCCAATTCACCTTTGATGCCGTCACCTCGCTGCTTCCTCACACCAGGCGCCACATTTACAGTGCAGCTGTGCGCACACCTCTCAGTGCTTCCAGCCCAGCAAAGAAGACATGGCCCCAAAAGACAAAGAGACTGCAAACCGCCCCCCCCCCCCCCGGTTTAATAACGCATCCCTCAACTGCGTTTCAATGCCATGGTGGCCCATCCTGATGTCCTCTACCTCTACCCTGGCCGCAGAAGGGGCAGCAACATTACCACTCTGGCTTGAGAGGTGGTGGCAGTGGTGGTCAGTGGCAATGCTGCACAGAAGAGGTTAGCATCCAATGCAGAAAGATAATGAATGATCTTATCTGTGCAGCCAGGGTATGGCAAACATCTTATTGCTCTGAACTCTCACAGTCAAGCCCAGCAGGCATTCACTGGCATCTCACTCACTGTCAGATCAAGGGACATCACCATTCACTCTCTCACACACAACCTCACATCTCCATCTGGGCTCTGGAGACTGCCTCCTCAGCCCTCACCATCTTGAGGCCACCCGCACAGATCAACTTTTGCCCCCACACACACCCTGGGATGTCACCCTTCCCAGTATAGCCCGCAGCCGTTGAAAAGCCACCCTCTCCTTATGGTTGGTCTGGTAGGTAGAGTCCTGCCTGTGAGCCCCCCTAAAAGTGATGTGGTGCTGCCTGTGAAGCCTGGCGCTGATGACTGTGAGTGCTGCCAGAAGCAAGGTAGGCAAACGAACCTCGAAGTCCTAAGCAAAATGCAGCTCACCAGGTGCATGTTGCTTATGTACAGCTGTGAAACACATTGGGCGTGATTGCTCAGATGATCCAGTGTGGGGCATGATTCCGGTGAGCTGGGCTTATAATGATATGCAGATGTATTGCAATGAGGTTCCTGACATCTGACAATGGGTAACGTGGCCCACCATTGACGGGCAGAGCAGACAATCGCAAACAGGTTTGACAACATCATTAAACCGATTTTTGGCCTTCTCGCCATACCAGCAGGCATGGAAAACTGTGCCCAGAGTATGCAGTGTATGCAAATTGTGTGCACTGGGTTTAAGAGTGAACAAGCAGGAGTCAATAATGTATTACTTATCAATATTTTCAAAACAAAATTGATAGTATCCACTAAGACTCTGTAGATTTGGTCATTTTTGAGTTTCTAAATACAGAGCATTGCACTTTCCTGCATTTTATATGTACTAGTGAAATCTTAATGTTATTCTACCATACAGCAAAGCACAGAATGGACTGATGACTCAGCAGATTTCTTCAGTGAGTTATGGAGCTTCACAGAATAGGCAGGACAAAGCAACATGGGGACTTAAGTAGGTCCTCAAGATTGCTCTGCCATTCAGTGAGATCATTTTTTTAAATTCATTCATGGGATGTGGGCTTCTCTGGCTGGGCCAGCATTTATTGCCCATCCCTAGTTGCCCTTGAGAAGGTGGTGGTGAGCTGCCTTCTTGAACCGCTGCAGTCCATGTGGCATAGGTACACTCACAGTACTATTAGGAAGGGAGTTCCAGGATTTCAACCCCGTGACAGTGAAGGAATGATGATATATTTCCAAGTTAGGATGGTGAGTGACTTGGAGGGGAATTTCATGGCTGATTTGTATCTCAACTTCACCCACCTGCCTTGGTGCCATATCCTTTTATACTCTAACTTAACGAAAATCTATTAATCACAGATTTAAAATGTTTAATTGAATTAACATTTATTGCTTTTGTGAAGAGTTCTACATTTCTACGACCTTTTGAGTGAAGGAGTATTTCTTCTCTTTTGAATGACCTGGTTCAGATTGTAATTTTACGTCTCCATGTCCTAAATACCCCTGCCAGTGGCAATGGTTTCTTTTTGTGATGCCCTCTCAATTCCTTTCAATGTCTTAGAAACCTTATTTAAATTACCCCTTAACCTTCTATATTACAGTGAATACAAGCCTAGTTTATGTAATCTCTCCGCGTAACCCTTGTAGAGTTGGTAACATTCTGATGAAGCTGCACTGCGCTCTTTCCAAAGTCAATACGTTCAATGTAAGAGATGATGCCCACAGCTGTGCTCAGTACTCCAGTAATGCTCTGAACTGTACCCTAGAACTATGCTCTAGAACTGCGTTCAGTACTCCAGCTATGCTCTAAGCAGGACTTAGTTGTAGCAAATCTTTCTCTATATTACATTCTAGCTTTCTAGTTATAAAGGATGATTTTCCATTAGCATTATTGTTTTTGTACATGACAACTACATTTTAGTGATCTTTGTACTTGGAGCCCTAAATCTCTTTGGACCTCCACCGTTCTTATCTGTACTTCACTTAAAATAATACACATCTCCATCTGCCACAGTTTCGACTACTCACTTAATCTAACATGGTCTCTGAGTAATTTTATGCTCCCATCTACACTGCTTGCTAAACCACCAGTCTTAGTGTCATTGGAAAATTGAATTTGTAGCTTATAAGTAGAAAATGCTGATGAAAATCAGCAGGTCAGGCAGCATCTGTGGAGAGAGAAATAGAGTTAAAACTGGCAAAGGTGAAAGATGCAGCAGCTCTTAAGTAAAGGCAGGGAACAGTGTGAAGGGGAGGAGGTAAGTACAAAAGGGAGAGCCTGTGAGAGAGTGGAATTCATGAGAAGTTAAATAACAGAAGGGTTGATGGTGTGAGCAAAAGGGAATGGTAATGAGACAAATAAAGAAATAAAAGTTGGGTCTGGAGGAGGTGTAAATCACAACAGCAGAACTATTAACAGCATCTGCTGCCACAAAAATTGGAGCAGTAGTTATGAATTGAAATTGTTGAATTCAGTGTTGAATCTGGAAGGTTGTAAGGTGTCTAAATGAAAGATGAGACACTGTTCCTCGAGCTTCCATTGAGTATAATTAGGAGGCCAAAAGCAGAGAGATCCAAGTGGGAATAGGATGGAGGATTAAAATTGCAGAGACAAAGGCTTCCTCATCTATTCCCAGTCCTGTGCAAAATTATGTAATTAGCAACTTTAATGGCTTTAATTGGCCTTTTAATTGTCATTGGGTGCACTGCTGATTCCTGTGCGCGCCCACCGACTGAACTATCCTGCGACTGTACATTGACGTTGAGACACTTGCCTGATGTCAGCGTGTGTCGTTTCACGCTCAAGCAGGTCGGGCACGCGCCTGTCTGCCGAGGTGAAAATTCTGCCCATAGAGTATTTAGTACTAGGTTCATGTCTCCCCTATGTCACTACCAGTTGTTGCCTTACTCTTGTGTACAGTGTCTCACTGGTGCCACCTCCTCGAACCTACTAATTGCATCTTCTAGACTGTGTGTAGCTGTACTGCTCTTTGAAACTGTTGGTGTGAGTGACTCAGGAGGCTGCAAGATGTTGCTGTTAATGATAACATGGGCATATTATCCAGATCTGAAATAAGGAGAAAGGAACACATTTTAGCCATTCCAATATCTTCTAACAGAGCATGTAATGCAATATAAAGGCAAAATACTGCGGATGCTGTAAATCTGAAACAAAAACAAAAAATCCTGGAGAAAACTCAGCAGATCTGACAGCATCTGTGGAAAGAAAGACAGAGTTAACGTTTCAAGTCCGTATGACTCTTCTTTAGAGCTAAAGAGAAGTAGAAATGTGGGGAAATATATACCAATATATTTCACCCAATTTCTACTTGTATTTGGTTCTGAAGAAGAGTCATACAGACTTGAAACGTTAACTCTGTCTTTCTGTCCACAGATGCTGTCAGATCTACTGAGCTTTTCCAGCATTTTTTGTTTTTGTTGTAATGCAGTATACTGTGTGTGATGCTGTTTTGTATGGTTGTGTCAGTGAGTGACTGACAAGATATTATAAGCAGGATGGCAGTAGGCTTGATCTTGGGAGAGGCTAGTTTATTCCCTCGATTCTTTGGTTATACTGGGTAGGTCCCCTTAAAAGGAATCAGGAGTTTGTGATTTCTGTTCTTTCCCTCAGTGTGGCCCTGTTCCCTTTTATTATGTGTTATCTTGTTCTCCAAGTATAAGAGTATTTTTGAGATCATACTAGTATGAGCTCAACTTGGAGACCAGCCAGTATTACTAAATGAATATGCATTATGCAGCTACAATATTTTGGAAGCATTTACTATTTGAAACTCTTTAAGTGCAACATGCTTTTCAGATGTAAGCTGCTGCTTTTATACAATGCATGACCACGCATTGCTAAGCACTGAAATACTGTCGGGTTGAAGGTTGAGAACTTTAAGAGTAACATTAAGTATATTCTCTGTTCCATGTTTCCTTGGGGTGGATGTTTGCTGTGTGCAGCATTTCATTGACACTTCACCACAAATGTGCAAACTTCTTTCACACTTACAGGCTGGATGTTTTCGGAGACAAATTACATTGGACCCTAACTTCCGAGGTCTCCATTGTCAGGATTGGGAGACATTCCAAAGATTCGCTGGGGAATCCCTTCGGAAGTTTACAGGTAAGGGTTTGCTCGGCAATTGCCCAGAAGTGCGAATATCCTTTAGGCAATTGCCATCTGAAAATGTGGCTTAAATCACAAACCTTGAATGGTTCCGACTGGGTTACACCAATACTTGCCCGGAGGAAATTAAAAGAATTAAAACCTCCTCTAACTTCTGGGTAACTAATCTACAGACTCAGACCCGACATCCCATGGGATTCTCCCAACCCCCGAACCCCGACAACCTCCCACTCCCGCTCGGGACTCCCCCACCACCCCCATCGCCTCCAAACCCCCCAACCAAGCCCTCAGGAGTCTCCCACTAATCCCCCATGGGGTTTCTGCCCATCCACATGGAACTACGCCTGGATCCCCCTGGCGGGCCTGACAGCTTACCCTCATCCCCCCCAGAGGCCTGACCTGACTCAAACCAACCTGAGGCCTGACACCTGCACATCTCCCCCGCTCTGAGGCCCTCCCTCCCCGACACCCTTCCCACCCATCCTCCCGAGGCCTAACGCACACCTCCCCCGGCACTCTCCCCCAATGCCGCACACAGACCCAACCTGACCCAATCGAGGCCCTGCCCACTCCCTCGAGGCACGACCCTCGCCCCACCCCCAAGGGCTGACACCCTCCCCCAGACAGGCCTGACAAGACCTGACCTGAGGCCTGGCACCCTCCCCACATACAACCCCCACAGGCCCAATCTGACCTGATCCAAGGCCCTCCCCCACCGTCCCCAAGGCTTGACAACCCCTGAGGCCCGACAGCCTCCGGTGCCCCCCGACCCCTAAGGCCCTCCCCACCGCCCCCAAACTTGACAACCCCCGACCGCAGGCCAGGCCTGACCCAATCCAATGCTCCCACCATCCACCCTCCCCCCTGCCCCTCGCTGGACCACTGACTCCACCACAACCACCTACCCCACCCCCCCAGACTTCTGATCCCAGCTGCCGCCAAATCCTATCCACTTACCTTCTCCCTGGCCTGTCTAGGACCTTTCAATGGACCTTTAAACTTAGCTGGTTTACGGCAGCTGGTGCCGTAAAAAGAGGGCGTGGCTTCCTTCCCTTAGACTCTTCTGGACTTTGACCCTGGGCCTCGAGAACACTCTGCACTGCCTGGATCTCGCTAGGCCTCAGTTGGAAAGTTGGGTGAGATAGGATTGAAAAACATCTGACATATGTAATTGGGCATGGAGTGACAATCTGATGCTGATTGCCACTCCAAGGAAGTTCAGGCCCTTAATCAGCTTCCTCTCCCTAGATCGCTTCTCTAGGATGGGTCAGAGGCATGCTCTTTTGCCTCACTGCAGCATAGCACCTCAAGGTCATTATCTGTCGTAGGTCCTTGTGATGTCTGAATCCTACAATTGAACAGAAATAACATGCAACTTTAACCTTCTTTCCTTCTCTTTATAGCAAAATAGAACCCTTCAAATGGATGCTGTAGCCATTTACAATGCTGCAGCCTTTTTAATTTTTGCAGCAGTCTTTAAATTTCATGCATTTTGGGGATAATTTTCACCTTAACTGGTGAAGTGGATCACGCTCCCGTTATTAAAGGCATGTGATTGTCATTTACAATATTCTTAGCTTCAGACTGGATTTTACTAAAACTGCCTGTAACACCTGATTCCAGCAATGTAGTTGACTCTTAAATGCCCTCAGAAATGGCCTAGCAAGCCATTGAGTTATACCATACCACTGAAAAGTCTAAAAGGAATGACGGACCATCCAGCATTGACCTAGGCACCAGAAATGACCACAGCAAACTCAGCACTATTAACCTTGCAAAGCCCTCTTTAATAACATCTGGTGGCTAGTGCCCAAATTTGTAGAGTTGTCTCACAGACTAGGCAAGCAACAGCCTGACATAGTCACACTCACTGAATCATACCTTACAGGTAATGCCCCAGACACCACCATCACCACCAGCAGGACAGATCCAGCAGAGGTGGCGCAACAGTGGTATATAGTCGGGAGGGATTTGCCCTGGGAGGTCTCAACATCGACTCTGGACCCCATGAAGTCTCATGATATCAGGTCAAACAGTGACAAGGAAACCTCAGTTGGAAAGTTGGGTGAGATAGGATTGAAAAAAATCTGACATATGTAATTGGGCATGGAGTGACAATCTGATGCTGATTGCCACTCCAAGGAAGTTCAGGCCCTTAATCAGCTTCCTCTCCCTAGATCGCTTCTAATTACTATGTACCGCCCTCCGCCCTCAGCTGATGAATCAGTGCTCCTCCATGATGAACACCATTTGGAGGAAGCACTGAGGGTGGCAAGGGTGCAGAATGTACTCTGGGTGGGGGACTTCAATGTTTATCACTAAGAGGAGCTTGGTAGCACCACTACAGACTGACCTGACTAACTCCAAAAGGACATAGTTGCGAGACTGGGTCTGTGGCAGGTGACAAGAGAATCGACAAGGGGGAAAAACAACTTGGCCTCATTCTCACCAAACTGACCTCCGCAGATGCATCTGTCCATGACAGTATCAGTAGGAGTGACCACTGCACAGACCTTGTGGAGATGAAGTCTCACCTTCACATTGAGGATACCCTGCATTGTGTTGTGTGACACTACCACTATGCTAAGTGGGATAGATTTTGAACAGATCTAGCAACTTAAGACTGGGCAACCATGAGGCGCTGTGGGCCATCTGCAGCAGGATTTTGCTCAACCACAATCTGTAACCTCATGTCTAGGAGTTAAATGCATGGCTCAAAGATTGGTGTGGGAGGAATGAGTTTCAGTTCATGAGGCACTGGCACCAGTACTGGGGTAGAAGGGAACTGTTTTGATGGGATGGGCTTCATTTGAACCGTGTTGGGGCTAGTGTCCTGGTGAATCGAATAATTAGGGCTGTAGAGAGGGCCTTAAACTAAATAGAGAGGAGGAGGGTTCTGGAGAGTGGATATGTAGGCTTACCAAGCAAAAGGATTTGGCAGCATTGCTGATTCTACCAGGGCTACTCAGCTCTTGACCTCATTATAGCCTTGGTTCAAACATGGACAATAGAGCTGAACTCCAGAGCTGAGGTCAGAGTGATTGCCCTTGACAAAAAGGCAGCATTTGACTGAGTGTGGCATCAAGGAGCCCTAGCAAAACTGGAGTCAATGGGAATCGGGGGGAAGCTCTCAGCTGGTTGGAGTCATACCTACGAGAAAGGAAAATGGTTCTGCCCCACCCCTCCCACACACACACACCTTAAACCAGCTTATATTTCACCCCTTTCCTATTTCTACTTAGTTCTGTCGAAGGGTCATGAGGACTCGAAATGTCAACTCTTTTCTTCTCCACCGATGCTGCCAGACCTGCTGAGTTTTTCCAGGTAATTCTGTTTTTGTTTTGGATTTCCAGCATCCGCAGTTTTTTGTTTTTATTTAAATGGTTGTGGATGTTGGATGCCAATCATCTCAGTTCCAGGACATCACCCCAGGAGTTCCTCAAGGTGGTGTCCTAGGCCCAACCATCTTCAGCAGCTTCATCAATGGTCTTCTTCCATTATAAGGCCAGAAATGAGGATGTTCGCTGATAATTGCTCAGTGTTCAGCACCATTCGCAACTCCTCAGATACTGAAGCAGGCCAGGTCCAAATGCAGTAAGACATGGACACCTTCCAGGCTTAGGCTGACAAGGCAAGTAACATTCGTAACACACAAGTGCCAGGCAATGACCATCTCCAACAGGAGGGAACATAACCATTGCACCATGACATTCAATGTCATTACCACCACTGAATCCCCCACTATCATCATTCTGTGTGTTACCATTGACCAGAGACCCCACTGGACTAACTATATAAATACTATGGCTACAAGAGCAGGTCAGAGGCTAGGAATAATGCGGGGAGTAACTCACTTGACTCCCCAAAGCCTGTCCACTGTCTATGAGGCACAAGTCAGGAGTGTGATGGAATACTCTCCACTTGCCTGGACGAGTGCAACTCCAACAACACTCAAGAAGCTTGAAACCATCCAGGACAAAGCATCCCGCTTGATTGGCACCCCATCCACAAATATTCACTCCCTTCACCACCGACATGCAGCGAACAGCAGTATGTACCATCTACAAGATGCATTGCAGGAATTCACCAAGCCTCTTTGATAGCACCTTCCAAACACACTACCTCTACCATCTAGAAGGACAAGGGCAGCAGACACATGGGAACACCACCACCTAGAAGTTCCCCTCCAAGCCACTCACTATCCTGACATGGAAATATATCGCCGTTCCTTCACTGTCGCTGGGTCAAAATCCTGGAACTCCCTCCTTAACAGCACTGAGGGAGAACCCACGCTACATGCACTGCAGTGGTTCAAGAAGGCAGCTCACTATCACTTTCTGAAGGGCAAATAGGGCAATATGCTGGCTTAGCCAGCGATGCCCACATCCCATGAATGAATAAAAAAAACCATGGAAAATCTACAATTCTGCATTGTTATTCTTGAGTGATGAGCTGCTCATTCCTGACACATTCATGAGGTGTAAATCCAACGTTATTATATTTGTTTTTGTATTCAAAATAATTAGCTAAAGAGGATTAAAAGTGTCCACAGATTAAATAAACATTTTTCATTGTAATTATTTTGAGTAGTACTGGAAAACTGGATGGAAATCCGTCCATGTTCTTACCCCTTCCTATCTCTATATTGTCATCCAACCCCACAACCCTCCCAAATATCTGTGTTCCTTCAATCTGACCCCTTGACATGACCCAATTTTAATTGCTCCATTATTGGCAGGTTAAAGGTTAGCTGCCACGGCCCCTCCAAAGCTTTCCAGCTCTCAACTTCTCTTTCCTCTATTTATACATGCCTTTAAATTTAGCTATTTGACCAAGCTTTTGGTCATCTGCCCTAATATCTCCTGTGACTTGCTGTCACTTTTATTTGATAACATTCTTGTGAAAAACCTTGGGATGTTTTACTATATTAAAGGTACTATATAAACAAGTTAAAATGCATTATCAATGTTAACATCAGATAAGGTAAAAGTTGAGTGAAAGTGCCCTTTTAGAATGGAGTTCTATCTATCTGTATTTCACTTGTTGATGAGAGTGTCAACATTTTATTAAAGTTGAGTATGAAAAGACTGAAACATCAAGTCACTAAAGTTCAATTCGGCTATTGGCCTTTCATGGGCTTGGCTTGAGGTTACATATGAGAAATGAGTAATGTTATAGAGAAAATTTGGGAGGAAAGTAACCCCACAAAAAATTGCAGGAAAATTATCACAGTAAGATCTATAGTTCTATAGAAGGTTATAGGATCAAAATGCTGTCTTTGGTTACCTTGAGACGTCATTGATAGTCTATCTATACTGTGATGCATTTATGTTAAATGTGCCCAAACTTTAGTCTTCATGGACTGTACTGGCACATTGCCTGAAGAATCAGAATCACATCTGATGCTTTAATGGATGTTTCCACTAATTGTCATGTATTAATTTATATATATCTCAAATTTCTAATCTTATTGTTGTCATTCAAATGGGACAAGCCAGTGCATAATAAATATAAGTGCAAATAAGATTAGTTATCTTTGCATCAAAGGCTGTATTCATTCAGGCAAGTATTGAGCATTCCATTACCCTCCCAATTGATGGCTTGCAGCTGATGGATAGGATTTGAAGGATCAGGAAGTGAGCTATTCATTGTGGAATGCCTGGTCTCCTACTCTTAGAGCCAAGCTGATCATATTGCTGATCCAGTTAACTTTCTAGTCAATGGTGACTGCCATATTAATGGCGGTGATAGTAATGTTGTTGAAGCTCAGAAAGAGGTGGTTGAGCCTTATCTTGTCAATGGCCATCACCTGGCAATTGTGAGGCTAAACCTGATATTTTCCAAGTCCTTCTGTAGGCTGAGATTTATTGGAGAAGTTTTGAATGGAGCTGAATACTATGGAATCAACAATGAACCAGACCCAAGCCTGGATTATAACAGAGGAAAGATCAGTGATGAAGCAACTGAAGATGATCAAGCCAATCTCAGAGTAATCCCTCCAGTAATTTTCTGGAGCTATAATGATTAGCTGCCAACCAAATTTGTTATGTCAGGTATAACTCCAGTCAATGGAAGGTTTTCCCTTTGAACCCTATTGTCTTCAATTTTACTAGGGCATCTTAGTATCATATACAGTTGAATACTGACTTAGTGGGAAAGGTAGGGGCACCTGAACGCAACAGCAAAGAGGAAAGACAAAGTGCATAGAAAAGCAGGTAGGACAAACAGTAACAGAACAATAATTAGTGTGGAAAGAGCAGAAATTAGATGGTGTTGGTGTTCATTTACATTAATGCAAGAAGTAATACAAATAAGGTTGATGAGATACAGGCGCAAGTTGCCACATGGGGTTAAGATCTTTAACAACTCACCCTGTGAAGGAGCAGGAAATCACTTATGAATTTTCATGTTTAACTGCACATGCATGGACACCAGAGGTTGCTGTCAGTTTTACAGTTGTAATGACAGCAAACATTGACAGTTTCACCATCATTACCACCCCAAAATCCAGCCCATTATGTTTGTAACCCAATGAGGAAGGAGGCAGTGCTTGATATAGTTTAAGGGATAAAATAGGGCAAGTGGAGTGTGTGAGGGTAATAGTGATCATTATATAATTTGGTTTTTAAGTATTTATAGAAGGGAACAAATGTGGAAAATACCCAAATTGAAGAGAGTCAATTTCTGTAATTGGAAAAGGTGGTCTGGAAAGAAAGATTGTCCAGTTTGTCCAAACAGTAAATGAGCAATGGCAAGGTAGAGATAGCTCAGGTATAAACCAAGCTTATGCCCTTAAGGAGGAAAATATAGGGCACTCAAAGCTAGAACTCCCTAGATGACAGACAAAATAAAGGTTAAAAGAAACTGGAGATTTATGACATATGACAAGTACAGCATACAATTGAAAACTAGGCAGAATGCAGAAAGTGTAGGGGAAAACAAAGGAAAGTAAATTCCTCCATGGCCTCACCCCTCCCTACCTCTGCATTTTGAATAATTCGCTAAAGAGGACTAAAAATGACCACATATTACATCCCCTTACTTAGTACCCATTGTACTTTCCACAGAATTCCAATACTTTGAACAAACAGTCCATAGTTGCTCTTAACTTCCAACGTGTTCCCACATCCTTGTTTCACTAAGTAATAACTTTGAGTGACTGTCTCCAGTTTTATGATATGTCAGGTTGTAATTGCTGGGCAGACCAAATCCCGAAAGGAAACTTGGCCAAGCTATCACAATGATTTGCAATTTGTATTTTGTTATGATAAGGTAAGTGCACTGAAGTCAGAAGTAAAGATTCCACTACCACTTTTGGAGACTTTAAATATTAAATTAAAACATTTTTTAACAAAAGAGAAGAAAACATAAACATACATGATTACAGTTACAGAGTTAAATTTAGTCTTATAACATTTCCCAAAATATTTCTACTTAGCTAGACTACCAAGTAAACACCCTTTTCCAAGCAATAGTTCAATTAGATTCTTAATCTATAAAACAGCCAGTAATATTACTACAAGGCACCCACTGTTGCTATAAGGGAGGTATTCCACAGCTTCTCTCTCCCTCTCGCTCAACAATGGAACTCCAAAGCTTTTAACAAAACTTTGCTTTTTGAAACAAGCAAACACTTCGCTGGGGTAGCTAGGGGCTGATACCTCACAATACATTCTTCAAGATCTCATATGGCCACTCACCATACAGCTTTCAATCTTTCCTTAAATATATTTCCCTTTTATATCTATAAATCCAACATTCTAAACTTTCTTTGAAACTCAAACTCTTCCAAATATAAGATATTTCATGTTTCCATCTTGTCTTTGCTTTTGGGTTAATAAAAATATGATATCCCCACTATTTGTTTACCTATGAATTCTTGCAAGATGCATATTCCTTGTCACCTTCGAATTCCCCTTTGAAATTCAAACAACCTCTCAAATTATCTACAAATGCAAATGTTAGCTCATTCATTTCCATTTCAAAATGCCCGCTTTTACACCTAGTCCCTTTGATGATTTAAACCTTGCAATCTGACTGTCTTCAGTTTAATTAATTTAGTCACTCTCACACACACACACACACACACACACACACACCACCACCACCACCCCCCCCACCCACCCCCCCCCCCACCCCCCCAACCCTGTCACAATAATATTTGGAAAAATGATATTTTCTTTACACCAAGACAAATCTCCTGGAAGTTGTAGAAGGCTACAGGATGTGTCCCTAAATGAGAGACCATCTCCTTCCTGCATCTGGCTGTGTAGCTTGCAAAGTTAAGCAGCCTTGTCTCTCTGCTTACCACACAGAACATCTGCTGTCTGTGATATTCGTTGTTTTGTAGGGAAGCCTGAAACCTGATCTCAAAAATTAGTATCTCTGCCCTCTTCTCTATGGCAATGTGAAACACTTCAAGCTTGTGTCTATGTAGTATATGGACTATTTACAACATAACTGTTCACAACCCAGTACATTCAACATCTTCCTGGGACTTTGGAGGGCTCAGAGTCTACTCATTGCAAACCCAGAGATTGCTGCCATTGTCTCCAAGTATAAATACCTTGCACTTTCTTCTCAGTAATATAATGTAAGCCTTCCTTTGATCAAGCTACTCAGGCTTACTGTCAGGCAGGCTGCAGAAAAAGTCATATGATCCACTTTATTTACCCTAAATTTTAAACTACAGTCCCAAAATATAATACTCATATAAACCTCATGATTGTAACCTCTTCACCTCTTTACTTCTCTTCCTTCATTTAAGATGTTCCTTAAAACCTACCTCTTTGACCAAGTTTTTGACTTTCTGTCCTAATATTGCTTTTACGTCTCAGTGTCTAATTCTGCTTTATAAAGCTCCTGTGAAGTACTTTGGGCTGCTTTATTATGTTATATAAATACTGGTTGTTATTGGAACTGGAAGTGAGCATGAGCAGGCAGTTTATTGATGAGTGAATGTCATTTGATGACACAATTGATGGCCCTTCCGTTACTTCTCTGATGCTTGACAGAAGTCTAATAGAACAGTAATTGGCTGGGTTATATTTGTCCTGCTTTTTGCAGATAGACCAGACTTGGGCAATTTTCCACATTGCAGAGTGAAAGCTATTGTGATAGCTGGGCTAGGGAGTTTAATCAGTTTTTCCTGCAGCACTATTTATTTTAGACTAAGGTTCAGAATTTGAAGACACTTCTCTAAGCCCAATTTATGCCTGAGCTGGAATTAGTCCAGTACAATTTACACCAGCTACCAGCTACAATGCCCTGAGCTTCCTTGTTTATACTACAGACTAGCAAAATGAATCTGGGTAGCGGGAAGTATGTACCTGAGAAGAGGTAGGGCAAAAACAAGAAATTCATATTCCTATCTTTTTGCGAGGACTGAAATGCAACATAGGAAAAAAGATCTTCCATTTATATAGCACCTTAGCACATCCTCAAGACAGCCCATGGTAATTCATTGCAAATGAATTACTGCAATTAGTTTGCATACAGCAAGCTTTTGCAAAAGACAAAGACAAATGACCGATTAAAATGTTCTGGTGCTGTTAATGAGGGAAGAATGCTGACCCATTGGCTAGGTCCTTGGGAAAACTTATGTTCTTCTTTGAATAGCACCACAGGATCTTTTACATCCACCTGAATAAGTACACAGAGTTTTGGTGCAGCATCTTAACTTAAAGATGACACCTCTAACAATGCAGCACAGCATTGAACAGCCTAAAGTATATGTTCAAGTCCTGAAATGGGACATAAATTCTGATCCTTCGGAGGTGAGGATGTTATTAACTGAGCTAAGCTGACACCATAACAATAGATGGGGGAAAAGAACTAGGGCAGGAAGGATTGGTTTTTAAACCCATCCTATTACCAATTGAAGAACAATGTGCTATTAAACTTATAGTGGTTGATTGTTAGCATTGGGCTAAGATTGCATAACAATTTTGCTATTCATCATCATAATTAAAATATGTAACTAGAAAATACTTCTACAATATTTTTTATAAAGATAACTTTTTAGTCAAGAAAATAAAATAAAATATTATTTTAGCTACCCTAAGGAAAAAGCCTTTGGGCTGGATTTTATGGGGGGACGTATTCCCCACCCCTTGACCAAAAAGTCCCTGGTCAGCCTGCCCACCCAAAACCCAGCTGTCCCACAGTGATTCTATGCTGGGGCAGCCTGAACTGAGTCAGAGTGGGACCTCTACCCCCATCTGGGGGGAAGACTCGCCCTATGGAGCTAGGGGCCGATTTGATTGGCCGACACTCTGTAGGCCCAGCAGCGCCAGAAATGAGTAGTGGCCACTGCTGGGACTACAATGGTCCCCCAAGAAGAAGTGTCATGGGTCTCAGACTTCAGGCAAGTCCAGGATTTTGGATGAGCCTGCCTACCAAACTACAGTGAGGGGTGGGAGGGGGTGGTGGGCCATGTTTTAGAGGCTGGTGGGGGTGAGGGACTTAAGGAGTGAGAGTGTCTCCAATGGGCACAGGGAATCCCTAAAGGAGGTAAACACCAACCACCACCCCCCCACCCCACCACCACCACCACCAACCCGCCTTCCTGCCCGACAGCAGCCCACACAGTGAAAGCTGCTGGGGTGCCCGGCTTGCCTCTGCCTTTCCCTACAGCACATAATATAGCGGCAGAGGTGGAATGAGGCCTTTAAGTGACCGATGGACATCAACAGGCCCAGGGCAGGCAAGCTGCCTGACGCTTCCCCTGACTCCCACCCCCCCCCACCCCCAACGTTATATGAGAGACAGGTCAGGGATGTGCAGGAAGGCAGTGTGCCTGTCACCTATTTTATTTTACAAATGCTCCTCCTCCTTCAAATACACCGGTGGGGGTTGCGGGGAGGTGGTGGTGTTGCCCTTTGCCCACCATTCCTGATTTCCTAGTCGGACCTTTGTTAACATTTTACCACTATAAATTTAATATCTCTTTCTGTACTTCAGCTGATAATGGAATGGGTATATAAACTGACCCCTCCTGTCCTAGCTCTGTACTTCTCTATTATGGTGTCCGGTTAGCTCAGTTGGTAGCATCTTAACATCTGTCATTACTTCTGTCCCCAAGCATTTAAAACCCTTGTCAGTAGATGTGTTGTTGCTCAAGAAATCCATGGACATACTACAGAAGTCAGCATCAGTGAATAAAAACAAGGTAAACATTTTCATAATGCCTGTCTACCCTCTTTAGTTCCTGTAAAAGGACACATGAGTAGGTAAATAAAAACTATTTCTGTATTTAGTATGTAGTTGACTCACATTTAAGATCTAGATAGGCTGGCTAGAGTTTACTAACTTCTAATTAGGGCATTTGAGATTGCCAATGTAATCTAAATTCAGTAAAAATTAATCAAAATGAAAACAATGTTAAATTCCAATTTCAATGACAGAAAAGGACAGAGCAAATGAGCAGCATTCAAAATAAACCCCAAATATGGACCCAACTCTGAGCTTCTAACAAAAATATGAACTGAATGAACAAAATAACCTCACACAGGAGTTTTACTGTGGATTTAATTAAAGCCTTTAATTAGAAAACAATCAGGCATCAAACAACAGCTCAAAGGTTCTGAAGCCAGATTCCTTAAATAGAACAAATGTGAAGCTAAACTCCTCAGTGGTAACAGACCTGATGCCACAATAACAAGAAAAGCTTTGCCTTTATAAAACGCTTTCCATCACCAGAAGTTTCTAAGCACTTTACAGTTAATGAAGCACTTTGGGAGTGTAGACACTGCTGCAATGTAGGAAATGTGGCAGCAATTTGCGCACAGCCAGCTTCCACAAGTAGCAATATGATGAAGACCGGATAAGCTGTTTCTGTGATAGTGATTAAGATATTGGTTAGGACACCAGGGACAACACTCCTCCTCTTCTTTGAAATAGTGCCATTCATTTGAGAGGGAAGATGGGGCCTCAGTTTAACATCTTTTCCAAAAGAGACCACTTCCAGCAGTACTGCCATGAAGTGTCAACCTTGATTTTTGTGCCTAGGTCCTGGATTGGGACCCTGACTCAGCTGCTGAATGAGCTATGGTGGACAACCAAACACAACTTAAATTTCCAATAATCAGAAAGGTGATCTGCATTTTAAATAAGTAAGCTGTTCTGAGAGCACAAGTTGAAGGATTTATTCATTAGTTTCTCACCCTCTTACTTTTCCTTCCCTACTATCTGTAGGCATCTTGCAATATAGTAAGTAACATTATAGTAGCCGTGCATATTGTATAAACATGAAATTATCCTGAATATGTTAATTTTGTGATTTAAAAGAAAATATGTAAGCCTGTAGTTTATTTCTGATTCATTTGTTGTCATAAATATGGGATTTGCCTAGCAACAAAGCTTCTGATTAATAAATGGAAATTTAATTCAGACTTTTTCCATTGCAGCAAAGTATAAACTCAGATAAAATTGTACTGTTGAGTACTTTGATGTACTTTAAAAAAAGAAGTTTTATCTCATGAATGTGCCTTTGTTGTGAATTTTTCTGACTGAAGTGTTGATAAGAAAATCAGTAAATACCTCACAAGATTTGGAACTTATACAGAGGCATTTAAAAGCAAAATATTTATCCAGAGGATGATGGAGTTATTGATGGCATACAACAATTTAGTCAGATAAAATCTCAATAATTCTGTATATCTGTATTGTATCCTTTTGTGTTTTTTTATATAGAAATTTTAAAAAGACTCTTCTGAAATAAATTTTCCAAATATGTCACCACAAAGCCAATAACCATATCATATAGGTGTGTCTCGGCTATAACACCCAATGTACATTATATGGTGCACTCCTAATGGTGCAAATATACGATGCACAAACTGGCACTATCTATGATACACTCTGTATGGCATGCACCAGATAGTACTCGCTATATAGTCACTACCATATGGTACACACTGCACTGCACATTGTGGTTGAACATTCAAGATTTGTTCCATGGAGTGGCCAAGTTCAATGGATGGAAGTTGGTGAAATTCCATGGGCAGGATTTTCTCTTCGGTGGGCAAGCGGCAGGTGGGCCTGGGAGCAATTTCACGCTGGCAGGCCAATTAAGGCCCGCCCAGTGTTAAACACGGCCCTTCACTCATCGACAAGTGGCATGTTGAGGCCTGTTGGCCATCGGGTCCAGTGGCGACTCGGTGGCCAGTTTAAAAGCGGCCCAGGCAGACCCTGGAAGGCTGCCACAGAGGACGTTCCCTGAGCCGGCATTAAGGATCTCCGGTGCAGCTGGATAGAGCAGGTGAGAGGGCAGGTCGGGTGGAAACTCGGCCCCCCGCTTCTCGGATGAGTGCCTTGCTGTCCTCCTGCACATCCAGAGGAACATCCTTGTCCCAAGGGATGGGAAGAGAAGGCTACCACTCCTTACAAGAGGGCATGGGAGGAGGTGGCACTGCTGGTCAGCAGCCGTGACGTGGTGCGGCACTCCTGGGTACACTGCCGGAAGTGCTTTAATGACCTGCTGTGCTCAGGAAGGGTGAGTACCATGTTGGCTGTCCCCTTGTGGATCCCAGTGGTGCTAGAGTCTGAGTGCCACTGTCAATCATGCCAGATCTGACCAAGAGGGTGAGCCCTGGCTGCTTGGACTGAATGCCTTGTGGCTCGAGGGCCACAGCTCGGATGTGCCCTGCCAGGTGCTCCTCAGCTGGGGTTGGCCAGACTGCAATGGGGCTGCAGATAGAGTGGACTAATCAATGCTCATCTGTTGTTCCAGTAGAAGATGGTCCATAATGATATAGAAAGGTCACGGATTGGCGGAGGCCCCATTAACCTCCTAATTCTCTCGAGATATGAGCAAGATGCCCTTCAGCCCTTGAGCTTGCATGCCCCATGTGCAACTGGACATGGAGAGGTGGGGGTCCCAGACGAAGGTAAGATACGGTGAACAGAGGTGACACTTTCAGCTTGTGCAACCATTCTAGTGTAGTCTCTTCATCGATGTGAGCCTCGAATTTAGAGTCCCCATTGATCATTGGAAGACGAGGGTACCATGATGCAGATCTCCATTGTCTCACCAGGTTGCCTGCCATGCACAGTGCCAGTGTGATGACTTAAACTAATGACATGTCCTTCTTCACCCTTTTAGATTTGCTAGCAGGCATTCGATCTCCAGACCTCAAAGGGCCACCCCTGACACCAGAGGACCATCGGGCATCATTTGCACCTGCGTCACACCTGCTCTCTGAAGCAGGCACCAGGGCAGATACCAGCACCTCGGTGGACATTAGAAAGGCGGCTAATATCTTAGTGCACAGTGATGAGGGCATTTCACAATCGCTTGAGGTGCAGGCGGATGCAGAGAGTGCCCAGAGCGCCAGCAGTCAGAGGACTGCTGGGGACCAGGACAATGCTCAGTCGAAAGCTGATGATGAGCCTCTGGAGTCGTCCATTAGGTGGCAGATGTTGGATGTCCAGCGAGATGTGCGGGAAGATCTGGCAGAGATCCATGAGGGTTTGCATGCAATGATCTCTGTTATGGAGGAGTCCATGCGGAGCATGAGCATGACATTGACCCTCATGGGCAAGCACACTGCCTCCTCCTTTGAAATTGTGGTGACTCTCATGGAGAGGCAGTTCCAGGGACAGAATGGGGGGTTCCTGGGATTGCGCTCGGACCTGCAAGCCCTCACACAGGCATTGACCTCAGGTGGTCATTGTCAATGTGGGGGATGGATGAGGCATCTAGTATCCCAGCTAGGTGCCCGTCCATGAATGGTGTGCAGGGAGGTCCAGAGAGACCTCTTGTTGGCACACAAGCTGCCTGTTGGCTCTATGGGCTCCTCTCAGGGCGCTCTGGATGACGGCAGCAGCTCCTCCGCCCCTCTGCCAGTGATTATGGCATCTGATGAGGCTGCAATGACTGGGGAGATGCCAGTTGTGCCACTGGTCGCACCCTCCAAGGTGGGGCCTGCACATGCTCCACTGGCCAGAGGACGACCGCCAAGATCATCAAGGCAAACAAGACAGCAGAGTCAGCAGCCTGCCTCCAACGCTAGTGCTAGCGAGAGGGGAGCACCTAGATGTAGCACTCGCAAATGGAAGTTAAAGGCACCATGAATACAAGAGGGACAGGTCACAGGTGATTTTATGTTCATTTATGTTTACTTTATGTATACTGGTCTAATGTTGAATGCCAGAAATGTTTCTGTTAAGATTATTGAACTGTCAGAATGACATAAATTGTATTTTCTCATTGTGATTTGAGTATACTTCACCTTCTTATTTCATTGGTGTACAGTATGCCAGTATGTAATGCTGGACGTATGTGGCTCTTGAGTGTTCCTTGTGTTCAAATGAAAGAGTCCTTTCAGACATCAGGGATGGAGATGGCAGCCCTGGCATGCGTTTGAAGCTGAACTTTGTAGCCTAGCTGAAGGAGCGTTGGATCAAGGTGTCCCTGGTGTCCCTGCCTCCTTGGAGGTTACTGAGGTCTGGCTCCATGCCTTCAGCGTTCTCCTCACTGGGTTCCTCTTTGGACTCACTATTGGACTCATCCTCTATGCCCTGTGCAGCTGTGTCAAGATCCTCTTTCTCTAGTGAGTTCCCCCTTGCCAGTGCCAGATTGTGGAGAGTGCAGCATGCAACCACTATGAATGACAACCAACCTTGGGGGTATTGAATACACCTCCTGAATGGTCCAGGCATCAGAAGTGGGTCTTGAGAAGACCTATGGTCATCTCTACCACCACCCTTGTGGAGGCATGACTCATATTGTCACGCTTCTCTGTCTCTGTTCTTGGGTGGCGGAGAGGCATCATGAGCCACCTCTTCAAGGGATAGCTCTTGTCACCCAGCAGCCATCCATCCAGTTGGGCTGGAGCATTGAAGAGTCTTGGCACCTGGAAGTATCTCAGGATGTAAGCATCATGGGAGCTGCTAGGGTACCTTGCACAAACTTGCAGAATCTGCATCCTGTGGTCACACACTATCTGCACGTTCATGGAGTGGAAGCGCTTCCTGTTGACAAAGGCACCTGGCTGACCCGCAGGTGCCTTGATGGCCACAGTGGATGGCACCCTGGACGTAGGGGAATGCACCAAATGCTGCAAGTCTCTGGCTTGATCAGCTTGACTGGCCTCCTCCACACGGTAAAGAATAAAAGTCAGTACCCACCTGAACAGAGTTTCTATCACCAGGTTGACGCAACTGTGGACAGCTGATTGGGAGACTCCGCACAGATTCCCCATTGAGTCCTGGAAAGAGCTGGAGGCATAAATGTTGAGGGCCACTGTGACCTTCAGAGCTACTGGCATGGGGTCCACCAAACAGTCCAAGCTGATCTCAGGCTCAATCATCTGGCAAATGGAGGTCATGCTTTCCTTTGAGAGGCGGAGTCTCCTTTGGTATTGCACCTCAGACACAGTGAGGTAGCTGCATTGCTGCTTGTAAACCCTGGCAGCAGGATAGTGGCATCTTCTGTGGCCCTATCCACCATGGACTACTTGTGCCTGCGCCTGGCCTCCCACAGGTCCCTCCCCTGGAAGCTGCATTGGGACACCTGGCCTCCTCTCCCATCTGCCCCTTTCTTCCTCTTCAGAGGAAGTGCCACCAGCAGAGACCACAATCCCCATTACCAGGGTTATGGAAGGCTGTCAGATATCTGTAAGAGTCCACATGGTCTGAATCCCATGAGGGCTTGCCGAAGGCAATGAGTCCTGAAATGAAACCTGGAATTGCTAAGAATGAAGCCCCAAACAGAGATGAAGCTGCCAAGTATCAATAAGCAACCACCTGCAAACTATTTCCGAAACTCTTCACTACTCACACTGGCAATGCTGCTGAGCCTTTTTATGCCGTCCTTGGATGAGGCTTGTGAAAATGTCGGCTGGCCGCCTGGCCGTTTTGTCCATGCAACGAACAGAAAATCGCACGGGCAAGGAAAAATCACAGTTAATTGGACTCAAGGGCCTTAAGAGGCCGCTTAATTAATGGCAGGCACCTATGCACACCCAACGAGCAAAATATTGCGCGACTGCGTGATGCTGTTGGGATACACACCCTACTTCATCGTGCAATATTTTACTTCCAATTGGGTCGGGCACACATCCACCCGCAGGATGAAAAATTCTGCCCCATAACCCTTTCTATTTTGCCTGGTGTGATCAGTCACTTAGCAACTGTTAGGGTAGAGAAGCACTACAATACCCCATGCTAAAACTAGTGTGTGAATTGAGCAGTATTTTGGAGTTTTGAAATAATTATTACATTGCTATGAGTACATTACAGATTGTATAAGCAAAGAGGTGCAGGATGAAGTGATTGAGGCTCCCTAACATTGTTATCAAGTGAGACAATATGCAGGGCACTGAGAACTTCAGCATCCACTGGAACATCGTGATGAATAGACAAAGATGTAGCTAGAAAAATAATTTTTGGACATCGCTTGTACAGTTGTTAGCACTGTCCAAAATCCCAGCATTGTGTAAACCATGACACCTTCCCGACATTTCTGGTCAAATATTCCTTCGATTAAATTCATATCATGGTTGCAAATTTTATTCTACAAAAATAAGCTTGAGTCTGGCTTTCCCGACTGTAGTTCCAAAACAGAAATAAAATACAGACAACTACATCAAATTCAATGCAGAGAAACTTAATTTACAATGGATTAGCCAAAAAAACCATTAAAATATGTTGGATCTCACTTGAAATTGGTGTGAAGTCTATGGGTTAGCCTTACCTCTCAGCCAAAGCCAACTTTGAGAAGGCCAGACCATTTTCCAGTTCCAGCCTCAATTGTATGCTGTTGGCAATATGCTAGAACCAAATTAATGCCCTGTAGTATCTCCCTGGTTGTAGGAATTGGCTGGCTTCCACTCTGAGCCCACTGACAGGCCTTAGGTTATAGCTTCATGTTATGTGTTGGCTTGCTGGCATTACACAAAACAAACAAGTTTAGTGGCATAGTTGATAATATATTTCAGCCAAATCAACTGGAGAGTAAACATACAAGCTGTTAGATGCAATTTATTTCTCCTAATTATTGGCTATGCACAAATTTGAGGCAAACATTTTAGGATGAGCTGATGGTTTCTGAATAATGCAGTAACAGATAAGTTTCTTTTACTTTTTGTCTACAAAGAACTTGCATATAACTAATAAGCTACTAAAATGGCAGTGTTTAGAAGTTTTACATTTCCCTCAAAAGAACTTTGTGGTGGCTGGCTAGCTGTTGTCTTCTATAGAATCTTTTATTGTCCAAGGCAAGTTTCTGCTTTTTATTCTTTTCGCTTAACCTCCAATAGCTGGTGAAAGTTCTTCTTTTGTCACCAAACTAGGAACGTGCAACTTGCTATTATTTTACTAAGCTAGTAACTAGTTAACCATTCAATCAAATAAATAAATAAGGTTAAGCAGGCATGGCAGGACAGGCAGTGTGCCATAAGGGCAACCTGAGGGAGTTTGTAGAAAGCGCTGCTATCCCCAATAACCATATCTGTGCTTGACCAACTTTGGCTCAGAGTTGCTGAGCTAGGGATCCAAGCTGCAGACATTGCGGGGCATCAGAGAGGGGGGAGAATTACCTGGACACTTTTTTCCAGGAGATAGTCACATCCCTTAGGTTAAATAGAACTCTAGAGTCAGTTAATGGTCAGGGATAGCAGGGTGTGACTGGAATGGAGATCCAGGATGTAATGATGGAGATGCCTTTGCCCATGACTTTGATGAACAGGTGCTTGCTACCTATGTGGATGAGAAAAAGGACTGTTGGGCGGATGAGAAACTTGACCATTGCACTATGGTGCAGGATACCATTAAAGTAGAGGGAGTGAAAAGGAGGTGGTAATGATGGGGGACAGGGGATAGATAATGTCCCCTGCAACCACGGCTGGCAATCTGAAGGTTGTATTGCCCGGTGCCAGAGTTAAAGTCATTGCCACATGACTGGAGATGAACTTGAAGTAGAAGATGGAATATTCAGTTGTCATAGTCCACGTAGGAACCAATGACAGAGGTAGAACTAAGAATGATGTTCTGCTGAGAGAGTTTGAGGAGTTAGGGTCCAAATTAAGACATAGGACCTCAAAGGTAAGTATCCCTGGATTGTTACCTGAATCATGCATCAATTGGCAAAGGATCAAGCAGATTATAGAATTAAATGTGTGGCTCAAAGAGTAATGTGGGAAGAAGGGGTTTCGATTCATGAGGCACTGGCATCAGTACTGGCAAAACAAGGAGCTGTTCCATTGTGATGGGTCCCACTTAAACCAGCTGGAATCAGTGTCCTGGTGAATTGTATACCTAGGACTGTGGATAAAGCTTTAAACTAAAATGTGAGCAGTGAGGGTCAAGTGAAAGGAGATTAATAAATCTAAAGAGAAAAGTCAGGGCCATTGAGCAGTGTGGTGTATTGGGTAAAGATGAGAAGAGCGGGACAAGAAGGGACAGAGAGTTTAATGGTAAGAGTGAATCAGTGAATAAGGTCCATGCAAAGAATGATAGTTCTACAAGAAAAATTCAAGGCTCTTACTCTGAATGTATGAAACAGTTGTAGATAGATGAATAGCAGCGATTGGCTCCACGCCCTCTCCTGACCGGCCCGCCCAACGTGGAGAAAATTCTCCACATAGTTAAAGATCCTCTAGGGAAAGGTGATCTGAAAACAAGTGAAATCCATTTTAAGGCTGAAAGTGACATACTCCAGACCCAAAACAAGAATTTTAAACTTAAAATGAAGCTAATTACATAGGTATGAGGGAACAGCTAACTAAGGTTGATTGGGTACACAAGAGGCAAAGGTATGGAGGCAAATAAACAATGGAAAATATTTAAAGAAACAATTCAAAATGTTCAACAAAAATACATTCCATTGAAAAACAAAATCTCAGTGAGAAAGTTCCATCTGTGGCTTGCTAGGGAAATTAAGGATAGCTTTAGCTTAAAAGAAGAGGTTTATAATGTTACAAAGAATATTAGTAAGCCTGGTGATTGGGAGCATTTTAGAAACCAGCAGAGAGTGACCAAAAAGTTGATAAAAAGGGAAAATTAGAACATGAGTAAACTGGCCAGAAATACAAAAACAGATTGGAAGAGCTTTTAGCTCTAGCTAAAGTAAATGTTAGTCCCTTAGAGGCAGAGACAGAGGAAATTATTGTGGGAAATAAGGAAATGGCAAAGATATTGAACAAAGAATTTGTGTCTGTCTTTGCAGTTCAAGACACAAATTAGATGCCAGAAATAGAGGGTAACCAAGGAGCTAATAATAGTGAAGAACATAAGATAATTAATTGCGGCAAAGCAAAAGTATTGGAGAAACGTAAGGGACAAAAATCTGACAAATTCCCAGGACCTAATGGCCTAAATCCTAGGATTCTAAGAGAGATAGCTGCAGAGATAGCTGATGCACTGGCTATGATTTGCACTGTAACTCCTGATACTGATTGATCCAGGTACCAGAGACACTTATGCATGCAGTCAGCTCACATTTGCGTACGTTGGCACATGCAAGGTTTCTTGCACTGCTGATATCATTGGTGTGTGCCCATGAATCTGGTGCCAGCATGGGTTTATGTCTGTGCACAGTGACATCACTCACTGCCTGCAGCTCAGGGAGCTCACCTGTCTGCTGTTGGCCTGCTACCTCCGCAACCTTTCACTCGCCCATTCTTGCATGACTCTTGTCCCTTGCCATTCACTGGTAAAACCTCTATTTTGTCCAAACACAGCAGCTTTCTTCTCTGGGTTTCAGTTGGTTGATTGAAAACTTAATTTCTTCAAGCATGTTCACATTCCACAGCAAGAGTTCCAACTTGTTGCAAAACCAAAAGGATTTCAAATTCCAGAACCATTAACTTCTCCAGCTTTTCAATAACTTGAAACAAAGCAATTAATTGTACACAGCTTGATTGTGTAGATTTGAGTCAATAGCACCTCCGCTTCTGCGGAGGTTTTCCTGGTTAACAAAAATCTGTACCATTGTTTTGAAATATATTTTAATATGTAATATGATAATATATTAATACAGAAAGCAATGTGAGAGGCGCATCTACTGAAACGAACAAGAGTGGGTAATTATATTAACATGCACTAATGTACTAATGTTATGACACAGCAGTTGGTAAAGGTTGAGTTTTTAAATCCCGGAAGGAAACTTGAACAACTGTCATAACCTATATTTTCATTTGGTATGTTTGAGATACAGCTCTGAATTCAGGAATAAGGCTACTGAGCCTCAAGAGGATTTTTAAATAAAACTAAACATTTATTAATTTAACAACAAATTAAACACATACACGTCTATAAATTATTACCATAATAACTTTTAAAAAAATCCCCAAATTAATCAGTCCCAGGTAAATCTGCACCAAGGCAACAACAACCCATAGGGCAGAATTTTCCCCCCACTGGGGGGGAAGTTGAAGATTGGGCACACCGCCATTTTACGTGGGCAAGACTATTAAGGCCCACACAGCGTGACATCCACAAGAAAGCGCTATGCAGTCCCTGTGCAGGTTGGGGGGGGTGGAGTTCCCTGAGCCAAGAGTGCGCTCTTTTGCATATGCGTGTGAAAGAGCGCACTTATCTCCCTGAGGCAAAGTGCTGCCTCAGGAAGATCTGCTGTACATTTAAAAACCTGAAAAAAAGAAAAAAAATTCCCTGACATGTTCCCTCATGAGTTGGGACATGTTCATAACTGTTAAAAGCACTTTAATTAAATCTTTTAAAACCTACATGAAACCTCATCCTGCTCGTGGATGAGGTTTCATGCTTTTTCTAATGCCCGCCAGGGCTCCTGGCCTGCCTGCCAACCTTAAGGTTGGACGGGAGGTCTAATAATTACTTTAATGACCCTGTCAATGGCCTCAATTGGCTATTGACAGGTCAGCGGGTACACAGCTGATTTTGCTGAGCCCTTGCCTACCTGAAAATTTAAATGGGGCACAGTGACATCAGGCATTCTACCCGATGTCACCACATGTCATTTTACGTGTCGGCAAGCGGACCCTGCCTCCCATTCGCCAACAGCAAAATCCTGGCCATATACTTTAAACAGACACCAGACATAGCACATTTGACCTTACAAATTCAAAATGAGGTCCCTTACAATTTGGTTCCTTTGCAGACACAGTTGTAGGCTTACAGGCTACAAGCTGGTTAGATCTGCCTCTGACTTACACATACAAACTCCTTTCTGTTTATGCCTAGCTTTTCCTTTGAATGTAAATTTTCCATGGTAACCTAGGCTTTTAATGTTACATCTTCTAACAATAACATTTTCATCCCACTAATTTCATTAGTAAGAAAAATACATTGCTTGGCGTCTCCCAGCTAAGTGCAAGATTTTACTCCCACTCTTGAATGCTTTATTCAACAAATGCAAAATTACACTTTACCTTCTACTCTCCTTGCTGTTTACCCAATTAACATCTCAAACTACTATACATCAAAACACCCAGACAAGCTGGCTTTAATCCAATTAAGACACACACATAGACACAGACCCCACTACAATTCCAATTTAAAAATAATTTCCAATAACATTAGAGACATTAATATCTCTTCATGACATTAAAATGTCAGATTAAAACTCCTTCCCTCCTTCTGCCTTTGTTAGATCTGCACCATCTTTGATGCAGGCAGCTGCCTGAGACATCGTTGATTTTTGACGTCACGGACACTGAAAGCACATTTGTGGGTGGTGCACCCTCTGCAGTAGCAGTAACACCAAAATCAACCTGCGATTTTCCAAAATTCTTTAGATTCTAGAATGGCCCCTGTTAGCAAATGTAATACTGCTATTCAAGAAAGGATGGAAAGAAAAAGCAGGGGACTACAGACCAGTTAACCTGACATTTGTCATTGAATAAATGCTGGAATGTATTCTAAAGGAAGTTTTACCAATATATTTAGAAAATCGTAGTATGATTGAACAAAGTCAGCATGATTTTATGAAAAGGACATTATGTTTGATTAATTTGTTTGAGTTTTCTGAGGGTGTAAATAGTAGCGTAGCTAAAAGGGAACCAGTAGATGTAATATACTTGGATTTCCAAAAGGCATTTAGATATGGTGCCACCCCAAAGGTTAATAGACATGATAAGGTCTCATGGAATTAAGGATAATGTATTAGCATGGATTCAGGATTAGTTAGTGGACAGGAAGCAGAGAGTGGGGATATATTGGCTTGTTTCAAGTTGACAGACTGTATGTTCTAGAGTGCTGTAAAGATCAGTACTGAAACCTTAGCTATTTACAATCTATATTAATGGCTTAGATGAAGAGCAGACAGCAATGTATCTAAATTTGTTGGCAACACAGTTAGGTAGGAATGTAACTTGTGAGGAGGACACAAAGGAGCTGAAAAGAGATATGGGCAGTTTAAGCGAGTGGAGAAAGGTGAGGTTATTCATTTTGATCATAAGAATAGAAAAACAGATTATTTTTTAAAAGGTACGAAGCTTTTAACTGTCGATTTTCAGAGGGACTTGGGTTTACTCATACAAGGAACAGAGAAAGTTAATGTGAAAGCACAATTATGAAGGCAAATGAAATGTTGGCTATTATTGCAAGGAGATTAGACTACAAGAATAAGGAGGTCTTGCTACAATTGTTTAGGATTTTGGTGACATTGAGAGGCTGTTTCCCCTGGCTGTGGAATCTAGAACATGGGGCCACAGTCTTGGATAAGGGGTTGATCATTTAGGACTTTGATGAGGAGAAATATTTTCAATCAAAGGATTGTGAACCATTGGAATTGTCAACTACAGGGGATTCTGGAATTTCCATTGTACAGGATATTCAAGACTAAGATTGACAGTTTGTGATCTCTTGGAAGTGGGCAGGAAAATAGAATTGAGATAGAAGATCAGCCATGATTATATTGAATGGCAGTCCAGGTATGAGGGGCCAAATGGCCCACTCCTGCTCTTATATCTTAAGTTCTTATGCTTCTTTTGAGACAAGGAGAATAAAGGATCTGCGGTCATCCATTCACTATTTACAAACCCTTCCATTTACAGCCTGGCTTTGGCAATGACGGTTTCACTTTCTTGTGCTTTTTTCTTTTAAGGCATGCCATAGTTGCAACCTGGGGCTTTCAGAACAAGAAGCTTTTAATTCCATAGGTTGATTAAATAGCCCTCTCACTTTGAGGTGCATTTCAGTTACTCACCTTGGTGACATTTTTGTCACTGAATTTTTTTGGACCCCCTTAACTGTATGCTAGGTAGAGAACACCCCACTGACTTGCTAGGACACCATTTCCCATGCACAGTTCTAAAGCCTGCTGAGCCAAAGATTGCCAATCATGATCGCAAAGTGTGCTTGCTTGCCTGCCACCAGGGCATCTATTCTTCAAGCAATTCAGCAGTCATATTCACATTTATTTGACCAATATATTCAGGCACATAAACAAACATCCTGCCTGCACAGGGGATATTTTCAGTAGTCTGTGGAGGGTACAAGCCAGAAGAAAGACTAGCTGGCTTCCGCTACTTTTTACTATTATTAGTGCAATGGGCAGACTGCACGCAAAGAAGAGAAATGAGCTTGATGTAACTTGTGAAAGGCATGTAAATCCTTTATGAAATAACAAATGCCTGTTAGCCTTGAAGCAGTTTGATATGAAGCGGTCCGCTATAGATTTCAAGGCAACAGTAAATCAGTCCAACAGTGGAATGATTGTCACTGAAGCATTCTTTTGTACTGGAACTCGAATAGCTATTTTAACTACTTTTAAATAACTAAACTGAACTCATATTATGTTATAGTTTAGTGGTAGTAATGAACCCAAAAGACAAAGGTTAAATTTTAATGTATTTCCACTAGCCGGTGGTGTGAGAATGACAATTTCTTTAGAGTTTAGCTTTGAAAATGCCTTTAAAGGTCAATATTTCCAGTAGCTACAAAGCCAGATGCGAAATGGATTTTCTAATTACTACTGGGAAATTGTCTCGTTGTCATCAAAGCACATGTGCCATATAGTTACATTTAGGAACACAATATTGCATAGCAGGTTGTGTCCTAACAGGAGACCATGTGGAGTGAGGTATGTTAACTATTATATATTTATAAGTACCACAGTACCATGTTATGTTTTGCATTTACTAAGTGAGTAAACACGGGTGCCTCGATGACAGATTATTTATTGATAGTAGTGGGGAATTTTAATTGCTCTGTTGTGGAGAGGAGAGGGTAAGCCTCAACAGTGTTTTTGTATCAATTTCTTCTTCGTTTTAGCACTAGAGGAACTCAGAAATAGCAAGTATTTATTTTAAATGTATAATGTTAATACTCTCAGAACTGTGTTGTCAAATCTTAGACTGTCAGCATTTAAAATCTATGTCTTTGACCAAGCTTTTGGACACCTGTCCTGATATCGCTTTCTGTCATTGCCTTGGGACATTTTGGTAGGTTAAAGTCCCTGTAAAAATCAAACTTCTGTTGCTGTTGTGGCAGCTGGAGAGGGAGCATGAAGTCTATTGACTTGGTAAAATATGAAATCCAAGCCAGAATAGGTCAGATTTTCAGCAACCTCGAGGGACTTGACAAACTGACCAACAAACAGCCTCCAAACCAACAGCTGAACTCTAACCAAAAAGTGAATTAACTGAAATCCAGTAACCTCTCTGCCAGAAAACTGCCAAATAAAGTCAACATCCCTTAATCGATATGAAGTCAAATTCCCTCCTTGGTTTTCCCACCTCATTAGAACTGGCATAGTTAAACAGCCTATTACAATGCTATGCCAATAGGTGAAATGTGATATATTTGCCTCCATGGGCAGTATTTTCCTCCCTGCCTGTGGGGCTGTGCGGGATTGGGTTCCCGATCGGCACCCAGAGTTGGGGGCGCGCCGCCATTTTACGTAGGCGGGCCAATTAAGGCCCGCCCAGCGTGACGTGCACCTGGAAGCGCTATGCACTCCCTGTGTGGGCACGGGGTGTGGGGTGGGGATTCTTTGAGCCGGGAATGTGCTATGCGCAAAAAAGCGCACAGATCTCCCTGAGGCAATGTGCTGCCTCAGGGATACCGGCTAAAATTTGAAAAACAGATTAAAGAATAGGAAAAATTTCACTGACACGTCCCCCCCATGTGACACTGTCACATGAGCTGGGACATGTCCGTAATTTTCATTTGAAGGGTATGTTAAGATTTTAAAACCCTTATGAAACCTCAT
Source organism: Carcharodon carcharias (assembly GCF_017639515.1). Classification (NCBI taxonomy): domain Eukaryota; kingdom Metazoa; phylum Chordata; class Chondrichthyes; order Lamniformes; family Lamnidae; genus Carcharodon; species Carcharodon carcharias. Next base: position 39,855,563 of record NC_054480.1, on the reverse strand, counting down.
TCCACCTGTGGATGAGTTCTCATTTTTTTTCTGAAGGTCAACCTTAAGGTTGAACGGGCAGGTCCATTAAGTGTTTTAAGTGCCTCACTAATGGCCTTAAGTGTCTGTTGTTAGGTCAGCGGGTGTGCAGCTGATTCGGCTGTGTAACCGCCGACCTGAAAACTTGAAAAGCTAAATGACGTGGGGTGATGCTCAATGTCACCCCACATCATTTTACAGGGCGGGCCCGCCCCCACTTGCCGAACAGAAAATGCTGCCCCATGTGTACTTTAATGATTCTTGATGCAAGGGACACTGTGCTTTCCTGGTATATAGGGCTGAATTTTGCCGTCGGCGAGTAGGGGGCGGGGCCCGCTCGCCGATGAGCAAAGTGATGCTGGATGATGTCAGGGGGAACCCCTGACGTCATCCCGCCCCATTTAAATCTTCAGGAAGGCAGGCGGACAGCGAAAACTGCTGCGGGCCCGCCGACTGTCAATGGCCAATTGAGGCCATTGACAGGATCAATTAAACAATTAAAGGACCTGCCCGTCCAACCTTAAGGTTGGCGGGCAGGCCAGGAGCCCTGGCGGGGAATTGATAAAACATGAAACCTCATCCACCGGCGAGATAAGATTTCATGTTGGGATTTTAAAAGTTTAATAAAGTTTTGGTGAAATTTATTGACATGTCCCATCTTGTGTGACATTGTCACATGAGGGGGACATGTTAAGGATTTTTCTTTTCTATTTTTAATGTTTACACAACTTTCAGCGCTCTCCCTGAGGCTGCACTTAGCCTCAGGGAGATGTGCGCTCTTTCGTGCGCATGTGCAAAAGATCGCACTCTCACATTTGGGGAATCCTCCCCTCCCCTCCCTCCCCCCACCCACACAGAAAGTGCATGGTGCTTCCCATCGGACGTCACGCTGGGCGGGCCTTAATTGGCCCGTCCACATAAAATGGCGGTGGGTCCCGCTTCTCCAGCGGGGATTGGCTTCCCGGCCACCAGAGATTCGGTCGGGCCCACCCACCCGGCAGGCAGAAAATTCTGCCCATAACATTGATAATGACATTAGTCTCAAAAGTGGGCCAGTTTCTTTTGAAGCCATTTTCCCTTTCTTCTGTCTATTATATCCTGTGTCATGCCCAGTACTAGCTCATATACTGAACTTCAAACTAATTTTATATGTTAAAAAGACTGGACAAAAAGGGTGGAAAAGATAGCCGGCCAAGGCCACTTGACTTCTTTTGTGGATTAGAACCACTCCTTTGTCTCAAGAGGGAACTAAAGAACATTCCAGACCGATGTGGTCAATGTGCTCCTCTGAACCTAATCAAAGGGTAATTATCTGATTTGCAAGGGTTGTTTTAAAACAAAGACACTGTCTGTCTCAAACCCTCAGAGGTGTTAACCCACAACACAGGGTGTAGAATTAACATGAACACATATCTTAATGGAAAAGACCTTGAACTTGTGAAAAGTCACATGGAGAAAGCCATGTTTTCTTTGTCTGTTTAGAAGATGAGCAATGCAAACAGTTCCACCAAAGCATCAGAAGCATCAGTTCAGCCAGTCTATGAACCAGATTCAGAAACAAGCTGGGAGACATCAGGCAGCCAGAATATGTAACCTGTTCAACCAACCTCCTAGCGATTAGACTACAAGAAGCCTCACAACCTAGACTACAAGACCCTCACTCTAACTTTAAATCATTGAATCCATTCAAAAGACCAGAGGCCTACCACATGGGAGACCAGAAATTGTAAACCAAAGACTAAGGCCGGGATTTTCTGGCCCCACCATGGCAGGACCCACTGCAGGAGATACGGCAGCCCAGCAAAAAGTCCATTGACTTTCAGTGGGACTGGACAATCCTGGCAGCAGGTGGGGCTGGAAAATGCCAAGCTAAGATAACTGGTAATCTGTAAAAGTGCATGACCTTTATCTGTATCTAATTTTTGTGTATAGAGAATGAGTGTGTCCGATGGTGAGTTTAATTCCAGGAGTCTGAGAATAAATAATCTTATTTATTTTTAAACTCACAAAAGCTTGCTACTGAACTATTTAATTGGGATGCACACTCAGACGGGATAAGAAAAGGCGCACCTCTTTCCGTACAAAAGATACTGATCATGGGAAGCAAGAGAGCACATGCATTCTATCTGTGACATCTGTGTTTAATGGCATGCAGAGGTATAACTGACAAGAGACTCGTTCCTTACATGTCTTTTCTATATTATCGTTATCACAATATGTTGCTTGATGCTACAGATATGATGTGTGAAAGCCTGACTACCTTTAATTGCTCATAATTTGGCCCTTTACCTGGGGCTTTGAATGCTCTTATCAACATTAGATACCAGGAGTACACAGATGCCCATTATATCCAGAGCACTTAAAGTACAAGTGGAGGCAAAAGCATTCCATGATGCATTCCCATAATTGTCATAGAAGAATGGCTGTTTGAAAGCATCCCAATCAAATTATGCAATTTTACATGACAGAAGAGAGGTCCAGTGTGATCAATAGCCAACAAATGTCCGACTGCTGCACTAACCTGTAAGGGCACCTGTACAGGTCTATTAAAATTAGCAGCAGTCAATTGCAACCTTCACACTGGCACCACCTCTTTCCAGGCATACTGTAATATTAACCCAAGGAGACAGGCTATGGACTGGCAAATGGGGTCATTTTCCTCACAATTAGCACCTCCACTTCAGTGCCAATCAATTGTGCGATTGGGTGCAGTCACTGTTCTATAGATTCAGACCTATATTTAGGTTTTCATTTTCTTTCTTTGTTTTTGTCACTTTTAGTATTGTCCCATTTAAACAAAAACTTTTAATGTGTAAAAATTTGAGGTGTTTTTATCCTGCTCAAAGGACATAACAGATTTTTGTTGCTCTATTCTGCCACTTTCCCTCTAACTGTTTACACTCATTTGAAATTTTAGTGCTGCAGAATTTCCTATTTACTGTGGCCCCTGCATACTTGTGTCCATATTTGTGGCTGGAGCGACGAATGATTATTATTATGTTTTTATTCATTCACGGTATGTGGGCTTTGTTGGTTGGGCCAGCATTTATTGCCCATCCCTAGTTGCCCTTGAGAAGGTGGTGGTGAGCTGCCTTCTTGAACCACTGCAGTCCCTGTGTAGGTACACCTACAGTGCAGTTCGGAAGAGAGTTCCAGGATTTTGACCCAGCGACAGTGAAGGAACGGCGATATATTCCCAAATCAGGATGGTGAATAACTTGGAAGGGAACTTCCAGGTGTTGGTGTTCCCATCTATCTGCTGCCCCTGTTCTTCTGGATGGTAGTGATCGGGGGTTTGAAAGGTGCTGTTGAAGGAGCCTTGGTGAATTCCTGCAATGCATCTTGTAGGTGTTACACACTGCTGCTACTGTGCGTCAGCAGTGGAGGGAGTGAATGTTTGTGGATATGGTGCCAATCAAGCGGGCTGCTTTTTCCTGGACAGTGTCAAGCTTCTTGTGTGTTGTGGGAGCTGCACTCATCCAGCTCATACAAACAGAATGATCCTGAAAAATTATGTGTGATTGTCATGTTACCATCATGTTAAGATCTGTACCATTTAATTATTTAGAACTGACTTATAGAAATACACAAATATCAGATCCACACTAGTGAAGCATTCTATAGCTTGAATATCATGGGTCAATATCTTTGTAGTCAACTTGAACTGATAATATTAGAAATGAAAATTAATGAACAATCACCTACAAATGCTGAGTTTAGAATATGAAAATTCAAAGAAATTGCACACATACAATGGAACTTGTTCAGAGCCCAAACTACAGTGCAACTAAACAACATCAGCTACAAAAGAATTTTAGGCACAGACTGCTCCAGGCTCTTAATCTCTCTTTCCAATGTTTGACTTTGCCTCTTTTGAACTTAGAAATAACTGTGTCTGGTATTATTGTGTGATTTTTAATGTGCTTTCAGGAAACCTTAGAGAAAGCATTAATCTTCTTCATAAAATGGCTGATACTGTCATTGAAATAGTGAACAGTGAAAATTGATATGCATGCATTAAGCATTTGCACAATAATATCACATAGTAATTTTTAGGATTTTATTTCCATTACCTTGGCAATGGAGCCATGAGTCACACTCTCAAGCAGAGTTTGTGGCAGTTCCAATTGACTAGCATTATTTTTAATCACATCCTGTCATTACAAAATGAGGTTGATGAATTAACAGTAAATGTAAAGAATATTAAGTGCATTTAATATTGCAAACAATTGTCTGTAGCGGAACTATTTTGCTTAACAGTCTTCAGAGAGTGTGGCTGCTTCTCACCTGGCTGGACTGGAATACAATTTCACTTTTTTGTTGTTTTCAATCTCTGTTTCAGAACATTTGTTCTGTTTTATGAAACATCTGCATAGTCTGTATATATTTCCTTCTCTCTTAAAACCTCATTATAATGCCCAGCCTAATGCATTGTCAAAGCAATTATTCCGGAACTTGGGCCCCAAGGAGACATTAAAACTGCAGTGATGCTATTGTAGGAATGTAGAAAGAGTGAAAAAAAAAATCTGACTTCTAGGCCGGAATTTTCTGTCCCCATTAGCGTTGGGTGCCATGGCTGGCGTGAGCAGACAATATGGCTGGAAGGCCAAAAATCGGTTTCACGGTGTTGTGAAACCAGTTTGCAATCATCCGCTCCAGCCGTCAATGGTGGGCCTTGTTTCCCGCCGCTGGATGTCGGGAGCGTCATTTCAATTCTTCTGCATATAATTATAATCCGTGCCCGCCGGAATCATGCCCCCACGCTGGATCATCCAGATGCTTACGTGTTTCACAGCTGTACATAAGCAACGTGCACTTGCCAAGCTGCACTTCACTCAGCACTTTGAGGTCTGTTTTCCTACCTTGCTTTGGGCAGCACTTGCAGTCATCAGCACCAGGCTTCACAGACAGCGCCACATCACTTTCAGGGGGGCTCACAGGCAGGTCTGCACCTACCAGTAAGGTGGAGGGGGCTTTTTAACAGCTGAAGGACTATGGCTTATTTGGGGAAGAAGGGAGAAGAGGCTGCAGGGCAAAGGCTATACTGGGGAAGGGGGGGTATCCCAGGGTGTGTAAGGGGGCACATGTTGATCTGTGCAAGAGGCCTCAAGATGGTGAGGCTGAGGGGTCAGTCTCCAGAGGAGATGAGGCCAGATGGAGATGTGAGGATGTGTGTGAGAGACTGAGTGATGATGTCCCTTGAGCTGGCAGTGAGTGAGATGCCAGTGAATGTGTGAAGGCCTCGTTAGTATGTGAGTTTAGAGTGATGAGATGTTTGCCTTACCCTGGCAGCATGGATGAGATCATTCATCCTCTTTCTGCACTGGATGGCGAACATCTTCTGTGCAGCATTGGCACTGACCACCACTACCACCTCCCAAGCCAGAGTGGTGAGATTACTGGACCTCCTGCAGCCAGAGCTGGGGTGAAGGACATCACGGCAGCCTCCAAAAGGCATTCTAGTGATGGATCACTGAACTCTTCTTAGCTTTCAGGGCCCTGTCTTCACTGGAGCAGTCCTGGGCTGCAAACATTGAGAACTGTGTGTGCGGCTGCAGTTTAGATATGGCACTCGGAGTGAGGAAATGGTGAGGTAATGGCTTGGTGGGCAATTCAGAGACTACCTGCCAGCGAGATGGCGTGTTTCCTGTGGCTGCATAATTAATGAGTTGGGAAGCGGAAGATATGGCGTGAAAAGCTGCCACAGCGGCTGACGGGTAACATGTCCTTTTTCCTGTCCGCTACTGCACCTGCTACTGCTAGTGCAAATCTGGGGCGATTTTGCCCCTGAACACACTCAGTGACACTTATCATTTGCTGGAGGTTGCAAACTGGAACCGCAGAACCCTGATGCCACTGTAAATAAGTTTGGATCTGAAAACCTTCTTTCCCATTGCAGGAAATCTTATAACAATTATGTTATGGTGCTAAAACATAACAAGCCTTAACTGGACAGGAGAAGTCATAATACGTTTGGAAGAGTCAGTGTAAATCAACTCTACAAGCTTGCAGTGAACCTGAAGGTGATGTGCTCTTAGCTCACTGTGTGCCGCATAAAAACTCTTGAAGGGCTAGTCTCAGAACAGTACTCAGGTGTCAGCCTTGGCTCTGTAGTCATAATTTCATTTTTGTGTCGGAAGTTCATGGATTTAGGCCCACTCCAGAGACCTGGTTACATAATATAGGCAGGAACCTTAGTGCAATACTGAAAGAGCTCTGCTCTGTTGATGATGCTGCCTTTCAGATAATATATTAAAATAATGCCCAATTTGTCTTCTCAGGTCAACGTAAAATACCCAATAACACTATTTTAAGAGTCAATGAGCTCACTCGGTGTCGACATCAACCAACACTTTATAAAAAAAAGTCATTCGATCATTTATTTCATTATTGTTTCCAGAACCTTACTTTATGAGAATTAGATGCCACATTGCCTACATTAGACAACAGTGGTTATACTTCAGAAGTACTTCATGGAGTCAAAGATGTCCAGTCAGGAGAGATAAAGGGTGAGACGAAGCAGGGGTAGTAAGGATAGTGAAGAAGCAAAAGGGAAGGGGTGTAATTTTTTTATATTGGTGCTGTGCAGATTGGAGTGCTGCTCAGGTGTTTCATTTTCATTAAGGACTCGTCCCCTAATTTACATCTTTTGCACAGCTTCTGGTGCCCATGATGTCATCCATTATGATGCCATTGGTGTCTCAGCCAAATTGCAAACCTCAGGCCTTCACACTGTTAGGATCAGAAAAGGCTAACTGTTTATAGCAAGGCCAGACTGGAGTGAAGCAACACATTCCCGATGCAACAGAGCAGGTGAGATTACTGTATTGGTATTCTCAGAGTATAGTGGTGACATAATATTCACTTCTTCCCCTATATGATGACTTCACATGAAAGTGTCATTCCAGAGTCACTTCTAATAATACACTGAATGAGCCTCTGCCATTGGAATATCAGATTCATATTGTAATTGAAACCTCAATGTTGGTGAAGCCCCGACTACTTAATGCACACACTGCACTTATATTGTAATTGGCAACTCCATTTATAAGAAACATAACAAAAGCAAAGAACAGGAAAATACTAGCTGGACCACTAAGACTGTCTCAAACTGTTGTGGTGCAACTTATATAAATCATGAACCCCCCCGCCCCAGCAGCAAACTCTGTTTATATCAACCAGTTTATAACGTAGGGAAAAAGTATAACAATAGGAAATTCCTCATTTCATTAAAAGTGATCAAATAGGCTTCAAAAGACAACCTCCCAACACCCCACCTCTCATTTGTGTATATTGATGCAGTCAAAGTCACTGCTGAATGTTTGCTGCAAATCTGCTTTCACTGCACGAGGTAGCAACTCTCAAAAGAAATACCACCTGATATCAAACTTTTTTTTACATCTAAGTGACTAATACTCATGTTCCCCGCTTCTCCCTAACTTATCAATCTCAAATAGCCTATCCACGTGGACTGAATCTATTTCATTATTTTAAAGACATCACTCAAACCTCCTCAAAATCTGTGTTTTCCTGGTTAAAAAACGCAAGCTCTCTAAGCCTACTATGGTAAATAAGAGCCTTAAAATTATGTATCGATCTAGTGGCTGTCCTCTGAAACTTTTCCAAGGCTTCTGTGTGAGGGAAAGAAAACTGGATGCAATGGGGATAATTTTCACCTTCACTTTTTAGGCAATAAACTGGAGCATATCACTTGCCTATGATAGAAACTGAATGGTGTTCATTTCAGCTGCGTTCAATAACAGGCAGATGATTTACTCTGCCATTTTGCCATCTAAGCAGTGAATATGAAAATTAGCCCCAGTTTTCTAAGTGAGGCCTAACCAATGTTTTATGTAAGGACAATGTAGCAATTTGTGTTTTGCATTTATTCATCCTCGCAATATACTCTAGCATTCCATTTACCTTTGTTAGTCCCCTTGTGACACTGGTCATTGACCTTCAGAGATACATGTACTTCAACACCCAGGTCCTGCACAACATCGATACAAGTTAGCAAAATATTGTGGATGCTGGAAATTTGAAATAAAAAAAGAAAATGCTGTAAGTACTCAGCAGGTCAGATAGCATCTGTGGTAAGACAAACAGAGTTAACCCTTCAGGTCAACGACCTTCAATGAAAGGTCATTGACCTGAGAGTATTTCCAGCATTTTCTGATTTTAGCCCTACTCAACAGCCTTAAGCCTGCACCCTCTTTGGTGTTCACATGCTTGATGTTAACCTTAAACATGTGCATAACAGCACATTTACCTATAATAAATGGCACCCACCAGATGCAGGTTCATTTTCTCACCATATCTAGAACTGTCTGTAATCTATTTTTCTTATCACAGGTCATAATACTCATAAATCTTTTCACCATTATAAACTTGCACATGGTTCCCCAGAAATCTTCATGGTGATCATTGACCTGTTTGATATCCTATATGTCAGAATGGGAGAAAATAACCACCCTGCACACCCCTCTTCTGTGTTTTATGATACCCTTACCTCCTCTTCTGCTTTGATGTCCAGTGCCTTCTCTGTAAAATTCTGTAAGCCCTCAGCTGTGTTGGCTCAGCCACTTAGGGAATTCCACAACCTCCCAGCAACAGCTGAGTTCCTGGTCATGACTCACGTTAATAAAGTGACTTCTCAGCTTTTCTAGTAAAAGCAGAGATAGAGCTTAAATTTCCCAAGCCCACTAAGGAAATAGAGGAAGGGATAAAGTCATTTGCTGCTGTGGCAGGGGCTGACCAGCCATTATACAGCCCGCCTGATTTTCCTTTAAAGGAAAATCCATCAGTGTGTACGACAGATGGCTGCTCCACCACGGCCCAGCAGTGAAAATTAAAAGCTACTACCTGGAGTCAATACTAAGTGCAGTCTGCAAATAAGGTGAGAGTTAGAAGTCAGGGAATAATTAGACCAGTTTAAGCAAATGTAATTCAGTCCCCATTTTTAAGCCATGCATGTCATTTTTAATAGTTATATTATAATTTCCCATATTCACATTTCCAATGCAAGTTGCCAATGTAACTTTGTTATTACACCCTCCTGCCAGGATGATGCTCCAGCATCTCCACTGGGTGGAGGTTATAATTACAGCTTAATAAGTTTCCACTGGTAGTTTCCATTATAAATAAGAATGCCGGAACTTATAATGGAAAAAAATCACAGGAAGTACACATAGATGCAGGTTATAATATATAAGGGGGGTGAGAAATTCATTGAAAATAGATTGAAATGCAAGGAAACATTTGATTAAATCACATTTCTGGTGGGAAGCCTTGCCCACCAGAAGCTCACATCATAACACTGAATGGGAAGTTTATGAGCAGGGTTCCTATTGATTCCTGTTATTCACTCCAAGGAAAAAAAGGTGCTCTGGCGACAGTGCAAATTCAGGACCCTGACCCTGTAAGGTTTATATAAGCAATTGCTCTCTGCAGCATACATGCTGGATCACAGCAATGATTTTGACTATTAGCTTGCTTGCTTTCAGAGGGCTGCTAAAAATCTACGTCCCACCAAGAAAATGAGATTTAATGTCTTTAATCTCAATGGACATAGAGTAGCTCAAGATTAATGAAGAAAATTTATTACATATCTTACAGAATTCTGCAAGCTTTGGCACAGTACAATTGTGTGGGAAGATTTTGTGCTTATAGATGAGCATTGGCAGAGGACCAGATATAGCATAGTTTTCCACAACTGATTTTTTATTACATGCTACTACCAATCTAACAGACAGGAGAATACAACAGAAACAGTTCTTTGTTAAAAGGCAGTCTTGTATTGATGGTATAGCTGCATAATGTCACAGGATTCATGCCTTCTCCCCTTTTCTTTGCAAAACAGAACACACAGATGATGACAACCATCTTGCCTGGGTGATTGAGCAATTAAACCCGTCCCAATTATTAAATTGCTCTCAAACCACCCACAATTTTTATGCAGGCTTCTAGGTGAATGGCTAAGCCATCAGGCCAAAGCTATTGAGGCCCTTCTTTAAATAGATGAGGCAGATTTGGACCTGTGAATCCATGTCTCCTGACTGCAGTGGGATGTGTTTACATTTACATGCAATTTGAATTCACTTTCCTATTTCTGCAGTGAGAATTCTGCATCCGCGCACTAGTTTCTAGGAAATGTGGGTCAAGCTTAAATGGGGTATAGAGCTGGCAAAGGGTCGTCACTCCTATTTTGTTTTTCCAAATTCCTTGGATTTGGCACACACAGAAGTTAGGCAGAGAAAATCAGGTCTCACACAAACAATAATTCGATGCCTTTTCCAATGGTTTTCACAAAGGATCAGCAAAGCTCTGGGTTCTAGCTCTGGATTGTTTTGATGAGCTGAACACGGCAGGGTGATAGTTTGGCTGTACAATAGTTCCTGAGTATCCTTAGGGCAGGCAGGGGAAAAATCATGCAGGTTCCTATTCCGCATCAATATCTAGAGATGGAAATTGCATATGTGGTCATTATTGAGGCAGGACTTGTCTTTATCATTGCATAGCGGGCTACCATTGACAGTCATTCACAGGAATGAAGGACTGACTTTTATGCTTTGGGCAGGAAGCAGGAGTTGTGACCATTTCCAGGTCCCGAATCCACCCCTGGGTTTTGACCAGGATGCCCTCTTAATTGATATGAAGATAGGTTCCCTGTCCAATTAAAGGCTGTGGCTGGGCTCTCAAAGCTGAAGGGCCAATCGGAGACCTTCCAGCTTGACAGGAGCAGCAGACTGCATAGAGGGTGAATAATTGAGAGGGTGCTTCAAGATGAAGGCACTGTCTCACCAACTTTTAAAAAATACTTTCAATAAATAACAGATTCAGCAGCCAGGCTACCACAATGTGAAGGGACAGGGAGATTGTGGGGAGCAATCTTTGGCAGGGAGGGCCTAGAGGCCTCTTGTCTCGGTGGCACTCTCCAACCTGTCACTGGTGCATGCCTCCAGGCAGTTAAACTGCCCCCGTTACATCGGAAACTGAGGGAAATTTCCTGTGAGCCTCTTTTAGCTGCTCTTAACAAGGCTCTAAATGAGCCTAATAGGCTGCCTGCCTCACAGGAGAAGGCAGCTGTGCATGCCCTGAACATGCATTGGAAAAATATCTGGTGCCGGGGATGATATCAGGAGATTGGCATGCCACCGATGCCAGTATTTTTGAGCCTTGTTAACCTTTGTTCCTGAGCTCAGACAGGCCCAAGAATTCAACCCAAAGAGTAGCCAAGTGGGGAGATACCAGAAAGCTGTCAGAGTCCATGAGGGTAGGCCTTAACTTTGTGCAATTCTGTAAAATGTGATAGCAAGTCAGCAGCCCATTTTATATCTCTCTAGATTCTGTTTTTGTTTTTAACCACAATACAATCTGTGTCTTGCTCATCATATTTCCCTTTCGTTGGCTGCCTATGCATGTTCTTCAACTGGAAACCTAAATGTTTGTCTGCAGAAGGACTTATAAATGTAACCATCAGTGTCTAGAAATTTTTGCACAATTATCCTGATTTTGGACATAATTTAAACTGAGATCAAAGCAATTGATAACATATAAATGATAGAAAAGCTATTTACTCTGGGCTGAATTTTAACTTAAATGGCAGATTTAGGTCAGGTGGGAGGGTTAAAGCATTAGGAATCTGTTTCCTGAATCAAACCCACCACCAACATGCCCATTTCCAGCTTTAACTGAAATCAGGAAGTGGGTAGGCAGCCAATCCCCTCCAAGGAGGTGAATGAAAGGAGCCTCATTTTCGTGCAAGTTTTGAACTTTAACTGCTGTCAGCGGGGTTTCCGCAGGGTTGGGAAGCCTGGCAGCTTCCTCAAGGTGAGGACTTGAGAGGTTCAAGGGGTAAGTACCTTCATATTATTGCCTGGATCCAGGTGCCTGACTGAGGAGCCTTCGCGATCAGACATTAATTACTCCCTCCTCCCCACTAGGCTGTGATCCTACCAAAAGGCCTCCACCCTATCTCACTCCTCCACAACCACCACCAAGCTCTGACCCCTTATCAATTTTCCACCTGAGTTATCACCTACACCGCCCCCCCTCCCCCACCATCTGCACAGGCCCAGGCTCCTGAAACATCCCCCAGGATCAGCAGACTCCTCATTGTCACCCCGCCCCAGCCCCACCTCTGATCGTTCCCCTGGTTGTCCCTACCCCTTGCCAATAGATGCACCCCCTGTCCCACCTCCCCCCCCCACCACCATTTCAGCTATTCACTCCCACCATCCCACCCTAAATTGACCCTTAGTATGTCCTCAGTGTGGACTTAACAGCTGCTGCGGCCTTCAGCGACCAACTCCCCTCTGCTACCCCACACTGCTCACCCAATGGAAGCCCAGCTGTTAGTCAGGCTGGACCTCCAGGTGTGGTGGAAAAACTGATCTGTGACATCAGAGACACACTGAGGAGTTAAAGTTCCACAAGGTGTGGAGGAAACCTTGAATTGTGCACCCCGCCCCCAACAACTAACTAACCCCACTAATCCATTCCCTGCGGGTCTATCCATAAGTGTGTTATGAAGCAGCTTGTTTCTTGACTGAGTTACCGACAGCAGGAATGATGAACACAGCACATTACATCGTGAACCTGTTTCTGCATGCTTAATAACAACTTGAAGAGAGTGATGATAAATATTCCAGCAAATAAGTGGTGAAAGAGTACATCACAAAATTGATGTGGTGTTCAAGCATTTGACAGGAAGCTCCTGCACTTTTCTGGGTTAGGCTATTATTATGCAGCAAATTGCTCTCACTTCCTGCGCAGTACTCTGAAATACTAACAACAGATTCACATCTAAAAATTGTGGAACTCCTGGGCATGTCCTTGAACCACCATCAACAGTTATTATCAATGGCAAGATCTTTATTACACAGCAGTACTAATTAGGCTGATCAGGGATACACTGACTGAGTGGTAGCCAAAGGATATGAAGTCAGCAGTGGGTTGCCCTCCTGCTGTGATAAGTAACCATAATTGCCTTTGGAACATTGCAGCAACTGGTGCAGTTAATCAATCTATGCGTGGAACCACATTGAAAAAAATTGCTGTTGCTGTATGGTTTATGGATTAATGTCAGAATGCAAATACATGAGAAGGGTATGTCTCAGTTTTGTCAGACATGTACACAGGATATTCTATCTGTATTGTTGACCTGGTAATCTTTAAACCAGTCTTTTGTGGCATTTCCAAGACTAATTTGTGCTATGTGATGCCTTTCAAAGTTTTAATCGCATCTATCATTATCAGCTACTTTATAAAAAATGTCTCTGATAGAAATTTGATTTATTTTTTAAAGCAGTGAGATTTACTCTGTTGTATCAGCTATTTAAAGTGTAAGTTACAGTTTCTACTGAATATAATTTGCCTGTTATTCTTGTTTAATCTATGTTGATTTTAGTTTGACGATTACAGTAAAAGTTTTAAAAAGTGAAATGTGTTCATCGTTCTTTTTTCTCTTGGGGCTCATTTGGGAAGTTTGATTCTTTCACAATCTCCACTTGGATCGGAACAATAGAGTCAATGTTTAAATCAATATTTGCACTGAGAAGTAATATTTATTTAAGTTAAAATATTATAACATGATTGTTCAAAAGATTTTTTTAAAATCCCAAATCATACACAATTCATTATACAAATATCAGAATGTCTATATTCTGTTATAATTTTCTGACCCATAAACAAGGGCTAAGTTTTCTAATTCAAAAACATATATTAATAATTTTAATTAAAAAACAGAAACCACTATCATAAAGATAATAAAAATTGATTTTATTTGGAAACAAATAATTTCTACAATCTGAAGGTTTTTAAAACTCAAATTTGGTCATCTTACTTTGACCTCTCGATTCAACTTATCTTCACTTCTGACCTTTTGCACCTTGGGGGAGTTCCACAAAGTGGACTTTTCTCTTCATCAATATTTGTTTTATATGGCAATGTATGTTAATCATAGGACCTCTTGAAAGTGTAAAATTGTACATTAACTGTAGTGCCAAAAACTTTCACTTTTCACAAACATTGCTCCCTACAACAGTAATCTTTTTCTGACATAATAATGCTGACAGCACTAACTGTGTCACCTCACTGAAAAGTAATTCTAGTATCTTCATAGAAGCAGATGTTTTCCACCACATGACATGACAAACTCAGTCTTTGGAAGCACTGCCCTTCTGAGAAGCCAAGGAAGCTGCACCTGCTTGTAAACTCAATTACACGGATAATATCTCCTACATCCTCAAACTCTTTGCTGTTTCTCCCCTCTGCTCATCATCCGCAGGCTTCTCCACATCAGGCTGTTACTGCCGTTGATGGTCATCATTCTGCTTGTCTGAGGTCTAATCTGAACAAGCCATGACACCACCATCCTGATCCTGAGCCTCAATACCTCAAAAGTGTGCAAATTAGTCTCTCAGTAGAAGTAATGTCGACAAACCCTTTCCCAGTGGGAAATAAGAAAACAGCTGTGAGCACTGAGCATTTGTTGATGTCCAGATGCTTGACTTTTAATGACTTCCGTGGATTGAAAATCTTGTCTTCATTTCAATGACGAGTTTCAGCAAGTCTGAGAAACGCATGTCTGTCCGTAAGCATTACCCAGACCTCCCTGTCGCTTGCTATTTCAACACTCCACCCTGCTCTCATGCCCACATGTCCGTCCTTGACCTGCTGCAATGTTCCAGTGAAGCTCAACGCAAGCTGGAGGAATAGCACCTCATCTTCCGAGTAGGCACTTTACAGCCTTCCGGACTGAATATTGAGTACAACAATTTTAGATCATGAGCTCTCTCCTCCATCCCCACCCCCTTTCCAATCCCCCCTTTTTTTCCAATAATTTATATAGATTTTTCTTTTCCCACCTATTTCCATTATTTTTAAATGTATTTCCATCCATTGTTTTATCTCTACCTTTTAGCCTATTTCGATCCCTTCCCCTCACCTCACCCCCACCAGGGCTATCTGTACCTTGCTCGTCCTGCTTTCTACCCTTAATGTCACCTATTAGCACATTTCTTAGCTAATATCACCACCGTCAACATCTCTTTGTCCTTTTATCTATGAGATCTTTTGGCAATCTCCACCTATCACTGGCCCTCTAGCCAGTTCTACTTGTCCCACCACCGCCCCCCCCCCGCCCCTTAAATGAGCTTGTATTTCACCTCTCTTCTATTTTTCCTTAGTTCTATTGAAGAGCTATACGGACTCGAAACTTTAACTGTGTTCCTCTCCGCAGATGCTGTCAGACCTGCTGAGTTGTTCCAGGTATTTTTATTTTTGTTTTTATATTTAACTTAAACCCCATTTCAAAATCTCGGGCAAAGCCCTTATTTAAATATTATAAGCAGTAATCTGCTTCTCTGGAGGAAATTACACATGCCCATTGAGACATATTTGAGTTAAACCCAGAAGTCAGCAAGTTAGAGCCAGCTTCCAGATACATGGATATTTCCACTGACTTTAACCACCCTCCTGAGCCAGCCATACACTTTTTACTGTTAAAATTCTTTCCTTATCTCTATAGATTATCTCAAAAGTATAAATAAAATTACATACATAAAGTCAATATTTAAATAGTTTGAATAAAGTATTAACAAATACATGTTACAAATATGTGCCTTGTGTAAATGCATAAATTTCATTGCTGTACTAAATGAGAATATGATTGTATCAGTTAAATAAAAGGCTTGAATTTATAAAGCACTTTTCACAACCTCAGGATATCACAATGTCAACTAAGTATTTCAGAAGATTAATGATTTTTGTAGTGTAAAAAACATGGCAGCCAATTTGCACACGCGATCCTGGAGGGAGTAATAATGGTCACATGAAATACCCTTATATTCCATCCAGCTCATTGATGTGGACATGTCAACTCTCACAAGCTTATTATGAGAGATGTGATTTCTGAGCATCACTCAAGATCTCGCACTGGGACTTTCAAACTCATGATTCTTTTTGCCTTTGCAGACACTTGTCTGCAAAGATCCCAAGGCTTTTCCCTAAATGTACCAGGTCAGTGGACAGTTAGCGCTGAGTTGTGGCTGACAGTGATCTGAAGGTAATTTCTACATCAGGACGAAGAATAAGCCTAACTTCAAACCAATTTTCAAGTGGGATTGGCAATCTGCCCAGTTAAGGCACAAGGACACTATGCCATCTTTCAGTGTACAATATGGACAATTCATAGAAAGTGATTAAACCTATCTAAAGTTTTACATTTTTAAAACCTGTGCAGATCCGATCACTAGGAGACTGGTCACTTACAGAAGATGATTAAAAGCGGTAAAACTGGTTTTAAATGTTGCAAAGTTTGAAACACATTTCATTCAATTTCTCTGAAATTGTTTATATTTTACCTTTACAGTTTATTTGGTAAGGGTTAAACACTAAATATTTTATTGGGCTGAAAATCACGCAGCCCTCACAGGAGAAGCTAATATAGAGCAAATAGCATTTTTAATTCAGGAGGCTTACAAGCTTCATTGACTTGTTTCTCCAGTTCAGTGTTTAACTAACTTGCTTGAGTCGTTTGATGAGGTAACAGACAAGGTTGATGAGGTTAATGCTGTTGATGTGGTAAAAGTGTTTGATAAAGTACCACGCAACAAACCAGTGAGCAAAGTTAGAACATATGGAATAAAAGGGACAGGAGCAAGATGGATACAAAATTGGCTAGGTGACAGAAAACAGAGAGTAGTGGTTAATGGTTGTTTTTTTGAACTGAAGGAAGGTTTATAGTGGAGTTCCAGGGATCGGTGTTAGGATCCCTTCTCTTCCTGATATATTAATGACCCAGACCTTGGTGTACAGGGCAGAATCAAAATTTGCAGGTGATGCAAAACTTGGAAGTATTGAGAACTGTGAGGAGGATAGTGAAGAACTTCAAAAGGACATAGACAGTTTGGTGGAATGGGCAGACAAGTAGCAGGTGAAATTTAATGCAGAGATGTGCAAAGTAATTCATTTTGGTAGAAAGAACTTGAAGAGACAATATAAAATAAAGGGTAGAATTCTAAAGGAGCAGAGGGACCTGGGTGTATATGTGCATTGAATGTGGCAGGACAAGTTAAGAGAGTGGTTATTAAACATACGGCATCCTAGGCTTTATCAATAGGGGTACAGAGCAGAGGGGAGGCAGTGGTGTAGTGGAATTGTCACTGGACTAGTACTTCAGAGCCCCAGTGTAATTCCCTGGGGGTCCAGGTTCAAATCCCATCCATGGCAGGTGATGAGATTTGAATTCAGTAAAGTATCTGGAATGCAAAGTCTAATGATGACCGTGAAATCGTTGTTGATTGTCATAAAAACCCATCGGGTTCACTAATGCCCTTTAGGGAAAGAAATCTGCTGGTCTACATGTGACTTCAGACCTACAGCAATGTGGTTACCTCTGAAATGTCCTAGCAAGCCACACCATTCTCAAGGAATGGGTAATAAATGCTGTCCCAGCCAGCAATGTGCACGTCCTATGAATGAATAAAAAAAACAGAGCAGCTATGTTAAATCTATGTAAAACACTGGGTTTGGTCTCAAGTGGAGTATTACATCCAGTTCTGGGAGTCACACTTTAGGAAGGAAGTGAAGGCCCATTTGGAGGGTGCAAAAAAAAATCATGAGAATAGTTCCAGGAATGAGGAATTTCTGTTACATAGATAGATTGCAGAAATTGTGACTGTTTTCTTTGGAGAAGAGAAGGGTCTGAGGAAATTTAATAGAGTTACTCAAAATCATGAGAGGTCTGGCGTGAGTATAGAGAGAAACTGTCCCCATTGGTGCAAGGATTGAAAACCAGAGGGCACAGAATTATGGTAATAGGCAAAAGAAGCAATGATGACATGAAGAAAAACTCTTTCACACAAGTGGCAAGGATTTGGAATTGCACTGCCTGTGAGTGTGGTAGAGGCAGGTTCAACTGAGGCTTTCAAAAGGCAATTGGACTATTGTCTGAAAAGGAAGAATGTTCAGGGCTACAGGGAGGGGAGTAGCACTAAGTGAATTGCTCTTTCAGAGAGCCAGCATAGGCACAATGGGCTGAATGGCCTTCTTCTATGCTGTAACCATTTCACGATGCTATGATTGTATAATATACACTGCTTCACTGAATCCACAGATTTATTAATATTACCTTGTAGAACTTTTAATTTGTTAAGTATTGCCTAGGTGTACATATTACCATGGCATTTTTCCTAGAGGGCAGTCTTCAGTTCCAACGCTGTTAACATTTGACAGGTGTTTACATGGAGATATGTTTTTCTTTCTGACAATTTTTTATCCGTCTTTTCAAGGTTTTTTTTGACTGGCTTGAGTTGTGTAAAATTTCTATTAGTCATGTCGGAAAAGATAAATTAAATTAAGTGGCGCTACTACAGGTGCAAATATAATGCAGACCAGAGGAGTTCCCTACCCAGTAAATAAAAGCAGACTTTTAGGTGAATGCTCAATTTGCCTTGTTTGTTCTAAGGACATCAGCATTGGAAATTTGGGAATAAACAACCTCAAAAAGTACCTGGGGCAGGATCTTTAGGTTGGTGAGCAGAGGGATGGGGCCCGCTCGCTGACACATAAAACGACGCGGGATGAAGTCGGGCGGAACTCCCGACATCACCCTGCGTCACTTCCATTTTCAGGTTGGTGGGGGCGCAGCTGAATCAGCTGTGTGCCCACTGACCTGTCAACAGCCTACTGAGGCCATTTAAAAAGTCATGAACCTAATTAATGGACTTGCCCATCCAACCTTAGGGTTGGCGGGTAGGCTGGGAGCCCTGGCAGGCTTCAGAAAAAGCATGAAACCTCATCCACGGGTGGGATGAGGTTTCTTGAGGGTGTTTAAAAATGTAATAAATGTTTGAGTTAAAGTGATGGACATGTCCCAACTCATGTGACAGTGTCGCATGAGGGGACATGTCAGGGAAATTTTTTCAACATTTAAGTTCAAAGTTTTAATTCTGAGCTGATCTCCCTGAGGCTGCACTTAGCCTCAGGGAGATTGGTGTGCTCTTTTACGCGCATGTGTGAAAGAGCGCAATCCTAGCTGAGGGAATCCCCCCCTACCCGCACAGGGTGCTTCCTGGGGGACATCACGCTGGGCAGGCCTTAATTGGCCCTCCCAGTTAAAATGGTGGCATGCCCCCAATTGGGGACGCCAATCGGAGGTGCGCCTGCCAAGCCTGCTCCTGCACTTCCCCTGGAAACTTATAAACATTTAAGTTGAGCTGTGGCCTGGAAAATGCAACAGTAGTTAACAGGCTTTTTTAGTTTAATACAGCAGACTTTACATCAGAGAATTGCAAATACTCATGTACTTTTTGTCAAGTCATTGCAAAACATGGATTATGCTGATTGTGTATGCAGATCATTTCACAAAACTCGTAAAGCTGACGTTTCCTGATTCAAACATTGCAGAAACGTTTTCCTGAGGGAAAACAAAAAAAACACTGCAATAACAAAAGCTCTTGCCAATCTCCATTCTGAATCAGTTGTAACTCACACCAAAACAGGCCCTATTACTTTAATGGTGGGTGAGAGTAATGATGTTTGCAGTGAACAAGGAGGTTTGCATTATCATTAGGTACTCTCATCAGACTTTTAAAACTGTAAAAAGTGACCTCTTGGCCATGGAAGTACATAACATGATAAATGCAGAAAACTTGTTTAGTGTCATGAATTCCATTTTTGCTAGCCACCACTTTTCATGAGAGAATGTTGTTGGTTCCTCTCCTTACTGCCTTATTAATTTTGTAAAGTATTTTCAAATATATTAATAGAATTGTTGTAAAGAGCTCTGAACACTATTGAGGTATATAAATCAGGTGTCATTCTATATTGATTTATGTTTGAAAAAATAGCAACTTATGATGTATAAACCAAATCTCTCGACTTTTAACAGTTTGTCTCTTGACTTCTGAGACAATAGGATAGGCGTTACTGATGTGGCACTTATCTTCTGAACCTATATTCCAGATTGATTTCTTTGTTTGATCCTACTTATCTTTCCAATCATTATCTGGTCATTATATCATTGCTGTTTGTGGGAGCTTGCTATGTGCAAATTGGCTGCTGCATTTCCTATATTACATTAGCACCTACAAATATTCCTCTATTCTGTATGCATGCACGGCACACAGCAACCTGAAAGGTAGCCCTTTTAATGTACTGCATCTGCACAGCCAAGCAAAATATTTAAAGGTATCACACATTCAAATGAACAGGCTTAGCACAATGAGGGAAATTCAGAGGGGACATTAGCAATACACTTCAAAAGCACTTCATTCACTGGGAAGTGCTTTGGAGTGTCCTGAGGTTGTGAAAGGTGCTTTATAAAAGCATATTTTTAAAATTTTAATCTCTCACGAGTTTTGTCAGTTCCTTCTGATTGTGTTCAGTGGCAATATATTGAATAAATTTACAAGCCAAAGCAAGAAAAATCTGAAGCTTGAACAAGGGCCTGAATTTCATGCTACCCTCCAGTGGGTTTTTAGACGGGTGGGAGACGTAAAATTGAAATAACTGGACTCCCTCTGGGTTCCTGCGTGCCCCGACGTTACAGCAATTTTATGCTGGGGCAAGCAAGGCTTTGGACAGGATGCCTGCCCTTGCCCAAATTCAGGCTGTTAAGTGGCCAATTATTGACCACTTAAGGGCCGTTTCCCACCCAACCTCAATTTTTAGGCTGGCAGGAGGATTTACATGGCATGTGGGAAGCCTAAAAAAGGATGGGCTTAGAACTGCGGCTGGAAGGGTGTTTGGGAAGGGACACCACCATCAGAAGTCCCCTTCTGACTACGGGTGCCCCCTCCTTAAGGCCCAGAGGTTGCTGGACTTCCCTGTCCTCTGCCCCAGCCTTTCTTCTGATATCCCAATGGCACCCTTTGCACCCCACCCTCCCCCAAGGACTTCCCTACCCTCCTCGCCCTGGGACCCCTTAAATTTACCTTGTCCCTTGGTCTCGGGGCTTAGGCTCAGGCATCTTCCTGAAGTTCTTTAGTTCACTGCAGCTCTTATCACTGCAGGGATTGGAGACCTGCCGACCAATCAGATTGGCTGGTATCTCCCAAAGATGGGATTTCCTCCCGTTTGCAGCCAATTGATGCTTATTCGAGTGTGAAGTTGGCGGAGATGTGTTCCCTGCTGACTGTTCAGATGGCAGGAAGGGAAAGTCCACCATCTGAAAAATTCAGGCCAAGAAGGTAGTTCTGAGAGTACATTGAACAGTGAGAACTTGCTCCTTCAACATACCCTGAGAAATGGTAGTGTTTGAATAAAAAAGGTAGATGCACTTCTCTGATGGCATTAAACATGCTTACTTTTTGGTGAAGTCTGACTGTTCACCTTATTTTCTGACTGATGATAAGCCATCATTAATTTTTTTTTCCCTCTTGACTGAGAGTTCCTTTGCAAAGCTAGTAAAATGCAGTTGAGACTGAACAATAAAACAGGAGACAGCTCACTATTGATCTAGAAATATCAATACCACCCAGGCAGATGCACTCCAGGCAGTCTCCTTAGCTAACATCACTGGAACTTGTCAGCTTTTCCAATTAAAAGCAGCATGTTGGTGATACTTTGTCTATTTTCATGCAAAAATGGCACATTACTGAACTGACATTGCAGAGTTCTAACTGGCTAATACTTCTTCATTTACTCATAATAAGATATGAGTTATTAATTCTATAGTTATTTCATGAGTTATCTCATTTATACTATGATGCCAAACTCTGAAATGGTCAGTTAACCAACATGTGTCATTGGTACATAACAATAGATGGGGGTTGGATTAAACCTGTTATTTGAGATTCTGTCATTCTTTTCACAGCAAAAAATGATCATTATTGTTGTAAAATGCTTTGCAGTTTTTCAATTTTTTAAATATTAAAGAAAACAGGGACAATAAAAAGGCTCGAAAGTGTTTTGGCTAAAACTATTTTCCAGTCCTCCAATTCATTCACTTATTCTAACAGAGGTTAGCTTACTTAAAAGAAAAACTCATTATTTCTTGGTATGTAATTCTCACAGAAATTCTGTTCTGAACTATAATAACAATTTTCCAAAAAGGTCGCTTGTTAACTCCTCTCTCCATCAACTGGTCTTTGTAAAAGGAAAACAATTGCTGAACACAACAGAAAAAGATAAATTTTCATCAAGTGAATATGGATGTTTGAGTTGCAAAAACAAGCGTGATAAAAATCCCTGCACACTGGAGGATTCCGATATCTGTTGCTTTGTTGTCCTTTGGGCTATTCAACCTTGAGTTTATACTGAAACATGATATCATTTTCTGGCTGCATCAGTCCAAATCCGTATCTGCTTGTGTTAAAGGCTGGGATGTCTGTCTTTGGATTAGTAAGCTGAAAATCAAAACAGCTTAACATGATAAAAACAAACCTGTAAAACAAAATATACAATTAATTTCAGTTAAATTCAATGAAGGTTGTTAGATAAGTGATGCAGTTGAATGTTTACAGTTAAAGATATTTCTCTGATACAGGGGGCCAGATTTTCATGAAGGAGACGGGAAGCAGGAGTCAGATGAGTTCCCGACTTCACAAACCTGACTTCGTTAAGGAGGTGGCAACGGAGGCGGTGCATGACAAAGCACACCTCCACTTGCTATCTTTTTATCCTTTCATGGGGTGTGGGCTTTGCTGGCTAGGCCATCATTTGTTGCTCATCCCTAATTGCACTTGAGAGGGTGGTCGTGCTCTGTCTTCTTAAATCGCTACAGGTCATGTAGTGCAGAAACACCCACAGTGCTGTTAGGAAGGGAATTCCAGGATTTTGACCCAGCAACAGTGAAGGAACAGTGATATATTTCCAAGTCAGGATGGTGAGTGGCTTGGAGGGGAACTTCCAGGTGGTGATGTTCCCATGTGTTTGCTGTTTTTGTCCATCTAGGTGATAGAGGTCATGGTTTGGAAGGTGCTGTTGAAGAAGCCTTAGTGAGTTGCTGCAATGTACTTGCATATAGCACACACTGCTGCAACTGTGTGTTGGTAGTGGAGGGAGCAAATATTTAAGTTGGTGCATGGTGTGCCAATCAAACAAATTGCTTTGTCCTGGTTGGTGTTGAGCTTGAGTGTTGTTGAAGTTGCACTCATCGAGGTAAATGGAGAATATTCCATCACACTCCTGGCATGTGCCTTGTAGATAGTGGACAGACTTTGGGGAGTCAGGAGGTGAGTTACTTGCAATAGAATTCCAAGTCTCTGACCTGCTCTTGTAGCCACAGTATCTATATAGCTGGTCCGGTTTAGTTTCTGGTCGGTTCTAGCCTCCAGGATGTTGATGGTGGGGGATTCAACAATGATAATGTCATTGAATGTCAAGGGGGATGGTCAGATTTTCTCTTGCTAGAGATTGTCATTGCCGGCACTTGTGTAGTGCAAATGTTACTTGTTACTTATTAACCTAAGCCTGAATATTGTCTAGGTCTTGCTGCATATGAACACGGACTGCTTCAATATCTGAGGAGTTGCAAATGGTACTGAACATTCTGCAATCATCAGTGAACATCCCTACTTCTGACCTACGATGGAGAGAAGGTCATTGATGAAGCAGCTGAAGATGGTTGAGCCTAGGACATGGCTTTGAGGAACTCCTGCTGTGCTCCTGGGACTGAGACAAGTGCCTCCACAACCACAGGGGAGTGACAGCTTTGTTTGATTGACATCTTTATTACCTTGTAAAAACATTATCTTTCTTTGAAGAGTTTTTTCAATGCTCATGTGTTTATTTACACAAGGTTAAGAGGTGTGAAGCGTATAAATGCACTTTTGTCATTGATACTATGAATGGCTGTGATTGATTGACAGCTTTATGAGAAGGTCAGGGGCAATGTATTTCAAAAGGAATGTCAAATGGATTATTTTTTTGGTTCCCACTCAGAATTTGGTTTCTCCATGGATCATAACTCCTCTGAGGCACCGCGTTTCATATTTACTAACAGAACAAGCCCAACTCCATCAAAATTTCATGAGGTGGAGAGGTTGAAATGCCATGCAATAGTGTCGGCAAGGGTGAAAATGCTACATGCAGACTGGCTGTTCTCACCCTTACCCTGCACCAGAAAAAGTTGCTGGAAACATGAACTGGGGTGGGAACCCCGGAATCAGGTCCTGCCCCCCCCCATTTTTAAAGTCCTCCCAATTCAGCCCATCTCCATGAAAATCTGGACCAGAGTCACTGGTGTTCTTGGTTTGCCTGATCTGTAGACTGACATTTTCCTTTCTGTTTTCACCTTCTCCATGAACTAGGTGGATAGAATAGCCTGGATATGAAATAAGTAAATGGAGTTAACCACTTCAAACTGAGCAGGAAGGGTGGCATAAGTTTTTACTACCATGGGAAAGAAAACTTTGGGCAGAGATTTCTCAGAATTTTCCCAATTTCCTGCCACAAATTCAGAAGTCCTGGAAAAACAGTGCAAGCATCCATTTTTAGCCACTTGTGCTGTCCCTCCAGGAGTTCCATTGATTCCTAGCACTTGTTTGCACCATATAGCACTCCAGTCTAAAACAGACAAACCTCTCTTAGCTGAGATAGGCAGCAATACAATTCAAACTGGCTTTCAACCATAGTCATCTGCCTGCTCTTGTAGGTGCTATAAAGGTGATGAAACTTATGTGACACAGCCATTTCAGGCAGCTAAGGGATTTTCCAGGAGGTCTTGTGGCACAGATGGTCTTATCCTTGTCTCTGAGGCAGAAGCTCTGGGTTCAAGTCCCACTCCAGGACCTGATGGCCAAGGAAGGTGTGTTTATAATGCAGTCAAACAGTTTGAGTATCAACCTACAAATCCTTCCGACACATGCCGCAGGCAGAGTAGGAGTGATTCCTGCTCAGCCATGTGATGGTAAGAAAGTTGGAGCCTCTATCATCACTATCCATAGCTCCAGCCTACAGCATGTAGGTAAAAGTGCATGTTGTCACAACAACTCTCCATCCCTGAGTGAACTGTAACATACCACCACCGCATGGGGATCTCTGCAATATAGGCATGTATTTGTCAGGTGACAAATGGATTTTTCAGGAGAGTTCTGGGGAATTCATCAAGTTTTGCATTACAACCAGACAGCCACAAGTTATGGCATCTCAGTTTTATGGCGTTGCTGGCTTTCCTGTCACTCAAGGTACATTAGTTGCTTTGTGAGCTTGTTACAGTTGAACCTGGTAATTTCTCAAGGCGAGTTATACAGAAATATTTGCACTTTATAGGCAAATGACATATGAGAGTTTTCTGTGAATCTATATGACACTTACACTTTTAGGCTAGTTATTGCAAAGGATTGTCCAACACAAACATTGGTTCCTGCACCCCAAGGCATGTTGTAGTACTTCAGCTGTTTTCCACCCTTGAAGAAATCTGTTTTCTTTGTTCCGTTTTGGTTCAAAAATCGGTCATACTTAAATTTCTGTAAGTTCAATAAGAAAATGTCACAGCTAAAGTCATATATCTTGGAGTTTAGTGATGCAGTAGCAAAATAGTTCACAAGAAAGGAAGGCATGGAATAGAGAGCAAGCTGCTGAGAAGGACTGAAAATTGGCAATGCCACAGAGAGCTCAGTTCTATGGCAAAGGGTGCCCTAGATGTCAGTACTGGGAACATTGCCATTGACAGTATATATAAATTGTATAGAACTAGGCATAAAAATAAAGTTATCCAATTTTGTAGATGACAACAAATTGGTTCTAAAGAATAGGTAAGAGGTGCCAGAGCACAAAGTAATCTAGATAGATAGGGCTAGATCTTCAAAAAGTAGGCTAACGTGTGGAAAATGGCATTTATTGTAAAAAAATTGCAAGCCAATGAGAACTGAAGATATGTAAACAGTGCGGTGGCATTGTTAATAACTGAGACCAGAGCAGTGCAGAATTCAAAAGTGGACCACAGGTCTCTGTAACTTCCTATTACAGGTAGTTATTGGGCAGAAATTTGTCCCCGTCGGGGGTGTTGTGAGGGGGCAGGCATGAACCCGATTGGGGCCATGCCACCATTTTACGTGGGCGGGCCAATCAAGTGCTGTGGGGACGGGAGTGAGGGGGATGATTCCCTGAGTTGGGGCCTGCGCTCTTTTGCAAATGTGTTTCACCACATTTCTACTTCTCCTTAGTTCTGAAGAAGAGTCATACGGACTCGAAAAGTTAACTCTGTCTTTCTCTCCACAGATGCTGAGATTTTCCAGCAATTTTTGTTTTTGTGTAAGAGGCAAAGGAGGTCAACTGTGTTAATAAGGAGGGAATTGAATGGATATTTAATAAGTGAAGTGATTGAAAGTCAAGAGGGGCGGCATAGTAGGTGCTATCTTCTGGATCCTAGGATCTGCCTGATGCAGCATAATGATTGTGTCCAGGTATGTAACTTCCTGTTTCTATGCAGTGATGATCACAGAAATGTGATTTCTACCATTTTTGGTATCCCTTATGGTCAATGATCTCAGCTAGAGTTTAATCTTAACTGTTTTCTTCAAGACTTACTGTGGCAGAGTCAATAATGGCTTGTATTGTCATGGCCTTCAATAAGGTTGTTGTTAAAATGGCTTCGAATTTCATTTGGTCTGATAGTCAAAGTCGTCTTGTTTTCAGTTAAAGCCACATAATAAGTTAATGCTGTCATTCCAATGCCCCTGTTCGGTTACAATTCTGTTACTGCTGTTTGACTGGCAATTATTGACAGGGACAATAATGAATTATTAATGTTGAGGCATCAGTTAAATTTCTAACCCTAGCCACCACAGTGAAATGCTTTGGCATTGATCAGTAAAAAATAATTGGTTTCATTTGCTGAATAGTTAAGTCACAATATTCGCTTACTTGGCTCCAGCCATGCCTTTTATATATCCAAAAAGTAAGCAATTATGAGAAAAGCTTTGAAGCAATGTTGTTCTTCCCTGAGGAGTAGGACATCCATTTCAGTCAGCATTGACTGATACAGAGCAGTATTTGTGCCAGTCAGGAGACTGCCCTCCTAGCTGAAGGAGACTCCCAGATGAAGTCATCAGTAAATATACCAGAAATAACAGTGCTAATTACAGCACTATGAGGGATATCAATGAGAATATAACGTTGTCCTTGTAAAGTCTGTATTTGATTTGCTTTCAGCTGGTATTCTTGTAAAAGAAAATAAGGACATATAACGATCTACAGGATGCAGAGTTTGCTTTGGCAGCCCTGCTCTGCAACCTTTATCACCGAGAAGGACAAGAGCAGCAATGTGGTCGGAACCATTGTCCCTAAGTCACGACTTAAACACATAATGTGGCTCCTTCATTGTTGCTGAGTCAATATTCAGGAATTCCTCATCTGCCACCATATTGAATGCACCAAAATGATTGCAGCAGTTCAAGGAAAAAGCTCATCACCCCCTTCTCACAGAAACTATGGATGCAAAATAAATATAGCATTGCCAGCATTTCCCAATCCTGAGAACAAAATTATAGTAATGTCTTTTAACAGCCAATATTCTCCTCTGTCATACTACCTGACATCAGAGCACTGCCCCTAAGGAGGGTAATTCTAGCCAGGGAGATTTTAACCCTAGCCTTCTGGTGGAAACAGAGCAGGTAAATAGTTAAAATGCTCAGGAAGTGTCTTACCTGCCACTTCCCTCTGACAATCCTGATTTTAACCTGCTCCTTTGAGCAGTTATCAAAGGCATCCATCTAAATTCAGGAAGGTCCTTCCTTCATTAATATGCAGATGACTTCATCAGGTCCTGACTGCAATTTTAACTAAGGCCTGTGCAACAAAGCTGCTGCATCTTCTCTGTTAGCCTGAAGCAGGTCAGGCATGTGAAGAGGTGCTGTGAGGTAGGTTTTTACTTTTGCTTGTGTGGCAGAGGGGTACTCTGCCAGACCCCACAAGGAATATTTTGGTTTCCCCTACCTCAGACCCATACCTGCACTCTAACACTCCACCCCACCACCACCCTCACCCCCACCACTGGCCCCCAGCTTCCCTCCCACGAGACCACTACAGCATCTTCTTCCCAGAATTATCTGTGTGCCTGTGTGTAACTATGCAACATCCAATATCCTGAAGGCCAGCAACATGGTAATGAAGTCTGCTATGATTGATCATCCTCACGCTGCCACCATTTGGGTCAAACTAACTGATCCATGTGGTTTCCCACCAGAAGCTAAAACTGATCCAAACAACTTGTCCACAGGACAAAAACAGAGTTACCTGGAAAAACTCAGCAGGTCTGGCAGCATTGGCAGAGAAGAAAAGAGTGGATGTTTCGAGTCCTCATGACCCTTCGACAGAACGGTCCACAGGACACCACCTTCCACAATGCAACATCTCTTTAGTACTGAATTGAATTGAAGTCAATTACTGGACCAGTGGGACTTCTGTCTCAGCAGCAAAAGTATGAGCAATTGAACCAAATTGATAGCTTGAACTTTGCTTTAGTTACAGTAAGTTTTTAAAACATCATTCAATTATGTTTGGTATTTAATGATTTTGAACTACGGTCTTTGTCAGCTGGTAAAGGATAATACTGTTGAATTGATCTCATTTTAGTAATATATTTATACCATGTAGAATTTCATGAGTGAATGGTTTCTCAGCCATTTATGAAATGCACGATTAGATGAATCTAACTTACCTCAGGTTCTTCATAGATCTCTGGGTCCATCTGGGGACTTAAATAAGGAAACAGGCAGAGTCTGTCTCCCATGCGGAGGTGATATGTTCTGCCATCTGCAAGCTGCAGTATCATGTCCTGTAGAACTTCTCTGGTAATAAATGGCGCTGCTGTCAGCCGCAGAGTCTCATTTAAAACACTATCTGTTAACAAAAAGGAAGGGCCTTTACTGCATTTTCTGAAATTAAAGTAAATTAATCCACCTAGTTTGCCCACACTGTTCTGTTAAATTTTCCAGTGAAAAATAATAGGGATACTGATAACACACAAAGAATCAATTTTATTATCATTTTTACACTATCATGAATTTAGGACTGTTTGCTCTGAAATTACACTGAAGGGTGGATTTGCTGGTTGCAAAATGTCATCCCCAAATAAGCAAAATGTATTCTAATGCAGATTCTGAAGCCACCAGGAGAGATCACCATCTCCTTTAAGCCATTGCAAGCTCTTAGAATAGAATGGTTACAGCACAACAGGAGGACAATTGGCTTATTGAGTCCATGTCGGCTCTCTGCAAGAACAACTCACCTAGTCCCAATCCTCCGCCCTTTCCCAGGAGACCTTCAAGTTTATTCTCTTCAGGATTCTTATCCAATTCCCTTTAGCAGTGCAATCCACATACTAACCACTTGTTACGTAAAAATATTTTTCCTCATGTCAACTTCGGCCCTTTTAACTGATCTTCTTAAATTGGTATCCTCCGGTTCTCAACCCTTCCACTAATGGAAACAGTTACTCCCTACCTACTAAATTTAGCCTCCTCAAGATTTTGAACACCTCTATCAAATCTCCTCTTAGACTCCTCTCTGAGGAGAACAGTCCCAGCTTCTCCAATTTATCCACGCAAGTTTCTCATCCCTGGAACTGTTCTCATAAATCTTTTTGACATTCTATCTTTGGTTCTTTGGTTCTTTTGGTTCTTTGGTCTTTGGTTCCTTCCTAAAGCATTGTGCTCAGAATTGTACACAATACTCCAGGTAAGGCCAAACCAGTGTTTTATAAAGGTTCATCATAACTTCCCTGTTTTTGTACTCTACTCCTATATTTATAAAACTCAGGATTGCTATGCCTTCTTAACCATTTTCTCAAGCCATGTTCAACGATTTATCCTTGTTTATCCTGGGGTTGTGCATACTTTTGAATGTTATTGAATTTACATTGCTTCCCTTTCTTCTTATTACCAAAATACTTTACACTCTCTCCATTAAATTTCACTGGCCCATCCCACCAGCCTGGTTATAACCTCCTGAAGTCTACGACCATCCTCCTCACAGTTCACAATACTTCCAAGTTTTGTTTCAAATTTTGAAATCGTGCCCAACTCTAAGGCCAGGATATTTTGGATGGCAGAGTTTGCCACTCTGGCATCGGCAGTACACAGCCCTGCCGACACTGCCTGCCCTGCAGCCATTTCACGCATTCGAATGAGCATCAATTGGCTGGAGAACGGACTTCTGCCCCTCACTCGGGAGGAAGTCCTGCCTTAGCGAGCTGCTGGCCAATCAGATTGGCCGGCAGCTCTCTGGTCCCTGCAACGCCAGAAGCTGCAGTGGACAGAAGTAGAACTTCATGTAGCTCATGGAGCGTAAGTTCCAGGAGTGCAGGAACAGGTGAGTTTTCGGGGATTCAGGGCGGGGATGGTAAGAAAGGCCTGGGGATGGATGGTGGAGGATTGGGCTGTCGGGGGAGAGGCCAGGGTGGGGAGGGTGGTCCAGTAGCTACCAGACCTTAAGTGAGGGGGGGCGGGGGGGTGTTTTGTCTGAAGTTAGAAGGGGGATTCTGATGTAGGTGCCTCTCCCTTCCTGCCTGAGGCCTAAACCTGATCATTTTCGGGTTTCCCCCATACTCAGGAAATCCTCCCGCCAGCCTAATAATTAACAGTTAAGGGCCTCAGTTGGGGCAAAGGTGAGCCTCTCCTGCTCTGAGACCTTGCCCACCTCAGCGTAAAATCACTGAGAGGTTGGGGCAGGAGGGAACCCAGCAGGAAACCCATTCACGCTCCCCGGACATAAAAACCCACCTGCGGCAGGGCATGAAATTCAGGCCTAGGTCATTAATATATATCAAGGAAAGCAGTGTTCTCAGAAATAATCCCTGGGGCACTTCACTTCCTACAGTCCAAAAAAACAACTGTTCACCAATACTCCATTTCCTGTCTCAGCCAATTTTGTATTCATGCTACTTCTGTCCATTTTATTCCATGGGCTGCAACTTTCCTGACAAGCCTATAATGCAGCACTTTACCAAATGCATTTTGGAAGTTCAGATACATCATATCTACTGATATAAAGACAAAAAAACTGCGGACGCTGGAAATCCAAAACAAAAACAGAATTACCTGGAAAAACTCAGCAGGTCTGGCAGCATCGGCGGAGAAGAAAAGAGTTGATGTTTCGAGTCCTCATGACCCTTCGACAGAACTTGAGTTCGAATCCAGCAAAGAGCTGAAATATAAGCTGGCTTAAGGTGTGTGTGTGGGGGGCGGAGAGACAGAGAGGTGGAGGGGGGGGGTGTGGTTGTAGGGACAAACAAGCAGTGATAGAAGCAGATCATCAAAAGATGTCAACGACAATAGTACAATAGAACACATAGGTGTTAAAGTTAAAGTTGGTGATATTATCTAAACGAATGTGCTAATTAAGAATGGATGGTAGGGCACTCAAGGTATAGCTCTAGTGGGGTTTTTTTTATAATGGAAATAGGTGGGAAAAGGAAAATCTTTATAATTTATTGGAAAAAAAAAGGAAGGGGGAAACAGAAAGGGGGTGGGGATGGGGGAGGGAGCTCACGACCTAAAGCTGTTGAATTCAATATTCAGTCCGGAAGGCTGTAAAGTGCCTAGTCGGAAGATGAGGTGTTGTTCCTCCAGTTTGCGTTGGGCTTCACTGGAACAATGCAGCAAGCCAAGGACAGACATGTGGGCAAGAGAGCAGGGTGGAGTGTTAAAATGGCAAGCGACAGGGAGGTTTGGGTCATTCTTGCGGACAGACCGCAGGTGTTCTGCAAAGCGGTCGCCCAGTTTACGTTTGGTCTCTCCAATGTAGAGGAGACCACATTGGGAGCAACGAATGCAGTAGACTAAGTTGGGGGAAATGCAAGTGAAATGCTGCTTCACTTGAAAGGACTTAGTTTCATACCCTTACGCCCTCACCTCAATGAATTTCGGGCTCGGCATGATACTGAACTCTTCTTCCGCCGTCTTCGTCTCTGGGCTCACTTCTTTGGGCAGGAGTCCTCTCCTAGTTCAACGGATCCTTTCACCCATCTCCAATATTCTCCCTCCACCTGGACCCCTCCCTCTGGATTCTTACCTTCTCTCGATCTTTTCATTGAGAACTGTCGGCGCGACATTAGTCGTCTCAATTTCTCTGCTCCTCTCACCCATTCTAACCTGTCTCTCTCTGAACTTACTGCACTCCATTCTCTCAGGTCCAATCCTGACATTGTCATCAAACCCGCTGACAAGGGTGGTGCTGTTGTTGTCTGGCGCACTGACCTCTACCTCGCGGATGCTGAGCGTCAACTGGCAGACACTTCCTCCTACTTCTCCCTGGACCATGACCCCACCACTGAACATCAAGCCACTGTTTCCAGGACTGTCACTGACCTCATCTCCTCTGGGGATCTCCCTCCCACAGCTTCCAACCTGATAGTCGCCCAACCTCGGACGGCCCACTTCTATCTCCTACCCAAAATCCACAAACAGAACTGCCCCGGTAGACCGATCGTCTCAGCTTGCTCCTGCCCCACAGAACTCATTTCTCGTTATCTTGACTCCCTTCTCTCTCCCCTTGTCCAGTCCTTTCCCACCTACATCCGTGATTCTTCTGACACCTTACGTCACATCAACAATTTCCAGTTCCCTGGCCCCTACCGCTTCCTCTTCACCATGGACGTCCAATCCCTCTACACCTCCATCCCCCACCAGGATGGTCTGAGGGCCCTTAGCTTCTTCCTCGAACAGAGGCCTGAACAATCCCCATCCACCACTACTCTCCTCCGTCTGGCTGAACTTGTTCTCACGCTGAACAATTTCTCCTTCAACTCCTCTCACTTCCTCCAAATAAAAGGTGTGGCTGTGGGTACCCGCATGGGCCCCAGCTATGCCTGTCTCTTTATGGGGTATGTGGAACATTCCTTGTTGCAGTCCTAATCCGGCCCCCTTCCACAACTCTTTCTCCGGTACATCGATGATTACTTCGGTGCCGCTTCATGCTCTCGTCAGGACTTGGAAAAATTTATTAATTTTGCTTCCAATCTCCACCCCTCCATCATTTTCACGTGGTCCATCTCTGACACTTCCCTTCCCTTCCTTGACCTCTCTGTCTCAATCTCTGGTGATAGACTGTCCACCAATATCCATTACAAACCCACCGACTCCCACAGCTATCTCGACTACAGCTCCTCACACCCCGCTTCCTGTAAGGACTCCATCCCATTCTCTCAGTTCCTTCGCCTCCGTCGCATCTGTTCCGATGATGCTACATTCAAAAACAGTTCCTCTGACATGTCCTCCTTCTTCCTTAACCGAGGTTTTCCACCCACGGTCGTTGACAGGGCCCTCAACCGTGTCCGGCCCATCTCCCGCGCATCCGCCCTCACGCCTTCTCCTCCCTCCCAGAAACATGATAGGGTCCCCCTTGTCCTCACTTATCACCCCACCAGCCTCCGCATTCAAAGGATCATCCTCCGCCATTTCCGCCAACTCCAGCATGATGCCACCACCAAACACATCTTCCCTTCACCCCCCTTATCGGCATTCCGTAGGGATTGCTCCCTCCGGGACACCCTGGTCCACTCCTCCATCACCCCCTACTCCTCAACCCCCTCCTATGGCACAACCCCATGCCCACGCAAAAGATCCAACACCTGCCCCTTCACTTCCTCTCTCCTCACCGTCCAAGGACCCAAACACTCCTTTCAAGTGAAGCAGCATTTCAATTGCATTTCCCCCAACTTAATCTACTGCATTCGTTGCTCCCAATTTGGTCTCCTCTACATTGGAGAGACCAAACGTAAACTGGGCGACCGCTTTGCAGAACACCTGCGATCTGTCCGCAAGAATGACCCAAACCTCCCTGTCGCTTGCCATTTTAACACTCCACCCTGCTCTCTTGCCCACATGTCTGTCCTTGGCTTGCTGCATTGTTCCAGTGAAGCCCAACGCAAACTGGAGGAACAACACCTCATCTTCCGACTAGGCACTTTACAGCCTTCCGGACTGAATATTGAATTCAACAGCTTTAGGTCATGAGCTCCCTCCCCCATCCCCACCCCCTTTCTGTTTCCCCCTTCCTTTTTTTTTTCAATAAATTATAAAGATTTTCCTTTTCCCACCTATTTCCATTATAAAAAAACCCCACTAGAGCTATACCTTGAGTGCCCTACCATCCATTCTTAATTAGCACATTCGTTTAGATAATATCACCAACTTTAACTTTAACACCTATGTGTTCTATTGTACTATTGTCGTTGACATCTTTTGATGATCTGCTTCTATCACTGCTTGTTTGTCCCTACAACCACACCGCCCCCCCTCCACCTCTCTGTCTCTCTGTCTCTCCGCCCCCCACACACACACCTTAAACCAGCTTATATTTCAGCTCTTTGCTGGACTCGAACTCAAGTTCTGTCGAAGGGTCATGAAGACTCGAAACGTCAACTCTTTTCTTCTCCGCCGATGCTGCCAGACCTGCTGAGTTTTTCCAGGTAATTCTGTTTTTGTTTTCATATCTACTGCATTACCTTCATCAACTCTCTCTTAAGCACAATTTTCATTTAACAATTTGATGCTGGTTTCCCTTAATTATCCAAGTGACTCATTAATTTTGTCCTGGATTATTGTTTCTAAAAGCTTTCCCAGCACTGAGATTAAACTGACCGGCCTGTAGTTGCTTGGTTTATCCTTACACCCTTTTTTGAACAAGTGCATAGCATTTGCAATTCTCCAGTCTCCTAGTACAACCCATACATCTAAGGAAGAATATGACTACCACCTCCACAATTTCTACCCTTAATTCCCACAGCATCTTCAGATGGTTCTGGTGATGTATCAACTTTAAGTACGGCCAGCCTTCCTTCTAATTCTTTGTCAACTCTTAGCCCATCCTAAGTATCTCAATCACCCCATCTTTCACTGTGATTATGGCACCATCTTTTCCCTTGTTAAGGACAGTTGCCAAGTACTCATTTAATATTTCAGTCATGAGTGCTGCCTCCATGATTGATGTGCTTTTTGGTCCCTAACTGGCCTACCCCTCTTCTTGCTACCTTTTTACTATTTATATGCCTATAAAAGACTTTGGATTCCCTATCATGATGGCTGTCAGTCTTTTCTCATACTAATTCTTTCCTGCTCTTTTTCCCTTTTTCACTTACCTTCTGAACTTTCTAAACCTTGCCCTTCCACATTGTGACAATTAGGTTGACTCCATATGAAACTTAAGTGACTGCTTAAACTCATTTCATGTAAACATAAGATAAATGAGAAAAAGCAGCAGGAGTAGAACACATGACCCCTTGAATTTGATCCACCGCTCAATGCCATTATGGCCGATCTTCTGCCTCATCTCCACTTTCCTGCCCACTCCCCATATCTGCTTGATTCTCTGAGAGACCAAAGATCTATTTATCTCAGCTGTGAATATATTCAATGATGGAGCATCCCCTCTGGGGCAGAGAATTCCAAAGATTCATAAACTCCTGTGTATTGAGATTCCTTCTAATTTCAGGTCTAAATTATTGACCCCTTCTCCTGAAAACCATGTCCCCCAGAACCCTGCCCTTTCAGAATCTTGTCTAATTCAATGAGATCACTTCTCATTCTTTTGAATTCCAGAGAGTACAGGCCTAATTTGCTCAACCTCTCATCATAGACCAACCTTCTCATCCCAGGGACCAAACTAGTGAACCTTCACTGTAACGCCTCCAATGCAAGTTTACCCTTCTGTAGATATGGAGATCAAAACTCCACACAGTACTCCAGTTGTGGTCTCGCCAAAGCTCTATACAATTGAGTAAGACTTCTTTAATCTTGCCTTCCAATCCCTTTGCAATAAAGGCCATGCATGCCATTTGCCTTCCTAATTGCTCATTGTATCTGCATGCTAACTTTGTGTTCTTTGTACAAACACACCAAAATCTCTCTGAACATCAACATTTAAAAAGTTCATGCCTTTTTGAAAAAAACCTGCTTTTCTCTTCTTACTACCAAAATGAACAACCTCATTTCTCATATTATACTTCATCTGCCACCTTGTTGCCCACTCACTTGAACTGTATATGTAGGACCCTTTCAACTACTACAAAGAGAATAATTTCATCCGGCATTCTTGACTAGCTTTGAAAGCAAGTGCTACAGTCAAAGGACTATGTATGAACTTATTCCCTGGTCCCAATAAAGTTCAACTGTGTTTAATTGAGATGAGAAGTTCACATGATCAAATATTAATTACAAGTTGACCAAACACTACCTGTACAATAGTCATTTTTACATTAGTCTTAGCATGACAGTTGTACCAATGCTTCCCAATGTGTGGGTCTCATGCACCCAACAGTAACACAAAAATAAACTTGCCAGATCCACAACATTGCATATGCATGAAAATAGACCTCAAAAAGGAAACATGAAAACGTCAGTGCACTTAATCTTCAAATTTAGTCAGTATTAGAAAAAAATCACATCAGAAAATAAAACTACAACAGACTGTAAATTCACAAATTCCAAACCATAAATTAAAGATATTCCTATGAAAATTGAAATAGAGTTGGATCCATGGGCTACATTTGGCTAAGAGCTACTCACACTATTTTACAAAAACTATTTTTATAATTGGTTATTAACTTTTGGTAATTATGAAATGAATAAAGCAACATTTTAAGTAAAGTAAATGGTACCGAAAATTGGAGTATTGTCAAGAACATCCTGGCTAATAGTAGACATTGCATGGTTAAAGCCAATTTTCTTGATTTCTTCCTGGACTGCAGACATTGTTTCTGGATGTTTCAGCAGGAATAATAGGAGCCAAAATGCTGCAGGCCCAACATTACCCTAAAAAAAAATCAAAAATTTATGTTGTTACATCTTTTGACAGGAAAGTTTTTATTTATTGAGCTTTTCAGTACATGTGCCAATGTGAAGTGTCAATGGCCATAAATAGACATGTAGGACACAGCTTGGAGGAATCTTTGTTGACAGACCCTTTAGAAAACTGTCAGAGATTCAAGACAGAAAAAGATTGAGCTTCTATACATTCTCTGACTAAGAAACCTTCACAGTATCTAATGAACTGCACAGTTGCCTTTTCTATATCAATTTTAATTTGGTATACGTGTTTTTTTAGAGTAGGGAATGAAACAGCCATTCATAATAAAAGAGCCAAACTTATTTTTCTTTGCAACGTATCAGGTCTGTATTTTTTAGGCTTATGTTTTGCAGTGTCAGTTTGTGACTCCCAGTACTGTTAATACATATAACGTCTGATGAGGGTGCCAATCTTCCATTAGCCCTGGCAACTTCATTTATTTTTGTCTCTTCTGATTCTGCCACTGAGTTTCTGATTTAGAATATTAGGTTTCTTGGTTTCACTACTTGGTATATCCAAAGCATCTCCAGTTTGGTGTCTCTTCCTAAGCACCAACTATTATCTCACTGTTTTGAGCACCTCTTCCTTTTCCTTTAAGGACCACTGCTTAGGCTGCTCAAACCTTCGAAATGCAAGTTGGTTCATATGCCAACATCATAAGGCAGTTTGACAGTTATCTTACTGGACTAGTGATCTGGAAGTCTGGACTAATAATCCAGAGGTATAAATACAAATTCCTTCACAGCAGCTGACAAACTTAAATTCTGTTAATTAAATAAATCTGTTATTAAAAGCGAGGAAGAATAATGGTGACCATGAAACTATGAATAGTTGTAAAACCATACCTGATTCACCAGTGTCCTTTAGGGAAGGAAACCTGCTGTCCTTACCTGGTCTGGCCTACATGTGACTCCAGAGCCACAGCAATGTGAATGACTCTTAACCAACCCCTTAAATGGTTTAACAAGCCGCATTGTTATGCCAAATTGGTGTACCATAACAACAAAACTAGGTATCGATCTAGTCATAAAATTAAGACATAGCGAAGGAGTACCCAGCCCATTCAGCCCTTCAACATTCTCACTAATACCAGGGGACTTGTGCCAAAATTAGGAGAGCTGTTCGACAGCCTGACATAGTCATGCTCACTGAATTGTACCTTATAGCCAAATGTCCCAGCTACCTCCATCACCGTCCTTGGTTATGTCCTGTCCCACTGACATAAGAAACTCACCAGAGGTAGCGGCACACTGGTATACAAATGGGGGAGGGAGTCCTCAACATTGACTCCAGACCCTTTGAAGTCTCACGGCATCAGGTCAAACATAATCAAGGAAACCTTTGGTTGATTACAACTTACCACACTCCCTCAGCTGATCAACATTACTTGGAAGAAGCACTGAGGACACTAAGGGCATAGATTATACTCTTGGTCAGAACTTCAGTGTCCAAGAGTGGCTCAATGGCATCAATATTGACAGAGCTAGCAAAAGCCTGAAGGGCACAGTTGCCAAACTGGACTTGTGGCAGGCTGTGAGGGGACCTAAATGAGGGAAAAAAACCCACTTGACCTAGTCTTCAATAATCAAAGATGCATCTGTCCATAACAGCATTGGTTGCAGTTCTTGTGGGGTTGCAAAGTCCCATCTTCACACTGAGGACAAGTGTCATTGTGTTTGGTGGCACTAATACTAGGCTAAATAGGATGGATTCAGAACAGGTCTAGCAGCTGAAAACTGGCACCTATGAGGTGTTTTGGGCCAGCAACAGAATGTATTCCACCACAATCTGCAACCTCATGGCTCAGCATATTCCTCACTCTACCATCGGGTGGGAGCCACTGTCCTATACATCAAGGCAGCATTTGACTGAGTATCGCATAAAGGAGCCCCAGAAAAATTGAAGTCAATGGAAGTCTATGGAAAACTCTCCACTGATGGGAGTCATACCTAGCACAAAGAAAGAAGGTTGCCTTAATTGCTGAAGGTCTGTCATCTCAGCATCAGCACATCACTACTGAAGTTCCTTGGGGTAGTGTCCTAGGCCTAACCATCTTCAGTTGCTTCATCATTGACTTTCTCTCCATCTTAAGGTCAGAAGTGCAGATGCTCACTCATTATTACACAGTGTTTAGTTCATTCACAACTCATCACAATATGAAGCAGTTCACGCACTTGCAGCAAGACCTGGACAACATTCAGGTTTGGACTTGTAAGTATAGTGAGTAACATGTGCATCACACAGTGTTAGGCAATAACTCTATCTCCACCCAGAAAGAATTCAACCATCTCCCCATGACATTCAACAACTCTACCATCATTGAATTCCCTACCATCAACATCTGGAGGTTCATGATTGACAGAAAGTTAACTGGAACAATCACATAAATACTGTAGCTCTAAGAGGAAGACAGCCAGCAAATTCTGTGGTGAGTAACTCACCTCCTGACTCCCCAAAGTCTGTCCATCATCTACAAGGCACAAGTCAGGATGTGATGGGATACTCGCCATTTACTTGGATGAGTGCAGCTCCAACACCATTCAAGAAGATCAACAATATCCAAGAAAATGCAGCCCACTTGATTGGCATGCCGACTATCACCATAAATAATCACCCCCTTCACCACAGGTACACAGTGGCAGCAGTGTATAACATCTACTATGGTGACTTGCCAAAACTTCTTTGACAGCATCTCCAAAACATGCAAACTCTAATCCTGGATGGCCAAAGGCAGCTGACAGATGGGAATGCCACCACGAAGTTTCCCTCCAAGTCGCACACCATCCTGACTTGAAAATATATTCCTTCATGGAACTCCCTACCCAACAGCACTGTGGGTGTACTATCGCAAAATGGATTTCTTAGCAGCTCAAGAAGGTGGCTCACCACCATGTTCTCATCAGCAATTAGCGATAGGCAATTAATGTTGCCCTTGCCAGCGATGCCCATATCCCATGGATGAATTGAAGTAAAGACTCTGAATAGGGCCAACAAATTTAGGAGTCTAGGTCTGAATCAATTTAGCAGTGGCCTGAACTCTCATGCAGATTGGGTCTGGGTTTCTGCACTGCTATAAAACATAAAACAGTTGCAGCAATGTCAAAATTAATTCCCAAAATCCTTGACCAAGCTTTTGGAGCTGCATTTTAAATGAGTTGAGAACTGGACATGGAGTCTAGTTCCAGGTCCTGACCCTGCACAGTGTGCTTTAGGCATGCCTCGCCACAATTTTCAGTTCTGCAGCCAAGTAAAGGTCAGGGCTCGGTGTCCAATCATGGATGCCAGTTGGGCTTCTGACACTGGAGGGCCAGTGGGAGGCCCTCCAACATCCAGTGATTGACAGCATCACTAGCTCTGAAGATGGAAATGAGCGATGATTGGAGCTGGGTTTATTGTCTTTTTTAAAAAAGCCAGATGCCCAGCCATGATTCTGGAGGTGCAACCCCTCCAGGGGTTGATAGTTTTTAAAAATTCATTCATAGGATGTGAGCATCACTGGCCAGACCAGCGATTTTTGCCCTTCCCTAATTGGCCCTTGAGAAGGTGGTGGTGAGCTGCCTTCTTGAATCGCTGCAGTCCATGTGGTGTAGGTACACCCACAATGCTGTTAGGGAGGGAGTTACAGGATTTTGACCCAGCGACAGTGAAGGAATGGCGATATCTCTCTAAGTCAGGATGGTGAATAGCTTGGAGGGGAACTTACAGGTGGTGGTTTTCACATTTATCTGCTGCACTTGTCCTTCTAGATGGTAGTGATCGTGGGTTTGAAAGCTGCTGTCTAAGGAGGGTTAGTGAGTTTCTGCAGGGCGTCTTGTAGATAGGACACACTGCTGCTACTGTGCATCAGTGATGGAGTGAGTGAATGTTTGTGGTTGGGGTGCCAGTCAAGTGGGCTACTTTGTCCTGGATGGTGTCAAGCTTCTTGAGTGTTGTTGGAGCTGCACTCAACCAGGCAAGTGGGGAGTATTCCATCACACTCCTGATTTGTGCCTTGTAAATGGTGGACAGGCTTTGGGGAGTTAGGAGGTGAGTTACTCATTGCAGGATCCCGAGCCTCTGACCTGATCTTGTAGCGACTGTATTTATATTGATAGTCCAGTTCAGTTTCTGGTCAATGATAACCCCAAGAATGTGGAAACTGCTGATTAGCAGTAGAGTAATGTAATCAGAAACAAATTTCTATCCCTTTTTTCAGAAGATATTCTGAAGACAGAATATCATGTAACCCTAAGGTTGGAAGCTAAACCTTTATGTCCCTTCACAGCAAGAAAGGTCCCTCACCCATTCTTAGACAAAGTCAAGAGTGAGACTGAACACAAGTTACAAAAAGGGGTCATCTCTCTCCAGTAGCCATACCGATGAATGGTGTTCTGGAGCCACAGTATTCATATGGCTAGCCCAGTTCCGTTTCTGGTCAATGGTAATCCCCAGGATGTGGCCTAGAGGCCGTTATGGGTCTGCTGGGGGAGTATTTCACATGATCTATTATTCCCCCTGCAGACCCCACTGCCCTGAACCCACCATGTAGGCCTAGACATGGTCCAATGCTACCTGCATTGCCGACCAAAAATCCTAGTCAGCATATGAACACAATTGGGCTGCTCCCCACCCCCTTTCAAAATAGCTAGGGGTCAAGATGGTGGCGCCGATCCTGCACAGAGGCTGGCAGTGTCAAATTGCATGTGTGCCTCTGACCCAACCTTTTCAAAATTCAGCCCTTGGTCATAGAT
Source organism: Carcharodon carcharias (assembly GCF_017639515.1). Taxonomy (NCBI): domain Eukaryota; kingdom Metazoa; phylum Chordata; class Chondrichthyes; order Lamniformes; family Lamnidae; genus Carcharodon; species Carcharodon carcharias. Next base: position 39,814,080 of record NC_054480.1, on the reverse strand, counting down.
CCTAATATCTCTTTCTCTGGCTCAGCAGTAGTTTTTTCCTTTGGCTCTGTGAAGAACAATGGGACATTTTATTTTCTGCTGAAGCCTACTATAAATACACTCTATTGTTGTTTCCTCACACCTTTTGAAGCGTGTTAGTTTGAAATTGTGCATTAAGTGGTTAAAAAAAAAGTATAATGTCTGCCTTTCCCTCCCCACTCCCCCCATTCAAATGGCCAAGTAGATAAAGATATTGAGGACAGAGGTTCAAGGTGTGTCATCATCTGTGAAACAGTATTCCAGCAAGAAACAGCAACCTTCAGAGAAAGACAGGGAGAAATTGGAAGTGAAAAGAGTTTCACGTCCAAAAGTTCATTTGACAGGAATGGAGACTTTTATATTTCCACCAGTTTAGAAAGATAATCATTATTGCCCAACCTGATTGACCTTGTTTAACTAGTAATTTTAGACCTTATTTGGTGTGCACTGATGAAACTTAGCCATAATCTGATAAATACTTTCAGCTGCCTTTCATCCTGTGATCATTAAAATTATTTGTGATGAGAATCTCCAGTAGAGAACTATTGTCATAAACTATCTAATGTCCCAACAAAGCTGCATCTGGATTTAAAAGCAAAGCAAATTGCAATATTTTGGTTATATTTTTCACTATTCTATAAATTCTTAAAATATACAAATCTTGAATTCAGTGTGAATACTGGGTGGAATTGTTCCAGATTTGCGCTAAGTGCGGTGGTGGGCAGATAAAACGTTGTTTTACCCGTCGGCCGTACTGGCGGGTTTTCACACTGTATCGTCCCAAACCCGCTGCATCAGTTATGCATTCTTGGGAAACATGCCATTTCAATGGTGGGTGGGCTCTCATTCGCTCGCCACACCATCACCTCTCCGCTTCATCACTCCGGGCGTTATATTTAAAGTCCAGCCGCGCGCACACATCTCAGTGCTTCCAGCCCACGACTACTGCAGGGAAGATGTCCACAAAAGGCAAAAAGACTGCAGCCCCCAGGTTTAATGATACCTCACTGGAATGCCTTTTGGACACTGTGGAGGTCCGCTGCGATGTCCTCTACTCCCGCCATGGCTGCAGGATGGGCAGTGGCATCACCAAACCAGCATGGCTGGCGGTGGCAGCTGTAGTCAGCGCCAATACCCTTCAAAAGAGGACAGCCACCCAGTGACGCTACAGGATGAATGGTCTCATCCGTTCTGCCAGGGAAAGTCACTCTTCTCATCACTCTCAACTCACACACTCACAAACCCATCACAAATCCACAGGGATCTCACACCTCAAGGCAAAACGCCACTAAATCTCACACACACCCTCACATCTCCATCAGGCTCATATCCTCTCGAGCTTGCATCTTCATCCTGTCCATGGCTCCTCTCACCACATAAACATTCTAAGCAGTGCAATGTGTCCTGATTATACTTCATCTGGTTTCATGCAGGAGAAGCCTGCTCACATCAGCAGGGAGAGGTCCCAGACAGAGGGTGGAGTGGCCCACATTAGGCCCCCCCACTTACTTTGAGGAGCGTGCCATCGTGCTGACAGGTGAGGATGTGGACCCTGCCTGCAGCGACAGTGAGGTCAGGGGTGAAGACCCACCTGAGGATCCTGCATCACATCACCCCTCCCTCAACACAACTGTGAGTGCTCTCTCTCCTGCTTTTGGTTCTGCTGCCATGCACTATTATCCCTACTTTGATTCACAGGGAGCTCTGCCAAGGGACTGACACCCTCAGCCAGCCAGTCCCTCAGTTCCATCCAGGTCTTCATCTGCAGCCAAGAGGAAACCACCTCTGAAGTGAAGAGGTGGAAATAAGAAGCCTGGAAGGCCCATCACACCACTTATCCACACCATCCACCAGTGCAGAGTCACACACCTCGGTGGGACCTAGATCTAAAGCAAGCTTGGGTTCACAATCTGGTGGTCACCACATGGACACATGTCCACAGCAGGAGGAGGCAGTTTTGTGCAAGCTCCACGGCACTCGGAGAACTGCGGGGGATCAGGCATCTGTGAGGTCCGAGGCAGATGATGAACCTCTGCCAAATACTCAGCGCCAATACCCTTCAAAAGAGGACAGCCACCCAGTGATGCTACAGGATGAATGGTCTCATCCGTTCTGCCATGGAAAGTCACTCTTCTCATCACTGGATTTGGCCTTCTAACTCATCCTGGACAGTCAGCAGATGGCGGGGGAACATCATGCAGAGCTGTTGAAAGCCCTCAACAGACCGGCATACGAGTTGGAGGAGTACGGCCACCTGCTCTCTGATGCAGTGGTGCTCACATGTGCATGCATGGAGTTCTCCATGGGGACGATGGCAGACGCCATGGAGATCCTAGTCCAGTGGAATGCTGAGATATCTGCACTCCATCATGGGAGCCATGGGTGAGCTCCTGCAGTGGCAACGCAAGAGGGAAACTGGGCACCTCAACATCCCTCCAGGTGCTCCTTCCCCTCAACAAGTCAGGCCAGGAGCCTCGGGCACCTGAAGGGAGGAGGAGCAGCAGCTGGACACTGCTGGGTCATCCACTCAGGAATATCAGAGGCTGTCCTCACCCTCCGAGTCCCCTTTGCCTGTGACCCCCTCAACCTCATCCTCTGTCACCACAGAGGGAGCAGCTAGCCCACAAATGATTCTGGAGGGAAAAGTGTATGTGTGGCAGGGCCTTTCAGAGTCTTGTTCAAGCACTCTCACATGCACACGATCCTTCAGGTATCACACTTACCTCATGTCCTGAGCATTTGCAATGCTGCCCGCTGGGATTCATTTTCAATTGTCCATCTGAGCTGACCTGCATCTCTGCCCACCCAATGATCACACTCCCATGCAGCACCTGACCAGACCCACCATGATTGTCGTTTCACTTTTGATTTGGGCAGCATGGTCTGGATTCGCTTTTTCGTAAGCTCCCCGTCTTCTCCCCTCTCCCAGTCACCCATTTCCTTTCCCACAACACAGTTGACCCCTTCCCCTGGCATCACCTTCCACTTCTCCTCTGTGACCTATCAGCCACAACCCTTTTCCTTCGGGGATGTCCAGGTGAATGTGCACATTCCCTTCCTTCCTCAAAATCTCACGCCCATCCACATTAACCTCTCTGACCTCCTCCTTCCCACCCCCAGGGTCGATGTCTGTCTCCGAGTCCCCACCAACCACCCTCACTGTCCCTTCTATCTCTACTGTTGAACCCTCACCCTCCTACCCTGCCGCCTCGCTCTGCCTTCAGTCATTCTTACTATTCCTTCTTACCATGCCCACCCTCAGTTCGCACCCCTGGAGGCAGACATGGACCTGTCAGACCCCTCCCTTGCACTTTCGCCTGCATCTCCCCCCCTTCACAACCTTCCCCCACTTTGCATCCCTACCTCCATGGAATCCCTTCTGCCCTTCGCACCCCTTCCTACCTAGAACTCCTCCACCCCTTCACGCTCCATTCCTCCACCCTGGAACCCCTTCCATCCCTGGAACTCCTGCCCCCACCTTGGTCCTCCCACCTCCCCTGTACTACCCCCCCCGCTTAGTCCCTCTCCCTTCCTAACTCTTTCCTCCACCCCTACTTCTTCCGCCACCCTTAGTCCTTCCCCCCTCCTGACTCCTTCCTCCAGCCTTACTTCTTCCTCCAACCTCATTCCTTCTTCCAGCCTTACTCCTTCCCCCTTACTGACTCCCTTAGACACTCTTTCTTCTTCCTCCAGTTTTACTCCTTCCTCCACTCTTACTTCTTCTCCCCCCCTTTTCTTTCCCCTCTCCGTTCTCCTTCCTCGTCCTGGACTAGCTCCTGTCTCCGCACTCTTTCCTCCCCCCATACTCCCTCCCCTCTCCACATTCCTTCCTCCCTCCCCTCTCCACACTGCTTCATTTGCACCTTCCACACCTCCCTAACATCTACCTCCCCAATTGCTGTCTTCTACCCTGTTACCCCCTCCTCCCGGTTACTCCCTCTCCCAACTCCCAACCTCCACACCCGACACCTTCATTCTCCCCACAGCCTCACCCATCATGATACTTTCATTACCCCCTCCCAACCTCACCTCCCAACACCTTCATTCTCCCCATAACCTCACCCACCATGATATCTTCATTACCCCCTCCCAACCTCACCTCCCAACATCTTCATTCCACCCCTCCCAACCTCAACCCACCGACACCTTTATCCCACCACCCCCCAACCTCACCCCACCGACACCTTCATTCCCTCCCGCCCAACCTCACCCCCTGACACCTTCAATGGTGAGTATCCAACTTCCGTGAATTGCTTCGCAGTAGAGCCATGACCATGAGAATCCACCCAGCATGCCCTGGATGCTCCTCCAGTGTGTCGTTGATGTCAGGCTCCAGCATCTTCTGCTCCTTGGATGTCCGCGATGTGAGCAAGACCCTGGCGGTGAGTCCTGTCTTCTGCACATCGTAGTCGTCAAGATATATTTTACGCAAGCATGTTTTCCCGCTGATGTGGGCGGATAATCCAGCAGTGGGGGAGGGGGAATGATTCCAGCAGGCTGGCCCTATAATGATATGCTGATCTATTACAATGAGGTGCCCTACATCTGATGGCAGAGAATGCGGCCCACCATCAGCGGGCTGAGCAGACGATCACAAACTAGTTTCGCGCCGTCATGAAGCAGATCGCTCCATCTCCTCCGGTCACGCCACCAAACATGTCAGATACCAGCGGGCATGGAAATTCCCAGCCACTGTCTTTCAGTTTAGAATAAATTCTAAATTGGTCAGCAACTTTGTTTCGTATAAATATCCTAGGAAACTGGTAACCTTGAAGTGCATGCATTGTCATGGAATTAATATGGAGGTTTCCAGTTACAGCACTGGTAATGCACCAAGTCTAATCAATCAGATCACTCCAAATGGCAATTTGTCCTCGATTTCCATCAAACCAGTCTACTCCTCTTTCTAACCATTTAGACTTTACAGTCTTCAGTGAAATGGTTATAAATTGAAAGTGTCATTAAAATATTGAACACATTTTGCTATAATTATCTTTCATAGAGACTAGAAATACACAATTTAATCAAATTTATCTGAAATTGCTAGATATGAAAACTCACTTAATCAAGTGCACTCAAGTTATTTTCACTTACGGTTTGCCAATGGAAAGAACAGATTCCACTTCAATCTGCAGAATACCAAAAGGGCGTCTCATTATCAGGACCCCACTTAATAGCTGAGCAGTTTCCAAAGAATTATTAATTGTAGCATCCTTATGATTTTCCTTCCTTCCCCATATCATAGACTTTACTGCAGATTGTTATATAGGGGATAATTGAGTTTAGGAGTTCAGATATCATTAGGCAGGGATTTTTGAGTCATCACTACCATTGGTGAAAATTAAGGACATGGGGAAAATTTCCAGGTTCTTCCAATCTCCTGCTGAACGTTTATGGAAAATTGTGAAAACCACCGGGAATCAAAATAAATGGCTGAATTTAGTCATTAATGGAATTTTTATGAAGTATATGGGCAGGGGCAGGGGGATGGGGGAGCAGAATTCACCAATTCCAATTAAATGTATCTATTTCGCAAATGGAAAACAAAGGAGATATTCCCTCCTCTTTCCCACTACTCAACTCCTCAATCTAGAGTCAATATTCCATCAATGTCAATATGTTCACTGCCCAGACAACAAAAGGCCCCTCAGAAATAGGTGAAAAATGGGGGGATGCTCCAGTTAATCAAATGTAGAGAATTTCCATGGGGTTCTCCCAATCTCCCATTGTAACTTCAACAGAAGATTGGTGGAAATCCGAGAGAAATGTCTACAAGAAGATTCTGCTGGTCTTCATTTGACATGGATTGGTAATTTGGAAAACGCTTGCAGAAATTCTAGCCATATATAGAAAGAAAGAACTTAATTTTATATAATGTAGTTAATAAAGTACTTCACAAACAATTCAGTAATTTTGAAGTGAGCGGAGTGACTGTTGTAATAAAGGATAAGATCTGACAAACGTCATTGTGAAATGACCAGCTCATCTAGTTTTAAAGATTTTTTTTATTATTCATTCATGTGATGCGAGTGTTACTGACATGGCCAACATTTAAATCCCATCTCTAATTGCCCTTGAGAAGGTGGTGGTGAGCTACCTTCTTGAACTGCTACAGCCCATGTTGTGTAGGTGCACTCAGAGTACTGTTAGGGAGGAATTTCCAGGATTTTGACCCAGCGACAGTGAAGGAGCAGTGATATAGGCTGGAATTTTCCGGCCCTGTTGTGGCGGGGAGATTTGGCAGCCCAGCCAAAAGTCCATTGACTTTCGGCGGGACCGGACAATCCCGGTGGTGGTCGGGGCCGGAAAATACTGCCCATAGTTTCAAGTCACGATAGTGTGTGACTGGGAGGGAAACTTGCCACCGGTGCTGTTTCCTTGCCTCTGCTATCCTTGTTCTTTTGGGTGGTAGAAGTTGCTGAAAGGTGCTGCGGATGGAGGCTTGGCGAGTTGTTACAATGCATCTTGTAGATGGTACATACTGCTGTCACTGTGGTGGAGGGAGTGAATGTTTAAGTTAGTGAATAGGATGCCGATCAAGCAGGCTGCTTGGTCCAGGATAGCCTTGAGCTTCTTGAGTGTTGTTGGAGCTGCATTTATCCAAGCCAATGTCTCATCACACCCCTGACCTGTGCCTTGTAGGTGGTGGAGATTAGTTACTCACTGCTGAATTCCTAGCCTCTGACCTGCTCATGTAGCCATAGTATTTGTATGGACGGTCCAATTCAGTTTCTGGTGATTGGTGACCCCCAGCATGTTGATGGTGGGAGATTCAAAGTAATTCCACTGGGAAATGGTTAGATTCCCTCTTATTGGACATAATCACTGCCTAGCTCTTGTGAGACGTGAATGTTACTTGCCACTTATCAGCCCAAGCCCGACTGTTGTCCAGGTCTTTCTGCATACAGGAACAGAATGCTTTGGTATTTGGGGAGTTGTGAATGATACTGAACACTGTGCAACCATGGAGAACTATACCCTGATTCCCACCGACTTCAATTTTGTTAAGTCTTCTTGATGCCACATGGTCAAATGCTGCCTTGATGTCAAAGGCAGTCACTCTCACCTCACCTTTAATGATGTTAATTGAGGGATAAATGATAGTCAAAAAACTCTCCTATTCTTGCTTCAAATAATGCCTTGAGTTATTTTACATTCACCTATGGAGGGTGGCAGAGGCTCCAATTAATGTTTGAGCTGAAAGGCAGAATCTTTAACAATACAGCACTTCATCGGCATTGCAATGAAGGGTTAATTTAGATTATATGCTCAACCTATAACTTTCCAACTCAGAGGTAGTGCTATGACAGAGTCACAGCTGACACCGGATAGGTGTTACAAATGGATGAAATTATATCTGAAGGTTATGAGACTCTAGAAAAAGGCATCAATAGGTGAAAATAGATTGAAGCTGCTGTACATGTACAAGCAGTGGCAGTAGCTTTGATGATAACAATTACAGCTGCTTGCTAGAATCAGCAGGAGTAAGACATGTTTAGGAATCATTCAGTGTCACAAAACAAAACTTTCATCTGCATTAAATATCCCTGCCCCCACCTGCAACAATACAGGGGTAAGGTAACCCATGGTGCATTATACAGTATATTGTTATAGATGTAACTGTTCACAAAGGACAATTTCCCTTCTTTTCACCCTGCTGGTTTTCACCTTTTCTTTTGCTAAAATGAGATACTCATAATTTGTAAAGGGATACATTTGCTGCAGATTCTTATAAAATGCATATGGTTATCTAACAAAACAAAAAGAATCAATGAATTTTGTCCTTGGCTTTTATATTTTTAACCTTCATGTATTAGAATAGAAACAACAATTCAAATCATTAAAAAGACTTACACCCAGAGGAAATGAGAATACATAATGCTAATAATAACAGACAAAATGTCATGTACTATACGTAATGCTAACTGAATGTTTTACCTTCTGAGATTGCAACACCATGGTCAAGGACATGTATATCTATTCCAAGACTGTAAAGCTTCACCTAGTGGTTATGAAACAGTACTGACAATATAAAAGCAAGCCCTTCAATTTTCATACATTGAATAGGCAGAGGATGAATCAGAGATTGCTATTTTTTTCTCTCAAGTGATCAGATCACGACAAAAATAGCTTTTTAATAAGATACCACTCAAGGGAGAATAATAGCACTTATCACAGCATGAGTGAAGAGCCAAGAATGACTTGCATTAAGATAACCACTTACACCATCTCTCAGCATTGTCCCAAAAAACTTCACACAATGAGTTATTTTGAAGTGGAGTGACTTTTGTTCTATAAGCCAATGGGCTAGTCCTTTTACAAGATCCCACAAACAGAACTGAGCTGAACAACTAGTTAATCTATTTTTATTTGGTGTTATTGATTGGAGGTGAGATGCTGGCCAGAATACCAAAATAGAACTCCCTGTTCTTCACAGACCAAAAAAAGATGATTATAATCGTTGAATTTAATTAGAAAACACAGCTGCTGCCGTGAACTCAATGAAACATCATTCCTCGTCCTTTAACTTGCTTGGAATTAGAAACTGAAAAGGTTTTTCTAACTTAGGATTTAACACTTTAGCTAATAGCTCCTATCTGGGCCATGGTTGCTAAAACGTTTTACTGCTCTTTCTTCCACATAACTCTACATTCAACCATTTCTGTTAAATAATGAATTAATTTACTAATTTACTGTTGCAAATTGAATTCCAAAAATCAGGTTCTAACTGCTGCTAAATGTTAGAAAGAAGTGACTGTTTTACACCCCAATATAATAGCTATGTTAAGACAGAATTAATAAGTTGCTTTTGGGAGGTGAGGCTCCCAGTCAACACCCCAGCTTGCTGAAATCGTGGATCAGAGGATTGGGTGGGGGACCAGCCAATGGAAGTGTTGTGAGTTGGGCATTGACCTGTGCTGCTAGTGAGTGAGGCATCACTTCAGGAACCTTATCTCAAAACTTTTAGATAATTGTTAAATGCCTTATTGCTCAATGCTCACTGGTAGTTTAACGTCAAATAAAATATAATTACCAGAGCAAGAAATTTATTTCTTATGAAGGTTCCAAAAAAGAATTATGCTCCATTACGGGGAATAAGTTTTGTGAAATACAGATTTGCCAATAATGGTAATTGAAGCTAAGCTTTAAAGTGTTAACTTTGTCTTGGTGGTAGCACTTTGACCTCTGGTCAGAGATTTATAGGTTCAAGCCACAGTCCAGGAGATAATCCAGCCTGGCACTTCAATGTGTTACTGTTGGATTGCTGCACTGTCAGAGGTGCTTTCTCTCAGGTGAGAGGGTAACCTCATCTGCCCTCTCCAGTATACATAAAAGATCTCATGGCACTATTGAAGAAAAAGAAGGGAATGCTCTAAGTGTCTTGGCCGATATTATCTTTCAACCAGCACCACCTTAACAGACTATACAGTTATTTATTTCATTTCTATTTGTGGAGCCTCATTATACACAAATTATTCCCCAACATTATAACAATAACTGTCCAAAAGTACCTAGTTGGTATGAAGTGCTTTGAAATGACCAGAATTTGTGAAACAAGCTATATAAATGTAAATTCCTTTTCCCTATAAGGCAGTATAGTATATAACCACATAGCAATAAGAGTATACCATTCAGCCCATTGAGCTAATTCTGCCTTTCAGTTAGAGCTGTATCTTAACTCCATTTATCTGTCTTGGTTCCATATCTCTTAACTCCCTTACCTAATTTCATTTTGTAATATTTAATTGGTGCCCCACCTCAACAGTATTTTGAGGAAGAGTGTTCTGGATTTCTGCTACCCTATTTGTGAAGAACAGCTTCCTGACAACGTCCCTGAAAGACCTAAGTTATGCTCTCTTGTTTGGACTCCTCCACCAGACAAAATAGTTTCCCTCTATCTACCATATAAAAACCTTTAATTATCTTAAAAACTTCAATCAGATCCTTAAACTCAAGGGAATACAAGCTAATCTATGCAAACTGTTCTCATAATATAGTTCTGCATTAATTCTGGTGAATCTGTCTTGCCCTACTCCAAGGTTAATAGCTCCTTTGTGACCAGAACTGTAGGATTCCAGATGCAGTCTAACCAGAGTATTATGCAACTTTTCTTTTCATTTCTTGGGATGTGAGCATTGCTGGCAAGACCAGCATTTGTTGCTCATTGCTAATCGGCCCTTGAGAAGGTGGTGGTGAGCCATTTTCTTGAACTGCTGCAGTGCCTCTGGTGAAGGTAGGTACACAGTGTTATTGGGAAGGAAGTTTCAAGATTTTGACCCAGTTACAGTGAAGGAATGGTGATATAACTCCAAGACAGGTAGGTGTGTGGCTTGGAGGGGAACGTGCAGGTGGTAGTGTTCCCATGTGCCTGCTGTCCTTGTCCATCTAGGTGGTATGGGCTGCAGGTTTGGAAGGTGCTGTCAAAGGAAGCTTGGCAAGTTGTTGCAGTGCATCATATAGATGGTACACACTACTGCCACTGTGTCTAGGTGGTGGAGGGAGTGAATGTTTAAGATGGTGGTTGGGGTGTTGCTCAAGCAGGCTGCTAGGTCCTGGATGGTGTTGAGCTTCTTGAGTGTTGTTGGAGCTGCATTCATCCAGGCAAGTGGAGAGTATTCCATCACACTCCTGATTTGTGCTTTGTAGATGGTGGACAAGCTTTGGAGAGTCAGGAGCTGAGTTACTTGCACAGGGTTCCTAGCCTCTGACCTGCTCTCGTAGCCATAGTATTTATATGGTTGGTCCATTAACTTTGTGGTCAATGGCAAACGAAAGGATATTGATAGTGGGGGAATTCAGCGATGGTAATGCCATGGAAAGTCAAGGGGAGATGATTTGATTCTCTCTTGATGGAGATCGTCATTGCCTGGTAATTGTGTGCATAAATGTTACTTGCCACTTATCAGCCCAAGCTGGAACGTTATTCAGGTCTTTCTGCATGCGGGTATGGATGTTTCAGTATCTGAGGAGTTGGGAATGGTACTGAACATTGTGCAATCAACAGTGAACATCCTCACTTCTAACTTTATTATGGAGGGAAGGACTTTGATGAAGCAGCAGAAGATGGCTGGGCCCACAACACTACCCGAGGAACACCTGCAGTATTGTCCTGGGACTGAGATGAATGGTCTCCAAAAACCATAAACCACCTCCTTTTGTGCTAGGTGAGACTCAAACCAGTGGAGAGTTTTCCCCTGATTCCCACTGACTTCAACTTTTCCAGGGTTCCTTGATGCTACACTCAGTCAAATGCTGCCTTCTTGTCAAGTACAGTCACTCTCATCTCTGGAATTCAGCTCTTTTGTCCGTGTTTGGATCAAAGCTATAATGAGGCCTGGAGCCAAATTGCCCTGGTGGAACCCAAACCGAGCATTGGTAAGCAGATTATTGCTGTTAAGCGCCACTTGGTAGCATTGTTGAAGACACCTTCCATCACTTTGCTGATGATTGAAAGTAGGCTGATGGGGCTGGGTTTTGTGGATAGGGTATACCTAGGCAATTTTGCACATTGTGCATAGATACCAGAGTTATAGCTGCACAGGAGTAACTTGGCTAGGGATGTGGCTAGTTCTGGAGCTCAAGTCTTCAGTACTACAGCCAGGGTGTTGTCAGGGCCCATAGTATTAGTAGTAGTTGTCAGGGCCCAACTGTGGTATTTTATTCCACCCCCTTGAGATAAAGACTAACATTCTATTGACCTTTTTATTTACTGTCCTTCTGACTTTTCCTCACTCCTTCTAGGAAGATACATTCTGCTGGCTGTTGGTATCCCAAACTATCCTCTGAGAGGCCACCGTGCAGAGAATCACAAAGAAATTGCCAAGCTCTACTACGTTTTGGCACAACATTTTATTGCACTGTGCATCTGTTCCAACTTTCCAATAATTTCCTGTTCAATGTAAGCCAAAAGGCAAATTCTTCCAAGAAGCATAATGAAAATGTAGAAGGCAAGATTTCAATTGCATAACATTATTTTATGCAACATTGCTTTAAAATATAAAATATTGTATAATATTTATCTATGGAATTATGAATAATTACCACTCAGACTACTTTAATGAGTACATTTATGGGCTCAATGTCTTTGACAGAGGTATCCTATCCTCTCTTTTATTTGTGCCTGAAATAGTCATGAAATAGTAGAAGGATAAGAGGGAAATCTTTAAAGGCAAAAATGGTTTGGGATCATTTTACAATATAAGGGACTAACACTGCAGCACAATGTAACAAGATCTAGTATTATCATGCAATCTCTGTTTAAAATAGCACTGGTTCCAGCCTGATCTGTGCTCCCCTAAGCAATATGTGCTGCCAAGGAACTGCTCACAGTATGTGTGCCAGTAAACAGAACCTGTGGGGATACTCCACCAACCTGTGACACTGCTTCTCTTCCAGTGCAGCTGAGTATCAGAAAGCTGTGTTTAGTAATGAGCATGAAGATCCCTTCATAGAATGTGATTTCATTTCAGACATCTCAGTTTCTCCCACACATATTGGACTATTTAATCTTAATATAAAGCCCATAATAGAAAGTATTCATGTAATGTGCAAAGTTTCTGTATTTCCTGGGTTACTGACAAGGGGCTAGACCATCCAAAAACTGTAAGTTCCAGAAAATGCAAGCAAAAAGCCTCAGTCAGCTTCCATAGAAAGAATGCTTCAAATACAGATACTAGCTTCTCATAGAAATAGATTGAAGAGCCCATTTTATTTGACTCAATCCTTGCCAGCTTTTAATATAATATAATGGTACTAAATTTATCTTTCACTACCCCAGGATAAGTAGAGGGGATGCACTGCTGGAAACAGTATCATCTGCCATATTTTGATGTTCAGCTCATTCAAATTGTCTAGTTTTTGTGAGAACATAGGTCTCATAAATAAAATGGTTGATTTCTATGTTCCAAGATGCGGGTTGTTTTGTTGTTTCAAAGCATGTTAGACATCAAGGGATATATTTTCCAATCATTACAAATGGTTAAATGCACTCCAACAACATTCTGAACATTTTCAGATAAGTGTTTACCCATTTAGAATAAAGTGTTAATGCCTGCCTAGAATGGAGAATATTATGTAAATTTTATGTCTTGAGTAAAGGAGTTCGTTGGCCAACCAAACTCGAGCTGTACGCTTTCCTATGTTCTCATATTTGCTGCTTGCAATCAATAACGGGGAGTGAACCTGATGTGAGAATAAACAGTGATGGTTTATTGAGACATAGGGCAGAGCACCAGATCATATGTGCTCACTCAGAAACCTCCAGAACTACACTTACAGTTCCCAGTTGCCCATGCTGTACAGTGATTCGCCAGTGCTGCCACATGTACACTTGCATTCTCTTAAAGGGATAGGGCACCTCACTTTGCCACAGCCCCCCCCCCACCCCCTTTACTTAAAAGTATAGCTAACAAGCTTGAAACACATTAAGTATTTACACAAAAACTATTTACAGGTCAAATCTCTCAGGAAGCCTTCTTTGATGGATTGAGCATCGTAGCCCAACAACCTTGGCTGGTGTTTCCGAGACCTCCTTTCCAGGGGCAATTGCCCACCATGTCCCTCAGTGGATGATTTCACCATCTTCCGGGTGCAGACACAATCACTCCTGCTGCCCCTCCCCTTCAAGCTGAAACAGATAAAGGGCAACAAGCACAAAGCAATACAGCGATGAGCTACATGATGTATGAGGAGAAAGAGCAAAAGGAAAAAAAAATCTTTTTGGTTTTCTTTCTGATTAATATCAATAATTTCTCTTTTTCTTCCCACATGTCCTTTTCTTGGTAGCACTGACCCATATCCCTGTCTTCTCTTTAATTCCGCTGTTGGCTGGACTAGACTCAGGCACGAGCTGAACGTGAATGAGCTCAGTAGTTGGGTTTTCCGACACCTCTTCTGAAAATTCAGTGCCCTTTAGCTTTAAAACTTCAGGGCTTTTATGCAGCTGCTGCTTCAGCTCTGTCAATTCTTTCCTATTCTCATTAATAGTTTCCTGGAGAATCGCATATCATTGCCCCTTCCTAGCTAATTTGTTCCTTATCTCGGCCAGAGACAGGCTTAACTCTTCCTTTTCTTCATATTATTTTCATGGCACAAAATTGGGAGCTGATTGAATTTTGTAGCATATGAAGGTCCTTTAATAGATTTTCCATTTCCTTTCGAAGGATGCAGACTTCAGCTTGAACTCTGACCTGGTGTAACACTTCTATGGGCTTCTCCCATTGGGTCTTTCCGTACTCATTTTTTCTTGCAGCAAAACTTCCAGTTTCGAATTTAGAACTTAGTGGGCCTCAAGATTTATCTCTCCCAGCCAGTTCCTTCTGAGGAGACTTGGTCCCCTGCCTGATAGTACAAATAGGGGTAATTTTACAGACTGTTCCTCATTCTGTACCTTGACTTGACATACCCCTTTCACATTTATCTCTTCACCCGGGTATGTCCTCAGCTTTGCGTCTGAAATTTCTAACTTCAAAGGATGGGTTTCTTTACTCAGATATCTGAATGTATGTTCTCCAATGATGGACATCGACGCTCCTGTATTAACTTCCATCTTAATGGGTTGTCCGTTAACTGTAATGACTACTTGATTTGGGTCTACCCACTTTGAGGTTAAATACGAATGGATGTCTGATTCTATTTCTTCTGGCTCTTCAATGAGGCATATTTCACGATTTTTTCTTCTGCCTTTATAGTGTTGTTTTAGCCTTTCTCTGCAGTGTTGCCTTATGTGGCCATAGCGGTGGCAGAAAATGCATTCAACTTCTTTGAGTTGCCATTCGCTCACTGGAGGCCTGGATGTATTTTTCTCATTCCTTTTGTGGGCTTTCACTTCAATACCGTTGTTTTTCAGTGGTCTGGAGCTAGACAGTGTTTCTCGCCTTTCCATGGAGTCTGAAGTTTTCATGCCATTTGTTGCTGGATTGTCCCACTCGACCAGATGGATGGCGCCGTTTTGTGTATCTTTTATAACTTCGGATTTTCTAACAGCACTCTCTATCGCAGTAGCTAATTCTAATGCCTTACTGAAGTCTAGACTAGGTTTGGCTAGCAAAAGCCTTTGGATAGTATCATCTCCAATCCTACATATCAGTATCTCAAAATATCACTAATAGACTTTCCGAATTCGCAATGCTCAGTCAATGCCTTTAAAATGGCCACATAGTCAGCTATTGTCTCCTCTGGAAGCCTGTTCCTTGAACTGAACTTGAAGCGCTGCATAGTAACTGAGGGCTTTGGTTTCAGGTGGCTCTGTATGATTTTTATTAACTCGTCGAAAGTCTTCGCGTCTGGGGCGCTAGGTGACGTAAGGTTGTGGATCAGCCTGTACATTTTTCTCCCGCATGAGCACAAAAGAATTGTCCTCTTCTTCTCCTCCCCCACGATGTCGTTAGCAGTATGGCGTTAGGCATTCGACATACTGAGACAATCACCTGAAATGGGGTCGAATGGATCGACATGCCTGAACTGTGGCATCAGGAACACCTGCAAGGGGACTGCACTTCTGATAGGCTTTCCAGGTAATGACAAATTTAGGTGTTTGGCTTACCGCGGAGTTGCGCGCTCTCTGAGATCTCTTATAATTTTCTGTCCATAGCCATTTTTCACATATTACCTTTTTAAATGCATTGCCACTTTAAGAATAGTCACCTTTTTTTAACTCTGTCTCTATACTGTCGGCTTTTCTCTGTTGGGTTTTGCACTCTTTTTGAGTTTTGTTGGGATCCCCGCGATCGCGATTCTGCAGTTTTAAAATTTTTTTTAACAGCAGCACTGCTTTCTGTTCTAATTGCCAGCTGTCACCTATTTTACAAGTTAAGTACAGATGCTCTTTCCAATGCTTTGCTTACTCATCTTGAAATTTATTTTTTCAATCCCATCCTCGTCGCCACTTTTATGTCTTGAATAAATGAGTTTGTTGGCCAACCAAACTTTAACTGCATGCCTTCCTATGTTCTCATCAATTTCTGCTTGCAATTAATAATGGGGAGACACCGATGTAAGAATAAACAGTGATGGTTAATTGAGACATAGGGCAGAGCACCAGATCATACATGCTCACTCAGAAACCTTCGGAAATAGACTTACAGTTCTCAGTTGCCCGTGCTGTACAGGATTCGTCAGTGCTATCACATGATCAGTATATTTGCATTCTGTTAAAGGGACAGGATACCTCACTTTGCCACAGTAAATTAATTTAAAATTCATATATGAATTTTATTAGTTGTAAAATATTCCTCTAAAAGTCTTAAGTTGCATTTTTTTAACACAGATAAACTGCTGAAATGGTAATTTACTAAATTTAGAAGATCATAATTAACAATTAATTAAAAATGTGTATCCTTATTTTAAAAATATTGATAAATGAAAGTTTTAATCTCGATGCATTTAGGGGACAAAGTACACTCAACAGAATCCAATTTACAATTTACGGTGTTGGGTATATCTGTCACATGGATACTAGAAGTAATTGCTTATCAATAAATTCTTCTGTTAAAATATTAAGAGGCTTAGATATCCTACCTATACATGAATGTGAAGATTTTAAAATGTTATTACTGCATTCAGATAAGGTGGAGATATTTGGGGCAGACATTATGCTACCTAAATCTAAGTGTAGGTTTGCAACAGTGAAAGGCATTTCCTTTTGCAGTGGTTTCCTACCTGAGTGGCCCACAGCTGTAGTACCATTGCTCGTGCCTGCATGTCGGGATGCATGCCCTGTCTCTGAAGGTAGTTCTGGTAGCTTTCAAGCCAGCTGCTTCTGTTCACTCTTGAATTTAGATTCTCCACAGACATCAACCACCATAGGTTTTTCTTCACCAAGGCAGCCTCCTTCTTCTCACCTTCCAAAAGTAAAATAAGTAATTTATTTACCAATCTGCTCTAATTTATATTAATTAAAGATGATTTCAAAGTATTAAATTATGATGAGCAAAAATTAAAAACAACTGTCGGTTAGACCTGCAAATATTTTAAATTATATACTAATATATTTAGTTTCAAGACAATTTTCCTTCAGTGTCATTACACGTTTGGTTAATATGACACAGATGATTTGCTAATGGTGACTTACCAGCTGATAGCGTTGATGATTTTATCAAGATTTGGTCCAGTCTCTTGTATATACTGTAGAGTTGTGCTGAATGAATTCCATCTTTAACTTTTGATGTTTGCTCATTAATTTGTGCAGCTTCATTTCCGAACAGCGCAAGGTATCCCGCCCTAATTAAACAATAAAAGCGTCTGCCATTCATTATCTCAGGTACTGATTCTTGACAAGAAAATTAACATTTTTCCCAAGTGATTTAAAAACTGCTTTGGAATTCATCAGGGCATTTTATTTTGAAGTGACATTGCTCATATGTAATTTCCTGTTTTTCATAAATGCAAGCACATCTTCACAGCATATAATGCAAGGATCTATTTTCTGATCATCAGCACTAGCAAAACAAACAGTTTGAAATTGGACAGAAACCAAATCTATTGCCCGTCATGATTAAGATGTATTGTAAGTCGATGGATGAAACTGTTGTTGAAAAGGAGCAGAGGCTTTATTACAATCTTAAACTCATTGGTAATGATATGTGGACAAACTCATACACAACTTCCCATCATTTTCACTGTGTTAATCTCATGTATATAAACCAGGTCTTTTGGGGAGTTTCATTCAACACAGATAAGGAATCAGAATTTAAACAACTTCCCATCATTTTCACTGGGTTAATCTCATGTATATAAACCAGGCCTTTCAGGGAGTGTCATTCAACACGGTCAGGGAATCAGCATTTAAACAGAGATCTGTGATTTTCAAACACTACAATGTGAAACTGTCAATTTAGTGAAGATTTATAGGAAAAGAATTATCATTATCAAATTATTTTTCTAGATACTCGGTAACAGCTTTGGATGAAATTTTTTTTAGTTACTGCATCTATAATTTACAACATGGGCCTGCAGTAGGAAACCCCACTAATTTTATGTTATTCGGAGGAAGAAAAGGAGAAAAGGAGGGATGTTAGACAGCTTGGAGGATGTAATCTCAAGTTAATCGCAAATGAGATTACACTTGGGACAAACTGTCTTTTTCCATTGTTATCTGTCTCTAAGGCAGAAGCGTACCCACATTGGCGTTTTTGAGGAAAGCTTTTTTTGTTAGACATTTGAGGAGCAGCGCTAGCAGTGGGATCAGCTAGAAACTGACCTCCACTTAATCTCCATCACAATGAGTTGTGTGTTACTGTCAAGGTTGTCACAGTTTTGAGTTTTTGATTTTCATTTTAAGGCAGTTTACAATGCTGTGCTTTCTTGAACCACACAAAAGAATGACTTCCTTCACAATGGTGACTTGGCATCTGTGGCCATTTTTTAATTCAGCAGTTTTAAAAGTTGCTGAGAGAGCACCTCAAGATGGAGGAATCCTCTTTCTCCCTTACCCACAATGGCAGAGTGCTGCTCCTTCCATGCTGGAGGGTTTCCTATTGGCCCTCCAGTTTTATGAGCCTGCCTGCCATCCATTGGGTAGAGAGCATGTCCTCTGTCCAGGAATTGGTCAATTCAAGGAAAATCTTTGCCAGATGACTGCTCCCGATGCAGTGCAACACCGGGATCCTCATTTGATCCTGACATCGGAGACCTGGCCCAAAACCTAAAATCCTGCAGCTGGAGTGTGACATTCTTTATTCATTCATGGGTTGTGGGCTTCGCTGGCTAGGCCAGCATTTATTGCCCATCCCTAATTGCCCTTGAGAACGTGGTGGTAAGCTGCCTTCTTGAATCGCTACAATCCATGTAGTGTAGGTACACCCATAGTGCCGTTAGGGAGAGAGTCCAAGATTTTGACCCAGTGACAGTGAAGGAATGGCAGTATATTTTCAAGTCAGGATGGTGAGTGACTTGGAGGGGAACTTCCAGGTGGTAGTGTTCCTATCGTTTGCTGCCCTTGTCCTCCTAGATGGTAGTGATCGTGGGTTTGGAAGGTGCTGTCTAAGGAGCCTTGGTGAATTCCTGCAGTCCATCTAGTAAATGGTACTGTGCGTCGGTGGTGGAGAGAGTGAATGTTTGTGGATGTGGTGCCAATCAAGCCGGCTGCTTTGTCCTGGCTGGTGTAGCCCGAGTAAGTGTGATATCTGTTTGTGCTGAAGTATGATTTTTAAATAATTTGTACTTATGGATTACCTGTGAACATATTAAATTGGATGCTATGCTTTTCCATAACCATAACCATAGATGGACAATACATTATTGTGATGCTAAGCTGGCCCCATGCAGTCAGGAAACTGAAGTACTTAATTGGCTGTTGAGCATTTTGGGATGTCCTAAAACTGTGTAATGCATTATATAAATGCAACTTCACTCTCTTTTCTTTTTTTCTCAGTATAGACCTAGATTGAATTTGGGATCCACCTGGTCTCCATGATTCAACTATGCACTGTTTAGAACCAGCAAAGCTGCAATTTATCTGTCATAATTAATTTCAAAGTTCTACTGATTCAAGATTCTGACCAGAGACACTTTAGTCTGTAAAGCTCAGGACCATATCAGTTAATGTATTTTACTACTATTTTTACAAAATAACCTTATGTTCTGCTTAGTTTCTAATATCAGCACATTGGTATTTACTGCTGAAAAATAGTATGTCCTACAAAGCAACTATTTCAGAATGCAAAACTTTTTTTACAAAGACTAGCCTAACTTGTACATACATTTATATTCTCTTTTTCAGAAATAAATTTGACATTGAAAAATAGCTTACACAACAAGCTCACACACTCAGCTTCAGAGTAGAATGCACCTAAGTGCAGAAGGTCATCATAACCCTACCTGAACATAGCATCATAACAGAAGTTGAATAACCCTTCTTTCTTCCAGGCATTCTTTGTTCCATTTTCATCAATCAGTAAAATTGTTTTAAGATTAGACAGAAATGCCTGTGTCAATGAAGAAAGGTTTTTCCCTTGAAGTTGCCTGACATAAACAAAAATAATCAGCATTAACAATCACAAAATGCCTTTAAGTTCATAATTTAGAGATTCCTGAACAAGCAGTAACTCAATAAATAATTTTTAATTTTCCTGGACTATAATACCTCTTAAATGTGTTATAAATGAACTGTTTTTTGTTAAGCCATGATGTGAGGCTACAAATGGCCAAGGGGAAGTTTGATAATGAGCTGTGAATGCACCATTATCTTTCTTGTAACTATTAACCTTCTTACAAAACTTTATAAAGCAACATTCACACTGATTAAAACTTGCTTACAGGGAAGTCACTATATAATTGTTCCCTATTGTAAGCTGCTTTACATATAGCTGTAACCTTTGTGGTTTTGCTTCATACTGATGCAACTATAGTGGCTCCAAAACAAAGTAGAGAGAGATTTGGATTTTTCCTTCACACCCGATTTATATTACACACATTTTATCTTTGGAGCAAAACCAAATTTACTTCAGAACTCAGTTTTTATCATTCTTTGGAACAAATATCCCTGTTTACCTCCCTGGATATCTTGGCACTGTAAAGGAGGTGAAAGCAGTTGTTTTCAAATATGGATAACAATTGAGATTCATCATCTCACCAAATTTCCACAACACCTCTCTGCCTCTTCTGACAGGCGGCACTAATTCTCTGAAGGCTAGCCACGAGCAGCAGTGATACAAACACTGCCATTTTCAAGGGATGAACTAAATTTGTGTGCCATTAAATAATCAGCAGAATGAAATATGCAAAAAACTCAGTGAGCTAACAAAAAGCTATAGATCCTGCAAGCATTTTAGATGAATGATAATCATATGCATTTAAACCTATTGTGAAATTTAAATCTGTAAATCAATGGTAAGCAAAGGTGAGCACTTTTAATTACACAAGTTTTATTTAGATTTATTTGTCATTTTTTACCTCCATATTTCCTCGTAGGATATAATAAAGTACTTTAATTGAACAATTGCTGTCCCCCTAAGGAACAATCAATGTCTGCTCCGAATAGAACTCAGAAGCTTATAAAACTCATTCTGAAGTAAACTAGATTGTCAAATGTCCCAAATATGCATTGGTTGGATCACAGAATATTTTTATATTTCATTATTGTGTTGTTGGCATCATATTAGCAGGCCAAGGTGATCTTAAATGCTATGAAATCGGGGTAAACAGACAGTTTGAAAATAACTTTATAATGGTTTTTGCTAATCAGATTGAACCAGATTTTTGAAGACAGTGGCCATGCAAAGTGGTTTGTAGCTCCCAGAGTGGTTTTGATGGGCTGGAATTTACTGGTCACACTGATCACTTATTTTAAAATGTGACTTAAGGAGCTAATATTAAGGCAGAAGTGTTAATTTCCCCTTTATGTTCAACTTCTCAGAGATATAACAAATTCATTAAAGTAACAGAATGCATATCTATGCACCACATGGAACCATTGACCCTGATAACAAGCCAGAGGCAGGTTCAGTGTTTTTGATGACGCCTGCACCTGTGGGAAGCAAACCCAAGCATTCATGCCATCACAGACAAAAGTGACATCATTACTGAACCTGGCAAATGTCCTTTCAATGACATGCTTTTAGCATTTATATAAAATGGATTGAAATCCTGGATATCTCTCCAGTAGGGCCTTGGAAGGATCCAGAAGAAAATAATTTGAGGGTGGTGGTGACTTTGACAGGCACTGGTGATGTGTGGCCACTAGCTCCAGCAGGGAACAGGTCTTCCTCGAGAGGAAGAAGATGTTTGCAACCACCTAAAATGCCAATCTCAACTTTCTCTGCACTGCTCCTCTACTGCCGAGTATCTGTTAGTCTCACGCTATTACTTGGGAAGTATCTTCTGCAACCTCAGCCTTTCAGCTGCTTCTCCCCTCTGTCTGTCACCTACAGCTCCACAGCAGGCTCCTGCTGCTGTTAATGGTCATCATGCTCCTTGTCTGAGATCCAATCAAAGGAAGCCATGGCACCATTCATCCTGATCGTGAGCCTTAATACCTCCAAAGTGTGCAAATTAGCCTCTCAATGCAAGTATTCTCAATAAATCCTTTCCCAATGGGAGGTAACAAAGCAACTGTGAGCACAGAGCATTTGTTGATATCTGCAAGCCTGTCTTTTAATGAGCTCCATGAATGGTGATCAGTCATCTAACCTTCATTTCAATGGCAAGTATCATGAAGACCAAAAAACCCTTGCAGGCCATGTTAGATTTAAATCCTTCTGAAAATCTTCAAATTTCTTTATTTAAATATTAAAAGCAGGACCTGTCTGGTGGATGAGATTATGCACATGCATCGAAAGTGCCTGATTTAAACCTGGAAGATGGCATGCTGGAGCAGGTTTCTGGAGGAGTTGACATTTTCACTGACTTTAGTGACCCTCCTGAACCCAAACTGCACTATTCACTGTCACAATTCCCCACATTGTTTCTTGTTAATAGTCTCTGCACCAATTGAGATGGAAATGTTGTAGGATTTACACCAATGACGGTATAACTACTATTGAATATCTACCTCGTGGTTTTGCATTCAGGAACATTTTAACTCTCCAGCTCACAATGGCAAATGATTTTCCAATGTGAGAAAAGTCACTTTAAGTAAAAAATTGAACATTTCTGCTCTCCTGAACTTTCATAGCATCACTCCTGAGTATGGAGAATTCCATTGTCCTACACACTCTAGGTATTATTCTGAATTAAAGTTCACCTCGTAACATTTATGTCATAGCTGCTGCTCTACAGAACAAAAGTTACATGGGAAGTACGAGTTATTTTTGCAATATAACTTTTGGAAGGATGCATCAAAATCAAGGCCAAAATCTTATGCTGTTTGTGTGGGTACGCACCCGACCCGAAATCACGCGAGAAGATGTCGGGCCGGCGTGCATCCCAAGGTCATCGCCTCACACACAACATTTCGGTCGGCAGACTGGCGCGGGAGTCAGAAGCATGCCTGCTGACAATCAAGTAGCAAATTAAGCCCTTTAGGGAGCCACTTGTCAGCGATTTTACGTGGCCTGTCCACTTTTACGGTTGGCGGATGGGCAAAACGGCCAGGCGGCCTTCACATTTTCACTACAAGTTACATCCAGGGCGTGATGAAAAGTCTGGGGCTAAATAAAATAAAAGAAGATGTTGGAGGAATGATCTGCTATGTAGTCTGCTGCCAGGTGCTTGTATTTACAATATTGTCATACTTTGCAGCAGCTTATTGAGCTCATTTCATTTTTAAATTACTGCAGCTCCCTGAGGCAGCTCCACAGCAGCTGTCAGCCTTCAAGGAGGGCAAGCCCACACCTTCCATTCTCTTGGCGCCTGCCCTCTTCCTGCACCCCCACCCCCCAGCAGTGTTGAGACTTTCTTAGCGTGCGTTTCACACTGGCTGGCCGTTAATTGGCCAGCTAGCGTGAAATTGCGTTCGGGGGCTGATTGTGGCAGAAGCGCATTTCGCGCCCACTTCCGGGCCAGCTGATCACACGCACCTGACGAATGTAAGATTCAGGCCCAAGTGAAGCCTGGGCTAACATGGGAAACAGGAAATGTAACTTTAGCTCACTTACTCCATCATATGACTGGACAGGGATAGTGAAGAAAAGCACGTCTGTGAAAGGGAAAAACTGTCTCGATGGCACATAATCATCCTATTTAAGAAATATTGACATGTGCCAACAGACTGTTGTGCATGCAGCCTCATTCACATCTTCCTGATATATTTGTGCATTTTAAACTCCCATCATTTTAGAAAAATAATCTTCAGCTCCAATTTCGGCTGAATTTTGAATGCGAACAATGATGGCTATGGAAAGCGATATTTTGAGAGTGTGTCATGGTCTCACCAATGACAAGGAATCAATCAATCAAGTTAATCCTCAAGAGTGTCAAGAAAGAAAAAAAATTAAAATGAGTGACAAAAACCCTGAAAATCAATTGCAAAATATTTTGTTTGCCTCTGCAAATTCAGTACCAAGCTTGAATTACATTTTGGAAAGATGCATGTGCCTATGTAACTGTAAATGATAATTTATGTAGCTAACCATTGTTTTTATGTTTCACTTATCTGAATTATTGCTTTATTTGAAATGGAACTCATTTCCATACAATAAAGTCATTTAGCCCATCACATACTTCAGTGGAAATTAGAATGGATCTATTACCATGCCATTGATTTCCTTCTCGAAATCTTTATAATATATATTCCGTGACTGCAGGATACTTACGTTTTCATCAAAGCTTTTTCTTTGCTGTGATCATGGTTAGGAAACTGAAGGTTGAAGATTCTATCCATTAAAAGTAATGCATACTTTGTGAAGTTCAGCTTTGCACTGGATTCTGTCACAACTGAATCGAATGAATGAGGATCAAGTAATACCGTTATAAATCGTCCTGCTATTTGGATCTAAGTGAAAAAAAATCAACAGCCTTGTATTAGAATTCCCCATAATGAAATCCACACAGTTTGCTCTTGTGAGCAGAATTGTCCCACATTTGCACTGAGTGCGATAGCGGGCTTGGAAAAGGACATTTTACCTGCTGGCCGCAACGGCAGCTTTTCATGCCTCTTTGTCTGCTTCCCGCCTCATTAATTATGCAACCACAGGAAACACACCATTTCATCATCTCACTGGCAAGCGGCCTCTGAATTGCCTGCCATGCCTTTACTACACCATTTCCTTGCTCCGGGTGCCATATTTAAAATGCACAGTTCTCAATGCTTACAGCCCAGGACTGCTCCAGTGAAGTCATGGTCCTGAAAGCCAAGAAGAGTTCAGTGACCCATCACTGGAATGCCTTTTAGAGGCCCACCATGATGTCCTCCACCCCAGCTCTGGCTGCAGGAGGTCCAGCAATCTCACCACTCTGGCTTGGGAGGCGATGGCAGTGGTGGTCAATGCCAAAGCTGCACAGAAGAGGTTGGCCATCCAGTGCAAAAAGAGAGTGAATGATATCATCTGTGCCGCCAGTTTAAGGAACCAGCTTATCACTCTAAACTCACACAGTCACAAAGCCATCACACAGACACTGGCATCTCACTCACTGCCAGCTCAAGGGACACCATCACTCACTCTTTCACACACACCCTCACATCTCCATCTCGCTTCATCTCCTCTGGAGACTACCTCCTCAGCCCTCACCATCTTGAGGCCATTTACATAGATCACCATGTGCCCCCACATACACCCTGGGACATCCCTTCCCCAGTACAGTCCTTGCCCTGCAGCCTGTTCTCTTCCCCAAACAAACCCTTGGCCTGCAGCCATTAAAAAGACACTCCTGCCTGGCCTGGTGGATAGAGACCTGCCCGTGAGCTCCCCTAAAAACGATGTGGTGCTGCCTGAGAAGCCTGGCGCTGATGACTATGAGTGCTGCCCGAAGCAAGGTAGACAAACAAACCTCGAAGTCCCGAGCGAAGTGCAGCTTCACATCACTTATGTACATACATCGATGTGATAGATGCTCCATCGTGGGGGGATGATTCTGGTCAGCTGGTCTTATAATGATATGCAGATGTATGAAAATGAAGTTCCCGACGTCCGGTGGTGGGAAACACGGCCTGCTCTTGACAGGCTTAGCGGACGTTTGCAAACTGGTTTCACGACGACGTGAAACTGATTTTTGTCCTTCCTGCCATTTTGTCCGCTGATGCCTGCCATGATGTCTGACGCCAACAGGCATGGAAAATTCCACCCTATATTTTGTTAAAATGTTGGAGGTTAGAGTGGACAGTGTGGGTGTTTCTAAAAAAATTTTTCCACCATACAGGGACTTTTGTTTTCAAAGAAACAAGAGATGTATTAGAAAATGCTTGAGATGGTTTGAAAGTGACATATTTTAAAATAATTATAGATCCGTGAAAATTTATTTATTTATAATTTCTATTATGATAATTAGTTTTAAGCACATTGGAAGTTTAAATAGTCCATTCCATCTTGTTAATATTCCCCTGAAACTGCAATAAAGGGAGTTTTGTGATACTTAAAACTTGACAGTCTTCAGAGTATCTACCCTTTTCTTTCCAGTTTCATTTGTTAATTTTTAACTGAGAAAATATTGCTATTTAGGAAATCTCTGCAAGTATTATGAAAAAGATTTACATGACAAATTGAAACATTTTGAAATCTTAAATCTGCACATAGGTTTCTGTCCATAAAGCTTCACTTCCGGTTGTTTATGCACTTTTTACAGACATTCATGCCTATTTTTAACAATCACAAAGGGCATCTTATCTCTCTCAAAGGACACTTGACCTCTCCCAAGTACCACCTTCCATCTTCCAAAAGGCAACATACCTTCCCGCAAAGGTAATCCGGGACCACCTCCAAAGTAATACTTTACCTCTCCAAAAGGGTACCTTGGCTATCCAAATGAATTCACAAAGTTCAGACCTGCTCCTACCAGGTCTAATCTGCACATGTCGGGCTTCAAACACCTCACCCACCAAAATCACCCAAGTGGAGGTAGCTGCTGATTTCTATGGGCAGCTGCCTCCATAAAAATGTACATATGCAAGTCCCGTCCTGGGCCCATTCCTGGCCCAGGATAGTGGTAGGTGCTGTGTTTGGGGGCAGGACCTGTATATTTTGGCCTCTTGCTCCATTTTTGCCATGACAGAGAGGCTCTCCATTATGGTGAAAATCCAAGCCCATGTCTTAGGGGTCATTATCAATGTGTGTAGATGGTGTCTCAGGTGGAGAACTCTACCAGCAGCACATGCAGCAGTTTGAAAATTGATCTAACAGTACTGCAGACTACCCTGCAGCAGTTCTAGGGACATTTGCAGTAAAACTCTCATGTTAGACACCTTAGGACCAACTTTGCTATGTTAATGGATGTTCAGACAGCTTCCAAAAGTAGCATTGTAACTTTTGATCTTTTAATGTTTTTAGAAGCAGAGCTAGGCACCAATGCCTGTGGTACAGAACAAACAAGTAGCTTACAACACTGGCCTGATATAGGTAGCATGGATAGATTTATTCCTTGGGAATTTAGGTGCTGAGCTTGAGCAGGGAACTCTAGTGATTCTCTTGAGTGATGGAGAGAAAATTGCAATGTTAGAGCAAGAACCTACTGAAGAGAGGGCCAACTCACATTCTTTATCAATTATAGTGGAAGACTATCACCTATTTCTTGCTCGAAAAACAGCTAAAGGCAATTGAAAGTCTGATGGGAATCTTGTCTGCCTGAATCAACTTTCAGGCAGGATTTTAAATGGGCTCCCAGCACACCGCCCAACATAATCAGGAGGACACCAAAATCATTGAAAAGGGGAAGTGTAATGAACTTGATGTACAGGTTTCTTACTTGAAACAGATTACTTTATCACAAAGCTCTTTTAGGGGCTACATGCTTGAACCAGGTCCATGACTAGAAAGCTCCACTCCCAGGATTACCCATGCTTACAGCTCATTCGTCAGAACAATCATGTGACCCTTAAAGGCAGTAGGAAAGGTAATACCACTAATCACTACATTTCCTCCCCCTTTAGTTTTTTTTTATATTTCCTATTTACAAAGAGTATTTTAATCCAGGTCATGTGACTAAAGAGTAAGTCTCTCAGGTGGTTTTCTAATTTGGTTAGAGCAGTGTAGATCTACCACTTGGGATTCTCCCACTGGATCGACATGATCAGGAGCTGCAGCATCAGGGACATCCTTAAACAGTGGCAGTACAGGATTAGATAATTCAACAGAGACATCAGATATGTCTATTCTAGGTCGATCTGTCACCTTAGGGATTAAAAGATCGACATCAATTACAGGCAGAATAGCTGGTTGTTGGAATGTTCCACTACTCCTTAGATGACCCACATGTTTCCAAACAATCCGGTCTTCCACTTCCACTTGGAATGACAAAGGTCCATTTTCAGAGACCATTACACCAGGAACCCAGCTAAGTTCATTTCCAAAATTCCGCACGAAAGCTGTATCTTCCACAGTAAATCTTCGAGCTTTGCTATGAATATCATGATTCAATTTTTGACTGCTCCGATTCTTCTCTACCTTCCCCTCTAAGTTTGGAAACACCAGACTTAACCTTGTACGAAAGTGGCATTTAATCAGTAATTCAGACGGTGTTGCATTAGGAGTCATACAATAATTGAGAAGAAAATGTGAAAGTCAAGTTTCTAAAGTACCTTCAGATAACTTCTTCATTCCTGATTTGAAAGTTGGCACTATTCTTTCTGCTAACCCATTTGATGAGGGATGATATGGTGCTGTTTTATTATGCTTAATTCCATTTAAACTTGTGAATCTCTGAAATTGTGGACTAGTGAAGACAGTACCTTTATCCGCGACAATGACTTCCGGTAGGCCATGTACACTAAAACATTGGCGCAGTTTTTCAATAGCTGCACACAATGTCAGTGATCTAACTTCATACATACACATCCATCCACTTAGAATGCGTATCGATGATCAATAAAAAGATGGTACCTAAAAATGGACCTACATAGTCTATATGTGGTCTAACCCAGAGTCGACCAGGCCACTCCCACAGATGCAGTGGAGTTGAAAGGGCAACTTCTGTTAATGCAGACATTGAATACAGTGCTTGACCTTGCTTTCAATGTCACTGTCAATGCCTGGCCACCAGATATAGCTTCGCACAAGCATCTTCATCTTCAATATGCCTGAATGCACGCTGTGAAACTCTGCCATGAGTGGTTCTCTTCCTTGTGAAGGGACAACGACTCTTGATTCCCACAACAAGATTCCATCTTGACAACTTAACTGTGATTTATGGGCATGGAATGGTCTATCTCATTGGACATTGGTGTATTTGACCATTCTTGCAATACCAGATCTCGGACTTTTGACAAAATTGGATCCCTGTTTGTCCAATTCCTCATTGCTTCACACTGACAGGTGAAGAGCCCAAGAAGTTCAGCAAAAGCACAACTTCTTGTGGCACTGGGGCATGTATAATGCTATCTGGCAATGGAAGACGACTGAGTGCTTCTGCATTTGCAATGTGCACACAAGGACGGTACATAATATCAAAGCCCAACGTTGAATTCCTGCTGAGGCTATTGGCGGAATTTTATCCTCACTGAATAAACCCATTAGTGGTTTATGGTTCAATACTATGGTGAAATGTCATCCATGCACGTACTGATGGAATTTCTTCACTCCAAATATTATGGATAAACCTTCCTTTTCAAGTTGTGAATAACCTTTCTTGGCTGCAAAGAGGGTTCTGGGGACATAGCCTATTGGCCTTTCGGAACCATGTTTCATCCTGTATGACAACACAGCTCCCACCCCATAAGGAGATGCATCACAAGTTAATATTAATTCTTTTGATGGGTCATAATGTACTAGTAGACTTGATGAGTGCAATAGCTTCTTGACTTTTACAAAGGCTTCTTCCTGTTGCACATTCCATGACCAACGACGGTACTTTTTCAATAATAAGTGTAGAGATGCTAACACTGTTGACAAATTTGGCAAGAAGCGACCATAATAATTTATCATGCCCAAAAAGGACTTGAGTTCAGTGACACTGGTTGGAGGGGGTGACTCTTTGATTACCCTGACTTTCTCCTCTACAGGATGCAGCCACTGGGCATCCACTCAGTGACCCAAGTAAGTGACTCTTATCGCTTGGAATGTACATTTCTCTTCCTTCCTTCAATCATATAACCACTTCCAAAAATCTTCTAAAAACCTCCTCAAGGTTGGCCAAATATTCGGCTTCTGTTGATACTGTGACCAGAACATCATCCAGATACACTACTACTCAGGGAAGTCCTTGCAATAGGCTTTCCAAAGTCCGTTAGAAGATTGCACATGCAGATGATACATCAAAGGGTAAGCGTGTATATTGGTACATGCCTTTATGCGTGCTGATGGTTAGAAACCCTCTAGATGAACTGTTCAACTCTAGCTGTTGGTATGCATGGCTCATGTCCAGTTGGGTGTAGGATCTTCCTCCAGCAAGTTTAATATACAAATCTTCTATCCCTGGGTTAGGATATTTATCTTTAGCCTTTAGCCTTTAGCAGTTCATGGTTAATTTGTAGTCTTCGCAAATGCAAATAGTTTGATCAGGTTTCATCACAGGGACAAAAGCACAATACTCCGGATGCTGGAAATCTAGAACAAAAACAAAAATATCTGGAAAAACTCAGCAGGTCTGACAGCATCTGCCTCCTCACCGCAGATGCTGTCAGACCTGCTGAGTTTTTCCAGGTATTATTGTTTTTGTTCATCACAGGGACCATGGGCACTACACATTCTGAAAATTGAACTGGTTGGATGATGCCTAGCTTCTCCAAATGGTTCAATTCTTCATCCACCTTCTCCTTTAGGGCATAGGGCACAGGTCTGGCCTTAAAAACCGAGGTGTTGCCTCCAAATCTACATATATTTTTGTTTGTAAGCCTTTTATCTTTCTGAATTCATCACAAAATACACTGTCTTACTTCCTTAACAGCTCAGGAATTCCATCTGCTCTCACTTGAAATATTTCTGACCAGTTGAGCTTAATTTTTTGTAACCAATCATGGCCCAGAAGACTAGGTCCTTCACCTGTTACTATGATCACTGGAAGCTAAGCTGTCTGTTGCTCATAGGGCACAGGTACTTTGACGATACCCTTTACCTATATTTACTCTCCAGTGCATGTCTTGATTCTGGAGAGTCAATACAGGTAAAGGCTTACAAGCAAAAATATATGTAGATTTGGAGCCGCGGTTTGCTCCAGATTCAATGGCTGGGTACCTTGATTTAGTATTTAAATGTGTGTTCCCCCACCACTGTGGCCGAGGCTCCCATTTCTACCTCCATGACTAGAGGCCTCCCACTGACCTGAAGGGTGACGGCTATTGGTTCAGTTTTTACTGCTTTGACATTGTATAGGGCTAGATATCAGTCTCAGCAGCTTCTGGTTCAATTATATTGTGCACCTCAGTCATCTTGGTCTGCTGTCTGATTGGCTGTCTCAATTTCGCCCTGCTTTGCTTTATTACCTACCCTTTTTTGTGACAGTAATGGCATTCTGCCTCCTTAAATCTGCAGGTTTCCGGTTCATGGTTACCCCCACATCGGTAACAGATTAATTTCTGCATTGCTGCTGTGATGCTTCCACTAGGCATTTTTGTTTTTCGAGCAGCAAAGACTGTCTTTCACTTCGTTGCTGTCTCTCCGGTTTTTGCGCCATGCCCGGTGGTAGGTTCCCGCCCCAACTGAAGAATGGTGCCATGTTGCACACTCTATAAAGCCTGTGGGTTCCACCCAGTACTTCCCATTGCTAGCGCTATTTCCATGGCGCGCTTCAAATTGATGTTAACTTCTGCAAGTAAATGGCGCTGAATGGAATCGTCGTGAATGCCACAAACTAACCGGTCCCGCAACAGGTCTTTGAGTCTATCTCCAAAGTTGCAGTGCTCAGTCAACTGCTTTAACTTCACTATATAAGTTGCGATGGACTTTCCTGGGTCCCTTATTCTGGAGTTAAACTTAAATTTCTGCATTATTACCAATGGCTTTGGCTGAAAATGCATCTTCACAAAGTCTACCAACTCATTAAAAGAATTAGAATTGGGCGGGTTCGGGGCTGTCAGACTGCGGATGAGGTTATATGCCTTGCTACCACAGACACTTTAAAGAATTGTTTTCTGCTTCTCCTCTGCTGTTATTCCAGTTGCTACACAATAAAAACCAAGGCGCTTTATGTACTGGTTCCAGTCTTCCATGAATGCGTCATAACAGTCGATTCTGCCAAAGAGTGGAATGACTGGTGAGTTTACTTTTCTTACTTTCCTCAAGAATTGAAGTACTCACATTCTCAAGGCGAGGCGCAGTGTCAGAGCTATTATACCCTCTTTGCCAATTGTAATGAACTTGATGTACTGGACAGGTTTCTTATTCGAAACAGCTAACTTTATTACAGAACTCTTTTAGAAACTACATGCTTGAACCTGGTCCATGACTAGAAAGCTCTGCCCCCAGGATTAGGACTCATTCATCAGCACAATCACATGACCGCTAAAGGCAGTAGGAAAGGTTTTACCTACAATCACTACAGAAAGATCATTAAAGGAAGCAAAAAAATAGAATGACAGTCCACTGCACCAAAAAGCAGAAATCAATGAGTTACAGCATGCAAGAAATATAACAATGACATAGTCCTGGTGCATAAATTAACATTACTTTTGACACTGCAACTAGACCTTTCAGTAGGTATTAATTTAACACTTATTAACCTGTTTAACATGAATAAGTTAACAGTGATATATAAACAATAACGATTGTAAAATTTAATCTTACAAGTCTGTAATAATGAAAAATTAGCTGGAAATAAATACTTTCTGTGAACTATTTAACATTTTTTAACTTTCAATTGTTTTGTTTTCACATCATTTTGCCAATGATTCTCAGCATCTTTTCTTCATTCTCCCTACTTTTCTGGAGTAACTTTTAGTAACACCAGATGGCAGTGAAAGTTAGCCTTCTTTGAGGTCTTCTTGTGTACATCTGCCTTGAAGAACCTTCTATAAGGCTGAGCTTTAACATTATACATAACTAACATTTAACAACTGCTTCAGTGACTATGATAGCAAAAAATAGTTTTCCAATTTATCTGCCTTGCTGGGCATGATAATACATTTTAATATATTTCCCTTTCATACAAGTTCAAATTCGAATCATAATATCATAAACATACCAGTTGATAATAGTGATAATAATTCTCTTCACATTAGAATGGTTTAGGTTATTGTATTTTTTACAATTTTATATTTGATTTATTCTTTGTACTAAAACATAACACTGTCCTATTCTTCAATTAAGAATGTGGATGAGTTTAGGTTGTGTACCCAAGGCCAACTGTTTGAGAGATCTGCTGTACTGTTGGTATAGCAGTAACAATAAAAATAAAATTGCCATAGAAGCAGCATTAAATGGAAACAAGTATATTTGGAAATTTGCATATAGAGTTCAGTATCAAAAAGAAAGAGCTCTTACTGTGAAGATGTCTCCATATTTTTTCTTCATTTTCAATAAAAATTTGGCACTATCCTTGCCAAACTCAAAGGCATGCCCCAGCCATGGGACGATACCTTTATCAAGAGGTGGCTCATTTGATAACCTATAGGAACAATTAAAATATTAATTCTTAAGTTTACTGTTACTACTATCACTATTACTCATATGGAAATGAAAACATGTATGCCTGAAAGAAAACATTAACATAAATGGGTTAAAACCTGAATTAAAACACACAGGGGAGCCTAGTTTACAGAAGGGGAAGACTCTGCCTGATGACTTCCTTGAATTCTTTGTGGGCTGTAACACCTCAAGTGGATTGTGGTAAATTCAATCAACCTTGACTTTTAGATGGCAAAGCTTCACATGCAACACTATTAGCTAAACTCAATGTTGTGGGGATTCAGAGTTAATCTATTTGAGATTGGCTGAAGGGTAGAAAAATTGTTAGGAATCCTACTGTAGTCAAAACATGTTGGGGGATGATGGGGAAGTGCTGAGTGGGCTGCCCCAGTGTTGGATGTGAAGATGCTGCTGCTTCTAATTTACATCAATGACTTGGACTCACAATTCCAATGCAAACTGGTTAAATTTGCAGCTAATACAAAACCAGGAAAGGGACAATGGAATCAGTGGATGCAGCTTAAAAGTTATAAAAGACGGTCAAAATAAGCAAGTGGGAAGAGTATAGTAGATGAAATTTAATATGGATAAAAAGTAAACTACTGCACATAAGTAATATAATGGGCAACAGACATTCTTCATAAATGGTGCTAATGTGGCTATGGATGAAGTTGAACAGAAACTTGTTGACTCAAAACCCAATATGTTCACCCAATAAGGAGCAGTGATTCACAAAGGCAATTGAACATTCAGCTACATGGTCAAAACAGAATATAAATTGTGGGAATATGGGTTCACACCACCTGTGTACCTCAATGTCTTAGCTATTAATGGGATTAGGACACAATAAGTTAAAATAGCTTTCAGCTTTGCTGAGCAGGGATGATTTGTGAAGTAGACCGAAGGCAAGGATGAGGAGCTGAAGGAATATGTGAATGCCATTCATTCTTGTCTTGAGGGTCAGGGTAGGAGTTGCTTTGGTCACTGTGATTATAGTAATAAAGGTGATTGATGAGCTTAAGTGGACCATATAATCACGGTAACAGAATAATTAGGAGAAGTTGAGATGAACAAGTGTATCTTCTTGGTGCCATGGTGATACATTCAATGTCACATTCTGTGTCTGTTGATGTATTACGTGTTATTGGTAGTATGCCACTATGTAGAAAT
This sequence comes from Carcharodon carcharias, assembly GCF_017639515.1. Classification (NCBI taxonomy): domain Eukaryota; kingdom Metazoa; phylum Chordata; class Chondrichthyes; order Lamniformes; family Lamnidae; genus Carcharodon; species Carcharodon carcharias. Next base: position 39,779,809 of record NC_054480.1, on the reverse strand, counting down.
GCAGAGATTGTAGGGTTGGTCTAAGAATTTTGAGTGAATCATTGTATGTTGTAGCCACATTGGATTATGGAGTGCCATGTATCTGAGTTCTTATACTGTGGACTTAATAAAGAATCATGTAAGCATACTGGAATCACATGGAATGATTTGCCTGAGCAATCATGTTGGATTGCGTAACATGAGCTACGTAAAGATACAATTCTGCGGTTGGTACAACGGGTGCCTGTGAGCTCCAGTGTTTAAAGTGATGAAAAAAATAGAATAAGAAAGCAGTCCTAATGCAAAACAGATGAAGTCACAATTATGCTGTGCGTCACTCTGAGAAAACAGACAGTGAGAACTACATTCAGTTCCGATCACTGAGAAACAAGGGAGATATTTAAGCAGTTGGAGGCAAAGAAAAGCCACAAGGCTGAAGCTGAGTCTTAAGGGGGTATTTTAACTCTTCCAAAATCAGCTGGAAAACAGTGGGAGAATGGTTTAAATAGAGTGGCTCCATTCCCTGCTCAAGTCCGGCCAATCCCAAGCCTTCGGCAACTTATTCTAAGAGCTAGCCTAAGTGGTTGCTAATGGGTGCATTTAGCATGATAATTTTTAATAGCACAATTATGTCAAAGTAGTTACAAATTGATGAAGAAACGCAACATTATCATTCAATTGAAATAAACTACACTGCAAACCTCCCAAAGTTTCTTTTAGACTAAGATTGAGGTGAAGTACATAATATATTGGCAGTTCCTCCATTAATGACTTTAAATGAAACTGCTTCAAGCAGACGCTGATAGATATGTGTTGGAAGTGAAAAAATAATATGATGTGTGACTGATTTAAAATGTTAAATAATATATAATATATTAATGTATGCAGAACTGTATGTTTATATCAATCCACAATAAATTGGTAGGAAAGAAGAAAGCATCAAGCACTTTTGTGATATATCAGGAACCCACAAAAAATAAAATGAACAACTAAATTAAACTGAAATTTGGTAAATGTCTGAGCCTGTGCCTATCATATCAAGAACATAAAGAAAAAGGTGATCACTTTAGGGAACATTGAACAACAAAGATACCTACACTGGACAATCACAACAGTCTGAGTCAGCCATCCATTGTTCCATGGGCAGCAATTTTCGGTGGGCGTGTGGGGCCTGGGCCAACTCGTTGATGCATAAAATAACACGGGGTGATGTCAGGTGTGCATCCCGACGTCACCCCGTGTCATTTAGATTCTCAGTTTGGCGGACACACAGCTGAGTCGGCTGCGTGCTCACCGAACTGTCAGCGGCCACTAAAGGCCTTTAGAAAAGTAATTTACCTAATTAATGGGCTTGTCTGTCCAACCTTACAGCTGGTGGGCAGGCGAAGAGCCCAGGCGGCCTTCCAAAAAGACATGAAACCTCCTCCACAGGTGGGATGAGGTTTCATGAGGGATTTAAAATGTTTGGAAAGTTTTTAAATAAAATAATGGACATGTCCCAGCTCATGTGACAGTATCACATGAGGGGACATCTCAGGAATATTTTTTTCTGCCTTTGATAACATTTTCACACTTGAGCTGATCTCCCTGAGGCAGCACTTTGCCTCAGGGAGATCTGTACACTCTTTCGCGTGCATTCCTGGCTCAGGGAATTCCCCCCACCCCCGGCCGCTTAGGGAGCGCACAGCGCTTCCTGGTGGACGTCATGCTGGGCGGGCTTTAATTGGCCCGCCCACATAAAATGTCAGTGCGCCCCCAACTGGGGGTGCCTATCGGGAACTCGCCCGCCCTTGCCCACTCCCACACAACCCTCCCAATAGGGGGAAAATGCTGCCTCACGTTATAATGAAGCAATGAAAACCAGCAAGGAGAAAGACAAAAATGGAAGAGAAGGGAACAGGGATTTTCTACCTTGCAGATTTTTCAGTTGAACTGGAATTGACCACACTGAAAATTACTCAGTGACATGCTTTGCTGCATTTCTGGTTTTTATTTTGATTTTCCTACTTCCTGTTAAGCACTGGAATTGTCAATACGCCTTGCTCATATATGGCAGGGTGTTTTTTTAGAAATTAAGAAAATGCATCCTCTAATGGACTTCCTGCTAGTTACTCCCTGGCACCTAGTGTTGCTATGGTGCTTGAGAGTTGAGATGGAGATTGAAATCACCAAGAAAGAAGCCGCTCAGAGAGAAGCTGAGGGAGGAAACAAAGAAGGATATTTTAGTGAGAAACTGGGGGTGAGGCTTCAGAGGGGCACAGAGAAAGAGGATTTTAAAGGAGAGATAAATAGGGTGGAGAAAGGAGAGTTGATTGAAGAAGAGGGGGGCACCAGGGGTGTAGCAGGAGAGACCAAGGGCAAGATTTTAAGAGAGAGGGGCAGGGTGGACTGCGCGCATCCCCCCAACCCTCGGTTAAAAAGTTCTCAGAACTAAAGTCTGCGCCGCAGCAATAACACGCTGCAGGCAGCAACAGCAAGGAGAGTGTGAGACTTCTGTCTCTCCCTGGGAGGAAGTACTGCTGTTGGGAGCTGCCAGAGCTCTTGCTGTCCTGGCAGCACCAGAGATCTGTAGTGGGCACTGCTCGGACTGCAAGCAGGCTCAGGATGGATCCCAGACACAGGCAAGTGAGGGATATCAGGCAGAGAGGAATCAGGCACCTTAGGGAGGGGGCAAAGATGGGTGGGGGGTAGGTTTTGCAGTACTGGTGGGGAGGAAAGAAGGGGATACTATCTTTGATTTTTGTGGGGAGGGTGTCCCTGATGAGCAAAGGCTACCCTCAAAGATAGCACCCCCTTCCTGCTCATTCCAAAATGTTTTGAAAAAACAGGTTGCTCACCCTTGCGTGTCTGCCCACCCCAACCGTGTTATGGCGTGGGCAGCATAACGTTGAAGTCAGTTGGCTCGTTAACAAGCACAATTGACATTTAATTATTTATGTACATATGGTGGGCGAGCTTCTGATTTCTGCACCCGACCATCCTCCATATTATGGGGGACAGCTTGGGGGTGGGCAAGAAGACAATGGGCTTGCCATCCTTGGTATTTTACATGCCCCCCGCCCCCCCCAACACCCAACTGAAAATATGCCCAGCAGGGTCTTAAAATTCAGCCCCACTATGTGATTTGGTAATTAGGGCCACAGTACCACCATGCTAATCAGAAAACTTTAGCAATTTAATGGAGATTTACTCTTTGTACAATAACTTCACCAACAAAGTAATTTTGATTCTGTATCAATATTTTGGTCAATAAATATGCCCACCTGTGTCATGTTACCAAAATGTAAAGGGCTATTGTTTTGCTGGGAATATAGGGCAGAATTTGTTGCTTGGTGTGCAGGCGTATGCCCAACACGCTGGAGCGTGAAATAGCACGTGATGATGTCCGGCGGGCGTGCGATATTTCAGTCGACGGGCACACACAAGGGTTGGCAGCGTGCCCGCTGACAATTAAGAGGCCTATCAAGGCCATTAACGTATTAATCAGCCATGCTTTTTCACTGTCCGTCCAATGGTTGGTGGGCAGGTGAATCGGCCAAGGGTGGGATAAGATTTCCAATATTAATTTAAAAAATTAAAATGTTTGTACAGAATTTTCATCTGGTATATGCTCTGGTGGCTGATTCTGATGCATGGGCATTTTTCCCCACTTTTTACAATCTTTATTTTTGGCATTTAAATTCTTCATCTCCCTGAGGCAGCTTTCTGCCTTCAGGGACATTTCATTCTGCGCTCCCTTGCACCCGTGCTGACTTCAGTGCTCGCCTTCCTCCCGCCCCCATCCCAGCGAAGCTGGGCCTTTCAGTGCACCTTTCATGCTGGCTGGCCGTTAATTGGCCAGCCTGTGTGAAATCGCGGTCGGTGGTCTGTTTCCCAGCTGCTCCCAGGCCCTCCAATCGCGGATGCCCACCAAGCTAAAAATCCTGCCCATAGTATTCTTTATTACTTAAGTTTCATGACAATGTTTCAAGGAGCCAAGTCTATATAACTACCCAAATATATTTTTCAATGTTTGAAACATCAGTTGAATGTTCAAGCATTTACTTGGAAACAGTATTCAAATAATCACAAATCCTGCAAACTGCTCTGATGCTGAGGCAAAATGTATAAAACTGCGGGACATGACCCTGGTGGGAATAAAGACATTAAGAAAGCAAACAGAGAAATTTAATATGAAGCCGTGTGCTAATCTCAGCATCAGAATTTTAAGCCTGGACAGAATACAAGGCAATTGGGAATGTGATGTATGGTTCAAAAATATGACCACAATCAAGGGAGCTTTAATATTATAAACAACAAGAGTAAAATCATAAGGTCAGCAAGACTTTACCATTCTATTTAAATGGCGAGCGTGGAGACAAACCGTGTTATCAGTCAGTGTACTACAATAAAAAATGTTCCTGACCCCAATATTATATAGCAAGAGGTGAGGAATTTACTGGTGCTTCCTATATCAAAAATAAAGGATACCTCATATTGAAGTATACATCAGTAATCCAATTTCAAACTTCAGATGATGTGGTAAACTATGAAATCTTACTGTAGGAAGTATAAAAAATATAAATGCAGGAAACCTGGAATTAAAATTAAAAATGTGGAAATATATGACCAATCCATTAGCATCTGCAATGAGAAAAGACAGATGAATATATTGGGAAGGTCTACATTGGAAACAATGTCTCTTACAGATGCTAATCAATCAACTTTGTATTTACAGTATTTTCTGTTTTTGTGTCATTTGGATATGATATTAGGTCTTAAATGCCCCACACATCAAACACATCATCATGGGAATGCTCAAGTGCCTGGTAGGTAGGAAATAAGGAAAAATCAATCAGCGGGTTTTGCATTATTTGTGTTATATAAATTCAAGTTGTTGCTCTACTTAATATTAATGAAATTCAATTCTCAAACAACTAAGAGCATGAAGCTAGTATAGCATCATGTCTGCTTTCAAACTGATCGTTCCATTTAAGGGAAATGTTCTAAGATAGCTAAATGTTAGGAATTGCAAATTTACTTGAGCGGGCCTACATTCCAAAATTACAGGAACCAATCATTCTGTCATATTATCCTATTATTTTTCAAACAACAATGTCAGTTTGTTCCAATTTGCCTTTTCAAATGTGCTGATAAAACCAGCTGGACATTTCCACTGAGCAGATTTCTGGCTGACGGAAACTGAATGGAAAGAAATGGGTGAAATACAGCTGGGAACTTCCTTCCGACTGAAACAGCCAGAACAATATTCGTAGGTTCACAATATTAGCTGTGAATAAAAACTGGCTTATTTCTTTCCTCAGTGAGGCTCTGTCAAAATTGGCCTCAAGCCTAATCTGTGTACCAGTCAGTGTCCATCTTGCAATTAAGACCTTACCAAAATTGTCCGGCTTGGATGCTGAGCTGGGCCACTAGTAAGCCCTGTGGTGGTAGGGAGGGGAGGTGAATGGGAGAATGGGGAGCATAGGAGTGAGCACAAGGAGACAGTGCCTCATAGTGTTGCTGTGAAGGCAGAAGAAGCCCTCCTTCAGATGAAAGATTGAGCGGAGCATGTGCGGTACATGCAGTATCCAGTTCTGGAAAATTTGATGGTGGGATCTTTAAACAGGCCTCAAGCCCATGACTAGCATATTCAACAGCCCTTACATTTGTTCAAATGTGCATTTCATGCCCAAAATACAGAAGTCATGGAGGCAAATTTCCTGCCTCCATCCTGGAGTCTGTGTTTTAAGTATACTCGCTGCTGACCTTGAATGAAGCCTCCCTGAGGGAATAAGTAATCTCTGTGGAAGGAGTTGCCAAAGGCAAATGATTGCAACATTCTTTCATTGTTTTTTCCTGTGTCAAACTGCAGTGGTATCACCAAGCTATCCAAGCAGCCAAGCACATTTTTGCGTAAAACAAAATAAGGATTGGGGGAATGCACGTAGGGTTAAGGTAGAAACTGAAATATCGAGAACAATTTTTTAAAAATATTTTTAAAACCTAGTTTAGAACATAAAGGGTGGAGCCCACACGTCAGCGCTTAAAATGTCATGTGCTGACATCGCGTGAGCGTCCCGACGTCAACGTGTGGCATTGCGATATTTAGGTCGGCGGGTGCGCACAGCAGCCGGACGCACGCCCGCCCGCCATTAATTAAAGGCCTCGTTAAGGCCCTTAACTTGCCAATCGACGAGGATTTTGAGGGGCCCGTGCGAACTTTGGCTCGGCGCATAGGCCCAACGGGCAAGCAGGTAGGAGATTTTTTATTAAAACTCATGCACTGGGGGTATATGTAGACTCAGAGGGGTTGTTCACGCTTTTCATTAAGTATTTAATGCAGAACGTGTATTAAACTTGCCTGTGTGATTGTTAGCAGTTCAGATCGATTTCCAAACGCTTTTTGTGTTCTTTGAAACCGGTCTGCAGACAGTAATCTTTCTCAGGCCTGCAGCTTTCCAGTGGCCTCTATTTAGCCTGGGTATGGGTTCTGACACTGGAGGCAGCTCCTCTGAGGAGGAAGGGAGGGTTAGAATAAGGGGGAGGCCAGGAGGGGATAATCAGTCTCCAGGAGAGCCACCTTTGGGAGGCCAAGTGCAAGCACAAGGGGCGCAGGGTCAAGAGGTTGTCCAAGGTGCAGGGGGCCACAGAAGATGCCACTATCCTGCTGCCAGGGTATACAGGCGGCGAAGCAGCTACTTCAATATGTCTGAGCTGCAGTGCCGAAGGAGGCTCCGTCTCTCAAGGGAAACAGTCAACTATATCTGTCAAATGATTGGCCCTGAGATATCTCCTAACTGTGTGGGTGGACACCCCATGCCAGCAGCTCTGAAGATCACAGTTGCCCTCCACATCTATGCATCTGGCTCCTTCCAGGACTTGGTGGGTGATCTTTGCGGTGTCTCCCAATCAGCTGTCCACACTTGTGTCAAGCAGGTTACAGACGCTCTGTTCAGCCATGCATTGACCTTCATCCACTTCCACTGTGACCAGGCAAGTCAGGCACAGTGAGCCAGAGGCTTCACGGCCATTGCTGGCTTCCCCCGCGTCCAGGGTGCAATAGACTGCACACATGTGACCATCAAGGCGCCAGCGGGTGAGCCTGGTGCCTTCATCAACAGGAAGGGTTTCCACTCCATGAACATGCAGATAGTGTGTGATCACAGGATGCAGATTCTGCAAGTTTGTGCAAGGTACCCAGGCAGCTCCCATGGCGCCTACATCCTCAGACACTCCCAGGTGCTGGGGCTCTTCAGTGCTCCAGCTCGGCTGGATGGTTAGCTGCTGGGTGACAAGGGCTATCCCCTCAGAAGGTGGCTCATGACACCTCTCCGCCATCCAAGAACAGAAGCTGAGGAGTGCTACAGTAGGAGCCACAGCACCACAAGGGCTGTGGTGGAGAGAGCCATCGGTCTTCTCAAGATGTGCTTCCGTTGCCTGGACCGCTCAAGGGGCGCACTCCAGTACCCCCCAGATCGCGTCTCTGTGATAGTGGTAGCATGCTGCGCTCTGCACAATCTTGTGCTGGAAAGGGGGAATGCAGTTGACAATGAAGACCTTGATGCAGTGGATGCGGCTGCACATGATGAATCCAGCAGTGGCTCAGCGGATGAGGAAGCACAGGGCGATGATGAGGGGCAGCATGCCCACCTGCTGTTACACCAAGAAGGCAGGGACACCTGGGACAACTTAATCCAACGAACATTCAGCAAGCTCCACACACATGGATCAGCAGGACCAGCATTGCCTGGCACTTCCACACGTGGCACTTAGGTGCTACATCTTCCACCTCATCAGCTGCAACTAAGGGTTTAGTACAGAAACATCACTGTCCACTCAAACACTCATGAGATGTCTGTGAAACATAAAAAGACAGCACAAAGGAAATACCCTCAGCCATGGTCAGAAAAGTGGACTTTATTCTGTCCAACATAAAACAGAAGCATCTTTATGACAAACATAAGTATTTGTTCCCTAATCTAAGGCCAACACAAAATCACCAGTGACAAACCCGTGGAGTGCCTAATGTGCCTTATGCTTTTGTTTGAGGTACTACGACTAGGTGCTGCCCCATCGCTCAGAGTGTCTTGTGAGACAGTCTGCTGACTCTGCTGTCCTGTTGGCTTCAATGACCTTGGTGGGCGTCCTCTGGCCCGTGCAGCCTGTGCTGACCCGGCCTGGGAGGGAGTGGCCAGTTCCAGAACTCAACGGATGCAATGTTGACTAGCAAAGGGGCGGAGGAGCTGCTGCCCTCATCTGGAGCGCCTGGAGAGGAGCCCGCAGCAACGACAGGCAGCTGCTGCGCCGACGTGAGGTCACATTGACCTCCCAACTCACCGCAGATGCATGGGCACCAAGTGTTGCCACTTGGTGCCCAGAACATCTCCCACATTGCGAATGACCACCCGTGGCCACTAGCGCTGTGAGGGCTTGCAGGTCTGAGCGTAACCCAATCAGAAGAGTCTCCATCCGATCGAAACCACTCTCCATGAGAGTCGCCAATCTCTCAGCGGAGGAAGCCTGAAGCTCTGTCCTGTGGTTCATGCCTTCACTTACGTTCTGCCTGGATTCCTCTACCACAGAGACCAACTGAAGCACACCCTCATGCAACCCTGCCAGATGCTCCCGCACACCCTGCCACTTGTCCTGCAGCTGCTGCATTGGTGACAACTCCAAGGCACAACATCACTGCCCGACTCTGCATGTGCCTGGTCCCCTACAGCCCTCTGGCTGCTGGCGCCATTGGCACTCTCTGTCCCTGCCATCTCCTCCAGCGATTGTGAAGTGCCCTCTCCACTGTGACCTGGGACAATAGCCAACGTTAAATTCCCCACCGAAGTGTTTGTGTCTGCGCTGGTGCCTGGCTGGCTGAAATGATGTGCCGCAAGTTGCACATCTTGGCCCTCAGGTGTGGAGGGGGGACTGCGGTGTGTATGGGCATGGCCATGCGGTGGTGATGCTGAAATTAATAACAAGGACAGTGCATCAGTTAGCGTTCAGTCAGTAAACATTTCATCCCTTTCCCCCCCCAGCCTCATAAGTCGCTCACCCTTCAAGAACCTAAGGAGACAAACATTTGTGGGGTGGAAAAGAGTCAAGAGGAGGCCCAATCATTAGACGCACATACAGACAGGCTGGTCAGATGACCTCAGGAATGTCACATGGCATGTTATGTGCCATTGGAGTGTGGAGAGTGCAGAGGAAACATTGCAAACGCTTGCGACATTTGCCGTGGAGCACAGGAGATTGACAGGCCACATTATTGATCTTCATACCGTTATGAGGGGCATAGAACAGGTGGGCAGAAGGCAACATTTCCCCTTGGTGCAGGGATGAGTAACGTGGTGGCATTTATTTAAGTTGAGTGCCATGAGGTTGACAGGTGAGGTGCTGAGGACCTTTTGGACAGAGTAATGTGGGGCGCACTGGCTGAAAGGGTGGTGGAGGTACACACCCTCCTAAGATGCAATCAGTCTTTGGCTGTGCAGCAGCGATGCCATGGCATGTTAGGCCATGGGGATAGTGGTCAGAAATGGGATAAGGCGACTTTGGAAGGTGCTGGAGATGCGCATCTTCAAGGGGCTGAGGGATCTTTGTGTATGACCCACACATCTGACTGTATCAGTCTGTGAATGAGCAGTGTTTCAGCATTAACGAGTGCAGCAACCATCAGTGCTTTGGATAGTGGGGAGACAGGGTGGATGGGACTGTGGACCTCAAGTACCTGGCCGGTGGACCCCAGCCTCGCCGCCACCTGCCGCCCTTGCCACCTGCCTCTTCTTCAGCTCCATGGCCTGCTCCTCGAAGGTGGTGAGGCGCTGCAGCACGGTGTGCCCACCACCAGTACGCTGACGCTCCCTTTGGTTGTGCTTAGATTTTGCCTGCAGAACAGAGAAGAGGACTTATTGGGGCTGATCGCTCATGTACTCTGCACACGCTCGCCGCACCCCAACGACAGTGGCCCATCTGAGGCCTCCAGTGGCTCCTGTCCACACTACTGGTGATCGGTCCCCAGAAGATAGTACTGCTGGTCCCAACCCCCTCCCCCAACGGCCGCCTTGGACACATTCGGTGTCCATCACTTTGAATAACACACGGGTTTTAGCGCCCATGGCAAGGAGGCGCAACTAGGTGCAGCGCTGAGGCCAGCAGATGGCTCTTGGCCACGACACTTTGAGGCTCCCCTTCCACCATCTCATCACCATCAGTATGATATGTGTTGGAGTTCTGAGTACGTGTCTAGCTGCCTCCCCAGCAGGTTGCCCACAGACTACTCTAATGTGGCAAACACCAACATATACTGCAGGGAGAACCCATCTTCTCATCAACCACTAAGGCTGATGTAAGCATGGTCACTAACTGTTTGCCCACCCAGCGTGCGCCAAATGCCTAATACAGTAACGACAGTAAGGTGTGGGTGGGTCGGGGGGGGGGGAAGGGGCAGCGGCTCAAAGGTTAAGGCCTAAGACTACCTGCTGGGTCAAATGGTCAAGGCCAACATGGTACTCACCCTTCCAGAGCGCAGCAAATCATTGAAGCGCTTGCGGCACTACTTCCTGAGCACTGTACATCATCATGGGCACTTACAGCATCAACCACCTCCTCCCACGCCTGCCTGGTGATGTAGGGGGCCCTCCTCCTCCCATCCTCTGGATACAAAATATCCTGATGGCTGGACATCTCTTGGAGGAGGACAGCAAGGCATGCATCTGCGAAGCGAGGGGTACACTGGCCCCCCGCTGGCCTCTCCTGCAGCTTGCCCCCCTCCTCCTGCTCCTGTTCCTGTCCTCTGAGAGCAGCCTCTCTCTCTTCGAGTGGCCATGGTGCACTGCCTAAATGAGGCTGCCTGGCCACTCTTTATACAGACTGCCGGTTCCCCATTGGACCCAGCGGTCTGAGCATGCCCGCCTCCGCGATGATTTTCCCGTTCTACACGGGAGTTGCTAACCCGCTGGGTGGGACTTAATTGGCCCGCCTGCGCAACATGGCGGCGCAGCCCGTTTCGGCGGCGGCAATCGGCTGCCCGCCTGCCGCTGGGTCAGTCGGGCCCACCCGTCAAGGGCAAAATTCAGCCCATAGTAATTCATTAAGCATAGTTAACAACTTCCCACAAACGATTGACTGTTTCAAAGCGAAATTATTTGTTCAGCAACAGTTATTACCCAGGTTACTGTTAAAAACCCAATCACACCTCACTGAACAAGGCTTAACGTTTTATGGGATTTCTAACAGTGATGTTAGAGCAAAAAAGGGAACGGTTTCATCATTAACTGATTTCACTGATTACCGCCTTGGGATAGCTTGGGGGTCCACAGCCTGTAGTGGTGCAGTGAATGATAAATCGCAACTTCAGAATTTGCACTTTACTCTGCGCTTATCGTGAAGTTGCGGTCAGATTCAGACGGGTAATGACCGTTGAATGCTAGCAGTTTGCTGTCAAAAGCTCTACATCCTCAGGGCTGTCATGAAGATATTAATGTATATAATGTTATTAGAAATTATTTTAAATTGGACTTGATGCATGGTCTGTGTTTGTGGGTATGAGTGTGTGTGTCTTAACTGGATTAAAGCCTTCTCGTCTGGGCACTTTGATGTATAGTAGTTTTGCGATGTTAAACAGTAAGGTAGAGGGTACATTTGCATTTTGTTGAATAAACCATTCAAAGACTGGGGGTGAAATCTTGCACCTAGCTTGGAGACAACAAGCAATATGTTTATATTATTAATAAAATTGGTACTATGAAAGACACGCCAAGCGTAAAATGATGCGCGATGACATGGGGCGTTTGCCCCAAAATCATCGCATACTCGCGTGATATTTCATTCGGCGGGCGCGCACTGGAGTTGGCTGCGTGCCCGCTGATAATTAAAAGGCCTATTAAGGCCATTAACAAGTTAATAAAAATCAAACTTACTCTGCCCGTCCAACCTTACGGTTGGCAGGCAGACAAAAAGGCCAAACAGCCTTTACATTTTTTAGGAAACCTCATCCACGGGCAGGATGAGGTTTCCTAAAGCAAATAAACATTAAATAAAAACTACATTTTGGAATTAAAAACATGTCCCTTCTCCCGTAACAGAGTCACATGAGGGGACGTGTTTTTAAAAAATTTTTACTCTCTATTCATTTTTTTAAAAAGCGCTTCAATCTCCCTGAGGCAGCTCTGAGCCTCGGGGGATTGAATTGAAGCACTCTTTCACACGCATGCGTGGACTGCGCATGCCTGGCTCTCCCTCCTCCCCCACTGCCTGCACAGGTAGCAGTGAGCACTGCCACTCACGTTCCACACAGAGGGGGCCTTAATTGGCCCACCCGTGTGAAATCACGGTGCGGAGCTGATCCTGGGAGCCGGTCGGCTTCAGGACCACCCCCCCCGCTCCTGAAGAGGGAAAAATTCTGGCCATGATATACAGCATAATGCTTTTTTCATATTCTAGTTATCACAATAAATGGAGAGGAACAATTTTGTACATCGTTTTGACAAATATTTTCATGTATTTTAACAACTTGCTTTACATCTGCTTAGTTGGAGAAATGTTTAGATTTTGGATTTTTCTAATATTTTATGCTAAATATTGACTAGACTAGTAAACAATCACACACACGTTCGGCAATTCAACTAGCTGATATTAAACATATGGGAACATGTTCATGCCAAATTAAGAGTCATAATAGTTAAAACCAATATCATTCTAACAGGAAGTAAAATCAATGTATAGAAATGTACCCATAAGATGAGATCTTTTAGCAAGTTTACAAGTAACCTTGTGAAGACTGTTGTGCTGCTAATCTGGAATGTTTCTACTCAGATGATAGGTGGAATTTAATCTAGGTGACAGTCTTGCGTGCTGCTGGAGAGCTGGTGAGAGACTGCATCACCTCCTTTGGGGAAGGCCTGCCAAATTGTTGTCAGTTAGGCACTTAAGTGGTCAGCAGTGAGCCTTCCCCAGGATCAAGGGCTCTGGGGGCAGAAATCCCACTCCTGAGAGCTGCTTGCCAATCAAAGGCTGGCAGCTCCTCATTGCTGTCAGCATCACCAGGACAGCGGTGGTACCTTCCAGAGGCCCAGGATCAGTGACGGACCCAGGCCACAGGTGATTGAGGGCAAGATGGAAGTCATGGGATGAGGGTTGATGGCTGGGGGTGACAGGGAGCTAGGAAGAAAGGGCAGGGTTAGCTCTCAGTGGACCTCTCCCCTTCCCGATGCTGGGTCCCTCGATTGAGCACTGGGGACCTGACAGTGAGGCACCACCCCCTCCCTGGGAGCGCTACAAGCAAACCTGACAGGGTGGTTGAATACCAGCGACAGCGAGGTGAGGCCCTTAAGTGGGCATTAATTGCCCACTTAAGGGCTTGAATTAGCAGTGGGATGGGATGGCTGTCCATCAGGGCAGCAGCGCAAACGGAGTGGGGACTCCACCTGCCACACTCCCCACCCCTCCCTGCCGCCCCCCCGCCCGATTAAATGCCCCTGCCTCCAAACCCATCTTGTGTAATAGATCTCTCTCTAGATGACTATCATTAAAATTAATAGGAATCACAATCCTTTCTACTCCAAGATACTGAGATTAATTTTAATCCTTCCCCCTTCCCCACAACGAACAGGAATATGGTTGGAGGAGGGTTCGTGGTTGTGACATTGATTGATCTCAATTAATGGACTGGATATTGCCGTAAGAATGATAGCAAAAGTATCAGCATTCACTGCCATTGGTCTTCTGGAACTGACAGCAATCATGGGGGGATAAATGTTCCCCTTCAGATTTTATGTGTGTGAACACTGAACACAACAAAACTTTTGTCAAGTAACTGAATTTTTATGATGATTAATTTCTTTTCTAATTGATGAAGGTTTAAAGTTATATGATACTGTGACAGAGAAAAGTTTATTCATTGTGATGATAAATTGAAAGATTGTGAAATCAAGGGTGTGCTTTCCTTCTGTTAACTTCAGCAGACACATTATAGAGAGGGCAAGATGCAATTTCTTGTATGGTTGGGGAAATTTCACCCATGCCTCAAATTGTTAGATCAGTAATTAAGATAGCATTAGCTCCAAATTAATGTTTTTGTTTAGAGAGTTGAGAAATGTGTATTAATTAATCAGCAGATTTCATCATACTTTCAAGTTCAAAACAGACAGCAGGAAATACCACGTTAATATTTTAGTAATTCTTGTAGTTTGTCAGTACAAAATGAGTTGCTAGTAAATGGGCTACTATTGTTTTGTGATTGGCTACGTGATCTCATTGATCAGAGGTCCAGCTTTGAGAATGATGGAAAGTAACAGCATCATTTGAAAGGCCTGCTTCTGGATGAAACATCAAACCAAGGGCCCATTTGCCCTCACTTAAACGATCCCATGGCACTATTTCAAAGAACAGTAGGGAAGTTATCCCAGTGTCCTGCGCAGTATTTATCCCTCAATCAACATCACTGAAAAATCTGATTATCTGGCTGTCGCTTTGCTGTTTGGGGGAGTTTGCCGAGTGCAGACTAGCTGCCATGTTTTCAATAGTACAGCCGTTGATACACTTCAAAAGTACTTCATTAGCTGTAAAGCCCTTTTGGACGTCCTTTGATGGTGAAAGACACTATATAAATCCATGCCACTCTTTTGTGAGAGAAGCACCAAAGAGTAGTCATCCCTTCCTCTTCTGTACAAGTTACTAACCTGATACAGATTTCATCTCATTCTGAAGCCCTAAATAAAATTGCAGCTTTAATCTTTAGTTGGGGGGTGGGTGGGGGGGGGCTCCCTTTCTTATCTTTGGTGCCTCAGGTCATGCCGTAGCACTGTAGCATTTCCCTGGCTGGTAGTGGTAAGCTCCCTCAGTGTGGCAACAATCCCTTTGGGAGCCAATATTGAATTCCTAATGAGACCCAACCCATGAAAATGTGTCTGAGTCACTGCAGCAGGTGGAAGTCCTGTGCCAGTCTAGTTCTACCAGTGGACCTGCCTCAGTGGGAAACCTAAAAAGACAAAAAAAAAAGACTTGGGCCTGGATTTTTCCTATGGCAGCAGGCTGGGTGGGGTGGGCGTGGAGCCAATCACCGCCCATGATTGGCTGCGCGCCACCATTTTACGTGGATGAGCCAATTAAGGCCCACCCAGCGTAATGCATGGCCAGTAGCGCTCAGCGCTACCTGTGCAGGCAGGGGGAAGAGGGAGAGTCAGGGCCTGCATGCGTGTGAGAGAGCGCAGCAATCTCCCTGAGGCACAGACCATCCATCAATAGTAAGAAGGGGGGTCCAAAGTGACCTCACCTTGGCGCAGCAGCTGCCTGTTGTCTCTTCAGGCTCCTCTCAGGGTGCTCCAGATGACAGCAGCAGCTCCTCCGCCCCTCTGCCAGTGACCGTGGCATCTGATGAGGCTGTGGCAACTGGGGAGATGCAGCCATGCCAAAGGCTGCTTCCTCCTAGTTGGGGCCAGCACACTCTCCATGGGCCAAATGATGCCTGCCAAGGTCACCTGCCACTGGATTCTCCACTCCTGCCACAAAACCCACTGCAGACTGGATAGGAGAATTCCACCCATTGTGATTATTTGAAATTTGGCATTCTTGCATTTTTCCTGATGAGTGTAAGACCAAAAGCTTCAGCAACATTTCTCTCTTTGCAGCAAAAAAACAACTACCTGAATTATAAGTGATTTAAAATGAATGAAGTAGATTTTGCTTTCCTGTGCCTGGGGTCATTGGAGCCCTTAGGCATAGTGCATAGCTAAAAAATTGAAAGAGTGGAATCACTTGGCCATTACGTTAAGTGGTAGAAAATTGGACAGGGCCCCCTTATTATTGCATAATCCCCTCACCTGACTTTCCTATGTACTGTGTCCAGGTGATCCAAAATGTTCAGGCACAGGGATAGAGAAATCAGCTGCCATGCATCTGATTCTAATATTTTGTTACAATTAAATGTTGATACATCCTAAAACTTTGGCTCACCTCTTCAGCTTTCCACTCCTCGTTCAGCACTAAGGGGCCTAATCTGAATAGCCAATCAATTAATGTCAGTCAGTGAAAACATGTGTAATATCTAGAGAACTTTCAATAAGTTTTGACCTTGTAGTGATTCGGGTCTTTATGAGAATTTACACGTCACCTCCTCTGTATATAAAACTGTAATGCTTGCCAATAGTTCTAAAATAAATGTTTGAATATAACTATTAGATTTCCTGCTCTTGACATTAGTAGTTATTTATTATGCTATCTAGATTTGAAAAAATGTAGGAGGAACCAGTGAAATTCTCATCTTTGATAATTTCATTGAAAAAGGAGGTAAGTAAGCAGGCCTAAAATCAGCAAAGAGAAGAATTTTAATCCCATTTATCGCCTGACCAACGGGGCATGGTATTAAATTTGTATTTTAAATATAGCCCATGTCAGCAGTGAAAATGAATGAGGTGAAGCAATGCCAACAATTCAGCATCTTTTGACTTCAATTCCTGGAGCAGAATTTTATGTCCCATGGGCGGGCACGTGTCCAACCCGATTAGGTGTAAAATAGTGTGTGATGACGTCGGGCAAGCGTCCTGATACCATCGCTCACTTGCGGACAATTAAGAGGCCTGTTAAGGCCCTTAAGCAGGTAATTAAGTTGTATTTTTTGCTGGCCGTCCAACCGTTTGGTTGGCAGGTGGGCGAATTAGCCAGGCAGCCTTTGGATTTTTTATGACACCCCACCCATGGGCGGGATGAGGTTTCCAGAAGTAATTAAAAAAAAAGAAACATTTTTCAACATCATTTTAAACATGTCCCTCTTCATATGACTGAGTCACACATGGGGACATTTTTCTCTCATTTTTAACATGCTTATTTTTGTGTCCACAATTCTTCAGCTCCCTGAGGCAGCTCTGTGCCTTCAGGGAGCTTTCAGTGCATGCTCCCCCACGCTTGAGCAGACTTTGGTGTTCGCCCTCCTCCTGCCCCCACCCCAGCAGCGCTGACATTCTCAGCGCACCTTTCATGCTGGCTGGCCATTAATTAGCCCGATTACAGGCGGCGGTCCGTTTCGCGGCCGCTCCCAGCCCGCCCGCCTCGCCCGCCAGATAAAGGGAAAATCCTAAACAAAAACAAAAATACCTGGAAAAACTCAGCAGGTCTGGCAGCATCTGCGGAGAGGAGCACAGTTAACGTTTGGAGTCCGAATGACCCTTCAACAGAACTAAGTAAAAAAAGAAGAGAGGTAAAATATAAGCTGGTTTATTTCACCTCTCTTCTATTTTTACTTGGTTCTGTTGAAGAGTCATGAGGACTCGAAACATCAACTCTTTTCTTCTCCGCCGATGCTGCCAAACCTGCTGAGTTTTTCCAGGTAATTCTGTTTTTGTTTCTTCTTCCTTTGAACTGTTTAAAGTACTTAACAAGATGATACTATCCACACCCCAAATCTTCTGTTCTTGCATTGGCTATATTTGTTATCTTTGTTGTGAGTACGAATACCTCCCAGCCATCAGAGGGATTCAACAGTATGCAGAGAAAACAAGATCACTGAAAGCGTTCAGTAAAGTTGCAACACCTAGAAACCTCAGAGCACTGATAACAATCTTGGTATTGTGCAACCTGGAATCGATCAGATGCAGAGACATAAAAGCAAAAAACTGCGGATGCTGTTTTCTTCTCCGCCGATGCTGCCAGACCTGCTGAGTTTTTCCAGATAATTCTGTTTTTGTTTTGGATTTCCAGCATCCGCAGTTTTTTGTTTTTATCAAAGGAAGAAGACGCAATCTCACTGGTGACCACGGAAGATCAAGGGTAAGAGTACAATTAATCCAATGAAGGTTTTGATCAACCCCACTGCTTCTTGTGCAGTTTTTAAGAAAAACTAGTGAATTGAATCAGAAGCTTAGCATTAAGAGAGAGAGAGAGAGAGAGAGAGGGCCAAAATGATATCTTCTAAAGAGCTGCAATATGTCCAAAATCTAAAAATCAGAAAACACTATAATTTGTGAACAAAAGCAAAAATATAGATGCTGGAAATCTGAAATAAGAACAGGAAATGCTGGAAATACTCAGCATGACATAAAATCATCAACTTGAAACACTTGACTGGATTTTGTTTCCAGGGTCCTGATCCCAACACTAGGCTGAATTCCAGGTCGGGAACCCAGAAGTGGCTGTGGGAGCCACTGGAGGATATTTCTGAAGGGGCCAGTTAAGAGGCTACCTCTGGGAACCCTGCCCAATTAGATGATGGGCAGGATTCACAACCAGGAGGGCCAATGGGAGCGGCCAAGGTTCTAGGCAGCTGGCAGCCCCATGTGGAGAAATGGGCACTGCCGCTACAAGTCTAGACAGCAAGGGTACCTGAAGATGCCCTCTGAAGATTTGTACAAAATATACCATAGCCACAGCTGGCAGTCCATCATAGCAAAGGGGGAGGCCCGCCAAAGGAATGCCTACAGCCGCAGCTGTGGTCCTCCTATGCACCTCTCCCCTCTCCAGCCTGCTGCTGGGAAGCCACCACCATTCCATCCCCTGCCCATCTGACAAGTGGAAAATCCCTACAGCATTTTTAAAATTCTTTCACAAGATCTGGGATTCACTGTCTAGACCAGCATTTATTGCCCATCCCTAATTGCCCGTGAGAAGGTGGTGGTGAGTTGTCTTCTTGAACCACTGCAGTCCATGTGGTGTAGCTACACCCACAGTGTTGTGAGGGAGAGCATTCCAAGATTTTGACCCAGCGACAGTGAAGGAACGGCAATATAGTTCCAAGTCAGAATGGTGAGTGGCTTGGAGGAGAACTTGCAAGTGGTGGTGTTCCAATGCATCTGCTTCCTTGACCTTCTAGGTAGGATATGAAGAGTGCCCTCCACTGGCACTTTAATTGTCCTAATTCGCTGGCAGATGGGTTGCCGTCACCTCCCAAGATGCTGCCTCCCTGAAAATAGGCTGGAGGCGGAAGCACACTGTCAGACGGATATGTAGACTGGTGATGAGAAATTGCTGCATGTCCACTCCCCTTCCAAATGAAAATTCATCCCATTATGCTCTGTTCTTCTAACCACAAATGCTGCCTCACTTGCTGAGTATTTCCAGTATTTTCTGCTTTTATTAACATTTGATAAAATCCATCAGACTCAGGGTAAACCAATGTGCAATTAATTTATTAGGTAGAATTTGAATTAATTAGGAAAATATTTGAAGGTGGCTCTGTCTGAAGATGGCTCGCTCCATTTCAAAATAAAGGTGATGAATGATATCTGCAGGTATCAGTTCTGAACCAGAGTAAATGTAAGATGAAAACTTTAAAGAGAAGTTCTGGGACCAGCTTTTTGTAGAATTTGTCCGGAAGGCATGTACTTCAGGTGTTTTATCAGTTTTAAAGAAGCCTATGTCCTGGAGCACCACTTCCATTCCTTGCTCCCGAGCTCCCTGCACCTCCTTTTGGTTCAAATGCATTAATGTCTATTCTGCTAATGATAGGTGGGCCTCAGGAGGAACTCTGAATTTCAGTTGATGAAGATCAGAATAAATTACATAGCTAATCTCCTCAAGATGTTCATGTTTGTCATTACCTGTGCTCATTACAAGATAGTGTCTCCTCAAGACAGTAAATGTCCTGGGTTATCACCATCTCATAGTGTTGGATATTCTGCAGAAAAATTTGAAATGGGTTGTTCATTCTGCAGGAGGGGAACTTTGGAGGTCAATAACAGATGTGAACAGAGTCAAGTTGAGAAATCCACTCGCCCAGTCACCCCCCAGGAAACCAAAGCCTCCCTTTCTTACGAGAAATTACATCGCACTTTCTCAGCTCAAGGCAGCTGAAGTCCTGCAAAATCATGGGACTGAATCTGAAAACCTGGAGACAACAACCTGTAAACTTTCATTCTCAGGTTAAGCCTGCAATGCAGCCTCTGGGGGAGGTTCATTGATTCTTCTGTTGCCAATGGGTACTTGTGCTTTTTATAACACATACCAGAGCAGGGATAGGGAACGAAAAGCAGTGTTTGCCAAAATACACAACTCTGTGCCCAGAGTTATTTTAATTGGTGCTGGGACTTTTCTAACCAGATGCTCATCTTTAGTTTCTTTTCTCAGGCTCTTTGCTACTCTTCTATTTTAACTTTATTGTTTCTGGCTTATTGCCTTACTGTTTTTACTCTTTCTCTCAAACATTGATTTCTATCTTTCTCTTCCAGCTTATGCTGTTTCTTTCATCGCTACCTCCATTGATTGTCTTTCAGACAACCAGACAGTTAGATTTGCAGTTAATGCTCCACCATCAGGGATGTTTTACAGCATGCTACCTGATGCCAGACCCTAATATTTAGCAACTTTGGCAGTTGCCACAACTATAATATAGATCTAATTTCTAAACCATAGAAATAGCAATCCTGGAAATTCTCTTCCAAACCTACATGAGATTCAGTTAAAGACTATTCTCATCAAGAGTGGGAGAACTGTGGTAATGCTCACATTATCCTAATTTTGACTAACTCAAACTGGGCAATAGGCATTACTTACAGCAACAATTTGTAGCTGTCAAGCATGTGCATGTTTGCACAAGATCTCTACTTTTGCTTCTTTATAATATATTATTTTGTGTCACTCATAGATAAAATTATAAAGAAGAAGTGATCAGTCTGATAAGACATCAAGCAGCTCCAGTTAGATAATAGTATCTCTCCTCCTGCCTTTTATTCATGATGTGAACCAAGACCCACCTGTGTCAATGCAATTCCCAAGCCTGGTTGTGAAGAAGACACGGAGACCAAGATGCTTTGATGGAGACTGTTTATTACTTGCCACAGAGCTTACTTCTCCACTCTAACTCCAGAGACCCAGTACTGGCTGACTCTTCTTTATATCCACAATAACTAATCAATACCCATACACTTGTTCACCTTATTACCTTCAACTCTTGGTATTAAACACCCATCAAACAGAACCTATTAGATACTAAGTCTGTCTGCCCAGATTCCCTAACAACCAGTTGTGGAGCATGGAAACCACCTTATGGGTTACTAAGAGTATAGTTATCATACCAATTTTGCATCACTGTAATGTCCTTCCACTTCAGGATTTGCAAAGATTGTATTATAAATCCAGAATGATGCTTTTACCTCACCTTAGTGGGATGCAGTAGAATAAAATGGTGGAGAAATTAATGGCTGACAAATTAGATTAAGCAATGTGGCATGAACTGGGCGCACAGAATGCTCAACTCAATGGAACAGTTAGGTCCAAGGTTGATCATAATTGAATTTTGGGCCTCATCTAAATTAGACTGTTAAGCTCTGCAGCCCCAGGCAGCATGCTGATGAAGTAAGTGGCCATTGATTTCTGGTTGGTCAGGTAGTGCCTGTTGGGTCTCTAGATATTTTACCAGTTTAGAAGAACTTATGTAACTGTTTTAAGCCTGTGGAAATACCTGTACTGCACACAATACATTTCAAACGTACTGGCTAGGAGCAATGCAGCATGTAACTATTCTCTTTAAATAACACTGCTACTGCTACAGCTGCTCCCTCAACTTGACCCACCCAGTGGTGGGTGCACTGGATTTACTAAAATGCACGCAAGTCAAAATGAGAGCTGATCGATGATGGCTGCACAAAATTTGGAGGCCTACTGCTCATTTTTCTAGTGCAAAACAGACAACTGTTAGTTAAAAATTGCTCCCAGAGCCTTCTCATTCTTTCCCTATGCCAAGCTCTTACAATGTTAAATGATGTGAATCCATACATTAGAAGTTGCTTGTCATAACGTTTAATAAAGTTCCAAAGTATTTATATTCATTCCTGTGCAAGCTATCCCATTTAAAGCATGCAGCTACCCCTAATGAATATATTAACAAATCATTGTTGGAGAAATTATTGAAGAAGTTGTCCTTTGGGTACCAGCAAGATTTATGACTGTACTGTTTATCATTGATAGCTGGTAGGGTTTATTGTTGTTATGATTTATCATTGGTGGGTTTTACCACTAACAGTGTTTGTAGCTAGTAAGGGTTAGGCTAACATGATTCATGTCTGGTGAGGTTTAGGCAGGTAACGTTTACCACCGTTATGATTTGCTAAATATTGATTTCAAGCAACAACCCCACCCCAACAACCACCATCCATGCAAAACTCCCATCACAAGTTGGCCAAACCAGGCTGAACAGTGAGTGCCAACTATTAAATTTGGTGTGGCCAGATGTTTCTAAACCAGTATTGTGTCATGTGCATCATCATGATCATCTAAACATCTCCCCTTTACATTCAACAGCATTCCCATCACTGAATTCCCCATCATCAACATCCTGGGGGTTACTGACCAGAAATTGAACTGGACCAGACAGATAAATACTATAGCTACAAGAGCAGGTCAGAGGCTGGGTCTCCATTGACTATCCATACTACAAGGTATGAATCAGGAATATGATGGAACCACCCTCTGCACACCTTGTGAGTGCAGCCCCAATAACACCAAAGAAGCTTTTCACCATCCAGGACAAAGCAGCCTGCTTGATCACCTCACGCTTCCCCATGTTGTATTCCATCTGCCACTTCTTTGCCCATTCTCCTAACCTGTCCAAATCCTTCTGCAGCCTCCCTGCCTCCTTAATACTACCTGTCCCTCCACCTATCTTTGTATCATCTGCAAACCTAGCCAGGATGCCCTCAGTTCCTTCATCTAGATCATTAATGTATAAAGTGAAAAGTTGTGGTCCCAACACTGACCCCTGCGGAACTCCACTAGTCACTGGCCGCCATCCTGAGAAGGACCCCCTTATCCCCACTCTCTGCCTCCTGCCAGACAGCCAATCTTCTATCCATGCTAGTACCTTGCCTCTAACACCATGGGCTCTTATCTTACTGAGCAGCCTCCTGTGCAGCACCTTGTCAAAGGCTTCTGGAAGTCCAAGTAGATAACATCCATTGACTCTCCTTTGTCAGGTGGAACAAAAGCAGGACAAGTATTGGTTAGAGGGTGGAGAAAATAAATACCAAAGATGTCATGGAACAAAAGGCAAAGGGTGTGGTAAAAAGTGGTTGTAGTAAAGAAGCAAAGCATAGGTCGAGAGTAGATATTTATAGCAGGATAAAGGTCAGCTCAATCTGAAAGCAAAAACAAGATACAGGCTGGCACATTCGGCAAAGAAAAAATCAAAAATCAAAATGGAGAATGGAGTTCATGCACTGAAATTGTTGAACTCAATGTTAAGTCTAGAAGGCTGTTAAGTGCCTAATCGGAAGATGAGGTGCTGATCCTCTGTGTAGTCCCCTTATGGATGGCTGCCTTTGAGGGCCCTCTGGGAAGTCCCCAGGCTTCATTGGGCAGTTTCCCCACATGGCGACGCGCCTTCTATATGCAGGCAAAATACAGGAAGTGGCCCTTAATTGGTCACAAGTAGCTCAATTGGCCTCCTATCAGCCGTCTTTCCCATTGCTGGTAATGTGCCATGGCGGTGGGAAGATATTGGGCACACCTTCCAGCGCTTTCCCCCGCCAATTAGCCAGCCCTCCCACCTCCCAGCCCATCCCATAAAATCCATAAAGTTCAACCCCATAAATCTAATGAACTTGCTTCAATAATGAAATGACATTTCAAGGAAGAGAAATATATGATAAAGTTTTTACTGGTTGGTGTGGCAATATAAGAGCTCTGTTAAAATAAATTGAGAAATTTACAATGGAACTTGGCAAAAGTAGCAGCTTCAGTTCAACCATAGGTTACATGTGCACTCAACCATTCACCCACCCACCTAACAACAAAACAGGGACATGACAACAAAAATAAAAACGACGCCTACTCACAGCTGATCTAAACATAACTTATAGACACACCTAACACAGAAATGAGCAAACTTTTAGTACCATTGTCAAAAGCCTCACCCACAAATGACTTTAACACTAGCTGTTCAGTTAATCCTTTGCTTTTTTTAGTTTTTCATGGCTGCTAATTTACTGAGATCACTCCACACTGCTGGTGTAGGCCAGCTTCATCCCCCTTGTAGGGTAGACGTCTTGTCATTCAGCAGTCCTGCCTCTGAGCTAGAAGCAGGATTTTACTGACCACACAATGCTCCCCACCCCACCCCTGCTGGGCATGCTTTTGGCATAAACTATGATAAACCGCTTTCCCATCCACTCCCAACCCAGTTGCCACAATACAGATGGTGGGTGGGTGCTAAAATCAGCAGCCCGCCCACCATTTCCAAAAAAATTAATTATTAACAAGCCAGTTGACCTGAATATTATTCTGCCCATGCCATAATACGGTTGGTGTGGGCAGGTAGGGCACGATTCAGAAGTCATTTTTTAAATAACTTTGTGGAAAAGTTGGGGATTGGTAGGGGTGTTCATCTTTTGGGGGTGGTGCCTAGTGTGCATCAGGGGCACCCCCCACTTTGTGCCTCCCTACCTGGCCTCCAAAACCCACTCCCTATTCCTCTCCCTAGGCTCCCCGATCCCTTCGCGCTTTAAAATCCCGGGACTTCCCTTATTTGGGTCCTCCAGGTTCCACTGCTTTTCATCATGGGCCTGCTTAATCCCAGCAGTGCACACTATGGAGTTCAGGCACTGCCAGGACGGCAAGAGCAGCCAGCCAATCAGCTTGGACGGCCGGTCTTGAGGGTGGGACATCATCTCACTGGGGGGTGGAAGTCTGACTCTCACCTTCTCAAAGCCACTTGTAGAGTGTTAACGCATATTAACGGCACTATTGAATCTCGGTTGGTGCAGCACCGACATTTGTTCTGGGGGAGGGGGGCAGGAACACCTTACTGCCTCTCCCCCCACCCACACACCCCCGAAATTCAGCCCCAGGACTTGTTCGCCATGAAAGGTGTGTTCATGACACAGTTCATGCAGGATGATAATCAGCCTGCTAATTCTTCCAACGCTTGCTCACTAGTACCAAAAGGAAAAAAAGTGTTTGAAGATATGAAACAATCCCGCATTGCACCATTTTCAAAATAAAAAACACAAAAGCCTGGGTTAAAAAAACAATAATTGAAATTACGATGCTGAATTGAATTTGTACTTCAGTTGCTAAAATAAATAGTTATGATGCTATTTGACTGTAGATTAATTCACAGTCAAATTTATCCAGTTATCAACTTTGTTGCCACTACTGTACCCTGACAATTAAACAGAAGAAATCCCTGTGACAGATGACAAGTAGCGTACTTGCCTCTTCACCAGAGACTGAGAAATCAAAGGGGATTTCCCCAGGCAACTCTCATTTCCTTTGTAGTGGGCAGATTCAAAGCAGTTGTGCAAATGACCTGAGGACAGGTCATGTCCATCTCTTCTGGGGTTGCAGGCAAGGAACAAAGTGTACTGTGAGGAAAAATGTCGGTTAATTTATTTTGATAAACACCAATTTACATTACAGTACAGATTCTCAGCTCAGAACTGGGATACATGAGTAGTTAAATATCAAGGTATTAGGCATTATTTGAAAAGTAAACCTAATTAAATCAGAATTATTTGCAATATATTACATTACATTAATAACTAGGAAAAGATAGTGGATCCCACTTATCACTAACAGTTTGCATTTTTAGCAGTTTTGCTGAAATACAAAAGAACCTTTAATTTCTAATCGACTATTGTTTCTCTGCTGTCACGGATCTTATCACATAAATGATTAATACCGCGTACCAAATTCCTCTTTCTGCTATTTTAACAGAGGAATTAATCTGTTCAATTTAAATGGATTAACACCTCCATTTAGTTAGCTGAGAGAGGAATTTGGTATGGGTTCATTAAGGATTTATGTGATAACATCTCCCGCTGTTACTTCTAACCGTTAGAGCTCATTTTGAAAGTTTACTGTTCTGAAAAGACTCAGTAAAATTACTTCCGCTTTTACAACTACTGGGTCCAAAATTCTGAGTGGGTCCAAAATTCTGAGTTGCTTAGTTTCATGCATATGTGTGATCGTTCTGGTAAAAATGGTCAGGATTTGGGTATAAATCAGATATACCAGAATTAACATGATATAACAAGGACGTGGCAGCAGGCCACCAAAGTGATGTATGTGTGAAAATTACAGGGCAATGAGACCCAAAGCTGTTCTAGATATTCACCATTTTATGTATGAATTGTACTGCTTGTTTCTTTGGTAGCACTGGATGGCAACATGGTTAATGTCCCATTAAGCAACGGTAGATTTTATACCCTCTTCCTACACTAACGGCGGGATTTTCTGGACCCGCCCGCCATCTTCCGGTCCCGCTGAAAGTCAAAGGACTTCTGGCTGGGGCGCCGCCTCTCCCGCAACAGGGCAGGAAAATCCCGGCCTAAGTGTTGGATTTTCCGGTCCCGTGGCCCCACTGAAGTCAATGGACCTTTTGCTGGTCCGTCAAATTATCCATTCCGCCTGCGACGCTTCCCATGGTGGCTGGGACCAGAAAATTTACACATACGTATGTGCCTCTTCTCCAAGGACAGAATATTGCGCTCATCGGGTGGACACATACTGGACCCTAACGAGTGTAAAATGACACGTGATGATGTCAGACGAACGTCCCGACATCACTGTGCACTCGCGCAATATTTTGGTCGGCGGGTGTGCACAGGAGTCGGTAGAGCACCCACTGACAATTAACAAGCCTATTAAGGCCATTAAGGATCAAATTAAATGAAATTTTTTGCTGCCCACCCAACACTATGGTTGGCAGGCAGGCGAAAAAGCCAAGCGACCTTTGGATTTTTTGTGAAACCTCATCCACGGGCGGGATGCAGTTTCGATCAGTCATTAAAATAAAATGTAAACTTTTTCAATCTAATTTCTAACTTGCCCCTGCTCGCCTGACAGAGTCACCTGAGGGGACACATTGCGAATATTTTAAAACATCTTTCTTCTTTATTTTCAAAAATCTTCATCTTCCCTGAGGCAGCTCTGTGCCTCAGGGAGATTTTCTTGTGCGTATGCGCAAACTCCTGTGCCCTATTCCTCCCCCCCACCACACACGCAGGCAACACTGAGTGCTGCAGCGTGCATTTCACGTATTGGCCCACCAGCGTGAAATCGCGGTTGGGCCCCGATTGTGAGTGGTGGTCACGACTGCTTACGGGCCCACCTGCCACATCCGCCCCAAGTATTGTCTAGCTCCTACTGTCCTCACTGGTTCCCCATGCTTCTGTTCCCTAATTCTTTCCTACCCAGCCTTCTCTCACCCATGGCCATCTAACTCTGCACATCGCTCCTGCCCCCTACCCCTTCCAGTTCATTCTAATATCTATTTATAACCATTTGGGGCCTAGCTCTGACCATTGTCACTCACAGAATATAGGAGGTACAGCGGGACACTATTGCAAAACTCTACCCATATAAATTAGCTGACTTGCACGTCATGGAAGTCTTGCTCTACCTCTGTTTCAATGGCATGGTTGGAAATTCAAGCTTTTTGTCTTTGTTATTTCCCATAGAATATTGCCGTCGGCCTGCAGGGGCTGGCCCGACACGCTGATGCGTAAAATGATGCAAGATGATGTCGGGCATGCGTCCTGACGTCATCGCACATTATTTCGATATTTTGATTGGCGGGTGCACGCTGGAGTCGGCTGCGCACCCACCGAACTGTCAACGGCCTATTAAGGCCATTTAAAAAGTAATTTACCCTATTAACATCGCTGCCTGTCCAACCTTAAGGTTGTTGGGCAGGCGAAGAGCCCAAGCGGAACTTCGTGTTTTTCAGGAAACCACATCTGCAGGCTCTGACTCTCCCGGCTCCTCCCACCCACACAGGTAGCACTGAGGATTACGATAAGACCATAAGACCATAAGACGTAGGAGCAGAAGTAGGCCATTCAGCCCATCGAGTCTGCTCTGCCATTCAATTAGATCAACTCCTTTCCTGCCTTTTTTCTATAACCCTTGATTCCCTTACTGATTAAAAATCTGTCTATCTCAGCCTTAAACATACTTAATGACCCAACTGCTACAGCCCTGTGCGGTAAAGAATTCCACAGATTGACTACCCTCTAAGAAGAAATTCCTCCTCATTTCTGTTTTAAATGGGCGCCCCCCTTACTCTGAGATTATGCCCTCTTGTCCTAGACTCTCCCACAAGGGGAAACAACCTTTCAGCAACTACAATGTCAAGCTCCCTAACAATCTTATATGTTTCAATAAGGTCGCCTCTCATTCTTCTAAACTCCAATGAGTACAGGCCCAACCTTTTCAACCTCTCCTCATAAGAAAATCCCTCCATATCTGGGATCAACCTAGTGAACCTTCTCTGGACTGCCTCCAACGCCAGTAAAATTTTCTTTAGATAAGGGGACCAAAATTGTTCACAGTATTCTAGGTGTGGTCTAACTAGTGCTTTGTATAGTTTTAGCAAGACTTCCCTATTTTTATACTCTACTCCCTTTGAAATAAAGGCCAACATTCCATTTGCCTTCCCTATTACCTATTGAACTTGTATGTTACCTTTTTGGGATTCATGCACAAGGACTCCCAAGTCCCTCTGTGCTACAGCCTTCTGCTCCTCTATTCTTCCTGCCAAAGTGCATAACCTCACACTTTCCCACATTATATTCCATCTGCTAACTTTTTGCCCACCCATTTAACCTGTCGATATCCCTCTGTAGAATTCTTGTGTCATCCTCACTATTTGCCTTCCCACCTATTTTTGTGTCATCAACAAACTTGGTGATAGTACGTTCACATCCCTCATTTAAGTCATTAATATATATTGTAAATAATTGAGGCCCCAGCACTGATCCCTGTGGCACTCCACTAATTACAGATTGCCATCCTGAAAATGCCCCCCTTATCCCAACTCTCTGTCTTCTATCAGTTAGCCAGTCCTCCGTCCATGCTAATATACTGCCCCAACACCACGGGCTCTTATCTTATTAAATTGCCTTATGTACCTTACCTTATCGAATGCCCTTTGGAAATCCAAATATATTACATCTACTGGTTCCCTTTTATCTATCCTGCTTGTTAGCTCCTAAAAGAATTCTAATAAATTTGTTGGAAATGATTTCCCCTTCATGAAGCAATGCTGACTCTGCTTGATTAGATAATGTATTTCTAAATGGTCTGCTATTACATCCTTTATAATAGACTCCAACATTTTCCCAATGACAGATGTTAAGCTAACTGATCTATAATGACCTGTTTTTTGTCTCCCTCACATTTTCAATAAGGGTGTTACATTGGCCCTTCTCTCATCCTCTGGGACATTTCCAGAACCTAAGGGATTGCTATGAGTGCATCCAATATCTCTGTAGCTACTTCCTTTAATATCCTAGGATGCAACCCATCAGGTCCAGGGAACTTTTCAGCCTTTAGCCCCATTAGTTTCCATAGTACTTTTTCTCTAGTGATAGTTATTGTATTTATTTCCTCCCCCCATTTTGCCCCTTGATTACTGAGGCGTCCTCTTGGCTGGAGGTGAGGATGTGGATGGAACTGAGGGACTGGCTGGGTGAGGGATCGGTCACTTGACAGAGCTCACACCTCAAGGGACAATGCCACTAACTCTCACACACACCCTCACATCTCCAGTTAGTGACATTAAAGTGTGAGCTCCCTGTGGCTATGTGATGCACTTGTGAACGTGTGACTTGAGAGTGATGAGAACAATCAACTCAATGAGACCATTCATCCTGTAGCGGCTGTCCTCCCCTGCAGGGTATTGGCCCTGACCACTGCCTCCCAAGCTGGACTAACGAGGCTGCCACCCACCCCGCAGCCAGAGCGGTGATAAAGGACACCACGGCAAGCCTCCACTATGCCCAAAAGGCGATTGACGGACATGTCATTGAACCTGGGGGCTGCAGTCCCCCTGCCCCCCAGGGCCATGTCCTCCCCGCAGCAGCCATGGGCTGGAAGCACCGAGAGGTGTGCGTGTGGCTGGACTTTAAAAATGGCGCCTGGCATGCTGAAGCACTACCGGGCGTGGGTTACACTAGGCGGGCCTTAATTGGCCCTCCAGCATAAAATGGCTGGGCGCAGCCGATTGCGGGCTGCAATTGGCTCCGTGCCCGCATGCCATATGAAAATTTCACCCCATATAGTTTTTGTATATACATTTTTATCATTTTATTTTGGTCAACAGAATAATGCCATTTCTCTGATGAAGTCCTGAAGAATATGAATGTGGAAATATTGTAGACAGATATAAAAAATGACAGAGAATCGCTTAAAGGTTAACCAGGAGAAAGAAATGAGAGTATGAGAGGAAGCTAGCTAGAAATGTAAAAACGGGTGGCAAGAATTTCTACGTAATTAAAAAGGAAAAGAGTAATTGGTCCACCCACGTAAAATGGCGGCACGGACCCAATCGGGGGTGCCAATTGGATTCACGCCTGCCCCCGCACAACCCCCCAGACGGGGGGGAAATTTCTGGCCTACGTGTTTGATTTGTTGTTAAATTAATACATGCTTGATTTAGTTTTATATAAAAAACCTTTCGAGGCTCAACGGCCTTATTCCTGAATTCAGAGCTGCTTCTCAAACAAAAACAGAATTACCTGGAAAAACTCAGCAGGGCTGGCAGCATTGGCGGAGAAGAAAAGAGTTGACATTTCGAGTCCTCATGACCCTTCGACAGAACTTGAGTGAGTCCAAGAAAGGGGTGAAATATACAACCACACCAACCCCCTCCACTTCTCTCTCTCTCCCCCCACCCAAACCACACCCCCCCCCACCCCACCCCCCCACCCAACACACCTTAAACCAGCTTATATTTCACCCCTTTCTTGGACTCACTCAAGTTCTGTCGAAGGGTCATGAGGACTCGAAACGTCAACTCATTTCTTCTCCGCCGATGCTGCCAGACCTGCTGAGTTTTTCCAGGTAATTCTGTTTTTGTTTTGGATTTCCAGCATCCGCAGTTTTTTTGTTTTTATCTCTGCTTCTCAAACATACTGATTGAAAATATAGATTATGAAGGTTATTCAAGTTTCCCTCTGGGATTTAAACAACACAGCCTTTACCAACTGCTGTGTCATAACAGTAAAAACGAGGAACCATCCCTGGAATTAAGAAATGCAATGTGTTACTCAGGAGGATTTGCTTTACTTTATGAAGAAATACCGACACAGATCACTGTGATGCTTATCATTTCAAACATATCAAATCCTGTTATTTCAAGTAGTTGAACTAAGTGACGAAAACATATGGAAGGAAACTCTCCTCACAGTAGTTATTGCCAGGTCAGAGTCCCATTAATTATTGAGAATCTTGAAAAAAAATAGACCACCTTAAGCCTAATGCATGCAATAACTCCGCACCACATATATATTTATATACTTGACTATCACGAAAACTTGCAACAGCGTACCAGAAAACTTTTATTAATTTTTAGAGCTTTGAATCACATTGCAGTACTTGTAACTATTTAATTTTTTTCTAAACTGGATAATCAAAATACAAAAACATCAGTGGGTTTATCAACAGATTAAATTACATGAGAAAAGATACGTGCCCTGGAATTTAAGTTCCAATTCAAACATTCACCTGCTACTCTCCTTTTCCTACAAAAGGAAATAGAACATTTATTTATTGTTATTCATCTTACCTGACCCTCTGCCGTTTAAAGTAGAGTATAACTAACAGAATAGCTGCAAAGAACAAAGTGTACCACTGCATTCTTGTCCCACAAAAATGCCTTCTTCACTTCTTTGTGTGGGATTTTTGAATTCCAATTATAAGAACTGGTTTAAATCTAAAGGTTGATAACCCAAACAGCAACAGGTTTGACTTGCCTTGTGACTTTCAGACAGTCAAAGTGGCACAGGGCAAAATGACGCAGCCTTTATAACAGAGATTTTTAACTTCAGAATATGGCATCTTTCCATTACTTGAGCCCTCCCCTTTTAAATTGACATGCTGTAAGATTCAAGTTTTTTAAAAAAAATATGAAAAGTCTTGTTACATGACGTACAAACCAGAACTAATCTGCTAATTTTGGATATTTCCCTGAAGAGGCAACTCAGAGATAGAGGATTTAGTTAAAAAAAAACTTGCAGTTCCTGACCTGTAAAAAAATCTGTACAGATTACGCCAACTATGAGATGGCTAGTAAAGGTATCAGAATCATGTAATTCTAAAATATTATAATTTACATCAGCTGAGAAAAGCTGAGAAAACTATAAATAATAAGTATGAACTTCTGTTTGGGTGATTATATCAATCAATGTTTGATATTCAAATATAGAGAAAATTAGGTTTCAACAACTTTGTTTTCTAAGTTCTAGATGTCCAGGAGACATCCAGCTGTGGAGAAGATGGCTAGCTGTCCAGGAACTGTCGGTCCATCCAGGAAATGTCCAGCTGTCCAAGAGATGCCCAGGTGTCCAGAAACTGTTCAGATGTCAGCTGTCCAGGCAAGGTCCAGCTGTCAAATCTGTCAAAGCAAGCCAGGAAATGTCAAACCTATCAAAGCTATCCAGGGGGAGAATTTTCTCCTCGTTGGGGGCTTTGGGTGGGAGTGGGCATGCAGCCGATCACCACCTGCGATCAGCTGTGCGGTGCCATTTTATGTGGGCGGGCCAACTAAGGTCCTCCCAGCGTGACATGCACCTGGAAGCGCCACCGCTCCCTTTATGGGCGGGGGAGTAGGCTGAGTTGGGGCCTGCGCTCGTTTGCGCATGCGTAAAATAGCGCAGAAATCTGTCTCAGGGAGATCAGTTTGATATTTTAAAATTTAAATAATGGGGGAAAAAAATTTAAGATATGTCCTCTCATGTGACAGTGTCTATGAATTTTTTTGAAAGTTTTTATTAAAGTTTAAAAACCTTCATGAAACCTCATCCCGCCTGTGGATGAGGTTTCATGATAAATGCGAAGGCCGCTTGGGCTGCTTGCCTGCCCATCAACCTTAAGGTTGGACAGGCAGCTCAGTTATTTATTTTAATTGCTGTTTAAATGGCTTTAATAGGCCTTTGACAGATCGTCAGGCACGCAGCCGACTCCGGTACGCGCCTGCAGAATTCAAGATCTGAATGACGCATGGTGAAGTCAGGCCGCACGCCCAAAGACGCCGTGCCTCATTTTACGCGTCAGCGAGCGGGACCCATACCAGGTTGCTGACCCAAGATTCTGACCTAGGAATGTAAAAGCTGTCAAAGAAACGGTTCAAGGATACTAGGTGAGTTGACATGGAGGGGTAAGGACAAAGGGTGGTGGGTGCATGGGTTGGCATTAAGTTGGCAAAGGAGGTATGAGGCAATGGGGTAGATAGAGGAACATTAAGTTGGCAATGGGGTATGAGGGGCCAAGGGGGGTGGATAGAGGCTAACTAAGTTTGCCTAGGTGCTTTGAAGGGTGGGCGGGGGCATGGGTTGACATGGGTTGAGCATAGGGAGTGTGTAGGAGGATGGGGCTGGTGGTGAGGGGTGAGGTCTGGAGGGATGTTTTTTGTTTTATTATTATTTTATTTATTTAAATACAGTTCTGGGGCACAGAGGTAGGCCATACACCCAGCCCTCCTCCGTGCCTGGCAGCCTGTGGATTCATTCTGAGCCACCTGCCCTGACTCCTATTTTAGCCCACCTCACCCAACCAAAAATCCCATCTACGGTGGGCCATTTTTAAATGTCTGGTTCGTTAAGTTGGTAAATCACCCAATTCTGTGCTCCCAACCTAGCCACAAAAACCTGGGCATGTCTGTGTAATTTCATAATTTGTTAATTTAATTATTAGTTTGTTGCAATTGCAGTTTGACTACCTATGTACATCTTCTCTTGAAAGAACAATGGGCAGGATATTGAGTTCGGCAAGCGGGAGGTGGTGCTTTGACCTTGTTAGCTTATTACACTGAATACAACATGAAATTATTCTATAAGGAGTATATAAGTCTTTAGAAACCATTCTATCCTGAGTGTAGAACTTAAAAAGGTGAAATAAAACTTAATTTAAGTGTAAAAGTTTGAATGCAGTGTCAGTTCTGCTAATTAGGGTTAATTTCTCAGTTTGCCGCCAAAGTACACTGCTTTCAATTACTCTGTTTCTTCTGGCACATTTTACATGGTATCACAGTTATAGGTACACATATATCTGATAGATTCTACCCTTCTTACCATGATATATTCTGTTATCACTACACATGAAGGATGCTGCTTGGACATCATGAAGTAGTCTTGAATAAGTTACAAGGACATCCTTTTTAACAATACTGAACTATGTACATCTTTACAGTTGGCATGGAGAGGACTCCATACTAGTTCCTTATATATTGCTGCACATCTCTAGACTGGCCCCAGCTCTAGGTCATTGCCTTCTTACATCACCATGTAGGCAGTATTGTACTCAGTCTCATGTTAACCCTTTACGTACCAGATACTTCTACTACAAAAAGATAAAAGCAAAAAACTGCGGATGCTACTACAATATCTACATTGTTTCCACAGCTAATTACATTAAATATTAAGGGTGTGTATTGTTTTGCTGACCCACAGAAATACAAAAATCCATTCTATGTTGTCCTCCATGTCATTGGCTGAAATTAAGATGATTGTTTCTAGCTGTGTTGACATAAGTCATTGAAAGGTAAGTGAATTAGCTTAAAACTGGCCTAAAAATGACTTACAACTCTCATCAGTGAGGCAGCCATTGTTGATAAACAACTTATCAACACATGTTGAGTAAGCTACTCAGGCCAGTCAAATTCAAATATTTAAATATACAATAATTGACTTCTGAAAAATACTTAAACAAAACGCAAAAGGTCAACTCCAACTCTGCTCGTGTTGGCTCAGTGTCAGTCCTCAGAATGATCTGTTTTCCTCAGGCTGTCTTCACTTATTGTAAGCACTTAATGTTCTTGTATGAGTAAGTGCGTCTCTCAAACACCAAAAATGCCTGTTTGTAACCCTCAAACAAAGGGAGCTACCTGGCAGCATCAATGAAACTCACACCCCGTTATCTCTGAAGATTTTCAGGAGAGGGAGCAAGAAAGAGAAAGAGAGAGCAAGGGGATACAAAAGAGAGAGATAAAGAGAAGCACAGGAGAAGGAACAGGAAAAGGAAAGAGAATTCCACCTCTGAAAATTGGAATTGGAGCTAGCAGCTCAAAGGGAGAAAGAGACCAAACAGCTGGCAGCTGCGAGGGAAAATCTCTTGCTACCCAGCAGCACCCCCTATCGTCCTAACCCAGAACCACTTTCTGAGGCACTCAAGTATGCCAGGTTCATTCCCAAATTTGAAGAGAGTGACATGGAGGCTTTTTTTTTGCCAATTTTGATGAAGTAGCAGGACAGCTAAAATGTCCATCAGATATCTGGACATTTTTAATTCAAGGGCAGCTATCAGGGGGAGTCCAAGAGGTCTGCTCACTGCTGACTCATGATGTGTCCATAAATTATGAGCAGACCAAGGCTGCCATCCCAAGTCCCTAGAGTTAGCCCCAGAGGCATATCAGCACCAATTCCAGAATGCTTGTAAGAAGCCCACACAAACCTAGATCAAGTTTGAAAGGCTGAAGCAAATCTTGTTTGACCGATGGGCAAGGTCCCAAAGAATCCCAATCATTTATAAGGCACAGTGTGAGTTGGTATTGTTAGAGGAATTTAAAAATTGCTTACCCTCCAACCTGCAGACTCTAGATTGGAGGAGCTGAAAATCCTCACAGCCAGGGGTGCAGCAGTCATAGTAGACAGCTATGAGTTCCATGGGCCTGGAAACTCAGACAGACCCTTTCCAAACCATTCCCATGAGCATTGGAAAGATAAGCGGGGCAATCTAGATAAGAAAGACCACCCCCCCTACCCAGTAAAGGAAGCCCAAAGGAGTGTGTGTGAGGACCCCCCCACCACCCCCACCCCCCACCCCTGCAGTCCAAAGGATAACCCCTGGAGACAAATGTGTTCTCATTGTCATAAAATGGGCCATTTCAGACCTGAGTGCTGGAGCTGGTGTGGGAGGCCTGTTGGCATCATCAAGCTCTATATGACTAGTCCCCCGAAGGATGTCCCAATGGATAGTGCAGCAGAGCAGGCAGAGACTCTCACTACAGAAACTTACCCCTTGGAGGGCATGACAATATGTGTGTCTGAGCCAGACAAACTCCCAGAGAGCTTCTGGAGTTTTGTCCTTTCAGGATTGGTGTCCCCCTACCCATCCCAAAATGTGAGCAAGTCTGTTGTACTGCTCCAGGACACATGGGCCACTCAGTCCTTGATGTTGGAGGGAAATGTAAGCCTATCCGCAACCCCCCAACCCCACCGAGTCCTCCCTGAAGGCCAAAGCCCTGATCAGTGAAGTGGGAGAAAGATCTGTGTTTGCACCCTCCCTGGGGTCCACCTGTAGTGTGACCTCGTTTCAGGCCCTGTCATGGTAAGAATTGCCCCTGAACTAGCAGTAGCAGGAATTGATTTCCTCCTTGGAAGCAATTTGGTTGGCAGCAAGGTTTTAGTCAGCAAAAGAAAAGAAGCCAACATCAACCAGCAGACATTTGCATGCAAGCAGGAAGCTGGGGAAGGTCCAGAGGCCCAAAAA
This sequence comes from Carcharodon carcharias, assembly GCF_017639515.1. Classification (NCBI taxonomy): domain Eukaryota; kingdom Metazoa; phylum Chordata; class Chondrichthyes; order Lamniformes; family Lamnidae; genus Carcharodon; species Carcharodon carcharias. The sequence continues at coordinate 39,743,443 of NC_054480.1, read as the reverse complement.
AGGTGAAATAGCTCCCCTAAATATTGAGTGAGGGCTGCTCAAATTAGCAAAGCCGAAGCCTGGCCAGTAAATTTAAAAGAGGAAACAGCCTAACAGAACATCCCTGAATTAAACAGGGACCAGGCAAGTCCTAGAGCAGAGAAAGAAATAGTGAGGGAGATGCCCCACGTAGTCCAAGAGCCTGAAGGAAAGCAAGCTATTAAACCAGGAAAGACAAAGTTTCAAAAATTGCCAGAAGCATGGCTGCCAGAAACCATATTCCTGATACTAATTAGGGACAAAGGGAGTTCCCAAATAGATGAGCATATAGGGAGTGAGATACCTCCCATGGCTGAAAAGCCACAAAGGAGTATAGCTGGCTCTGCCCCTCTACTCAAGAGCAGTGAGGTTCCAGGGAACATGGAACAAGTTAGGAGAGTGCCCGCACCCAGTCCAAAGGCCCCAGCTGAGAAGCCATTGATTGTTCTGGCCAGTAGCTTTATTGCGAATTTAAATAGGGCCAGGAAAGTTCCCAAATTGGCCCAAAAAGAATGAGGGTGATGCCTCACTTAGTTGAAAAGCCACCAGGAGGCACAGTGAGAGCTGGCTATCTACTGGTGGTAATGTTCTGAAAGACATGGAGCCTACTACCCAACTGTCTAGCAGAGGAGTCCCAACCAGATTAGATCCCATACCCAATCACCTCAATGCAGAATCACAAGGCAACCTGACAGGTTTGCCCATTGCATTTAAAATGATCCATAACAACCCCTCAGGCTACAGCACTGTAGCCCCATCAGGTATTGGTGGGGGAGAGACCTCTTCTAGAAGGCAATCTTCCTATCATCTGGGCCCAGAAAGACAGGCCCAGGTTCAGCAGCAGCCTACCCCCCTGTTGCCATGCCAACCTAAAACACCCAACAACTGAAACTGGAACACCTCAGCAGTGCTAGCGCATGATCTGGACATTGAACCAGAATCCCCTAAAGAGGCCAAAGACCCATTAAAACACCCCAATCTCCTGACAATCAGCCTAACGACTGTCCCTGAATTTGAACAGCTGAACCCACTGATTACCAAGGTGGACAGGGAGAAGCCAAGGTCTTTTTACCAGCCTCCTAACTCCTGCAGGTCTGGCAGCATCTGTAACTCTTTCAAGTACAAACCCGTTTCCATCTGTTTCAGATGAAGTTACATTGTTTCATAGTTTGCCATTGTGAGATTTGAACTCTTGATCTCAGGGTTACAAACCCAGTACCATAACCACTTGGCTATTTAGGCCAAGCCTCCAGGGAGAAGCCAAGCTGGACCCGAGCAGCTCAGTCCTATGACTGAAGGGCCTGACACTCACAGAGTGAGATACCCAGTATTTCCCTACAGATAGCTTGATCATCACTCATCCCCTGAGTGCTAACCACCCTGTAAAACCCCAGACCCTTTAGAGGATACTTAATCAGGAGTTGGACAGGAAGAGATCTGAAACCAAGGGCTTTGGTTAGGCCTGATCCCCAACAAAGGAAAATTCAGAACTCTAGCTCCGAATAGACTTCTCCATAGACTTCCCAGGTCACCTGAACACTTCACATCCCAGGACCAGACAATGTGCTTACTGATGCACTAACCCAGATTTAAACCTCCAAAAAAGGAAAATGCAGCAGGGAACTGTCTTTTCCTCTGCTAACTGTGTGTAATGGGGTGTGAATGAGAGAATTAAGGCATATTTCTTTACTTCCTATCTCTGCATGCCCATCTCACCGTGTGAAGTCAACACCACCAGAAAAGTGAATTATACAGCATCGGTTTTCAACCTGCCGACTTACATGAAGGATGCCTCACTGGACTTTGATCCTGGACCCTGAAACCCATGTGAAATGCTATGGGCAGAATTTTACTCCCGCAGGCAGGCATGTGTCTGATCCGATCAGGCATAAAATAGTGTGCGATGATGTCAGGTGAGTGTCCTGATGTCATTGCACACTCGCGTGATATTTCAGTCAGCGGAGCGTGCGGGAGTCGGCAACATGCCCACCGACAATTAAGAGGCCTATTAAGGCCATTAAAGTTTCAATTAGCAGGGATTTTTCACTGCCTGTCCAATGTTATAGTTGGTGGGTATGTGAATTAGCCAGGCGGTCTTTGCGTTTTTGAGGAAACCTCATCCAAGGGTGGGAAGAGGTTTCTGAGATTAATTTAAAAAGGGTAAAAATGTTTGGACACAAATTTCAGCATCCGTATGTTTAGGTGATTCATTCTGAAGCCTGGGCATGTTTTCCGGATGTTTAAATCTATTTTCATTGAGTTTAAATTCTTCAGCTTCCTGAGGCAGCTCTCTGCCTTCAGGGAGCTTTCATTCCGCACTCCCATGTGCCTGCGCTGATTTCAGCGCTCGCACTCCTCCCACCCCCACCCTGGCAGCACTGAGCTTTTCAGTGGGTGCTTCACGTTGCCTGGCCGTTAATTAGCCAGCCAGCGTGAAATTGCGGTTGGGGGCCAATCGCGGTCAGCCATCCGTTCCCTGGCTGCTTCCGGGCCCACCGATCCGAAAATCCTGCCCTATTTCTTTCCTCTGTGTTCCCTGCACTGTAAATGCTTCTTTTCTCTACCCTTCTTTTGATGTATGAGTGCAAAGGAGGCAAAGTTACAACCCTCCTCCCATGTTTGAGTGTGTGCAGACAAACTAATCTTTTGAGTTCATCCTATCTCAAGTTTGCTTTGGAGTTATTAATAGAAATTGGATTATACTAAAAATGAGGGATCAGGAAATATGCTTATAAAGGGAAAAGCAAATCCAAAACACTTTCTGTTTACGGACGGGTGGTGTGAGGAGAAATTAGTGCTGTTTAAATTAACCACCCTCCTGTCCATAAGAATGGTCCTGAAACACCTCCCTTGGTTTCTAGTCCTAGCTCTGGTAGAAGACCGACCCAGGAAAATGAATAAAACCCAGTAATGTTGGATTGCTGCTGTTTTAGGGAGCTTGTACAAGTCAGGAGGTGCTTCTACCCCTTTGGGATGGCCAAGGGTGAAACCAAAGCCAGAGAAGCCCTAAGCCAGGGTTCCAAAAATAGCATCAGTCAAGGCCCAATTTTACAATAGTGGCCAGCATGCCAAGTGTATGGAAAGACCTCCAAAAATCCCTATGTTGTACTGGGTTTAGGCCAGGCAATCAGCCTGGACACCCAAATAGATTTTTTAAAAAACATCATAGGTAAGTCCATTTGCTCAGGGAACCAATATAGCTACTGTGAGGATTGTGGGAATACTGGGCAACACACCTCCCATGGATGGGCAGACACCAGAGATTTTGGTAGGGATCAGCAGGTGTGTGTTTACGGTTCCCCACTCGCTTGAGGGATTTTATCTGTGCACCTTTTGGAACTTCACCACACTTTATCAAATATTTCTGGCAAGGTGAAGTACTGTGAGCGATATGGGAGGTTGAAAAGCTCTTCATGACAGTATGTGGTAAAAACAGGCAATTCAGGTTCAATTATCTTACTGTGGTTTTAATATTTTGCTTTCATGACAAACCACAGCTGCATTATGGCAAAAGCTGCCCTTTACAAAACATAACTGACAATCAGAGTGTTCCACTTTCCTTTGTCTGCCTGCACGTCAGCTATCTTTACGTAAGATGCCTCCTCTTCCTCCTACTCACCCAGAGAGTTATAAATCTCCCAGCTAGCTGCATAAATCTCTTCTGGTTGTAAAATTGTGAAGAATTATGATCTTACTCCTGTTGACTGGACTGTATAGCAACACACTTCTGAAGCATACAAAACAATGAAACTCAAACACTGCTTCAGCATGCCTGTGCTAAGCTCCACAATACCTCCCATATTCCTTAATGTATTACCACTCTGATGCTACGTGCAACTTGCTGCATGCTTGGCATCGTGATGAAGACTTACAAAGTGATAAGGGGATCTGTTGTTCTTCCCTCCTCTTTTGTTTTGTCCCAAATAAAAGCGTGCTTTACTTCCAGTTTTCAATTCTAATGAAAGATCCCCATGCTCAAACATTAATTAACTTTTCTATCGACATGTACTCTTAAACCTAATGAATTTTCCATAATTTTCTATTTTAATTTCAGATTCCACCATTTGCAGCTTTTTAAAATTTCTTTTTATTCATATACTAATACTCTTGTCAAGAAAAAGTTAAGTTAAAAGTACAGGCTTCAGGGCATGATATTCATGATACTGTTTACTTGGAGGGAAACAGGATCACAACTATTACGCCCTGAGTCCTGTAATTTTTTAAATCTCAAGCTGCCAGACAGATCAGTGGAGAGTAAAATCGGGTGAGCTGTAAAATGGACATCCAACTTGAAATTGGCCAGTTCCTGCCAGGCACAGAAAAGGTTCAAATTAGTGCTTGGCTTACCTGCGAGTAAACCAATCAGCAATCCACCAAGTTACAATAAACATAGTCGATAGGATAGTAGGAGTATTTTAAATAGTACTGTAGTAACAAATTCTGGCTTCTAGAAAATAATCTTCTGTGAAAATTTCCCCTGAACAGGATATTGTGAAAAAAATAGCTGCCTGGAATTCCCATGTACATTTTCTGGCAAAGGATCAGTGAAACTTTCAAACAGACAGCAGAAATGACTACCAATGAACCATTTACTTCATTTCTTCAGGGATTCCACCAATATTCCACCGAAGCTACAGGACAAAGTTGAAGGGTGAGTCAATGGCTCAAATGAATAATGGCCTCAAAGAATCCAGGAGACATTTACACTGATTTCCTTTCTGAAAGATCTCTGATAGTTATGTCATTTGTTATTTTAAGTTGCAGGGAAGCTATTTTTAATCATGGATCCAATTATGTTCTATGACTATAAGGTAATTTCCTTTCTTTCCACTTTCAGTCCTACAAGAAAGAAGTGGTATGGAAGAATTATTGGTTCATTGTCCATGATTTTCCCTGATCACGCTGAACAATTTAAAAACGTTTGATGTTGGAAAGTTTGTCTAACTGTATGTAGCCCCAAATTAAATTAATATGTTATGCAAAGGCCAAGTTGTTGATTTGAGGCTGCGACAGGAATACATACAAAGCAGTGTATGGTGAGGATCGATAACAGTTTGTTGACCTCCATTGACAATTCCTTAGGACTAGATTTGCACCAATTCTAGGATCGGCAGTTGTAGCTTTCTGAATTTTGAAAATTTAGTGGAAATGGATTCTATAAGTAATATTAAAAGGGACTTGGACAGGTACTTGTGGATGAAGAACTTAAAGGGTTACGGATAAACAACACTGGCTTTTGGACTCAGCACAACTGCTCTTTCAAAGAGCCAGTACAGGCATATCTGGTTGCTTAGATTACAGGCTCAAGTTTTTGGAATGGGGCCTAAACCCATAATATTAAGTCTCAGAAGGAGGAACACAAATACTGAGCTAAGGTTTAAAGCACTACAGCATTTGAGACAAGCTGAGGTACTACATTTCAGTCTTATCCTTTGCTTTTAATTCAAACAGCAGTTTGTTATAAACTTACAATTTAATTATTTGCCAGACCTCAGGTGGAAACTTTCTGTGTGGGTTTACTCAAAGACTTTTACATTTAAAGTTTTTTGTTCTCATTAATTACATTAAACAGGATTCATACTGAAATAACAGTGCTCAGTATTTGCCATTTTCAGTCATACTGCTTGCTATTTAGAACTATCTATTATGCAAAGCCTTGAAAGCTGATCTAGGATTCCCCTTCACATGTGCGGTGTAGTCTTTCCAGCTCAATCTAAATTGTAGCTGCTGCTCATACATCAAACGGATCAGTTTGCATAGCTGTCAGTCATCCATGCTTTGCGTGGTTTAGACATTTTTGTGTTGCACCTCTCCCCGCTCCCATCTTAATGGGAGCTAACACACCCCATAATAATTTGTGGATCATCTCTTCCGGCACAAGGTTTCAGCATAAAAAGGAAAGATAACACACAAAGGATAATGAAGTGATTCCATTGGGCCCTGCTTTCTAATAAAAATATTCTTAGGATATGGGCATTGTTGGCAAAGCTGACATTGTATTGTCAATCCCTAGGTACCCTAAAAAAGGTGGTGGTGGGCCTTCTTCTTGAAGTGTTGCAATTGTATGTAAAATAAGATAGTGATTTTTAGTAAAAGTCAATCATTCTCAGACTAAATAAACTAACAGGGCCCGAAGGAAGCCATCTTAGAAGTAACATGTGATTCCTTAATGGTAATCACTTTAGATATTGTTATACTGATAATGAATTAGACAAGCCAGCAACTGATGATTTTAAGATACTGAGCCTCAATTTTGAAGAACATTAGAATGGATCAATAGTCATTTTAAAAGGCTTGACTTACTTATTTAAAAGGAAGTCTTTTATCAAAATGCATGACACTGTAATATTGAAAACTTCTGTCAGCATTCAAGATTATTGCAGTGTATACCCTACAATGATACAATGTATCACAATGTATAGAAACGTGTGCCAGTAACATCAAAATTACAAGCAGTTTGTCTTTTAATAACAATCAAAGATTTAACCCTGGATCATTAAGAGAACTGGCATTTTTAGTTCACCCTCTATATAACTTTGGCTGTGGTATGCTACTTTCTTAGTCTTTACATTTTTAATTAAGATCTTAATCAATTAACTCGCTAGAATTACTTTTGTAGTTTTAAAACAAACAAGACAGGTCTGCACTATTGGAGTGTATTTAGCTAGCAAAAAATAGATAAGGACAGCTGAGACCTTGATGCATCAACTCATATGAATGACACAAAATGGCTACAGAGCAATTTTATATCAGATTAGAAGAAAGTTTAGAAACCAGCTATACAAAATAGAAACCAAAGTTGTGCAAAATATAAAGTCTCATGTCAGAAATAAGATTAAAAGAACACACTGAACAAGCTCATGGTTCTATTATCAAGCTTAATTACGCACAAAGGCTAAGATCAATTAAGCTAAATTAAGGAATATGTCAGCCAATCAACGGGTGACAAGGCCCCATTAACATGTGGAGAGAGAGGGTCCTGAACCCTCTCTAAGAGTTAAAAATCCCATTTCCAGAAACACCGTTAGCTACCTACATTCAGACTGAAGATAAGAAGCTACACACTTTTGGGGAACTGATCACTCATTAAAAGTCGTACAAGTCTTTTGGATATCATGAGTATGCTTTTACCCTTTTGGCTTATGTATTTGAATTAGTTCAGTGTAGAAAGAAGTCAAAGAAAGACTTGTGAAAATGTTTAATTGTATGGATGTATGAGTCCTAGATATTTTGATCTAACTACTTCTGTCTTATAATTCCATAATTCTTCATTACAACTCAGTAATATTTTTTCTTCTTCTTTAGATAGTGAATTCAAAGAAGTTTTATTTAAAGAGTCACGCCTTGTCTTGTGGGTTTAAAGTCTCGTTTGGAACCTGAGTGTTAAAATGAATTACTGGTGAATTGGGTTGATTTCAATTGGAATCCATCCAAAAATCCAACACAATCTTCATGGCGGGAGAATTTTCATGTGGGCGTGCGGGACGTGTAAAATGACGTGTGGTGATGTCGAGCGTGTGTCCTGACATCACCTGCATGTCATTCAGATCTTTCATTTGGAGGTGGCTGCGCGCCCGCCAAATTACATAAAACCTGTTAAGGCTATTAATAAACCAATTAAACCGATTGTCAATGCTGCCCATACAACCTTAAGGTTGGCGGGCAGGTGAAGTGCCCAGGCGGCCTTCGAGTTTTTCATGAAACCTCATCCACGGGCGCATGCGCACGAAATTAGCCTGCCCACATAAAATGGCGGCGTGCAGCAGATCACGGGCGGCGATCGGGTCCGTTCCCGCCTGCTTCCGACCAGCCCACCCACTCAACAGAGAGAAAATTCTTCCCATGGTGAAGATACTAGTACAACTTGTTTGCTGCAGTGTCAATGAAGGCATGGTGAGAGGATATATAACCAAGCTGGGATGGTATGTGACATGGAGCAAGTTATGTTCCCATACATCTGCTGCCTTGCCCTTCTCAGTGGTTGGCGTTATGGGTTCGAGAGTTGTTGCTGAAGAAACCGTGTTGACTTGCTGCTGTGCATACAGTGGATAGTACACACAGCAGCAATAGCACACCAGTTGTGCAGGGGCTGGATGTTTAAGCTGGTGGTAGGCTGCCAAGCAAATAGACTGTTTGTCCTGGATGATTATATTTAATGCCTGAAAAGAGTGAGCTATAATGGGGTAACTTTATGAATACACACTAATGTTGTGGAGTTTCACCTGTTGAGAGTGCTCCCACACAACTTCCATCCATTAAGCTGGATGGAAAATCATTGGTAATGTGATTAAGTTTAGCATTAGCATCATAAATTCTGACAATTATTCATTTTTTATTGTTTATTTTAAATCCATTGTGAAAAGTACTAGAGGTTCATCCTGTTAGGTTTGTCATTATACTTAAAAGCTGTTGTAACCCAGGCCTAGGATGAACGCCACTCACTTTCTTAAATCTAAAACAAAAACAGAATTACCTGGAAAAACTCAGCAGGTCTGGCAGCATCGGCGGAGAAGAAAAGAGTTGACGTTTCGAGTCCTCATGACCCTTCAACAGAACTAGGTGAATCCAAGGAAGGGGTGAAATATAAGCTGGTTTAAGGTGTGTGTGTGTGGTGGGGGGTTGGGGGGGGGGGGGTGGGTTTGGGGGAGAGAAGTAGAGGGGTGTGGTTGTAGGGATAAATAAGCAGTGATAGAAGCAGATCATCAAAAGATGTCACAGACAACAGAACAAAAGAACACGTGGTGTTGAAGTTGGTGATATTATCTAAACGAATGTGCTAATTAAGAATGGATGGTAGGGCACTCAAGGTATAGCTCTAGTGGGGATGGGGGGAGCATAAAAGATTTAAAAATAATGGAAATAGGTGGGAAAAGAAAAATCTATATAATTTATTGGGAAAAAAAAGGAAGGGGGAAACAGAAAGGGGGTGGGGATGGAGGAGGGAGCTCAAGACCTAAAGTTGTTGAATTCAATATTCAGTCCGGAAGGCTGTAAAGTGCCTAGTCGGAAGATGAGGTGTTGTTCCTCCAGTTTGCGTTGGGCTTCACTGGAACAATGCAGCAAGCCAAGGACAGACATGTGGGCAAGAGAGCAGGGTGGAGTGTTAAAATGGCAAGCGACAGCGACACCCTGTCATTATACTTAAAATACTAAAATACTATAAAATTATACTCCACCCTGGTCTCTTGCCCTCATGTCTGTCCTTGGCTTGCTGCATTGTTCCAGTGAAGCCCAACGTAAACTGGAGGAACAACACCTCATCTTCCGACTAGGCACTTTACAGCCTTCCGGACTGAATATTAAATTCAACAACTTTAGGTCTTGAGCTCCCTCCTCCATCCCCACCCCCTTTCTGTTTCTTCCCCCTTCCTTTTGTTTTTTCCAATAAATTATATAGATTTTTCTTTTCCCACCTATTTCCATTATTTTTAAATATTTTTAAATCTTTTATGCTCCCCGCACCCCCACTAGAGCTATACCTTGAGTGCCCTACCATCCATTCTTAATTAGCACATTCGTTTAGATAATATCACCAACTTCAACACCTATGTGTTCTTTTGTTCTGTTGTCTGTGACATCTTTTGATGATCTGCTTCTATCATTGCTTATTTGTCCCTACAACCACACCATCCCCCTCCACTTCTCTCCCCCAACACCGCGCACCCCCCCCCCCCAACACCTTAAACCAGCTTATATTTCACCCCTTCCTTGGATTCACCTAGTTCTGTTGAAGGGTCATGAGGACTCGAAACGTCAACTCTTTTCTTCTCCGCCGATGCTGCCAGACTTGCTGAGTTTTTCCAGGTAATTCAGTTTTTGTTTTGGATTTCCAGCATCCGCAGTTTTTTTGTTTTTATTTCTTAAATCTAAGCCTGTTGTACGGCTGCATTTCAATTTGGATTTCAGGATACTGATGTCAGTGAGGCAGTTCCCATCATTTGTATTGTTAAGTCCAGTTCTCACACATCTCTGGCAGCCAACTCATATTTCCAGTTTTTCTTGGATCTATAATTCTGGTACTGGGCTATGGGTGCTGGATTTCTTATAAAAACACAGGGCGAGACTGCTAGCAGAGGAGAGTCAACAATCACTGAGGAATGGTATTCGAGATAAAATTAAAATCAGAAAAAAGTTGGAAATCAACAGCAGATCAGCCAGAGTAAAGGGAAGTTCATGCTTTGGGTGCATAGCCTTCATTACAACTGCAAACCATAAGATATTCACTGTGAGATTGAATCGCATAGATTGAAGCTGATGGTGGTAAAGAAGCAACAGTAGCATGAAAGTAGTGAGAATGAGATTCTGCAAAGGTACAAGGTGTAGACATGAGACAGAAGAGAAGGGAAAGCAATGTGTTGGATCCTGGTCCTTAGTTTAGTTGGACTATTGGATCCGGGTTGCACGCTTGTTTCAGGATGACCGAGTTGGCACCATAGACCGAGTAGATCAGCAGGCAGTTCTTATGTAGAACACATTCTATTTATTTACAAAGGAACTCAGCAGAAACACTTATGTGCTTACAACTCAAACTCTGTCTCTACATTTCAGACTCTAAGTCTAGACTACTGACTACTAAGGTAGCCCACACTACTCTGCTATTGGATACTAAGATCATGTGATGTTCCATTATAACATTCTTCTTAAAGGTATATTACACATCAGGTTACCACAAATGGCCACACAAAAGTACATTGACAGAACAAGGCACACTGACGACAAGACCAGTGAGCAAGAACTCAGCCCTTTAGGCAGCCACAATATCAAATATGGCTGCATTCCAAACCTTTAAGAAGAAGATAATAGAGTAATTCTTAAGCACTCTTGAACTGTTAGAGAAGTAATAAATTCAGAATAAATAAAAATGGATAGATAGTTGGTCTATTGTTTAGCAGCAATGTTACAAGCCTGTCCACAGTCCTCAACAAGTTTAACATAGCTTCAGTACTTTTGAATTTTATACGCATAGAAATAAGTCCCAGTACTTTGCTAGCATTTCAATTGCTTTGCCGGTCCGTGATGCTGCTTTTATTGATTTGTTCACCTATATCCCTAGATCCCTTTGCTCTTCTGCCCTATATAACTTATTTTCTAAGGTGCAGGTGATGCTTCTATTTTTTTGTATTAAAATGAATCACCTCATATTTATTTATGTTAAAGTTCATTTGCCACTTAACTTCCCAGTCCACATGCTTTTGAACACGTTCTTGCATTATGATGATTTTCTGGTGTTAGTTAATTCCCACAGTTTGCTATCATCTGCAAATTTTGATTGTTCATAAATCCAAACCATTAACATACGTTATGAATAACAGTGATCCAACATTGATCCTACAATGATTTCTACCTTCCTCCAAATTGAATAAATGCACTTTATCCCTAGTCTGATTTTTTTTTTACCAATTTGCTATCCATTCAGCTATTTGTGCCCTGACTCTACATTCCCTAACCTTTGCCACAAGCTTACACTGTGATATTTTAGCGAAGGCTTTTTGTATATGCCACCTAATACAGTACCCTTAACTACTCTTTCCATTCCTGCTTCAAAGGAATTCTATTAGATTAGTTAAGCATGAATTATACTATTGAAATCCTTGCTGACTATCGTATTTTCCATCTTTAGATACCCTTCTGCCATTTTAGGAAATATCCTGGAATATATGCAATCACTGATGTTAATTTGACAAGTCACACCTTCCAAGGATTTGTGCCATCTGTCTTTGGACAGACAGGAACACCATTAGCTGTCTGCATCTTAAAAATATTAGGGGCAGGGTTTTTATCTTGTTGGGCAGGTGTGGTGGGCCCAGGAGTGGTCAGAAAACTGACCGCTGGCCTGCGATCGGGCCCCAACTGCCATTTAATGCTATCTGGCCAACTAAAGGCCAGCCAACATCAACCGCGCGCTGCAACACTGGGCACTGCCAGAGTGGTGGCGGGGGGGTGGGAATGGGAAGAGGGCGAGCGTGGACGTTTGCGCATGCGCACAGGTGCTTGCACTGAAATTTTAAAATGTAAAAAAAATTTTTTAAATGTAAATAAAGAATTTAAAAATGTCCCCTCTTGTGAGTCTGTCACATGAGCAAGGACATGTTATAAATGAGATTTAAACATTTTTATTTTATTTTTAATTCCTGTTGGAAACCTCATCCTGCCCATGGATGAGGTTTCATAAAAAATTCAAAGGCCGCCTGGCTGATTCGCCTGTCTGCCAAGGACGGGCAGTGAAAAACTGCATTTAATTATTACTTTAATGGCCTTAATAGGTCAGTAAATTGTCGGCAGGCATGCTGCCGACTCCCATGTGTGTGCGCTGACTCAAATATGTGCGCGATGACGCAGAATGCTCACCTGACATCATCGCACGTCACTTTACGCTTGAGCCGGTCAGGTGCGCGTCTGCCTGCTCAGCAACAAGTCCTGGCCTAGGATCAGGATCTTACATTTGCAAATTGGGACTGCTGCTGTTCTGCACATGTGCAGAATTCAATATGATGATGTTGGGTTGCAAACCAATCGTCAAGATGCCGGTTTTCCATAATGTGGTGAGTGGGTGGGCAACGAAATCGGCAGCCTACCTGCCATTTAAAAAAGAATGAAGGGCAACTGAACTTATTAACAAGCCAATTGACCCGAATATTACACTGCCATGCCATAATGCAGTTGGCATGGGCAGGCGGGTGATAGTGAGGTGAAGACGTGGGAAGGAGGGGGGATACATCCAGTGGGAGGCTGCCCCATGCACATCAGGGGCACCCACCATCCCTCGGGATGATATCCCCCTTTGTGTCTCCCAACCTGGCCTCCAAACCCTGCATTCTCAACCCTCCCTCCCAAGGATACCTGATCACAGCCCACCCAAAAATCCTGGATGTACCCAAGTCCATATCCTCCAGGATACATTGCTTTCTTTATTGTTGGCCTGCTTGCAGTGCCCACTGCTGAGCTCTCATGCCAGTGGGACTGCTAGAGCTTCTGGCCAATCAGATTGGCCAGTAGCTCTTGAGGGCGGGACTTCCTCCCACTGAGGGGCAGAAGTCCCACTCTCTGCTGTTTAGGCTGCCGGCAGCATGTTATTACTGCAGGGTGGCCTTTTTTTAAGTCAGTTGATTAGTGAGCAATGCGTCACCTGCCCCTGTAAAATCCAGCCCCAGGTCTCTACCATCTCCTCTTTGGTTTCCTTGAATTTGCATGGATTCCTAGACTTTTATCCTCTTTTAGTTTTGCTAGTTTGCCAATTAAGCTTTCCCTTTTTTCCCAACCATCTTAAAATTCTTTTTAATCTCATCTTCTTGTGAAATCTTTATTATTATCTTTAGTAAAAACTGAATTGAAGCAGGTAGGCCCTTACCTTAATTTTGGTGTGGAGCGTACATTGGGAGGGCATTACTTGAGCTGACCAATCCCCTTGCTAAATGGCATCAGTGGAAGACTCTATCAATTTTTGTGGTTGAGTCTCTTCAGGCAGTCTGCTGTTTGGGACAGCAATAAATCAAATAATCAAAGATTGCTGGTGGGCCTTGTGACAAAGGACTCCAGAATGCTAGGGGAAATTAGCCAATTTAGATAACGAAGGTCGATATCACAATTTTTAGCTGCCAACCCAGCAGGTCACACGAGAAATTTGGGATGTCTTGTGTGTTATCAGCCTGTTCTCTTTAACTAAATACAGTTGCTTGGTAGAATATATGGTATATATGGAATATTGGCAGAACTTGAATATTACTGAAAAGAGAATCATGGTGCCACAGCTTTTTACCTTGCACTCATCAAAGCAAATGCAAGAATGCTAAATTTCAAATGATCACAACAATTTATACCACAGGAGAAAAGTGTGCTGATTAGTTAGCAAGTTGACTCTGATTGGCCAAGGTGTTGCCATGGAGAAAGCATCCAGGAACTATAGGCTCCCACCTCATGGATAATTCAAAAAGAGGGTAAGGCTTGAACATGTTGCTTTTGTTTTTAGAGCACGGATTCCTGTGTATGAACGTATGTCATTTGTAGCAAGCGTAAATGAGTCACGTTGCAAACTCGACTGATTATCTTCACTTGGTTGTTAGTGTAGCCAATAGCACACTCAGGATTGTTTAGCAAGTGTTGCCCTACCATGGAATCACATCTAACAGTAGACATTTTGTTTTGGGTTTTGCAAGCATGGACTGGTTGAGTAGTCTGTACTCTACTGCGAACAACTGAAGGAATATGGCGTTTGATTTGATCAGACTCAAATTATATTGGAAAGACCAAGTATTACAAAACATTGAACAACAGGTTAAAAAAACCATTTCATGCTGCTAATAAGCAATGGATACACAAGTGGCATTTTCCACTAATAGGACGCTGCCTTCAGTCCAAAAAGACATTCTGCTTACCACATAATTGAGCAACATTGTGCATGAATTTTATTGCTAGTGTGATGCTAGGTACGTAGGCTCTACATCCCAATGATAGACTGATCAAATCAAACAGTATGTTTGAAGTTTTGATTTTGGGCCTGTGCTGAGTTAACTGGTCTCTGCCAGTATTATAGGGTGTGACAATTGACTAGTGAGAGACAAAATGAGCCAAGGTTTCCAATCCTGATTGCAATCAGTAATCTTTTCCATGAGATAAACTTGTGTAGATTTGTACAAGAACAGATTTGGACTTAACCATGAGGCTTTCCATTATCTCACAATGTTCTAGCAAGGGCTCATGCCTTCAGAAGAGGAGGAATGGGTGGGGGAAGTTGAATTCAATCACAAAATAGAGGCAGTAGGTGGAAAGCTGGCAGTACTTAATGAAGAATTAGAATCTGATAGCATCCACGAGCCTTCTGACATTTTTTTTTATTAGTTCATGGGATGTGGGTGTCACTGGCTAGGCCAACATATATTGCCCATCCCTAATTGCCCTTGTTCTGAGGGCATTTAAGAGTCAATTACATTGCTGTGGGTCTGGAGTCACGTGGGCCAGACCAGGTAAGGACGGTAAATGTTCTTCCCTAAAGGACATTAGTGAACCAGATGGGGTTTTTTAAAATGACAGTTGACAATGGTTTCATTGTCCAAATTCAAACAGATTTGATGTTATTCAGCTAAAGTACCTCCTAGAATTATGATTTGTGGTGAGATAGGGGAAGAACCGTAAATCATTATGTTAGCAGGTGATAACATTTTATGTAATCAAATTCCTATTTTGTCACGGTAAAAATGTCTTGAAAACATACTTAAGATCTTGCAGCAACCACTAGAAGAAACTATTGGCAAAGTAGATGGGCGTTGAATAGTGTTGAGTATTCTGCTGAACATATTGCAAAGCTAAACTCAGGCCAGTCCATGGAACAAATTTTTTTAGTTTATAAATATTTATGAAATAATAGAAAGACTATCTAGCCCATTTAGCCTGTTTCACACAGTTGTGATGCCTAAAGCATCATTATTGGACATCCGCCTGCCCCAACCAGCAGCAACCATGTAATCTCTTGGTGGAGGACGTAGATGTCTGTGGATGCACAGCAATTACACGTTTACTATAATTGATAAACCAATATAACGTAATGCAGAAGCTAAATCTTGCATTTCTTAATAAAGTATTAAAGTTGCTGCCACTTGACTTTTGGATCTATTAATTAGTAAGATTAGCCACAGTGGCTCATATCTGACAGGGGTAGTTCAAGACTCTAAAGAGCTGTTAAAAATATGTGAAGGGGCTTGCAAAGCACATATCCCACCTCTTTAATCAGCCTTGGATGAATGCCATCTGGACTGGCTGCCCGATCTATATCAAGGTGCTTTATTCTGGCTAGAATTATATCCTCAGTTATTATAATACTTCACTTCTTTTATCCACCATACAAATCTACCCATGCTGGCAATTGAACATCATGGGCAGCATCTTCCTGTCGGCGAGCAGGGGGGCGGGGCCTACTTACCGACGCGTGGTGATGTCGGGCGGGCGTCCCGTCACCGCATGTCATTTAGATTTTCAGTTTGGCAAGCATGCACTGGAGTCGGCAGTGTGCCCGCTTAACTATCAAAGGCCATTTAAAATCTAATTAACTCAATTAAATGAGCTGCCCATCTAACCTTAAGGTAGGTGGGCAGTTGAAGAGCCTAGGCAGCCTTCACATTTTTCATGAAACCTCATCCACGGGCGGGATGAGGTTTCATGAAGTGTTTTAAAATCCACTAAAACTTTTTACATTAATTCTTTGACTTGCCCCAGATGTGGTGTATCATGGGTGGATGCCCCTGGGGTGTCCACCTGATGCTCCTCATTCCTTTGGTTGCTCAAGGGCCCCTCCTAACTCCTTGATGAGAAGTGGCACCTGGAGGGAGATCAAGGCCTCCAGTTACCCTCTCATGTAGCCACTGCAGAAGCTCATCTATGGCTAGAGCAATGAAGTGCGGGTCCGAACACATATCTGGCAGAAACTGTGCATTCTGCTGGACCAGGGCCTCCATGGCATCTGCCAGTGCTCCCCAGGGAGACTTCTATGTGCTCTCATGCCAGAGCCACGATATCAGAGAGCATGCGGGTGGACTCCTCCATCTCTCATGCCGCTCTGTTGAGGGCCTCTGACAGCTATGCCCTCATCACTGTTGAAACCACCCTACCCCCACTCCCCTGGCCCACAATGTGACTTTCACTCTTTGACACCCTAGCATCTTTTCCATGGCTGCTTCGAGAGGCTCATCATCTGACTCAGGCTTAGCTGGAGCCTCTTCTCCAGCCGTCCTCCGATAGCCAGAAACCTTGGCTGCCACTGCCTCTGCCTGTTCTGCCACATGTCTCTGAGGTGACCACCACAGTGTGAGCCCAGAGAGTGATGGAGGCAGGGTAATTGAATATTTTCGAGGCTGAATTGGATAGATTCTTGATTGACAAGGGAGTCAAAGGTTATATGGGGTAGACAGGAAAGTAGAGGTCATAATTAGATCAGCCATAATCTTATCAAATAGTGAGGCCAAATAACCTACTCTTACGTGTGTGCGTATGCTTCTGCAGCATGGATTGTCCTGGAAGAGCCTTGCAGTTCTCAGCAGAGTGTGTCAAGATTCATCATGGTATGCTGCACGTTGTAAATCTCTCTACTAGTTTTCAGCTGAGGAGGAGGTGGAGAAGGAAAGGAAGAGACAACCAAAGCACCCCTCTTTGGCCAGGCTGCCCATGATTGATACATCTGACTGCAGTGCTAGTGAATGCAACCCCATTTCCCCATTAATCAACAATCCCACACTTTACCTTCCCAGTGTTACTGACTGTTGCATATTCGTTGGCCTGTTGTATAGTTTATATATCTGATTTGCTTCAGTGCAGAGATAACACTAGTTTTCAAGTGTGCAATGAGTTTTATTTACAGTGCTTTAAAATAACTGCAATTACAAGTATCTGTACCAACGCTTACAGCTCAGCTTCTAGGTCTTTCTGTTTACTTTAGCTCTGAGTCATCATCCAGGCTTAACTAATTCAACACAGTGAACATAGATCACATAAATAAGCACAGATAAATTAAACTATTGCACACTATGCTGACCATCTCAGCATTCACTTGGCCACAATGCTGAAAAACAAGGCACCACGAAAGAAACATTCCAAACCAAATTTAGAAATCAAACTTTGTCATATTGGATATAAATGTCAACTAATCAGCCTTGTGCATTATCTTAGTACCTGCCTTCTATGAACCCTGGGTTAAAAAACATGGTGCCATCCCAGTGGCTGCAACATGGCCAATACAAGTCTTCGAATTTTCTTTGGGGGAGACTGCAGTTGGCCTTGCTAGATTACATCAAGCAGTTCTGGGCCTTGAAGGCTCAACTTTATACCAATTTAACATGGGTGGTAGCAGACTGGCTGACAGGCAGCAGCAAGGACACTAATGGAATAGCAGTCAAGGGAGACACGATGGGCTGAATTGCCTCCTTCTGCACCATAACAATTCTGTGAGAGCGAATTGTCATCCTGAGAGAGGATAGCAGGTTTTTGTATGATGGTGTCACTACCGCTCTGTCAGGGTAGTACCTCAGCAATCCTAGTAATTTTCTGCAGATGGATTGCTGACTGCGGTGACACCCCAAGGCAGTCTGAGCTGGTGTGGCAGCAAGTTGATCTCACCTGGTTTCAGTCTGAGATTCCACTGCAGCACTCAGATGTTGAGTGACTTTTGCTGGAGCTGCAATGGAAACTGAGACGTTGGCCATCAGATGATGCTTCACTCCACAAGCATTCTCATGGAGTTGGTCACCATTTCCATGCTGGACAAGATGGACTCTAAACTCGGTGCAATGCTCTGTGTCAAGCTGATGTCTGACTCCTCCGTGATCCTTGGCATTTAAAGCATACTTTCTGGCAGATCTCCCAATGGACCAAACATTTCAATGTGCATACTCATCAGCCTTCTTCTGTAGGAGCCCTGTCAAAGTCCTCATCTGAACCTCTGCAGCAGAACTTGTGGGTGACCTTGCCCTCTGTAAAGCCAGCATCTGTGCTATTCATGTCCCCTGCCCTGGCTGCAGCCCACTCATGCCTGGTGTCTCATCGCATGCAGATCCAGCCTCTAAGCTTTCCCCTAGAGTATACAGTGTCAGTATCTGAGCTGATGGCTGCAAATGTGAAAGCAAGTGATGGGGTTTCTTTATCACTTTATTCCTACCAATGTGCCTTTTTCTCTTCCTTTGCTTCCTGACCAGATCACAGTTCCTGGGTATTCAAAAAGATAACGGCATAAGAGTAGGGTTGCAGTGAGGGGTGTGGGGAGACAAGAGAGGCTTCCTTACACCATCTGCAGTTTGTAAATCAGGAAAGATTGTCGGGTGAGGGGGAGCTGAGACTGTCATCTTCAACGGTTGCAGCCCTGTCACTGGCCCCTGTCTCCTTCATCTGAGTAAGGACCTGCAATTGTACTTACTTCATTTCTGTTAGCTCCTGTTGCCTTTGTCCTGCAAGAGAGGGGGAGAGAGAGCGAGAGAGAGAAAGAGAGAAAGCAAGAGAGAGAAATGTGTCAGTGAGTGCGAAATAAGAATCATGGAGGCCATGATTTTGCTGACTCTGAGTCCAATGACAAGCCTGAAGTATCAGTCCTAAAAAAAGTTGGTGGAGCTGCAAAGACAAGAACTGGAACATCAAGAAGGGATGTCAGCAGCACTACTTAGATTGCAACGCACAATGGAGGAGTCCGTCCGCCTTCCGTCTGAGGTGATAGCACCAGCTTGCCAATGCGCCAAGGTCCACATTGGTAGGATGGCGGCTGCTATGGGGTCCTTCGTCCAGGACATCAGTCTTGCACTGCTGCAGGAGCTGCACTCCATCGCTATAACCATTGGTGGCATCCATCAGTGTCAATGTGCAAGGGCTGCAGGGCACCTCAGTTTCACTCCAGCTGCCTTTTCTCTTCAAGGAGTCAGCCAGGGGCTCTTGCTTACCCATAGGGAGGAGGACCAGCAGCTCGACACCCCAGGGTAATCCATCCAGTTGACTCCGAGAGTATTCAGCCCATTCAAATCCCCTCTTCCTATGATTCCATTAGCTCCAGCTCCACAGGCTAAGGAGGGTGCACCTGCCCCACAGCAGGTCACCCAAAGCAGGCTGGGGCCCTCCAAGTCTCGGCCCTCCAGGGGACACCCACCAAAGCCATCACAGACAACAGGGCGTAGAAGTCAGCAGACCTCTACCTCCGCTGTGGGTATCAGGAGAGCATCAAGACATAGCAGCAGGGTAAGGAAAGTGAAGAAGATGTAGTTTCACAACATTGGCACAGATGTTAACCACGTGTATATAATGTTCACAAATGCAAGTAGACTCCCAATCATTCCATATCTCCTCTTGTCTATGCCTTCTTCTTATGATGAGCTGCGTTACTGTCAATTACGTGTGATACCTTGGTTCTTGCACCCACTTATGGCAATGGTCTCTATTCTGGGCCTCTCTTCTGTGCAGTGTGCTACCATCTCATCACAGTGTGTCCCTTTCAACATAATGCTTCATATCAGTAATGCCTGCACCTTCATGTTAAGTGTGCTTGTGAAACAAACCTCGTTCCCATGCCTCGTAGGGTCCCGTCAAATACCTTCTTGGCTCTGAACGATTGAGGCAGAGATGTGCCCCTATCTTGTCCGCATTCTTGAAAGGTGGAAGTTTTGTGTTTAAAGAAACATATGTTCACGCATGGAGAAGGCACATCTACCATCCAGCTCCATCTCCCCACTGTCTCTTGGCAGGGTTTTGATGATTTGAGCCTATACTCCAAGCTTATGAGTGCTGCCCTCAGCCAAACAGGTTTCCGATGTTCCCAGTGTCAATCTGCTGAGCTCAGCAAAAAGTGGGAGCACCTTGTCACTCCAAGGTGACAAAGCAATGGTACGTTTGTGTACAGGCGAGACGTCCAACATGAAGCATCTCTCACCCTATAGTTGTGACTATTGCGGGAGAAGGGTCTCATCACAAAGTTGGTAGACGTCGCTATGCGTCTCATCGCCTTGACATTCCAAGAGGTTACAGATGCTACTTCCAAATGGTGATTTCCTGAAGGCCAAAAGAGCCTTTAAGCATGCTGTAGAATTGCACCTTAATGCTTCAAACAATCTGGAGGGGAGCAATGGGATAGGAGCACATATGTGATGAAGCAGAACAGTGCTCCTCATTAGAAATGGCGCGTGCTCTTGAGGGCTTCGTGATGTCTGATCATCTTGAACTTCACAAGGGCCAGGACTGGCCATGAGGACACACTGGCGGTGTGTAAGATGAAGTATCTCAAGATCAGGCAACCAAGTGCCTGTTCTTGCCATGGTCAGGTGATCTGCCTCCGTACTAGGGTTAGGAGAAATGCAGCTCTGGATCCTTAACTTTAACTGCTGCATGTCACTGTCATTTCAGGGAGTGTATCACAGCTAGCTGAATCATCCCTAAGTACAGTCACAGTAACAGTATTTCATTGGCTGCCTTGTCCCAAGTGTTATGTTTCTGTGTCACCATTGATGTAACACTTTGTCCGTAGAAGTGTTGGTTCTGATGGATCTCCATGAGGAGCCTTGCCAGATTGAAGGCCTGCAGTTCCTAGGCCACAGAGGATGGTGCCAGTGCCCCTGCATTTTGTAGGGTGCTGTTGTGACTGGGATGCTGGATGAATGTGTAATGCGGCAGAACTTTCTGATGTCTGATACCGGGATGCCCTCCTCCAGGTAGCACCTCATCTCAGCATGGACACATGCCCTCGAGGCTTGCTCATCCTTCACAGCACCAGGCCTATGTGAGCATTCTGTGCAATGATGCTCTGTCACCTGGAAGTTCAGGGGTGAAATTAGAGGAATAGCTATACTGGTGGTCATGCTGGCCCATGATGGAGAACACTTGTCCAAGAGGCTCCTCAGTGCATCTTGTCAGCCTTCTCCTGGAATCTGCTGGCAATGAGGGCCTCACAAGCACACCTGTCTCATCTTCCCTGTGCAATGGCCTCTTTGCCTGAATGCTCAGCTTCCATGACCTCAACACCATCATCCCTTTCAAGGTCCTCCTCACTGGAGGAGACTTGCAGGTCCTCCATCTCATCACCTGCCAAGTTCTTCCCTCTTTGCAGTGCCACGTTGTGTAGCGCACAGCAAGCCACGATGATGCGTGAGACCCTCTGGGAAGTGTACTGGAGCACTCTGCCAGATCTGTCCAGGATCCAGAGTCACATTTTCAGGACCCTGATGGTATGTTCCACCAATGTCTGGGGTGCGGCATGAGCCTCATCATACTTTCAGCAGGAGTCTGAGGCTTCTGCATGGGCGTAATCAGCCATGTCCTTTGCGGATAATCTTTGTCCTCGAGAAGCCAACCCTGCATCCTGTGTATTGCCTCGAAGATGTTAGGGATCTGAGGCCCATTCAGGATGTACGAGTTGTGGATGCTTCCTGGGTATCTGGCGCAAACCTGCATGATAAGCTTGTTTTGGTCGCACATCAGCTGCACATTGAGCGAATGGCAGCCTTTCCAGTTGAAGTACTGGACTGACTGTTGCTGGGGAGCTTTTATAGCCACATGAGTGCAGTCAATGGCACCCTGCACCTGTGGGAAACTGAAAAGCTCTGCGAAGCCCAGTGCTCTTGCTCCTTGACTTGATTGATCACTGTCAATGTCGCTAAAATTGTGAGCCTTTGCAAAAATGGTGTCTGTGACCTCCTGGATGCATTTGTGGGTGAACACTTGGGAGATCCCGCAGACATCCCCAATGGAGGCCTGGAAGGAGCCACTGGTGTAGAAGTTGAGTGCAGCAGTTATTTTCACAGCCCCTGGTAATGGATGCCATCTAAGACTGGGTGGTGCCAAATCCTACAGACTGTGGCAAATGTCAGTCACCAGATCCTTTGACATGCGGAAGCATCTGTGACACATTTGTGAGAACACATACAACGTCTATACATCCTGGTTCAGCGAGGCATCTACGAATGACGGCTCTCTAAGGATCAGCCTGTGTAACCACAGGGGGACCTGCTGCGCCTTGCTTGTGAGGGTTCTGCTTCTCCCTTTGGTGAGCCAGGTGTCTCTGTTGCATTCTTCTCATTCTCTTTTCCTACCAAAAGCAATTATGCCGGCAGCAATAACACTAGGCTGCAGCTTCCTGATGGTCTCCTCACTGTAGTATCAGTAGGAAACATGCAACAATCAGCATTTTCTTAATATATTCATTCGTGGGATGTGGGTTAGGCTAGGCCAGCATTTATTACCCATCCCTAATTGCCCTTGTTCAGAAGGCATTTTAATAGCCAACCACATCACACGTAGGCCAGACCAGATAAGGACAGCAGATTTCCTTCCCTAGAGGAATTAGTGAACCAGATGGGTTTTTTACAACAATTGACAATGGTTTCATGGTAATCACTAGACTTTTAATTCCAGATTTTTATTGAATTCAAATTCCACCATCTGCCAAAGTGGGATTCAAACCCCAGTGCCAAGAACATTACCCTGGGTCTCTGGATTGCTAGTCCAGTGACAATACTACTACGCCACTCCCATCCGAAGGGCCACTTCCTGTCAATGAATCATATATGATTGTGGGCTTAAGGCCTTTTTAAGCATGCTGGAGAGTACAGGCCCCTGAAATGATGCCCAGTGAGTGCAGAGTGCAGGGTATGATTATTTACCACCACCACCCCACCCCCCCCACACCACCCAACCCCACCCCTAACCCCTCCAGTCCACATGACCAACTGCTGACAGCTTTGGCTAGGCGACTGGATGTTCTACTTTCAGCCCAGACTCTGGGATCATCACTTACTGCACTCCAAGACTCTGCTGTTTGGACTGAACATGAGGGTTAATATTGGGTGACTATGTGAGATTAATTTAAGGTATCTGGAGGCTTCTTCTCTATGGATGGCAAATGATCACATTTTCAAGGGATTTCTCAAGCTTGTCTAATCTCCCAATAATTCTGCAGCTCCATAATATTCTGGCGAATTTGAAGGCTGCAAACGAGGGGTTGAAATTAGGGAAATGATCATTTCCACTTTGAGGGATCAGTGTTGCATGAATGGACATTATTGCTTCAGTTTACTGACTCCCTGCATGTCAACTGAAGTATCAATTCAGTTGGGTGGCCCTTTAGTGCCTCCCGCCACCCCAGTCATGTGTCTCAGTACAACTTTCCTCACTCGTTGCCCCCAATGAAGACAGTGCCGTGCAGCCCCTTTGCTTCCCTTTAGTCCTGTCTGGCCCCTTACACAGTGAACTCCTTGTGCTGCAGCCCCTTCGCTTCCCTCAGTCCTGTCTGGCCCCTTACACAGTGAACTCCTTGTGCTGCAGCCCCTTCGCTTCCCTCAGTCCTGTCTGGCCCTTTACCCAGTGAATTCCTTGTGCTGCAGCCCCTTCGCTTCCCTCAGTCCTGTCTGGCCCTTTACCCAGTGAATTCCTTGCGCTGCAGCCCCTTCTCTTCCCTCAGTCCTGCCTGGCCTCCTTCCCCAATGAAGCCATTTGCCCTGCAGCACAGTAAAAGCTACCCCCACCTTAACCCTGGTATGGTGGCTGTAGAGACTTGCTTTGAGACCCCCCACAAAACCAATGCGGTGCAGCCTGCGAAGCCTGGCACTGACCCCCACGAGCACCGCACAATGCAAGGTATGTGAACTAAACTCGGAGTCTTGAGCTAAATGTAGGTCACCAGCTGCATGCTGTTTAAACCTTGTTGTAAAAAATGTTCTAATTGCAGGCCGATATGGGCTCTTAATCCACCGTGGAGGGATGATTCCGGCGAACAAGTGTCATAATGAGATGCTGATTTATGCTAATGACGTTTGTGACACTCAGCGGTGTGTTGGGGGGGTGGGGGGTTGGTGGTAAGACGGCCCGCCATTGACGGCTGTAGTGCACAATTGCTTCCTCATTTTACGTCATCGTAAAACCGGTTTTGTCCCTTGCGAGATTTAGCTCTCACACATGCCATGATGCCCGCCGCAATCAGGAGTAGAAAGTCCTGGCCACAGTGTGACCACCTTCAGCTAGATTTTGGGGTAGGCAATGGCATAGCGGCATTGTCACTGAACTAGTAATCCGGAGACCCAGGGTAATTCTCTGGGGATAGCGGTATGTACCATCTACAAGATGCACTGCAGGAACTCACCAAGGCTCCTTAGACACTGCCTTCCAAACCCACAACTGCTACCATCGAGAAGGATATGGGCAGCAGATAGATGGGATCACCACCATCTGCAAGTTCCCCTCCAAACCACTCATCATCCTGACTTGGGAGGTGTTGAGGGCGGGGGAGTCACTTTTAAAGTTTAACACTACAAAATTAAATACTGTACACTTCTCATAATTCTGTTTTGAATTTAAACCAGCATATAAATAGCAGTCTAACTTTTCATTATGCCCTAAAGTAGACACAATTCTGCTGGCATGCTGTGGTTATGTACCACAGAAACTTGGGTCTCTTCAATATAAATGTAAGAGATGAAAAACTGAGAGTGATGCAAAATAGGATGTTGACTCATTATGGCCTATTTTATTACTCTTGCAAAGTCTGGGAATGAAATCCCTATTTGTCACTAAGAGATTGCTTACAGAAAGGTTTTACAAATCTCTACTCTTTCCTACGTTCACCCTACCCTGCACCTTCCTGTTTTCTTTTCATTCATTCATGGGATGTGAGTGTCGCCAGCTAGGTCCATTTATTGCCCATCCCTAATTGCTGCAGTCCATGTGATGTTAGGGAGGAAGTTCCGGGATTTTGGCCAAGTGACAGTGAAGGAAGGGTGATATATTCCCAAACAAAAACAGAATTACCTGGAAAAACTCAGCAGGTCTGGCAGCATCGGCGGAGAAGAAAAGAGTTGACATTTCGAGTCCTCATGTACTCCTCAAGTTCTGTTGAAGGGTCATGAGGACTCGAAACGTCAACTCTTTTCTTCTCCGCCGATGCTGCCAGACCTGCTGAGTTTTTCCAGGCAATTCTGTTTTTGTTTGGGAATATATCACCCTTCCTTCACTGTCACTTGGCCAAAATCCCGGAACTTCCTCCCTAACATCACATGGACTGCAGCAATTAGGGATGGGCAATAAATGGACCTAGCTGGCGACACTCACATCCCATGAATGAATGAAAAGAAAACAGGAAGGTGCAGGGTGGGGTGAACGTAGGAAAGAGTAGAGATTTGTAAAACCTTTCTGTAAGCAATCTCTTAGTGACAAATAGGAATTTCATTCCCAGACTTTGCAAGAGTAATAAAATAGGCCATAATGAGTCAACATCCTATTTTGCATCACTCTCAGTTTTTCATCTCTTACATTTATATTGAAGAGACCCAAGTTTCTGTGGTACATAACCACAGCATGCCAGCAGAATTGTGTCTACTTTAGGGCATAATGAAAAGTTAGACTGCTATTTATATGCTGATTTAAATTCAAAACAGAATTATGAGAAGTGTACAGTATTTAATTTTGTAGTGTTAAACTTTAAAAGTGACTCCCCCGACCTCAACACCTCCCAACCTCCCCAGCAATCCCCTCCTCAACCCATCTACCCCCAACTTCCCCTCCAACCTCCCCCAACCTCGCTCCCACAACCTCCTCAAACCCATAACCTCTCCCTCAACTCCCCCACCCAACCTATCCCCATCCAACAATCCCACCCATCCGCCTCCAACTTCCCCCCAACACCTCTAAATTCCCCTTCCAAACTCCCCTCCAAACCACCCAAACTCCATCCCCTCCAAATTCCCCCCAGCTGCACAATCGCCACCCAACCATCCACCCGGTCAAAATTCCCACCACCAAACAACCCCCCAATCCCGTCACATTCCCAACACCCCCATCCCCCTCCAAACCTATCCCCCTCCTCTTATCCGTCCAATCTCTCCGAACATCCCCCTGTTCTGTTCCCCCAATCCACTCTCTAACCCTTTCCCTAGCTCCCTCTACCTCTGTCTTCCAACCCCCATCTAAGCCTAAACCTATCCCATCACCCACGCACACACACAGCAAAAATTTCCCATCCTGCCCGTGGTGGTTTTCGTGGCAGGCGGGAGCAGAGAATCCAGCGGCAGCAAACAGTTGCAAATCCATCGTCGTAAAAACAGATTGCAATTCTCCTAATGGTGTGCTTATGGTGGGGGCGGGGGGGGCTGGGGGTTATCCCGCTAGTGGTGCGAACACCATTTACATTCATTTGGTTTCCCCAACACCATTTGTCTCTAATACTGATTTTTTTCAGTTCCTCTCTCTCACTAAACCCTGTGTTCCCCAACATTTCAGGTATGTTATTTTGTCCTCCTTTGTGAAGACAGAACCAAAGTATGTGTTTAGTTGATCAGCCATTTCTTTGTTCACCATTATAAATTTCCCTGTCTCTGACTGTAAGGGGCCTACATTTGTCTTCACCAATCTTTTTCTCTTTACAAACCTATAGAAACTTTTATAGTCAATTTTTATGTTCCCTGCAAATTTACTCTCATACACAATTTTTCCTTTCTTAATCAATCCCTTGGTCCTCCTTTGCTGAATTCTAAAGTGCTCCCAATCCTCAGGTCTGTTGTTTTTTTCTGGCCAATTTCTATGCCTCTTCCTTGGATCTAATACCATCTCTAATTTCCCTTGTAAGCCATGTTTGGCCGCCTTTCCTATTTTACATTTGTGCCAGACAGGAATAAACAATTGTTGCAGTTCACCCATGCACTCTTTGAATGTTTGCAATTGCTTATCCACCGTCATCCCTTTAAGTAACATTTCCCAACCCATCATAGCCAACTCGCACCTCATACCATTGTTGTTTCCTTTATTAAGATTCAGGACCCTAGTCTCAGAATCAACTACTTCACTCGCCATCTTGATGAAGAATTACATCATATTATGGTCGCTCATCCCCAAGGGGCCTTGCACAACTAGATTGTCAATTATCCCTTTCTCATTACACAATACCCAGTCTAGGATGGCCTGTTCTCTAGTTGGTTCCTCAACTTATTGGTCCAGGAAAACATCCCGTATACACTCCAGGAATTCCTCCTCTATGGTATTGTTACTAATTTGATTTGCCCAACCTATATGTGTATTAAAGTCACCCATAATTACCGATGTTCCTTTAATGCATGCATCTCTAATTCCCTGTTTAATGCCATTCCCAACATCACCACTAAAGTTTGGGGGCCTATATACAACCCTCACTAATGTTTTTTGCCCCTTGCTCTACCCATACCGATTCCACATCGTCGGAGCTAATATCTTTCCTCACTGTTGCGTTAATTTCCTTTTTAACCAGCAATGCAACTCCACCACCTTTTCTTTTTGTCTGTCCTTCCTAAATACTGAATACCCCTGGACGTTCAGTTCCCATACCTGCAGCCATGACTCCGTAATCCCGACTATATCATACCTGTTTACATCTATTTGCATGGTTAATTCATCCACTTTATTGTGAATGCTCCTTGCATTAAGGCACAAGTCTTGTCTTTTTAACAGTACTTGTCCTGTTCCCACTATTTTTCACTGAGGCCCTGTTTGATTCTTGTCCTTGATTTCTCTGCCTATCACTTTTCTTATTCCCCTTTCTGCATTTTGTTCTTGTCCTTGATTCCCCTTCCTCTGACTCCTTGCACAGGTTCCCACCCCCCTGCCATTTTAGTTTAAACCCTCCCCAACCACTCTAACAAATATCCCCCCAGGACATCAGTCCTGATCCTGCCCAGGTGTAACCTGTCCAGTTTGTACTGACCCCGCCTCCACCAGAACTGATCCCAATGTCCCAGGAATCTGAAACCTTGCCCCTCACACCATCTCTTCAGCCACATATTCATCCGATATATCCTGCTATTTCTACCCTGACTAGCACATGGCACTGGTAGTAATCCTGAGTTCACTACCTTTGAGGTCCTACTTTTCAACCTACTTCCTAACTCCCTATATTCTGCTTTTAGGGCCTCATCCCTTTTTTTACCTATATCGTTTATACCAATGTGTACCACAACCATTGGCTGTTCACCCTCCCCCTACAGAATGTCCTGTAGCCACTCTGAGACTCCCTTGACCCTAGCACCAGGGAGGCAACATACCATCCTGGAGTCTCATTTGCGGCCACAGAAATGCCTATCTATTCCCCTTACAATTGAATCCCCTATAACTATTGCATTCCCACACTTTTTACTCCTCCCCTGTGCAGCAGAGCCAACCATGGTGCAACGAATTTGATTGTTGCTGCTTTCCCTGAGAAGCCATTCCCCTCAACAGTATCCAAAGTTGTATATCTGTTTTGCAGGGGAATAGCCACAGGAGATTCCTGCATTGCCTGCCTCTTCCCTCGCTCTGCCTGGTGGTCACCCATTCCCTTCCTGCCTGTAGACTCAGCCTGCAGTGTGACCACCTCTCTATACTTGCTTTCCACGATGCTCTCTGCCTCACAAATGCTCCACAGTGTCCCCAGCCACCGCTCCAGCTCCGAAAACTGGGCTTCCAGGAGCTGCAGCTGGAGACACTTCCTGCAAACATGCTGGCCCCAGGCACTGGAAATGTTCCCTGCTTACCACATAGACCAGGAGGAGCACACCATGACTTTGAGCTCTCCTGCCATGACTTACTACATTAAATTAAATTAAATCTTTTGGAAGATACTTAATAACAAATAATATCAATTACTTTCAGGACCTTCTTCTCTGCTCCTCATTGTTACAGAATATAGTCCTTAAAAACTATGAACCACAAAATAAGACCTTAAAATCTATAAGCTATAAAAGTAGTAAATGCTTACCAGGCCGTACTCAAGGTACTCAATGGATCACCTTGCTCCCTCCTCACCGAACTCCCTCAGTCACCTCTGTTCTCCCAGCCTCTCTTCACCTCCGACTCTTCTTGCGCTCCTTTTCAACTCACGACTCCTCTCACGCTTCTCTTCACCTCCGACTCCTCTCGTGCTTCTCTACAACTCCGACTCCTCTTGCACCCTTTTTCAACTCTCAGCTCCTCTCACACTTTTCTTCTTGGTTCTCCTGTGATTCCTGAGACAACAACAGGATTCCAGATCCCTTCATGCTGAATCCTCACTGTCTCTCCCATGTTCAGATCAGCAGAGGTCAGGTACCTCAATCAAAGTACTGTTTCTGCTTCAGTTGTCTCAGTTTGAGCAGCTCCTGCACGCAGCAGCTCACTGGCTGTGGAAATAACAGGTGTGGCACAGTTGGAAGGTTAGTTCTTAGTCTTCTGCCCATCAGGAGCTATGCTGGAGATGATCCAATGTCCTCTAATGGAGTAGTCCTGAAACTCAGCAGAGCCAGGCAGGGGTCTCTTCCACCCACCTTTGCCTTCTTCAGTAGGGGTTTTAAGGTCTGCATGGCACATTTGACCATTCTGTTGGATTGTGGATATTTGGGGTTTGAGGTAGTGTGGCAATACTCCCAGTCCTGTGCTGTACAAAACTCAGTGCCTGAGAATTGTGGGCTGTTATCTGAGATGAGCACTTCAGGTATGTCGTGGCGAGCAAAAATTGATTTTAAATAATTTATTACAGTGATGCTCTTACTATCATTTCTCAGCAGCACAGACTCAAAAAACTTTGAGCAATAATCTACTGCTAGTAGGTACTCATTGTTATCAAATATGAACAAGTCCACTCCACTTATTGCCAGGTCCTCTCTGGAACACTTTGTGGTTGAAGAGTTTTTTTTTGGCAATTTACTGTACTTTTGGCATAATGTACACACATTCACCATTTCCCAATTTGTGCTCCCATTCCAGGCCAATACATTACATCTCGAGCTCTTCTCATGTTTCTATGGTGACTTTCATGTATGTACTACAGCACTTCTTTCTTCAGTGTTGCAGGAATTATAATCTTTTCTCCCTTGAAAAGTATTCCTTCTGCTCCATGAAGTTCCTCACGAAAGTTCCAGTACTCTTGTACAGCAGAAGGGGCTCCGCTCCGATGTGTGGAGCAGCCAGTTTGCACAATCTGCTGCTGTTTTCTCAGGGTGGCGTCATTCTTGGTCACTTCCCTGATTTCATGCAGTTTGGTTACAGCCACAGATGAGTTCTTTGTCAGCATGTGAACCTGTGCTCCCGTTTAATTATCCTCTTCCTCTGTTTTGGGAAGGTATGCATGTAACAGAGTGCGATGTACATTTCGTTGCCCGGTTTATATTTAACTCTGACCTGGTACTTCTGCAGACGCATTAGTAATCTTTGGATTCTTGGTGATTCAGAGTTCAGGGGGTTTTTTTAAGTATAGCTTCCAAAGGCTTATGATCAGACTGTACCTTCACGCCTTTGTCATAGACAAACTGGTGGAAGCGTTCTCAGCCAAACACAATTGCTAGCATTTCTTTCTCTATTTGGGCATACCACTGCCTTTGAGATGTATGCAACTGGTGCCTCATTTTGAAAGAGGACAGCTCTCAGGCCAGTCCTTGAAGTGTCACTGAGATCTTGACCGGCTGACTGACATCTTAATACTTTAACACTGATGCCTGGTTCTCTTCAGACTGGTCAAAGTTTCCTGGTGACTTTGTTCCCAATGCCATTGCACATCATTTTGTAGAAGTTCTCTGAGAGATGCTGTCAGGTCTTACATATTTAGAATAAATTTCCCAAGATAAGTCACCATTCCCAAAAACCTCTCCAAGTTTTTCTTACATACTGAGGGGTGGCATGTTCACAGCTGCTTCAATTTTACTCTGGTCTGGCTTCAGCACATGTCCCAAGTACTTGATTTCATGAAGACCTATTTTGCACTTTTCCTTCTTCAGCTTGAGGTTCCTTTCTCTAGCTCTGGCCAGCACCTGCCTCAGTCTGTGGTCATGTTCTTCTCGTGAGGCTCCCCAGACCAGCACATCATCAATATAAGTTTCCATGCCTTCTAACCCTTCAAATAGCTGCTTCATTGTTCTGTGGAGCGCCTCGGGAGCTGAATTAATACCAAAGGCTAAACATAAAAACCTGTATCACCCGTATGGTGTGTTGAAGATACAGGGATAAGACCTGCCAGAAGCCTGAACTCGCATCCAAGACTGAATAGTATTTAGCAACAGCTAGCTTACACGTCATCTCTTCTACTGTGGGCAGCAGGTAATGCTCTCTTTGTATTGCTTAGTTTAGGTCTCTGGGATCCAGACAGACTCATAGATTCCCAACTGATTTTTCTACAATTACCATTGGATTAACCCATTTTGTAGGTTCTTCAATTTTCCAGATGATGTGAGGTTTCTCCATTCTGCCAACTCTGTTCCCAGTCAGTCTCTCAGCATTAGTGGTATTTTCCTGAGTGGGTATATTTTGGGTGTCACAATTTCATCAATCTTGATGGTGTGTTTTCCTTTTAGGCAGCCAATCCCCGGAATACAACTTTATACTCGCTCAGGATGTCATCAGTGGTGACAGTCATTATTCCCTTGATTAGCTTCAGATTTTCACAAGCTTTGATTCCAAGAATGGGTTTTGTATCACTTTTTACCACTATGAATAGAAGTGCTTGAGATTGTTTTTTGTAGTTCACTTTAAGTGTGCATTTTCCCTCTACAGCAATCTTATCACCTGTATAAGTAGACAGTTTCACTTTTGTTTTAGTTAGCTGCTTTTCTTTGCTTATCTTACAATACAGGCTTATGGGAATGACATTTGCTTGTGCATCTGCATCAAGCTTGAAATTTACCATCGTGTTAGCAATTTTTAAACCAACCATTTGTCTTCTTTGGAATGTGTTGTTACTGCACCAACAAAAAGTTCAGTTTCAGTGCCTGTGTCAATCATGTGCACTTTCTTCGATTTACACCTCTTACTGAAGTGATTTCGTTTATCACAGTTCTTACACTGATTTCCGTAGGCTGGACAGCTATATGGTAAATGTTCTGTTCCACATTGGCTGCATTTAAATGTTTTAATAGCAGTTTTATTCTTTTTCCCTTTAGGCTGTCTATTTGTTTTTTTCCTGGGGCTATTCCTGTTTACATTTATCTAACTGCTTGACCGTTTGCAGCTTATCATCTTCTGTCATCTGTTTAATCAGACATTTTGTTGTCTGTGCTGCTCTGCAGGTATTTATTGCTTTCTCCAGCATGAAATCAGCTTCTCTCAAAAGCTGTTCCCTCAGAGTCATTTGCAATTCTGCAAATTATTCTGTCTCACTTGAGTGATTCTTCAAGCTCTCCAAATTCAGACAGTTTAGCTTGTTTTCTCAGCTCAATTATGTGCTGACTAATGTTGTCACTGTCTTGCACACACTTAAAAAATCGATATCTTTCATAGGTGATGTTTTTCTTATGGCTGCAGTAGGCTTCGAATTTTTTGATTTCTTTCAGGTCATTTCATTTCTCATCACTTTCAAACATGTTTTTATAGAATTCTAGGGGTTCTTCCCCTGCTATGTGAAGAAAGATGGAAGATTGTACCTGAGGGTCTTTTTTATCACTGCCCATTGCTGTGAGTTACAGCTCAAACTGCTGCCGGAACCTCCTCCAGTTTTTGGTGAGATTGCCCTCCAAACTGAGCTCTGTCGGTGGTTTCAGAACCTCCACTGATGTGTTTAGTTTACTTCTGACAGCATGTTTTGTTCCTTGTTTCTTTTTTTAATGATGCACACAGGCCGTCGACATTGTAGCTGAGCTAACTTTGTTGATAACACATTTTCCTAAAATGAACATGTATCCACAGTGTTTGAACTCTATCAAGACAGGCTCCAACGTGTGCTATCTGACCTTGAAGCCCCAGGTCAGGTGACCACGTATATAGTCCAAAGTACAGTATAATATCTAATACTGCAGTCTACAGCCACAATCACTTATTATCATGACAGCCTCTGCCTCCCTGGTGGCGCTGCTGAGGAAAAGGACTCTGATTGGCCGGCAGTTCACAGCAGGTGGGAATTCTCACTGAAGAGCCAGTGGGGGGCCCACATTTCATCCTCTGGGAAGGCCCGTTGATATTACATGCCAACCAGGCAGTTGAGAGGTCACTGCTGGGCCTTCCATAGGATTAAGACCCCGGAGGTGCAAAATCCCACCACTGAGAACTGCCAACCAATCAGAGGCTACTTTCAGAACAAAACCCACTGGATGCCCAGGATTGCGGATCGACCCAGGTCAGAGGTGAGTAATGGCAGGAGGAGCTTCGTGGGGTGGTGGTTGCGGGAAAGCAGAGTGTAGGGGGGTTGGTAGTAAGGACAGGGGTGTGGCTCTCAGCTGGCCCCCCTTCCCGATTTCAGGTCCCTCGATCAGGCATGAATGTCTTTGAGTGAGGGACCCCCCCCACTTCTGTGAGACCACATAGGGTTGCATGTTGTGCTCCCCAGATGACAACAGGCCTGTCTGCTAAGTTAATATCAGCAGCAGTGAGAAGGGGTCCTTAATTGGGCATTAATTGCCACTTAATGGCCTCAGTCGGTAGCAGGTGGAAAGGCCGTCCATGCGCCTTCCTGCTATAGACTTAATCGGGGTGTAGATGGGATGGTGGCAGGGTCCCCCCACCACCATCCCACCTGACTAAATGCCCTCCCCACCTCCAAACTTGCCACTGGGGAATGGATAAAATACTGCGTACTATTAAAAAATCTTATGTCTTTGACAATTGTTGCCTGGAAAGCTGACTTCCTGTTGCTACAATTTTGTCGTGCTCTTTACACCTGATTGTAACCACACAGTGATTGCAACGCGGGTTCAGGTCAGGTCCCCATTTTTCATCCTGCCCGATTTTACCCTCTATTGAAGTCAGGGATGAAGCATCCACTGTTGGTAGGGAGGAGTGACATACCCCCTATATAAATACAGGGTCTATGGTGCAATTTGGGCCCAGATGCAATTTTGACCTGCAGAACGCCTTCGCCTCAACCATCAGGGAAACTCTGGCAAGATTGGCTCTCTACTTAATAACCTACCAGACTTAAAGGAACCGCGACCACAACCTCTGGTTAAATGCATGTGCTGTAAATGTGAACTTGTTGTTCCTGTCTATTTTGTTGATTTGCTGTACTTTACTATGCAACCAGCAAATCTGAGCTGGGATGTTGCTTTAGCTGCACTATACTAGATAGAGGAGGAGCAGGTAGGAAAATCAGCATCACACGCAGCAACAGGGGACTCAAGAAGAAGGACATTCTTCAAGAGGCCTTACCATGACATGTCTTCAATCAACAAAGAGCAAATGCTGCTTTCTTCAGTGAAGGACTGATAACCATGTGTTCCATCAGTGAAAAATAGATGGTTATTTCTTCAGTTAACAAGGGACAGAGAGTGTTCTTCATTTAATAAGGAGTGAACTCACGTCCCATTTAGTGATGGGTAGATGACCTTGTCTTCAGTCAATGAGGAACAGTACATGACATTTTCGTTCAGCATGAAACACAAAACCATGAGCTTAATTTTCACATCAGGGTCAGGAACCTGATGTCCAGATAATTTCTGTGTCTCATCCCGTGATGCAACTGTGGCACTCACGTGATGCCATCTTGAAATGTAAATTCCTTTAAGTGGGCTGGAGGCGAGCTTGGTGCCTAATTACTGGTCACCAACATTCTACTCTCACGGCAAAAGCTTCCCTGCATTTTCACCCAGCAACATCTCTCCCACCCTCTCTCCCTCTGTCCAGGGTTTCAGAGTCAGTAAGTCTAAGGGCAAAACTTCCATTTTTGGAACTAAGTGCTATGGTCAATGGGTTCCTTGGCATGGTTCCTGCTGGTCGGAATGGCGGGAAATCGCACCCAATTTTGCAGTTCATTAAATATACAC
Source organism: Carcharodon carcharias (assembly GCF_017639515.1). Lineage (NCBI taxonomy): Eukaryota > Metazoa > Chordata > Chondrichthyes > Lamniformes > Lamnidae > Carcharodon > Carcharodon carcharias. The sequence continues at coordinate 39,708,269 of NC_054480.1, read as the reverse complement.
ATTAAATATATCTCTTTGAATCACATGGAGGTTGGGAACTGATTCGTCTGCCCTCCCATTACTTAATGCAGTTGAAGGCCTGGGCGCCATATTTAAGCAGCACCCGAGCACACACGCATTTCACTTTCACTAGCTCAGCTGTCTTCAGGAGACATATCAAGATGGCTGCACAGAAGATAAAAGTCTGCACCCAGGCTTAGCCACTACTCCCTCGAGCCTTTAATCAGAGGAGTGCACAAACACTGGGATGTGCTGTACCTGAGGTATGGCCGCAGGAAGCACACCAGTCTCACCTCTCAGGCGTGGGAGGTGAAAGCAGAGTGGATCATTGCAGCTGGCCACTGTCCCCACAACACAATCCAGTATAGGAAGAGGATTAATGATCTTGACTGCTCTGCCATTGTAAGTTAATTTCCCAGCTCCTTCCAATATCAAATTCTCATCATGGAATTATGCATTTAAAGGACTACACTGTTCAGGGATCTCACAAAATATTAGCGGGGGATACGTATCGGCACTGATTGTCTCATGGTTACTTTCACATCACCAGCATCTCATCTATCATGTTGCACAAGCTCCATCCTCAGCCCTTTCTGTGGAGGTGCTCATCACACACAGGAGACATGCATGCTTCCCAGCCTCACCTCCATCTCTTCTCATCACATTTCATCCATTTGCCTTCATGCAGGGCAAGCCTGTCCACAACTGGAGGGAGAGATTCCAGACGGGAGGAGGGACGGCCAGTATTACCGAACTCACCAGCTTTGAGGAGGGTGCCGGCGAGCTGGCCGCTTGGGAAAGGTGAGATCGGCTTCTCCCAGGAATTTAGTACAGGTGAGACTTCTATAAGTTCATCATCCTGCCATTCACAGTGAGCGATATGCAATCTTATATTTGGCCTGCTCATGAACCAAATCTATCTTCTCTCTCTTACAGGCACCAGCACGCCCAGGCACACAAGAAGGACCAACCATAAGCTCCAGCACCCAACCCACCTCAGAGGAGGATGCTGAGGAGCAAAGCTAACTGCGTTCACTCATGCCCTCCACCAGCGCAGTGACAGACATCTCGGTGGGTCATGGCTCCAGATTAGACTCAATGTCATCTTCTGGAGAGCACCTCAATGACACGTCTCCACAGCAGTCAGAGACAGTAACAGCCCAGGTGTCTGGAACTCGGAGGACTGCTGGAGATCAGGCAGAGACTGAGTCAGATGATGAGCCTCTGCGAGTGGCCGCCAAGACAATGCTGGAGATGCAACAACAGATGGCACAGGACATCAGGCAGAGATGTGAGAGTCACTTAGAAGACTAAAGTGAAGGATGGAGGAGTCAGTCCAAATTCTGTCTAATATCATGACTCTGCTACGCAAGCATCTCAAGGTTACCATGGGAAGGGTGGTGACTACCTTGGAGACCTTGGTCCAGCAGGATTTGCTGGATTTGTGCTCAGACCTACACACCATGGCTATAGGCATTGGTGGGATCCATCCGTGGCTAGAAGAGAGGGGAGTAGGGCACCTTGGCTTCCCTCTAGCTGTACCTTCTCCTCAAGGAGTCAGGGAGGGGCCCTCAGGCACCCACAGGGAGGAGGAACGTCAGCCGGATACCCTGAGAGCCTCCACACAGGACACTCCAAGGGTATCCAGCCGCTCCGAATCCTCTCCACCTGTGTCCCTATCCACCCCAGCTGCTCAGGCCGAGGAGGTTGCACCTGCCCCGAGCAGGATACCCTTATCACACTGGGGCTCTTCAGGCCTTGGGCCTCCAGAGGATGTTTGCCAAGGCCATCTCAGACAACAGGGCATAGCAGTCAGCAGGCTGCCTCCACCACTACTGCGAGTGTCAGTGTTGCAAAGCGGTAGAGTTAGAAAATGAAGAAATATTAACACCATTTCTGGGTCATAGGTGTTCAATAATTGTATATATCTTACCCTTTTGTAAATACATTTGACATCAATGAGAGCTTCGTTATTTGAAGGCATTGTGCATATTCATATATGTGCCCTCTTACTGCAAGAGTGAGTCATCCTCCCACTCAGTGATCACCTCTCGTTGTGAGCCTCACATTCATGTGATGTCAACCTCACTGAAAATAGTTACCAGAACCATGTGTGATGTCAGGGAGATGTGTCAGAATATGGGAAGTATGTGCTGAATGCATTTGTAACCTTTATTGCTTGTGAGACATTGTGTGAGAGCTGCTCAGCAGCCTTGAGGGGATAGCTGCAGTTCTGTCTCCTCAGTGGTAGTGCCAAAGAACAATGTGCCTTGCCCCATTGCCTGCACCTTACTCCCCCTTGAATTTTGTGCTATAAATATGTCTCGGGCACGTCTTCCATGCCATATTTCTTTGATGGCATCATCACATGGAAGTTGACTCTCATCTCCCTCTTCAGGTTCCTGGCCCTGAAGGGGACTATGAGGTGCATGCCATGCATTGCCCTGTATCATGGCCTGCAAAGTCCAGGACTGACTTCATTCTCACACACTGACTGCTAGGTACATTAAGCCCCAGGACTGACTTCACTCCAGCACCCTGGGTGGAATTTTGCGTGCCCGCTGGCATTGGGCGTGTTCCGCGGCGTGAGATGACAATATGGAAAAAAGGCCAAAAATAAGTTTTACAACATGGTGAAACCAGTTTGCAATCGTACGCTCAGCCCATTAATGGCGGGCCACGTTTCCCACTGTCGGATGTCAGGAACCTCATTGTAATACATCTGCATATCATTATAAGGCCAGCCCACCGGAATCAGCCCCCCGCTGGATTATCCACCCATATCAGTGGGAAAACACGCTGATGCAGAACACGTCTTGTCAAGTGTGACATGCTGAAGTCGGGAATTACCGCCAGGGCCTCGCTCACATCGCGGACATCCGAGGAGCAGAAGATGCTGGAGCCCAACAGCAACGGGGCCCTGGAGGAATGCCTATTGCATGCTGGGTGGATTCTGATAGCAAAGCAGCTCACGGAAGGTGGAAAATCACAGTTGAGAGTTTGCTCACAATGGATAACGTCGAGGAGGTGGAGAGGAATGTCCAGCTGTATTTGGGAGAGGAAGACATATTGGGGGATAGGAGAGGGAAGTCTACCATCGACTGGGAGAGGAAGGTGTGTCGGGTGGGGTGAGGTTAGGAGAGGAGGAATGAAGGTATCAGGATGAGGTAAATTTGGGGAGGGTTGGAAACAAAGGTGTTGGGGGTTGAGGTAGGGAGGGGGAGCAAAGGTATTGGGAGGTGAGGTTGGGAGGGGTGAGGGGGTGTGGGGGAGAAGGGGGTAATGGGAGAGAAGACGGCAACTGGAGAGGTAGGTGTAAGAGGGAGGAAGGTGTAAGGGAAGAAATTCAGAGGGGGAAAGGAGTTCGCAGAGGAAGGACTTCGGGTGGAGGAAGGAGTTCCAAGGAGGGAGAAGTCCAGGAGGAGAAAGGAGTCTGGAGGGAGGAAGGAATCCTGGGAGAGGAAGAAGTAAGGGTGGAGGAAAGAGTTAGGAAGGGACAATGAATAAGGCTGGAGGAAGAAGTAAGAGTGGAGAGGCGGAGTCCGGGGAGGAGAGGAGTTCCAAGAGAAGAAAATGTCCGGAGGGGAGGATGTCCAGCTGACCGTGCAGGGGAGGGCTCTGTTGAGTCCATGACTGCCCCCTGGGGAGTGAACTGAGGGTGGGCATGGTAGAGAGGAATGGTGAGTATGACTGAGTGCAGAGTGAGGGTGGGAGGGTTAGGGCATGACGGTATCAGTTAAAGGAACAGCGAGGGTATTGGAGGGCCCTAGGAGGCACGCACAGACCCTGGGGATGGGAAGGAGGAGGTCGGGGAGGTTAACATGGATGGGGGTCAGATTTTTGGGAAGGAGGGAAATGTGAACATTCACATGGATATCCCTGAAAGAAAAGGGTTGTGGCTAGAAGGTGATGGTGGGGAGGTGGGAGGTTGAAGGTGATGCCGATGAATCAACAGTGATGGGGGAAAGAAAATATGTGACTGGGGGAGGAGAAAGGTCAGGGGAGCTCATGCAAAATGTTAGCCACATCTGCTAGCTGAATCAAAAGTGAAATGAGAGTTATGGTGGGCGAGAACAGGTGCTGCATGGGAGTGTGATCAGCAGTGGGTGGAGATGCAAGTCTGAAAGGTGGGGATGTAACTGAAAGTGAACCCCAGCAGGCAGCATTGAAAATGCTAAGGACATTGAAATGAATGTGAAGCGGGAAGGATCCATGTGTGGGACAGTGCTTGCATGATGCTCCAAAAGGCCCTGTCTCATCACACTTCTCCCTCTAGAATCATTCATACGCCGACTGTGTGCAGCTGAACTGCTAGTGGGGGGGTGGGGGGGATGTATTCAGGGGGAGGACTAGCAAAGCATGTCAATGAAGCTGAAAGACACCATTACACATTATTCAGTGGAATTGAATGTATTTTCAGATTGTAATGTGACAACATGTGTTCATCCACGCAACCAACTGTGATCAGAATTTCTTAATCTTTGAACACCATTTCTGGGTGCTGTCCTGACATCCACAGCAGGGGTGGAGACAGCCTGTGCAATGTTTGGCCCTGTTGCCTCTGATGACTTTGGCATGGGTCCTCTAAAGTGCCAAGGCCCTGGGGGCTTGCTTTGACTGTCCTTCTGTGGGCCAGCTGCTTCCTTGCGGTGACAGAGGGTGAGGCTGAGGGGCTCACAGGCAAAGGGGACTCGGAGGGAGAGGACAGCCTCTGAGATTCCTGAGTGGGTGACCCAGGGGTGTCCAGCTGCTGCTCCTCCTCCCTTCGAGTGCCTGAGGGCCCTGGCCTGACTTCTTGAGGGGAAGGAGCACCCGGAGGGATGTTAAGGTGCCCTGTTTCCCTCTCACATTGCCACTGCAGGAGCTCACCCATGGCTGCTGCGATAGAATGCAGTACTGCGCGCATCTCTGTGTTCTGTTGGACCAGGGTCTCCATGGCGTCCGCGATCCTCCTCATGGAGAGCTCCAGATGTGCACATTTGAGCACCATTTCGTTAGAGAGCAGGTGAGCGCACTCTTCAGTCTCACATGGCCACCCTGTTGAGGGCTCCCAACAGCTCTGCGTGATGTTCCCCCATCTTCTGCTGACTTTCCAGGATGAGTTGGAAGACTGAATCTAGAAGCTCATCATCTGACTCGAACCTCACAGGTGCCTCTTCCCCAGCAGTCCTCCGAGTGCCGGGGAGCTCGGCTGAACCTGCCTCCTCCTGCTGCGGATACGTATCCGTGCGGTGACCACCAGATTGCGAACCCGAACCTACTCTAGATCTGGGTTCCACGGAGGTATGTGTCTCCGTGCTGGTGGAGGGTATGGGTAAGCGGTGTGATAGGTCTTCCAGGCTGCTGGGACCTTTCGCTGCTGTTGTGAGTCAGCTTCTCCTGCCTGAAAACAAATGTAGAGAGTGTGAGCAGGGCACTGCACAGAATGTTTGTGTGGTGAGCGGAGCCATGGATGAGATGAGGACGTGAGCTTGAGAGGATATGAGCCTGATGGAGAAGAGAGGGTGTGTGTGATGGTGTTGTCCCTTGAGGGGTGAGATCCCTCTGGATGCGTGATGGGTTTGTGAGTGTGTGAGTTGAAAATGATGAGAAGAGTGACTTACCCTGGCTGAACGGAGGAGATCATTCATCCCTTTTCGACACTGGGTGGCTGTCCTCTTTTGTAGGGCATTCTCGCTGACCACTGCCTCCCAAGCCAGATTGATGTTGCTTCCCATCCTGCGGCCAGAATGGGGGTAGAGGACATCATGGCAGGCCTCCACCGTGTCGAAAAGGTGCTTGAGGAACGCATCATTAAACCTGGGGGCTACAGTCTTCTTGCCTTTCGGGGCCATGTCTTCCATGCAGCAGTCCTGGGCTGGAAGCATTGAGAGGTGTGTACGGCTGCACCTCAATGCGCCTGGCGTGAGGAAGTGGGAAGATGATGGTGTGGCAGACGAATGAGAGCCCGCCCGCCATCGAAATGACGTGTTTCCCAGGAATGCATGATTAATGTGGCAGAATTGGGACAATATGGCATGAGAAGCCGCCATTGTGACCAGCGGATAAAATGTCATTGTTCCCACCCATTACCACACTTAATGCAAATCTGGGACAATTCCAGGCCTTGACTATGAGGTGCACTTCCTTCACTCTGGCACCCTGCCTACTTGGCCCAGACCAGGGACTGCGACTGTCTTTCTCTGCTCTCCCATTCCTTCCTGACTGCTGACAACACAGTGTCCCTCCTCCTCCCTCCCTTCCATGAGTCTCTGTGCAACTCGACTCTCATCTGCAATCCTTTCTCCTCCCCTACTCCAGGAGTCTTTGTACAAGCCTCACCCTCTTATGTCAAACTAACACAAGCTCCCCCATGTATTCCTGAGCCTGTGTGCTTCCCCTCCATTTTGTGTAGTTCTCTTCCCATTCCACCCCCTACTTTGTCTGCTTTCCTGTCTTTCATGTTGGGCTCCAGCTTCCCCACTCTCGGTCTCCCCTCTGCCTGCCATTGTTTCCGCATCCCCCCCCCCACTTCCCAACCTCACCATTGTCCATCCTATGTCTCCTTCCCTCCTCTTCCTCCACTCCCCCCAATCCTGCCTATATCCATTTTTCCTTGGGTGTCCTCCCCTCTTTCCCTCCCACTCCCCCAACCCCAACTTTGCCCATTGTCCCGTATGACTCTTTCCTCCTTCCCCCTACCCCAGTCACAATGTCTGGATTGCTGCCATGTGTGAGTCCCCAGATAACACCCTCCCAAAGAACAGAGGAAGGCAGTGAGGGGAGCAAGCCTACACCCCCACCAGTGTAATGTCTCACTGGCTTTGGTGAGAGAACCTGGAGCGACACTGCTGCAGGTAGCTTTTGAAAGTTGCATTCACCTTGAAGTCAGGGGTGAAGTGAGGGCCGACAGCTTACTTCCAAACATGTTTCCAACCAGTCTTATTTCCCCCTGATGTGGCACTTATTTGGGAGGGGCATCGTGACTCCAGCGAGTAGTGTTTTTAATGAACATTTGTGACATGGTAATGCATGCAAATGGAGCTCCCACCACAGATCAACAGGAACATGACCTGCTATCCGCCAGTCATGAAAGTGGTGAGAGAACAATACAAGACTGTTTCCCCACCAACAGGCTTCTGAATTTTGGCCTCACTCTAAATTTTCTAGCCCCACCTGCCATGAAATCTGCCACCGGCTGGAGGGGAAAATTCTGCCCTTTACTCCATTTTACCTTGATGTAAAAGACAGTTTAAACCACAACTGTCTCATAAATCCTCACATTTGTAACAAGAAATGCAGGTTTTCATTTTTTTAAAGTAATATCCAATTACTTTTCCTGAAGGCAACACCAATAATTACCACAGTAAAAATGTTCTTTAAGTTGATAATCATGAAACTGTGAAGGAGCTGGTTAAAAGGTCAGTATCAATAGTTTTGTACACAAACAACAGACTGTGTGGGTATTTCATCAGTTTAGTATGAAAGAATTTTACATATTTGTTATTTAAGAATTTACGTGAACAAAATAGATGCTTGTCATTTGAGAGTCTGTGATACAATCCAGTATCGCCCGTCATTGGAATTTTTGTGTTGAAATGCCTGAAGCAATTATCAAAAGAGGATATGTACAAAGAGAGTTGATCTACAAATCGAAGTTTCCTTTATATAGCATGTTGTGCCAGGATGATGCAATTGCTACCACTCCAACCAGAACTTCAAGATATTTATTGTTCCAATCATTAATTATAAAATACATCAGTGTGTTGCTCTGAGTCACTGGATACTGATGACAAAACTGACTCAAATTCATTCAATGCTGTCAACATTCAGATTTTTACAGATTTGGCAAGAACAAATGTACGTCAACAATTGTCATTGGGGTTTAACAAGAGAGGACTCTTGGACTTGCCAAAAATTCCAATGTTAGCAGATTTGGTAAATTATAAGCACTTTAGTACGATATCATGTACATAAACAGCTATACCAGTATGCAGTGTCACAATGTGGTAGAATGCAGTTTAATGCCTCAAATCCAAATTATTCATAACAATATAATTTAGGTAAACACACTGAGTAGGTCTGAAATTTCACTGGGGTTCTGATCTCCCACGGTAACTCTGTCAATTGAACCTCCCAAAAAATGACACAGCATAACCAGGTCTCCATTATTTTAAACTTTTTGTCTACCTATTCAAGGGGAGATGGGCAGGGACTGGAACCGGAGGAGGGTGTTGTGGTAGTGGGGTAGTGGGGGTGTGGTGCTGGTAACACCTCATCTCCAGTAGGTTAACAGCAAGTCTTAATTAATTATCTCTAACTATATACATATATACAGTAAAGGGTACAGGCAAAAAGTTACCTTCACGTCTAGGTCTTCTCACATCTCTGCTCAACACCACACTGACCCTAGGTCTGGACCATGTGCCTTCTTACATCATTGTGTGTGCGGTACTGTACTCAGTCCCACATTAATCCTCTATGTGCCAGACCCTTATATTACAGAGAGGAACCATTAAACTTGGATTACTGTTCCTGGTCCTCATTTTGAATCCAGAGTAGTAGTGGTGGCTGTTAAATGGATGCATACCAGAATACGCAATCTGTATATGGATCATAAGCAGCCTGGACTTCTAAAGAGTGCTAGAATAATTTTTCTAATCATCTGGAGAAGAAATGGTTGGAATCAGATGTGGAAACCAGGACAACTTCCATTCCTCATGGATGGCAGAGTTTCCAGTTGGCATGTGTAAGCACCATGGATTTTCCTAAAGTGATGCTTGCTTCTGTAGACCAATCAGATGATCAGTCCTCTTGTTGCCCTTACAAACTGCAGTGGAACCTCGCATGTACAGTCTGGGCAGGACAGGATTATTACCTGAGGAATTTCAGGAGAACACAACTCAGGATTATCATTTCACACAACTCAATGAGCATTGCTGCATGGGAGTAAACAGTCTATCACCCTGCCAGATAACGAATAGCTTAGTCATTTAAAAGAAAGGGAGTTATTTTTTGACAGGGGGCATTGTAAAATGTTTGTATGGGTTATACTAGTGGTCACATTGGACAATGCGATTATGTGTATGCTTGATATGATAGCACCATGAGAGATCAGCAACAAAAGTCAAAAATGTAAGGACCAAAAGCTGACTGGTGAAATCATGAAGCACCAAGCAAAACTCAAACCATTTTCGAATATTATTCATAATCCATTAGTAAAAAAAAATGAATTTGCCTTTCAAAGTGCATTATCACACCCTCAGGATGTCTTCAAGTGGTTTATTACTAATCAATCACTTTTGAAGTATAGTCACTATTGTCACATCAACAGACAGTAGTTAATTTTGCAAATCCTAAAAAAGTAATTGAGCGAATGAGATGATTGGCCTGAACATTGGAAGAACTCTCTACTTTTCCTCAGGTGAAGTTATGAGTATTTTATATTCAGGAAGCTTTGTTTAACATCTTATCTAAAAGTCCTCAGGTGGAATCTTTCACTCTGAACTCTAAGTTTGGAGGTAGGTGTGGAAGTGGGAGCAATTCCCGCTGGGGTGAGGAGGTAGGGGAGCGGCGGGACGGCTGATCTTGGCGAGCACATGTGATCTTGTGCTGTTCAGCTTATTACTTATTCATCAGTGCATAGCATGGTGAACCTTATGGCGGGGGCGGGAAGGAAGTCACCATCCCAGCAGTGACCTCATGAGGTTGAAGGTCTCAGCATCATATTTAAAGGGCACCCAGACAGCCATTCAGTCAATGCAAGCCAAGAGCTCCAGAATCTACGTTCAAAATATATTAAAGAGAAGAAAGCAAGCTGTGGCCCAACGATTCAGTGATTTCCTCACTGAAGACCCTTCTCCAGGCTGTCCTGGAATGACGGGAAGTGCTGTTTCCCAGGGGCGGCAGCAGGAGGCTGTTCCGTCTGACCATGGAGGAAATTGCAGGGTGGTTAGCGTCCGTGGAGCCCACAAAAGAACAGACCATCAGTGTAGGAAAAGAATGAATGACCTGCTGCGCTCCGCCAGGGTAAGTGCACCCTCTACTCACAGATGGGCATCAGGCAGCCTAAGGGAGAAAGTGTACAGATATGCCACACATGATCAGCAGGTGGGGCATCTGCATCGAATGAGGGCCAATCACTTTATGCTCTCAATCTCATATCAGCTGCAGGACAAACAGCTTCTTAAACATTTACTAGGGAGGGCTCAGCAGCTGCCATAGTGCTCCTGGACTGCTCATGCAACCATTGGGATCACAATCAATCCTTCTGTCTTTCTGCAGAAGAATGCCCACAACAAGCTGAGGCCAGAGTCCTCTCCCAGCATGCGGAGACAGAAGCTGAGATCCTACCGGAGAGGTGAAGAACCATGCCTGTGCTGAGGGTGAGATGGGACTCCCTCAGGAAGCCAGTGAGGATGCATCCAGTCTGCAGTTGTCGGCAGCATGCACTGACTGTTAGATGAAATTAATTTACGAGTCTGCTCAGCCAATCAATAAATCTTTCTTTTCTCTATTTCAGGCACCAGTAAGAAACAGGGGAGGAATACAACCCAGACCACACCCAGCTCCAGCCCCAAACCCACCTCTGAGGAGGATCCCTCAGAATCCTCAGAGGATGCACCATCACGGTGTTTACCTGCACCCTCCACCAGCTCAGACACACTCATCTTGGTGGGTCCAAGTCCTAGAGTAGGCTCAGGATCACTATCTGGTTAGCACATCAGTGACACTGGTCCACAGCTGGCGGAGGCAGTGACAGCTGAAGCCTCCGACACTCAGGGGACTGCTGGAGACTAGGGCCCTGCTCAGGCCCATGCAGATAACATGCCTTTGGACTCGGCCCTAAGAGACCTGTTGGAGATGCAGAGACAGGCAGGGGAACACACCCAGAGGCCATACGCAGACTGGACTGAAGGCTGGAGGGATCTGTCCACATTCTCTCTGCTGTTGTGGCACCGGCATGCGAGTGCTTAACTGTTTCCATGAAAAGGGGTGCCTGTCGCCTTGGAAACCCAGGTTCAGCACAGTGGCTGCTGGATATACACTTGGAACTGCACTCCATCGCTCTAGGCATTGGTGCAGTGCCACAGCAGCTAGGCGAGAGGGGGATGGCACAACTCAAAGTCCCTCCAGGTGACCTTTCTCCTCAAGGAGTCAGGGAGATGCCATCAGGCACCAACCTGGAGGACTGCCAGCCAGGCACCCCAGGGTCTTCATTCTGGATACTCCAACGGTCCCCTCCTGGTCCACCTCCCCTCTTCCAGTGACCCCATTGTCTCTAGCAGATCAGGCTGAGAATGGTGCACCTACGGCTGACCAGGGGACCTTTAACAGGCCAGTGCCCTCTAGGCCTCAAACCATCATAGAGTGCTTGCCAAAGTTCTCTCAGTCAACTGCGCATAGTGGTCAGCAGGCTGCCTCCACCTCAGCTGCAGATGTTGGGCTGCAGCTAGCCGTAGCAGTAGGATAAGAAAAATTAAGAAATATTGAAGTCACACAGGTAGTACGGGGTGTACACTCATTGTAATTAGTTTGGACACTTGTAAATATATGTTCATTTTCACTGTTTGGGAGTTTTATTTATTCCATGTTGCTGCTAGTTGCTTCAATGTTCACGAGCATTTAAAGATCTGGAATGTGGGCCCCCAGCAGAGTCCGATCAGGAATTTCCATAGATACAGTTCTCACACATTATCAACATAGTCATTACTAATAATCCCCAGCACTGGCTGTCAGTTGTGAGTGGGCTGGCTGGCCACTCCTCATGCAAGCTATTACTTGTAGCTCACCACATTCTGACCTCTGAAAATGTGTTCATCGAGGTCATTGCATCTCCTGCTGCTGTTGCCCTGATATGAGATGTGGGTGGATGACACAAGTACCCAAGGGGAATTAAATCTGCTATGTGAGTGACAAGGTACAATGTAGATGCAGTTTTGAGGGCTAAGAGACTAAAGCTCAGCACCGTCTTCTTAACAGTAGAAAGCCAGAGGCTGTCCTAAGTCTCTGGAGGAAGCTATGGTGGGCACATTCAATCATGAAAGGCCTTCCTTGGTGATTTATTACTTTGAGCTAACATGTAGATGAAGTCAGCAAGGAAGGAGGCAATGGGCACATTAAGTTTGATTGCATGAAGGATTTGAGTGTAGCATTTAAGAGGTGCATTTGCCTGAAGCCTTTGTCAGATCTTACATGGAGATTTGTGTGACCTGTGTTCTAAGATGGTCCTTCTTATCTGTGGACTCTAGGAGTGGTACTTGGTTACTGGACAGACTTTTAAAAAATTCTTTCATGGGGTTTGGGTATCGCTGACTAGGCCAGTATGTATTGCCTATCCTTAATTGCCATTGAGAAGATGGTGGTGAGCTGCCTTCTTGAACTGCTGCAGTCCATATGGTGCAGGTACACCCACAGTGCTGTTAGGGAGGGTGCTCCAGGATTTGACCCAGCAACAGTAAAGGAACACCAATATATGTTCAAGTCAGGATGATGAGTGGCTTGGAGGGGAACTTCCAGGTGGTAGTGTTTCCATGTGTCAGCTGCCTTTGTCCTTCTTGGTGGTAGTGGTTGTGGGTTTGGAAGGTGCCATCTAAGGAGGCTTGGTGAATTCCTGCAGTATATCCACAGCAAACGGATCTGGTCTAGGATCTGCAATCCTGTCATGAATGGTTGTGGACAATTAAACAACTCACTGGAGGAGGAGATTCCACAAATATCCCCATCCTCAAAGATGGGGGAGCCCAGCACATCAGTGCAAACAATAAGGCTGAAGCATTTGCAAGACTGGCACCTGTGGTGTTGGGGACCTCCAAAGGAGGTCAAGATGGATTGTCTACTTGGCACTTCTGGCTGAAGATTGTTGCAAGTACTTTAGCCTTCTCTTTTGCACTGATGTGCTGGGCTCCCCCATCATTGAGGATGGGGATATTTATGAAGCCTCTACCTACAGTGAGTTGTCTAATTGTCCCCCACCATTCACAATTGGATGTGGCAGGAATGCAGAGCTTAGATCTGATCTGTTGGTTGTGGAATCACTTAGCTCTGTCTGTCACTTGCTGCTTCCACTGCTTGGTATGCAAATAGTCCTGTGTTGTAGCTTCACCAGGTTGACACCTCATTTTTAGGTATGCCGGGTGCTGCTCCTGGAATGCCCTCCTGCTTTCTACATAGAACCAGGGTTGATCCCCCTGGCTTGATGGTAATGGTAGATTGGTGGTATGCTGGGCCATGAGATTACAGATTATGGTTGAATATAATTCTGCTGCTGCTGATGACCCACGGTGTGTCTCATTGTTGCCCAGTCTTGTGTTGCTAGATCTGTTCGAAATCTATCCCATTTAGCACGGTGGTAGTGCCACACAACAAGATGGAGGGTATCCTCACTGTGAAGATGGGACTTCGTCTCCACAAGGACTGTGCAGTGGTCACTCCTACCCTTGCTGTCATGGACAGGTGCATCTGCAGCAGGCTAGTTGCTGAGTATGTGGTCAAATATTTTTTCCCTCTTGTTGGTTCCCTCACCACCCACCACAGGCCCAGTCTAGCAGCTATGTCTTTTAGGACTCGGCCAGCTTGGTCTGTAGTGGTGCTTCCAAGCCATTCTTGGGCAATGGGCATTGAAGTCCCCCACCCAGAGTACATTCTATACCCTTGCCACCCAATTGGTGGTCAACTTGGAGAAGCACTAATTCATCAGCTGAGGGGGGTCGGTACGTAGTATTCAGTAAGAGGTTTCCTTGCCCATGTTTGACCTGATTCCATGAGGCTTCATGGAGTCTGGTTGTTGTGGACTCCCAGGGCAATTCCCTCCTGACTGTATACCACTGTGCCACCACCTCTGCTGGGTCTGTCCTGCCGGTGGTACAGGACAGAGATGGTGATGGTTCTGTCTGGGACATGGTCTGTAAGGTATGATTCCATGTGTATGACTATGTCAAACTCTTGCTTGACTAATCTGTGGGATAGCTCTCCCAATTTTGGCACAAGACCCCAGATGTTAGTAAGGAAGACTTTGCAGGGTTGACAGGGCTGAGCTTGCTGTTGTCATTTCTGGTGCTTAGGTACTACCTACTTTTTAACAGCAACATGAAATATTGCATTTCTGTAGCTCCCTTTTTACAACTACAGATTCTACCCAACTCCAACCCTTACTCTTCCCCCTCTCCCAGTCACAAACTTGAGGGATTCAGTCTCCCACAGTATTCTCGCACCTTAGTGAAGACATCTTTGAGAGGGGTTTCTTCTTTGTCTTCTTATTTGTGGACTCATCGTCAGAATGGGACAGCAATTTAGCAGCAGAGTGTAGTTTTTAGGATGACTGAACTGCAAAGATGTCGAGGACCTTTCAACAAAAGAATGACCCAAGAGAGAAGACTGAAAAGCAGTCTTTGGACTCTCTGGGACTGGAAGAGAAGAACTCAGGACTCTCTGAGGAACTTTTTGCTCCCATGAAGTGCTCAGGGAAAGACCCTCAGAAGAAGAATTATCTTCAAATCCAGGGAAAACTCTCATAGCTGTACATTCACTGCTACATCAAAGATTGAAAAGGTATTGAAGATCCGAGATTTCAATGAATACAAACAACTAAGGAAAATTGATAAAATTCCCGCAAGTCTTTCAGGAAAAGGTGAAGAGGTGTTTTTGTGATGATATTTTGGAAAGTCTGTCTACTTTCTCTAGGCAGTGATAAGACAGCCACACTTCTCTCTGTGTGAGGCCACTCTACTATAGGCAATGGGAGAATTTGCTGAGGATATAGAGACAAGACATCACCGTCTATAATGAGACAAATTTCCTCAATTAATTTGAGGTCAAGATTGCTGTACAGGATTCTACCACTTCAGAAGTGCTAAAGATTCTGCCACAGCTTCCATGCTGGCATACAGCTCTGAAGAGAAGGCAACTTTCTGTTGGGACTGAAGTATGGGTGAAGTATGGCATCAAGTCAAACATGGGCAAGGAAACCTCTTACTGAATACCAATTACCAACCACCCTCAGCTGATGAATCCTGCAAGGTAACAGTTCTTCCTCATCAGTTTCTTCTAGAAAGAGCCAATTCAGTCCAGCAGATGTTCATGCAGATGGCCACTGTCTGCTGCAGTGCCTTCTGTATCTGCCATTTCTGGCCTAACTTCATGAAGAACTCAGAAATTCATAACTTCAATCTCCACCCAGAATCTAGTGGATGGTGTATTTGTGAAAGAAAGGGACTTGCTGCTGATTGAATAAGTTTCCTCAAGTTCTAAATAAAAGGTTGAAGATTGTTCCATGAAGGACATTAAGTTGTTCAAATACTGGGCATCTGTTTATTCAAGAATTCCTAGAATCATGCCGCATCACCACTTAATAAGGATGTGCTTTGTTTTTTATTATTCATTCATGAGATGTGGGCATCACTGGCTGTGCCAACATTTATTGGCCATCCCTAATTGCCCTTGAGAAGGTGGTGGTGAGCTGCCTCCTTGAACCTTCATTGCGGATAACACAGAGATAGTCAATGATCCGTCACCTCTTGTAATGAAGAGGAGCTGTGGACTCCTGCACTCTCTGCCTCAGGAGAATGTTGTCTTCTACTGGACCTATAGCATAAAGAAAGAAACTGACTTGATGCTTCTTCTGTTTAATGTGAGGGCCTGATGTTGCTCAATACCGGAGGAAATGGCGTTCCCATATCTCCCATTGTTGGCCTCTCTGCAGGTCCTCAAGACAATCAAATGGATGGGGTAGGGGCATGGGCTGCTCACCAGATACTGTCATCATTACCTCTCTCCAGTGTGCCTCCTCCTTCCATTGATCTGTAAGTATGAGCTGCTTTCAAGGGCTTCTTCACTCTGTTTCCTTTGATGACACCAATGTATTTTTTACACAGTGTGTTCACTTGTGCCACCATGTTCTGAAATGGTCCTTCTTATCTGTGGACTCTAGGATGGTACTTGGCTACTGGACAGACGATAGTCATACTCTTGTACGTGCTTAACACTTGTTAATTTGTACTATATCTAAACTGGTTAAAGAGTAGGCATGTTGTTCCTAGGAATGATTTCAACCTCTCTCTCTCTCTCAAGAATCTAACACAAGACTGATTGATGTCAGTGATGCATCATCACATTAGCATATTCCATCTGTTAACCCTTTATACTACAGTCTCCTTATCAGAGGTATCAGTAGACCTCATATAAAGTGTTAGCAAACAAAGTGCATTGGATATCATGGAAGGACAGCAGGGATTTTAGTGAATGAGGGGAGAGAGATTAGAATGTGTCTATGTGCTGAATTGGGCTGAGGACTGTGAGGCTATCCATGTGAAGCATCATCTGCTCTAACAGAGTCCATTCAGGGAAGAAGTCTACCTTGGCTGGGGTGTCCATAATGACAGGATCACAGTCTTGCACTAATGCTGAGGCCATCTACCACTGAGGCCTGTAGGGGCCTCTGCAATTGGAGGATCCAGGGTTATCTTGCACCTCAGCAACCCAAAGTGAGGGTGAGGCTCTCTCAGTGAATGGACTACAAAGTTACCTCAAAGCTTATTGGCATGATAGAGATGTTAAGGGTTATGGATTTATGATGTGCTCGTGGCGATCGGGGTGGAGGCAGGAACATGATTTTCCTTCATCAATCTGCAAGAAGGACCGATTTCGAGGGGCCAAACGTTGATCTCATGCTGCTCTTCCCTGTGGACCCTCTATCTGGTTCTGCCCGAAAGAGCTGTCTGCCAGGTCAACCCCACATTGGGAGCAAGTGTCAGGGTGACATGGGTGGATCCCTGGTGACTTTAGACTTGATATTGCTTCCAAGCTGCCATGCACATGGACATTGTGAGGACATAGGTTAAATTATAATTCTACTTGCAGGTGCCTGAGGCTGTGGGAGAACTGAGTGCTGTGTACATTTAAATGCATGCATTTAGTGCCAGGGCTCTGTATATTAGCATAGTTTGCACATGCAAAGGATCAAACCACCAGCAGGTGCGATTTAATTCAGCTCTCATAAATCAAAGTAATTTGGAGAAAATAATCTCTGGAAGCAAAAAGGGTGCTGGGGCTTCCCAAACAGCAAAGAACAGAAAACCAAAAAGTTCAACAAACATACCGGCAGCGTACTCTGTCTGGAATCTGGTAGTGATCAAATTGACATGGGCATGTATGATATGTCGTACCCCTGCTTTAGCCTCTGCACGTGGATTGGTGCCATCCTGGCCCTTGTCAGCTTCATCCCCTTCAGTTTCCTCCTTGTTGAAGAAGAAGCTCCCCCATGTCACCCTCAGGCAAGACATGCCCCTTTGAAGCACTAGTTTGTACAGGGCACAGCAGACAACAATGATCCTGGCCACTCTCTGTGGCGAGTATTGGAAAGCCCAGCCTGAGTGGTCCAAACATCTGAACCTTATCATTAGGAGGCCTATTGCCAGCTCAATCATAGGCCTGGTGGAGGCATGAATAACATTGTAGCTCTCCTCAGCAGCACTCTGCGGGTGGCGAACTGGTGTCACCAGCTATATCTTTTGCCCCAAAGGAGCCAGCCCTGCCATCTCCAAGGTCCTTTAAAAACCTGTGGCACCTGTGAGTGGCTCAGAATGTATGCATCATGAGAGCTCCCTGGGAACCGAACATAAACATGCAGGATTTGCTTTCTGTGATCAATTATCAGCTGCACAGTCAAAGAGTGGAATCCTTTTCTACTGATGTGACAGGCTATGGCCAGGTAGCTCTCAAGGCCACGTGTGCAGTCAATAGCCCCTTGCACTTGCATTAAACCTGAGATTTCTGCAAATCCTAACGCTTTTGCAGCCTGGCTTTTAGGATCCAGGCAGAATTATACAAATTGGTACACTGTCCTGAACAGAGCATCTGTGACCTCCTATATCCACTTGTGTTTTGCTGACTGGGAGATGCCACAGAGGTCCCCAGTGGCTCTTGGAAGGATCCACTGGCAAAGAAGTTCAAGGTGGCAGTGATCTTCAATGCCACTGGCATAGAATTCCCTCCAAGCCCTTGTGGTCACAGCTCGTCCTGGAGAAGATGGCAGATGTGAGCAACCACATCCAGGACAAATGAAGGCACTTCTGGCATTGCCTTTCACTCATTCCTAGATCGTGCAATACACCTGTGGTTGGACTGATGGTTGCTATTGCAGTGGACCTGTTCGCCAGCATCTCAACCTTCTTGAGGCCCTGCTGTCTCTTGCTGCTCAGGCCGTTGCGCCTCCTGAACCTGTGCCAATCTCCTTTTCACCTGGGTGAGAGCCAACATCAAGGCAGGGTTGCCTGCAGCCTGCATCATTGACACCTTAGTGGATCCGTGAACATGTTGAAATAATAAATTTAGTGAGCATGTCCTTTACAGGTTTCCCTCCTTCTCAAAGCCAGCAAGCCAATGTTAAGCTCTTTTCCTGGCCTCCATCTAAACATGGCACCTGCACCCCACCCCTTCTAGGTGAAGGACATCCTAGAGGAACAGTGATGGATGTTCTTCCCGTTCATACATGACTGTGCATGGAGACATTACGCATTGACTGGGGTGATGAGAGCCACGTATGAGAACCCGCCCTCAGACACTACTCAGCTTGCCTCCGTTACCTTTGACATTCTATGGAGAGACCATTGCCTTGGCATCATAGAAAATCTTACCACATGAGCCCTTGTCAGTCATGACCATTTACCAGGGAGGATGGAGATTGGAGTTGGGAGTTTGCTGCCGTCCACCACCCATGCCCCTTGGAAGCGTTCACCTACCTCCCTACCTCTGACAACAGTAGATGGAAAATTGCACAGAATGAATGGCAGCTTCAGGTCTTGATGGATTCTCACTAGAATGCAACCCATTTGTCATGGAGAAATGCTTACTTATTGGGTATTGGAACCTTGAAGGCAGAACTCACCTGAGCCTGGTTCTCCATGGAGTAGACTAATAATTAACAGGGTGCCCCCTCACTCAGCCCAAAAGATAAGCCATTAACTCCTCCCATCCATTCTGCGATCCCTCCCATACTGAATTCTTGAGAGGCTTTATGAACTGTGCAACAACCTTGAGAGATTCAAGATGGGGCAGCTGAATTTTGGTAATGCTTCCAACACATTCTACCCTCCCCTGTTACCCACCAAGATTCCCCATCCTCCACCACAATCATTGCCTCCTCATTCCTTTCCATATAGTAACCATTCAGCCTAACCCCATTACCCTGGACTCAATTATTATTTATGTTGACATTCCTGCACTCCCCCTGTTCACTTCACTGTTGACATGCCCATGCCCCACCTGACGCTCATCCCTTCTGTTCTCAAGGCTAGCTGTACCCTGACTTTCTGAGAACCCCTCCATGAGGTCATCTGCTACCCCCCGCCGTAAGCCTACCATATTCAATTCCCTCCACTAACTGTGAATGTACCCTCTGAGTCCCAGTACCCTTCTTCAAAGCACTAATTCAAGAACTTATGGACCACACCCTTTAGACTCATCTCTCTACAATGCCCACTGCTCAGAGAGGCCTTCCACTACCCTACAATGGGACCAAGGTACATGTGACATGCTTACCATTCTAACTTACCTGGGACAGTCTGGCTTCCTTCCCCGAATGCCCTGGACAGTCTAGCTTCCTTCCCCGACAGTCTTCTAACATGCCCCAGACGGTCTGATTTCCTTCCCAAGACATTAAAGTGCATGGGATTGGGGGAAGTGTATTGAGATGGATAGAAAACTGGTTGGCAGAAAGGAAACAAAGAGTAGGAATAAATTAGTCTTTTTCCGAATGGCAGGCAGTGACTAGTGGGGTACCGCAGGGATCAGTGCCGGGACCCCAGCTATTCACAATATATATTAATGATTTAGATGAGGGAACTAAATGTAATATTTCCAAATTTGCAGATGACACAAAGCTGGATGGGAGGGTGAGCTGTGAGGAGGATGCAGAGGTGCTTCAGTGTGATTTGGACAAAGTGAGTGAGTGGGCAAATGCATGGTTGATGCAGTATAATGTGGATAAATGTGAGGTTATCCACTTTGGTAGCAAAAACAGGAAGGCAGATTATTATCTGAATGGCTATAAATTGAGAGAGGAGAATGTGCAACAAGACCTGGGTGTCCTTGTACACCAGTCTCTGAAGGTAAGCATGCAGGTACAGCAGGCGTAAAGAAGGCAAATGGTGTGTTGGCCTTCATAGCCAGAGGAGTTACGTGCAGGAGCAGGGATGTCTTCCTGCAATTGTAAAGGGCCTTCGTGAGTCCACACCTGGAATATTGTGTGCAGTTTTGGTCTCCTTAACTGCGGAAGGATGTTCTTGCTATAGAGGGAATGCAGCGAAGGTTTAGCAGACTGATTCCTGGGATGGTGGGACTGACATATGAGGAGAGGTTGAGTCGATATGGATCATATTCGCTGGAGTTCAAAAGAATGAGGGGGGATCTCATAGAAACCTATAAAATTCTAACAAGACTAGACAGGGTGGATGCAGGAAGGATATTTCCGATGGTGGGGGAGTCCAGGACCAGGGGTCACAGTCTGAGGATACGGGGTAGGCCATTTAGGACTGATATGAGGAGAAATTTCTTCACCCAGAGAGTGGTGAGCCTGTGGAATTCGCTACCACAGAAAGTAGTAGAGGCCAAAACATTGTATGTTTTCAATAAGGAATTAGATATAGCTCTTGGGGTGAAAGGGATCAAAGGATATGGGGGAAAGCAGGAGCAGGCTGTAGAGTTAGATGATCAGCCATGATCATGATGAATGGCTGAGCAGGCTTGAAGGGCTGAATGGCCTACTCCTGCTCCTATTTTCTATGTTTCTATGTTTCTGAGACATCCTCCCTCCCTTGCCCGCTGGTCCTCCCCCAATCCTGCCCCCTGCTCCATCCTTAACTCTGATTCCCCCATGTCTCTCCAGCCTTCACTCCCACTTCCCCATTGGCCACGCCTCCCGTTTCCAGCCTTGGAACAGCTTTTGCTACCAGCACCCAATATGTGTGAAGTTACGAGAGGTCCTCAAGAAGGCAAAAGCAGCATCTACTGACCTCAAAGTCATGAAAAAAGTGAAGCTTGCCAGGTGTACATCAACTATATAGAGTTGTGAAACTGAACATTCTAAATTCTCGCTATGGAAAACTTTATTTGGAGGAGGAACTTAATTCTGACTAAGTGGCCTTTCAATGAGGATGCGTGAGAAGCTAATGTTTGCAAAAGGGCTTCCCAGCATTGTTCATTAGAAGGCTTGGCCTCCCTTTACCCTGCCTATAAAGTCTCGAGAACAAAATTCTTATAATTAATTCCAAATTCAGGAAAAATGTTTTTGGTCTCACGCCAATTTAAGTTCCTCCACCCCCATGCTTCCTGCTACTGGTGGGACTGGAAGATTCCACCCAACATGACTGACAATGTAGATACTGCACTGGAACACAGTCTGAAATATACACCCAAGTTAATAGGGGAGCTTGAACCCGCACCTTCTGGCTAAGAGGTACGTGTGTTACCAAAAAAAATCAAGTTAACACTAATATAATAACACACAAGTTAACACTAATATAATGCTCATATAATATCAGTGGAGTGATTGCACTGCTAATTCTTGAAATGTGTCTCATGCAGTTGGTGGTAATGCCAGTGCAAAACAATTATACTGTTATGACCTTTGTTTCCTCTCCAAAATCCTTGGTTGTGATGTCACCTCCTAAATCTGCACTCATCTTTCCCAGGACTTAAGTGTGAATCACAGAATCACAGTGCAGAAGAGGCCATCGAGTCTGCAACGACACGTAAGAAACACCTGACCTACCTACCTAATCCCATTTACCAGCACTTGGCCCATAGCTTTAAATGTTATGACATGCCAAGTGCAGGTACTTTTTAAAGGATGTGAGGCAACCCACCTCCACCATCCTCCCAGGCAGAGCATTCCAGACCATCACCACCCTCTGGGTAAAAATGTTTGTCCTCACATCCCCCCTAAACCTCCTGTCCCTCACCTTGAACTTATGTCCCTTCGTGACTGACCCTTCAACTAAGAGGAACAGCTGCTCTCTACCCACGCTGTCCATGCCCCTCATAATCTTGTACATCTCGACCAGGTCGCCCCTCAGTCTTCTCTGCTCCAACGTAAACAACCCAAGTTTATCCAACCTTTCTTCATAACTTAAATGTTTAATCCCAGGCAACATCCTGGTGAATCTCCTCTGCACCCCCTCCAGTGCAATCACATCCTTTAATGTGGTGACCAGAACTGCACACAGTACTCCGGCTATGGCCTCACCAATGTTCTATACAACTCCAACATGATCTCCCTATTTATATAACCTATGCCTCAATTGATAAAGGCAAGAGCCCCATAGCCTTTTTCATCACTCCACTAACATGCCCCTCCACCTTCAGAGATCAATGGACACACACGCCAAGATCCCTTTGTTTCTCAGAACTTCCTAGTGTCATGCCGTTCATTGAATACTTCCTTGTCAAATTACTCCTTCCAAAGTGTATCAGCTCACATTTTTCAGTGTTAACTTCTATCTGCCACTTATCTGCCCATTTGACCATCCTGTCTATATCTTGCTGTAGTCCGAGGCACTCAACCTCACTCTTAACCACCCAGCCAATCTTTGTGTCATCCACAAACTTACTAATCCTACCCCCTACAAATTTATCTGTGTCGTTTATATAAATGACAAATAATAGGGGACCCAGCACAGCTCCTTGTGGTACACCACTGGATACTGCCTTCCAGTCACTAAAGCATCCTTCTGTCATCACCCTCTGTCTCCTACAACTAAGCCAATTTTGAATCCACCTAATCAAATTACCCTGTATCCCATGTGCATTTGCCTTCTTTATAAGTCTCCCATGTGGGACTTTGTCAAAAGCTTTGGTGAAATCCAAATAAACTACATCAACTGCACTACCCTCATCTACACAACTGGTCACCTCTTCAAAAAATTCAATCAAATTTGTCAGGCATGACCTCCCTCTGACAAAGCCATTCTGATTATCCCTGATCAAACCTTGCCTCGCCAAGTGGAGATAGATTCTCTCCTTTAGAATTTTCTCCAATAGTTTCCCTACCACTGATGTGATAGTCACTGGCCTGTAGTTCTCTAGCTTATCTCTACAACCTTTCGTAAATCCCTCCAATCGGTTTTGCACCTCTGCCATAATTCCAAAATAGCTCTTATCAAAGTCACAAATGACAACTTATGTGGCCACGACAAAGGTAAACTATCCTTTCCCATCCTTCATGGCCTGCCTGCAGCCTTTGACATGGTTGAACAGGCCATCCTCTTGAAAACCTCTCCAACATTGTCCAGCTGGGTGGGACACCACTCACCTGGTTCCATTCTAATATCTGCAATGACTTTTCTTTCTGCTCCCACATTTTTACCTCCGTTGTCCCTCAAAAATCTGTGCTCCCATTTCTCATCTGCATGTTGCCTTTGGCTGCATCATCCGAAAGCACAGCCTCAGTTTCCAGATGTACGCTGACAACATGCCCAGTCTACCTCCCCACCACCCCTGTCAGCTCCCCCACTGTCTGAGTTGTCAGACAGCTTGTCTGACATCCAGTACTGGATGAGCAGTAATTTCCTCCAACTAAATATTGGGAAGATCAAAGCCACTGACTTCAGTCTCAACACTAACTCTGTTCCTGAGCCACCAGCTAGATCCCTCTTTGAGGCTGAACCAGACTGTTCTCAACATAGGTGTCATATCTGAACCGAGATGAGCTTCCGACTCCCCACCTTATACCTTTGTCATCACGAAGAACATCATTTCTACTTCTGTAACAGTGCCTGACTCCACCCCTGCCTCACAAACATTCATCCATACCTTTGTTACCTCCAGACTTGCCTATTCTAATGTTCCACTGGCCAGTCTCCCTCCGTATACTTGACATCATTCAAAACTTTGCTACCTGTGTCTTAACTCACACCAAATCCTATTCATTCACTCTGCTCACTCAGCGACATCGTCTCCTGGTTTAGCAACTCCTTAATTTTAAAATTCTGATCCTTATTTTCAAATTCTAAGGCCTCGACCATCTCAATCTCTGTCATCTCCTTCAGTAGTAAAGCCCTCCTTCTGTACTGTAAATGTACTGTATTCCTATGTAACTGTCTCTGCTCTCCTCTAATTTTGGTTTTCAGCATCCTCAGTTTTAATCATCCCACCAGTGGCGGCTGTGCCTTTAGCTGCATTGACTCTAATTCTGAAATTCCCTTCCTAGATCTCCAAGCCTCTTTTCCTCTTACCTCCTTTATGGTGCTCCTTAGGGTCTACCTCTTTGACTAAACTTCTGCTCATCTGCCCTAACATCTCCGTATGTGCCTTGGTGTCAAATTTTGTTTGATACTGCTTCTATATAGAACCTTGGAATATCTAATTATGTTAATAGTGCTGTGTAAATACATCTTTTTGTTGCTTTTTTCAGAGCCTGGGAACACTGCGCTGATGGTTTTAATGACCTGTCAAAAGAATGCCATAAGATCCCTGGCCGGAATTTTCCAGCCCCGTCGCGGGTGGGACCCACTGTGGGGTGAGGCGATGACCTAGCCAGAAGCCCATTGACTTGCAGCAGGACCGGAAGATCCCAGTGGTGGGCGGGTGCAGAAAATCCCGCTGTTTGTCTTGCTCTGACACCTACCATTTTATATATAATCCACATGAACTTTCCCTCTGCCAAATTTAATAACTTTACATTTACCTGCATTAACTTGCATCTGCTACTTCTCTGCTCATTGATTGAGCTGGCTAAGATCCTCTTTAATTTGTACACATGAACATGCATCAATTATCGCTGCTCCTAATTTGTTATCATCTGGAAATTTGGACAATTTGGATTCAATTCCTTCTGATAATTAATTTGTAAAAATTATAAACAGAATTGAACCTTGTGAAATATCACTGGTTTTCACCAGCCAATCAAATTCCTGCTCACGGACTAGCAAGTCATTACCTGCGAACCAATAATTTTTGATAATCCATTATAATGCATTCCCATCTATCTCATGCCATTATTACACTGTTAGAATACATAGCGTTATATATATATTTTTTTCCTTTTTTATTTATTAATGGGATGTGGGTGTTGCTGACTAGGCCAACATTTATTGCCCATCCCTAATTTTCCTTTTAAAGGTGGTGGTGAGCTGCCTTCTTGAGTTGTTGCAGTCCATGTGGTGTAGGTACACCCACACTGCTGTTAGGCTGGATGTTCCAGGAAGTTGGCACAGTGACAGTGAAGGAACGATGATATATTTCCAAGTCAGGATGGTGAGCGGCTTGGACGGGAACTTCCAGTTGGTGGTGTTCCCATGTGACTGCTGCCCTTGTCCTTCTAGATGGTAGTGGTCGTGGGTTTGGAAGGTGCTATCTAATGATGCTTGGTGAGTTCCTGCAGTGCATCCTGTAGATGGTACAGACTGCTGCTACCGTGCATTGGTGGTGGAGGGAATGAATGTTTGTGGAAGTGGTGCCAATTGAACAGATTGCTTTGTCCTGGATGGAGTCAAGCTTCTTCAGTGTTGCTGGAGCTGCACTTATCCAGGCAAGTCACACTCCTGACTTGTGCCTTGTAGATGATGGATAGGATCCACTTGCAAATGCTTCAGCCTTATTGTTTGCAATGATGTGCTGGGCTCTCCCATCATTGAGGATGGGCATATTTGTGGAGCCTCCTCCTCCAGTGAGTTGTATAATTGTCCACCACCATTCACAACTCGACATGGCACATTCATGCAAAAGATAAGGCTGAAGCATTTGTCACAATCTTCATCTAGAAGTGGATGATCTATCTCAGCCTCCATTGGAGGTTTCCAGCATCACAGATGCCAGTCTTCAGCCAATTTGATTCACTCCATGTGATGTCAAGGAACAGCTGAGGGCATTGGATACTGCAAAGCCTTTGGGTCCTGACATACAACATTATATGATAGCTTATTATAAGGACCAGTGCAAATGAATTCCAGATAAAAGCTATCAGATTGGGAAATGTTAACTATCTTGAGCTTCAACAACTCATCCTAACATTTTTCCTCATGTATTGCTTTTGTGAACACTGTTAGACAATAACAGTCATTTACTTCAGCAATTTCTCTATCTTCAGATACCCCTTACCATTTGTGATTTTTTTAGTGGGTCAACTTCTCTTTGCACACTTTGTGTATTCCTGATATACTTGAAAAAATACGTTATTGTTTTGCTTTAAGTTTCCAGTTATATTTTCTTTGCATTGTCCATTTACAGTCTTAGAAGTCTCTTGGCATTCCTTGACCAATCTTTATTAATCTCCCTATCCTCTTTCTTTCCTGCTTTAAAATATGTGCTTGTTTGTCCTGCCTAATACTTTGTTCGTAGACAAATACTAACCTTGTTAATAGGTACACTGGTCTTATTCTTTTATTCTATTCCTGGACTATTTCAGGGTTAAAATCCATTTGTACTTTAAAAATATCCTTCTGAAACGATTCCATTTTCTTTCCAGTATCTGTATCTCCACATGTTTTATTATTTATTTACATTGTCCCATACCCAGAAAAGCACTACTGATGTCCCCTTCCATCACTTTATTGATGATTGAGAATAGACTTTAGAGCGTTAATTGGCTGTGTTGGATTTGTTTAAAATTCTAAAATTTAGCTTTTTAATGGACTCCCTTTTGTTTCCTACCTTGTCTATACTGAATGCCAGAACATTATGCTCACGACATCCCAAATGTTGTCCTTCATCTACTTTGCCTATTATTCCCTACTTATGCATTAGAATAAATCCAATATTGCATCAACCCTCATGAACAGTGTTGTCAATGTATTTAAGAACATAGAAAATGACCCTCCAGATGTTATTTTATCAAGATATTACAGTCAGTTAATACTTTCACTTTCCCTTTGTTGTTATTTCGCTGGGAGACTGGGGGGTACAACCCATAGGACACTGACTTAAGGTGATTGGCAAAAGAAGCAACGGCCGACATGAGGAAACACTTTTTACACAGTGAGTTGTTGGGGTCTGGAATGAAGTGCCTGAGAGTGTAGTGGAGGCAGATTCAATCGAAGCCTTCAAAGGAGAATTGAATAATTATCTGAAGATAAAGAATTTGCAGGGCTACAGGAAAAAGGCAGGAGCAGTGAGATTAGGTGAGTTGATCTTGCAGAAAGCCAGCATGGACGCGACAGACCGAATGGCCTCCTTCTGCGCTGTAACCATTCTATGATTCTATTAAAAGTTAAATATAAATGAACAAAAGCTGTTATCTTGGCCACAGTCCCAAAATCTAACCTATAATGGCAAAGTCGCTTTATTCTGAAGTTATTTTAGTGTAAGTGAAGCAGGCTGATAACTGCGACACACCCTCAAGCCAAAGGTAAATAAAAGGAAAGATTTCAGAGCCTCCTTTTCCTATTAATGATTAAAAAATGCAGAAATGTGCCAGTACTCACAGAATAAAATATATTTTGAAAGACTTGTAACTCTTTTTTCAATGTTCTCTTTTGTTCCTAAAATTAGTGACACATGCAAAAGTTCCATTCCATGAATAATCTCTGCTACCTCATTGAACTGACCATGATTCATGTGCAAACTCAGTGACTGTCAATAGACTAGCAACATTTCACAGCCACACTAAATCCTGCCCTGATGTTCTACAAGTGTACTTTCCAGAAAGAAACCTTAGGACAGCAATCCACAGTAAGAGATTAGAATTTTCCCCTAAGGACATTGAGGTTTGTCCTTTTGACCCACACATTAGCTAATTTAGTATGGCTCAAAATATAAATCTCAGATTGAGCTTGTCAGTGTGGTTCAATAACACACCACACAGTGGATTTATCAACTGAAATAGACTGGGAGCTATTATTTTCTTCCTTATATATTCAGCCAAATCAATATGATTTAAAATGTTGTTGACATCCTATCGGCAACTTAACAGCATTTTCTAATTGTGGATGGCTATTCTATTGTAATAAAAATTAAAATAATTTCATATTCTCATCCCTTTTTTCTCATATCGCAAATTATCCAGTGACATTTCCAAGCAATGGACTGCCCTGCTTGTCTCCAGCCTGCCAAAAGTAAACCATGCTACAAGCTATGGGTTATTTTAATGCACTGTGGTTATGGGCCTACATTATAAACAGTTTGTCCAGAGTAAGGTCCAACACACAGCAAATTAATAAATAAGTAATGAACCTGCCTTTATTGTCATTGGTTCAGGAGGAGTGTTGGCCAGAATTTACAAGCATACGAAATAGGAGCATAAGTAGGTCACTCAGCACCTCAAGCCTGCTTCTCCATTCAATAAGATCATGCTCGCTCTGATTGTAACCTCAACTCCACATTTCCACCTACCCCCAATAACCTTTTACCCCCTTGCTTATCAAGAACCTACCTCTGCCTTAAAAATATTCAAAGGTTCTGCTTCACCACCTTTTGAGGAAGAGAGTTCCAAAGACTCATGACCCTCTGAGAGAAAAAAATTCTCCTCATCTCTGTTTTAAATGGGTGACCCCTTATTTTTAAACAGGGACCCCCTAGTTCTAGATTCTCCCACAAGAGCAAACCACATCCACCCTGTCAAGACCCTTCAGGGTCTTATGTGTTTTAATCAAGTTGCCTTTAACTCTTCAAAACTTCAGCGGATACAAGCCCAGCCTATCCAGCCTTGCCTCATAAGACAACCCCCTCTTTCCAGGTATTAGTCTAGCAAACCTTCTCTGAACTGCTAAAGGAGATCAGTACTGAACACAGCACTCCAGGTGTGGTCTCCACAATGCCCTGTATAACCGAAGCATAACCTCTCTACTTTTGTATTCAATTCCCCTTGCAATAAAAAATAACATTCTTTCCTCTGAAGAAGAGTCACACAGACTCAAAACATTGGGCGGAATTTTCCGAGCCTGCTGGTGACGGGCGTGATAGGTGGCATGCGCAGAAAATATGGCGGGACCCAATTCACGACGGTGTGAAGGCAGGTCACAATCTTCCGCTCAGCCTGTTAATGGTGGGCCGCGTTTCCTGCCTTCGGTCAGCAGAGAGCTAATTGTAATACAGTAACATATAATCAAAAGGCCATTCCGCCAGGGTCTTTGAAGCCCACTGTATCGTCCGTCCACGTTGGTGGGAAAGCATGCTGACATGTTTCACAACAGCACGCAGGCAACATGCATTTTGCGGCCTTCACTTTGGGGGAACTGAGGTGAGTGAACAGTGACATTCTCCACAGCTCCCCTGTTGTTTACAGCCCTCAGGGGCGCGGGGTGGGGCAGGGGAAACTGATGCCTGGCCCCGCAGTTGACTGCTGAGGGATGGGGGTTGTCAGGGGGCAAGTGTCCCCCCTTGGAGGCGACTGCTGAGGGTGGGGGGAAGTCTGGGTGTCAAATGCTGTCCTGGCGCTGCATTCTGCACACAGGCAATTGAGGTGGGGGGCAGGTTAAGCGAGGGGAGTGGCCACGCATTAGGGACACAGGTGTAAACTGAATATGCCTCTGCAATTAAGACAGATCAGGCGCAGGATTGGGGTCAGGCACCAAATAACATTGCGGAGGCACCAAAGGGCCACAAAGCGCTTCATATCTTACCACCCGCCCCCAACCCTCCCCCCTCCCCCATGCCCCGGCACAGGCTTTGAGTCCACCACCACTTTATTGGACTGCAGAGCAGTTGGACTGCACACATTGTACAATCTCCTCACCAATGCTGGCCATGTAGCAGTCACTGCTGGAGGCGCTCACAGCCCCTTACAATCTCAGCATCCTGGTTTGGTCCAGTGTCCCCCATTTTGCAGGGTGACAGGGCAGCCATGCAGCCCACTCATCTCTGGGCATCCGAGGGGTGACCAGCACTCTCCGGGGAGCATTAAGGGGCTGTCACACAGGGCCAGGAAAGGTGCTAAGTACAGACATGATAACCACATCTCTCTCTTTTTCATGCTGCAGGTGGACCACGTCAGGATCATGGATCCTGGTGACCTAGCTGTGTGCCTGATGGCCTACAGAGAGCGGAGAAGACGGAGGAGAGAGCGACTGAGGCACCTGGCTGCTCAAAGACAGGAGCAGCAACCTCATGAAGAAGGGGCAGCTGGGGCTCCTGCACACTCTGCCCAGGAGTGACAACAAATCGTGGCTGGTCAGCGCCTAGCAACACCCAGGTTCTAGAGAATTCCTGCAGATGACTAAGAACTTGTGTCGCCAATGACTGCACATGTCCAGGGACCTGGTGGCTCACCCCTGCCACTTACTGCAGGACTTGGCGCCAAGGGGACATGGAGGGCATTCACTGCCAGTGGCTGTGAAAGTGACCGTGCCACTCAATTTCTAAGCCTGTGGCTCCTTTCAGGGCTCCCCACAGGTGGCCTCTGTAGGTTTTCACAATCTGCCACCCACAAATGCATCCATGAGGTCACAGATGCCATCTTCTCCATGGCACACAACTTTGTGCATTTTGCCCAGGACTGGGACAGTCAGGGTGCAAGGGCCATTGGATTCACCCTGATCTCGGGATTCCCACAGGTACAGGGTGTGATTGACTGCACTCATGTGGTGCTCAGGTCTCCATCACTACACCTAGTGGGCTTCATCAACCTCAAGGGCTTCCACTCACTGAACGTGCAGCCGGTATGCGACCACCACAAATGCAACCTGTAGGAATGCGCACGGTTTCCAGGGGATGTGCATGATGCCTACATCCTGAGCCTTCCCTGCAGCCTTCCAGGGCCCACAGAAGCTACAGGGATGGGTCCTCAGGGACAAGGGCTACCCACAGAGGCTGTGGCTGATGACACCCTTGTGACAGTCTCAGACTACAGCAGAGCGACGATATAATGAGGCTCATGCAGCAGCTCGCAATTTGGTGAAGCAGGCCATCGGGATGCTGAAGATGTGGTTCCGGTGCCTGGACCGGTCTGGTATAGCCTTGCAATACAGTCCATAGAGGTGTCACACATCGTTTTTGTCTGCTGCGATCTTTACAACCTGGCGCTGCAACGGGGTGAGGAGCTGGCTGAGGAGGAGATGGAGGAGCTGCACATCTCCTCCAATGAGGAGGATGCTGACGGGGATGAGGGTGAGGTGGTCCTCGGTGCTGATGACGACAGGGATGAGGTTCTTGCACTATATAGATGATGCAAGGGCACTTGAGAGGCCCTCATAGCTGCCAGATTTGTGGAGGATGATGACAGCATGCAGTAAAGTGTCCCCATAGATCCTCACATCGCAGTCGTGAACGTTTGACTCCAGTCTGGCTTATGGCAGCGCCAATACCCTCTGTGAGAATGCTCCTGTCATGGAGATGCAGTGGAGACCCTAATTGTCACTCAATTGCAGGAGGATGATGATAACCTGCAGTGAGGACACTCCATAGATCTTCACATAGCCTCTGAGAATGTCTGACTCCTGCTGGCCAAGGGCAGCTCGCTTGCACTCAATGATCAGGGGCATCTCAGAGACGCAGCCATGAAACTTTAGACGCATCTGATGCTGTGTCCACCTTCAGCACCTCAGCCCTTCAGGAGCTGGTGCACAGCATCACTGGTCGCAGATGCTGGTGTGATGGGGGCCAGCCCCACGTTAAAGGTACTGAGAGCACACCAAGAGAATGAGAGAACTCTGTGGCGCCTGCCCACTACATTCTGGCAGCAATGACAAGCACTGCTGAAGTGCAGGCATCAGTAATGTTTCCAGGTGTGTGAGGCTGGGCCTTTACTGGGGTCTGAAGGCTGCAAAAAGCACAGGGAAGAGGCCCTGGACTGAGACACCTGCCTTTTATCTTGTTTCACATCTGAGTAACAAGAACAATGCCCATCAGAGCCAGTAACCATTGACAAGGAGACATTCATGGAAGTTTATTGGCAATAGTAAACATTATGTACAAGAGGTTAACACCCGTGCCTAGGTTGTGCAACTAATTCTCCTTAACTGTCCTAACCCTGCCGCAATGTCTTGGTGCTCCCCGGACATCCACAGCAGAAGTGCAGGCAGCCTGCTGACTGTGACACCCTGTCTGTGATGTCTTTGGTGGGCGTCCTCTGCTGTAGAGCACATCCCGGCAGACCTCCACGGCATCCAGCAGTCGCTCAAGGGACCCATCGTTGAAGCAGGGGGCTGCAGTACTTTTGTTTTTGCAGGCCATGTCTCCCAGGCAGCGGTGATGAGCTGGTGGCGATGAGTGCTTTGCTGGCGGCTGCCTTTCAAATATGGCAGCCAGCATGATGCAACAGCTGGGTAATGGTGAGCGGGCCGAATGAGAGTCTGCCTGCCCAAGAAATGGCGTGTATCATGGGAGTGAATGTATAACGTGGCCGGCTCGGGAAGATACGGCGTGAAAACCTGCCATTTTCATTGGTGGGTAGGACTCCATTTTACCCGTCCGCTATCGCACTTAGCGCATTTCTGGGAAAATTCAACCCATTAACTCTGTTTCGCTCTTTGCAGATGCTGCTGGACCTACTGCGTATTTCTAGCATTTTCTATTTTTATTCTAGATTTTCAGTATCCACAGTATTTTGCTTTTATATATAATATTCTTTCCTAATTACTTGCAGTACCTGCATCCTAACCTTTTATGATTCATGTACTAGGATACCCAAATCCCGGTGCAACTCAGAGCTCTGCAATCTTTTTTTGATGATATGCTTCTTTTTTATTCTTCCTACCAAAATGGAAAATTTCATATTTTTCCACATTTTCCTCCATTTGGCAGGTCTTTGCCCACTCACTTAATCTAAATATATCTCTTTGTAGCCTCCTTATGTCCTCTTCACAACTACTTTCCTAGAATTCCTTTGCATCATCAGTAATTTGCACCATTTTTTGTTTTTCCTTGAATGGCTTCATGGTCTTCTGCAATCTCCTGAACACAGTCATCAGTTGACCATCTGCTCCAATAAATGACCCCGTCACTATTGCACCTAAGTATCAGCCTTAGATTATGGCCCGGATTGGTGCAAAGTCGGGAAGCCTGTAAAAATGGCAGACAGGACTCGGATGTGGAAGTCCTTCCCTATTTTCAACTGATCCCATTATCACCAGTGAGGGAAAGGGACACGGTGGACTCACACATGAGGGAAACCCAAACTTAGCAGGGCCATTTGAACTCAAACAGACCCTTTTTCACTGTAGCAAGGGCTTTAATCCAGTGTTGAAATTATGAATGTTTAGAGTAGTCGTAAATGCTCTTTAAAGGTGGATAATGCCTGTAGACATGTCAAACAGTGATGTTATTTAAATCCCCAGCCCATTAAAAATAAAAAAGCAGCTTGCCAGTATCAGATTTAAAAATACTCAGACTGTACAGTTATTTAAAAATATAAAAAGCTACCTGTGTCAGTGAGAGTTGAAAAACATCTTTTATGGCAGTTAAAGTAGCTGTTTATTGATAGTACCCCAATGGTTATGATTATGATATTATTAATGCTTGGCTGCTTTCCGCAATCTATCATTATCTTCATAGGGAGGCCTAGGTTTACATTTTGCCTGACAGCTCAAAGAAGTTATTAAAATAGTAGCTTTCTTTGATGTGGGATTATGAATAGGACTTTGTTTTTACAAAGGATTAAGTACATGTGGGGAGTTAAATGTTTTATTGGTCCTTTTTATAGTAAAGGCTGTAATAGATATTTAGACCTTTATTTTACTTCGACCAGAATTTTCCTGTTGGTGATTTGGGGGCGGGGCCCACTCGCCGAGGGGAAAATGATGCGGGATGTCATCCCGGTCCACTTAAATCTTTAGGCAGGCGGGTGAAATCAGCTGTCCGCCTGCCAACCTGTCAATGGCCAATTGAGGCCATTGACAGGATAATTAAGATAATTAAAGACCCTGTCCATCGGGCCTTAAGGCTGGCGGGCAGACCAGGAGCTCCAGCGGGTTCCTGATAATACATGAAACCTCATCCACTGGCAGGATGAGGTTTCATGTCCGTTTTTAAAAAACTTTAATAAAGTTTCTGTGCTTTTTATTAACATGTCCCATCTCATGTGACATTGTCATGTGACATGTTAATCATTTTTTAATTTTTCTATTTTTAAAGTTTTTTAGACTGTCAGTAATCTCCCTGAGACAGCACATAGTCTCAGGGAGCAGTGCGCTCTTTCGCACACGCACAGAAGAGTGCACTTTGACAGTTGGGGAATCCCTCCCCACCCCTCACAGGATGCACATAGCACTCCCCATTGGGCAGCCCGCCCACTAAAATGGCGGCAGGCCCCATTTTGGCGGCGGGGGTCAGATGCCCGCCCGCTGCCAAGCTGGTGGGGCCAGCCCGCCCACCAAGGGCAAAATTCTGCCCTTCATCTCAATATGTGTAATGAAGATTTAATACTTTTCAGAATATTTTTCTGGTTTATTATAAAGTAGGTTTATGGGGGGATGTGTTGTTCAGTCTGTGTCTGTCACTTAATCACATGTTATAGCCAAGCAGACTGCACATTGAAGTTATCAAAAGAAGTAAGGTGTTAAAGTGTCTTTAATATGCTAGTAAATAAACATGGTCTTAGCTTGTGAGGTGTAAAAGATATTTGAATTTCAAAGAGGTTAATGAGAATAGTAGCAACATGAAAAGATTTATATTATAAGGTAAAGTTCCAAAGACATAGGGAAACAATGGATCTTACATATTAAAAAGGGTGAAATATAAAAAAGGAGAATGAGGCTGTGTGTCAGGGGAAGGCATTCTAAGATCTAACAGTAGTGTGAGAAGCCTCCAGCGTTTGTGCATTAAACCTGCTGTCTACAGAAACAGAAGCTGGAAAGAGCCATTTTGAATTCCACTGCCCAGAGTATTGTGTTAATTTGCTGGATCCGTTTAAAATCTAAAATCTATTTTTGGACCATTGCCTTCAAGTGAATGTAAGTGGGAGCCATGTTAATTATGGATTTTAGGAGTTATTATTAGTCATAATTTGTAGACCTATGTATGTGCTTGAAATCTCTTCTTTTGTTAATAAATATCTTAATTTAGTTTTTAAAAAATGTCGAAAGTCTTGGTGGATTTATTACTTCTGAACTCAGTGCACACATCTCAAATAAATACAAATTGCAGAACCGTTGTGATAGTGCAATCAAGTTTCCCTCATGGATTCAATCCACCTGGCACACATCATCTGCCACATCATAACAAACTGGGGGCTCTTTGCGAGATATTTGAAATTGCTTAATTGGTTTGGAGTTGGTGAATCTTAAGGTTACGAATACAAGTACAATAAGCACTTTGAATTCAGGAGTTGGTCCAAGGGACGTTAAAATGGTATGACTGCAAAAATTGCTGTGTCCATGGCTAAAGCTTTTTGGAAGTAGAAGATATAGCTCCGATAGGGTTACAAAAAGTATCTAAGGGTAAGTTAACAGAGTTGGTGAATAAGTTGTAGCTGAAGTTACCTGTAGGGGTAAAGAAAGCAGACATGGCTGAAGTGATAGCACAGCATTTGAAGTTGGAAGTGATGCCTGACACAAGGGAGTCACAGCTGGAGGTAGCCAGGCTTCAGTTACATGTGAAGAAGCTTGAATTTGAACAAACAAAGGAACTGAAAAACTTGAACTAGAGGCAGCAGAAAAAGAAATGGAAATGCACAAGTAAGTGATCTCCGGAGGGAAAAGTTAGCATTGGAAGAGAAGAAGAAGGAAAGGGACAGAGAGCACCAATTTAAAATGTTGGACTTTAATAAAGAGATGTAAGATGCTGAGCAAAGTTCTGCTGACAAGAAAACCTTCAACCTAAAACCCAGTGAGGAGATGTTTAAATTTGTGCAAGCCCTTCTGAAGTTTGAGGTAAGAAATGTAGAGGTGTTTTTATTTCATTTGAGAACATAGCTAAACAGATGAAATGGCCATAAGGAAACTGGATATTGCTGTTACAGTTTAGGTTAGTTGGTAGGGTTCATGAGATTTATGCTTCACTGTCAGAAGAAATGTCAGTGGATTATATTATGGTAAAAAAGGCCAATTTGAGTGCATATGGACAGAATTTTCTGCCTGCCAGGCAGGTGGGCCCAATCCAATCTCAGGCGGGCAGGGAGCTGATCTCCGCCAGAGAAGCAGGCCCCACCACCATTTTATCTGGGCAGGCCAATTAAGGCCCGCCCAGCATAACGTCCGGTGGGAAGCGCTATGCGCTTCCTGTGCGGGGGGGCGGTGGGGCAGGGGGGGATTCCCCAAAAGTGAGAATGCGCTCTTTTGCGCATGCACACGAAAGAGCACACATCTCCCTGAGGCTAAGTTCTGCCTCAGGGAGGTCACTTACACTTCTAAAAATATGAAAATTAGAAAAAAAAAAATTCCCTAACATGTCCCCCTCATGTGACAATGTCACATGAGATGGGACATGTTCATAATTTATAGGTTTATTAAACTTTTTAAATCCCTACATGAAACCTCATCCCGCCGGTGGATGAGGTTTCATGTTTTATCTATTTGCCGCTGGGACTCCTGGCCGACCCGCCAACCTTAAGGTTGGACGGGCAGGTCCTTTAATTGTACAATTGATCCTGTCAATGGCCTCAATTAACTAATTTTGCTGCTGGCCTGCCTTCCTGAAAATTTAAATTGGCCAGGGTGATATCGGGGGTTCTGCCCAATGTCATCCCATGTCATTTTATGCATCAGCGAGCTGGCCCCATGCCCTGCTCGCCAACGGCAAAGTTCTGAATATGAAGAAACAGCCTGGGCAAACTTATATTGAGTTTGAGAGAGTAAAACAAAGTAATGTTGACCAGTGGATACAGACATTAAAGATAGAGACAACATATGCAGCTCTTAGAGAAGTAATTCTTTTGGAAGAATTTAAAGATTTAATTCCTTCTGTAGTGAGGACTCATGTGACGGAACAGAAAGTTAAAATGGTAAGACAAGCAGCTGAAGTAGCTGATGATTATGAGTTATTTCAAGATCTAAACCTTTATTTTGTCACCCTTTTAAATCAGGGAAGGATAGAAAGGGGGAAGGCAAAAAGAAAGTTGGTTGTCAGGGGATAGAAGGAGTAGGTGGAAATTGTCAGGAAGTTTTTTTTCTCAGACTAAAAAGGAAGGTGCTGAGGGTAGAAGTGACACTTGAAAATTGAGGTGTTTTCACTGTAATAAAGTTAGGCACACAAAGTCAATATGGTGGAAACTACAGGGAAAATCTGTTGGAATTATTGGGATGCAGAAAAGCTCTAAAAGTAAAAGTACTGTGGGTTCTAAGGTTCAGGCACAGAAAAAAATAATGGTTTGTGTACAGGTAAAGCAGGAAAAATTAGTGATAGGTAAAGAAGTGGGAATGTGTTCACAATTTACCCAAGGGAATTCTGAGGAGCATATTGCAGAAATTTTAAAGAATTTGTATGTGAAGGGGAAGTCTTTCCATGTGTACAGGATGGAGTAGTAAAAGATATTAAAATCTTAAGAGACACAGGGGCTAGTCAATCCTTAGTATTATGGGAGAGTGGTATGTGTTGTTCAGAAGGAGTATTGCAGGAACAGGTGATAATAAGCGGGGTTCATGGAGATGCTAAACCTATTCCATTGTGAAAGGTAAATTTAAAGAGTAAGTGGGAGATAGGTGAGGTGATTGTTGGAGTAGTGGAAAAATTGCCCATTGCAGCAGTTCAATTTATTTTAGGCAATGATATAGTTGGATCACAGATGTGGGTGATGCTTATGGTAGTTGAGCAACTTGTAGAGGTGTTTTCAACAGAAATGTTGCAGAAAGAGCATCCTGGATTGTTTTTTAGATTGTGTGGTAACAAGACCACAAGCTCACAAGTTGAAACAGGAAGAAGTGGAAGTTAAAAAGCAGGGGGAAAGTGTTGAAGTTCAATTAACTAATACTGTCTTTGATAAGATTGTTCAGAAAGAAAGAATGGAAGAGGATGCAGCTGAAGTATTTAGCTTAAGGCAGTTGGTCGAGTTACAGGAAAAGGATCCTCGAATAAAACAGTTATATCAGACAGCTTACTCAGACACAGAGGCAGAATGTATTCAAGAATGCTATTACCTTAAGGGTAATGTGTTAATGGGAAAGTGGTGGCCATATCAGGTTTCAGCAGATGAAGGATGGATGGAAATGCATTTGATTCTTATGCCATTTGGATATAGAAATGAGATACTGAGAATAGCTTACAAAATCCCAATAGGAGTACATTTAAGGATTAGAAAGACACAAGCAAAAGTACAAAAACATTTTTATTGGCCTGGATTGCATAGAGATGCAGTCACATTCTGTAGAACATGCTGCACAGGTCAGATGATAGGCAAACCACAAGCAATTAAACCGGCACTTTTAATTCCAATTTACGCACTTGAAGAACCTTTTAATAGGGTCATGATTGATTGTGTAGGACCCCTCCCTAAGACTAAAAGTGGAAATCAGCACTTGCTGACAATAATGGATGTGTCTACAAGCTTTCCTGAAGTGATACCTTTGAGGAATATTACAACAAAAAGAATTATGGAAGAGTTGACTAAATATTTTTACAAGATATGTTTTACCAAAATAAATACAACAGATCAATGTTCAAATTTCATGTCACCGCTGTTAGAGGAAGTAATGAACATTTTGGGGATAAAAAAATTTAAGTCAACAGCTTACCATCCTGAATCACAAGGGGATTCGGCAAGAAAGCATCAAACTTTAAAAACCACAATGACGGTCAGGACTATCCACAGGATTAGGATAGGGGAATTCCATTCATGTTATTTGCTATTAGGGATGCTCCTAATGCATCAACTAGATTTAGTCATTTTAGTCTATAGTCACAAGGTAAGGGGACCACTGAAATTGATTCATGAGAAATTAGTGGATAAAAACTCTCCTGGATTATGTTATCAAACTTCAGGGAAAGATTGGACAGGTCACGTGAGTTAGCTAGGGAACATTTAAAGATATCACAGCAAGTAATGAAAATGAAGGCAGATTGGAGAGCCACAGCTTATAGTTTTGTTGCTAGGGAAGAAGTGTTAGTTTTGTTACCAGTATTTGGTAACTCATTAAAGGTAAGGTTTAGTGGGTCTTACAGGATTGAAAAGAAACTGAATGAAGAAAATTATTTAATAAATACTCCAGATAGAAGATAGAAGCAGAGGGCATGTCATGTAAATATGCTTAAAAAGTACTTTGACAGGGAAGAGGACCAAAAGGAGGTATTAGTGGTGGTAGATAAGGAGAAAGAGGTAGAAATGAAAGATTCTGAGATCGATTTTCCTCTAATCAAAGTGGTTAATGAGGGTCTACTTAAAAATTAAATGTAATATTGAGTTATCTTCCAGGCAAGTGTCAAAGTGATTTGGGAAAGCTATTGCAGTCACACAAATCTATTTGTGGAAATAAGCTGGGGAGGACAAATATAGTTACACATGATGTAAGTATAGAAGATTCATCTTCAATAGACAGCATCCTTTTGGATTAAATCCAGAAAAGGTATCACAAGTACAGAAAGAAATTGAATTCATGCTTCAAAATGACATCATAGAGCCTAGTTGCAGTAACAGGAGTTCGCCTATTGCGATGGTACCAAATGTAACACAAAGACTGTGTGTGGACTATCAAAAGGTGAATGCAGTGACCATGGTTGGAAGGTTGCACGAAGAAAGTGGAATAATCAAAGTTTATCGCAAAGATGGACTTATTGAGGGGATATTGGCAAGTACCATTATTGGAAAGGGTAAAGGTGATATTGGCTTTTGTGATGCCAGATGGACTATATCAGTTTAAAGTCATGCCATTCAGTATGAAAAATGCACCTGCAACATTTCAAAGACTGACAAACAAAGTAATTGCAGGACTGAGCAATTATGCTGTTTACATTGAAGACTTGATCGTTTTCAGTCAAACATGGGATGAGCATTTACAACATCTGGAAGAATTATTTAGTCGGCTACAAGAGGTTAATTTGGTGATGAACTTGGCAAAAAGTGAATTTGCAAAAGTGCAAGCTACATATTTAGGCCACACCATTGGACGTGGTAAGGTGGCTCTGAGAGATGTGGAAGTCAAAGCTATCATGGATTTCCCTGTGCCTACAACAAAATGAGAATTTTGAGATTTCTGGGCACTAGTGGGTTTTACTGGAAATTTGTACCAAATTTTAGCAGCATGGTTGCTTCATTGACTGAACTATTAAAAAAGAACAAGAGGTTTCAATGGACACAGAAGTCTCAGAATACATTTGACAGTATTGACTATGACACCAGTTTTGGCAATTATGCCAAGCAATTTAAGTTGGTCATTGAGGCAAGTGATACAGGCATTGGTGCTGTACTGGTGCAAGAAAATGAAATTGGAATTGAGAAACCGATAGGGTATTTTTCATGGAAGTTGAATGTACAATAGAGAAAATATTCAATGATTGAAAAGGAGACTCTGGGTCTGGTGTTAGCGGTGTAGCATTGATGTACAAACAATGCATCAGACCAAAGTCCTTTAAAGTTTCTGGTCAGATTTTGAGAATTAAGTGCAAGGCTGTTCAGATGGAGTTTATTACTGCAACCATTTAATCTACAGATTATACATGTGGCTGGATTAGAAAATTTAATTGCAGATACATTGTCAAGAGCTTAAAACTCAAAGGGAAATTGGACATTTAAAACCAGGACACTGGACTGAAATGACTTCCATTGATACCAAAGATTTGTATATATATTATGTTAATGCATACATCTGGTAATGTAATATTGTGAGTATATGGATGAGTATAGCAGTTAGTGTAAGATGGATTAAGAAAATGAAGCTGTCTTTTTAAATTATGATCATTCATTTTTTGATAAGGAGGGAGGCATCATGAAGGTATAATAATTTTCATAATATTTTTCTGGTTTATTGTAAAGTGAGTTTATGGGGGGTTGTGTTGTTCTGTTAGCGTATGTGATTTAATTACACTTGTAGCCAAGCAGACTGCAGTTAACGTTATTCAAAGAAGTAATGTGTAGAAGTGTCTTTAATATGCTAATGAGTAAA
This sequence comes from Carcharodon carcharias, assembly GCF_017639515.1. Taxonomy (NCBI): domain Eukaryota; kingdom Metazoa; phylum Chordata; class Chondrichthyes; order Lamniformes; family Lamnidae; genus Carcharodon; species Carcharodon carcharias. Next base: position 39,667,398 of record NC_054480.1, on the reverse strand, counting down.
CATGGTTGGGGTCTTAGCCTATCAGGTACAAAGAGGATTTGCATTTTTAGATAGATGAAGGGGGATTTGAATTTCAAAGAGGTTAATGAGAATTGTAGCAACATGAAAATATTTATATTATAATAAAGGCAAAGTTCCAAAGACATAGGGGAACAATGGAATTTACATATTAAAAAGGATGAAACATATGTAAAGGAGAATGACGCTGTGTATCAGGGAAAGGCATTGTAAGATCTAACAGAAGAGTGAGAAGCCTCCAGCATTTGTGCATTTATCCTGCTGTCTACAGAAACCGAAGTAGAGAGCCATTTTGAATTCCGCTGTCCAGGGTATTGTGTTAATTTGTGTTGATCTATCTAAAATCTATTTTTGGACCATTGCCTTAAAGGGGTATAACTGGGAGCCAGGTTAATTAGGGATTTTAGGAGTTATTATTAGTAATTTGTAGGCCTATGTATGTGCTTGAAATCTCTTCTTTTGTTAATAAATATCTTAATTTAGTTTTTTTAAAAATCTCTAAATTCTTGGTGGACTTATTACTTCTGAACTCAGTGAACGCATCTCAAAATAAATACAAATTGCAAAACCATTGTGAAAGCATGATCAAGTTTCCCTCGTGGATTCAATCCACCTGGCACACATCATCTGCTGTGTCATAACACATGGCTCCTGAGGTTTGTCCATGGTGGAGACTGGCTGATTTGGTATGGATGGCATAAGGGCAAAGGGTGGTGGATATGTTGGCATGAGTTGGCTTTAAGTTGGCACGGGGGTTATATGGGATCCTGGGGATGGGTAGGGGCAAGGGTTGACACAAGATCAATTCAGATGAAGAAAGTTCTTCCTTTAATCAATCTCATCCTTTCATAACACCAATTTAACCATCCCTCTGTTACACCAATTAGCTGTTCCTGGCAATCTGTTTCAGTTACATGTGAACACATGAATTAAGAGAAGTAGGTCATGCAATCTCTCAAGCCTGCTCCGCCATTGATAAGATCATGGCTGATCTGATTGTGGCTTTAACTCCACTTTATAGTTGAGTTGCTGTACATAGCCTGGTATATTTCCAGAATTTACTCTTTACAATCCTGAACCTGTGCACTTTAGTCTCAAAACATTTAAAATCATCTACCTTACATGCATTATTATTATTGAGCTCCATTATTATTGAGTGTAGTGTGACACAACCACTCAATATAGCAAAGGTCTAGATGGTACACATTGCATGATGCAAATGCCAGTATAAGACCAGGATTTGCTCTTTAATTACAGCCTTAATGTCACCTGTACTTCTTTATTATTGGAATTATATTGGATTGTGACCAGATACTCAGACAAAATTCCAGCAGGAAAGGGCTTCCAAATCTGCCCCAAAACTGAGTTGGAGGTAATTGCCAATGCATGGCAACTTTCCAACAAGGTTCCTGGCACTGAGGACACTGAGGTCAAGAGGGAAATGTCAGTGGTGCTGCAAAGACCAAGGTCTACAGGAGAGAGCCATTGTGAGCAGAATGGATGCAAAGAGGTTGCTAGGAGGGCACCCATCTTCATGGGGGCAAATAAATGCTGTTACCATCACTTCCCTAGACCTGCCTACACTATCACAATGGTGGTCTTAGGAAGCAATGCTAATACAAGAGGGTATGAGAGAAATCTGCCTGGAACCCCGGCCCTATTCCCCCACCATAATTTGAATGAGGCAAGCACAGAATGAGAGGCCAGAAGCAGTTCTAATAAGGGTAGTGAGACAAATAAGGTTCAGGTAGTCAAGCAGTGGCCAGGCCAAATGGCCCAGCATTTTCCTTCATCATCCGATTTCAGGTAGGGTCACGGAGAAAAATCACATCCTATATGTCACTGACTCTACTTCAGAGTGATGAAAACATATGTAAAATAAATTTAATTTTGTTATCTACTGTATTTCTCGAAAAATATTTCCAACATTGGGAAACAGTACAATGAGCTAAATCCTGGTGAACTGTCTTCCCATACAAAATTACATCCATGACTGAATCATCACTTTATTTTACTGTGAGATATTTGATATTATCCCTTACATACCCACTGTAGGAACCTGACTAATTCCATTCAAGCTGGGTCTCTTTCATGAAGCAATCTTGGTGTTATGCAATCAGGCTGTGTTCATTCAAAATATGTCATTTTAAACAAGTTGGCATGTTTTGTGAAATAATTTCCATGTTAAAAAATGAGGTTCTATATAAACTTTGGATTTCAGAGCTTTTAGAATTATTAATTGTTCAATCTCCTTTCTAACGTCAAAGGCACTGGATCTTCTTCTTATCGTGTCCACGGACAGTCTATACATGGCCCGGCCAGAACTGGACACATTTTTGCGCCTTGTTGTTGAATTCAGCAAGATCTGTAACAGTGCAGGGTTCCTCTAGCGATAGACATTGCAGGAGATGTTGCATAGTCTGTGGCTCAGTTCCACATTCACAAGTTGTCGGGCAGGTTGTATATCCCCATTTGCTTAGTGACACCTTTGAACAAACTACACCAGTCCTAAGTCTGTTAAAGCACTTCCAGGTTGCCCAGTTGCAATTAGCTCCTGGGGGAAGGCTTTCATCTGGTAGAATTTCCATCGCTGGGGTTTGTTCGAGACTGGCGAGCCAGTCTTTCCACAAGGCGATGTGAGCTTCAGATGGGGTTGACTGGAATGGAACAACACTGTTCATGAAGCTCTTCCTTGACTTTAGGTGGCTGGGTGTATGTGTATGACCATGTAGAGAGTGCCTCTCATCTAATGTTTGATGGAGTCGCTCTTTCTTGCTGGCTACCATTCTTCTTATATCAGGGGGAGCGATACCCGTCAGGATATAGAATTTTCAAAAAGAAAGCACAATAATGAAAATGTAATAAAAGCTAACCACAATGGAAGTCATAGCTGGGACATTTAAGCAGTGATACACTGCAACAACAATGGATGGGATTTCCATTCTGGGGTTGGGACCTTGATGTTGCAGTCGATTCCGGGTCGTTGGCAATGCGCACACATTGCAATTTGTTATGGAACCAAGATAATTGGGCTCGAGTGGCGTTCTCTGCCCAATTAGCCGAGGTGGGTGTGGGAAGGAGGTGAGAGTTTGGCAGTGACAATTCTGATTTAAAGGCAATGCAGCAGCCATTGCTGAAGTTGTTGTTCATCCAAGAGATGGAGGAAGGTGCAGAGCAAAGGGCAATGAGAAAGGAGGCTCTCTGTGCAAGGGCAGCCCTCTGTTTTTCAGGTGTGTCACTGGAGGTGCTGCTGGAGGCAGTAACTGAGGAAAGCATCACCCTGTTCCTTGCCAGTGGCTACAAAACCTGCAAGGCTCACCAAGACGACATGGCTCGCAAGGTCAACAGCAGAGGTGTGCTGAGCAGGGAGCTTTTGTCCAAAGATAGACCAAAATGGCATGACTCCTGGTCAGCAGTTGCCAGAGTACAAAAGAGAGGGACACCTTGAGGGCACATAGAGTTATCCTGACTATAGGGAAGTTGTGTGCACAGCAGCCTTGATGACCCATCAGGTGCTGTCCGAACCTTATTGTTGCTGGACAGTGGGTTGAAGTGCAGATTGCAGCAGTGCATGCAATTGAAAAGCTGAGAGTGTTGAGGGAGAAAGGCATTGTCCTCATTGCATCTTTATTCATCTTCCAGGTCAATAGAGACTTGAATGTCAGGGGGAATGGGAGACCATGACTGATCGGCGGGGTGCCACACCTAGGGTCACTGATGTCCTTTGAGGAGTTGGCCCTTGACCTGGCTTGAATGTCAAGCCATAGGGATGTAGGCAATGGAGAAACACAGGTGCGCGGCAGAGAGGGTGAAAACATCTCAACATCTTAAGGCTCAGGGAATGCATGACAATGCTCCCTGTGCTCTGTTACCATGGTTGTAGGTCTTAGGTTAGGTTGTGCTTGGTCAGAAGCGATAGAGACTGCTGGAGGAAAGGCTGTTGGTAAACTTTACCTTTTAGTAAACATGGTTTTAACTATATACTGTTGTCATGTGATCTTATATCACTAATAAGGTAGACTGTCTATTTACATATTTAACACTAATACTTTACACTATACGTGTAATGATCTGTCAGTGCCTAAATTATTATTTCATTGTCTTTAGCAGCCTGATTTCTTTCCTTTCCTGTTGTCCCAATCTCTATCTGTCCTTCTGTCTCTCAAAGAGCCAGCTGCAAAGGGACAGGAGGCCAGACAAAAATAATGGTCCAAATCTCCCAGTCTTCGGATGGTCAGAGATAGAGTGAAGATGCGCTAGGTGACTCCTTGGAAATCACAAAGTAAGGACTCGATGGGAATTGCCTGGGAAGTTTGAACTTCCAATGGGCAAATCCTCTGCTCCCCTGGACACCTGAAAAAGTCTCCAACTCTGAATTAGAGTTGCAGAATTCAGACATTTGCTTACCTGGATAGTTACCCAGCAAATGGTGGACAGGATAAAAATCACGTCTAACTCTTGAGTAACTACACAATTGGTGTTCCAACCCCAAAACCTCCAATTCCTCGCTGACCCACCAACTCTCCCCAACCTTCTGACTCCCAAACCAACCCGACCTGACCTGACATCACCACCCTACCTTTCTACCACCCTGCCACCCTATCCATCTTTCCACCTACTATCCTGCCCCATACACACCCTGCCACCTACCACCCTGACCTCCCACCCACCCTGCCACCTACTACTCTGCTCCCCACACTCCCTGGCACCTACCACCCTACCCAGCCTGACACTACCCACCCTATCCACTGTGTCACCTACCACCCTACCCACCCTGTCACCCACCACCTGACCCACCCTGCCATCTACCACCCTTCCCATCCTGCCAAATAACACTGCCACCCTGCCAGCCATGACATTGCCCACACTACCACATACCCACTCTTCCATTTACCATGCTGCCACCCTACCCAGCTAGCACCCTACCCACATACCTCACTCACATTCAGTCACTAACAACCTAAAAATCTAGTTAAAAGTTCAACAGCTATTCAGCATTTTCTTCTATTCATTCATGGGATGTGGATGTCACTGGCTTGGCCAGCATTATTTGCCCATCCCTAATTGCCCTTGACCAGGTGGTGATCTGCTGCAGTCTATGTGGTGCAGCCACAGTGCTGTTACAGAGGGAGTACCAGGATTTTGACCCAGTGACAGTGAAGGAACAGTGACAAATTTCCAAGTCAGGATGATGAGTGGCTTGAACTTGTTGAATATGTGGTGTTCCCATGTGTCTGCTGCCCATGTCCTGTTAGGTGATAGCGGTTGTGGGCTTGGGAGGTGCTGTCAAATGCGCCTTGGTGAGTTCCTGCAGTACATCTTCTACATTGGTACACACTGTGCTACTGTGCGTCAGTGGTGGAGGGATTGAATGTTTGTGGATGGTGTGCCAATCAAGGGGGCTGCTTTGACCTGGATAGTGTCAAATTTCTTGACACTGTTGGAGCTGCACTCATCCAGGCAAGTGGGAAGCATTCGGTCACACTCCTGACTTGTACCTTGTAGATGGTGGACAGGCTTTGGGGAGTCAGGACGTGAGTTACTCACTGCAGGATTCCTAGCCTCTGACCTGCTCTTGTAGCCACAGTATTTATATGGCTAGTCCAGTTCAGTTTCTGGTCAATGGTAACCCCCAGGATGTTGATAGTAGGGGATGCAGTGATAGTAATGCCAATGAATATCAAGGGGCGATGGCACTTGCATGGCATGAATGTTACTTGCCAATTGTTAGCCCAAGCCTAGATATTGTCCAGGTCTTGCTGCATTTGAACATGGATTGCTTCACTCTCTGAGCAGTCACAAATGGTGCTGAGTTGGTGTAATCATCAGCGAACATCCCCAATGTTGACCTTGTGATGGAAGCAAGGTCATTGATGAAGCAGCTGAAGGTGATTGGGCCTAGGACACTATGCTGAGGAACTCCTGTAGTGATGTTCTGAGACTGAGATGTTTGACCTCAAACAAACACAATCATCTTCCTTCGTGCTAGATATGAGTCCAACCAACGGAGAGTTTTCCCCCAATTCTCATTGACTCCACTTTTGCTTGGGCTCCTTGATGCCACACTCAGCCAAATGCTGTCTTGTTGTCAAGAGCAGTCACTTTCACCTCACCTCTGGAGTTCAATGTTTCTGAATGAGGACTTACCAGAATATGGCAGTTAGTGCTGTAAAAAATGTGTGTGGCTTGGCTTCCCCCAATGATCCTGCACTAAGAGGAAGGATTCCCGACAATGATTGCCACTCCTCAGAAGATGTGGCCCAACAAGTTCCTAAGGAGTCAGAAGAGATCATCTTGGGGTCTGCACCATCACATTTTTCTTGTGCATCTTCCATGAATGCAGATACTGGCACCTTGGTGGATCCTCACACGAAAAGCTTGATTCTAATTTTTTCTAATTCCCTTCCACTGTTGGCAACAGAACAGAAGTAGTCTTTCTGAACACCCCACTTCACTTTGCTTATGATCCTGTAGGACCCGTTAGCAAAAGAATATGTCCCCCTGTCCCCTACCACCCCAAAGTCCCAACCCCCAGAAAATGCCCTTTTCAAGATTGCAAAGATACGAAAGACAATTCTTCTCATTGAGCACAACTAGTTGCTTGTGAATGAGGGCCTTCTCTGAGCCCTCCCTCTTCACCGCTACCCCTTGCTTTGTCCTGTTGTTCCAGCCTGCACCGCTCTCTCCCTACACCTGCCACCTCATCTCATCTCTGGTTCCAATGGTGAGTCAAACACACACCTTAGAAAGAAAATACAAAACTGGCTGTTTAATGAGCTGACAATAAGCTTATTAATGGGTTTAAGTAGACATCTGCATAGGGTTGGGGGGCAGTCTGCCTCTTTCCTCTCCAGATGTGTCCTTTTGAACTGGGATCATGCTGGTTTTATGTCGGCAAACTGCCATGCCGAACCGAGAGGTGGGTTTCATCAACCACCCGCCACTTCTCTTGTGCTCACAGACTAATAAAAAAACCCAGATTTACAACGAAAAAAATGTCCATGTAGAAATTATGGGCAGGATTAGTTTGGCGGGAGTGCAGGATTAGTGGGCACGGCAACAGCCGGGGAATGGACCGCTGACTGCGATCGGCCCCCGACCACGATTTCAAGTTGGCTGGGAGGAGGGCGGACGCTGACATAAGCACGGGTGCAGGGGAGCGCAGAATGAAAATTCCCTGAAGGCAGAGTGCTGCCTCAGGGAGCTGGAGAATTTAAAAGCAATGAATGAAGATTTTAAATCTTACTTGGCCCACCCGCATAAAATGGCAGTGCGCAGCCGATTGCCCAACATAGGTAAGATTCTACCCTAAGCATTCATCCATTAACATTAGCAATGATAATTTTTAGGCTAATGTCTATAAGTACCTCATTCAATTAAATCCACTTCTCTCATCCTTGGATGGAACTTCCATAACATGATGGGCGGGATTCTCTGTGCCCGCTGGCATCAGGCGTGTTCGGCGGCATGAACACCAAAATCGGTTTCACAACATCATGAAACCATCTGCAGTTGTCCACTCTGCCCATCAATGGTGGGCCGCGTTTCCCGTCGTCAGACATCAGGAATGTCATTGTGATACATTTGTATATCATTATAAGGCCAGCCGCTGGAATCATCCTCCCACGCTGAATCGTTGTCCATGTTGGCAGGAAAACACGCCAATGCCGACATGTCTTGACAAGTGTGACGCGCAGAAGTCAGGACTTACCGTCAGGGCCTTGCTCACATCGCAGGCATCCGAGGAGCAGAAGATGCTGGAGCCCACATCAACCGGCCCCTGGAGGAACATCAAACACATGCTGGGTAGATTCTCATGGACATGGCTCTGCCGCGAAGCAGCTCATGGAAAGGGAAAGTCACCATTGAGGGTCTACTCCCAACGGATGATAATATCAAGGGACTGGAGAGGAAGGTCCAGCTGTGTTTGGGAGAGAAAGATGTGTTGGGAGAGGAAGGGGTGGGAGAGGAAAGTTTAGGATCGACTGGGAGAGGAAGGTGTGTTGGGGTGGTGAAGTTGGGAGGGGGGAGTGAAGGTATCAGTGGCAGGGGTTGTGGGAGGACAAAGGTGTCGGGGGGGTGAGATTGGGAGAGGGGAGGGAGTACGGGGGAGGAAGGGGTATTGGGAAGAAGATGGCAAGTGAGCAGGTAGGTGTAAAGGGGGGAAGGTGTAAGAGAAGGGTTCAGAGGGGAAAGGAGTCCAGAGAGAAGAAGGGGTCCAGGGGGAGGAAGGAGTCCCGAGAGGGGAATGAGTCCAGAAGAAAGGAGAAGTCCAGAGATGGGAAGGGGTCTGGGAGGAGGAAGGAGTCCGGAGAGGGGAAGGAAACCAGGGGCAGGAAGGGGTACAGAGAGGGGAAGGAGTGAGGATGAAGGATGGAGTCAGAAAGGGGGAAGGAGTAAGGCTGGAGGATGAAATGAGGGTGGACGAAGGAGTCAGGAAGGGCTAAGGTGGGGGGGGGAGTGGAGATGGGGTGGTGGGGAAGTCTGGGGCTTGGAAAGAGTCCCAAGAGGGGAAGGAGTCCACGGGGGGATGTCCAGGTGAACGTGCAAGGGACGGCTCTGTTGAGTTCATGGCTGCCCCTGGGGAACAAATTGAGGGTGGCCGTGATAAGAGGGAGTGATGAGAATGACCGAGGGCAGAGTGAGCCAGTAGGGTGAGAGGGTTAGGGTGTGACAGTATTGGTAGAAGGGACAGCGAGGGTGGTTGTAGGGGACTCAGAGGACCCTGGGGGTGGGAAGGAGGAGGTTGGGGAAGTGAATTTGGATGGGGTGGGATTTTCCAAGCAAGGAAGGGAATGTGCACGTTCACCTGGACATCCCCAAAAGTAAAGGTTGTGGCTGGTAGGTCATGGTAAGGAGGTGAAAGGTGATACCAGGGGGGGAAATAACAGTGATGGGAGAAAGGAAATGGGTGACTGGGGTCAGTGGGGGGAAGGGATGGGGGAGCACAAGAAAGACTGTAGCATTGCCATGTTTTCTAAATTGAAAGTTAAACGAGAATCATGGTGCTGCATGGGAGTGTGATCATTAGGCGGTTGGAGATGCAGGTCAGCTCAGATGGTCAACTGAAAGCGAACCCCAGCAGACAGCATTGAAAGTTCTGAGGACATTGAGATGAGTGTGATGCGGGAAGGATCTGAGTGCATGGGAGAGTGCTTGCACAAGGCTCTGAAAGGCACTGCCCACACACACACTTCTCCCTCCAGAATCACTCGTGGGCCAACTGTGTGCAGCTGAACTGCTAGTTGGAGGGTAGTGGGAGGGGAATGCAGCAGGAGGACTTGCAAAGCCTGTCAGTGAAGCTGAAAGACACTATCACACATTATTCAATGAAAGTGAATATATTTTCAGATCGTAAAGTGACAAAATTTGTTCAGCTATGCAACCAACTTTGATCAGAATTTCTTAACATTTGAATGCCTTAGACTTCAAGGTGCTGCCCTGACATCTGCAGCAGAGGTGGAGACAGCCTGTGCAATGGTTGGCCCTGTTACCTCTGATGACTTTGGCGTGAGTCCTCTGGAGAGCTGAGGCATTGGGGGCCCCGGCTTGCTTTGGCTGTCATCCTGTGGGCCAGCTGCTCACTCTGTGGTGACAGAGGATGAGGTTGAGGGGCTCACAGGCAAAGGGGATTCGAAGGGAGAGGACAGCCTCTGAGATTTCTGAGTGGATGACCCATGGATGTCCAGCTGCCGCTCCTCCACTCTTCAGGTGCCCATGGGCCCCGGCCTGACTCCTTGAGGGGAAGGAGCATCTGGGGGGATGTTGAGGTGCCCCGTTTCCCTCTCACGTTGCCACTGCAGGAACTCCCCCATGGCTACCGCGATGGAGTGCAGGTCTACGCGCATCTCCACGTTCTGCTGGACCAGGGTCTTCATGGCATCTGCCATCCTCCCCATGGAGACCTCCATACATGCACATGAGGGATCTACTTCATCAGAGAGCGGGCATTCTCCAATTTGCACTCTGTCGAGGGTTTCCAACAACTCTTAGTGATGTTCCTCTGCCTTCTGCTGAATCTCCAGCGTGAGTTGGATAGCTAAATCCAGAGGCTCGTCATCTGACTCGGACCTCACAGATGCCTATTCCCCACCAGTTTTTTGAGTCTCAGGGACCTCGGCTGAGCATGCCTCCTCCTGCTACGGATACGTGTCTGTGCAGTGGCCACTAAATTGTGAACCTGAGCCAGCTCTAGATCTAAGTCCCACTGAGGAGTGTGTCTCTGCGCTGGTGCAGGGTGTGGGTAAGGGCAATGGCTTGTCTTCCAGACTGCTTATTTCCAGTTCTTCAATGGAGGAGGTGTCTTCTTGTCTGGAGGTGAAAACGTGGATGGAGCTGAGGGACTGGCTGGATGAGGTTATCGGTTGCTTGGCAGAGATCTCTGTGAACCAAAGTACTACATGTCAGTATCACCACAAACAAGGTCCACGTCCTTACCATTCAGCGTGATGGCACCCTCCTCAAAATGAGTGAGGAACTTAATGTGAGCCACTCCACCTCCGGTCTGGGGCCTCTTCCTGCTGATGTGAGCAGGCTCCTCCTACATGAAAACAGCTGGAGAGGGCGTGAGCAGGACACATGGCACTGCATGGAATGTTTGTGTGGTGAGCGGAGAGATGGCCGGGATGAGGATGCGAGTTACAAAGGATATGAGGATGATGTGAGGGTGTGTGCCTTGAGGTGTGAGATCCCTGTGGATGTGTGATGGGTTTGTGAGTGAGAGAGTTGAGAGTCTTGAGGAGAGTGACTTACCCTGGCAGAATGGATTAGACCATTCATCCTGTAGTGGCACTGGGTGGCTATCCCCTTTTGCAGGGCATTGGCACTGACCACTATTGTCACCGCCTCCCATGCTGAATTAGTGATGTTGCTGTGCATCCTGTGGCCAGATCAAGGGTAGAAGTCATCATAGCCGGCATCTACTACATCCAAAAGGTGCTGGAGGGACGCATCATTAAACCGGGGGAATACAATCTTCTTGCCTTTTGGGGCCATGTCTTCTGTGCAGCAGTCCTGGGCTGGAAGCACTGAGAGGTGTGTATATGGTTGCACTTCAAATATGGCTCCTGGCATGACGAAGCAGTGAGATGATGGCTTAGCAGGCAAATGGGAGCCCATCCGCCATTGGAACGACATGTTTCTCGGGAATGCATAATTAATGAGGCGTGAAATGGCGTGAAAAGCCACTATGGCGGCCGACAGGCAAAATGTCATTTTCCCCACCTGCTACCGCTCTTTGTGCAAATCTGGGACGATTCTGCTTGATGTCTTTTAAGGGCTGGGGAGAGAAAATGGATAGGCTGCTTGGAGACCCCATGGAAAGTACAACAAAAAATTGCAGTAAAATGTTCCTTGGAGTGGTAGAATATCATTTATGTAATTAAAATAAATATGCAAATATTAACACTTCAATAAACTACAGATCTCAACTAGCAGCTCACCTTACGCAATGGAAATCTCTCATGGTTGCAAGATTTGGGACTGAGGCATTTAGTGCTCCTTTGGGCTGTCCAGTTACCAAAGGGTAGAACTGCAGACAGATCTAAAACAGTTTTCAAACTATTCTGGCATCACAAACCATCATAGTGATGGGAAATTGCAACCAAATGTGAGAGTGCAGGCATTACCAAATATGGAGACAATTAGTACTGAAAATCTTGTTACGTAAAACTTTGGAATTGAAAGATGATGACCACACAGAGCAATTTTGTTTCTATACTATTGTGGAGAAAAGGAATATTATAAAATTTAAATTTATCAGCCACTTTACATGAGTTTATTGGTTGATAGTCGAATGTTGGCCAGGGCACCTCGTAAACTCTCTGCCCTTCTTTGATAGAGCATCATGGGGTCCTTAGTTTTCATTTGAATGAGCAGACAGGGATTCAGTCAATCATTTATTCTTTGAAGCGTTTTGCTTACTTTATGAAGCTTTGTCAAGCATCCCAGCTTAACTTTATCTGCATTGTCACAAAAACATGCTTTTGCCAAATAATGATTTGTAATTGAATGGCTGGAAAACCGAACTGACCTTTTAAAAACAGAGACTTTTTAAAACACAGTCTAAAAGTGTGACTTCAGCTCATGGCAAAAAAGGCTACCCAATTTGCATCACCATACGCCCCACGTTGCAAACCAATGAGACGGAGAAACACATCTGCAAAGACCCATCAAGGGCAACAGGCTCAGGAGAATATGAGTGAGCCGCATTTCCTGTCCCCCTTAGCAAGGTAGCAAGGCAAATACCTGGGATATTCAACAGGGGGGGGTTCAGAATTTCCAGACATGAGTACATCATAGCTACAGTGGGAATATACTAATCCCTATCATTTAAACAATGGGACATTGGCTGAAAGGGAGGATTCCCAGACATGAATTGATTAAATTACAAGCGGGAATACACTAGTCATGACCATGTTTCAATCATTGGGTGTTGGTAATGTTTTAAGCCAACCCTATTACGACAACTGCTTTTATCATTTTATTGTGTGCTTTTCAATGATTTTAATCTTTTCTCAAAACATGATTTCATCAAAGCAATAATTGTAGAGGCTATGTAGGAGGAACAAAGGATAAATTATGATGTATGAGTCCAAAGAAACCGAGAAATTATTACACACCTTGAAGGGCTTGGGCAACCTTTATGTGTTTAAACTTCTGTTTTCTCTGCAGTAAGAAGCAGCAGAGATGCTGACAAGACCTGATGGGATCCCTCCTTCCTCCCTCTCTCTCCAACCCTATTTGTTGGCCGTGACCGCCTAGCAACACCCCTGCTACAGGGAGAGGCTCCTTGAAGGAAATCAGCCCTGCACTATACTCGAATTTAATTAATCTATCCCACTCTGTAATCTATATTGTGTTTGTGTGAACTTCGAGTTGTGTGTGCGTGTGTGCATGCGTGTGCCCGCGCACGCAAGTCGGAGTATATTTTATTATACTTAAATCGATCTAAGTAAAATAATAAAACTAACCTCTTTTTTGTCAAACTCAAGACACACTGACTTCGCACATATATCCTTTTTTAAAAAAAATGTATTGCAGTCAAATGAGATGGAAAACAGGGGAGCCCTTCAGCCTGTCCTCACCTGATCGTAACAGTGCCTTATAATATCAGTAGACTTCTGTAAGATTCCTCCTCAGTCGTTCCTTTGCAAGAATGGAAGAGTCCCAGTTCCTTCCGTTTTACATTGCAACTAAATCCATTGATGGATGGGATAGTTTGTATAATTTATTAAGATATGTAACATTTTATTGGTCAAATGCATAAAAGAAAATAAGGATAAACAAAATAATTTGTTTCCTTGAGTGTAATTTGTTCCAACTAAATTTTGTCTTATACAGCAAAAAGGTTAATGAGTACTTTCAGAAACAGATGCTAACATAACCATAAATTATAAATTATTCCATTTACATATGATTACGATGGTTTTATCTCAAAAAACAATTCAAACACATCTATATTTCAATCTGCAGAAAAATATCACTGCTCTACACAACTTAGTCAGAAGCTACACCCATCTATTATGGCAACTTCTTATATCATTTTATTGTGTGTTTTTCAATTATTTTAATCTTATTTCAAAATATGATTTAATCAAAGCAATAATTGTTGAAGCAATGTAGGAGGAACAAATGATAATTTATGATATATGACTCCAAAGAAACTGAGAAATTATTACACACCTTGAAGGGCTTGGGCAATGCTATGGGACATAATGATATGACTTAAATTAAATAAATAGGTTTAATTAGTGAGCATTAGTAGTGAACAGTAGGGTGGTACACAAGATTATGAGGAGGAACTTAACTTATTGCTGCCTGTAAAATGAACAACAGGCCTCAGAATTTCAACTTATCATCTACTGATAGCGTGATCTGAAACATATTTGTTCAGGCAACTTTTAGTGACCCAGGCATCTTCCAAAATCAGGAAGCAGAGGTATGACTACTTAAATAAGCCCATCAGGGTCCAATGCTGATTGGAGGGCTTTGAATGAGAGATTCAGTTATATATGGAAGGCTGCAATATGCATGTTCATCCTAGTTGTCCCAAATCTTAAATGGCCTGACTCACTGTCCTTATATGTACTGCTGGAGGCCGGTCGAAAAATGGCCAAAGAAATTTTCAGGAATTTATTATTATAATCCCAGGTGAAGGAATAAGGCTTGCAAAACCCCCAGGCCTCTGCTGGCTTGTTCAAGGCTCCACCCTCCATCCCTCACCTTCATCCCCAGGTATGTTTTACTGGCTATGTGTGAGAACCAGTTGATTTCCCAGCATCTCTGACCAGCAAGTTATAGCCGGCTACCTGTTTCGTGCCCGCAGCTCGCTTGTGGCATTTAAGTGAGGTGCAAAGCTGAATTTGGCACAGTGCAGTCCCTGCATCGGCTTTGTGCTCATGTGGATGAATCTGATGTCTTCATCATCCTTGCTTTTACATGTCCATAGTATGGGTGCCTCCTCTAATTTATCATGATAAAATTTGTGAATGCATCCAATCTTTAATAGCAGAGGAGTCAAGAGGAGGGAAGTTAATTGTAAAAGAACATGGCGTACTATGGCTAGAATTTAAAAATCACAAGCTTCACCTTTTCTTCAGTCCTATGTGGTATGACTGGCATGTTAACATTTCTTTAAAAAAGGTGCACATTTTCTAAATGCTGTTCTGTAAGCCTTTTACTTCTGCCTAGCTCAGCACAGCTGGGAGATGGACCCCAGACCACGGGTGTCTGCATTTTACTGTCGGTACTGCTCTACCACCTGACAGGAAGCATCTGCATAGCAATGTGTAACATCTGGGCCAGAATTTTCATGTCGGCATGCAGGGGTGGACCCCACATGCCGACGCCTAAAATGATGCGTGATGGCAGCGGGCGTGCGTCCTGATGTCACCGCGCATCATTCAGATCTTTTGCTCAGCAGGCGCTGAACTGTCAAAGGCCTGTTAAGGCCAATTTTAAAAATCAGTTAATGTAATTATCCATGCTGCCCGTCCAAACTTAAGGTTGGCGGGCAGGTGAAGAGCCCAAGCGGCCTTCGTGTTTTTCAGGAAACCTCATCCACGGGTGGGATGAGGTTTCCTGAAGGTTTTATTAAGTAAATAAATAATTTATTCACATTTCATAAACATGTCCCAGCTTATGTGACATGTTTAAATAATTTTTACCTTTCTTTATTTAAGCATTTCAATATGAACTTAATCTCCCTGAGGCAGCTTCGCCAAAGAGCCCAAGCTCCGACACTCCCTCTTCCCCCGTGCATCAGGCTGGGTGGGCCTTAATTGGCCTGCCCACGTAAAATGGCAGCGTGGAGCCAATCGCAAACGGCAATCAGCTCCGAACCCAACCATGCCTGTTCCCAACTGGTCCACCCGACAGGGAGAAAACTCTCCTCCTGGACTTATATTCCTTTTAAGGAATATAGGATCACACAAATTATAGCACACAGATGGTCATTCAGCCCACTATACCTGTGCTGGCTCTTCAACTGGAGTTGCCTACTGAATTCCCAGTTACCAATCATTAGCAGCAGAAGAGTCAAGATGGAATGTACATATTTATAAAAGAACGTGCTCCAATATGGCCAGAGTTTACAAAGTCCAGTTTCAGATTTTCTTAACCCCAAATGAGGTGACTGGCTACTCTAACAATTCTAGTGCTTTTTAATTTTTCAGTAGTTTAAGAATAAACAATCTATGGGATATCCGGAGTCTGTGTTTAATCCAAATATCTGAAATAAAGTAAACTGAACTAGCCCTTCAAAAAATAGCAAGCAGAACATATTAAAATAAACAACATTCAAAGTCAAGCAATGATATCAGATCCCAGATGGAGACAAAACAAAATGAGTTCACATGAATACTCAAGTGACCCAGAGCAACTGCTTTGGTATTAAAATCTAAAGCGTGGCATTACAGAATTCTGACATTTTTTTGGGCATTTGAGAAGCAAGTCAAGATTTTCACACTGGTCTGATTGAGGATTATTAATTCAACAACAACATGCTGTTATATAGCTCCTTTAACATGGCCAAATGTTCCATAGGAGCATTACCAAATAAAATTTGACACCGAGCCACTTAAAGGGATATTAGGGCAGATGACCAAAAGCTTGGTCAAAGAGTTAGGTTTTAAGGAGCATCTTAAAGAAGGAAAGAGAGATGGAAAATTTTAGAGAGGGAATTTCGATAACAATAGCATGTTGATGGCATGCATTGTGTGTCTACTTTATAGAAACTTACATGGTGCAAAATGATATGGGTCACTACAAATGTGTGAGCAAGGTTACTCCTTTCGCAAATGGCTTGTTTTCCTACTGTGTATTTTGTTTATAATGCACATCCTGGTATATTTACTTAAAATAAAATAGTTGCACTTTGTTGTCATTTTCAAAATTTTTGTGGTGTTCTGTGCTCCACGTTAGTGGTCTTAGCACATTGGTGGGTAAGAGGTTACTGTCAGTAAAGGCTTAGTCTGTGAATAGAGGCTGACTGGTCAAGTTGGCATACTTTGTAAAGCTAATCTGGATTGGAGAGGAAAGTAGAGTATTTGGGTGCGAGAGAGTTGGTGGGGAAAAGAGGATTAACCCTGAATAAAGTAGAAAGGTACAAGAAATAAAGTGAGTCTGCCATCCGGTATTTGAGCATGAAGGATATGTGGATTCCAACTGGGAAATTGTCTGCTTGCGGCCTGTAAACACCACATGTGTGGTATACAGCTGTATACAATGGCACAGGTTATTCAGTAGGAGATTTTACTGTTTCATAAACTTAACAGCCCAATTAAACAAATTACAAACTACAACATCCAGGACATGTTAAAGGGCCACATGCAATGGAAAATATTAAGTGGTCTCTCTTGGCAACCACACAAAGTTTATACAACCATGAATAATCTCCAGGGAATCAGATTACAATATATGTTTCAACATGGTTTTTTCATTTTATCCCCAGAAAATGAAAGGTTGTAAAGTGATGTGCAATATATGCAATAGTGCTTAATCATACAGACAGCAAGCAATGGATTGAAATTATATATTATGGCTAATCAACTGGATTTAGCTACTTTACACCCATGCAGTGAAGAGACATGTCAAATAAATTAACTGTGTAAGAAAACTTGTATGTAAAGGTAATTGCTAAATACATCTTTTCATTTCTCATCATGCCCTTCAAAGACTTTGAACCACCAGCATGATAATAAAGAATGAAAGATTTGTATTTATATTGTACTTAGCACGTCTCTCAGAAACATCCTAAATTTCTTTGGATACAATTGAAAAGCAGCCACTGTTGTTACAGTCAAATCAAGGTGTATATTTTTACGCAGCAAGGTCCTACAAACAGTTATTTCTCGTGATGTTGGCTGAGAGTTTTGGCAGGACACCAGAATAAATCTCTGCTCTTCTTTGAACAGTTCCATGGGATCTTTATGTCTAGGTAGATGCAATCTGTTCATTATATTTCTTTTTTAGCAAACCTAATATCTTGGATAAAACATTTGTACCATCATAAGTTGATGATTTAATTGCATTTATGCAAATGCACTGTTTCCTTTTTGCAGACCGGCACAAACTATAAAAGTCATAGGGATGAATTTAATGTGGGTGACGGCGGGCCCATCATCTACTAAGAAACCTGGTTGCACGCCTGTTGAGCTGACTTCCAATGAATGAAAGTTCCTAATTGGTAGCGGGAACCCTGCCACTGGGGCTCCTGGCTCCCTTAGGGTCATTAAATTGCAGAGCCCTCTGGTGTAGGGCAGTCTCCCTACATAGAGAGTTCCCTTCCTGTCTCTGGTTGAATAACAGCGGTGGTGATATGAGAGCCTAAGTGGCCCTTAAGTGACTACATAAGGGCTTCAATTGGCCACCAGGAAGGAAGTCTGCCCATATACCTTCTTGCCCTGGACCTAATCGGGCTGGGATGGTATGGAAAGGGGGGGATGGCGGGGTCTCCACCCCACACCCTCACAAGCCTGCACCTGTTTCTGAAATTTCCTCCGGGGAGGGGGCGGGGGGGGGGGGTGCGGTTTAAATTCCGCCCATAGTTTCAGTTCTACCTTGAGACAACAGTCAGTGGTGGCCAGAGGTTTGAGGGATAGTTGGCAAACTGTCCGGACTGCTGGTGTGCTATAGCAGATATCAGAAGGCCGCCACTGACGACTGAAGGAACAATCCCAGACATTCAAGTAAGTATCCAGCCGGGGAAAGGTAGGGATCCTGCTTACCCTGGCCCCACAAGGGAAGTCAAACAAAGTGAAATAATTGGCCTTATTTGGCACCTTATCGTCCCAGCATCTTCAACTGCTAGTTGGCTGGGTAGGAAAGTTAAAAGAACATTTCCATGCAGGCCTCTGGGTAAATTAACAGTCAGGGCCTGGTGGTGTCATTGAAATCTGATCTAGATTTAAAGGATCCCGACTGTTTTCTGGGCAAGTGTCCATCTCGTCTGCTTAGAAGAGCAGATTAAGATTGAAAGCCATTGGAAGACAGCAACATCTCAATAGGTAGGTCCCATAGGTGGTTTTACCTTTAAATCACTCCTTATATCTCAATCCATTTAATCACCCTTTCCCACTTGAATGAGTGTAATTCCTCATAGGTCAGTTTGTTCCAGTGTTTAGAATTACGAGGGATTAATTACATTGTTTCTCAAGTTGATTTAGTTTGAATTGAGTCAAATGTTGATCAAGAAAAATCTAAAATTTAGTCTATTTTAGATGGGTTTGTCCTTCTAATAAATTAATCCTCCTCTGTGCATTGAAGTAATTTAAAGGGTTTGTCAATTTTCTACATGAGTAATGCTATTTAACAGTTATAGCTTCTATTCTTTGCTCTTTATCGTTCTGCCTGGGCTTGGCTGGAAGGGTGGGACAATGTTTATAACTTTTTCTATGGCTATTTGACTGCTGTGTGGCCCACTTCTTCATTTGAACAGGGCCGTGGAGTATCATAGTTGTGTAATTAGACCTGTAAGCAAGGGTTTAATTAATACGCCAGGTGGAATGAAAGAAAGAACAAAAATCAGAAGCATATAGGGGAACAATAGTGTGTGGGAAAAATAAAGAGGAAAACAACTGCAGACTTAAAGAAGGATCCCAGCCAATGATAGAAAAATGAGTAAGACTGCCAAAAAGGAGGAAAACGTTTTGAATTATATGTACACTAATACATAAAGTCTTGTGAATAAAATTGGTAAGCCACAAACAAGAGCTGCCAAGGGTATGGCATAAAGCATCAATAGAGGTTTGGCATAGGCTAGGGCAAGACTGAAAACTGAGTAATCCCTGTCATAGATCATAGGAGAGGTAGAACAGGAAAAGAAAAGTAGGAGTGTTAATCCAAGGTTCCATTACAGCACTTGAGCATAAGGGTGAAATAAGAGATGGTGCAAATGCTGAATCTGCTTGTTTAAGTTTAAGGAATGAAAGTCATTTATTGGGAGTATATTATGGACTGTCAAATAATTGAAAGGAAGCAGAGGATGTGAGATGTAGACAGGGCTATATTAATGGATGATATTAATATTCCACAGACATACTGGATGAAGAAAGGGAGAAATTTCTACTATAGGGTGGTTCACCACCTGGACAGTAATTTTGCGAAGCAGATTGCCCACCCTTTATTAAACCTACCCATTTTAATTCCATTGATTTCAACAGAATTAAAACCAAACAGGTTCTACAATGAAAATTCACTCCATCAAATGGTTCCTTAGGCAGTAAAGCACAAGTGAAAACCCCGATGTGTCTCAGGCTACTTTCTAGATCAGGACAACTTTAGTTCAAAGGAAAGTGCTGAGTCTAGTTCTTGGAAAGGAAGTGGGGAAAGTGCAATTGACCCACAGAAATTTACAATCCAGAAGGATGTAATTTGGTCCATTGTTAGAGTAATCCAAAACTAGTCTCACTGCCCTTCTTTCTCCCAATACCCCTGTATGCATCTGTGCTTCAAATATTTAGCCAATTTTCTCTTAAATGTAGAATAGTCTCAGCCTCAAATAATCCCTACGAACAGCAGTTCACTGTTCAAAAAGTTCTGTTTAAAAACATTTTTTGCAACCTCTCTCCTCGCTCTGAAATGATCATTTTAAATTGATGATCCTTCAACAACAAATCTCCAACCAGAAGACATAGTCTTTCCCTATTCATTTTATGAAAACCTTTCATAACATTAAAATCTCTATACAGCCTCCTTTTGGTCTTCCTTACCCCTGTGGTAAATGTTCCAGTACCTAATTTTTCCTCACAATTAAAATTTTCCATCTCTGGCATCATCTTGGTCGTTCTATGCTGTGTGCTCCCAATAGCTTCATTTTCCCTTAATGGAGCTTCCAAAACTGCACACTATAGCTTAACTGTGCTAGAACCAATATTTTACATAAAATTTTTCATTTCTTTTTTATGCTCCTACATCAAGTTGCATTAAGTACAACATACTGAAATGGTCATTCAGCCCACATGGTCAATGCCATCATTTATGCTCCCTCTTAGCTCTGTTTATCAACCCATGTCAATATACCCTTCCATTTCCTTTCTCCCTCATCTTGGTTTCTAACTTCCCTTTAAATGCATCTGTGTTACTTGCCTCAATTACTCAATATAGAGAGTCTCTACCAGTCTCCAGACAAAGAGGTTCCTTCTGTATGACTTATTAGTGATTATCATAAATATTTATACATATAGTCATCTGGTAGCACAGAACTTGAGTACTGATGAAAAAAGCATTTCGTTTTGTACTTATTAGGACACTTTGCACAAATACCAATATAAGGAATTCATGAATTAAAAAAGGAGGAAAGCCACAATTTATAGTGTATGAGAAGAGTGTGCTGACTGGTTGGCAAGTGGACTCTGATTAGTAGGGGCATTACCATGGAGAATGCACCAGTGATGGTGACTGGCAGTTAACTGACAGTTAAATTTCAAACCATGGTTGGCAGTTAACTGTCAGTCACTGTCACTGGTGCATTATCCATGGCAACTCCTCTACCAATCAGAGTCCACTTGCCAATCAATCAGCACTCTCTTCTCATACAGTATAAGCAGTTGTTTTCCCCTTATATTTTATTCTTGCAAAGTGTCCTGATGAGTGCAAGATGAAAAGATTCAACATGTCCCTTCTTTCTGCAATAAAATATATATTTGGTTTCCCCAATAGGTAGAAATATGTTCTCCATATGTGCACTATTAAACCCTTTAATCACCTTAAAGAGCTCTGTCAGATGACTCCATAGCAATCCTCTTCTAAAGAAAAAAAACTCGAGTCTGATCAATCTTTCCTGATAGTTTCAAAAGTTCAGTTCTGGTATCATCCCTATAAATCGTTTTCTGCACTTTCCGCAATGCCTCTGTATACAAAGATCCTTTACAAGTTTTACATAACTTTCCTGCTTTTCAATTTTATCCATCTAGCAATGAACTCCCAATTTCCATGTTTATGCCCTTATTAATCTGTGTGCTACATTTAGTGATTTGTTTACCTGTACTGCTGGATGTCTTTGCTCCTCTATCCCCTTTCAAGTCTTACTGTTCAAGCAGTACATGGACCTCCTTATTCTTCCTATCAAAGTTTAAAACCTATATTGAAATTCAATTGCCAATTAAACATCCATTCTGCAAATTGCACACTTAATGGTCGTAATAGGCAGTGGGGTGGGAAGACTGTCCATAGGCCTTCCTGCCATGCACTTAATCAGGGTGGGGGCAGGAAGGTGGTAGAGTCCCCATCTGCCACCCTCCCACCTGCATCCCACCCCCTCCCAACCCACCCACAAAAGTTGCCATGGGGGATGGCACAATATTCCACTCTGCATTATCCAATGCTTCAATAGCCAGCCTCCCATCTTGCAACCTCCATTGACTTGAACTCATTTAAAGCTTTGCTGCCGATACCTTGTACCATCCATCACCCTTGAGTTTGCTGACCTATGATGCCACACGGTCTGGCAACACCTTGATTTGAAAATTTTCATTTGAATGTTCAAATTCTTCCATGGCATACCCCTCCGTGCCTCTGTAATTTTCTCCAACCCTACAAACCTCTGAGATCACTGGTCTTCTCCAATTCTGAATCTTGCGTGCTTCCCCAATTTTAATCACTCCAACATTGGCTCTAAGCTCCAGAATTCCCTTTCTAAGTCTCTCTGCCTCCCTTTCTTCTTTTAAGATGCTCCATAAAGCCTTACCCATTGACCAAGTTATATCATTTTTCCTAACTTCTCTTTACGTGGTTCGAGATGTTGTTCGAGAACCAGTCTTTTGAAACTCCTTGGGATGTTTTACAATGTTAAAGGCAGTATATGAATACAAGTTGTTGTTGGTAAAATTACTAAGTGGACAAAATCTTAATTTGTTTACATAAGTCATTTATCTATTTAGTAGATCCTGTTAAAATAAACATACCTGCATCCATGTTAAAATAGTGAACGGAGGAACATAACACAAGTGTATTAAGTGCCCATCCACTGTTTTCTCCAGTTATATGACTAATGCGTTTCTTCTCTTCATGAAATATTACAAATGGTACCACCATGTGTATGATCCTTGAACTACAAGTTCTTGATTCCTCTTTACTATGAATAAGACCAATACTGGGGCAGACTTTAATGTGACCTGCTCAAGTGGGTTTCGTGTCACTGGACTAGTAATCCGGAGACCCAGGGTAATGCTCTGGGTACCTGGGTTCAAATCCACCCATGGCAGATGGTGGAATTTGAATTCAGTAAAAATCTAGAATTAAAAGTCTAGTGATGACCATGAAACCATTGTCGATTGCTTTAAAGTCCCATCTATCGTCCTTATCTGGTCTGGCCAACATGTGGCTCCAGACCCACAGCAATGTGGTTGACTCTTAAATGCCCTCTGAAATGGCCATGCAAGCCACTCAGGTGTAACAAACCGCTACAAAGCCACAAAAAAAATGAATTAAATTGGATGGACCCGGCATCGACCTAGGTGCTGGAAAAGACAACAGTAAACTCAGCCCTGTTGACCTTGCAAAGACCTCCTTACTAACAACTGGGGGCTAGTGCCAAAATTGGGAGAGCTGTCTCACGGACTAATCAAGCAACAGCCTGACATAGTCATACGCATGGAATCATACCTTACAGACAATGTCCTAGACACCACCATTACCATCTCTGGGTATGTCCTGTCTCACCAGCAGGACAGACCCAGCAGAGGTGGTGGCACAGTGGTTTACAGTCAGGAGGGAGTTGCGCTGGGTGTGCTCAACATCGACTGCAGACCCCTTGAAATCTCATAGCATCAAGTCAAACATGGGCAAGGAAACCTCCTGCTGATTGTCACGAAACTCCCCCCCTCAGCTCCTCCACATTGAACACCACTGGGAGGAAGCACTGAGGGTGGCAAGGGCATAGAATGTACTCTGGATAGGGGTCTTCAATGTCTATCACCAAGAGTGCTCGGTAGCACCACTACTGACCGAGCTGGCCGAGTCCTAAAGAACATAGTTGTTAGACTGAGTCTGCGGCAGGTGGTGAGGGAAAAACATACTTGACCTCATCCCCACCAACCTGCCTGCTAAGATGCATCTGTCCATGTCAGCCTCAGTTGGAGTGACCACCAGACAGCCGTTGTGGAGACGTAGTCCTACCTTCACAATGAGGATACCGTCCATCTTGTTCTGTGGCACTACCACCGTGCTAAATGGGATAGATTTCGAGTAAATCTAGCAACTCAAGGCTGGGCATCCATGCGGTACTGTGGATCTTCAGCAGCAGCAAAATTTTACTCGAACACAGCCTTGGTTCAAACATGGGCAAAAGAGCTGAGATTGACTGGCCTTGACATCAAGGCCACATTTGACTGAATGTGGCATCAATGAGCCCTAGCAAAACTGAAGTCAATGGTAATCAGGGGGATAAATCTCCATTGGTTGGAGCCATACCTAGCGCAAAGGAAAACAATTGTGTCTGTTGGTGGTCAATCATCTCAGTTCCAGGACATCACTGCAGGAGTTCCTCAGGGTAGTGTCCTCGGTCCCACCATCTTCAGCTGCATCATCAACGACCTTCCTTCCATCACAGGGTCAGAAGTGGGGATGTTTGCTGATGATTGCACAATATTCAGAACCATTCACGACTCCTCAGATAGTGAAGCAATCTATGTCTAAATGCAGCAAGACCTGGACAATATCCAGGCTTGGGCTGTCAAGTGACAAGTAACATTCGTGCCACACAAGTGTCAGGCAATGACCATCTCCAGCAAGGGAGAATCTAACCATTCCCACTTGATGTTCAATGGCATTACCATCGCTGAATCCTCCACTATCAACATCCTGGGAGTTACCATTGACCAGAAACTAAACTGGGCTAGCCATATAAATACTGTGGCTACAAGAGCAGGTCAGAGGCTAGGAATCCTGCAGTGAGTAACTCATCTCCTGACTCTCCTATGCCTGTTCACCATCTACAAGGCACAAATCAGGAATGTGATGGGATACTCCCCACTTGCCTGGATGAGTGCAGCTCCCATAACACTCGAGAAGCTCGATACCATCCAGGAGAAAGCAGTACGCTTGATTGGGACCACATCCACAAACATTCACTCCCTCCACCACAGATGCACAGTGGCAGCAGTGTGTACCATCTACAAGGTGCACTGCAGGAATTCAACAAGGATCCTCCAACAGCACCTTCCTAACGCACGACCAAATTTTGCCCTTTGTAATATTATGCTTCCACCTACACCACTTACAATTTCACCTATCTTTGTGTCATCAGCAAATTTGGAAATGTGGCTTTCTATTCCATCTTTCGAGCTGTTAATAAATCTGGTAAATAATTGAGGCCCCAGCTCATTGCTAGACACATTAGTCATATGTCACAATTAGGTTGCCTGCCCATTATCTTTACTCTTTGTCTCTTACTGCTCAGCTAATTTTCTTACGAGGTCAATAATTTGTCCTTAATTCCATGGACTTCAATTAAAGCTAACAGTCTATTATGAGAGATTTTATCAAATACCTCATGGGCGCCGTATAAGCAATATCCACGTAAATTCCCCTGCCCATTATTTGAATCACTTCTTCAAAAATTTCAGTCAGGTTTGTCAGGCCTGACCTACACTTCACAAATCCATGCTGGCTCTCTGATTAGCTGAGAATACCTCCACCTGGAAGTTCCCCTTCAAGTCACTCACCATCCTGACTTGGAAATATATCGCCATTCCTTCAGTGTTGCTGATCAAAATTCTGGAACTCCCTTCCTAACAGCACTATGGGTGTACCTACACCACATGGGCTGAAGCGGTTCAAGAGGGCAGCCCACAACCGCCTGCTCAAGGGCAACTAGGGATGGGCAATAAACTCTGCCACATCCTGTGAATGAATAAAAGAAAAGTTTCAAGGTGCTCAGTCACCCTATCCTTAAATTTGGGCTCTAATAATTTCCTTACAACATCTGCTAGGCTAACCGATTTAAAATTCTGTGGTTTCCCTCACCTTTTTTAAATAGCGGAGTGACATGCATAATTTTCCATTCTAAAGAAAGTGTTTCCAAATTCAGAGAACTTTGGATTATAGGATCTGTAAGGAGGCATAGAAGGAACATATGTCTCCCACTGAATAGTGGTCACCAAACATCCTCTCAATAACAAACAAAGAAGAGACACAAACAAAAACAGAATTGCCTGGAAAACCTCAGCAGGTCTGGCAGCATTGGCGGAAAAGAACAAAGTTGACGTTTCGAGTCCTCATGACCCTTCAACAGAACTGTTCTGTTGAAGGGTCGTGAGGAATCGAAACGTCGACTTCGCTCTTCTCCGCCGATGCTGCCAGACCTGCTGAGTTTTTCCAGGTAATTCCGTTGTTGTTTTGGATTTCCAGCGTCCGCAGTTTTATGTTTTTAAAGAAAAGACACACATCAGGACATTTGACTTCAACCCACAAAGTGGCTTGTGCTGTGCATGTATATTTACAGCAGAAGCTTCTTATTAAAACAATGCATGCCCTGCATCACAGTGCTGTTCATAAAGCTGTGTAAGATGATTGCTGAAGGCCAGAGATACCAGGAGCTCCTTGGAACTGAGATGGTGCTTGTGCCCCCTGCTCTAACTCTCTCTTACAAGGACATGCAGGTCTGGTTGCCGAAAATTTGTTCCTTAGTTCTTCAGTTGGACTGTCATCTTTATCACCCAGGTTGCCCATTTCCTCCAGTTCTGCTACTATGTCTTTAAGCAGCAGCAGGTTTCACAAACTGTTGTTGTAGCAGGCACACAGCTTTCCTGCCTCTGTTTATGCAAGTTAGTGGACTCCACAATTTATACTGCTTCAGTGCCAAGATCTAAATTGGCCATCCCCTTTGATGTGGCCTCGCTCTTTGCTCCTTCTGATCCAAGGAGTGTAGACTTGAATGTATCTAGTGCACAACTGACTTAACCAGCCATAATTGATGCTGCTCACCTGCCACTATTCCAGGTTTGAATTCCCCTCCTTAAAGCTCATCTCTCAGCATTCTTCAAAGGATTCTTCACAGTCCCTCCCCCTCTCACCTTTCCATCCATCACAACAACATATTCCAACTCATTATGGGTCAGTTTAATATTAATTCCATTCTAAATGACATGCAAAAAATAACTATTATTACTTTTGGTTTGAAATAAATGTATTCATGCTGCTGGGAACCTAGAATACATTCTTAAGTGTAAAAGTAATTTGAAGCATGGACATAAATTCTTAAATGATTGGACAGAATGCTCTGACATTAAAATTAGTCAGGGAGCATTGATTGACTTCTAATGAAACAGTACGCTACAATTAAAAAGTACATTTAAAAACCATAGTTAATTCTGGACATTTATACAGTTATTTTGTGAATACATGTATGCTTGGAATGATGTTGAATGGGAAATATTCACATTTTTACATCTACATCTCCCAGATTTATACTTAGTGACATGACAATATCTGCCCTTGCATCAATAGGAAATTTCACTAACTCTAAATTAACAGCACATTGAGGCAAAATATACAATTACTGTATTTGTTTATTCATATTGATTTAGAAAAACAGTAAGATACTATCATTCAAAAAGATACAAAAATCTCATTTGCCAAATGACTGTAGTTCTTCAACAACAGTGAACGCTGTCAATCTTCAGCAATACGCAAACATTGAAAAAGGATTTCCTTGCAGTTAACTTTAAATCAGCCACCATAAGCAAGTCTCTTTCTCTTTTGTTATCTCGCTGTGATTCCGAATAAATCTGATAAAATTCATATTATGTGATTGATCAACACGTCCTTTATGATAGCAGACATTTTTCTAAACTGCAACATCAGATTTCTTTACATATGACCAATATTTCATATACCTCACCATCAACTTGTCCCATTCCCCATCGAACAGTACATGCTGGAACTTACAGTGTCATCACAATGTGATATGAAAATGATTCTGTTCTCAAAATCTGAAATGTGTTTGTGGTTCATTCAACTGAACACTCTTCATTATGTTGAAATAATTTGCTTTGGTTGTTTTGATCTCCTTACACATAAAAACAAGAATTGTTTCCATAACTGTAAATGATTTAAGGCAGGTACTGCAATTCACCCTCAGGTTCAATGTCTGATTCACCTAATTAAAACAAAATTTTAAAAAATTAATAGCAAAAATAGAAACCAGAAATAAAGATTATCAAACTAAAAATCTCTTGTGAAAAGGTTTTAAGAGGAAAGGTATATTTAAATCAAAGACTAACTTAGAAGCTGTTAACTCAGTAACATTCGGCAAATGGTAATCATACTTACGCCTTGGGTTAACTGTGCTGCAGGTAGGGACATCACAATGTCCTGCAGGACCTGGTGGCCCAATGGATCCAGGAAAACCTGGCAGCCCAGGACGGCCTGGTGGGCCAGGCAAGCCCTGTGGTCCTTGTTTCCCACGTTTTCCTTCACCTCGAAGGCCTACACAAATGTACAGAAGTTAAAGCATTGTTCAGTGAGAAAACAAAGTTACACTATCTTGTCATGAAATGACAGCGCAACAGAGGCTGGTGGTGCACTTGGTTACAGAATCTCCTTTCACCTCTGAGACTATGGATCAAATTCAATTTCAGACTGACGGGATGGATTGCCTTTATTGGCTCTAAGAGTCCAACATGAAATTAATTTAGGTGTTTGCATTGCAATTCTTGGTGGAGAAGAAACTAATTGACACATATTGCATTCTCTTTCAGAGGATTCACAGGAATGGATGATACAGGAAATAGTAAACTGTTGGGAGCATGGGGCATTTTTTTGAAGTTGGACAAGAATAATAATTTTCCTTTAGCCAGCCTAACCCGAATTCAGGAGTGCTTGATACAGGCACTCAACAAGAAGGGTAAAGAGCTCCATTGCCAGCGGTCTCCTTTCTTACTGAATCTGATGGGAAGTGAGGGAAAACATCAGTTAAATGAAGCTTTCTGTGTAGAGGAACATATTTGGGTCGAATTGACAGGTCCTTATCCTTCATACAAAAATAATCAATAAATGAACTTTTTGTTCAAGTAGAGGCAAAACTCTGAGGTTATGTAAGAAACAATTGGATGACACAAAGCGGGGGATTGGGGGTGGAGGGGGAGGTGTCGGGACTGCAGAATTTTTCCAGGTGGATGGATTAAAATCCGTTAAATATCTTTCCTTGTCTAACTTATTTGGTGATACGGCTTGCTGATGTATTGCTCACATCTTTCAATTACTTCACGCATATTTAAATGTGCAGCATGGAGTCAGCTTGTATCAGCTATTAAACTGACTGAAATTCATAATTAGTTGAGGTGATTAAATTGGTGAAGATTTGCTTATACTGGCTGAAGTAAAATGATTCAATTCTTCCTATTTAATACTGTGGCAAAGATTCAGGTGCAGCAGTACTTCTCTTTCTCTTAAGCTTTTAGTTGAATTGAGAATCCTATAAATCTGAGTAATGCTGTAAACCGCACAATTTTCATCTGCTTTCAGTATGAATTTTAGCCACGTTTTGTAGCTTGATCACAGTCAGAGATTGACTGATGATGAACATTATCATTACCTGGCGTCCCTCTTGGTCCTTCAGAGCCTGGAGCATTGATTCCTGGGCTACCCTTCTCTCCTTTATTGCCTGGTTTACCTATTGACAAAAGGTTTCAAACTTAGACAAATTTAATACTACATAGACCAGCAGAAACAGATACCAGTCTAAATGTAAATGATCCAATTGCTGTACATCTGTGTAAAGCAAATAATCACTTACCATGAACACCGTGAGATGCATTTCACCAAATAGCACTCTGTATATCATACAATGGGAGTGTATCAGGATCTTAGCATGGACAATAGTACTCTCTGCTCCTTCATTAAGGAGGGACTTGAAAACTTCAAATGCCTGAAGCCAGATCAATAACATCATGCTAAGCTTAGCACAGAGGGCAATTGTTTAAATCAAATAAGAAAAAAAGTCAAGAATAAGAAAGGCCTGTTCAACCCACTGAAGTGTTTCCCTCCTGCACCCAACTCTCTCATTAAAGCCCATCTTTGGATTCCCCTAACTCTCCGATTGAATCTCACCCCTCTAGCATTTTGACCCAGTAAGGCTTATGGGTTGAGCAGCCTAACTTTGCATTTGCATCCAATGCTGCTTCCATTGTTGGTTATGGTAAAATGATACCTTATGGTTCCCAAGAAAAAATCATTCTCATGGGGCAGAATTTTGCCCTTGCTGAGGGTGCTTGGCGGGGACGGTTGGGAAGCCGACCATGCCTGTGATCAGCAACGCACCGCGATTTTACATGGGCGGGCCAATTAAGCCTCGTCCAGCGTGCAACACGAGCAGCAGCGCTCAGCACTGCCTGTGCGGGTGGGGGGCGAGTGGGCTTAGTGCAAACATCACGCATCATTCTCCCTGAGGCAGCTCTGTGACTCAGGGAGAATGAGTGCTGCTTAAAAAAAACTAATGAACAAAGTAAAAATGTCATAAAACATGTCCCCTCATGTAACTCTGTCATATGAGCAGGGACATGTTTTTAATTCAAGTGCAAAAATTTTATTTTATTTTTGTTTGCTTTGGGAAACCTTATCCTGCCCATGGATGAGGTTTCCTAAAAAGTGCAAAGGCCAATTGGCCTTTTCACCTTCCCGCCAACCGTTAGGTTGGATGGGCAGCGTAAATTTGAATTTAATTACATTTTTAATGGCCTTAATAGGCCTTTTAATTGTTGGCGGGCACGCTACCGACTCTGGAATGAAATATCGCAGGACTGCATGATGACGTTGAGATGCTCGCTTGACATTATCGTGCGTCATTTTATGCTCGATGGGTTGGGCGCACGCCTGCCCGCTGAACTCAATATTCTGCTCATACATTTTTTTAACTGATTAACCAAAAATCAATATCAGAGGAGGGACATAGGGTATGATTTTGAATTTGTGCCTAGACCATGTGTGAAGTTGGTGGCACACCCATAGCAACTGCTTGATGGGTTAAGCAAGAGGCCTTAAACCATTTAAAGCTTTGGGCCTCAATGGACCTCAGTTGGTGAGCTGCCAGTGTTCAACAAGTACAAACTGTGGGCGTGCTGAATCAGAGTGGGCGGAAAATCCAGCAGCTCCATAAACGAGCTGAACCAGAAGTCATCAGTAAAGAAAAGGTGGGGAGCGGAGGTGCCCATTGTGAAGAGTGGGTCTAGACAGCAATCTGTGGTGGGCTGCAGTAATGTTGCACTTCTGCTCCTATGGGCCTCATGAATATTGCCCCCAAACTTTTCCAGGCCATTTTACCAATATCCTCTCTAAGGATCATTGGGTTGGCTGCTCACAGTCAGTCACTCGCAGCAAACTCTTTGCCTATTTGTGCTTGGAAGTTGCAATCAGACTCCTAGAACTGGATTAACTCCAATTTCCATATGCAAGCAACTTCCCATCTATATTAGGTGCCATTTACAGGCTCACCCTGCCATTTCAACTGATGAACTCCATTAAATTTTTAAAGCCGATCTCCAAGGTGGCTTACATCACTGGCAGAACTATTGATTAATTTTCTCCTCTCCTCTTGCTGTGGTATTCTCACACGAGCGACAGACTTCTGGCAGCTTGCCCAAGTGGTTACAGTTCATCTGTCAATCTAGGCAGTGAGTGTTGATGAGCTCTTCTGCAAAGAGGAGTATTATAGCCACGCCTAATGCTGCGTTCAGCAGACATTCACATGCACATCCTTCCTCAAGGGTCACTGTATATCACACAGGAATTGGAAAAGTAGGTGATTCTGTCCACTTTTAGAAACCAAAGACATTATCACACCCGCACACCAAAGTAGCAAAATAGCGTGTAATGTGAAACAGCAGGTGATCATTTTAGCACGGAGGGCTGTCATGCATCTTTGGTACTCAGTGCACTTGATGGCAAACAGAGAGCACAAAGAGGCCCAGGAATCTATTCACTGCCCTGCTCTATTTATGTTAACTTCGAAAAACTTTGGCAACCCTTCAACAGAAAAAAATCGAATTGGTTCGACAAAGAGCGTGTAATCAAAGGTTCTGATGAAAGTCACAGAACGGAAATGTTCGCTCTTGTTTCTCTCACCACAGATGCTGCCTGACCTGAGTGCTTCTAGCATTTTCTGTTCGTATAATCCACCCCGCCAGATTACTGCTCAGGGAGTGAAAATAAAAAATCTCCCCTATATGCAAGGGAAACTTTAGGAAACAGCCAAGCATTTCTGTATGCTGGTAATATTTTCCAGTACTAAGATGAGGCAGCTGTTTAAAATATGAACAAGGAGATGTAAAATACCTATCTCTCCTGGGTAGCCAGCCTTTCCAACATCACCAGGCATGCCTGGTATTCCTGGAGGACCTCTACTTCCAGGTGGTCCTGGTTGCCCTGGGCGCCCGACTTCACCTGCTGGCCCCTGAATGATCCGTACAGGTGCCGGGTTCCTTGTAAACTCATTCAGGATCGAATCAAATTTGATCATGTGATCTAGTAGTTAATAAATATAAAAGTGAGAATTATTGCAGTAGTATGATAGTTACTTTTAAACCCACTCTTAGAAAGAGCTAAAATGTACTCAGCTGCCTGTTAACAGGTATTTTATCACTGAAGCTGCGAGCCTCCTGTCCCAGCATGAAGTCTTACTCAGTGGGAATACAGACTCGGAATTTTGAGGGATATTAACTTTGTGATGGACTCTTTTGTTTTCTGTAATAATGGTTAGTTGGCAAGTTGTTAAATTACAATATAAACATAGGATTGAAATGATGTCCAAGGCAACAGGGGATAGAAATTTGTCTCAGACACAGATGAAAAATGGGTGGTATTGCATCAGCCTCCTGTTATAAGTAGTACCCGATGTTCAGCTCCATTGCGGCCAAAAATGTACATTGCTGACTTGACGCCAGCGGTATCATTTTGAAGCTCCACACAGCAACCCATGGAGACTGCATGGAAGCTCCAGCTGCTTCAGATAACTGACTTTTACTGAAAATATATGCCCTTTGTAAATCTCCGTAACAGCAAACTGAAATGAGAACGTAAAATTTACAAAATAAATCACAAAAGGTGCACTGGATGTGTAGGGCATGATTTTTACTTGCACTAGTTTAATCTTGTTTATAGAACGGGACAGCAACTTAAACTAATTAGTCAGTTTTCTTAATCATAACTCCAGCTGAGGATCCACGTAAAACCTTTTCCCTGTCCTAATATTATAATACTTGTGTCCATAGAACTAATGGTAGCTATGTTACCAGGCTGTTCTAACATTATCTATTGCATAAAATTGTTGCAACATTCAAGGAGAACCCATCAACTACTCTGACCCCAAAGTTTGTAAAATGACTTTTCACTAATATGCGTCATTATACTGATAGACTCACTGTTTCAATGTATGACCCTGCAACAACTATGTTTAAAAAACATACAAAGGCATGAACGCGCAAGCCGCTGTAGAACTCTTACCATCAATGAAAATTTTTTTTTAAGTGTTTACTCAAAAATAAAGATTCAAAACAAAACCGTCAGGGCCAGGATTTTAAGTGGCAGGATTGGGTGCGCGGCCAACCTGACCTCACATGAAACCGTGTGACGAAACGTCAGGCGCGTGTCACGATGTCATCGCACCATATTATGGTCGGTGGGCGCGCACGGGAGTCAGAAACCCACCCAACAATTAAAGGGGAAATTGATTGAAATTTCACGTGGTCCGTGAGATTTTTGCGGTCAGTGCAAGGGCCACACGGCCTGGCGGCCATCCTGTTTTTAACTGAAACTCAATCCAGGGCAGGATAAAAGTCGACCAGAGCCGTGGCTTTGAGTAGATAGGAGTTTAGGTGAGAGTTGGTTGTAAGTGCTTTTCTGACAATTATTTGCATTTTCTGTGTATACTGGAGGATTCTTTGGCTTACAAGCTTTCCTAGAGGCTTTCTGCCGAATGCCCCCTTCAGGGCACTATCCTGTGTCATCTGTATTTCAGCAAATGGGGAGTGTCTACTCCACTGGAGGACCTCCACCTCTGAGGAGGAGTGGGCCAGAAGGGAGAGGAGGGTTGGTGCCCACGCGCAGAGTCCCAGGGAGCGACCTGTGGAAAGAGAGACCACCTCAAACAGTGGCCACCCGATGCCAGTGGCTCTTAAGGTGACAGTGGCCCTGAACTTTTTTGCCTCAGATTCTTTCCAGGGGTCAGTGGGAGATCTATGTGGTGTTTCCCAATCTGTTGCTCACAGCTGCACCTAGCTGGACACTGACACTCTGTTCAGACGGGTGATGAATTTCATTCATTTCCGAACTTACAAAGCCAGCCAGGCCAAGCGAGCCAAAGGCTTCGATGCATTTGCTGGCTTCCCCTGCAGCCAGGGAGCCATAGATTGCACACATGTGGCCGTAAAGACACCAGTGGGTTGAGCTGGGTGCCTTTGTCAACAGAAGGGAGTTACACTCCATTGTTTATGACCACAGGACACATTTCGCAGGTCTGTGCCAGGTACCCGGCAGCTCCCATGATGCGTATATCCTGTGGCACTCCCTGGTCATCGCT
Source organism: Carcharodon carcharias (assembly GCF_017639515.1). NCBI lineage: Eukaryota > Metazoa > Chordata > Chondrichthyes > Lamniformes > Lamnidae > Carcharodon > Carcharodon carcharias. The sequence continues at coordinate 39,633,368 of NC_054480.1, read as the reverse complement.
CCAGCTCAGTTGGATGGTTGGCTCCTGGCTGATAAAGGCTATCCGCAGAGATGGCTCATGATGCCACTCGACACCCAAGGACGAAGCAGTGGAGAGGTACAATCAAAGTCATGCCTCTACAAGGGTGGTAATGGAGAGGACCATTGGCCTGCTCAAAATGAGGTTCCCCTGCCTGGACCAATCAGGGGGAGCACTGCAATATCCTCTAGAGCATGTCTCGCTTATTGTTGTTCTGTGCTGCGCTCCATTTGGTCAGCGAAGTAGCTCCCCAGGCCACAGAGGATGACTCAACTGATGGGTCGGAGGGGGCCCAGGGTGAGGAGGTGGCTTGAAATGATGAACCTTGTGGGAGGCAGGGAAACCATGATTCTCCATTCAGTCAGCTAGGCATCCAAAGCATGGCTTGAAAGTGAGGGCCTCCTTACTGAACGTTCCTGATGAGGCCATCCTGTTACCCCGATGTCAATTAACTAGCTCTGAAATAAAGTTTGCAGCCCTTCCTGTCTGTCACAAGCCACTCTGTTGCCCAACACCTATGAGAAACACAAAGCACATTCATGAAACAGAGTACCATTTTTAAATGGTAGTCATGTTTACACAATTTGAACATAGAGCATGTTTCAACTGAAGCAATATCACCCATGATGACTCCTCGTGTTTATAATGCTGTAAAGCTTTGTTTGCAAGCACTGCATCTTGATGCTCCCCCCTTACTGGCAGCGGCATTGGAGGCAGCCTGCTGACTGTGGTATCCTGTCGGCCCTGATGACCTTGGCGGACGTCCTCTGCCCAGTGGAGCCTGTGCAGGCCCTGCCTGGAAGGGAGCGTCCAGCGCCATGGCTGGGCACTCCTCAGTTGTTGTGGCCTCATCAGAAGCCACAGGTGCTGGAAGAGGGGCCTGGAGCAACTTGAGAGGAGCCCCTAGATGCTGCTCGTCCACTAGTGTGAGGTTGTTTTGAACCTCCCTGCTCATCATTGATGGATGGGCGCCAAGCTGAGTGACTAGGTGCCTCATCCATCTTTCACGCTGGCAGTGACCCACTGAGGTCACTGCCGTCGTGTGGGCTTGCAAGTTGTACGCAGCTCCAGAAGCCACCGATTCTGTTCCTGGAGCTGTATCTCCATGAGAGTCGCCACTCTTTTGATGAAGGTGGAGGTTGTGCGCTCGGAGCTCCGGGTCAACACAGTGCTCATGCTCAGCATGGACTCCTCCATCACAGATCTCCACCAGAACCTACCCTACACCCCATCGGGCATCCAGCATCTGCTACTGATGGACGGCTCCAGAGGCTCGGACTCAGCATCGTCCTGGTCCCTAGTAGTTCTCCAACTGCTGACATGCTGGCTACTCTCTGCCTCCACCAGCTCCTCAAGTGAGTGATGTGCCCCACCACTGTGCACTGCCAACTGGGCAGATGCACTATTGTCCACCGACATGCCTGTGTCTGCAGAGAGAGAATGTGACATAGGTGCACTGATTGGCGGTTCCTCCTTGGGAATAAAGGGGGGTCTTTGGGCTCTGCAGGCATTGTGAGGATGGCACATCTGAGGAAGGAAGAGAATATGATAGTTGTGAACATCATTGCTAAGTGACCGTGCATGTATGACAGTTGCTTGTCACAAAGGACAGCTGCTTCACTGAGACATTGTGATTGGCCAAACAATGGGTACTCTGGATTCGAACTTCTCACTGGAGATGCTACGGCCTTACCTTTCTCACACACTTCCCCAGTCTCTCATTTGTCAAGTGGACTCTTACCATCCTCTGAGACCCCTGCCCCTCCACGACCGTGGATCTTGTCCCTTCTACGTCCAGGGTATCCATCTCAAACTTGGAGAGGATCAGGATGTTAAGCACCCCACCACCCATTGGTGCGCGCTCCAGCGCATTATGGCTTCTCTTCTCCAGTACGGACGAAAGTACATTCATTAGTCCATCCTTTACCTGCGACCCCATACCAGCCTCGCACCCTCCCCCCACTCCCCAGGAGAGCCAGATTGAGGTTCCCATCAGATTGACACACCTCACCCTTCCATACACCCAAGGTAAGTAGACAGATCTCCCAACCTTGGCCGGCACAGGGATATGTGCCATGTGGCACTCTTCATCTCACACCCCTGAGCACCACGAAGAATGGCCACCCTCCAAGACATCTGTACACAGTTCTGTGCAAAGTCGGTAGTCACCCTTGTGAATTGCAGATGATCATTAGACCTGTTCTGGCACTGGATCTATGTGCAGCACATGACATCATGCCCGCTCACCTCCACAGCCACCTCTATCTAGGCCTTCTTCATCAGATAGGGTGGCCTCCTCTTGCCATCCCGCAGCATGAGAATATCATACTGAGCACTCCCCGCCTCCATGAGAGTGCATAGGCACTCGTCTGGGAGCTGGGAGGGTGGGGGGGGTGGGAAAGAGGGCGGCAGAGTGCCCACTTGCAATGCCCTCCTGTCTGATGTGCCCAGTGGGTGGTGAGGCCATAACTGCTGCCAGATATTAGACTCTCTCCTGGACAGATCCCCGAGGCTCCTCACCAATTCATATCAGCCTTCAGTTTTTAACCTCCCCCCCCAACCCTGGGTCCCCACTGGACTCAGCATCCGCCACGCTCCTGCCCCCACCAGCAGCACTGCCCCAACGTCCGGGCACATTTCACGCTGGCCTGGCCTTAATTGGCCAGCGATGTGAAATTGCGGCCAGAAGCAGATATCGTGTCTGCTTCCAGGCCTGCTGATACGTGTGCGCAAAATCAGGTCCACTGCATCATAATACTTATCAACAAGTGAACAGACATTGTAATGTGCTCCACATTTTAAAACTGATGTGTATTCAGACAAGTTGCTCTTTTGATTAAATACCAAATTTAATGGGGCCCAGAGCTCCTTCCTTTGAATCTGGAATTATGTTACTTACTCTGAACAAGGTCCTCACAAGCTTGGGTAACCAGTTGATAAACCGAAGCGAGGGACTGAATTTCTCCCTGAAAATGAAAAACCAACCAATGTTTTGGATAAGTCCATGATCATTTTGGTTTTAGTGGAGCCTATTCATTCAGTATAATAAAATCACAAGGGCAGGAATTTGACAGACCCCACCTACGGGTTTGAAGCCAGGAGGGCTCATAAAATGCAGCTCATGGCCTATCCGTTGCCTACCTGCCCGTCCCCAACCTCTCATTTTTCGGGGACTGATCGAAGCATTGGGTGACCTGCTTTCCTGCCATTGGGCCTATTGAGGCTCTTAAGTGGCCAATTAATAGGCCTTATCCCACCCCCATTGCTATTTTATCCATGCCAAATACAGGAGCAAGGATGTCTTACTGCAGATGCACAGGACATTGGTGAGACCACACAGGAGTATTGTGTGCAGTTTTGGTCTCCTTACCCAAGAAAGGATATACTTGTCACAGAAGGAGTGCAGCGAAGGCTCACCAGACTGATTCCTGAGATGGCAGGACTGTCATATGAGGAGTGGTTGGGCCGACTAGACCTGTATTTACTGGAGTTTAGAAGAATGAGAGGAGATCTCACTGAAACATATAAAATTCTGACAGGGTTGGACAAACTGGATACAGGGATGATGCTTCCTCTGGCTGGGGGTGTCTAGAACAAGGGGGCATCACAGTCTCAGGATATGGGATAGACCAGTTAAGACTGAGATGAGGAGAAACCTCTTCAATCAGAGGATGGTGAACCTGTGGAATTCTCTACTGGGGAAGGCTGTGGAGGCCAAGTCATTGCATATGTTTCTGGACTCTAAAGTAATCAAGGGTTATGGGGAGAGACCAGGTGTATGACATTGAGATAGAGGATCAGCCATGATCATATTGAATGGCAGAGCAAGCTCGAAGGACTGAATTATGTACTCCTGCTCCTATTTTGTATGTTTCTATGTTTCTGAATAGGTAGCTCAACAGCTTTAGCTGTGCAGGCTGGTGTTGAATGCCGGGCGGGGAGGGGGGGAGGAAGGTGTAACCTCCTTTAGGGGTCCCCCGTGCCCATCAGAGACACACCCAACAAGGTCATACCCACCTTTAACCCGCCCCCTCCACCACCAGCCTCTCTAACCTGGCTCCATAACTCCCCTTTCCCCTTGCTGGAGCCTGCCAGTCATACCTATGACATACCTTCAGTCTAGCCTCCCTAACCTTCTCTTTTATGGGGATTAGCTGTAGCCCCAACATTGGCCACTGCTTGAACCTGGCACTGCTGGGACTACAGAGCTGCCAGCCATCTGATTGGCTGGCAGCTCTCTAGCCCTCGAAATTGCAGCAGTCTTGTCCTGAGCCAATTACTGCCCAATGAATGTTGGATGTTAAAAACAAGAAACTGCGGATGCTGGAAATCCAAAACAAAAACAGAATTACCTGGAAAAACTCAGCAGGTCTGGCAGCATCGGCGGAGAAGAAAAGAGTAGATGTTTCGAGTCCTCATGACCCTTCAGCAGAACTGAGTGAATATTAGGAGAGGAGTGAAATATAAGCTGGTTTAAGGTGGGGGGAGAGAAGTTGGGGGGGGGTGTTGGTGTGGTTGTAGGGACAAGCAAGCAGTGATAGGAGCAGATAATCAGAAGATATCACAGACAAAGGAACAAAGAGGTGTTGAAGGTGGTGATATTATCTAAACGAATGTGCTAATTAAGAATGGATGGCAGGCCATTCAAGGTACAGCTATAGTGGGGGTGGAGTGGAAAGACTAGCAGGGCATACAAGATTTAAAAATAATGGAAATAGGTGGGAAAAGAAAGATCTATATAAATTTTTGGAAAAAACAAAAGGAAGGGGAAAGAAATGGAAAGGGGGTGGGGATGAAGGAGGGAGTTCAAGATCTAAAGTTGTTGAATTCAATATTCAGTCTGGAAGGCTGTAAAGTGCCTAGTCGGAAGATGAGGTGCTGTTCCTCCAGTTTGCGTTGGGCTTCACTGGAACAATGCAGCAAGCCAAGGACAGACATGTGGGCAAGAGAGCAGGATGGAGTGTTAAAATGGCAAGCAGCAGGGAGGTTTGGGTCTTTCTTGTGGACAGACTGCAGGTGTTCTGCAAAGCGGTCGCCCAGTTTATGTTTGGTCTCTCCAATGTAGAATGCAGTAGACTAATTTGGGGGAAATGCAAGTGAAGTGCTGCTTCACTTGAAAGGAGTGTTTGGGCCCTTGGACGGTGAGGAGAGAGGAGGTGAAGGGGCAGATGTTGCGGCTTTTGCGTGGGCATGGGGAGGTGCCATAGGTAGGGGTTGAGGAGTAGGGGGTGATGGAAGAGTGGACCAGGGTGTCCCGGAGGGAACGATCCCTACGGAATGCCACTGGGGGGGTGAAGGGAAGATGTGTTTGGCGGTAGCATCATGTTGGAGTTGGCGGAAATGGCGGAGGATGATCCTTTGAATGCGGAGGCTGGTGGGGTGACAAGTGAGGAAAAGGGGGACCCTATCGTGTTTCTGGGAGGGAGAAGAAGGTGTGAGGGCGGATGCGCGGGAGATGGGCCGGAAAAGTTTGAGGGCCCTGTCAAAGACCGTGGGTGGAAAACCTCGGTTAAGGAAGAAGGAGGACATGTCAGAGGAACTGTTTTTTGAAGGTAGCGTCATCAGAACAGATGTGACGGAGGCGAAGGAACTGAGAGAATGGGATGGAGTCCTTACAGGAAGCGGGGTGTGAGGAGCTGTAGTCGAGGTAGCTGTGGGAGTCGGTAGGCTTGTAATGGATATTGGTGGACAGTCTATCACCAGAAATTGAGACAGAGAGGTCAAGGAAGGGAAGGGAAGTGTCAGAGATGGACCATGTGAAAATGATGGTGGGGTGGAGATTGGAAGCAAAATTAATAAATTTTTCCAAGTCCCGACGAGAGCATAAAGCAGCACCGAAGTAATCATCGATGTACCGAAGAAAGAGTTGTGGGAGGGGGCCAGAGTAGGACTGGAACAAGGAATGTTCCACATACCCCATAAAGAGACAGGCATAGCTGGGGCCCATGCGGGTACCCATAGCCACACCTTTTATTTGGAGGAAGTGAGAGGAGTTAAAGGAGAAATTGTTCAGTGTGAGAACAAGTTCAGCCAGACAGAGGAGAGCAGTGGTGGATGGGGATTGTTCAGGCTTCTGTTCGAGGAAGAAGCTAAGGGCCCTCAGACCATCCTGGTGGGGGATGGACGTCCATGGTGAAGAGGAAGCGGTTGGGGCCAGGGAACTGGAAATTGTTGATGTGACGTAAGGTGTCAGAGGAATCACGGATGTAGGTGGGAAGGGACTGGACAAGGGGAGAGAGAAGGGAGTCAAGATAACGAGAAATGAGTTCCATGGGGCAGGAACAGGCTGACACGATCGGTCTACCGGGACAGTTCTGTTTGTGGATTTTGGGTAGGAGGTAGAAGTGGGCTGTCCGAGGTTGGGCAACTATCAGGTTGGAAGCTGTGGGAGGAAGATCTCCAGAGGAGATGAGGTCAGTGACAGACCTGGAAACAATGGCTTGATGTTCAGTGGTGGGGTCATGGTCCAGGGAGTGGTAGGAGGAAGTATCTGCAAGTTGACGCTCAGCCTCCGCAAGGTAGAGGTCAGCGCACCAGACAACAACAGCACCACCCTTGTCAGCGGGTTTGATGACAATGTTGGGGTTGGACCTGAGAGAATGGAGTGCAGTAAGTTCAGAGAGAGACAGATTAGAATGGGTGAGAGGAGCAGAGAAATTGAGACGACTAATGTCACGCCGACAGTTCTCAATGAAAAGATCAAAAGAAGGTAAGAATCCAAAGGGAGGGGTCCAGGTGGAAGGAGAATATTGGAGGTGGGTAAAAGGATCAGTTGAATGGGGAAAGGACTCCTACCCAAAGAAGTAAGCCCGGAGACGAAGATGGCGGAAGAAGAGTTCAGCATCATGACGAGCCCAAAATTCATTGAGATGAGGGCTTAAGGGTATGAAACTAAGTCCTTTGCTGAGCACTGAACATTCAGTGTCGGAGAGGGGAAGTTCAGGGGGTAAAGTAAATACACGGCCAGAGCTGGGATTGGAAGATGGGGTGGGGACGGAGGGACAGGCAGGGGTGGAGTGTCCTAGATGGGTGTTGTTGAGTTGTTGGATGTTTGCAGGGCAAACATGTCGATGAGTTGTTGGATGTTTGCAGGGCAGCATCCCACCGACTCTTTGGGTTTGGGTGCTAGGGTGGGAAACCCCACCATTCTAAAATTCTGGCAAACGAGAAACAAATAAAAAAGAAATTTCACCTTCTCGCCTTTTTCTCCTTTTGCACCAGGGAGACCCTGTGAAATCATTAAAAATGTAAATAAGCAATTCAAACCACACAAACTTCATGTTTATTTATACTGACAGCAAAGATGAATATAATAAATGTGATTTAATTTCAGAGCTGACTGGAAAATTTTAAACCAGAATTCCGGAGCATGGGTTTTCTGGAGCAAAATAGGTGGGAAAGTAAGTTGCAATGAAGAAATAAGAAATTTACAAATGGATATGGGCAGGTTAGGTGAACAGGCCAATATTTAGCAGGTGGAGTTTAACATGGATAAGTGTGAGGTTATCCATTTTGGTCAGAAGAATAAAAAGGCGACTTATTATTTAAATGGAGAGAAATTTCAGAATGCTTCAGTGCAGACGGATCTGGGTGTCCTCATGCATGAATCGCTGAAAGCTAGTATGCAGGTACGCAGATAATAAGGAAAGCAAATGGAATTTTGGCATTTATTGCTGAAGGAATAGAGTATAAAAATAGGGAAGTGTTGTTGCAACTGTACAAGGCATTGGTGAGACTGCAGCTGGAGTACTGTGCACAGTTTTGGTCCCCTTACTTGAGGAAGGATGTAGTTGCAATGGAGACAGTTCAGAGAAGGTTCACTAGATTGATTCCAGAGATGTGGGGCTTGTCTAATGAGGAGAGATTGAGCAATTTAGGCCTATGCTCCCTAGAGTTTAGAAGGATGAGAGGAGATCTAATTGAGGTATATAAGATATATAAGGTATATAAGTATACACTAAAGGGGATAGACAAAATGCATGTGGAGCAGATGTTTCCCTTTGTGGGGCATTCTAGTACGAGAGGCCGTAGTTTTGGGCTAAGTGGTGGTAAATTTAAATCAGAGACGAGGAGGAATTACTTTTCTCAAAGGGTCGTGAATCTGTGGAATTCAATACCTCAGAGTGCAGTGGATGCCGGGACCCTGAATAAATTTAAGGAGGAGATAGATTTTTAATTAGTAACAGGTTGAAAGGTTATGGGGAGAGGGCGGGAAATTGGAGTTGAGGCTGAAATGAGATCAGCCATGATCGTGTTGATTGGCGGGGCAGGCTCGAGGGGCTGACTTGCCTACTCCTGCTCCTAGTTCTTATGTTTGTTCTTATGTTTACATTTTTATTAATTGTTTCACACTGGAAGCTGGTGAAACAGTTATAAGGTACTTACAGATGGCCCTACTTTGCCTGGTGGGCCTCGTTCCCCTGGATAGCCAGCTGGCCCTGTGATACCTGCTGGCCCCTAAGAAGCCAAAACAGATTTTAATTCAATAATGGTTCTGAAGCCAAAGACAAAGACTCTAAAATTCAATCATGGAAAATGAACATTCCAATATTAATGCTTTGTTTGAAACTTTTCCCTCTGCCATTTTAGGGGCCATCAAGCTTGCTAATCCTGCACAAGCTTTGTATAAAACAGCAGAGAATCAGACTGCCAGCTGAATGTTTTCAGAGTTCATACATTAGAATTCCACAGCAGCATTTGAGGGCCAAGGTTTATAAATAGTTCAGATAGCTTATAATTTACTTTCCAAAGAAGTAAAATGTTTCTCTTGTTGACAATACACATACACAGCCTCTTCACAAAGTATGCTCAAGCTGTCACTTTGTCACTTAAGAGCTGGCATCCCTTGTAATAGCACAGCATCATTCCAAAGTAACTTTAAGACGAGTGTAGCACTAACTGGAAAATGCTATGAAAAGAAAACAGAACCTGCCAGAATCTCTTAGTATTCCTATGTGGAGAGGTTAACACAAAAAACTGCAAACCACTGCAACAGCTTAGTGTTCAGACCCATAAAAAAAGCACAAAATTGAAGCCTCAGTAACATAATGACAAGACATGTTGGGTCAAATTTTGCTACCCCTGAAAATGGGCATAGGGAGACAAGCCGCTTGCAAACTTTTGGTTTGGCGCAACATTAAACAAGAATTTCACAAAAAAGTTAAAGTGTGAAGGAAAGATAAACCATTTGCTGAGCAAAAAATAAAAATCAATATCAAAGCAATAAACTGATAACTTAAAAAAATGAGTAATTAATAAAAATGATAATTAAAAACACCATGCAGCAGTAAGAAGCAGAACTAGAGAGAGACAGACCAGGTCCCAAGTCCTGATCACCAGGGAAGAGGGAGATGATCAGGACAGAGCTGAATGGGTTTAACTCAAATCTTGACTTCACATTTGGTAGCGCACACTCCAAGCTGGCTTTGGCAGAATTCATATAAAAGTGGGGGTTGGAAGCAGGTTATCTTTCAGCCTGGCTTTTCCATCTCTCATGGCTTGGTGTGTGGGTAGGTTTTTGGGGAGGGAGGAGAAGGAGGGTGAGGAAGTGTGTGTTCATACCAAGCAGCCTGTGTGTGTGTGTGTGTGTGTGTGTGTGTGTGTCCGGCTCACTCCCAGTTTTAGGGTTTTCTCTCTCTCTCTCTCAACCTCACACATAATCACTCACTCACACACACAGTCACCCACTTATTCTCAGACTCACACTCACTCACTCTCACACTTTCTCAATCACTCTCATTCAATCTCACAATCTCACTCACAATCACATTCACTCGCACACCCACATTGATTCTCACTCACTTTTAAACTCATTCACACACTCACAATCACACACTCACTCTCACATATTCACTCACTTACTCTCAGTCTTACATTCACACAGTCAATCACACACACACTCCCTCACTCACACTCGCTCAATCACTCTCATTCAATCTCACACACTCTCACTCACTCTCACAATCACACTCACTCACACTCTCACAATTATACTCACTCTCACACTCACAATCACTCACACACTCTCACTCACTGACTCTTACACACACAATCACACATTCACTCGCACACAGTCACTCACTCACAGTCTCACACTCACACACAGTCAATTGCATACACTCCCTCACTCACACACACACACACTCTCAAACTTGATCAATTGCTCTCATTCAATCTCACACTCTCACTCACATGCTCTCACTCTCGCTCACTCTCGATCACTCACTTACACTCACTTTCACACTTGCTCAATCATTCTCATTCAATCTCACACACTCTCACTCACTCACAATCACACTCACTCACTGACTCTCACAATCACACACTCACTTGCACACAGTCACTCACTCTCATAGTCTCACACACACACAGTCAATCACACATACTCCCTCACTCACTCGCACAATCACTCTCACTCTCACACTTGCTCAACCACTCTCATTAAATCTCACACTCTCACTCACACTCACTCACTCTCACAATCAGACTTACTCACACTCTCACAATCACACTCACTCTCACTCACTTTCATACTTGCTCAATCACTCTCAATTAAATCTCACACACTCTCATTCAAACACACTCACTCACACTGTCACAATTACACTCACTCACTCACAATCACTCACCCACACACAGTCACTCACTTACTCTCACAGTCTCACACTCACACACTTTCAATCACACACACTCCCTCACATTCAGTCTCTCTCACTCTTGCTCAATCACTCTCAAACAATCTCACACATTCTCACTCACAATCATACTTACTCACACTCACACACTTTCTCACACTCACTTTCACACTTGCTCAATCACTGTCATTCAATTATACACATACTCACTCACAATCACACTCAATTGCACACTCACTCTCACTCACTGACTCTCTCACTCTTACACTCACAATCACACACTCACTTGCACTCAGTCACTCACTCAATATCAGTCTCACACATTCCCTCACTTACTCACTCTCACATTTGCTCATTCACTCTCATTCAATCTCACTCACTCACTCTCTCACACTCACTTTCACACTTGCTTAATCACTCCCATTCAATCTCACACACTCTCACTCACTCACATTCTCACAATCACACTCACACAATCACACACTCACTCGCACAGTCACTCACTATCATACTCACTCTCACAATCATACTCACTGACTCTCACTGACTCTCACAATCACACTCACTTGCACACCAGTCATTCATTTACTCTGTCTCACACTCACACACAGTTAATCACACACACTCCTTCACTCACTCACTCTCACACTCGCTCAATCACTTTCACTGACTCTCACACTTGCTCAATCACTCACTCTCACACTCGCTCAGTCACACTCACACTTGTTCAAACATACTCTCACTCGCTCTCACTCACTCATACTCTCACAATCTCACACTCACCCATACTCTCATAATCTCTCTCTCACTCACACTCACTCATACGCTCACAATCACACACTCACTCACTCTTACTCATACTCTCACAATGTCACACTCACACATATTCTCACAATCTCTCTCACTAATACGCTCACAATCACACACTCACTCACTCTCACTCACTCTCCAATATCACTCTCACAATCTCTCTCACTCTCACTCACACTCACTCATACTCTCACAATCACACACTCACTCTCATTCATTCATACTCATTCACTCATACTCACTCACATGCTCTCACAATCTCACACTCACTCATACTCTCATAATCTCTCACACTTTCACTCACACTCACTCATACTCTCACAATCACACACTCACACACTCTCACTCACTCATATTCTGACAATCTCACTCTCACTCATACTCTCACAATCTCTCTCTCACTCGCTCATACGCTCACAATCACAGTCACTCACTCATACTCTCACTCACTCTCTCTCACTCATACTCTCACAATCTCTCTCTCTCACTCATACTCTCAATCTCTCACAATCTCTCTCCCACTCTCTCTCACTCATACTCTCACAATCTCTCACTCGCTTATACACTCACTCATACTCTCACAATCACACACTCACTCTCACTCACTCATACTCTGACAATCTCACTGTCAGTCATACTCTCACAATCTCTCTCCCACCCTCACTCAAACTCTCACAATCTCTCAATCACTTATACACTCACTCATACTCTCACAATCACACTCACTCACTCTCACTCATACTCTCACAATCTCTCACACTCTCACTCACACTCTCACAATCTCTCACTCTCACAATCTCTCACACTCTCACTCACTCATACTCTGACAATCTCATTCTCACTCATACTCTCACAATCTCTCTCCCACTGTCACTCACTCAAACTCTCACAATCTCTCACTCAATCATACACTCACAATCACTCACTCACTCTCACTCATACTCTCACAATCTCACACTCACTCTACTCTCACAATCTCACATTCATACTTTCACAATCTCTCACACTCTCACTCAATCACATACTCACACACTCTCTCTCTCATACTCTGACAACCTCACTCTCACTCATACTCTCACAATCTCTCACTCACACTCGCTCATACGCTCACAATCACACACTCACTCTCACTCATTCATACTCTCACAATCTCTCTCTCACTCTCACTCATATTCTCGCAAGCACACAATCACTCGCTCATACTCTCACTCACTCATACTCTCACAATCTCTCTCCCTCTCTCACTCGCTCACACTCTCACAATCACACACTCATTCTCACTCATACTCTCACAATCACACACACTCACTCTCACACATGCTCAATCACTCTCATTCAAACTTACACCCACTCTCTCACAATCACACTTATTCACTCTCACACTCACTCACTGACTCTCTCAATCACTCACACACCCACACACACTCTCACACTCACTCAATCTCACATTCACACACTCGCTCTCACACTCACTCACTCCCCCTAGAACCAGGGGGCTTGGAGATTAATATCGCTGAGGAGGAGTTCAGGATGGCTGTGAAGGTGGAAAGACACACTTCCTCTCTACCCTGTCTAACACTTCAGCTGCCCTGGGCTTCACTGTTGCTGCAACCATTGCTCCTCCTGACCTCTCTGGCCCATTCCATCATATGAGGGCAACTCCTGTAGTCCTTTAGTGGGCCAACGCCTGCACGGGAGGGTGAGAGCGTAATCAAGGATGGATTATGTCACTCAGAATGCACCTTGGCCACAAGGACCCAGGCTCTTGCTCCAGACCGATTGGATCTCAAGTGCTGGAACTTTGTCCTGGAGTGAAGCACCCACCGCAAGCTTGAGTGCAAGGACATTGAGGTATGAGGTGACCACTTAGTGAGGGGCAATGCTACCGGTAAAGGAAGAAGCAAGATCTGCAAGTTGAGCTCACCCACCCCCCACCATCCCTCTCCCCCCCCACCGAAGGCATAGGCCATGGTGTTTTGCAACTTGTGCACCCCACCTACCCCAGGCCTTGCTATTGAGTCACTCAATAGAAGGGGGCATAGTTTATGGGTGGTTAGCTCACACCAACTTCTCAAAGGAAACTAGGGATGGGCAATAAATGCTGGCCCAGCCAGCAAAGCCCACATCCCATGAATGAATAAAAAATTAAGAGAAATGTGGGATCTGCGCGTGGTGAGAATGATGTGAGCATGGGCAGGGGTAAGGATAGTGTAGGTGTCAGCTCAGTGTAGGGTGAGATCACACACATGTCTTGCTGCAGAGGATTTCAATGAGGACTTTGATGGGGCAACCTCCAGAAAAAGGCTGAAGAATATGCGCAGAGATATTTGGTGCATTGGCAGATCAAGGGGCGTGGGGAAATCCATTACAAAACTTACTCATGACTCTAGGAAGAGCTTACAGCCCATCCTTTCTAGCATGGAAGTACTGTCAACTCCATGAGAACACTTGTAAATCCAACCATGATGCAGCATCTGATAGCTGATGGCTCAGCTTCCATTGCAGCATAAGCAGAAGATACACAACCTTTGAGTGCGGTGGAAGCTCAGACTGCAGTCATGCATGCTCAGCCTGTTGCAACGCAAGTGCAGTTTGCTGCCATGCATGCTCAGATGGTTGCAGATACCAATACACAGAGACTTGCAGGGTCTCCCAGCAGACAGCAATCTGTGCTCCAGCAGATTACTAGGGTTGCTTAGTCGACACCTGGAAGAGTGGTAGTGGTCCCGTACAGCACAAACCTGCTGCCCATCATCTGTCCTCCTACTTCACCAGTGCCCTTGCATTTGTCTGTCAGCCAGCCAACCCAGATTGTTGTCACCCAGTCAAAGCAATGCAGCCCGAAGCTGGGGCTTCTAGGGCCAGGCAGCTGTTTGAGGTTGTCCTAAAAATCCATCTGCAGTCTCCCCACTGAATGCTGGTAGTTCTGTCAGCTATGTTTCAACCACTGGGCCAATGCTTCCTCCAAGAAGTAAAACACCCATCTAGTTCACAGGTAGGCCACGCAAATGTCAGCTCCAGAGAGGTAGCACTGTGTGGCTGCACAAAAAGATTTAATGGGCCTGTACACTTCTACGAAATAAAATAGAGCGTACGATGTACTGGGGTTTCCCTGTGTAGGAGCACTAGGTCAAGCAAAGGCACTCAGAAGATAGGCAATAAGGGAATGCGTGAGGGTGATTAGTTAACTTTTGTATGGAATATTGGATGATTTGGATAAATTTAGATAAAGTTGAATTGAAATTTTTGTTTTGTGTTGGCTTTTACATTTGCATTGTGGCTAAGTGAATGATGTGAATGAGAGAAGGGAAGGATTGCGCGACTGTTTTGAATGGGGAATTGGAGTTACGCTCACTGGTACTGCAATCAGATGAGCTGATCACTGACAGCCCTGCCAGAGCAGGCTGGGCTGTCCTCCTCTTCTTCCTCTTCCTCCTCGTCAGGTTCTTGACATATTGGGAAGGGCTATGCCCTCAAGTTGTGCAGGATGCAGAAGATCATGACAAATCATCATAAGTATTTCTACAGGGCTCCACCAGAGCAGTCCAGGCAGAGCAAGTGTGAGTTTAGCACCATAATGATCTGCTAAATGATATCTTGTGTGACATCATGGCTTTCCTTATATCCATGGTGCGACATGTGCCTGGATTGCGCATCCAGATTCATGAACCAGGTGGTCAGTGGATAGCCCTAGTCATTCACTAATCACTCTCTAGTCTCTTGTGATGACTCACATGCTGAAGGTACAGCAGACTGGCACAGATAAGGGCATCATAATGACTGCCAGGGCACCAGACACCAGAAGGTGGCTCACTCGCACTTCCTCAAAGACGTTAGGGATGGGCAATAGATGTTGACCTTACACCCGCATCCCATGAATGAATAAAAAAATACTAATGAGCAATGTTTCTTCTATTTCTCTGGCGCACGGCTGCACCAGTCCAGTGACTTGAAGGGGCCAACTTGTGTTTGGACTGCCTGAGAACTTCTGGGTTGTTGCACGACCATGTCATCATGCAGCTTAGATGGAACATTAATAAAGTGTTCAATTCTAATTTAATCGGAAAAGGGCACTTGACCATTCTCTGATTTAATGATTCAATGTGAACTGAAATACTTATGTTTTGTAGATAACTGGTCAAAAAAATTCTGAACATTTTTTCTTCAGAAAGTTAGTGAAATATATTGTTTAAATCAAATCCTTTGTAAATAAAACTTACTCTTGGCCCAGGAAGTCCAGGGGGTCCTATTGCACCTTCCAGTCCTCTTGTACCCTAAAATATTGGCATCAATTAATAACCTATATCACAGAAAATATTTATTGCGGATACCCAAGGAAAGATTGTGACTCCATTCCATTCTGTGCCTTATTCTAGAGTGAGCAGGAAGGCTGCAGGAAGAAAAGCAATCTTAGTCAGTATCTAGTACTTAATAAATAGAGAAAATCATGGACCTGAATCATTCCTAGCCAAGATTATATCTACTGGTCTAATCATGGGATCATAGAATGGCTACAGCATTAATGGAGGCCATTCGGCCCAGTGGGCTGGATCTCTGCAAGAGCAACTTAGGGTGTCCCATTCACCCACCCTTTCCACATAGTCCTGCCAATGTTTATTCTTCAGGTGCTTATCCAATTTCCCTCTGAAAACCATGATTGAATCCACCTCCACCAGGCTCTCAGGCTGTGCATTCCAGACCCTAACCACTCACTGCATAAAAATGGTTTTCCTCATGTCTCCATTGGTTCTTTTCCCAATCACCATAAATCTACGTCCCCTTGTTCTCAATTCTTCCATCAATGGGAACAGTTTCTCCCTATCTACTCTGTCCAGACACCTCATCATTTTGAACACCTCTATCAAATCATCTCTCAAGTTGCTCTCCTCAAAGGAGGATAACCCCATTTCTCCAGTCTACCCACGTAATTGAACTCCCCCATGCCAGAAACCATTCTTGTAAATATTTCCTACACCTGATTTAAAATATTCACATCCTACCTGAAGTGTGATGACTAGAATTAGCCACAACACTCCAGTTGAGGCCGAACCAATTTTAAAAAGGTTCATCATAATTTTCTTTATTTTTCTCTATTCATAAAGCCCAGGATCCCATATGGCTGCTTAACCATTTTCTCAGTTGTACTGCCACCTTCAATGATTTTTGGACATAGACCCCCGACTTCTGTGTTCCTGCACCCCCTTTAGAGTTGTACCCTTTATTTTTTATTGCCTCTCATTTTTACTACCAAAATGTATCACTTCATACTTCTCTGCATTAAATTTCATCAGCCATACATCTGTCCATTCCACCAGCCTGTCAATGCCCTCTCGAAGTCTATCAATATCCTTCCAAGTTCATAATGCTTCCAAGTTTCTGTCAGCTACAAATTTTGAAATTGTGCCCTATACGCCAAATTCTAAAACATTAACAAATATCAAGGAACCCAGTGGTCCTAGAACTGAACCTTGGGGAATCCCGCTGCCTATCTTCCTCCAGGCCATAAAACAACCGTTCTCCACTACGCTCTGTTTCCTGTCACTCAGCCAACTTTGTACCCATCCAATTTAGTGGGCAGAATTTTATGGCAGTGGGATTTTACGTTTCCGCTGAAATCAATGGGGTTTATAATGTCTTGCCGCATTTTATAGCCCTGTCCCCGCCGAAATGGGGCCATAAAATTCTGCCCAGTATTTCTATTCTAGATTTCTTTTCTATAGCTAACCAAATGATATTATGAATAACCTTCCCTAAATGTTCTGCTACTGACACTTGATCCACCACATTCCCTAGAACTAAATCTAAACATGCTCCCTTCCTTGTTTGGTCCAGAAACATACTGATCTAGAAAATTCTCCTGAACACACTTCAGAAACTCTTCACCCTCTCTGCCCTTTACACTACTACTAATTCAGTTGAGAGTATGAATTAAAGATCCCCATTATCACAACTTCATAGTTTTGCACCTCTCAGTAATTTCCCTGTGAATTTGCTCCTTTATCTCTTACCCACTAGTTGATGTCCTATAGAATTCACTCAATAGTGTAATATCACCTCTAGTGTTCCTTAACTCTAGCTAAATAGATTTGTCCTTGACCCCTCCAGGACATTTTGTCTCTTCAGCATGCTAATATTCTCCTTTATTCAGTACTGCCATCCCTTCTCCTCTCATTTATTCCCTTGCATTCCAGAATATTTAGTGCCCAGTCCTGTCCTTTTTTGAACCAGGTTTCTGTTATCACCATGACTTCATATTCCCATGCTGTACATGCAGCTCGCCAACCTTATTTACACACTTTGTGTGTTTACAAATGTGTATTGTAAACCTAATTTGGACCATATTGCATTCCCCCCTAGTCTAATCTCACTAATACTTTACTACTTCTTACTTGAGTGTTATCTGTCTCTCCCAATCCTTTGTAAACCTTGTTTCTCCTTTCCAGTGCTCCATCCTAGTTCCAACCATCTGCCAAGTTAGTTTAAACATTCCCCAACAGCATTAGTAAATTGTCCCATGAAGACATTGGTACTGGCTCTGTTGTGGTGTAAACCATCTTAATTATTTGAGGGATAAAAAAGAATTCCATAGACAGAAAGAAGATGTTTCCACTTGTCAGGAAGGCCAGAACATAAGGGCTATAAATATAAGAAAATAAGCAATAAATCCATTAAGGAATTCAAGATAAACTTCTTTACCCAAAGAATAGTGAGAATGTGGGTCACAAGGGGTTGTTGAAGCAAACAGCTTAGGTGCATTTTAAGGGGTAGCTCGGTAAGTAGGGAGAAAGGAACGAAGGAGTTTGCTGATAGGGTTAGATTAAGAGGATGAGAGGAGGCTTGTGTGGAGCTTAAATGCTACATAGACCATTTGGGCTGAATGTGCTGTAAATTCATGTAATTCTTAACCAAGGCCTTTTCTGTACTCTCAAATAAATGCAAAAGATCCTAAGGTACTATTTTAGAAAACAACAGTGGATTTTCACTGATGCCATGATCAATATTTATCCTCCAACCAACAGTATTAAAACACTTAATCTGGGCATTAACAAACTGTTTGTGAGACCTGTACACAAATTGGCTGCTGTGTTTCCTATGTTACAAAAGTGACTCCCTAAAAAGTATGTAATTAGCTATAAAATGCTTTGGAACATCCTTGTAAAAGGCATCAGTTAAATGCATGTGTTTCTTCTCTTTCTGTAAGTGGCATAGGCCTATTTACATCACATTACTGTTTGCCTACTTTTACACAATTTTAATTTACCTTTGGTCCCTGAAGGCCTTCTCTCCCTGGAGGACCCTGAGGACCTGGAAGACCCTACGGAGAAATAAAGTAATTTAGCTTCGATAATTTAGAGTCATATATTGTTCAATGTGCAAACTAATTATTGTGTTTTTTGTGAATCCCACAAATTATCTCCTTACCAACTCTTCACTGGGGTATAACTCCAGGGATGGTGACCTCATGCTGGTACCCCACAAGTGGTCAGTTTTCATCTATGATCCCACCCAGAGGGCTATTGATAGTTAACCAACTTATCACAACCAAACCCATTCCTGTTTCCAACAGAGTAATCAGAGTAAATAGAACCATTTTAGCATCAGATGTAATCAGTGATATTGCATCACTGATCCCCCCAGTGCACAGTTTTCTTTCCATGAATGGATGATTAATCTTGGTCTTCTTTTGAGGACGTACCATCACAGATTCCAGTTTTCAGCCAATTCGATTCACTTCATGTGATATCAAGAAATGGTGGAATGCACTAGATATTGCAAAAATTCAAGCATCCTGGCTGTAGCCCTGCAGTTTCATGCTCCAGAACTAGCTGAGTCTCTAGCCGAGCTGTTACAGTACAGCTACAATGCTACTGTCAACCTAATAGAGTGGAAAATTGTTCAGTTATGTCCTGTCCACCAAAAGCAGGACAAATCCAATCTGGCCAATTACTGCCCCATCAGTTTTCTCTCAATTATCAGCAAAGTGATGAATAGTGTCATTGACATGATACCAACTGACACTCACTTACCAATAAACTGCCAAACAATGCCCAGTTTGAGTTCTGCCAGTATTTCCCGGTTCCACACCTCATTACAGCCTTGGTCCAAATATGGACAAAAGTGCTGAATTACAGACTGCATAGTGTTCAGTTCCATTTGCAATTCCTCAGATTATGAAATTGTGCTCATATGTGACAAGACTTGGACAACATTCAGGCTTGGGATGAGGTGGCAGATAACATTCATGATTTGCAAGGGCCATGGAATAACTATCATCATTAAGAGAGAGTCTAACTACATTCCCTTCAATGGCATAATCATCACTGAATCCTCCACCATCAAAATCCTGGGAGTCACCATCAACCAAAAACATAACTGGACCAGCCATATAAATACTGTGGTTACAAAAGCAGGTCAGAAACCGGGTATTCTCTAGTGAGTGTCTTGCTTCCTGACTCCTCAAAACCTTTCCACCATCTCCAAGGCGCAAATCAAGAATATAATGGAATACTTCCTACTTGTCTGGATGAGTTCAGCCCTAAGAACACTCGAGAAGCTCAACGCCATCAGAGACAAAGCTGTCTGCTTGATTGCACCTCATGCAACACCTTAAATATTTACTCCATCTATCACAACACAGTAGCAGCATGCATCATCTACAACATGCACCGCAGCAACACGCCAATACCTCTCAAATCTATCCAGAGGGACAAGGGAAGAAAGTGCATGGATACACCATCACCTGCAAGATCCCATTCAAGTCACATCGTCCTGACTTAAAAATAGGTCTTTGTTGCTTCAATGACATGAGCGAAAATGCTGGAACTCTCTCGGTAACAGCACTCTGTGAGTACCTAAGCCACACAGACAGCAGCGTAAAATGGAACTTTGTAGTCCAACAGTCCTTGACGATGTTGTAACATTGTATCATGTTTCAAAGTGCTTCATGCAGGAGAGAAACAGGCCATCAAAGGGTAAAAGAATTAGGCAAAATGGCAGAAGGTAAAATTTATTGGGGGAACTTCAGAGGATAGGAACTAAATGGTTGAAAGCTCTGTCATGACATAAAGAATACCAAAGCGGTGGAGTAAAGAGGCTGGAGCATGAGGACCATACGGTAAAACCTGGGACGTAGGGCTGGGGAGGTTACAAAGCTAAACTGGTGTGCGACCATGGAAATAGTTTGCAAAAGAGGACAAAGATTTTTAAATTCAGTGCATTGGGACGCTGGGAAGCTCAATGAGGGCAGGATGATGGGTAACTAAGACTTTATGCAAGAGTTGCTCAGCAAAAGTCCTGCAGCCAGAGACAAAGGGAGAAGAAAAATTTGAATTCAATTCAAAAGGGAACACTTTTTAACAACAATCGAAACTGAAATTTGTAAATCAAACTACATCAAAACAGAATTTTCTCTGCGCTGCTACATTCCTAGAGTGCAGGAGCTCAGCTGCATTGGATAAGTAGGTTTCCAGTCACTTATCACCTAACTCTCCCAATCTCCATCTTCAAAACATCTTTCTCCTCATAAAATGCGAAATGGACTTTTTTTTAAGCATCTAATAGATGTAATTCTTTTAAAACTTTCATGGAAAATCCAATTCTTCAAAATCTTAAGATCTACATTGTTCTGAGTCTTACAACAGTACATGTATTCTGACTGTGAATAATTCATTGAAACAGCAGCAAACATATTTCTGTTTGAATCTTTACCTGGTTGTTCCTTTGTCCAGGGTCACCCTTCTGACCCTTTTCACCAGGAGGACCCTTTTAAAGGAAGGAATAATAAGGACATTGGTAAAATATTGCAAATTTCCCCCTTATTTTAATCATATTTCATTTTTAAATACTGTCAACAAAAGAGATATTATGCATTTTAACTCTTATTTGTTTATTGTTTGATTTCATAAATAATGCATACATACTGCAGGTCCTTGTACACTGAGTCCTCTTGCCCCTGGAGATCCAGGTTGGCCATCTGCTCCCCTAGGTCCTGGTTTACCAATTGGACCTACTTGACCCTGTAAAACAAATGTCGTGTTAGAACTGAAGGAATTTCTAAAATTGATGCATTGCTTGTTCATCCACTGCTTTGTTCCTTCACTCATTTTCCCCCCCTTTGGGATAGTAGAGAAGCATTATCAAGCTAATTATCATCACATTTGAACACAGCATGAATACTCCTTCTATGGCTAACCAGTCCTGAAGTGAGACTTGAACTCAGCTTCTGGCTTAGAGGCAGAGGTGCTACCTACTGAGCCACAAAACCACCTGGGTGTTTATTATTGAACCTCAGTTTTGCATCAAATAGAACATCATTGTATGACATATCCATGCACTTACCCGAGGTCCAGGTTCCCCACGTTCACCCTGAGCACCTCTTAAACCAGGGGGGCCCTGAAGAATTGGTTAAAAAGTGCAGGATTAAGAGATCGAATTCATAGTATTTTTTAATACATCTGATTTTTTTTAATATCAAGAATGAATAAATACATTCAAACTCTTCATAGGCATTTGAACAAAACTTGGATCATCTTAATGGAGAAGTGAGTCTGATGACAGGGCTATGGTTCACATGCTCTCAAGTTAATCATGTTCTCAAAAATACAACCTTATCATAACAGCACTTGCTTCAATGAGTACATCTCAAAAGTACTCTCTCCATTGCCTGTAGAATGCTATGCAACATCATAGTCACAAAAGGCAAAGTCTTTCTTACTCTGAATAAGAAATTCAGATAAACACAGTAAGTGTTTTCACACAATTATCCCACATGGCCAAAGAGTAAATAATTGATGTTCAGGCATCAGACAGAATACCATGTTAGCCAATTCATTCTGCATTTCATGTCACAAGTATATAGAAGCAAATTTCAATCACTTGCAAAAATTGTTCTGAGGCTCATGAGACTCATGATGCATTAACCCATGCTCTTTCCTTTCCATGCAGGCAGCACTTAAACTTTGTGTTGTCTGTTTATTTAAACGATAGTAGCATGCAATCCAATGTTATATGCCCTGTTGAGCGAGTGCACACCTCAGCAGGGGGCTCCAAGTTCGTGCAACGCTAGCACCACTTAAAGTTAGCCTGTACTTTCTATAGGAGAGGTGCAGTGCTGGAAGTAACTGGGGAAGACATGAGCAGGAAGATCACTAAATTATGGTGCAGCAGGGCAGAGAGTGTGCTCCCAGGTTCTCAGATACAGGCTGGGACCTTTTTACAGGAGATGAACAGGGGGAGCGAAGTCCACTATCTACAAGTTGGGGAGAGGGGTGCATGACAGAAAGCCCTCCAGACAAAGAAGCCAATGGGAGCAGCAAAACTGTCGCGGTCAATTCAAGAAGTGTAACCCTGAGGGTGTGTATGCAATACTACAAGAACATTAACTGCCTCATATGAGTAGTCATGGTCAGTTAATTCATCTTCAAATGCCGTATCTTTACAGCTGAGGTATTAACCTCATATTCTGCTTAGCTCACCAACCCTCATTCACTCATCTATCATTAATCCCTATCAATCTTGATTCATATCGATGATCCATAGCTTCACCTCACCCTTTCACACTCAGCACGGCTACAAGTCTTGCACCCACATCACACACTGCCAACTATTCAACCATGACAGCCATACGCCCAAACAGATTGCACCCCACTCACTGACACACTCCCATCTCTCTTGCAGGACAAGGTGGTGCATAACTGGAAGAAATAGCCCTAACAGGCAGGGGGCAGGCATTCTTGCATGTCCTCATCGCATGGAGTTAATGGTGCTCTCCATCAATAGGGTGGCCAGGCCTGAGGCTCTGGCCAGTGGCAGGGCTAAAGCCATTGAAAATTATGGTCTGCCCATTCCTAATCGTTCTTCTCACAACCCATTGCCCCCTCATCCAAAGTCTCTTCTAATATAAAAGCTGCAGATGTCCTAAGCATGCAGCTCTTGTTTTCTACCCCAACCTGCACCCCCACCCTTTCACAAACGTACCTTTGTGCCTTCTTCCTTTTAGATATCCAAGTACCACCAGCTGACCAGGAGGTTGTAGAAGAATAAGAGATGGGAGATCAGGAAGACAGTGATGAAGAAGAAACATTTGTACTCAATCTCACACTGTCAGCCACCAGGCACTTACTTTAGAAGGTAAATCAGTGATAGGATCTGTATATGGTAAGACACCACAAGTGCCAGCAGCCTTGGCAAGGACAATGGTAGTGCAGGCCCCAGCTCCTTGGGGGGCAAGAACACACATCAGACTCAGGGAGGACTCAGATGAGGATTTCACTGGGCCAGCCTACAGTAAAAGGCTGGTGGGTATGCAAAATGAAATGTTTGGTGCATTGGGCAGGCCTGTCAGAAAACCTATGGCCAATGCCAAGCAGCAGAGTTAATGTTTCGATCCATATGACTCTTCAGTGTGGGAGTGGTGGGCAACTGCATGAGGACACTTGTGGACCCAAGCACGGTACAATGTTGGATGGCTGATCTCTCAGCTTCCACTGCAGCATAAGCAGAAGCCACCCAACGTCTGGTTGCTGCAGTGGAAGCTCAGGCTGAAATGATGTGAGCTCACCTTGCTGCATTGCAAGCTCCGACTGCTGCCATGATAGCTGCAGATACCAATCTACAAAGGGGCTTGCAGGGTCTGACAGCAGTCCAGCTATCTGTCCTCTGACAGAACACTAGGATAGCTCAGGCATTGCACTGGGGGAGTGCCAGTGGCCCCGTGGCATATGGACATGCTGTCCTCTCTCAGGATGACACATCCTGTGGTATTGTCACTGGACTAGTAATCCAGAGACCACGGGTAATGCTCTCGGGACCTGGGTTCGAATCCCATCATGGCAGATGCTGGAATTTGAATTCAATAAAAATGTGGAATTAAAAGTCTAATGATGACCATGAAGTCTTTGTCGATTGTTGTAAAAACCCATCTGGTTCACTAATGGCCTTTAGGGAAGGAAATCTGTCATCCTTACCTGGTCTGACCTGGCCTACATGTGACTCCAGACCCACAGAAATGTGGCTAACTTTTAAATGCCCTCTGAAATGGCCAAGCAAGCAACTCAGTTGTATCAAACCACTACAAAATCACAAAAAAGGGATGAAACCGGACGGACCACCTGGCATTGACCTAGGCACCGGAAACAACAATGGTAATCTCAGCCCTGTCAACCCTGCAAAGTCCTCCTTACTAATATCTGGAGGCTAGTACAAAAATTGGGAGAGCTGTCTCACAGACCAGTCAAGCAACAGCCTGACACAGTCGTCCTCACAGAATCATATCTTACAGATAATGTCCCAGACACCAACATCACCATCCCTGGGTATGTCCTGTCCCGCCAGTGGGACAGACCCAGCAGAGGCGGTGGCACAGTGGTATACAGTCAGGAGGGAGTCGCCCTGGGAGTCCTCAACATCGAATCTGGACCCCATGAAATCTCATAGCATTAGCTGAGGAGAAATTCTTCAACTCAGAGGGTGGTGGGAGTCTGGAACTCACCGCCTGAAAGCCTGTGAGGGTGGTTGAGTCAGAAACTCTTGTAACATTTAAGAAGTATTTATATATTAAGTTGCATTGCCATAGCCTCCAGAGCTATGGGCCAAGTGCTGGAAAATGGGATTAGTGTAGTCAGATCTTTGTTGACCGACGCAGACACGATAGGCCAAGTGACCTCCTTTTGTGCTGTAAGTGTCCATGAGTCTAGGTCAAACATGGACAAGGAAACCTCCTGCTGATTACCACTTACCACTGTCCCTCAGCTGATGAATCAGTATCCTCCATATTAAACACCATTTGGAGGAAGCACTGAGGATGGCAAGGGCATAGAATGTACTCTGGGTGGGAGGCTTCAATGTCCATCACCAAGAGTGGCATGGTAGCACCACTAATGACCGAGTTGGCCGAGTCCTAAGGACGTAGCTGCTAGACTGGGTCTGCGGCAGGTGGTGAGGGAACCAACAAGAGGGAAAAACATATTTGACCTCGTCCTCACCAACCTGCCTGCCGTAGATGCTTCTGCCCATGACAATCTCAGTAGGAGTGATGTTCTCACAGTTGTTGTGGAGAAAAAGTACTGCCTTCACATTGAGGATACCCTCCATCGTGTTGTGTGGCACTACCACCGTGCTAAATGGGATAGATTTTAAACAGATCTAGCAACTAAAGGCTGGGCATCCATGAGGCGCTATGGGCCATCAGCAGCAGCAGAATTGTATTCAAACACAATCTGCAATCTCACAGCCTGGCATATCCCCCAGTCTACCATTACCATCAAGCCAGGGGATCAATCTTAGTTCAATGAAGAGTGCAGGAGGGCATGCCAGGAGCAGTACCAGGCATACCTAACAATGAGGTGCCAACCTGGTGAAGCTATAACACAGGACTACTTGCATGCCAACAGCACAATCAGCAAGTGATAGACAGAGCTAAGTGATCCCACAACCAATGGATCAGATCTGCTGTCCTGCCACATCCAGTCATAAATGGTGGTTGACAATTAAACAACTCACTGGAGGACGAGGCTCCACAAATATCCCCATCCTCAATGACAGAGGAGCCCAGCACATCAGTGCAAAAGATAAGGCTGAAGCATTTGCTACAATCTTCAACCAGAAGTGCCGAATGGATGATCCACCTTGGCCTCCTCAGAGGTCCACAGCATCACAGATGCCTGTCTTCAGCCAATTCGATTCAAGAAATGGCTGAAGGCACTGGATACTGCAAAGGCTATGCATCCTGACAACATTCCAGCAATAGTACTGAAGACTTGTGCTTTAGAACTTGCCGCACCCCTAGCCAAGCTGTTCTAGTACACCTACAAAATTGGCGTCTACCTGGCTATGTGGAAAACTGCCCAGGTATGTTCTGTACACAAAAAGCAGGACAAATTCAACCCAGCCAATTACCGCCCCATCAGTCTATTCTCGATCATCAGTAAAGTAATTGAAGGGGTCATCAACAGTGCTATCAAGCTGTGCTTGTTTAGCAATAGCCTGCTCACTGATGCCCAGTTTGGGTTCCACCAGGGCCACTCATTACAGCCTTGGTTCAAACATGGGCAAAAGAGCTGAACTCCAGAGGTGAGGTGAAAGTGACTGCCTTTGACATCAAGGCTGCATTTGGCTAGGTGTGGCATCAATGAGCCCAAGCAAAACTGGAGTCAATGGAAAGCAGGAGGAAAACTCTCCACTGGTTGGAGTCATACCTAGCACAAAGGAAGATGGTTCTTTGTTGTTGGAGGTCAGTCATCTCAGCTCCAGGACATCACTGCAGGAGTTTTTCAGGGTAATATCCTTGGTCCAACCATCTTCAGCTGCTTCATCAATGACCTTTCTTCCATCATAAGGTCAGAAGTGGGGATGTTCACTGATGATTGCATAATGTTCAGCACTATTCGCGACTCCTCAGATGCTGAAGCAGTCCATGTCCAAATGTGGCAAAACCTGGACAATATCCAGGCTTGGGCTGATAAGTGGCAAGTAACATTTGCATGACACAAGTGTCAGGGAATGACCATCTCCAACAAGAGAGAATCTAACCATCGCTTCTTGACTTTCAATGGCATTACCATCACTCGACACCCCCCCTACTATCAACATTCTGGGGTTACCATTGACCAGAAACTGAACTGGACTAGCCATAAAATACTGTGGCTACACGAGCAGGTCAGAGGCTAGGAATCCTGTGATGAGCAACTCACCTCCTGACTCACCAAAGCCTGTCCATCATCTACAAGACACAAGTCAGGAATGTGATGGAATACTCCCCACTTGGGTGAGTGCAGCTCCCATAACACTCAAGAAGCTTGACACTATCCAAAACAAAGCAGCCCGCTTGACTGGCACCACATTCGCAAACATTCACTCCCTGCACCACCGACACACAGTAGCAGCAGTGTGTACCATCTATGATATGCACTGCAGAAATTAACCAAAGTCCCTTAGACAGCACCTTCCAAACCCACGACCACTACGATCTAGAAGGACAAGGACAGCAGATAAATAGGAAGACCACCACCTGCAAGTTCCCCTCCAAGTCACTCACCATCCTGACTTGGAAATATATCACTTTTCCTTCAACGTCACTGGGTCAAAATCCTGGAATTCCCTCCCTAAGAGCACAGCGGGTGTACCTATGCTACATGGACTGCAGCAGTTGAAGGTGGCAGTCCACCACCACCTTCTCAAGAGCAACTAGGGATGGGCAATAAATGCTGGCCCAGCCAGCGAAGCCACATCCAGTGAATGAATTTTTTAAAATGAATTACTTTTATAATGCAGTCATGGTTGCTATGCATGCAAACACAGAAGTCAACTTGTGTACAGCAAGCTCAAGCAAATGACTGAATGATCAGATAGCCCATATTGTGCTGTTGCCTGAGGAAGAAAAATTTGCTAAAACACTGAAGAAGATCCTTCATTTCATGAAATTGTGTGACCTGTTCTTCTATCTCGACTTTTTAAAATCATTTACAGGATATGCGCGTCGCTGGCTAGGCCAGTATTTATTGCCCATCCCTAGTTACCCTTAAGAAGGTGGTGGTGAGCTGCCTTCTTGAACAGCTGCAGTTCCTGTGGTGCAGGTACACCCACAGTGCTGTTAGGGAGGGAGTTCCAGGATTTTAACCCAGCAACAGTGAAGGAACGGTGATACATTTCCAAATCAGGATGGTGTGTGGTTTGGAGGAGAACTTGCATGTGGTGGTGTTCCCATATATCTGCTGTCCTTCATGTGGTGGTGTTCTCATGTATCTGCTGCCCTTGTTCTTCTAGGTAGTAGTGGTTGTGGATTTGGAAGATGCTGCATAAGGAGCCTTAGTGAGTTTCTGCACTGCATTTTGTAGATGGTACACACTACTGCTACTATGTATTGGTGGTGGAGTGAGTGAATATTTGAGGATGTGGTGCCAATCAAGCGAGGTGCTTTGCACTGGATGGTGTCAAGCTTCTTGAGTGTTGCTGGAGCCGCAGTCATCCAGGCAAGTGCAGTATATTCCATCACACTCCTGACTTGTGCCTTGTAGATGGCAGACAGGTTTTGGGGAGACAGGAGGTCCATTATTTGCCACAGGATTCCTAGCCTCTGACCTGCTTTTGTAGCCATCATCTTTATATGGCTGGTCCAGTTCAGTTTTTGGTCAATGGTAACCCCCAGGAAGTTGATACGGGGGATTCAGCGATGGTAAAGTCCTTGAATGTCAAGGGGCGATGGTTAGATTCTCTCTTGTTGGAGATGGTCATTGCCTGGCACTTGTGTGACATGAATGTTACTTGCTGCTTGTTAGCCCAAGCCTGGATCTTGTCCAGGTCTTGTTGCATTTTGACATGTACTGCTTCAGTAACTGAGCAGTTGCGACTAGTGCTGAACATTGTGCAATCATCAGCTAACATCCCTACTTCTGGCCTTATGATGGAAGGAAGGTCATTGATGAAGCAGCTGAAGGTGTTTGGGCTTAGGACCTTGAGGAACTCCTGCAGTGATGTCCTGGAACTGAGATGATTGGTATCCAACAACCACAACTATCTTGTTTTGTGCTTGGTATGATGCTAATCAATGAAGAGTTTTCCCTCGATTCCCATCGACTCCAGTTTTGCCAGGGTTCCTTGATGCCACACTCAGTCAAATGTTGCCTTGATGTCAAGGGCAGTCGCTCTCACGTCACTTCTAGAGTTCTGCTCTTTTCTGCATGCTTGAACCAATACTGTAATGAGGTCAGGAGCTGAGTGACCTTGGCGGAACCCAAACTGAACGCCAGTGAGCATGTTATTGCTCAGCAACTGTAGCCTGATAGCACTGTTGATGACCCCTTCCATCACAAAATCCATCTACTCCTCCATGTCGAACACCACTTGGAGGAAGCAAGTACTCTAGTTGCGGAACTTCAACGTCCATCACCAACTGTAGCTCGGTAGCACCACTACAGACCGAGGTGGCCGAGTCCTAAAGGACATAGCTACCAGACTGGGTCTGTGGCAGGTGATGAGGAAACCAACAAGAGGGAAAAACATACTTGACCTCATCCTCACCAATCTGTCTGCCTCACATGCATCTGTCCATGACAGTATCGGTAGGAGTGCCCACTGCACAGTCCTTGTGGAGATGTTGAGGATACCCTGCATCATGTTGTGTGGCACTACCACCATGGTAAATGGAATAGATTCCGAACAGACATAGCAATTCAAGACTGGGCAACCTTGAGGTGCTGTGTGCCATCAGCAGCAGCAGAATTGTACTCAACCACAACCTGTAACCTCAAATTTACTTTGGAACTTCTATATAGAGCTGGAAGTATTTAAACTGTTCCTGAATAATTCATACATTGAACATCCCACACCTCAGGTCTGTAGTATGCAGTTGAGACTGTTTCAAGATGTACCATAATCGCTCATCTTTCAACAGTAATAACTATTTTATCCATTATGTTGATTCATTATATCTTGTCAGATTTTGTGACTTCATTCGCTCTCCACTGCAACATTTCCTAGCCCTAATTTGTCAATAACATTATGGTCATTCTGTGTTGTGCATTATGTGATAAAAGATGATTTTACTCACTGGTAGTCCTAAAGGCCCTGGTCGTCCTTGCACAGCTGATGAACAAGTGCATGCATGGACAGGAGGAGGGCATGCCAGTTCATCTCTCTAAAACCAGGAAAACACTTCAATTACTACAATTTATAGAGCATATGTGAAACAGAGAGATGGTGACCCCAAAATAGAAAACAATCAACAGTGTTGAGAATGAAGTGGCAACGGAATTGCTATCAATCTTCTTTACTGAATTTACTTCAATATTCATTTTATATGTTTTTTATCTGACACACGTACATCATACTCTAAGGAGCACATATAGTGCAGACCCAGAGCAATAAGAAGCCAGTCTCACTTTGACTTGCTGCCTGAAAATTAGTAGCATCTTCTCATCTGCAAAATTCTCTCAGCAAAGCAGTGAATATGATTGATCTAAGTCTGTGTTTACTTAACAACAGAGATACTTTGTGCTTTTGGAGAAACACAGATAAATTACAGTAGTAGAATAATACATTGAGCATTATGTGGCATACTCTTGTCCTTATTATCAACTGACTACAGTAAGAATGGATGTATTAACCTCAGTGTTGGCTCATTAGGTCAGTTGGTTAGAGTGTACAGCTAATAATGCTAAAGCTGTGGATTCAATCTCTGACCAGTGTGGCTGTGTTACTTATCGTCATTTGTTATCACCAGTTTATGTTACCGCATCCACTTTATCTCCACAATAGTCATCTCAGGCTTAAATTAGATCACTAGCTTTCTCTTCAGTGAAATTTGAAGAAATGTATAAATGCTTTAACTAAATCACCATGGATATTATTGATCAGGCTAGGTTGAACAAAGGAGTTAAATGAAGCTAGGCATTAATTATAAAAAATTGTGACTTTACAAGGTCATTTTCTAATTGTATCTTATCCCTCTGGGCCAATTGTACACGTCAAATAGCAATGACATAACTTGACTCAGTCAGTGGCAATTTTGCCTTGGTCAGACAGCAATGGGTTCAACATAAGCATATAATTCAAGCTGATGTTCTGGTGAAGGACTGAAAGAATGCTACATCATTGGAGGTATTACCTTTCAGATGAGATATTAAATAGAGGCCCTGTTCTAATACACATAGAAGATTCTATGGCAGCATTCAAAAGCAAGCAGTTTTTCCAATGTCCAATTAACAATTCTTCCTCAACCAACTTCAACCAGTCATTTTCTTGTTGTGGGGCTTTAGTGCTGGCAATTGCTTGTCATGTTTCCCTATGTCACATATTAAGTATTTGCATGCTAGTATGCCATGGCTTAACTTCAAGGCCTCACTTTATTAATTTGACAATAAACTTACCAATGCAGGTAGATCACAGCAGTTGTCCATGTCAGCCCAGGAAGTATTACAAACCATTGCAAAAGCCTTCAACTGAAACTAAGGAAACAATTAAACAGAATTAAAAATATGAACAAAATAAAACACATCAAAGAAATGAAAAGGTCTGATCATTAATCACTTACTGGTACTGAACCATTGCTGGGTCCCCTGCTTTTTACTAGTTTTCCAAGCATCTCAAATCCTTTTGTGGAGATTTTACCAACAACATTAATGAACTTCTCTCCAATCTTCTTGCAGTCAATATAAAGCTTGACACTTGTCCTACTCACTGTTAAATGGACCTAAAGAGACAGGAAAGACCAGTTTTAGATTAGTATTATTTGTAATTAATATTCTATTCATCATAAGGTGAAGAGACATTGAGAACAATCTTTTGACGCTTGTAACCACATAACATATTGCAAATAGAAGTGCAGGACTGGAAACAACTCTGTGGTTTAATCTGGCCAGTTCCAAAGAATAATATCTTTCAGTTGTTTAGTTTTCAAATATCTCACCTTGAACTTTTTTGCACAATTTTTCTCTGCTGCATCTTTAGTTCACCAAGTTGGTAAACCAGAGGTTCGCTGTGTCCCTGAGGGCCGGCGGCATTCAGCACTACCGCAGCGAAACTCATTGCACAATGTGGGGGGTGGGGGAGAGAGAGAAAACTTGCAAGAAAAACCTTCACCGTTTCCCCCCCCTCAATATCTTTGTTTTTATTCGCAACCACCGAAGTAAACATTCATGCACTGAGAGGAAATAAAAAAAGTTGTTAAACCAAAATGACCTGTGCACCTTCCTTCTTCTAAGCACCTGCCTGTGTCCTTTGTCCTAGAGCGTGTGGCATTCTTGAACATTTTATCAGGATTAAATTTATCTATTCCTCAAGAGTCTTGAGTATCTCCCCACGCCTTCTCTTCTACAAATAAAACACTTCCAACTCTCCACAAACCAAATCAGTTCGATTTGTGTATTCTGCACAACCTACAATGCTTGGCTATTCTGGCTGTAGTGACCAGCACTGAAAGGGTAACCATGCCAATGCTTTGTATACATTCATTATCACCTCCTGCAATTTATGCTCTCTCCCTTCAAGGATACATCCCAGGATGCAGTTAGGTTTCCTCACTATTGCTGCACACTGCACTACTGGTAACAGTAAACTATCCAGCAAAACTCCCATGTTCCTTGTCTGTGGTCTATCCTGTTGCCTAGAATTATTTAGTTTATATTCCCACATTTATTTCTCTTTCATTGTCTTGTCACCTTATATTTACCCAATTTGGTGCCTTGGCTTCATTTAACATCCTTAGGCTCACCTAAGGCAAATGAAATGTTGGTGTTTATTTCAAAAAGAATAAATAATGTAGGTGCAGACTCAATGGGCTGAAAGGCCACTTCTGCACTGTGATTCTGATTCTGATTCTGAATATAAAAGTAGGAAAGTTTTACTGCAGCTGTACAGGGCCTTGGTGAGACCACATCTGGAGCACTGTGTGTCGTTTTGGCCTCCTTATTTAAAAATTATATAATTGCTTTAGAAGCAGTTTGGAGAAGGCTCACTGGACTCATTCCTGGAATGAAGGGCTTATCTTATGAAGAAAGGTTGAACGGGTTAAGCCTATACCCATTGGAGTTTCGGAGAATGAGAGGTGATCTTATTGAAACCTATAAGTCCCTGAGGGGACTTGAAAGGGTGAATACTCGGAGGACGTTCCCTCATGTGGGGGAGACTAGAACCAGGGAATATAGTTCAAAAATGAGAGGTTCCCCTTTTAAGACAGAGATGAGAATTTGTTTTCTCCCAAAGAGTCCCAGAAAGTAGTGGAGGCTGGGTCATTGAATTTATTCAAGGCAAAGTTAGATAGATTTTTGATAAATAAGGGAGTCAAGGGTTATGAAGGGCAGACAGGAAAGTGGAGCTGAGACCATAACCAGATCAGCCATGATCTTACTGAATGGTGGAGCAGGCTTGAAGGGTCACTTGACCTACTCCTGCTCCTACGTTTCTGATGTCCCTAACTTACCTCCTAGCCTCCAGAAATTCATAATGGGGAAGCTGCCTATTCTGTCTGTACAGGGAGGAATTATTCCTTTAGTATATTTCCTATTTCTTGGTCACCTACTGTTATGTCACCTTGGGAATCTTTCAATGACCCCAACACTTTATTATCTGTTTGACATATCATTTAGTTTTCCCTGTTATTTGTTGTAAGATGTATGTAGTTCTGTAGGTCGCATGAAGAGGTTCTGAGACTTGTATAGTTTAACAGTAAGTGCTTACTAACTACTAATAATTATATACATATATACTGCATAAGCTCTAAGCTAGGAGCTGTCTCCATGCTTGCCTCTACATGTCTCTGTCCAGTACAAGATTGCCCTTTAAATTTGGATCATGTGTCCCTTTATATCACAGCATGGGCAGTACTGTACCCAATTTCACATTAATCCTTTCTATGCCAGACCCTTATAGTACACCTCCCCCAAGTCTTTATCCAATGTATTTACAATGCATTCCTGTTTACCCAACATATTTACATTACTTCTACTACCTCTTCTCCCCCAACTCAAGTCTCTGTGTTTACAGGTTCAGCTGGTCTAGAGGCTTTTTAATTCTTCCAGATATGGTCTTCACAAGAGTTGGAGGAGTGGTAGACTCTGTTGTGCTGGGTAAACGTTGATGAACAGGAGATGGTTTTGGATGTGGTTTTTCTGGCGTTTGGTCATCTTCTTCAATTTTTCTCCAATGTATAGTGGAAAGAGCACCTCGAGGGATGAGAAGCCTCCTTCTCTTTCTCCTGATCATACCTTCTGGAGCACTGACAAGATATGATTCGTGGCTGGTCATCATCTCTCCGGACATTAACACCCTTGCTATCAAGGTCCTTAATCCAGACTCTGTTGTCCTTGCATAGATGTGGAAGTGTCTGGTGCGGTACCATTTGTTGTAGGTGGAAGCCTGCTTCTCCCTGCAGACTGCTCTCTGCTCTGGATGTTTTGTTAATCCTGGCTGGTAATCCTGGGATTAGTTTCTTTGGCAGGATTGGGAGCTGTGTGCGGAGTTTTCTGCCCATCAGGAGTTCAGGAGAAGCTAAGTCGCATTGTAGTGAGGTGGACCTGTAGGTTAACAGTGCTGTTGGGAAGTCACATTCTTCCTCAGGAGAGGTTTTATGGTGCAGACCCCTCTTTCTGCTTCACTGTTCGACTGTGGGTAAACTAGGGAGCTGGAAGCAGTAAGTGATGGCAAATTGGGTGAAGTATTCATCTGCAAATTGTGGACCGTTATCCAACATCATCTCACCCTGGGTGCCTTGGCTTGTGAACATCTCCTTCAATGCTCTCATCACTGCCTCTGTAAATGTTATGTACAATTGCTTCACCTCAATCCATTGGGAGAAGTAGTCCACAACAATGAGGAAGAATCTGCCATTGAAGATGAATAAATTAATGCCAAACCGCTCCCATGGCCTGGCTGGGTGCTGTGCGGGGATAAGGGGCTCCCTTTGGTCCTGCTTGAGTAGCGCATACACCTGGCAGGTGGCTATCATGTCCTCAATTCCCTTGAAATGCTTGGCCAGCACACTGGAGATTGGGCCCTTGCCCTGCATTTGGTAATGCCTTGGTGTCACTGGTGTACTTTTTTGGAGGACCTCCAGCCGCAGGGAGGCTGGAATGACCAGCTGTTCACTCTATACCAGCAGATCATCGATGATGGTAGAGTGCTTCTGCCGTTCAAACCAAGTCTTCATGGTACTACTGCTCGGTCTCTGCTGTGGCCACCCTTGTTGACAGTAATGGCAGATGCGGGCACATTCCTCATCTCACATTTGTTCCTGGCAGATTTTCTGGAGTTTTCCTTTGGTAGCTCGCAGGTGTCTCCTCACCAATTGGGAGTAGGATTCGAGCTCCTCGATCAAATTGACATCATGTTTCGTTGGAAGATCCACTGTGGCCCTGGAAAGTGTGTCCGCCATTGTTTGTTTATTCCCCTGACTATATACCGTCTTATATGCGAGCCTCATGCTGTGTAGACAGAATCTCTGTATTACAAGGATATCTTTGCCAGCTATTTCTCATCTAGCAGTGAGACCAGTGACTTATGGCCCATTTCAATAGTGACCTTTAGTCCAATAACGTATTCTGAAAACTGCTCGCACGCCCACATGGTTGTGAGAGCTTCTTCTTCGATCATGGTATATCTTGTCTCTGTATCCTAAAGCTCTCTGGATGCATAATACACTAGCCGGCGACATCTGTCCAGTTGTTCCTGAAATAAGACAGTTCTGAGACTTGTGGACAAAGCATCTGCTGCTTTGGTGGTGGGTAGTAATGGGTCATAGTGGGCCAGGGTGTCAGCTGAGAGTAGCATCGCTTTGATGCAACCAAATACTTGCTCTTGGTGCGTGACCCAGAACCATGCCTGGTCTGTCTTGATAGAAGGTGCTGTAGGGGCTCTATGACCTGTGCCAGATTGGGTGAAAATTTTGTCAACTGGTTCACAATAGCTAGGAATCTCTGGAGGTCCGGAATCGAGGATGGGGTTGGGAATTTGCTGGCAGCTTTTGTTTTCTGTGGGTCTGCTGTGATGCCTTTGTTGCTGATGTGTCTGAAGAACCAAATAGAGGTCTTGGAGAATTCATATTTCTCATTCAGTGTCAGTGCTGCTTCCTGCAAGCGTTCGAGGACCATTGTGAGCTTTCTGTCATGCTGTCTTGTTGTGCCATAGACCAAAGCATCATCCATACGGCAAATGACACCCTCCAAGCTTTGCAAAATAGCCGACATCGTGAGTTGAAAGATTTCCAGTGCTGAGGTGATTCCGAGCAGTAAGCAGTTGAAAGCAGAATCTGTAAAAGGGGCTGATGAATGTGGTCAGCAATCTGGACTTTATGTCTGGTGGAAGTTGCCAAAAGCGACTGTTGGCATTGAGCTTTGAAAACACTTGGCTTTTAGAGGGCTTGGCCAGGCAGTCGTCCATCAAAGACATTAGCATTTATTGAGCTGTGCTGAGTCGACACAGATACGCTTGGACCCATCTGGTTTTGGGACTGAGACTATCCTGGAACATCATTCAGTTGGCTGAGTGATGGGGGGAAATGACACCCATTTTGGCCATTTTGTCCAGCTGTTGCTGCAATTGCTTCATGAGTGGATGGGATATTTTTGTGGCGTGAATAGGCACATGGGCTTAGCATCCTCCCTCGGTGTAACCCTGTATGTAGTCCTCAGCTGCTCCAATTTGGTACCCAGGCCCTTGCTGGTTGACCTTGTCAATTTTCTGCAGGAGGTTGAGGTCGACACATGCTTTTCAGCTTAAAAGAGAACATTCTTGGTTGTGGACGACGAACAGGGTCTCTTGAATTCTTTTGACTTTGTACCTGAGTATCGTCTGCAGAGTACTTCCCAGCAGGAGTCTAATGTGACCTGCACTGTACAGCTGTGTTGTGGGTGGCATCAGCCATTGGGTCACCATGGTTCCTTGTCCAAGAGAACTATAACACTGGCTCCCATGTCCAGTTCAAAGGTTGTGAGATGACCATTAACCGAGATATCCGCATTCCAAAACTAAAATCCCTGACCTTTGACCTCACCCAAGAAGCATGGTTGTGTTTCCTCTCAGTGTGGTGCCTCAACCTTGTGAATCATCTTGGGTTCATCTGTATGTCTGGTAATGTTAGCTTTGCAAAGCTGCCCAAATTGTCCTTCGTGGTTGCAACTGAAACTCTGTGCTGAGACTGCCGTCCATTGATCATGCCTGTGTGGTTGCTGGCTCCACAGCACAGGCATGGTCACATGCCCTCTAGTGGTTGGTTAAGGTTTTGCTTCCTGGCCTTGAATGTCCATGCTCCTCTGCTGTTTTACTAGCTGGACATTGGGGGTTGCTCTGTACCATGGCTTGCTTTTGCCCCTCAAGATGGATCTGTGCTGTGAATGGATTTCAGCCTGCCTGAAAATCTGAATGGCCTTTTAAGGGTCAAATCTTCCTTAGCTTGAAGCATGTCAGAGAGTGCATCTTTCACCACTCTGACAACAATCCTGTCCCTGATTAGCTCTGATTTCGGCTCAACGTAATCTCAGCGTTCAGCCATTCTGTACAGCTCACTAATGAAGGAGTCAACAGGTTCTTCTGACTGTTGGACACATTTGTTAAACTTTGCTCTGTCCAGGGTCTTGTTACTGCTCAGATTAAAATATGAGCCAAATGATTTTAAAACTTCATCAAATTTTGCTGAGGATTCATTGATTCCTTTACTAGCTATTATATCATTGGCTATGGGACTTACCAAATAAAGCAATGCATTAACCTAAACAGCTGCTGTCTTATTGTCTAGCCTGAAGCAACCATGTACCTAAGGAATTTATTTTTCCAAAGTCCCCAATTTTGTGACTGGTCTTGGCCTTGGATGAGTCCAAACTGATCTGGTAAAGTAGTTTCTTGATCCATGATTATTTAAAATTAAAAGTGTGTATAGCTTCAAATGCTGTTAGGAAACCCAAGATGGCGCCACCATATGCTTCTTCACAATGAGGTTTCCCACGCTTGCTGGTTTTGGCAGGCTCCCACAGTAATGGCATTCTCGATTTCTGTATTTTAAATTTTTCAGTTGTGACTCCCTCAATCGACTTTTTTAAGTCTTCCCTGCAATATCTAGGTATTTTCAGGTCGTGAAACTGTCGATTCCCAGCTTTTGGTGGGTCTTTTAAGCGCCGATTGTTTGCTATTTGATTCAATTAGTTTCTTGTTCAGAGCGAGCTCGGTCACTTCGCGTTCAGGTGCTGACTCAGAACTTGGGGCTGTTTGCAATGCTTTTTTATTCTGGCTGCTGCTGACTTAAAAGCTTTTTAATAAGCTTTCTGCTCAAGAACCTAAGTTTATTTTTTAGCACATTCTTCATCTCCTTTACCTTGTTTAAAATTTTTCTTGGTCCATTTGCTATCCACTGTATTATCCTTATGGAACAATCATTTTCTCCTTGTTCCCCATACTACTTTCATTCTTGATAAGTAACTAAAGATGTGAGGTTGATGAATGAACAGCGAACACACTTGTGCGAACTTTCCCTGTCCAATACTTTAATTCACTGTTTGAGATGGGTTAGGGCCTATCCCCAAACAGTCAAAGGAATGTTAAAATGTTAAATGTTTGTTCCATAATGTCCCCAATATTTTTATTTTGATTTCAAGTTTTACTCCTTAAATTGACCAACTCTGCTACATGATGATACATCTGTTTGGCAAACATTGTAAAAATGTAATTACAAATAATACATTGACAAAACACTTAAATACACATACAAAAATCAAAAAACAGAAGTTACGGCACTACTGAGCTCCAATTAGGCTCTAAGAATAATAGACGCACCTTATGGAAGCTTCCAAAGAAAATTTTTTTAACTTCAGGTTGGTTAAAAGCAATTCCCTGAAATTCATTCTTATAGTCAAGTTTAAAGTAGTTCAGAGTTTGTTGGTTATCTGGAAGTTGAACAGGATAACATAAATTAGAATTATATTACTTTTAACATAAAGCGAGCATTAATTGATATCCGCCAATATTTTTGAGAAGTTTATTTTACAAAAGTGTACTCCCAGCTGGGAACTCTAGCAATTGGGAGGATATATTGCAAATTTGGGCAATGCTACTCTTTTCTGCATCGGTCCAATTCATGTATCCAAGGGCACAATTTTCGGGTCAGCGGGCGGCCATGGGCCCAGGTTGGGGAAAGGGCTGCCATCTGCAACCAATCCCTGACTGTGATTTTACACTGGCTGGCCAATTGACGGCCAGCCAGCACGAAAAGCGTGGCTGAAAGGCTCAGCGCTGCTGAAGTGGGGGCGGGAAGAGAACGAGCACTGAAGTCAGAATAGGTGCGAGGCAGCGGGGAAGGAAAGCTCCCTGAAGGCAGAGAGTTGCCTCAGGGAGCTGACAAATTTAAAATCTGGAAAAAAATATCCATGCATCAGAATGAGTCACCTGTGCATGGACATTATAAAAATTCTGTGCGTAGATTTTTATTTCTTTTATTTAATTACAGAAACCTGATCCTGCTCTTGGATGAGGTTTCCTGAAAAATCCAAAGGCCGCCAACCATAAGGTTGGATGGGCAGCAAAAAATCCCTGTTAATTAATACTTTAATTAAGAGGCCTATTAAGGCCATTGTCGATGGGTGTGCTGCCGACTCTCGTGCGTGCCTACCAACTGAAATATTGCACGCCATTTTACCTCTGATCAGGTCAGGCACGCACCTGGACGTGGGACGTAAAATTCTGCTCCATGAATTCCTTTTATTTTTCTTAATTTGTGCAAAGGATGTGGGCTTCGCTGGCTGGGCCAGCATTTATTGCCCATCCCTAGTTGCCCTTGAGAAGGTGGTGTTGAGCTGCTTTCTTGAACGGCTGCAGTCCATGTGGAGTGGGTACACCCACAGTGCTGTTAGGAAGGGAGTTTCAGGATTTTGACCCTCTCTGCTGGAAGTGCAATTTTTTAAAAAAATCATTCTTTTGAGCTAATTTGAGTTCAAAAGCCTTACAGTTAAGCACCACTCCCACAAGAGGCTGAAAATCTTCATCCACAACCTGCCAAATTGCGAATGGTTCTTTAGGAGTATTGGGCAGTAATCGGAAGAACAATGTAATTGTGTACTCTGGAGGTAGTCCCGTGGGGTGGATATTCCTACATCAAAATAAAGGTAGATTTAAAAGAAAAACTCAAAAATACATATTCCTGAAATTTCATTTTTTGACAGTTGTATTTTAACTGATGAATGGGGGAAGGAGTTAGGAAATTAACTGATTAATATTTGCCACATCCATTTCCCAACAATGCCCTGTTGAAAACACATACTCAAGAATATTGTAGTATGAAGTGATGCAAATTAGGTTTGCCTCTGCACACCACAGTGGGCTCATCATTTCAATCAAGTGGGCAGTTACTAAAGGCCAGGCAGTTTCTGCTAATTCCAGCCAGGCATGCAGTGAATGGAAGGAAACACATATAGAGCTAAAAATAAACCCTAGACTGCATTGTGATTGTCACTGATATAATACTTTTGCAGTGCTGCAACATCTTGCTAGGGAGTTCTTTGTGAAGGATTCCTTTCTCTAAATTCCTTTGTTCCTGTTCAATACATTCTAAAACGCTCATCAGGGGTATTTGTTGTGCATTTATAACATTTCTGCATGCTTGACTTTGGTTGCTGAGAATATTGATGGAGTCAAGCTTCAAAGCCAGTGTCCTAGTTCAGCCAACAATGCATATAGAACTTATAATGGACTTAATATGGATTCAGTGGCCACAGAATTTGGCTCTATAGCACCCGGTTTTCGGCATTATGAGTGCTTTTTGGCTACAAAGTGGCATTTATGGTGCTCGCACGCATTTCTGGTGCAAGCTGCACTGGACTCCACTTTGTTGAGGGCATTATGGCACGTGTAGTGAGCGTCCGCTACTTTTGTGCAGAGTAGACAAACAGTGAAGTCAATCAACAAGTGATTCTGATTTGGCCTCCATGCTGCCATTTTGGAGCTCAACGCTTCAGCTTTTTTAACCCTTACACAACTGAACACGTGCTCGGCAGCAGAAAGGACCCCCACCAGCACTATTTAAAGGGATTATTAACTACTTTCTGGCTATTTGCTGATTTCTATTGGCTCTTCCTGAAATTATAGAAGTTTTTGATGCTTTCTAGGGTTGCTTAAATTTGCTAAAGTTTACAGAGATTGGTGCGGCAGATGCTAAAATACTTTGTTCTGACTTCAGGGATTCTGCACCAACCACTTGCTCCCAGATATGGGCACAGTAGTATGCATTCCCTTTTGACTAGAGCAAGACAGGGAGAATGAGCAGAGGTGACACAGAACAAGACAAGCTATTGGAAGAGAGAGGAGGAAGAGGAGGAGGAGAAGAAGGGCTCTCTGTAGGAGGCCATATCTGACCAGGGTGTTCAGGAAATAATTCTCCCACTTTGACATCAGTGAGGAACAATGTCTCAGATGCCTCCACTTCACTAAGGATGTCCTCATTGAAACGTGTCAACTGCTGCAGTCATAGCTGCAACCTCAGAGCAAAGTGAGAACAGCACTACTAATGGCTGAAACAAAAACAAAAATAGCTGGAAAAACTCAGCAGGACTGACAGCATCTGTGGAGAGGAAGACAGAGTTAACGTTTCGAGTCCGTATAACTCTTCATCAGAACTGAAGAGAAATAGAAATGAGGTGGCTACTAATGGCTGTAAAGGTGACTGTGGCGATGAAACCAAATTTATGGATCAAACAATGGTACATTGCATATAAACACCAATTAATCAACTTTGTGCATTTCCTGAGTGCCTGTCTTCCATGTGCCTTTGAGTGTCCTGGTGGTCAACAAGGTGCTACCCCAGCTGCTGTTGACTATCAGTGGGGGCAACTGCAGATGGCTTTGTAAGATGACACCGACCAACTATGGCCCTAGAAGGCCCACCTTTGGACTGTACCATCTCAGCATAGGTGACAGTGGTCTGGGTTGGTTGGCTATTGGGCAGCAGCAAGAGCACCGGCAGTGCAGCAATGGTGGGAGAACAAATGCTGTCATCCTGTTGGAGAGGACAGCAGGTCAGTGTTTCATAGAGCCACTGCTACGTCCCAGGTTTGGCACCTCAGTAATCTTAGTATTCTGTCAGAGCACAGATTGCTGGGCTGTTGTGACACCCTGCAAATTCCCCTAAGTATTGGGAACTGGAGCCAAGATGGTGACAGTCTAAACATGCGAGGCAATGCCTGATGGCCAATGTCTCAGCTTCCACCGCAGCAGCTGGACATTTGGTGGTTTCTGCTTGTGTTGCCAAAGAAGCTGAGATATTGGCCATCAGGCACTGCATCGTGGTTGGGTCCACAAGTGTTCCCATGGAATTTGCCACCACTTCCATGCTGAAGAGGATGGACTCCAAGCTCCACATAAAGCCCAGTGCCAAGTTGGTACCAGATGTCTCCGGCTCCATGACATTGATATTTCTGGCAGACCTGCTAATGTCCCAAGCATTTCATGCTGCATACCAATCAGCTTTTTCCTGTAGGTCACCCCACTAAATGTCATTATCTGACTCCTCTAGAGCAGAACTAGTGTGTGACTGTGCCCTCCAGTGAGCTGGCAGTTGCACTATGCTTCTCCCCACTCTGGCTGCTGGACACTCATGCCTGGTGTCTCACCATGTGCAGAACCTGCCTCCAAGCTTTCCTTTAAAGTACACAAAGTGCCTGTATCCAAGCAGGAAGCTGTAAGTGACATACTGAGTGATGGTGTTTCTTATTCATCACTATCTTCCTACTCTTCCATTTCCAGTGCTTTTCAGTCAAGTTGTCATTCTATCTGTAAGGAAAAAAGTACAAGGGTAACATTGTTGTGAGGGGAAAGCAAGAGGTGCATGCTTACACCATTTATAGCTTATTAATTGGTAGAGATTGTGGTATGAGAGGCAGATGGCATGTGAGAGGTAGGATTAGGCGTAAGGATACCATCATTTTTGATGTTTTAGATCCCGTCACTGGAAATGACCTCAGAGTTGGCAGCTTCACTGATGGAAACCACCAGCTCCTCCATCAGGATAAAGGCATGCTGCTGTGTCAATCCCTCACTGGTTAGGTGCTGCTACTTCTAGTCATGTGCCATCTTGTCCTGCAGGAGAGAAGGAAGCGTGTGTCACTGAGTATGACACAATGTGTTTGGCTGATGTGTCTGTCATGGTTGAATAGCTGGCATTCAAGTGTGTGCAAGTTGAGTGATGTAATTGTGAGGCTTGCAATATGAGGTGAAGCATATGAATGTAAGATATGAGTCATGATTGACAGAGATTGTTGGTAGGTGAGCGATGGGGGTGAGGTGCATTGAGCAGTGTGTGCAAGGCTAATGGTACAGTTGGTGAATATGGTAATTCTGAAGATGAGTTCACTGACCTTGACCACCTGTGTGAGGTCACTAAACTTCTTGCAGCACTGTATCCAGGTCCTCAAGATTTGACTCCTGGCATTGACAGCCACAGCTATCTACTCTCACTGCCTTCACAAAGTTTGTCTGGAGGGCCTACTGACCCCTTTTGGATAGAACACATCTTTCTTCCTCTCCATCTCCTGCCACTCAACAGCAGGCTTAGCTTCAATCATTTAAATTAGCAGGCAGCATGCGCAGCCTTCCTGGATCAGAAGCAATGGGCATGGGGTAATCTTGCATGACTATCCTCACTCCTGTTTTCTGACCCCATCCAATCTTTCCCCTGATGAGTCTCAAAAAGTTCTCACAAAGATATTAGGAAAGCAAGCTTTTCTGTACAGTAACTGCCTAAATTTCTTTACAAATAGTAAATACTGTTTACAAATTCTATCAACATAAAGCGTGATATTGGTGTGTTGGACAAACATAATTCAGTCTGACAATAAGAAACTTCTAATCAATACCAACTCATGTAAAAGTTCCATTATAATTAATGGTTGAAGTAGCAACCAGCCGTAGTTACACATGATATTACATTCTTTAACTCCAATT
The DNA here is from genome assembly GCF_017639515.1 of Carcharodon carcharias. NCBI lineage: Eukaryota > Metazoa > Chordata > Chondrichthyes > Lamniformes > Lamnidae > Carcharodon > Carcharodon carcharias. Next base: position 39,589,500 of record NC_054480.1, on the reverse strand, counting down.
AATATTGTGTCAGATATGAGCTTTTTGCCATGACAGTTTCATGAACAACTGGCATTTGACAAGGATGCAAGGATTTCATATTTGAAATTAATATTAAAAATGTGATACATTTAGCCATTGTTGGATGTAAGTGGAATGCTCGTTAACATATACATTCATATGACCAATAGAGAGAAATGGCATACAAATTGAAATTACATTGAAATTGAAACATAACAGGCCTGAACTTCCTCAGAGTGCCAATCAGCACCGGACTGCCACTCTGTGCCCAGTTTCTCACCTGAAATTTTTTTCCCAGTCTGATTCGCTCGACCTTCCGACTCAGGCCAGGCGTGATCCAGGAAGTGCAATGCGTCCCCAAGACCTTGTGTCGAAGTGCAGCTCAATTGAAGGGAAGGAGGCCATGCCCCCTTTTTTACGGCACTAGCTGCCATAAGCCAGGTAAGTTTAAAGATCTATTGAAGTTTAAAGGCCCTTGACAGGCCAGAGAGCAGGTAAGTGTCTAAGATAAGCGGGTAGGTTTTGAGGGTGTGGAGGTGGGGGAAGGGGTACAATTGGAAGTTGAGGGGGAGGGGGTTGCCTGGGGGGGAAGTAATGGGAAGGGGGGGTCAGTCCTCGGTGTGGGGGGGGGGGTGGTCAGGCCTTCAGTCAGGTTGGGTCGGGCCAGTGGGGTGAGAGTCACACTTGACCGTGGTGGGGGGGTGGCCCCCGGGGATGGAGGAATCCTGTGGGAGTGGTAGCCAGGGGGTGGGGGAAGATTCTTGGGGGGTTGGGGAGGGCGGTAGTCGGATGGTGGAGGATCCCCATGGGTGGGTGGGAGGGAGTCCTGTAGGGTTTGGTCTGGGTCTGTACAATGGTTACTCAGAAGTTAGAAGTAGTTTTAGTTCTTCTAACTTTTTCTGGGTAACTATTGGTGTAACCCAGTCAAAACCTCCCAAGTTTGCAAATTAAATTGCATTTTCAGATGGTTCCTAATGAAGGGCAATTCCCTAGGGGGAGTTTGCCCTTCTGGGCAACTGCTGTGCAAACCTTACCTGTGAACTTCTGAAGGGGATTCCCCAGCACATTTTAGAGGTACCCCCCCCCACCCCATACAACTCTGGGGAGCTCGGAGGTCACAGCCCCAGTATAGAAAAAACCGTAATTGAAAACTCTTTCCATCCACCGTGGCTTTTGAGTTGGGCTGGGTCTTTACATTATAAAATTATCGACTCACTCAATTTAATCTTGTTATTTTGAAATGTATATTTCTTTTAAAAAATGTTTAAAATGTTATTTTAGATCTTTAGAAATCTCAGTTACTAAGAAAAAGTACTGGAGGAATTACTTTTAAAAATATTCAATTGGTTTATCAAGAAACTGTGATGGTGAACTGTTTACATACATTTTTTTTCATTATTACATCTTTATATGCAAAATCATGTAACTGTTTACATAGGCAGCTTCCACTGTAAATATTAACATAAAAAGTTTTACAGGGAGAAAGAGCTTTGAACAGGAAGTGTGCACTACACGTGATTTTTACAATATATAGAAAAATATTCTACTGTACCTTCTATAGTGCTGCTCATAGGGAGTCAGAAGATTTTTTTTATATATAAGGAATACTATGTCAGACAGCACAATGTAATATTCTACTGTTAAAGTAGGTGTGTGTCCTTTAAGGCTATCAACCATTTCAGGTATTAAGTCAGAATTTTCCAGCAATCCCCCCCACCCCACTGGTGGATTCCCCCCACAGCGAGACCGATGAACCATTGAAATCTCCATTCACATCAGTGGGACTGGAAGATCCCGGCAGCATGAGGGGCTGGAAAACACCGGCCCTAGGGGCAGAATATTAAGCTCGGTGGGTGGGCGTGCATGTGACCCAGCCGAGCATAAAATGACTCGTGATGACATCGAGTGAGCATCCTGTCGTCATCGCGCAGTCCCACAATATTTTGTTCAGCCGGCGCGCGCCACTGAATTAAAAGGCCATTAAAAAGTAAATAAACTCAAATTTACGCTGCCCGTCCAACCTAATGGTTGGCAGGCAGGCGAGAAGGCCAAGCAGCCTTTCCACTTTTTAGGAAACCTCATCCACGGGGGGGGGGGATGAGGTTTCCTAAAGCAAATAAAAATGTTATGGTTGAATTAAAAGCATGTCTCTGCGCCTGTGGGCAGAGTCATATGAGAGGACATGTTGTATGACATTTTTCTGCTTTTTATTAATATTTTCAATATCCTCTTCATCTCCCTGAGGCATTATTCGGCATCCTCTCATGCGCATGCACCAAGTTCACACTAGGCCTGCTCGCCCTCCTCCCCACGGCCGCACAGGTAGCGCTCAGCACTGCCGCTCACGTATCACGCTGGACGGGCCTTAATCGTCCCGCCAGCGTGAAATCGTGCTGCACTGTCGATCGCGGGTGGCGGTCAGCTTCCCGACCGCCCCCGCCCGCCAATCCCGCACGCCAAGGGCAAAATTCTGCCCCAGAGGTGGAGAATGGAAAGCCAATCAAGTGGGCATAAAACATAACTCAGCCAAGCAGTGACGATGACATAAGTGAAGATTTCAATGGCAGGTGGGTGAGAAGCTGTGGAAGGTGTTCAATGTTAAGAGACGAGAGTGTGGTGTTTGAGATGGGAGAATATGAGGTCAGAATCTCATACATACCTGGTAGCCTGTGAAAGCTGGGCATTTTCAAAAATGTTATATGATGGTGAGCGTGTAAAGATGTCAAACTCCATAGAAACTCCTTCAAGTTCTGAATACTCGTTGTCTACTAAGCCAAATGCCTCCATCATGTTAATTCCTATAAGAGATGTATCAAACGATAAATGTGATTTGTATGTTGGTAACATACAAAACCAGCTTTAGCATATAAAAGTTGAAAAGCCATCAGCAATTTAGTTCACATATTATTAATAACAGTTCCATAATGTTAGCATTTTCACTTTTTGTAGAATTGAGACAGCTGAGTCAAAATAAACCACATTCACTTCATACCTGGTACAACATTGTCTCTAATATTTGTCAAGGGACAAGCTGTAAACAAGCAAAGAGAGAGCAATTAATCAAAAATCACTAATCTTTGGAAGAAAAGATTTTGTAATTATGCAGCACATAAAATATTTGCAAATGCTTCACATACAATTAAGCTCAGAAACCTGTTATGTAGGTCAACAATTTTACATGCAGCCAGATCATCAGCCATACAAATGACCAGTTGATATGCTTTTGATATCCTTCGTTGAGGAGGCAGAAAATGGCCATGATATTGAGAGAACTCCCGGCTCTTCCTTGAATAATGCCGGCGGCAAATAGAAAAAACATGAAACCTCATCCACTGGCAGCATGTGGTTTCATGCAGTGTTATGAAAAGTTTAATAAGGTTTTACTGTAATTGATGAACATGTCCCATCTCATGTGACTTTGTCACATGAGGGGGACATGTTAGGGCATTTTTTTCTCTATTTTTAATTTTTTTAAAAGTGGAAGCGATCTCTCTGAGGCAGCACTTAGCCTCAGGGAGATATGCACTCTTTCGTGTGCATGTGCGAAAGAGCAAACTCTCACTTTTGGAGAATCCCCCCGCCCGCACAGGAAGCGCATAGCACTTCCCACCGGACGTCACGCTGGGCGGGCCTTAATTGGGTCGGGCCTGCCCGCCCGACAGGCAGAAAATTCTGCTCATTGAGTTTTACTTCCTGGTTTGCTGTCTATGAGAATACTACAATGTGATTGGCTTGATAATATCACTGCTGCTGAATGCCTGAAGATCCCCTTGATTTGCTGTTGGCTTCAAATGGACATCAGGAAAGGCGAAATCCATGTCACAGAGATTTATAACTAATTGTGGGCAGCTTTCTTCAAAGTCAGTGATGAGCATTATTGCTTTGCCATGGACTGTGAGATCCACCCCATGGTATATGATTTAACACTCTCAGTGCAGATCTTCACTCAATGAGAGCTCACATCCCAAATTCAGGTATAGACATACGACCAAACGAACAAGGAGCAGGATTGGCCATTCAGCCCCTCGAGCCTGCTCTGCCATTTAATAAGATCATGACTGACCTGATAGTAACCTCAAATATGCATCCCACCTACCCCTGATAACCTATCACCCCTTTGTTTACCAAGAATCTATCCACCTCTACCTTAAAAATATTCAAAGACTCTGCTTCCAACACCTTTTCGGGAAGTGAGTTCCAAAGGCTCAAAATTCTCTGAGTGAAAAAATTTCACCTCATCTCTGTTTTAAATGGCAACCCCTTAACAGAATCTAGTTCTAGATTCTTCCACAAGAGGAAACATTCTCTCCACATCCACCCTGTCAAGGCCCCTCAGGATCTTATATGTTTCATTCAAGTCGCCTCAGTGCATTTAACTTGCAGCCCACTGCTTTTTAATGGATGGAAGATTATATAGTCTACAAAATGGCATTTGGATTTCTTAAATGGGAAGCCTTACACCTGGAGCACTAAGTTACAAAAATTATTCACATCTGAATGAATAGACAGCAGTTAATCTAAATATGCCAATTAAAGCTGCAGCTAGTCTTTAGCGGTCAAAATGATAAGTATTACATAATCACAGTACTACTGAAGCTCAGTTTCATTAAAGATTCCAAAGTTTTGATTTTCCTGGATAGGCAACAAATATGGAGTTTAGGAAAGTGAAGCACTTACTTGTAGAGATAGTCTGACAAATGGATGAAATAAATTTATTTCCAATGGTGCTTAAATCATTGAAGTCATTTACATGTAAAACAGTTCTGCTAGGTGTGCCTGCAATTTCATCAATTTTTTCCTCATCAGCATCATCAACACCAAGAACAAAAATAAAGAAGCCTGTATAAAAACAATTGAAAGAACTTTTACAATGATAAAACTTTTGGTATGCAGATACTATCTGACGCTATAATGCTGCCTCTATTATCTTTAGAACAAACTACAGGACTTCTCACATTTAGCAAACTAGATAGAAATACTGTTAAATCTTTCACACAAACTCTTAATATTCCTTATATATAAATTTTGTACCTAATCTAATAACTACAGAATCCAGATGCTACACTTTTTATGGAAGCAAAATAATTTTAATGAAGAAAAAGAAAGCCAGTCATTAATCTGGAGGCTAAAACGTACAAGTTGACAACAGCTGTTCTTTAAAGGATAAAAACAGAAAATGCTGGAAAAACTCAGCAGGTCTAACAGCATCTGCTGAGTTTTCCCAGCATTTTCTGTTTTTGTTGCAGATTTCCAGCATCTGCAGTATTTTGCTTTTATCTTTGAAAGACATCTGCAGTTTACAAGCATCAATGATTACTTGGGTTTGTTTACTAAGAGTATTTTCCTACTGGAACAGTGGCCTCGAAGAGACAGGCTAAGTCAGCAGCTAAACATCAAAACTGTGTCAGATTCCAGACTACTCATAAACTATGAACCAGGCCATACACTAGTGCATTGAGTTCACTTTGGCTGAGTTAAGGATAAATAATAATTCTTCAATAAAATGTCAACTACAAGAAGGCATTTTTAAAGCGGCAGGCACAGCGATGCCATTGTCAGTGTGCTGGTTGTTTGAGTTTTTATGAAAGAAACACAGTATAATTTCACAGTAATAGTGTCTTTCTGATGTCACCTTCACTTTCTCCTGTCTTACATGAATACGCTAACATGACATTACTACTGACTCTGTGCTGTACCTTTCAGTGCCAACTGCTGCACAGTTTGACGTATTTCACCAAGTACAGTCCCACAAGTGATTACAATCAAAATTTTGTGAACACCTTTCCTTCTCATTATTTCTTCTTTGGAAAACACATGATTAGATGTTATGCCGTCCTTGGCTATAAAACAAAATTGAACAGCTTATGATCAAAAGTCCTATTTTAATAATCATTTAATAAGCAGCTACGTGAATGTAAGCATAATTCCCCATAGTGGACTGTTTAAGTTTGGGTGCTAAGAAATATTAATTTGTAGAAATGACCATCCTGAACACCTGGACCTGGCATTCTGTCATAACCTCATGAAGGGCAGATGGTGGTGTATTGATAACGTCACTGGGCTAGTAACCTAAAGGCCAGGTAATGCTCTGGGGAGGCAGGTTCAAATCTCACCTTAACAGCTGGTGGAATTTAAATTCAAATAATTTTTTTTTAAATGTGAAGTTGAAAGCTGCCCTCTGTAATGGCGACCATGAAACTATCATCAATTGTCTTAAAAACTAATGTCCTTCAGGGAAGGAAATTTTCCATCCTTACCCAGTTTGGTTGACATGTGACTCTGGAACGACAGCAATGCAGTTGACTCTTAACTGCTTTCTGAAATAGCTTAACAAGCCATTCAGCCATATTAGACATGGGGAACAAATGCAGGCCTTGCCATTAACACACATATCCCATGAAATTTTAAAAAATGACATCCAGAGTCGTTGGGAAAAATGTCCCCCCGTCGAGGGGGTGGAGAAAGAGAATGGTTGTGACTATTGTGGCTTCAAAGAGCCAACACAGGCACAATAGGCTAAATGATGTTTATCTGTGCTATGTTCTTCTATGATTCAATGATTCTGAATATGAAATAAAAGTTCTTATATTTATGATTCCAGAGGACTGACTTTCAGACAAAATGTTATAAATGAATGTTTTAATGTAAAACAATAATTTAGATAATTATAAATCATGGGCCTGACTGCTGGTGGAATTTAAATTCATTGTGACCTGTCTGCAGTGCCTGTACCTGTATTAGAGTCTGCTCCTCTGTAAGGTATGTCATAGATTGCTCCCAGTAACTTCTCTTTACTTTCAAAGGAGCCAAACTGAATTTCATTCCTCATGTGACCACTAAACTGACTCACTGACACCTGTGAAAAATAAATCATGGTATTTTAAAATAATCTCTATTGATCATTTTCAGTCTAGAAAAAATAGAAATGTGATTTTGATAAACAATTATTAATACAAATAAGCTATTTAATTATTTTATTTAAAAAAGAAAAGTACAAGTTAACAATTCCCTGTTTCATGATTAGCTATAAAAAGGGTTTTTATGTGAGACTTTTACACAGAAAGAGTGATAATGATTTCAAAGAAGCTAGTGAGCCAGAACAAAAAAAGATAGCTGAAGAAATCAGAAAATTTTGGATCCAGAGAGCAAACATTACCTGTATTCCTTCAGGACCGATTTTGTTAAAAACGTTGACAGTATCATATAGAAAAGCAATGAGCTTCTTGAAGTTCATTCCTCCTACAAACCTGGATCCATCAATTATGAACTTTAAGTCTGCTGTGATATTATGGCAAGCTAATGAAGAAAAGAAGAATGATTGTTTTGTATCACATATGATTAAACAAAGCTGCAAACTACTCACAGAACTAAAAGCTTAAAGCTTTATTCTGTTAACCTAGAACAGGCAGGTTAATATAAAAAAGATGCTGACTTGGATTAGAAAGAAGATTTTAATGACATTAAAACCGTTTTGTGGCCAATTATCAGAACCACTGGTTATAATTCTTTTTCAAAAGGAACATTTAAATTTCATTAGAAATACTAGACAGAATTTTTTTTTAATTCAAGATTTAAATTCAATTCACTGCAAAGGTAACCTTACAACCACAAGACTCAATTAGTGCCTTTAAATCACTTTCAATTTTACTTATCTGTGTGATTAGATATAGATTACCTACTGTAAAAGTAAAAGGTCTGCTTTTAATTCTGCCCATTTGGCAGGAACAGGCTGGAGATGAAAATTTGTTATCAAATGATTCCCACGGAGTTCTTGGTGAGTTTACACCTACTACCATTTTAACACTGCAAATTCCAAGAGAGGATAAGGCATCCCTTGAAGCAGATAGGAGCCACATCAATATATAAATTTGAAAGTCCAAGGACATCATTCTGACCCTTACGTGATTATACTGCTAATCAGGGCCATGAGCTCAATGCTGGAGCTCCAGTTGAAATCTGCCAACAGGCAGGATCATGACCAGAAGGGGCCCAAGTTTGATTTTTAATTTGTAAGAAGTATTTTCTTTAAGAAATGCTTGCCTAGTCTGGAGCCAGGAGGAACAGAAGTACTGTGCTGTACTGCATCTCTTCTCCCCATCTCATCTTCTGCCCTGTTTGAAAAGTCTTTGAATCTACCTTCCACAGAAAGAGGAGTCACAGAATCTTAACAGCACAGAAGGAGGCCATTTGATCCATCGTGTTTGCACCAACTCTCCAAATGAGCATTATGAATTAGTGTCATTGCCCTGCTTTTCCCTGTACCCTTGCACATTAGATGATTATTTACATAGAAACAATGTCCTCTTGAATGCCTCGATTTAGCCTGCCTCCACACTTCCACGCAGTGCATTCAAAACCCGAACCACTCGTTGCGTGAAAAGCTTTCTCTCATGTCACATTTGCTTCTTTTGCAAATCACTTTAAATCTGTGCCCTCTTGTTCTTGAACCTTTTATGAGTGGGAACAGCTTCTATCTACTCTGTCCAGCCCCCTCATGATTTTGAACATCTCTGACAAATCTCTTCTCAGCCTCCTTCTCTCTTGAGAACAGTCCCAACCTCTCCAATCTATCCTCATAGCTGAAGTTTCTCATCCCTGGAACCATTCTTGTAAACCTCCTCTGCACTCTCTCCAACGTGTACACATACTTCCTATAATATGGCATCCAGAACTGTACACAATATTCCTGCTGATGTCTAATGAGTGTCTTATATAACTTCAGCATAACCTCCTTGTTCTTGTACTCTATCTCCCTATTAATAAAGCCCAGGATACTACTTGCTTTATTAACTGCTCTCTCCACCTGTCCAGCCACCTATGCACATATACACACAAGTCTTTCTGCTCCTGCACTCCCTTCAAAATTTCACCCCTTATTTTTGATTGTCTGCCCATGTTCTTCCTACCAAAATGCATCACCTCACACTTCTCCGCATTGAACTTCATCTGCCACCTATCTGCCCACTCCACCAACTTGTCTATGTCCTCTTGAAGTTCCACACCACACTGCACCCCCCCCCCGCCCCCCGCCTCACAGTTTACAACACTCACAGGCTACGTATAATCCACAAACTTTGAAATTGTCCCTTACACACCAAAATCTAGATCATTAATATGTATCAGGAACAGCAAGGGTCCCAATACCAAGCCCTGGGCAACTCCACTACAAACCTTCCTCCGGCCCAAAAAATATCCATTGACCATTACTCTCTGCTTCCTATTTTTCAGCCAATTTTGTATCCATGTTGCTGCTGTCCCTTTTATTCCATGAGCAATAAGAAATTATTGTTTTCTATCACACACGATTAAACAAAGCTGCAAACCACTTACAAAATCAAAAGCTTAAAATTTTATCCTGTTAACCTGGAACAGGCAGGTTAATATAAAATGGATTGCTGACTTGGATTACAAAGAAGATTTTAATGATATCTTAAACAATTTTGTGGCCGACTAAGAGAACCACCGTAGATAATGAGAGTCATTGCTGGCGACACTGACCAAAAATTCAAACCACTTCACTGGTGTGTTGCCTGGGGACATCGAGCAGGCAAATATCTGAGGCTTGAGGTCCAATGTCAGGTGTGTCTCAAGGCTACCCATTTAGCCTAGGAATTACAGGCATAAACCAATTTCCAGGCTGCTGCTTCTGTCTAGTCTGTTCCATCCTTTCATAAACTTTATCAAGTCACCTTGTAACCTTCTCTCTTCCAATAAAAAGTCTCAACTTTTCAAATCAGTGCCTCCATTAACAAGTGTTACAAGTATCCATTCCAGCAGTAAATTGCCAGCAAATAAACCACTCCTTCTATATTAGTGAATTATAAAAGTAGAAATGACAAATAGCAGTTTGCCATCAATTTTGCATGAAAAATTGCTTTGGAAAGTTTTTGCATTGCTGGCTTCATATAAACAGTTATACCCTGTTTAAACCAACGTTTCCCAAAATGAATGTTTTACCATTGGCCTGTTGCCCATCTGATTTCATTTCCCTCTCCCCCTTTGACAAAGATATTACAGCAAAACCCATTGATTCCAAACTTATGGAAGGAAAGGGCAGAAGCAGGAGCCCAGATACAGGGAGGCAAATTAACAGTGTTAAAATAACAGTGTTTAAACCAACAGTGTTTAAATTAACAGTGTTTAAACTAACAGTGTTTAAACAAACAGTGTTTAAACTACGGTGGGGAAACTGTGGAAAGGCACCAAAAACAAGTGACACAGAAGGAAATGCAGGAGGAGGTCAGGGAATGAAGATAGAGGGCAGAATTTTATGGTCCACCACCCGCAAGTTGGCATGCAGGGGAGCCAGTAAAATTCCCCTCAATCCTTCCACCTACTCGCCTGAACTCTCTGCAATTTTACATGGACTGGGTGAGGCTTAGGCAGCCCGCCCACCGTTGCCCCAATTGTGGCCCATAAGTGGCCCATTATTGGCCACTCAAGGGCCGTTCCCACCCTGCCTCAATTTTGAGGCTGGCAAGAGTGCAGTGGCAGCGGGGGTGGGGGGCGTGCTGCAGGTCATACTGCACGGGCCTCAATGGGAAGGAGTGGGTCGCCTTCCTCAAGGGCCCCCTATCCACATTGGGAGGCCTCGCCAAGGTCTGCCCCATGGAGGTGCGCCCTCCGCCTAGTCTCTCCATCAAGAACTCCACCCCCCTCACACCACCGTCTCAGGGCTCACCTCCCGACCCTACTGTGAGACCCCCTAACACCCACATTTTACCTGGGGCTGTATTTTATGTGCCCCCACTGGGTGTGTTTTGGGCGGGGGTCATGAGAAATGGGGTGGATGCCCACTCCACCACTTTACCGTCCATCGCCGCACTCATCCCCATTATATGGAGCTAGGGGGTTGGGGGGGTTGGGCAGGAACCAAAATCGGCAGCCTGTCCACCATATTCAAATAAGTAATCAGGGGTAAATTAAGTTGCTATCAAGCCAGCTGACCCTGATAATATGCTGCCCATGCTATGAAAAGTTTCGTGTGGGCAGCTAGGTGGGAGCTGGCAGCCCGATTTTTTAATAGGTTCTTCAAAAGGTGGGAAGGAAGGGGAGTTAGCTCTCAGGGGCTGTCCTTTGCGGATCATGTGGCAGCCTCCCTAAGAGCGAACGGGCCCTTCCTTCCTACCCAGCCACATCCTTAAATGCACCTCCTCCCCCCTACCCTGACTGACCCAAACCCTTCCTGCCCAAGACCTCAGGCTTACCTGTTCCAGGGATACACGGGCCTTCTTTCTTCCCCTGTCATCCTGGCAGCTGTCACTGTTGCGCCCTTGGCTCTGAAGGGACTGATAGAGCTGTTGGCAAACCCAACTGGCTGGCAGCTCCAGAGGGTGGGACATCCTCCCCAGTGAGAAGCAGAAGTTCCACTTGGCCCTCATTTAGCCATCCTGCAGTGCATTATGGCTGCTGGGTGGGTCAGTTTGGTGCATGTTGGCTCCATGCTGACTTTGTTTCTTGTGGAGGGAGGAGGTGGGGTGTGCCATCTGCAACCCCCCTTCCTCCGTATTTTTTAAACCCTGGTCTTGGACTCTGGGAGTTTGAATCTGGGGACTGCTTGAAACCCCAGTTCTGGCCATCACTGGCACTGCCGGTCAATCAAATTGTCCAGCAAACTCATTGAGGCAGGACTTGCACATGAGTGAGGAACAGAGTCCTGTCTCCAGCCAATTAACATTCCTTGGAGTGCTCCTTGGGTGAGAAAACTCACTATCCAAAAAATCTTGCCCAGAGATACTAATAAGCAACGCTGCAAGAGTAACAAAAAACAACAAAGAGCAGAGGGTTTTAATCACACAGGGCAGAAAATCCAAATTATGGCAAACAAATGGAGCATCTGGAAAACAACAGAAACCTGAACCAAACAAAGAAATAAAAGTACTTAAGAATTCCTCATATTGAGAGGGATCAGCACTTGGAAGAGGTTTCTGGGCAGATTGGAGGAGGCGAAAAACTTAGAATCATTTAAGGAACAAAGTGGGGGATTTTAGGATACGAACATACATGTGAACATATGAGTTAGGAGCAGGAGTAGGCCACTCGACCCTTCGAGCCTGCTCCGTCATTCAATAAGATCATGGTTGATCTGGCTGTAACCTCCCGCCTAACTCCAATAACCCTTTGCCCCGTGCTTTATCAAGAATCTATCTACCTCTACCTTGAAAACATTCAAAGACTCTACTTCCAATGCTTTTTGAGGAAGAGAGTTCCAAAGACTCACTACACTCTGAAAGAAAAAAATTCTCCTTATCTGTCCTAAATGGGTGATCCCTTATTTTTAAACAGTGAGCCCTAGTTCTAGATTCACCCACCAGAGGAAAAATCGTCTCCACATCTGCCCTGTAAAGACTACCCAGAATCTTACATATTTCAATTAAGTCACCTCTTGCTCTTCTAAACTCCAGCAGATACAAGCCTAGCTTGTCCAATCTTTCCTCATAAGACAACTTGCTCGTTCATGTTATTAGTTTACTAAACCTTCTCTGAACTGCTTCTAATGCATTTACATTCTTCCTAAAATAGAGACCAATACTGTACACAGCATTCCAGATATGGTCTCACCAATCTCCTGCACAAGTGAGGCATAATCTCCCTGCTTTTGTATTCAATTCCCCTTGCAATAAATGATAACATTCTAATAGCTTTCCTAATTACTTGCTGTACCTGCATATTAGCCTTTTGTGATTCATGCACTAAGACACCCAGATCCCTTTGCATCTCAGAGCTCTGCAATCTCTCACCATTTAGATAATATGATTCTTCTTTACTCTTCCTGCCAAAATGGACAATTTCACATTTTTTCACATTATACTCCATTTGCCAGACCTTTTCCCATTCACTTAACCTATGTCCCCTTGTACCCTCCTTATGTCCTCTTCACAACTTACTTTCCTACCTATCTTTTTATCATCAGCAAATTTAGCAATCATACATTCTGTCCCTTCATCCAAGTCAATTATTTAAATTGTAGAAAGGTGAGGTCCCAGCACTGATCCCTGTGGCACACCACTTGTTACAGCCCGCTAACCAGAAAAAGACCCATTTCTGGCTACCCTCCGTTTCCTGTTAGTAATCCAATCTGCTATCCATACCAATATGTTACATCCTACATCATGAGCTTTTATTTTCCACGATAACCTTTGATGATCTTTCAATAGAATTAAGGTGGGAGAATTGAAAATCCTTATCAGCAATTATCTTGTCATCTTGGGAAAGCAACATGGGCTCCCTCTCCAGAAGCTTCACTGCTCACAGTTGTTGCTAGTTTATCATTGCATTACACAATTACTTCTATATGTAATTGATCTGGTTTAAACCTTTTTATCCTTCATACCCTAAAGGATTTGGCACTGACTGTCCCAAAAGTTCTTTAAGTATCTCAGTACCAAATTCGCTTTGGATTCTAATATTTTTATACCTGCTGTCTCTAAAAATTATCCATTTATAAAGGTACATAGGAACATGACTATTACCTGCCAAGTCCATTCCTTCCCTCCTGTGGCTGCTTCACATTCTTGTTCAACAATTTCTTCCTTTAACTTGCCATGGTTTCTGCATGGATACTTATGTGGACAAATTAAACAGGAAAAAACGTACTGAGGCAGCTGAGTGCTGGCTGCATCCAGGTGGGAACTGGCCAACTTCTACTGGCACATGATAACCTAATTGATAAGGGGTATGTCAACTTTCTAGTGCTAGAATTCAGCAATCTGTCTTTGTTGGACTGTTACTGTTGTCCTATGTGGGAAATGGTGAAATTGTTCACAGGACCTGCACCAAGAGAAGTGTAGTATTGGACAGAGCCCTGTGTAGAAGCAAGCATGGAGATAGCTCCTAGCTTGGATCTTTACCGTACCAATATATATAGTTTCTAGTCATTAATAAATACTGTTGAACTACTGAGGACTACAAACATCTTAATAAGACCTATTGAACTACAATATGGTGGTAGCGAATGGAACAATTGAAAGCCTTGAAGAGGCTGCAGAAGAAAACTAAAGTCCTGAAAAACTGAAGGAAAAATGAAAGAAGCATTCTGACCTGAAAAAAGGCTTTAGAAGCAAAGGTACAGAAGGAAATCACCAGAGAAAAGCTCCAAAGAAAGGCTTGGGAGTTGAAAGCAGGAAATAAATTCCTCACTGCAGCAGAAGACGCCAGTGGACCCTGTGAAAGTCCAGCTTCAAGACCCAGAGTGTGCTGAGTCAGCAGACCTAGCAGGGGTGAGCTAGAAATTTAAAATTCCTGGACAGAAAATTAAATACTGCAGAGGCCAGAAATTACAGTCCAAGAAATCAGATTCCCGAGCCGGTGCCTGAACACGAGATGGCTGAGCTTGCTCCGAGCAAAGGAAAAAAATTAATTAAAAACTGATTGCAATCATGTAGGCAACATTAAAAACCCAGCTAAAGCTGGGATTTGACGCTTCCAAGACCTAAGAGCATTGGGATAAAGCAGAGAAGACTCAAGCCAGTTGATCCAGGCAGCCATTGCTGAAAAAATTTAAATGCTGAGATCATGAACACCATTACTGCGGGAGCCCACCAAAGTCACCAAGCACCAGAAAACCCTTTGTGAAGAAGCATGTAACAGCGCCTTCTTGGATTTTCTGAAACATCTTAAAGCTGAACCTGCAATTTAAAAATTTTAACCATGGATCAGAAATCCACTCTTTCAGACCAGTTTGGGCTTATGCAAGGGCCAAACCTGACACAAAATTGGGTCTCCTGGGGAAGAACATCTTCAAATTACATTAGGTTTAGGTAGAAACTCAGAAGAAGTCAAGATTAATACGCTTTATACTCATTCAATAAATTTGCTGATGAGGTAATGCATTGGTGAAGAACAATCGATGAAACATGACAAGCCTTCGACAAATACTTTAACCTTCAAGTTGTGAAGCCCGCAGAGCTTAAAAAAAGGGATAGAAACATAGAAACTAGGAGCAGGAGTAGGCCATTCAGCCCTTCGAGCCTGCTCCACTATTCATTATGATCATGGCTGATCATCCAACTCAACAGCCTGCTCCTGTTTTCTCCCCATATTCTTTGATATCAAGAGCGATATCTAACTCCTTCTTGAAAATATACAATGTTTTGGCCTCTACTACTTTCTGTGATAGTGAATTCTACTCTCTGGGTGAAAAAATTTCTCCTCATTTCAGTCCTAAATGGTCTACCCAGTATCCTCAGACTGTGACCCCTGGTTCTGGACTCCCCCACCATCGGGAACATCCTTCCTGCATCTACCCTGTCCAGTCCTGTTAGAATTTTATAGGTTTCTATGAGATCCCCCTCATTCTTCTGAACTCCAGCGAATATAATCCTAACCGACTTAATCTCTCCTCATATGTCAGTCCTGCCATCCCAGGAATCAGTATGGTAAACATTCACTGCACTCCCTCTATAGCAAGAACATCCTTCCGCAGATAAGGAGACCAAAACTGCACACATTATTCCAGGTGTGATCTCACCAAGGCCCTGTATAATTGCAGAAAGACATCCCTGCTCCTGTACGCAAATCCTCTGGCTATAAAGGCCAACATACCATTTACCTTCTTTATCGTCTGCTGCACCTGCATGCTTACCTTCAGCAACTGGTGCACGAGGACACCCAGGTCTTGTTGCACATTCCCCTCTCTCAATTTATAGCCATTCAGATAATAATCTGCCTTCCTGTTTTTGCTACCAAAGTGGATAACCTCACATTTATCCACATTATACTGCATCTGCCATGCATTTGCCCACTCACTCAGCTTGTCCAAATCACACTGAAGCACCTCTGCATCCTCCTCACAGCTCACCCTCCCACCCAGCTTTGTGTCATCTGCAAATTTGGAGATATTACATTTGGTTCCCTCATCTAAATCATTAATATATATTGTGAATAGCTGGGGTCCCAGCACCAATCCCTGTGGTACCCTACTAGTCACTGCCTGCCATTCAGAAAAAGACCCGTTTATTCCTACTCTTTGTTTCCTGTCTGCCAACTAGTTTTCTATCCATCTCAACAGAGTGCCCCCAATCCCATGCGCTTTAATTTTACACACTAATCTCTTATGTGGGACTTTGTCAAAAGCCTTCTGAAAGTCCAAATTAACCACATCCACTGGCTCTCTCTTATCAACTCTACTAGTTACAATCTCAAAAAATTCCAGTAGATATGTCAAGCATGATTTCCCTTTCATAAATCCATGCTGACTCTGTCCAATTCTGCCACTGTTTTCCAAGTGCTCAGCTATTAAATCTTTTATAATGGACTCTAGAATTTCCCCCACCACCAATGTCAGGCTGACTGGTCTATAATTACCTGTTTTCTCTCTACCTCCCTTTTTAAATAGTGGGGTTACATTAGCTACCTTCCAATCTGTAGGAACTGTTCCAGAGTCTATAGAATCTCAGAAGATGACCACCAATGCAGCCATTATTTCTAGGGCCGCTTCCTTAAATGCTCTGGGATGTAGATTATCGGGCCCTGGGGATTTATCAGCCTTCAATCCCATCAATTTCCCCAACACCATTTCCCTACTAATACTGCTTTCTTTCAGTTCCTCTCTCTCACTAAACCCTGTGCTCCCCAACATTTCCGGTATGTTATTTGTGTCCTCCTTTGTGAAGACAGAACCAAAGTATGTATTTAGTTGGTCAGCCATTTCTTTGTCCCCATTATAAATTCCCCTGTTTCTGACTGTAAGGGACCTACATTTGTCTTCTCCAATCTTTTCCTCTTCACATCCCTATAGAAACTTTTACAGCCAGTTTTTATGTTCCCTACAAGCTTATTCTCGTACTCTATTTTCCCCTTCTTAATCAATCCCTTGGTCCTCCTTTGCTGAAATCTAGAGTGCTCCCAATGCTCAGTTCTGTTGTTTTTTCTAGCCAATTTGTATGCCTCTTCCTTGGATCTAATACTATCTCTAATTTCCCTTGTGAGCCATGGTTTGGCCACCTTTCCTGTTTTACTTTTGCGCCAGACAGGAATAAACAGTTGTTGCAGTTCACCCACGTACTATTTGAATGTTTGCCATTGCCTATCCACTGTCATTCCTTTAAGTAACGTTTCCCAATCCATCATAGCCAACTTGCGCCTCTTACCATTGTAGTTTCCTTTATTAAGATTCAGGACTCTCGTCTCAGAATCAACTACGTCACTCTCCATCTTGATGAAGAATTCTATCATATTGTGGTCACTAATCCCCAAGGGGCCTCACACAACTAGATTGCCAATTATTCCTTTCTCATTACACAATACCCAGTCTAGGATGGCCTGTTCTCCATATGGTTCCTCAACAAAAGGGCAAAAAACACTACTCAAGCAAACCACACGAGGGCACCAAAATGCCGACACATTTCCTGAACTGCAACAGCAGGTGGCAGTGCTGAGCCAGGTATAGGACTGGAACAAATTAAGACTTTGCTAGAGCAGATCTGGCTAACACTGAAATCGAAGTGAACGACAAGGAAAAACCTCTGTGGCAGGCAGAGAAAGAAAAGGCAGAAGTAAGATCGGAAAATGTTTATAGCAAAGCTGAACTTGAAGATTTGAAACACAAGATTCAAGCTGACTATTTTGATTCCTTCACCCCACCCCACCCCCACTAGGGCTATCTGTTCCTTGCTTGTCCTGCTTTCTACCCTTAATTAGCACATTCCTTAGATAATATCACCACCTTAAACACCTCTTATCTATTTTTACATGTTGAAGAGTCATACGGACTCGAAACGTTAACTGTGTTCCCCTCTGCAGATGCTGCCAGACCTGCTGAGTTTTTCCAGGTATTTTTATTCAAGCTGACTATGTATCTTTGTAAACACATGATAAACTAAAGTCTTCAATGAACGAAACTTTTCAAGATCTGAACAAATTTCTGAGATGTCACAAAGGCTCAAGGAGGCTTCAAAATAGACAGAAAGGTTGGGAAAGAATTGCTGATGTATCTGAACAGTTGCTTGAAAAGCAGAATTAACAACCAAAACCTTTTAAAATTCTTGAACTTAGATCCAGTCAGAACAACATGTAGGATGAGATGCGCAGTATTGAAGAACAAATCCAGATTTTAAAAGCAGATAAGGAAAATTCTAAGAAACAGATTGAAGGTCTAACGAAGGAATTGAAAGAGTCTAAGGAGCAGTCAGTGGCCATGGAAGAAACATTCTCAAAGGAACCGAATGCCAAGGAAAAGCTGCTAAGCTTATATAAGAGATCCGCAGATAACCCTAAAACAAAGATAACCTAACTTACCCGAGTAGTTGTGGAGCTGAATGAAAAGACTCTTAAGCTCAAAAAACAACTGGAAAATAAGAGAGTAACCAAAGGTTTGGGTACAGTCGTGAAACAAGTGGAAATGAAGGGTCCATTTTTGAAATGTCAATCCCAACATCCATTGCACTGAGCCGCACGAAGAAAGAAAAGGAAAACACACTGTATGGATGAGCTGAGAGTTCATTCTCCTGTAGAGAACAGGATAAGCGAATGACCATCCATAACCAGAAAACAGGGAATCAACAAAGAGTGATACAATGCCAAGGAATGGTGAAAGAAGATGCCAGAACATCCTCCAATTCAACCAAGTTTACCTGTAGCGATAGAGCCTACCACTCCTCTGATAGTAGTGAGAAGATATGGGAGGATCATAAGGCCTCCAGACCACCTGAACCCATGAACTCAGAAACTTGAGGGGAGAGATGGGGTGGTAGTAATGATAATAATAAATACATGGGGCAAACTGGGATGATTTGTAATTACATCGGATAAAGAATTGAGGGGAGGTGTTTTTTTTTTTAACTCATTCACGGGATGTGGGCTTCGCTGGCTGGGCCAGCATTTATTGCCCATCCCTAGTTGCCCTTGAGAAGGTGGTGGTGAGTTGCCTTCTTACACCGCTGTAGTCCATGTGGTGTAGGTAAACGCACAGTGCTGTTAATGAGGGAGTTCCAGAATTTTGACCCAGCTACAGTGAAGGAACGGTGATATATTTCCAAGTCAGGATGGTGAGTGACTTGGAGCGGAACTTCCAGGTGGTGGTGTTCCCATCTATCTGCTGCCCTTGTCCTTCTAGATGGTAGTGGTCATGGGTTTGGAAGTTGCTGCCTAAGGAGCCTTGGTGAATTCCTGCAGTGCATCTTGTAGATGGTGCACACTGCTGCTACTATGCATTGGTGGCAGAGGGAGTGAATGTTTGTGGATGTGGTGCCATTTAAGTGGGCTGCTTTGTCCTGGATGGTGTCAAGCTTCTTGAGTGTTGTGGGAGCTGCACTCATCCAGGCAAGTGGAGAGTATTCCAACACACTCCTGACTTGTGCCTTGTGGTTGGTGGACAGGCTTTGGGGAGTCAGGAGGTGAGTTACCCATCACAGGATTCTGCCTCTAACTTGCTCTTGTAGCCACAGTATTTATAGGGCTAATCCAGTTCAGTTTCCGGTCAATGGTAATCCCTAGAATGTTGATAGTGGGGGATTCAGTGATGGTAATGCCATTAAATGTCAAGGGGCAATGATTAGCTTCTCTCTTGTTGGAGATGGTCATTGCCTGCCACTTGTGTGATGTGAATGTTACTTGCCACTTGTCAGCCGATGCCTGGATATTATCCAGGTCTTGCTGCATTTGGACATGCTTGGACATGGACTGCTTCAGTATTTGAGGAATCTCGAATGGTGCTGAACACTGTGCAAACATCAGCTAACATCCCCACTTCTGACGTTATGATGGAAGGACTGTCATTGATGAAGCAGCTGAAGAGCGTTGGGCCCAGGACACCACCTTGAGGAATTCCTGCAATGATGTCCTGGAGCTGAGATGACTGACCTCCAACAACCAAATCCATCTTCCTTTATGCTATGTATGACTAACCAGTGGAAAGTTTTCCCCCGATTCCCATTGACTCCAGTTTTGCTAGGGCTCCTTGATGCCACACTCAGTCAAATCCGGCCTTGATATCAAGGGCAGTCAATCCCACCTCACCTTGGGAGTTCAGCTCTTTTGCCCCTGTTTGAACTAAGGCTGTAATGAGGTCAGGAGCCGAGTGGCCCTGGTGGAACCCAAACTGGGCGTCAGTGAGCAGGTTATTGCTAAGCAAGTGCTGCTTAATAGCACTGTTGATGACCCCTTCATTACTTTACTGATGATCAAGAGTCAACTGATAGGGTGGTAATTTGCTGGGTTGGATTTGTCCTGTTTATTGTGGACAGGACATACCTGGGCAATTTTCACATAGCCAGGTAGAGGCCAGTGTTGCAGCTGTACTGGAACAGCTTGGCTAGGGGCGCAGCAGGTTCTGGAGCACAAGTCTTCAGAACTATAGCTGAATATTGTCAGGGCCCATAGCCTTTGCACTATCCAGTGCCTTCAGCCATTTCCTGATATCATGTGAAGTGAACCGAATTGGCAGAAGATTGGCATCTGTGATGATGGGGACCTTCAGAGGCTGAGATGGATCATCCATTCGACACTTCTGGCTGGAGATTGTAGCAAATGCTTCAGCCTTATCTTTTGCACTGATGTGCTGGGCTCCCCCAACATTGAGGATGGGGAGATTTGGGGAGCCTCCGCCTCAAGTGAGCTGTTTAATTGTCCACCACCATTCATGACTGGATGTGGCAGGACTGCAGAGCTTAGTCTGGGTCAATGCCCAGAATGCAACCTACAGTGAGGTAAAGACCTGGACAGTGCACTGCCACTGGCAAATCTTAAACATTTTTTAGCTGTGCATTTTTCTTGGTACGTGGCGTTGTTCGGAGAATAGTTACATGGGCTGTTCCACTCTAATCATCAGCCCAGGCTAGGGGGTAGCTCTCATTGGTTGTGGGATCACTTAGCTCTGTCTGTCACTTGCTGCTTTATTGTTTGACACGAAAGTAGTTCTGTGCTGTAGCTTCACCAGGTTGACACTTCTTTTTTAGGTATGCCTGATGCTGCTCCTGACATGCCCTCCAGCACTCTACATTGAACCAGGGTTGATCCCCTGGCCTAATGGTAATGGTAGAGTGGGGGATGTGCTGGGCCATGAGGTTACAGATTGTGTTCGAGAACAATCGTGCTGCTACTGATATTCCACAGTGCCTCATGGATACCCAGTCTTGAGTTGCTAGATCTGTTTGAATTCTATCCCATTTAAAATGGTGGTACATAAGAACAAGGAGCAGGAATAGGCAATTCAGCTTCTTGAGCCTGCCCTGCATTTCAATACGATCATGGCTGATCTCATTTCGGCCTCAACTCCAATTTCCCTCCCTCTTCCCATGACCTTTCAACCCGTTACTAATTAAAAATCTGTCTATCGCCTCCTTAAATTCGTTAAGCGTCCCGGCATACACTGCAATCTGAGGTTGTGAATTCCACAGATTCATGGTCCTTTGAGAAAAGTAATTCCTCCTCATCTCTGATTTAAATCTACCCACCCTTAGCCTAAAACTATGGCCTCTCATTCTACAATGTCCCACAAGGGGAAACATCTGCTCCACGTCTACTCTGTCTATCCCCTTTAGCGTCTTATATGCCTCAATTAGATCTCCTCTCATCCTTCTAAAATCTAGTGAGTATAGGCCTAAACTGCTCAATCTCTCCTCATAAGACAAGTCCAACATCTTTGGAATCAATCTAGTGAACCTTCTCTGAACCACCTCCAATGCAACTACATCCTTCCTCAAGTAAGAGGACCAAAACTGTGCACAGTCTCCAGGTGCGGTCTCACAAATGCCTTGGACAGTTGCAACACTTCCCTATTTTTATACTCTATTCCTTTAGCAATAAATGCCAAAATTCCATTTGCCTTCCTTATTACCTGCTGTACCTGTATACTAGTTTTCAGCGATTCATGCACAAGGACACCCAGATCCCTCCGCACTGAAACATTCTGAGGTTTCTCTCCATTTAAATAATAAGTCGCCTTTTTATTCTTCCAACCAAAATGGATAGCCTCACACTTATCCACGTTAAACTCCATCTGCCAAATTTTGGCCCATTCACCTAACCTGTCCATATCCATTTGTAAATTTCATATTTCTTCATTACTTACTTACTATTTTGGTGTCATCTGCAAATTTAGCTATAGCACCTTCTATCCCTGAATCCAGGTAGTACCACACAACATGGTGGAAAATATCCTCATGTGAAGGCAGGAGGACTTCGTCTCCACACGACTGTGCGAAGGTCACTCCTACTGATACTGTCATGGACAGATGCATCTGCAGCAGGCAGGTTGGTGAGGATGAGGTCAAATTTTTTCCTCTTATTGGTTTCCTCACCGCCAGCCGCAGACCCAGTCTAGCAGCTATGTCGTTTAGGGCTCGGCCAGTAGTGGTGCTACCGAGCCACTCTTGGTGATGGACATTGAAGTCCCCCACCCAGAGTACATTCTGCGTCCTTGCCACCCTCAGTGCTTCCTCCAAGTGGTGCTCAACATGGAGGATACTGATTCATCAGCTGAGGGAGGGCAGTACATGGTAATCAGCAGGAGGTTTCCTTGCCCATGTTTGATCTGATGCCATGAAACTTCTTGGGGTCCTGAGTCATGTTGAGGACTTCCAGGGCAACTCCCTCCCAATTGTATACCACTGTGCTGCCAACTCTGCATCTGCAGAAGGACATACCCAGGGAAAGGGATGGTGGTGTTATCTGTAAGGTATGATTCCATGAGTATGACCATGTCAGGCTGTTGTTTGACTAGTCTGTGAAACAGCTCTTGCAATTTTGGCAAAAGCTCCCAGACGTTAGTAAGGAGAACTCTGCAGGGCCGATAGGGCTGAATTTGCCATTGTCATTTGCCAGTGTCTAGGTCAATGCCAGGTGGTCCATCCAGTTTCATTCTTTTTTGAGCCTTTGTAGCAGTTTTACACAACTGAGTGGCTTGCTAGGCATTTAAGAGTCAACTACATTGCTGTGGGGCTGCAGTCGCATGTGGAAAAGCAGATTTCTGGCTTTAACAACAATCATTAGACTTTTAGAATTCAAATTCCACTTCTGCTGTGGCAGAGCATTACCCTGGGTCTCTGGATTACTAGTCCAGTGACAATACCACTACATTATTGTTTCCTTGTGTCGTCTAAGATTCTGGCATATAAAAGGTTAACGTGGGAGTGAGTACAGTACCACCTCGCCCCCCCCTACCCTCCAGAGTGATATAAGAGAACACATGACCTGCACCTAGGAATCAGTGTAGTGTTGGACCGAGCTGTAAATAGAAGCAACCATGGAGACAGCGCCTAGTTTGGACCTTTACTGTACCTATGTATATCGCTTGTAGTAGTTAATAAATACTTACTGTTGAGCTACCTAAGACCATGAGTACCTTAATAAGACTTATAAAACTATGCCCAACATCTTACAACAAAACCCATGTTACCTTCCATAACAGAGGAAATTCATCACTTTTGGACAATGCAACTTGGACAATCAACAGTCCACGAGAGTTTCTTTTACGTGTTTTAATGCAGCAAGAGCAACCAAGAAATATTTTTCAGTTGCAAGATGAGGCAATGTGACAACCAAGACTTGGTCCTGTGAATATCCTGGGGAAGTGCTGTGCAATATTTCCTTATGGCTTTGGTTACACATCGTTTCATTCATTTTGATGTCAAAAAAGCTGTGAAAATGCCAAATGCAGAATTGTTCATTGGAATGGAATACAAATCTTGTGTACATTTTTCTACTGTGGAAACTGTACACTGCTTAAGATATATATTTATTGGTGAGCACATGTGTATTTTCAAACTGAACTTTAATTTTGAGGAGTCGGTCACACTGAAAGTCAGTAAGAAGTCAAACAGAATTAATCAGGCCTCAGCATTGTTCAGTTTGGATGATAGCGACGAGAAAGCTTAACTTTACATGGCACATTGTGTCTGTTTCCAGAGATCTCAGCACCACTGCAGCAATAGTGATAATCCATGTAGAATTAATGGCTTTGATACAAATGAGATGGAAATCCTCAAAAGGCTAAAAGAGCTCAAAACAAATAACACTGCAGGGATGGATGGTATTTATCGCAAAGTATTAAAGCAGATAAGGCAGAAGATTTCTGAAACACTGAAGGTCATTATGAGGGAGTTGAACATGGAGGCGCTACCAGTGGTTTGGAAACAGGCTGATATGCTGCCTGTTTTCAAAAGGGGCAGAAAAAAGTCTTATTTTAACCTGTATAAATTAATGGAATCAACTATAAAAGTGAACATGAAGGTCATCTCCACAAGGACTGCATCCAAAGAGGAATATCCTGACTTATTTGAACCTATGACATCTCAAGTAGACAATGTGATGTCCCTTGAACTCCAAAAAGCATTTAACACACAAAAGGTTTTAAGTTAAGTTCAAAGTTGTGGGGATTCAGGGTAAATCTTTGGATTGGATAACAAAACATCTGCAGAATAGAAAACTGTAGAATAAGTGTCTGGCACATTTAGGGTTAACATGGGACTGAGTGCAGTACCGCCAAAATACGTGACCCGCACCTAGGGGGTCAGTCTAATGTTGGACAAAGCTGTGTGTACTACCAAGCATGGAGACAACTCCTAGCCTGAACCCTTTATTGTATATATGTACATAGTTCTTGTAGTTAATAAATACATACAGCTAACCTACTTAAGACACTTCATTAAGACCTACCGAATGATATCCAACACCCGGCAACATGTTGTCAGGGAATGGAAAAACCCAAAACCTTGCAAAAAATGCAGAGAAAAACTAAAATCTTGCAAGGTTAAACAAAAATTCGAAGAAGTATTCTGACCTGAAGAAAAGCTCGAGAAGCAGATATGCAGAAAAAAAATCGCCAGGGAAAAGCTCCAAAGAGTGGCTTGGAAGCCGAAGGCAGAAATTGAAAATTCTTCACTACAGCAGAAGACTCCACAGGTTCCCTAGGAATCCAGCTTCAATTCCCAGAGTGCAGAGTCAGTAGACCCAGCAGGAGTGGGCTAAAACTTAAAAATTCCAGGATACAGGAAGAAACCTTTGAATAGCTCCATCAGAAAAATCAGATTCCCGAGTCGGCGCCGAACACGTGGCATCCGAGCTCGCTCTGTAACGGAAAAAAGTAATTAATTTGTAAGAATTGTGACTAAAGAATCAGCTGTGAAGACCAGCAAAGTCAATTCTTTCATGACGCTAAAGCAGAGAAGTCAGCAGCTAGTCGATCCAAGCTGCCATTGTTTAAAACAGTTTCAAGGCTGAGTGTGAGTGCTATTACAGCAGAAGCCCGCCAAAACCCGCAAGCGTCTTCAAACGAATGGTGGCACCATCTTGGATGTCAGCAAATTCTTAAAGCTGAACCTAGACTTTAAAATTTTTTAACCGTGGATTAAAGTCCAATTTACCAGATCAGTTTGGATTCATCCAAGGGCCAAACCTAATGGATAATTGGGAGTCCTGGAGAAGAGAATTTTTAAACTACCAGGATACATCAGGTCTAAGTAGAAAGTCAGGAAAGGTCCAGATTAATACCATTTTATACTGGTTTGGTGCACTTGCTGATGAAGTAATCCCAATGTAGTGCATTGATGAATCCTCAACCAGCTTCAATGAAATATTAAAAGCCTTTGACAAATATTTTAACCTTCAGGTTGTGGAGCACACAGAATTTAAAAAGAGGCACAGAAAGCCCCCAGTAAAGTGCTGAAAGGAAAAAAAACAATACTCAAGTAAACCTCATAAGGGTGGCAGAGAGGCAGGGAACTTTCTGAAAGTCTCAGACAGATATCTTTTTAGAAATCCTGACACATTACCTGAACTGCAACAGGTGACAGTGTAGAGCAAGCAGCTAGATGTATACTAAAAGCTAACTATTGAAACTCAAAATAAACAAACCCTGCAAACGGGAAATGAAATAAGGTTGGAAAGTGTTTCTATCAGAACTGAATTGGAAGGTTTGAAACTCAAGATTCAAGCTGAGAATATATCCTTGGAAATGCGTGAGGCATTGAAGTCATCAATGAATCAAACTGTTCAAGATCTGAACAAACACATTTTTGAGGTGCCACAGAGTTATAAGAAAGAGACTAAACAGCTGAAGAAAATGGTTGGGCATTTGGAAGAAAACTTGGAAAAACATTACATTTCCAAGGAGATATATAAAGAGATGAAAATCAAAAACTTAGAATGGCAAGAGAAAGTAGAAGTTCTCACAAAAGAACGTGAGGAGTCTCAAAAACAATTAGCAAAAGCACAGTTACAGAATGCGATCTTGAACAATTGCACAGAGGAATTACTGATCGGTGTAGAGAATCAACTTTCATGCACAAAAATTGTGCAAAACTTACCAATTCCAGTCTAAATGTAATGGCAGTCCCTATGGAGATACACCTGTACCTACTGCTATAAAGAAGATGATCTTTATAGAGACGGTATAAGGAAAAATGAGGTCTAATGAGAAAACTGGGATGTTGCTCACAGATAGAAGAGCACTTGAAAGAGAGCTTGAAATGCTTAAATGATGAACTTGTAGAAACAAATTCAACAAAAAATTATCTTCAATTAAAACTTGATGAACTTCAAGCATCAGAGGTCTCTTGTAGGCATTGTGCTAAATGCCGAAGACAGGAGAAGGAATTGCTGATGAATCCGAACAGCTGCTTAATAGAAGGATTAACGACCAAAACTGATGAACTGCTTGAGCTTTAGTCCAACCTGAACAACATGAAGGGTGAGATGTGCAGTATGGAAGAGCAAATACAAACTTTAAAAACAGAAAAGGTGAATTCTACGGAACAGGTTGAGGATCTAACGAATGAATTGAAAGAGTCTAAGGAACAGTCAGTGACCATGGAAGAAAGATTGTGAAAAGAACTGAAGGCCCAGGCGAAGTTGTTAGACTTATATAAGCGATCTGTAGATAACTATGAAATAAAAACAAAACAACTTACCAGAGTTGTTACTGAGCTGAATGAAAAGATTCATAAGGTTGAAAAACAACTGGAAAAGAAGAAAGAAGTAAAAAATTTGGCTAAAATTGTGAAACAAGTGGGAATGAAGGTTCCATTGTTGAAATGTATGCGTCAGAAGGAACTGCATGATGAAAGAAGAGGAAAAAGCTCTATCGGGGTGAGTACAATGTTCGTCCACCCCCCCCAAAAAAGGGATAAATCAACAACTATCTATCACCCCAACTGCCAAATTGACAAAGGGTGGTTCAATACCAAGGATTAGAAAAAGACGATGAAAAGATTCCCAGGTGTCAGAACAACCTCCAAATCAACAGAGTTTCCACTCCCCTGACAGCAGTGCAAACAAATTACGGAAGGGTAATAAGGTGTCCAGACTGCCTGAACCTATGAACTCAGAGACTTGAAGGGGGGAGATGGGGTAGCAATAATGATGTAAATACATGGGGTAAACTAGAATAACATGAATTACGTTGGATAAAGGCTTGGGGGAAGATGTATAACGGTTTGGCACATAAAGGGTTAACATGGGACTGAGTACAGTTCTGGCCACATAGTGATGTAAGAGAACACATGACCCACACCTGGGGGTCAGTCTAGTGGTGGACAAAGCTGTGTGCGCAAGCAAGCACGGAGACAGCTCCGAGCTTGAACCCTTTACTGTATATATGTACATAGTTCTTGAAGTTAATAAATAAACAGAGGGCAGGAGATTTAGGTCAGCGGGCAGGCACGATCTGCGGGTCCGGGTTTGGCCGGGGAACGGACTGCCAACTGCGATCAGCCCCTGACCGCGATTTCACGCTGGCTAGCCAATTAATGGCCAGTAATCGTGAAGCGCACGCTGAAATGCTCAGCATTGCTGGGGTGGGGGCAGGAGGGCCGTGGGCACTGACTTAAGTGTGGGTGCGGGTGAGAGCAAGTGCTGAATGAAAGTTCGTTGAAGGCAGAGAGCTGCTCCAGGGAGCTGAAGAATTTAGAACAGTTAAATAAAGTTTGTAAAATAAGGGAAAAAATGTCCAAGCATCACAATCAGTCACCTGAACATGAGTGTGATAAAAATGTTGTCCGTAGATTTTTTTATAAAATTAATGACGGAAACCTCATCTTGCCCTTGGATGAGGTTTCATGAAAAATGCAAATTTTTCGATTCGCCCGTCCGCCAACCGTAGGTTGGGCAGACCACAAAAATCAGAGACAATAAAAACTTTAATGACCTCAATAGGCCTCTTAATTGTTGTCGGGTGTGCACCAAAGCGCGCCCGCCGACTGTAATATTGCGCTAGTGCAGGATGACATCAGAGCGCTCTCCCAAATGTCATCTCACGCGATTTCACGTCTGATTGGGTCAGGCGTGCGCCTGAATGTTTATCTAAAAATCCTGCCCGGAGTTAACCTATTTAAGACTACAAAGACTTCATTAAGACCTATTGGACTGTATCTAATGCCCTACAACAAAAACAGCCGAAACTAGAGTATTTATTTAAAGGGAGGAGGAAGGTGAAGAAATGCTGTGTGGAGTGCCTTAAAGGTCAGTATTATAACATCAGGGGCTTAGATTCAGAAGCCCTGTGCATTGGTCAGATCTGCAGATGATACCAAATGAGGAGAGGCAGCTGACCCTGAGGAGGAAATACAAAATAAGCTGCAGAAAATATGTAACCGGGTAGAACAGTGGCAGGTGAACTTTAATACAGACAGTGTGAAGTATTGTTATATAGGGAGAAACACAGACAATATACATGCTCTGTGGATGGTGTTGAAATAGCTAAGATTTAGTTGAAATGATCTATGGGACTTAGCAGACCCAGCATTCAGCATGTCAGCTTCAGCAGAACAGCGAACAACAAGCAAATAGAGCATTGGACAGCTGGTAAGCAGTGCAGCATTGGTCAGGGCATCTCATGCCAAAACTGTTAGTGCTTGTTAAATTCCTTTATAGGGTATTGTGGTCGATCGGGTGACCAGGACACCCAAGAAACATTCCAACACTGCAGTCAGTTAGGAGAACAGCCACAAGGCAGATCCTTCGAGGAGAAGGGCATCAAGAAAGGCTGTGGAAACGTACGCTTTTCAACCTCAAATAGAGGTAAATGAGAAATGATCTTATTGGAGTATAAATCATAGCAAACTGTATGGTGATGGCAGTTCCAAAAATTACTTCAACTGATGTGTAGGGGTAAAACAAAGGGAGACAACAGCAAATTATTCAACAGTTAAGTTGGGACTAATATCAGGAAGTTTTTCTTCACGTAAAGAAAACTTTCTCTGGGTGATATAGTGACAGCAAAAACCCTAGAATTGTTTAAGAAACTACTGGATAACAACTGGGGGCATTGTGGGGTCTTTCTGGATCGAGAAACTAAAATAGGCTGAATGGCCTTCCTCATTGGTTTTCATGATTAGCTGATAGCAAGTGGCAGAATAGCAGGGTCTGTTGTATTGGCCAGTCATCAGGATATTTAGATGTAGCACATCAAGGCAGGAATGAGCTCCCATAAATAATGCCAGCTCTCAGGGTTTGCTGCTGTTTTTAATCACCTGGAACCCAAGGATTCAAGGACCAGTCACATCAGTATAACTGACAGGCATTTCAAAGATACTAGCTCCTTAAAAAGAGATTAATTTCTATTGATTTACCAAAATTAAATGATTTGCTGATTCACTGCAAATACATAACTATTATTTGAGAAAAAGGAATTGTGATAAGCTTAATTTAATCAAATCAGTGTCCAAAGAGCAACAGCACCACCTTGTGGTTTAGAGAGTGAAAGGTACCTTTGAACACAGCTTTAATACTAAAATCATGGGGCTAGATTTTGAACTGTATGCCCGGTTGTAAAGCTGGAAACAGTTTCCATAACAGCGGCTGATGTGCAAAGCATAGATTAATATCTAAGCGACAGGTTGAACATCTGCCCCACTGTTCCAAAATCACAATTACATTAGGGGTTACATTGCTGCTAAATTTGCAGACAACAATTTAGTGTGAATAAACTGATCATATGTTTCCTTATTTAAAAGCAGCACCAATATGAGCTGGTCAATGATGTAGCCATTTTATTAACTGCAGGTTTAACTATAAGATAATTTTAGTTTTTAAATAATGGACTATAATTTGCTGCGGCCAAGCAATTAACAGTTTTTGCCGTTGGTAGATTTGCCCTTGCAAAATAGGAAATAGGAGGAAGGGTAGGCCATTCGGCCCCTCAAGCCTGCTCTGCCATTCAACTTGATCATGGTTGATCTTCTACTTTAACACTATTTCCCTGCACACTTGCCATATCCCTTGATGTCATTAGTGTCTAGAAATTCATCGATCTCAATGACTGAGCCTCCACAGCCCTCTGGGGCAAAGGATTCCAACAATTCACCACCCTCTGAGTGAAGAAATTCCTCTTCACCTCAGTCCTAAATGGCCTACCCCTTATTTTGAAACTGTGCCCCCTGGATCTAGAATCCCCAGCCAGGGGAACCATATTTTCTGCATCTACCCTGTTGAGCCCTGTCAGAATTTTGTATGTTTCAATGAGATCACATCTCATTCTTCTAAACTCTAGAGAATATAGCCCAATTTCCTCAATCTCCCCTCATAGGACAACTTCACCATCCCAGGAATCAGCCTGGTGAACCTTCATTGCACTCCTTCTATGGCAAGTATAACCTTCCTTAGGTAAGGAGACTAAAACTGTACATGGTAGCTGTCTCACCAAGGCTCTGTACAATTGCAGCAAGACACTTTTACTCCTCTATCCAAATCTTCTTGCAATAAAGGTTAACATAGCACTTGTCGTGCACCAGCATGTTAGCTTTCAATGACTCACGAACAAGGACAGCCAGGTCCCTTTGAACATCAACACTTCCCAACCTCTCACCATTTAAGACATACTCTGCATAAATACTCTGTGGATAACTTCATATATTTCCACATTATATTCCATTTGCCAAGTTCTTGC
The DNA here is from genome assembly GCF_017639515.1 of Carcharodon carcharias. Lineage (NCBI taxonomy): Eukaryota > Metazoa > Chordata > Chondrichthyes > Lamniformes > Lamnidae > Carcharodon > Carcharodon carcharias. The sequence goes on along the minus strand of NC_054480.1, from coordinate 39,558,680 downwards.
TCACTCACTTAACCTGTCTAAATCCCCTTGAAGCCTCTTTGCATTCTCCTCACAACTCACATTTCCACCTAGTTTTGTATTATCAGCCAATTGGAAACAGTTGTTTGATAGTACAGGACTTGAGTATTGCTGAAAAAGGAAACATGCAGTTGAAGCTTTTCATCTTGCACTAATCAGGACAGAATTTGCAAGAATACCCATTGGAAAGGGAACAACAATTATACTTCATGAGAACAGACTGCTGATTGGTTGGCAAATGGACTCTGATTGGTAGAGGTGTTGCCATAGAAAATGCACCAGGGAGCAGTTAGCTGCCAAGCTTTTGATTAAATTCAAATCAGACAGGTTGAGTCTGATTGGTTAAGGCATTGCCATGGGGAATGAACCAGGGAATGGCTGTCCCTCAACTTTTATTTAGTTTAAAAGGGTGCAATGCATGGATATGTTCCTTCTGTCTGCAAAGGACAGGGCCCTGTGTGTGAATATATGTAGTTTTTAGCACACATAAGTGAGCCGCACTGTGAGCCCAACTGGCTGTTAGTGTACTTCTTAGCACAATTAGGATTGTTTAGCAAGTGTTATCCAATTGCAGAATCACATCTAATGTTGGACACTATGTTTTGAGTTCTGCAAACACAGGCTAGCTGGGTATGGTCAGTACTTTGCCAGTTGTGAACAGCCAAAGGGATATGCTGTTTGATATGATTTTCCAATCATTGGGATGTATGGCCTACAAACCTGGCATCACACTGGCTCTGAAATTCATATACTACATTATTCATTTGTGTGATAGGCAGGATGTCTTTTTAGTCCTGTTAGTAGAGAATACCACTCGTGTTGCTATTGCATAGTAGCAGCATGAAACAGCTAGCTTCACCTCTTGCTCAAATTTTTGCGACACCTTACCCTTCCAGGATAATGTGAGGGACACTGGGCACTTTTCAGGACCGAAAGTGGTGGCCTTAAGCCATTCATAAGTTTATGTGATTTACAATGTGAAATGATCTGATCAGGGTAGCTGTTATCCCGCAGGATGGCTTTGATGCACCCTATTTCAGAATCAAGCTTGCACGGTGAGCAAATGGCTTGGCCCCTACTTATGAAGTTGGTGGTATGGCCAATCTTATTGCATGTGGAACTGTAGGAATCCCAACGCCTATATTGACCAATGAAGGTAGGTTTCGGTAGACAGCAGTTAAGAACCCACTGGCAGATTTCTCAATTAGCAAGTCAAGGAAAGTGAGCTCAATTGACTGCTCAATTTCAAAGGTTAATTTGAACGCAGGATGGAACCTATTAAGGTATGCAAGGAAATTCTTACATTCAGCTGTGGATTCAAATATAGCAAATGTATCATTTACGTAACAGAAGTATGCAAGGGGTGGGAGGTTAGGTGTCATTCCATCGAAGGCGCATTTCTCGTGGAAACTGGCAAAGATGTTTACGAGAGCTGGGCCTAGAGGGGATCCCATGGCAACAGCATCTATTTGGCATACATGGTGTTGTTAAAATTGAACTCAACTGCACAAATTTCTGAGTTCATAACTTCAATGAACACAGATTCAGACAATGGCAGTGCATATAGATCACTACGATATAGTGACATGATGCAAATGTCAGGGTTCTTTGAGCGATACATTGGTGAACAGGCTGTCAATGTCAAACGAGCACAGGGACACGATTTTGCTATCAATATGTAAGTCCTGTATGGTTTTCGCAAAGGTGAAGGAGTCCTTCACCATCTATGTGCAAAGCTTGCTCAGAACTGGTTGTAGCAACTCACCCAACCATTTGCAATATTCATGTTGTGCAGAACCAGTCATAGATAAAATAGGGCATAAAGGGGCATCACTTCTGTGTGTCTTGGATAGGCCATCCATACACGGATGCAGTGAGCTGTTAAGGGTAAATCCAATCATATATACCAGCTGGCAGCTCATTGCTGTCCAACAGGCATTTTTGTAACTTCCTTTCAAGCAAGGCTGTCCAGTCATGCTTAGTGGCCAGTCCAATAGAAATAAATTTGGACCCATCATTAAGAATGATGTGCATTTTGTTGATCTGGTCACATTCATTAAGGATGACTATTCCAGTCCCTTTGTTAGGTTTAGAGATATGTTTATAAAAACAAAAAAATTGCGGATGCTGGAAATCTAAAACAAAAACAGAATTACCTGGAAAAACTCAGCAGGTCTGGCAGCATCGGCAGAGAAGAAAAGAGTTGACGTTTCGAGTCCTCACGACCCTTCGAGAGAACTTGAGTGAATCCAAGAAAGTGGTGAAATAGAGATATGTTTGTCTGGGTTGGCCTTGAGGCCTTGCAGTGAAAAGTCTGGTAGCATTGCATGTGAAAATCTGCCAAGTTGTTTGGAATACTCCAGTATGTGTGCGCTAGAACAACTAGGCGGCTCCGAAAAGCTTCAACAGCATGTCTCTTTTTTCAGCAAAACTTGGAAATATTACATTTGGTCCCCACAACCAATCATTGACAAAGATTGATAAAGAATAGCTAGGACCCAAGCACTGATCCTCACAGTACTCCATTTAATCAGAGCCTGCCAATCCGTTTATTCCTACTCTGCGTTTTGTCCGTTAACCATTCCTCAGTCCATGCCAGTATATTACCCCCAATCCCATGTGCTCTAATTTTGCTTACTAACCTCCTATGTGGAACCTTATCAAATGCCTTCTTATAATTCACTTACACCAAATTCGTTTATTCCTCTTTATCTGTTCTGCTAGCTACAGCCTTCCAATCCTGCAGGAACCTTTATAGAATCGAAAAAATTTTGGAAGATGACCAGCAATGCATCTACTATCTCTACAGCCACCTCTTTCAACACTCTGGGATGTAGATCATCAGATCCAGGGGATTTACAAACTTTCGGTCCCCTTAATTTCTCCAGTACTACTCTTTTATTAATATTAATTTCTTTCAGTTCCTCTAATCCCTTTGTTCTCTATTATTTCTGGAGGGCTTTGGTATCTTCTTCTGAAGACAGAGCCAAAGTATTTGTTTAGTTTCTCTGCCATTTCCTTATTCTCTATTATAAATTCTCCTGTCTCTGTCTGTCTTTGTTAATCTTTTCCTTTTTACATGCATTTAGAAGCTTTTCTAGTCTCTTTTTATGTTTTTGGCTAGTTTACTTCCATATTCTATTTTCCCTTTCTTTATCAGTTTCTTGATTATCCTCTGTTGAATTCTAAAATTCTCCAAACCCACAGGCTTCCTACTGTCTTTGGCAACTTTATAAGCCTTTTACTTTAATTTAACAGAATCTTTAATTTATCTTGTTAGCCACAGTTGGATCACTTTTCCTATTGGGTTTTTGTGCCTCAAATGAATACATATTTGCTGTAAACCATGTATTCATTATTTAAATGCCATTGCTTATCTACTGTCACACCTTTTAATATAGTTTCCCAATCTACCACAGCCAACTTGTCCTTCATACCTTTGTAATTTCCTTTTGTTTAGATTTAAGGCCCTAGTTTCGAATTGAACTACATCACTTTCACAGTTAATGTATAATTCTATCATATTATGGTCACTCTTCCCTAAAGGCTCTTTTACAATGAGATTATTAATTATCCCTTTCTCATTGCACAATACCAGATCTAAAATAACCCATACTTTAGTTGGTTCCTTAACATGTGGTTCTAAAAAACCATCTTGTATACATTCCAGGAATTTGTCTTCCATGGCATTAGTGCTAATTAGGTTTACCCAAGTGTATAAGTAGATTGAAGGCTCTCATGATTACTCTATTACCCTTGTTACATGCACCCCTAATTTCCTGATTTATTCCATGCTCTACATTATCACCACTTGGTGGCCATTAAACAGCTCTCAAATGTTTGCTGCCCCTTGCTGTTTCTTAGCTCCACCCAAACTGAATCTACACCTTAACCTCCTTTTCTTTTTGTCTATCCTTCCTAAATGTCAAATACCCTTGAATATTCAGTTCCTAGCCTTGGTCACCCTGCAGACATGTCTCCCTAATGACAATTCGATCATGCCTATTTACTTCTATTGATGCCTTTAATTCATTTACTTTGTTGCAAATACTGTGTGCATTCAGATAGACTGCCTTTAATTTTGTCTTTTTAACATTTTTCTGTACATTGACCCTATATGATGCTGGTTTTAGTTATTGCTGCCTTCCAATTTCGCTTACTATTTTTCTTCCTACCATTACCAGCATTGTTTCTCTCCTATTTGAATTCCCTTCCTAGTTCCCTTCCCCTGGCCAAGCTAGTTTAAATCATCCCCAACAGCACTAGCAAATCTCCCTGAGAGGATATTGGTCCTAGTGCTGCTAAGGTGTAATCCCTCCGCCTTTATAGGTCTCAGATGCCCCAGAACTGGTCCCAATGCCTCAAAAATCTAAAACCCTCCCTCCTGCACCATCTCTCTAGTCACACGTTCATTTGCTCTATCCTCCTCTTGCTGTGCTCACTAACATGTGGCACTGCTTTAGAATTTTAGATTTCCCTGTGTGGCAAGTTGCTGGGAGTGCAAGCTAATAATGTGAAGCAAGGGAAACAGAACATCGGGGACCTGAGTGAACAAGGCAATCAATTGTATTGTTCCTTAACTAATCAGATTGAAAGATTGTGAAATTAACAGTGCCAGGACTGAGAAGAAAGAGTAAATTCAGGTGGGTGAGTTCGATGTCACATTAGGTACAGAAAGAGAAATAAAGAGGGAAAGAAGGATTGAATGAAGAGAGAGGGAGAGAGAGAAAAATAAAATACAGAAAGGAAAAGTTAAAACAAAATTGACATTTTTCAAACCTCCAACAACAATTAAAGCCTGAAGGAATGAACTTAACAGTTGCTAAAGTTAACTTTCAGTACCAAAGAGTTGTTCCCCAATTCTTATTTCACTTTCTATTCCTGACTTCCAACTGAATTCAATATTCCAACTTACACTTCCTAGTTCAGACCCTGAGATACTCATTAACTATTCTTCAGTCTAATCGGTTCACACAGGTCTCAGATGTCCTGTAAAAGGTGATGTGCCTTTTGGCTTTCTGATTTACAGTGATTTTCAGTGCAAAATTCCATAACTAGTCCTTGGGCAAGTGAATGGCCAGCCTTGAAAGCAAAATCCAATCTATTAGATTAACATCTCCAGCTCTTGCACAAGTAGATATAATGATAGCAGCTTCACGTAACTAGTGCAGAAATACAATTTGAATCAACAAAAATCCTACCTTTGAAGGCAGCAGGAACAGCAGTCGAAACAAATGCAGACCTTGTTGGAAGTGGCACTAACAGCAAGAAAAAAAAATCATGGCTTATATTTTAATAATTGCAAACAAATGTATTTTTTGCAAGTTATTCTTGTGTTAAGTAATTCTATTAAAGAGGTCAGTTTGCTTAATTCCAACTGCAGCTCCCAAAATTGACTGCAAATAACTTTAAAATTAGTCGGTAATATAATTAAATTTGTGTTCCACTTTAACATATTCCATGTATTGAAATACTTTAACAGTATACATCGTGTAGGATTTAGGATATTGGCCCAGATCTTCCGGTCAGCTTCAGATAAAGCATCCGGTGCTGACTGCTATTTATTCTATCTATTTACCATTTCACACTGGAGCCTTTGCACCTTCTGATGCTGGCTCCTGAAGGGATGAGCAGAGTCAGGAAGCAAATTGTCGAGTGTAATTGCAATGCAGCCATGCCCTTTGTTCTCATCATGAACTTAGGACACGTCTCTTAAGGTCTGTCTTCAATTCATTGACTCACAGTTTTTAAATGTTGCTGTCAACCTTTGAAACTGCATAGCCTCAACCCCCTGACAGTGTTCACCCCACTCCCTCACCCTTTGACAGTGTTCACACCTCCCACCACCCCCCGACAGCATTGACCCCCTCCCTCAACCCCAACATTGTTCAGCCTCCCTCACCGCACAAAAATGGGGTGGGGATTGTCACAGGGTTGTGTGTGTGGCGGGGTGGGGGGGGGGGTGTGGGGCGGGTAGGGTGGATGCAAACATTGCTGGGGGGAGGGTGGTGAAGGATGGGTAACATTGCCAGGAGTTGCATAAAAGTTGCCAGAAGTGGGGTGAACACAGTTGGGGGTGGGGGACGGGGGGAAGTGAACATGTGCCAGGAGGTGGGGGTGTGAACATTGTAAGGAGAGGGAGGTGAACACTGTTGGTGTGGGGGGGAGGAGGTGAACATTGCCGGGAGTAGTGTGAACATTGCCGGGGGTGGGGGGTGAACATTGCCAGAAAGGGGTTGGGTGTGAACATTGCTGTGGGTGCTGGAGTGCTTTGACATTCTAGCTAATTTATTTAGAGTTACACAGGTTTTATATCTGCTATGAAAACACTTAAGTAAATCCGTGTAAAAACCAAGTTAACGATCGCGTAAACAGCCCAAGTCTCCATGGTCCTGGCCATCTGATCCCATTGTTGAAATCATGGAGTAATCTGGGCAGGGCGTATACTGGCAATAGGGCATTTAAACTTCCCATGTAAGCCACGGATGTGCGCACATCGGGACTTCATCAGGGGCCCGACACTCATCAACAACATAAGTTGTCAGAGGCCTCTCCCCATATTAGAGGATGTGGGCCATTATTTCTCATTTTTAATACCTGAAATACATTCATCTTGTATATATTATTACCCATTTCCTCTCTTATTTTATATGTGAGAAGCTCAATTCTAACAGTGGCCTTGAAATCACTGTTGCGTGATGGTCATCCATTTAACATTACAACAATAACTATACTTCAAAAGTACTTCATTAGCCGCATGGTGCTTTGGGACATCCTGAGGTCATGAAAGACATTATGGGTTGGATTTTCATTGCTGAGGGAGGAAAACAGAAGCTGGGACTCTTTCCAGGTCCCAAACATAGATTCAGTGGCCAATTAACAGCTGTGGGGGTGGGAACGGAGGTGAGTCAGCTCAAGTGTGGGCCCGATTTAAACTCACCACAGTGGTCATTACCGTACTGAGATTGCACAGTGAGGAATAAGGAAAAAACTCCATTTCCACAATGTCTCAGGAAAGCCAGAGGCCTAGAACCTGGGGCAGGGCAACCCCTCGATTTTCAGACACAAGCCTGGAGGCTGTGAGGAAGAGGAAGGCAGAAGGAGGCACCGTACAACCCAAACATGCCAGGATGGACATTGCTGCCAATGTCAGAACTGTGGTCAGAAGAAGTTGGATCCGGTGCAGCATAAGGTTCGATAGCTAGATGCACTCTGATAAGGTGGGTTACCCTCAACCCTCAGACAGGTCTCTGAGTATTCACCTTCCCAGAGACGCACCAGCTGAGGAGCCTCAGGGCACATCCTGCTGCTGAGCATAGGAGGAGTGTATACCCAGGGCACTTAAAGACCCCTCAGAATGTCTCTGAGACATGGGCCTAAATTTCACCCACGACGATAGGGAAACAAACCGCCCATTGCGATCGGCCACCAATTGCGATGTCACGCTGCCTGGCCAATTAATGGGTGAAAGAGTGTGCTGAAAAGCTCAGCACTGGCGGGGTGGGGGCGGGAAGAGGGCGGGTGATGACGTCTCTGTGAGAAAGCTCCCTGAAAGCAGTCAGCTGCCTCAGGGAGCTGCAGGCCTGAAAATGCTCAACTAAAGGTTTCAAAAGCTGCAAAAAAAAACTGTCCATGCATCACAATCAATCACCTGAAAATATAGCTGATAAAAACACTGTCCACAGGATTTAAAAAAAATTTTATTCCAGAAGGAAAATTTTGTCCCGCCCTTGGACGAGGTTTGATGAAAAATGCAAAGTCTGCCTGGGCAATTCGTCCATCCGCCAACCATAAGGTTGAATGGGCCACGAAAAATCAGAGACAATTGAGCTGTTAATGGGCTTAATTGCCCTCTTAATTGTCAACAGTTGCGCTTCTGACTTTTGTATGTGCCCGCCGAGCGAATTATTGCACCAGTGCGCGATGGCGCCAGGATGCTCACCCGACGTCTTCTTGCGCAATTTTACACCCGATCGGGCCAGGTGCACGCCCGCCCATGGAACGTAAAGTTCTGCCCATAGAGCATTAGAACATAAGAACAAGGAGCAGGAGTAGGCAACTCAGCCTCTCGAGCCTGCCCCGCCATTCAATACAATCATGGCTGATCTCATTTCGGCCTCAACTCCAATTTCTCACCTTCTCCCCATTACCTTTCAACCCATTACTAATTAAAAATCTGTCTATCTCCTCCTTAAATTTATTCAGCGTCCAGGCATCCACTGCACTCTGAGGTAGTGAATTCCACAGATTCACGGCCCTTTGAGAAAAGTAATTCCTCCTCATCTCTGATTTAAATCTACCACCACTTAGCCCAAAACTATGGCCTCTCGTTCTAGAATGCCCCACAAGGGGAAACATCTGCTCCACGTCTACTCTATCTATCCCCTTTAGCATCTTATATACCTTAATTAGATCTCCTCTCATCCTTCTAAACTTGAGCGTGTATAGGCCTAAACTGCTCAATCTCTCCTCATAAGACAAGCCCCGCATCTCTGGAATCAATCTAGTGAACCTCCTCTGAACCGCCTCCAATGCAACTACATCCTTCCTCAAATAAGAGGACCAAAACTGTGCACAGTACTCCATCTGCAATCTCACCAATGCCTTGGACAGTTGCAACAACACTTCCCTATTCTTATAATCTGTTCCTTTAGCAATAAATGCCAAAATTCCATTTGCCTTCCTTATTACCAGCTATACCTGCATACTACCTTTCAGCAATTCATGCACGACACCCAGATCCCTCTGCACTAAAGCATTCTAAAGTTTCTCTCCATTTAAATAATAAGTCACCTTTTTATTCTTCTGACCAAAATGGATAACCTCACACTTATCCACGTTAAACTCCGTCTGCCAAATTTTGGCCCATTCACATAACCTGTCCATATCATTTGTAACTTTCTTATTTCTTCATTGCAATTTACTTCTCCACCTATTTTGGTGTCATCTGCAAATTTAGCTATAGTACCTTCGATCCCTGAATCCAAGTCATTAATATAGATTGTAAATAGTTGGGGCCCAAGGGCTGAACCTTGTGGCACCCCACCAGTTACAGTTTGCCATTCAGAAAAGGACCCATTTATCCCAACTCTCTGCTTTCTGCTGGTTAGCCAATCCTTTATCCAAGCTAATATATTACCCCTAACTCCGTGTGATCTTATCTTGTGCTACTGAAGACAGTCACCACTAATCCACGCATCCTCCAATGAATTGGAGCAGCTGCCATTGGCCATGGAACACAGGATTGCCTTATCCTGCTCTCTTTCGTCCTTGCGGGAGAAAAAGGCCCATAATGCCCAAGCGTGGACAAACAGGTGGATGTGTCTGTACCTTCACATTATTATACAAAACTGGAAGAGGGCATGATGGAAATAGCCAGGATTGCAGACCATGCTGAAATGGGTACCCATGGTGGAGATGGTGATTGGAGAAGGTAATGGGCTCTTTAAGTTGATACATTATACTCCGAACATTCAGTTATATTGGGATGATGCAACACTTCTGCTCATCAGACTAGCTCTCATAATCTCTTCTTGTGGCTCCCACAGGTGCAACTATCCATCCAAGCAGACCTTTTGCCTCTCCATTACTGGGCCAAGATGACCAGCAAAATACCAAACAAGGACCATCACATCTTACAAGCACACCATCCATTGGCACTGATACACTCATCTTGTTGGGTCCCTGCACCCGTTTAGATATAGTGGCATCGGGTGAGGAGCATGGCACAGTGAGCAGGAAGAGATGCCAGGGACATGGAGAGCTGTGGGCAGTTTGCCTTGGAGGATGGAGGGCACACACAGCTGGGCGCAGATTCAGAGGTGCAGAGCTTCAGGAAATGAGACTCTGCCTTGAACAGCAGCAATAAACGTGCTGTCACATGTCAGAGTTCCCTGAGGCAATATGGTTCTTGGGCTTGGGATGGAAGAGTTAATTCAGCTTCTGTGAGCCACAATGGCTCAGGGCTTTTTTTTTAATTAATGGGATAATGACGTCCTGGCTGGGTCAGCATTTATTGCCCATCCCTAATTGCCCTGAGAAGGCAGTGGTGAGCTGCCTTCTTGAACCGCTGCAGTCCATGTGGTGTAGGTACACCCACAGTGCTGTTAGGGAGGGAGTTCCAGGATTTTGACGCAGTGACAGTGAAGGAACAGCGACATATTTCCAAGTCAGGATGATGTGTGACTTTCAGGGGAACTTGTAGACGGCGGTGTTCCCATGCGTCTGCTGCCCTTGTCCTTCTAGATGGCAGTGGTTGTGGGTTTGGAAGGTGCTGCCTGTGGAGCCTTGGTGAGCTCCTGCAGTGGATCTTGTTGATGGTACACAGTGCTGCCACTGTGCACTGGTGGTGGAGGGATGAGTGTTCATGGATGGGGTGCCAATCAAGTGGGTCCTGCTTTGTCCTGGACGGTGTCAAGCTCCTTGAGTGTACTGGGAGCTGCACTCATCCAGGCAAGTGGAGAGTATTTCATCACACTCCTGACTTGCCTTATAGATGGTGAACAGGCTTTGGAGAGTCAGGTGAGTTACCTGCTGCAGGATTCCTAACCTCTGATCTGCTCATGTAGCCACAATAGTTATATGGCTGGTCCAGTTCAGTTTCTGGTCAATGGTAACTCCCTGGATGTTGATAGTGGGGGATTCAGCGATGGTAATGCCATTGACTGTCAAGGGGCAATGGTTAGATTCTTTCTTGGTGGAGATGGTCATTGCCTGACACTTGTGTGACGCGAATGAAACTTGCCCCTTGTCAGAACAAGACTGGGTATTGTCCAGGTCTTGTTGCATTTCGGCATGGACAGCTTCAGTGTCTGAGGAGTTGCAAATGGTGCTGAACATTCTGCAATCATCAGCTAACATCGCACTTCTGACTTTATGATGGAAGGAAGGTCATTGATGAAGCAGCTGAAGATGGTTGAGCCGAGGACACTACCCTGAGGAACTCCTGCAGTGACGTCCTGGAGCTGAAATGTTTGACCTCCAACAACCACAACCATCTTCCTTTGTGTTAAGTATGACTCCAACCAGTAGAGAGATTTCCACCTGATTCCCATTGACTTCAGTTTTGCTGGGGCTCCCTGATGCCACACTGGGTAAAATGCTGCCTTGATGTCAAGGACAGTCACTCTCATGACACCTCTGGAGTTTAGCTCTTGTTGGAACCAAGGTCAGGAGCTGAGTGACCCCAGCAGAGCCCAAACTGACTGTCAGTGAGCAGATTATTGCTAAGCAAGTGCTGCTTAATAGCGCTATTGATGACCCCTTCCATCACTTTACTCATGATCAAGAGTAGACTGATGGGACAGTAATTGGCCGGATTAGATTTGTCCTGCATTTTGTGTACAGGATATCACTGGGCATATTTCCACAATGCCAGGTAAATGCCTGTGCTGTAGCTGTCGTGGAACAGCTTGGCAAGTAGTGTGGCAAGTTCTGAAGAGCAAGTCTTCGGTACTATTGCCGGAATATTGTTAGGACCCAGAGCCTTTGCAATATCCAGTACCTTCAGCAGTTTCTTGATATCATTTCTTGACATGAAGTGAATCAAATTGGCTGAAGACTGGCATCTGTGATGCTGGGAACCTCTGGAAGAGGCCAAGATCATCCATTCAGCACTTCTGGCTGAAGATTGGTGCAAATGCTTCAGCCTTGTCTTTTGCACTGATGTGCTGGGCTCCCCCATCATTGAGGATGGGGATATTTGTGTGGAGCCTCCTCCTCCAGTGAGTTGTTTAATTCTCCACCACCAGTCACAATTGGATGTGGCAGGACTGTAGAGCTTAGATCTGATCCGTTGGTTGTGAAATCACTTAGCTCTATCACTTGCTGCTTGTGCTGTTTGGCACACAGGTAGTCCTGTGTTGTAGGTTCACCAGGTTGACACCTCATTTTAGGTATGCCTGATGCTGCTCCTGGCATGCCCTCCTAAACTCTTCATTGAACCGGGGTTGATCCCCTGACCTGATGGTAATGGTAGAGTGGGTATATACCAGGCCACGAGGTTACAGATTGTGTTGGAGCACAATTCTGCTGCTGCTAATGGCCCACAGCACCTCCTGGTTGCCCAGTCTTGAATTGCTAGATCTGTTCAAAATCTACCCCATTTAGCACGGTGGTGATGCCATACAACACAATGGAGGGTATCCTCAATGTGAAGACAGGACGGTGCAGTGGTCTCTCCTATCAATACTATCTTGGACAGATCCATCTGCAGCAGGCAGGATGAGGTCAAGTATCTTTTCCCTCCTGTTGGTTCCCTCACCACCTGCTGCAGATCCAGTCTAGCAGCTGTGTCCTTTAGGACTCAGCCAGCTCGGTCAGTAGCGGGCTACCAGGCAATTCTTGTTGATGGACATTGAAGTCCCTCACCAAGATTGCATTCTGTGCCCTTGCCACCCTTAGTGCTTCTTCCAAGTGGTGTTCGTCATGGAGAAGTACTGATTCATCAGCTGAAAGGGAACGGTATGTGGTAACTTGCAGGAGGTTTCCTTGCCATGCTTGACCTGATGACTTCATGGGGTCCAGAGTCAACGTTGAGGACTCCCAGGGCAACTCCCTCCCAACTATACATCACTGCGTTGCCACCTCTGTCCCATCGGTAGGACAGACCCTGAAGTCACATGTAGGCCAGACCAGGTAAGGACGGCAGATCTCCTTCCCTAAAGGACATTACCAAATGGATTTTTACACAATTGACAATGGCTTCTTGATCATCATTAGACTTTTAATTCCAGCTATTTACAGAATTCAAATCCTACCATCTGCCATGGTGGGATTCAAACCCAAGTCCTCAGAACATTACCCTAGGTCTCTGGATTGCTAGTCCAGTGACAACACCACTATGCCATCAACTCCCCTGATGCTCTGAGCTTATCAAGTTCTCCATGGAAAGAATGACCACCCTCATGGAGAATAATATGTGATGGCACTTAGAGTGCCTGCTGCAACTGCGCACTGACTTACACAATATGCATGAGGCGCTGGGTAGCATGGAATGGCCAATGGTGTTGATGGCACAGGAACATCTAGAGAGGGTGGCAGTTACGACCCTGCAATGATTCAGATGCAGCAGTCTCTCAAGATGCTCCTATGTACACCTCAATGATGAGGATGACCACCAAATGCACCTCAGCCAGAAGCTGAACCGAGTGAGCAGGCTGCCTCCATCTCCTCCCAGGCCACAGGGGGAGCATATGTGAGACTCCTTTTAATCATAGCTGGATAAGGAAAGAGGCTTGAGGTGGTAAAGGAGATCCTCAATGGTGACTGCAAAACCTCTGGGCAGGTCAACATCCTTCATTGACGGTAAAAGTTCCAGGCTGCGTCTTCAACTGAAATGTTAGCACAGACACATCAAAGTGCCATTCATAATGGGTCACAAGGACTCAATTAAAACATTCCTGAATCAGATGATCTCTAATATTCATGGCATCCTGACAAGAAATTTGAGCTCCGTGCTAGAGCTGACCACTTCCCTGTGCAGCCAGGGCATCTCGGTGTTCTAAATTTTCCCCATTCACCTTCCTCCTCCTATTCCATGCCCTGCTCCTCATCATCTTCCCCCTCTTCCATGCCCTGCTCCTCGTCTTCCTCTTTCTCTTTCATGCCATGCTCCTCCCCTTCCTCCAATTCATTGTTGCTTTCCAGGGCCTTACTGTCCTCAAGGTCCACACCTTTTTGGAGGGCCAAATGATGGGGAGTGCAGCAGGCCACCATAGCACACGAGATCCTTGCAGGTGTGTATTGCAGGACACAACCTGCTCTGTCCAGGCACCAGAAACGCATCTTCAGAGGTCTTACGGCCTGCTCAATGGTAGTCTTGATGAGTAGATGGCTTTGATTGTATCGCCTCTGTCTGGGGTTCTCAACGAGTGTCACGTCTTCAAGCCCTGGTCCCCTAGGATCTATCCACAGACTTTGGGGGTTCAAGCGAAGAGCTGCAGCATCCTCGTCTGCCAGAGAATGAAGGAGTCATGTTAACTGCCAGGAAAGCGAGTGCACACTTGGAGGAATCTCTTGCTGCGATTGCAAACCAGTTGGACGTTGAGAGAATGGTAGCCCTTCCATAAATCTGGTTGGCTGGTTACTGGATACCTTGATGGACACATGGGTGCAATCAATGATGCTCTGCACATTGGAGAATGCAACAGTGGACACAAATCCCACTGCCCTCTGTTCCTGCAAAGCCGGGTCTGTGAATTGAATTAATTACTCAGCTTTTGCAAAAAGGGCAAAAGTGACCTGTGAGATGCAGTATTGTGCAGCCATTGGCAAGATACAACCAAGGTCCACAGCTGATCCTTGGGAGTCAGAACCAAAGAAATTTAAGCTCACAGTGTCTTTGATGGCCACTAGTACGGTATGAAGCCCAGTGTTGCGAGCTGCGAGGTCTTCGGAGACAAGGGTACAGATCTCTGTGACCATATGCCTGGATGGAGAGTCACAGTCTCCTGTGGCAAAAGGTCTCGTCGTCTCAACGTGACTCTGTTTTCGCTGGTGGCACCTATGGTCTGTTGTTTTCCTGCCTCTCACCATCTCCTCTGCACTCTCAATGCCCAGGGCTCTGGCCTTCCTGAGAGGTGTAATGCCTTTATCGCCACTGGGCCCAAAGTCTGACAGTCATTGCTTCCGCTCACAGCTACTGCCTTCCTTGTGCTCAGAGGTCCCCCACAAAAATTGCCTCCTACTCATGCTGCTGCCCTGCACTTCCCCAAGCACTGACAACCAATTCTTCTTGCCACCTGTGCTAAGCCAAGGACACCTGTCTCCCAGTGGACAAGCCCCCCCTTTCACAGGTCCCAGCTAATTCTCTGGTGCGACATGACTGGCTCCTCACTGTGTGCCTTGATGCTGTAGACCATACATGCAGCCTGTGTGACCCCAGTGAAAATCTCAACATCCTCCTTAATGAGCTCTTTTATGAGTTCCTTAAGGAGAAGTGGTGTGCGTGACATCAATCTCATTGCGAATTATTACAATGTCCCTCATACTCAAGATTATTGTGACAACAATGTTATATGGTCTGTTGCATCTCCCAAATCAAAAAATACAAAGTCTAACATGTTTTCATGAAGATATAAATCCTTCAAACAACAGAATTCATATTTGCTCACTACAAGGTTGTGGCACTAAATGTTGTCACAGGTTCATCATTAATACACTCCTCCTCCTCCTTCAGGTACCATGCCTAAGTGAATGCTGGCAACCATGCTCTTCCATTGGATTGGTCTGTGATTATGCTTGGCAAAGTATTGCAGTTGTTTGCCATTGCCTTCTGTGGTTTAGCTGACCAACTCTCCCACTCTTTACCACCTGCCATCAGGCTTTTTGGAAGGATTTGCAGGCTGATAATCAACCTTTTTGTCCACATTATGAATGCACCTTCCATGGCCATTAAGTCTTGAACTGGGTCTTGAACCCAGAGCTTCTGGCCCAGAGATGGGGTCAATACCACTATGCTACAAGACCTCCATATTAATAGAACACATTAGATTAACCCAATTATCCCATCCACTATATTATGATTACAGCTGTGACTGCAAAACAAGAAATTAAACATTACTCACAAGTAATGAGTGAATGGGCTAAATAGCAAATAGTCTCAATAGCCCACAAGTTGTACCCACCAGCCTAACAAACCAATTTATTTTTGTTGGTCTTACTGCTAAGTAAATCACTATAGTATATTTAATGAAATTGCAATCCCAGCTCCTTGTGGACAAAGTACAGGTCAGAAATCTAGGCCCAAAGGTTAGCACACTTTGCACAATTTTTTTTGACCGTAATCAACTGAAAACTACATGGGAAATGCTGACTTCCAAACCTGAAATCTACATTCACACAAAAGAAACTGTCTCAAAAGTTTTCATTGTTACTCAGATGTAATTTAACACAACACCAAAGTGTCTTGAATTTCTATTATAATTTTGTGATTAAATTTGCTTGTGAGAACTCTCCAATGACTCAGTGATAAATGGTCATATGGAACAGACTGTTTAAGTTTCAATCCCTGATCTATGCTCAGTCAGTTGACTTCAGCCATTGAAACGTTTGAAGAGTTACAACCGGCTGAGTACCCTTGTGTAGAAAAGCAAAATCTACCAATGATTCATGCTCGGAATTGGATGTTGGATGATAAAGTACTGAATTTGGCTATGACACCCACATGAGAGTGGCCACTTCCATAAAATCTGAGAGGACGTTCACCACTACGGAAGCATGCCAATGATAACTTATCACAATCAGGAGGGCAGGATATAGGAGGGAAAAAGTAAATGCACCAATGGTAAAATAGCGTTACAACGGAAAATGGTGGGAAATATGCACCTCAATTCCCAATCTGTACCCTACTGAAAGCAAAATTTCATAAAATCAACCTTTAAAGTACAGCCAAGATATTGTTGGGGACACTGGAGGGACCAAAATATGAATGGAGAGGACAGATCCCAGGGGATTATTCAGGGAATTCATAAGGGAGCTTCACTAAGGAAGAAATCACCTACATATAATACATGTTTGGGGAGCTCCACTGGTGACTGTTAACATAACAACAATTATATTTTAAATGCTGTAGCTGTATTATTTGATCTAAATGGACTTCATACTGTTCAAACTAAAATACTTTGATACAACTTGTGCTAGTGTGAGCTTCATTAAATTCTTCGTGTACTGATTTTTTTTTTACTTTGAATGGGATAAAACAAAGCCAGAATCCATTATACAAAGGAACTTACATGTAGATTGAAGAACAGAAACAGCAGATCCTTCCATGTCTTGTAGGCGTGTGTACACAGTAATCTTATACTGAGTATTGGGAAAGAGCAGCCTGAAACAATACTTGTCTATTCCTGCTTGCAAAGTGCTTTCCTGTGTCTTTCCATCTGTAATTGAACAGAGAAGATATTAAAGATAAAGATGCTGTTTGCCATGGTGAATTAGTTTGTGTTGTAATTTTCAGTTTCTGATGGGTATTAATTTATAAATATCCATCAGAGGAGTTACAATGATAAATACTGTGGAAATGCCACAGTAGCTAAAGATGTCACTTGTCATTTCAATTCTCCACCTTGCCCCCACTCTGACCTTCCTGTCCTTGGTCTGCTAGTGTTCCAATGAAGCTCAACAAAAACTCGAGGGCCTCATCTTTCGATTTTGCGCTCTACAGCCTTCTAGACTCAACATTGACATCAACAATTTTAGATTATGGGGCAGGATTTTTCAGTTGGTGGGGAAATCAGGCTGGGCAGGAACAGCCCTTAAGTATTCATGAATTGCCCACTTAAGGGTCTCAACAGGGCAAGAGTGGGTAGGCCGGCCTAGGCCTCGCCCATCCCGCCGTAAAATTGTGGAGAGGTTGAGGCGGACAGGAGGACAATGGGAAGGCCATCCAGGAAATTTTATGGCACCCCCCCACAAAACCACCTGTAAACCTGCTGGTGGGGAGGATAATATTCAGTCCATTATCTCTGCCTCTATTTTGTTTCTTTTTTTTTGCTGGTTCAGTTTTGTCTCATTTTTTTCTTTATCCTTTCACATTGCATTCAGGCAGCTATTGTGCAACCATTCACACCTCATATGGACACATCTTTTGTTTCTTTATTATACCCATTACATTCCCTTTGGATTTTGTACCATAAAACCTTTTGTCATTTAATCCCTCCTGCCTGCCATTCACTTGTGTTTTATGTCTTGGAGGGGGAACTTCCTGCCACCTGTCAGCTACTAGATGCAGGGATATTCAGTCTGCAGCTGTTAAATTCAAATGTCTCAGAATTCTGGATGACAGGTCAACGACCTGAAACATTAACTCCATTTCTCTCTGCACAGATGCTGCCAGACCCGCTGAATGTTTCCAGAATTTTCTGCCTTTATTCCAGTGAGTTTCTGTCCCATTTATAATAAGCTGCTAATCCTGACTGAGGACTGGGAGGTGGCAGCAATTTGGGGGGGTGTGTGATGACATTTTCAGAAATGACACCAGTCTCTATGTCTAAACAGCAGCTTTATGACAGTGCTCTTAAAATGTCTGCACTCTCATGCCTCCAGCTGTTTTCTTTCAGTTTGCTTTCTGGTTCTCTCTGTAACTGCACCCAGACATGATTAAAAGCAAATAGAGGACAGTCAACAGACACACACAGTGAATCACCAAACAATTGAATACTACACGCCCTATCATAGATCTTCCATTTTGTCTTTCATCCCCCCTTCCCGTTGCTCTAAATCTCTTTCATTTCTATCTTTCCTCAGTTCTGACGAAGGGTCATCGACCTGAAATATTAATTCTGTTTCTCTGCTCAGATGCTGGCTGACCTGCTGAGTGTTTCCAGCATTTTCTGCATCTATTCCTGGTGAAGGAAAGGGTGCTCTTCAGAGACCAGGCTCTTCTCAAGCTAAATTACTTTGTAACAGGAATTGTAGCATGACTGTCTAATCAGAATTTCACTCCAAGCATTATTCTTTTGGCTTAAGAATTCAGTTGTCATATACTTTAACAACAAACAGACACAGCTTTAAGATAATGGCCCTGACATTTAGGGGAGGTGAGGAGGTAACAGGAATGTGTGATTTCAATCTGGGAGCCTGGAAATGACAGGTCCTGTTGAATATAAAGGCAGAACTCAACAGAATTTTATTTATCGTGCTTCCCTGTTTGGCAGCTGACCAGATTTGGAGGCTGTCAAGCTGCTGAACAGGAGAGTCAATGGAAGAAAGCCACAGCTGGGCACAATCCCAGCAATTGGAGAAGATCAGAGGTTTGGGTGGGAGGGGGGAGTGGTGGGGGGTGGTTCTTGGAGCATTGCTACAAGAAGGAAGGGAGGGAGAAACTGTGGAGAGGGAGAAATCATCAGGGATCTAAAGGTTATGGCAGAAGATTTTCTTGAGGAGCCAGGGGAAGGACTCCTGCTCCTTACGGCCCACAAGTGTTAGTCTAAAAGGAAGCACATTATGGCTAGATGTGGAACCTCCTGCCACCTGTCAGCTACTAGATGCAGGGATATTCAGTCTGCAGCTGTTAAATTCAAATGTCTCAGAATTCTGGATGACAGGTCAACGACCTGAAACATTAACTCCATTTCTCTCTGCACAGATGCTGCCAGATCTGCTGAATGTTTCCAGAATTTTCTGCCTTTATTCCAGTGAGTTTCTGTCCCATTTATAATAAGCTGCTAATCCTGACTGAGGACTGGGAGGTGGCAGCAATTTGGGGGGGGTGTGTGATGACATTTTCAGAATCTGTAAAGAATCCCACTAGATGCATCCCTGATTGGCCCAGTGAGGCTTGCTGAGAGCAGGATTAGGTCCTATTCCATGCCAAGTGAAGGTAAAGTTAAAAAGGTGAACAGTGATCAATTCCAGAAAGATCTACTGCCATTGAAACTAAAGCCTACCAAAGTGGGATCCTGAAGAATATTTTAATTTTCCTCTCTTTGCCACTTTGTCCTGAGGGGTCTCTTATACCCATTCTCAGAGAAATGGGTTCCTCTACCTCTGTAAGGCAGCTGCCACACTTGTATTTCTTTCTATTGGCGCAAGCACCTGTCCCTATTGCTTAAATGGGCCCATCCCAGGAATGTGGTACATGTCAACTGGCAAGTAAATGAGGCAGTGGAGTGGCAGGGTTGAAGAAGAAGAAAGTTCCAACCTAGTCCACTTCCAATGGTGCAGTATTGTTGTGCAATGTCTCCTCTCATGTGGTTAAACTTCTGCAGAAGAGAAATCACCAACTCTTTGTGGATCAAATGTTGCAAACGCATCCACTTTCAACAATATGTATAGATTTACAACAAAAAACAGTAAACGAGGTAAAGAAATGTGTTTGGAAAATATTTCAGACAGAAAAATTAAAGACAAGTTTCAATTTGAACATTTCCAGTGAATTCTCTGAGCAAATGTACCTTTCATTGACTTTAAGACAATCCTGAAGGCTGAGGCTGCAGGGTGTCCTTCCCACTTGGCACACATAGTGGTCAACTGGACCTGATAGGTACTAAGATCAGTTACATTCAAGTATACTGCAAGACAAAACATCCAATTTAGGTGGTTAGATACCAATCTCAAAGAGCAAACAATCAGCATGGACAGTCTGCTTCCAGTGCAAGTTAGCAGTATTCTACCATTTGTATGATAAATAGGATTAGTTGAATTGTAATTGTAGAGGAATATGTTAAGATTCCAACTATAGATTTAATTTTACTCGCGTTGTCATAATCCCAATTTCAGTGCAATTCACCTATTAAATGCAAAATATTTATGGATGTAGCTCTCACCATCAACACTTGGGCAGTAAACTGGCAGAGCAGGTTCTCTGCCTGTCATAAAACTTGTCTGATTCTCTTTGAGATAAGAATTGAGTGGTGTGATATCTTGCAAGACAACAAGCGACTGTGTGCAGTACATGGAGTTCAAGTACCCAACTGAACTGATTTATTCCGGTTTACTTATGTACATACACACACAAATGCCATAAGTGGATGCTATTACGTGCCTCCCTCCTTAAATGGGTGGAATCATCCCAGATTTGCACTAAGTGTGGTATCGGGCAGGTAAAATGGTGTTTTACCCGCTGGCCGCATTGGCGGGATTTCATGCCATATCATCCAATACCTGACGCATTAGTTACGCTTTCTGAGGAAACAAGTCATTTTCATGGTGGCCGGGTTCTCATTCGCTCACCACACCATCACCTCAGTGCTTCATCACACCAGGCATCATCTATAAAGTCCAGCCGGGTGCACACATCTCAGTGCTTCCAGCCCACACCTGCTGCAGGGGGGATGTCCACAAAAGGCAAAAAGACTGCAGCCCCCAGGTTTAGTGGCACATCACTGGAGAGCCTTTTGGATGCAGTGGAGGCCCGCTGCAATGTCCTCTACACCTGCTCTGGCCGCAGAATGGGCCGCGGCGTGACCAACCAGGCTTGGTAGACAATGGCAGTAGTGATCAGTGCCAATGCTGCACAGAAGTGGTTAGCCATCCAATGCAGAAAGAGGATCAATGATCTCATCTGTGCAGCCAGGGTACGGCAACCATCTTAGCACTCTTAACTCACACACTCAAGCCCATCACACATTCACTGGCATCTTACTCACTACCAGCACAAGGGACATCACCACCCATTCTCACACACACCCTCACATGTCCATCTGGCCCCATCCTCTCTGGAGACTGCCTCCTCAGCCCTCACCATCTTTAGGCCACATGCACAGATCAACATGTGGCCCCACACACACCCTGGGATACCCTCCTTCCCTGGTACAGCTCTCATCTTGCAGCCTCTTCCCTTGCCTGAGGCCACTTCTCTCCCTTCGCCAAGCAAGCCCTAGCCCTGCAGCCATTGAAAAACCACCCACATATGGCTGATCTGGTAGATAAAGACCTTCCGTGAGCCCCCCTAAAAGTAATGTGATGCTGTCTGTGAAGCCTGGCGCTGATGGATGCGAGTGCTGACCGAAGCAAGGTAGGCAAACAAACCTTGAAGTCCCGAACGCAGTGCAACCCACCAGGTGCACATTGCTTATGTGCTGTTGTGAAAAACATCAGCATATTTGGATGAACCAACAGGGGGGATTATTCCGGTGGGCAGGCCTAATAATGTAATGCTGATGTATTATAATGAAGTTTCTGACATCCAATGGCGGAGTTCACAGACCACCATTGTTGGGCTGTGCGGACAATCGTGAACTGGTTTCACACCATCGTGAAACCGATCGCACCATATCATCTGCTCAAGTCACCGAACAAGCCCGATGCTGGTGGGCACGGAAAATCCCGGCCAATGTTCAAAATTCCATTCAAATTACAGAGCACAAGGGCCCTCTTGTGGGTGCTATTATACTCCTCCCTCCTAAAAAGAAAAAGTTACGTAATACACAAAATTATATAAGATAGGAGTAGAGTGAGAGAAAGAAGTCTGAAGTTGAACCAGCCTGTTAAGGTAAATAAATATCATCATAGTGGTTGAAGTGGCTACCAGGAAGAGTCGTGAAAGTAGTTTGTCAGTATGTTTGGTAGCGGACAGGTTAGGTTTGTACATATAGATCATGTTTCACCTTCAGAGGTTCATGAAGAAGAGGGGAGTTAGGAAAAATCAGATATGTCCGATGGTTTGGATAGTTGGGATTTGGAGTAGCTAGTATTCTACTCAACACATGGTGCACCTGAAACCAGTTCAGATCCTCTCAATGTCAGACAGACATATCTGATGAAGATGCAATTTCAATTGAAAGTTAAAGGCAAGGTCAGTCCTTGTTGGAGAAAACTCTGACCCAAATGGGTCAAGGTCCTTCCCCAAGTTCTGGAGTTTTGGGTCAAGAAAGGAGATACGTAATTAAGAAAAAGAAACCTGTGGTTAAGTTTGATTTGTAAACAAATGAAAATAAGAAATAGTGTAACAGCACCCCCCTTGTGGCCTTATGTGCATTTGTTTTATTCATCCATGGGATATGAGCATCGCTGGTGAAGCCAGCATTTATTGCACATCCCTATTTGCCCATGACGAGATGGTGGTGCGCTGCCTTCTTGAACAGCTGCAGTCCATGTGGTGTGAGTGCTGTTAAGGGTGGGAGTTCCAGGATTTTTACCCAGCAACAGTGAAGGAACGACGATGCATTTCCAAGTTAGGATGCTGAGTGGCTTGGAAGGGAACTTCCAGATAGTGGTGTTCCCATGTGTCTGCTGCCCTTGTCCTTCTAGACGGTAGCGATTGTGGGTTTGGAAGGTGCTGTCTAAGCAGCCTTGGTGAGTTCTTGAAGTGCATCTGGTAGATGATACACACTGCTGCCATTGTGCATCGGTGGTAGAGGGAGTGAATGTTTGTGGATGGAGTGCCAATCAAGCTGGCTGCTTTGTGCTGGATGGTGTCAAGCATCTTGAGTGCTGGAGCTGCACTGTCTAGGCAAGTGGGGAGTAATCTGCCACACTCCTGACTTGTGCCTTGTAGAGGGCAGACAGGCTTTGGGGAGTCAGGAGGTGAGTTAATCACCACAGGATTCCTAGCCTCTGACCTGCTCTTGTAGCCACAGTATTTATATGGCTAGTCCAGTTCAGTTTCTGGTCAATAATAACTCCCAGGATGTTGATAGTGGGGGATTTAGTGATGGTAATGCCATTGAAGTGAAGGGACAAGAGAGTTAGATCCTCTCTTGTTGGAAATGATCATTGCTAGCACTTTTGTGGCATGAATGTTACTTGCCACTTGTAAGCCCAAGCCTGGATATTGTCCAGGACTTGCTGCATTTGGACATGGACTGCTTCAGGATCTGAGGAGTTGCGAATAGTGATGAACATTGTGCAATCATCAGCAAACATCCCCACCTCTGACCTTATGGTGGAAGGAAGGTCATTGCTGAAGCAGCTGAAGATGGTTGGACCTAGGAACTCCTGCAGTGATGTCCTGGAACTGAGATGATTGCCATCCGACAACCACAACCATTTTCCTTTGTGCTAGGTATGAAACCAACCAGATTTCTCCCCAATTTCCATTGACTCTAGTTTTGTTAGGGCTCCTTGATGCCACACTCGGTCAAATGTTGCCTTGATGTCAACTCACCTCATGTCTGGAGTTCAGCTCTTTTATCCATGTTGGAACCAAGGCTGTAATGAGGTCAGGAGCTGAGTAGCCCTGGCGGAGCACAAACTGAGCATCAGTGAGCAGATTGTTAAGTAATTGCACTTGATAGCACTGTTGATGACCCCCTCCATCACCTTACTGATAATCCAGTGTAGATTGATGGGGTCGTAATTGGCTGGGTTGGGTTTTCCTGCATTTTGTGTATAGGGCATACCTGAGCGATTTTCCATATTTCTGGGTAGATGCCAATGTTGTAGCTGTACTGGAATATCTTGGCTAAGGGCATGGCAAGTTCTGCAGCAAAAGTCTTCAGTACTACTGCCGGATATTGTCAGGGCCCATAGCCTTTGAAGTATCCAGTGCCTTCAGCCCTTTCTTGATATCACATGGAGTGAATCGAATTGGCTGAAGACTGGCATCTGTGATGCTGGAGACCTGCAGAGGAGGCTGAAATGGATCATTCACTCGGTACTTCTGGCTGAAGATTGTTGCAAATGCTTCAGCCTTATCTTTTGCACTGATGTGTTGGGCTCCCCCATCATTGAGGATGGGGGCAATTGTGGAGCCTCCTGCTCCAGTGAGTTGTTTAATTGTCCACTGCTATGGCATGTGGCAGATTGCGGAGCTTAGAGCTGATCCGCTGATTGTGGAATCGCTTAGCCTGGTCTATCACTTGCTGCTTATGCTGTTTAGCATGCAAGTAGTCCTGTGTTATAGCTTCACCAGGTTGACACCTCATTTTTTAGATATGCCTGGTGCTGCTCCTGGCATGCCCTCCTGCACTCTTCATTGAACCAGGGTTGATCCTCTGGCTTGGTGGTAATGGTAGAGGGGAAACATGCCAGGCAATGAGATTACAGATTGAATTCGAGTACAATTCTGCTGCTGCTGATGGTCCACGGTGCCTCATGGATGCCCAGTCTTGAGTTGCTAAATCTGTTCAAAATCTATCCCATTTAGCATGGTAGTGCCACACAACACAATGGAGGGTATCCTCAATGTGAAGACGGTGATCACTCCTACCGGTACTGTCATAGGCAGATTCATCTGCGGCAGGCTGGTTGGTGAGGATGAGGTCAAGTATGTTTTTCCCTCTTGTTGGTTCTCTCACCACCTGCCACAGACCCAGTCTAGCAAATATGCCCTTTAGGACTCAACCAGCTCGGTCAGTAGTGATGCTACCGAGTCACTCTTGGTGATGGACATTGAAGTCCTCCACTCAAAGTACATTCTGTGTCTTTGCCACCCTCAGTGCTTCCTCCAAGCGGTGTTCAACATGGAGGAGCACTGATTCATCAGCTGAGGGAAGGTGGTAAGTGGTAATCAGCAGGAGGTTTCCTTGTCCATGTTTGACCTGATGCCATTAGACATCATGGGGTCCGGATTCGATGTTGAGGACTCCCAGGGCAACTCTCTCCTGACAGTATACAACAGTGCTGCCACCTCTGCTGGGTCTGTCCTGCCAGTGGGCAGTGGTTTCAAGACCCTTATTAGGCTTCTAATTACAGATTTTTATTGAATTCAAATCCCACAATCTGCTGTGGTGGGATTTGGACCTAGGTCTCCAAAGCATTACCCTGGGTGTCTGGATTACTAGTCCAGAGTCAATACCACTACCACACCACCTCCCTGTATGAAAATAAGCAAACTGGAATGAACCAGTTCAGTTGGATACTTGAACTCCAAATGCTGCACACAGTCTCATGCTGTTCTTCAAGATATCACCCTCTGGCAATGAGGTGGGGTTGTGAACCTTCCATAACTGAACTGATTTGGGTTGGAGAAGCTTCCAGCAACCCAACAGAGGAACTGTGTGTGAGTGTGTGTGTGTGTGTGTGTTTGGTTTTTTTGCTGAGAAATCAGCTTAAAATGCAGGTTTTACAAGAAAGGGTGCTTGGACATGTGGGTGGACTGACCTTCTAAGATGTCTGCATCAATAAGTATTATTGAGCATCTGGGACAGTACAGCCGTGACTGACTGGCTTTCAGTGGGCATATGGAGTGTCTTGAGATATTTTTCACTCCTAATATTATCCTCGAAAATCCTGCTGTTAATCAGGCAGTGGGATAAAGGAAAGGCGTGATATTTTTGATGGAAGCAGGCCCAGAAGTATATGAAATGCTCAAGAATTTGCTTGTCCCGCTAAGCCAAAAGACAAGCTGCTGCCTGACATTTTAAGCAAGCTTGAGCAGCACTACAGTCCCAAATCACTGGAGATTGCTGAAAGCTTTTTGGTGTGGAACAGTCAGTTGCCATTGGGGAGATTGGAGTGTTTATCATGGTTTTGAGAAAGTCTTCCATACATTGTAATTTTGGAAAACTTCAGGAGCGAGAAATGGGACTCAGATTAGTGTGTGGCTTAAAAAGTTAATACATTTGCAGTAAGTTGCTGGCATTGCCAAAGTTAATTTTCGACATTGCTTGCCAAGCAGCATTGTCCATGGACATGGCGGTATGTCACTCAAGAGAAGTCAGAGTTAACAACTGTCAGTCGTCTGCTGAAGTAAATAAGCTGCAGCTGAGTAAGCCAAAGGCCCCAACAATGGCAGTTAGTAGTAGCTATGGTATTACAAAGTCCTTTTACTATTGCTATTGCAAGTTGATTTAATAATGGGCAGATAATCTCCTCTGGCAGTTTACTGCCAAAACGATGAAATTGAAAATTACCCACTACGGGCTCAAAGCAAAGGACAGTGTATGATTTGATCCATGGCATGGGATCCATCTATGTTACTAGTTCTGCCTCTCCTGACCTTTCCTTTTACTTTTAAGCTACAAAGTTGAAAGAATTTGGTGCAGTGACTCAGTGAGAGGTTTATGGCTGAAGTTATTGCGGCAACTGAATGCTTTTAAACAAATCTCGAACAAGATGCCAACCTCCAACAAGGCATTGTATAACAGCAAGCTGGATATTAAAAGCAAAAGAAAATGAACGCTAAACAAAATGTAAACATATGAAACGGGAGAATAACATCCAACTTAACATTGATGAAAAGGGGTTTGGTTTCACAACGATGCTGTATTGCAGTGCAAATGGAACTTCAAGCCATCCTGTGACTGTTAGACCTAACCTGACATTGGGCAGAAGAGGACAGTGACTCTTCCTGCAGGAGATAATCAAGATCAATCGATCAATTTTACTGTGGAATCAGTTCTGGCTAATATCACCACCATCAACAACCCTTTCTCCTTTTGTTTATGACATCTTTGGCAATCTCTTCTTTGCCTCCACCTATCACTGGCCCTCTATCCAGCTGTACCTGCCCCACCCCCCTCAACCAACTTATATTTCACCTCATTTCTATATTTCATTAGTTCTGAAGAAGAGTCATACGGACTCCAAACGTTAACTGTATTCCTCTCTGCAGATGCT
Source organism: Carcharodon carcharias (assembly GCF_017639515.1). Lineage (NCBI taxonomy): Eukaryota > Metazoa > Chordata > Chondrichthyes > Lamniformes > Lamnidae > Carcharodon > Carcharodon carcharias. The sequence goes on along the minus strand of NC_054480.1, from coordinate 39,531,719 downwards.
GAGTTTTTCTAGATATTTTTGTTTTTGTTTCACATACAATAAGTATCTTTAAAATTGCAGCCACTATTGTTATATAAGCAAACACAGCAGACACCAAGACATCAGGAGAACTCCTAAACAAAAACAAAAATACCTGGAAAAACTCAGCAGGTCTGGCAGCATCTGTGGAGAGGAGCACAGTTAATGTTTCGAGTTCGAAGAGAACTCCTTGTTGTTTAAGTAGCACAATAGGATCTTTAACTTGCACCTGAATAGGCAGAGAGGGCTTTAGTTCAACATCTCATCTTTGACCATGCCACATTCCTTTTGTATCTTCAGATCTAAATCCCCTGGGGCAGTGCTGCACTACCAGATTTTGGTTGAGACATTAAACCAAGGCTCTGTCTGACCTCTCAGGTGATTGTAAAAGATCCCGTGGCACTATTTCAAAGAAGAAAGGGACATTTATTCCCAGTGTCCTAGCCAACATTTATCCCTCAATCAACTTCACAGCTTCATTGGCTGTAAAATGCTTTGAGATGTCCAGTGGTCATGAAAGCCACTATATAAATTTAAGATTTTCTCTGATCTGCCAGCCTAGATTATTTGCTCAAATCTTGGAGCAGTGTTTGAATCATCAACCTTCTAATGCGGAGATAAGAGTGCTACTAACTGAGACAATTGACTCCTAATAGCATTAAAACCCCTTGATAACTATGACTATGTAATTTCCTCCTGCCTACAATCAGCCTTGCATTCAAGTTATTGGAACTTACATGTTGTCACTTTTCCTTCAACAGTTGTGCTGTTGCCGTTTGGATAGACTGCAAGCACTTTGACGTTGTATTCTAGGCCATTCTGCAGGTTCTTAATGACTAATGAATCTGCATCCTCTCCTGTCATTACTTCCATGGCTTGAGCTGTACACAAAAGAAAGCCTGCAATTCTTCTCATGTTCAATAAACAGAAAAAGCAAGACTAGAATGGGTTAATAAATTTGGCAGGTCTTTACACATAAGTCACACTGATTATTAGAGAGGATAATTAAAAATCTTAATTAAACCAAGAGTTAGATAACCAGTGAAATCTGACCATAAGCACAGTGCAGGATCATTAAGACTTGGAACAGCCTCTTGTTTTGAAATCAAAATACTCTTGACAATTCAAATGGATGATTTTCAAGCCTGTCCCTTCTTTATATGGGACATAATTTTGAGTCATATGGATAGGCACTTGATTATATGTTTCAATTATCCATATTAGCAGAGTGACAGAGGAGAAGGGGTTGGAATTTTTACCATGTATACAAGAGTATTTTCCGAACCAATATGTAAGACGGCCAACAAGGATAGATGCACAACTAGACCTAGTAACAGAAAATAAACCAGAGCAGACTAGAGAACTAAGTGTTGGAGAACATCTAGGGACTGCCCACATCTGCTAATGTGGATAATTGAAATATATAGTCGTGACTGTCTATAGTTATTGTTGTGTCCTCATGCAAAAGGATTTAGGTTTTCAGGTTACCAACTCACTAACAAGCTGATGCACACAAATAAAAATATAATCAAATTGGCTAAAGAGTGATAACCTTTATCCCAAGGGAGCTGGAATAAGGTATGTTTCAATTATATACAGCGTTGATCGGACTGCATCTGGAGTACTGCATTCAGGAAGGATATACTGGCCTTCGATATGTTACAATTAGGATTCACCAGAATGATACAGAGGAAACCAGAGCTGAACCATGAGGACAGGTTACATAAAATTGACTTGTATCTAGAAGGTTTAGAAGTTTGGAAAAACTCAGCAGGTCTGGCAGCATCGGCGGAGAAGAAAAGAGTTGACGTTTCGAGTCCTCATGACCCTTCGACAGAACTTGAGTTCGAGTCCAAGAAAGAGTTGAAATATTTCAACTCTTTCTTGGACTCGAACTCAAGTTCTGTCGAAGGGTCATGAGGACTCGAAACGTCAACTCTTTTCTTCTCCGCCGATGCTGCCAGACCTGCTGAGTTTTTCCAGGTAATTCTGTTTTTGTTTTTGTTTTGGATTTCCAGCATCCGCAGTTTTTTTGTTTTTATCTATAGGTTTAGAAGTTTGATGGGTCATCTAACTGAGGTGTTTGAAATGTTAAGTATTTGATGGATTATATAGAAAGAAGCTGTTTCCTCTGTTGGGGAATGCAGGACAAGGAGACAGTGATAAAATTAAAGCTAGGTCATTTAGGAACACATCAAAGAAACAGTTTTTTTCTAACAAGGGTAATAGATATCTGGAATTCTCTCATCTAAGAGACTGTGGATGCTGGGTCAACTGAAATTTTGAAGATCTAAATCCTCAGAAAGCTTTAAGAGTATCAAGAGTGACTAGTTCCAAAGAAGAATCCTATCGTTAATCTTTCCTTTGTTTCTCACTCCACAGATGTTGCTGGACCCACTGAGTTTTCCAACACATTTGTTTTTATTTCAGATTTCCAGCATCCAAGTTATTTTGCTATTATTATATAAAACCATTAAGGATTACTGATCAGAGGTTGGGTATTTGAAGTAGAAACAAGATTAGCCATGATCGAACTCAATGGTAGAATGGGTTTGAGGACAGCATGGCCTACTCCTGTTTCTATGCTTCTCAGCTTCTATCTGTGAGTTTAATCCATCTGGATCCAAGGTTTTGTCCACCTCAAGTTTGGCTAATTTCTCTTTTCTTTCTACCTTAACTGGAATATCCCTCTTGACCTCTTCTCCAATTTAATTTTTTACCTCTTCAGTGAAAAGGGAAGGATTTTCCCTACTGGCTTCCAATCCCTACCGTCAGGCTCAAATATAGGCCAGACGGACACACTGTTGGAAACATTCAGTCAATGTGACTGGGGTGGCCAATTACTGTCCAGAGGACAGGCTCACCATCCAATTAAGGGGGCTGGGTGTGCTCTTGAAGCTGAAAGCAGCAACAGGATGCCATGGATGTAAGAGAGGGAGAGGGCACTTCCAAATGGAGGTGCCCTCTCTCTACCTCTTTCTAAATTTGAATAAAAGTTGGCTTTTGCAGCCAAAGGGAGCCCTTTTTCATGACTGCCTGCAGCTGCTGTTGCACCAGGCTGGAGGGAGGGCCTCTAGGCTTAAACCTGGAGCACTGGTTGCCAGGTCTGCAGCCCAGAGGCTGCCTTCAAGAGAGTTAAACCGGCCTCCGTCACCTGTGGAAACCTGGTGGCTGACTGGAAAATCTGACTAGAATACTAACTATTTTGATATTATTCAATATTTTTATTTCACATTTCCCCCTTGCCTTCCTAGTTTTTTTCATCCCTTTCCCAAATGTATCATATTCCCATTTGTCACCTGCTCCTTTATTTTATACATTCTTCTACTTTAGTTTCAATTCAATCCTAATCCCTTTAATTATCCATAACTTCTCATTTGTGACTAGTTTCTTCTTACTTTTTAGTAGAACATTTTTTTTTCTAAACTCTATTGATCCCTCTTTTAAGTATCGCCCATTGTTGTTCTACTTCTTTGTCTACTTATTTTTTTCCAGTTTATTTTTCTTGGCTCCATCTTCATTCTCTTATAGTTTGCTTTGATCCAGTCTATTACTTTTTCTTTTTTCTATCTGTATCATTGTCAATCATTCATTAAACCTTATATTGTGACCACTGCTCCCCACATGTTCTCCAACACTTACTTCTCTAGTATGCTCTGGTTTATTCTCTATTACTAGGTCTAGCTGTGCATCCATATTTGCCAGCCTTCTTACTTTTGGTCAGAAAAGAGTCTTGTATACATGGTAAAATTTCCATCCCCTTTTCCCCTGTCACTCCCTTTATGAATAAAAGTTCTTGAGAAGTGAAATCATTCTGAACAGGATATATCAAAAGAAACTTAATATTGCTTTTATTCATAGTTTCAGGTAGGCATGCTGTGAGAAGTGAATTTCCAGTCAGGATTTTCTGACTGAATTAAAGTTTTGGTCCTAGCCCTGTAATTAAAGGAGAAATCCTAACTCTTGATGGAACTCTTCCACAAATCAAAATGAAATCTACACTTACCAGAAGCTGTCTGATAAATCACAGCATATCCCAATGGTTGTGTCTCAGCTTTATCCCATGTGACCCGGAAGTGATTGTACCATATTTCTGAGATATGTAGGTTAGACGGTGGATCAAAAGGCACTGCAGGAGATAAAACTTAATATAACTGGCATTTATAATTGCTAATGATTATTCAGAAATAAAACTGGGGAAGGGTGATAACCATATATTTATCAGGAATGCTGATGTATTGTATATCACAAGGTTTTAACTGGTCGATTTTTAATTAAACACATATTTGTTTTTTCTTCCAGAATCTCTCCTTGGATACTATTTTTGATGCTTAAGGTGTCAGATTTTAGCTGTAGCTCTTTCTGTTTTCCCTGATTTTAGTGACTATAATATGAACACCACATTCTGGATCATTCATATAAATAAGCGGTTGCAGAGAATTATTTTATGGATATTTAACATTTAAATAAATGGCAACAGTTCCCTCACTGATACAGTCATAGAGATTTGCTGACTCAGTTTGCTCTGATTTCAGTGGAGACTCAAGTTTGGAACTTTACTGTGGGGCACCAATATATTCACCGTAAATTTCTTTCTCTGCTATTTTCACTGAGGGGCTAATCTATTGAAAATAGATACATGAACGCTTCCAAAGAGAGGGATTTCAGACAAATCTGCCAGGCGTTCCTATGTTACTGTTCCACAGTGTATTTTCAGGTCATCCATGTTCTGTGAATCTTAGGAACCTCTGCCTGATTTATCCTTTCTTCTTCTACCTGATATCTGATGAAGAATGGCACCTGATGAATAAGTGTGAGCACCAAAACCAGCGCTGAAGTATAAAAGCGTTTTGTAAGAATGTGATTGTTTCAGAATCAGCAAAAGGGTTTTGAAAATAGATGAAATGTGGATTTAACAAAACACCATGAAAAACAGAAATTGTACCTTTGTTAGCTATTTTCTGCAAAATGGTTCTCAAATCCCTTATCTCGATAATTAATTATTTTATTTTGAAAGAAATGATCAACAGCTTGCCATATAAATTACATGCCACAGCACATAAGAACATGAGAACATAAGAAATAAGAACATGAGTAGACCATTCAGCCCCACGAGCCTGCTCCACCATTCAATAAAATCATGGCTGATCTTCTTGTGTTTCGACTTCCACATTTCCATCTAACCCCGATAACCTTTAATTCCCTTGCCTAACAAGAATCTATCTACCTCTGCCTTAAACATATTCAATGACCCACCTCTGCCACCTTCTGAGGCAGTTGCACAACCCTCAGAGAAAAAATTTCTCCTCACAGAATCGATACAGTGTAGAAGGAGGCTATCCAGCCCATCGTGTTTGCACCGGTTCTCTGAGCATTTTAACTTAGTACCAATCTCCTGCCTTTTCCCCATAACTCTGCACGTTGGATGATTATCTAAATAGAAACATTGCCCTCTTGAATGCCTCAATTGAATCTGCTTCCACCATACTTCCAGGCAGTGCATTCCAAAACCTAACTATTCGCTGTGTGAAAATGTTTTTTCTCACCTCATATCTGTCCTAAAAGGGTGATCCCTAATTTTAAAACAGTGCCGCTATATTCTTGTTTATTGTGAAATCATTGGGTGGAAATTAACACCTTGGCTCATGGTTGGGGGAAGCATTTAATCGAGTGGCAGGGTGGTGTGTGCAGACTATGGAACCGTCCTGATTCCATCCCGAATAATGTGGATGGCTATTCCATCCTGTCACTAACTGAGGCCCTTAAATGGACAATTAATGTCCACTTAAGAGCTTCATTGTACTGCCGCTGGTATTACGCCACGTTGGGCAGGAAACATGCCATGTGGGGAGCATGACAACCTAACCCCGTCAGGAGTTGCTTGTGGCTCCCCAGGGAGATCCCCTCGTTGAAAGGCACTCATCACTCAGCTTCCTGCATATCCCCCTGCTCTCCACCCCCAGCCTCGCAGCCCCAAGCTCACAAATCCCATCCCACCATCACTCACCTGTGGCCTGGAATCCAGGGACGATCCTAGGCCTTGGATGGGTGTCATACTAGCAACAGATACCTCCTCTCGAGCAGCCCTCAGCAGGCAGGACTTCCGCCCCCGGAGTCTTTGCTCTCGGGGAAGGCCTGCTACAGTCCTGTTAAGTGCCTGAGTGGTACTTAATTCTGTGGGTCTTCCTGAGAAGAGGCGACGCAGGGCTCTCGCCACCTCTCCAGCTGCTGGTTGAGACCCCCGTCGCATCCATTATGTACCATCCATTGTGTCCAGATGAGAGGACTGATGAAATGCAACTTGACATCATTATACTTACACGTTTTTCCCTCTCCGGATATACTGGCCTCATCACCTGAAGTATAGACAGCAGCAACAGTCACCTCATACACAGTGTTAGAAGTTAGTGGCTGTATTATTATGTTGTTTCTCTTAACCGGTACGATCTGGAATATTAGAAAACTTTCATTTAACAAATGTGCAGGCGTTGCTTATTTAGAAATGAAAATGAAATAAAATGTCATCTGTTTGCTTGGTGTGTGTTAATTGCTGTTGAAAACTGTTAAACTGCTTCAGATCTAATTAAGATGTTCCAGTAATGTTCACTTCATGATATACTCAATCTGGAAGTTTTAATTCAAACATTTTTAAAGTCTCAGCAAATAAAAATCAATGGCTGACTTTCTGGTGCTACAACCATGCTGTTAAAGTAACGCAATCAAAATGACTTACTGCGGGGCAGGTAAATTGAGATGTGTTTTTTCAATTGAGATTTAAAATAGCATCTGAAATTCAGATTGAATTAGATTTTAATTTCCGGCAAATTGATTTGATTTTTAAATACGAGCTAATAGGGTAGAACTTGAAAAGCATTTGCTTTATTTTTATATTTTAAACCTACAAATAAACCAATATGTCAAATGTTTTGCTACATGCCACAACAGTGTAATAAAAAACATTCCTCATTCTCACCTAAAGCCAGGAATTTACAAGCACCCATTAATCTACAAACTTCTTTAACCAACAGCAATGAATCATTCGACTTTAGAATATGGCAATTAGGCCTTGTAGTCTTAAAACACATACGAAGGTAAACACAAATCCAGCATACCAGCAGAACAATATATTTGTGTTACATGGTAAACATCATGGGCAACAGTCCCCTGCTGGCTGATTTGAAGGTTGGCTGTGAAGTGGTGGTACACATAAAATACAGTGGGCGGTCCTAAGCCCAATAGAGGACCCCCAAAAGGTCCCAGAAGGAAAAACAGTTTGGACCAGTTGAAGCCTGAACTGGCTTAAACTGGCATCAATTAGTTCTCAACTGGTCTCAATTGGATGGTAATGGAAGTATGAGGTGTAATGAGGTGGCAATTCTACTGGACTCTGGAAATTCAGTAGGGGTTTTCAATTGGTGACCAGTAGAGGCACCAGCCTAAGCTTGTATTGTACCCGTTTTCAATTTTACTAAAGCGACCATATGCTTCTCCCTCATCCCTCTTTAATCTCCCTACCCCCCTCTTCCCAAAGGCCCTACCTCCCACAACCCCCCACCCCATTCCCCCCTCCTCATTCCCCCCTCCTTGCTCTCCACGCCAGCCCCCTACTCTACCCCACTACTACACCCTCTTCATTACCCCCACCTCACTACCTAAAAGACATAGGAGCAGAAGTAGGCCATTCAACCCATCGAGTCTGCTCTGCCATTCAATGAGATCATGGCTGATCTGATAATCCTCAATTCCACTTTCCTGCCTTTTCCCCATAATTCTTGATTCCATTATTGATTAAAAATCTGTCTCTCAGCTTTGAATATAACCCCCTTCCTCACTAGCTCCCTCCTGACTACACCCCTCCTCTCCCCTCTGCCGCCACACTCTGACCCCTCCACACTCCTACCAGCCCCCCAATTGGAGATCGTCACTAAGGGCCAGCCAGAAACCGGAAGTGACGTGTCCGGCCGACTGACCCATGTACAGATTTGAAATGCGCACGGGAACAGTGAGGACCGTTGGAGCAAGGTGAATACTAGGGAGGTTCGGTGTGGGGTGAGAGAATTCAGCAGCAGTGGTGGGGAGAGGTGGTCAAGAGTTTGGGTAGGGAGAAGAGAGAGAGAGAGAGAGAAAACAAATGAACGAGAACGAACATCGGAGAAATGTAGGCCCCAGAATTCAGCGACATGGCAGGCTCCAGGCCTGGAAAGAGTTTGGAGACTGGAGGTAGGGAGAGAGTTTGGAGGTTGAAGGGAGGGAGGGAGAATGTTTGGAGACTGGAGGGAGGGAGGGAGGGAGTTTGGAGGTTGAAGGGAGGGAGGTAGAGTGTTTAGAGGCTGGAGGGAGGGAGGGAGAAGGTTTGGAGACTGGAGAGAGGAAAAAAGAGAGTTTGGAGGTTGGAGGGAGTGAGGGAGAGTGTTTGGAGGCTGGAATGAGGAAGGGAGCAGAGAGCTCTCCAAGGGTTGGAGGTTAGCTGAGAGGAGATATAGCACGCGGGTAATGGAGGCATGCTCTTCACAACATGAGATAAAAGAGCTTGTTCTTGACACTGATTTCTGAAATCAATGCAATTCATATCTCCAGTAACTAAGAACGGCTGGTGCACCAAAGTTCACTTGATTCCAATTCCTGGGTGATAAACAAGTCTGCAGGATTGTGCCAATTAAAGAGGACATCAAAAAGTTTGATCCCAAGACCCACTGTGACTCAAAGGTATACAAGGTAAGGTTGGTCCAGGTGAGCGTCAGCAGTTCAATTGACTATGATGAGGGAAGAAAACTGATTGCAGGATGATGTTTTTTCTAAGGCTCAGGCTCCTTTTGCTCAGAGGTAAATCTCAATGAAAAAGCTGATGGCTTACAGCCATTACAAATTAAATGTGTCTTTGAGACATGTTGGGGTTTTCTTTCTTCGTCTGCAGAGTCTCGCGAAGGCCTCAAGAAGCAGAAGGAAACAACACACATGCAAACCCAAAAGGTTTGGACATGGCTGTTGTGAGTGATACCAGTGCCGATGATGTAGTCCTCGTAACCCTTCAAGTGAAGAGGGCACTGGAAGATGCTACTAAAACCAGGGTACATGTGTGGCTCTCTACTCATTGTTTATCATTATCTTTGCTAATATTATATTCTCATAGACCTGCAAGAACAATTATGTGTCTAAAAGCAAATAGTTCATGGAACCTGTATTCCTGCTCACATCAAAAATATCAACAACTTTGTTAACATCTAATTCCTTTTTCCTGATAGAAGGATAAGATTGCCTGAACATGTGTTGGTCAATGCAAGAAGATGAGAAGCATGATGTTCCAACATCTAGCGACCGCAAGTAATAAAGCTAGTACTTCCAGGGCAGCAATGCAGCTGGAGGATTGCGCAGAACCTGCCCAGAACTGGGAAACGCTATTGACCGTTCAGAGGCTGGAGGCAGAGAAAATATCCCTGTAGCAGAAACTGGAGGAGCTTTCCGGGATCAATCAAGGCCTCCAGAAAAGGTAGGAGTTTGAGCTATCGAAACTCAACTGCAGGATCCAGAACCAATTTTCAGCACCTACATGCAGAGTAATATGTGTTTAGATTACTGCAATCCTTATGCAACAGTTACCTTTGTGCTGAGGAGTCATTATAAGCTTAACTATTACTCCTGCTTTCTGTTGCAGCCAGAGGACCACAGCAATTATGTGTGGGGGCACTGCAGCCTATGACCATGCCTTGCAGAGCAACAGGCCTGCCCAGATTGCAACCGCACCCACATTTATTTGCACATCTGGGTAAGCACACGTGTGGAGGTCCATTACACTCCAATAGATGGGAAGGTGTGATTTTCTGAATGTCCCAGATAAAAACTGTGCCAGTTCACACACACAGCATCCTTAAATGTGATCAATACCTCATGGGGTGAATATATATATATATATATATATATATATATATCGTATATATACCGTAATTTAGTCTGTATTACAGATCTTGCACGCAGAACACTGATATGTTCCTTTCTTTCCCCTGACAGGTTCCATTGCAGGGAAATCTGGAGCTCAGTGGGCAGCAGTTATTTTTCCACTTGTCTTTTGGTGTAATTGTTTTTCATTATTTGTTTAACTTTAACTGTTTCAGTGAGTCAATGCTTTATGTTTTCCCTCTTCCTTCTCCATCGCAGCATGTTTCACTCATCGTTTGAAGAAGGGTTTGAGTGAGGATGAGGTCTTGAAGGAGCAAAGCAAGCTAATCCTTTATATGACGGAGAAAAGAATGGATCTGAACCATGAGCAAGTTCGACCTGAAATCAATCAGTGTATTGATACTATGTATGAGTTATTTCTGTTTCCTTGCTTCTTTTCCAGGAATAAAGTTGTTGACCCTTTACTGAAAACGTCATTCTGAGGTTTTCTTTTGCCTGTGATTAATGAGGAATTTTAATTTTGTAAATTTGCCTTTTTTCACAATAAAATTTGTACAGTTTTTACGCATTCTTTTTAAATTCTGAGTGTTTTGTCTGACCTGCAAATCTGCATAATCCAACTTATTAACCTTGAGCATTTCCATCCAAAAAAAAACACATTGGAAGGGGGAGTTATTGACATCAGTTGATGCTCACCAGCAATAAATGTGATAAATAAATACCTATAACAATAAATCTAAGTGCAATATAAAGCACAGCAAATAAACTGGATAAATAACCAGTTCGGAGCAGCAGCTATATCAGATATATTACTGGCGCCTTAATTGGCAATTTCTGTTGGAGCGCTAGCTCTGAACTGTTTTTCTTTCCCTGCTCAGAACTGGTTCCAGCTGGTACCCGTATTACTGGAACTTCCTTTTGGGGTGCTACCCACCACCCAGGTTACCCTCCCCCATGGCCACTCAAACTCTGATCCTTATCCCCCTCACTGGGGTCTGCCAATTTAGCACCTTGTATGACCCCTAAACAACTACAACATGATCCAGCCCAGGTCGCCTCCTCCAGCCCTGAGTGCAGTACTGGTGCTGCTCCCGGTGGTGCGACTGGTATTGCAGAGATGCTAGCCTCTCATTTTCCAGCAGTTCTCTAAGGCAGTACTTCCTGCTGGTGGATGGGAAATTCCACCTCCAGTCTATTAATGGCCAATTGGCTAGGGCCAGAATTTCCCCCCAACCTTTTAGCCGGTGGTGGTGGGGGGGTTGGGGGCGGCATGCGAGACCATGACGTCCTATAAGACCCAGCCCCACGTCCTTAAAATGACAATGTAGTATCTGGGCCGGGATTCTCTGGCTCTGTCGCGGGTGGGACCCGCCATGGGTGTGGCCGTGCCCCAGCCAGAAGTCCATGGACTTGCGGCAGGACCAGAAGATCGCGGCGGCAGGCAAGTGCGGAAAATCCCGCCCCTGATTTACTAAGAGCTATGCCAGGAGCAATCTACAGGAATATCTTTTAAAAGCACACTGTTTTGTTATAATTCTATTTTCCAATAAGAGCCAGCCTGAACAGAAAGCTATAAGGTGGTTGGTTATCAAGAAACAATTCAATTGAAACAATTTATCATTCTTCTTCCCACCCTAAAATAGTATGATGTTCATAAAAGTGTTTCAGAATAACTAGAAGTTGGATACATGCCAGCAAACATGGATGGATTTTTGTCTTTTCCGTCTCAGCATTAAGCATCATTTAGGTGGATCATAGAAAGGAAGATTTGTTTGGGAAAATCATGATAACTGAGCACACCTGATGTTCTTTCCTTTGAAAATAATGACTATAAAATCAAACAGGTTCCACTGCAGGCATGCGATCTTCCACTCGAAATGCCCCACACGTAGTAGTGTGCCTTTAAAAAATATTAATATATCTCTCGCTTTCTTTTCCTACTCATCGAAATCTCATCCTCAAACACTATGCATGACAAAAAGCATATTTGAATAATTCTGACAAAAATTACTATTTTTTTTAAATTTAATTACGGGTGGATGAGGTTTCCTCAAAAATCCAAAGGCCGCCTCGCCGATTCGCCTGCCCGCCAACCGTAACGTTGGACGGGCAGAGAAAAATACAAGTTAATTAATTGATTAATGGCCTTAATAGACCTCTTAATTGTCAGCGTCCGCGCTGCCGACTCTCTCGCGCACCCCCAGACCAAAATATTGCTGGAGTGCGTGATGACGTTGGGACACTTGCCCGATGTCATTGCGTGCTATTTGATGCTCGGGTGCACGCCTGCCCCTGGGTTTTGGATTCACCCTTAACTCCAATCTTTCACAATTTGCTAACTGCATATTCTGCAGCCCAATGTAAGGATCCCGAACTATAATTCTGACGAGTGGGGTGGGCTACTATGCATTTGTAAGAGAATTGAGGCAGGGCTCGGCAACTGCAGGCCCCATTTAAAGGTATCACAGCAGTTATTACTGTGGCTGCAATTTGTAAGAAAAATGCAAGCACCAGGGGTCTGGAGAAGCAGAGGCCTGGCGCCTGAGGCAGGATAGCTCCTTGCTTCTCTAGTGCTGACATCGAGGTCCTCCTGCAGGCTATGAGGGAAAGTGGGGAGGTCCTCTTTTTGGAGAGTGGAAGAAGCAGGCCACGCAGCCAAATATCTCCATGGCTGCAGGTGGCTGAAGCCTCAGCAGCAGAAGTATGGTCAGTAGGAAGTGGGCCCAGTGCCGTAAAAGGTTCAATGAGCTTCTTTTCTCTGGCAAGGTAGCTGCAATGCCAGATCCTGATGAAAGGCCCCTGGGTATTAAAGCATGCACTCCACCCGAGGAGACTGAAGACGCATCCTGCTCCTGAACATGGTAGTAATGTGTTCCCAGTTTACTTACTCGACAAGGCTCAGAGACATAGGCTGCTGAGGATTTTCCAGCACTGATACTTGCAGCTTCTTATGTATGTGAGCTGCTGGCAGTGATCATTGAGGCCAGTAGGGCCTTATCTCTCTCTCTTTTATTCTTGCAAGAGGAAAGAGCCTGCAATGCCCAAGAAAGGATGTTCATCATCACTGCCCTGGAAGAGGTAGCCATGGAAATTGCAAGGGTAGCCCCATAGGAACAAGTCAAGGAAGGAGAGATGGGCATTCTTGGTGGAGAGAGTAAAAAGATATTACAATCTGTAGATGGGCTGGGCAGGGGAACAGTTGGGGAATGTGTAACGTATTGAAAATTACTTTGTGCACTTATGGGACAGAATTTTGCCATCATCGGGCAGGCGTGGTGGGCGGGCCCGGGAGTGACCGGGAAACCGACCGCTGCCCCGAGCACAATTACCGGCCAGCCAGCATGAAGCGCGTGCTACAGTGCCCAGCGCTGCCTGGGTGGGGGTGGGGGGAGCACGAGCACTGAAGTTCACACATGAGCGCAGGGCACGCAGTAAAAGCTCCCTCAGGCACAGGGCTGCCTCAGGGAGCTGAAGATTTTTATCAACAAAAATGAACACTTTTAAAATAATGAAAACATGTCCCCTCACGTGACTCTGAGCAGGGACACGTTGAACATGAGCGCAAAAAGTTTCTATTTTGTTTTAAATCATTCCGCCCATGGATGAGGTTTCACCAAAAATGCAAAGGCCGCTTGGCCGTTTTGCCCCCCTGCCAACCGAACGGTTCAACGGGCAGCAAAAAATTCTAGTCAATTAGTTGATTAAGGGTGTTAATAGGCTGCTTAATTGTTGGTGGGCACGCTGCCAACTCTTATGCGTGCCCGCCAACTGAAATATCGCGCGAGTGCGTGATGACACGGGGCACTCGCCCAAAGTCATCACACGTCATTTTACCCTCAAGCATATTGGACACATGCCCACATGCTGAGCAAAAAATTCTGGCCATGGTTACCATACCCATATACCAGCAGAGGGAGTCTAGAAAGAGAATAAAGGAATCCATGGGCTGAATCTTACCTATGTCGGGCAGGTTGGGCGGGAGTGAACACAGAGCAGATTGCTGCCCGCGATCAGCTGCGTGCCACCATTTTACGTAGGTGGGCCAATTAAGGCCTGCCCAGCGTAACGTACAGCAGGTAGCATTCAGCGCTACCTGTGTGGGCAGGGGGAGCAGGGAGAGAGTCAGGGCCTGTGCTCTTTCGCAGTGTGTGCAAATGAAAGCAGCAATCTCCCTGAGGCACGGAGCTGCTTCAGGGAGATTAAATTGATAATGAGCTAAAAAATTATTTAAACATGTCACAGTGAGCTGGAACATAATTGTGCATTTTGCAAAATTTATTTATTTATTTTATTAAACCTTCAGGAAACCTTACCTGCCATGGCTGAGGTTTCTTGAAAATTGCGAAGGCCACTTGGGCTCTTCGCCTGCCCATCAACCTTAATGTTGGATGGGCAGCACTGTTAACAACGTCAATTACTTTTTTAATGACCTTAATAGGCCTTTGATCGTTCGGTCTGCCTCTGGTGTGCACCCACTGCCTCCAGTGCACACCCGCCAAATGCAATATCGAAATGGCATGTGATGACATCGGGACGCAAGAGGCACTCTAGCTTGGGATTAGCAACAGGAAAGCCTGTAGTGTATATACATACACTGATATTACCAAAATAACCATTCAATCAAAAAAATAATAATCTTAGATCATTACAGAGAAGTTTTTCTTTGAAATGAACCCAATCCCAGAACTTTAATCATGCACTATCACTGCCTTGCTGATCAATATGGTCTATACCTATCCAGAAAAGAAAAACAGTTCAGACTAGTACTCTCATTTTCCAGTTTTTACTGGTGTTCCATCTTAAGGTATACAAGACCAGTTTGGACCAGTAGGTTTATTTCCCAGTTTTCACTGTTTTTTCCTTCTGAGTGATCGACCACCTTTCGATGTGCATTCGAAGCCATCTTCTGTATTCTCATACTGGCAAATGTGACTGCGATATTTCAAAGGTGAGATGGCAGGTTTCACAATCAGGTGACAAACATGCTCAGGTACCTCCATCTCTGGTGGTACACCCTATGCCGAGGGTATGACTTCTGTTGCCTTCCTGCCTCTCATCCCTCTCCCCTGCTCTCCTCATGCTCAGGGGTTGGCCTCTGCCACTGAGGATCTTAATCCATATCACCACAAGACACACGGTTGGAGAACCATAACTCAACACCAGCTGTTGCCTTAATTATGCTCATCTGCACTCACAATAATGTCTGGAAACCTTATCCCATCTTCTTATGCCTCCATGATGCCAGGAAGATGACTACCCCATCCACTGCCTGAGCAGGTGCAGACCATTCTCTCCTCAACCTCTATATATCTGATGGCACCTGTATGCCCATGGCTGAGTGCCCATCTCAGCTGTACTGCTTTTCATGGGCCCAACTAATATTATAGTGTAGCCATGATTGGCTCCCAGCTGTGTTCTTGCCCCCATGCGCCTGATCCAATGTGCAAGCTGTGGACCCTCACCAAAATCGCAAACCTGGCCCTTAACAAGCGGACAATGAGCTCGTTAACAGGATTGATTGGCCTCATTCCAAATTGGATGGGTTCAAGGGCCTGCCTTCCCCCATCCTGAGGAATGAATGGACATACCATCCTACAAAGCTATTTTCAGCGTCCGGCTGCCTCCAATCCCTCCCTTTGTGCAACTTAAAAATCTTGTCCTGAGACAGGAAGGCACAAAGATGGAAAGGGACACAGAAGGAGAAACAAAAGGGCAGATGGAAAAGGTCACAGGCCCAAAATGTTAACACAGGAACACAGCTGTTTTTGAGGAGGAATGGAGGTGCTGAAAGACTGGTAGCTGAAAAGAGGGATAGAGAGGAAATCATCTCGTGATGGATGGATAAAAAGAAAGACTCCCCTTATGAGGAGGGGAAGGGAAAGAGAAAGGAAAATCCTATTCAAGGGAGAAGGGAAAAGAATTCCTCTTCTGGGTGGAAACAGAGATGGAAGTATGTTTTGTTGAAATATAAAGTGAGAAAAAAATAAAGGGAGTGCGAACAAAGAAGAGAGAAGATAAATTTTGAGTGAGATAGAAAGGTATAAAAAGAGAGAAACAAAGAAAGATGAAAAAAGATAGAAAAGAGAGACAGAGACATGGCTGCTCTGTTGAATACAGTTGCAGTGGGAATGAAACAAACTTATGCTTAGAGCAGGTTTGTCCAATGTACAGTCCACAGGCCAGATGCAGCCCATAAAGCCCTTCTATGTGGTCCCCAGAACCAGTTTCCAAATTTCAGGTCAAAGAGGTGAGTTTCAATGGAAGATCCTGCATGGAGCTGCTCCTCCAATGACAGACTGCTTCTCTCCTGTATTTGCTGTGCACAGGGTCAGTAGTGGAATGCCTTTTGGATGCCATGGAGGCTCGTGCAATATCTTCTACCTCTGCTCTGGCTGCAGGTTGGGCAGCGGCGTGACCAACCAGGGTTCAGAGGCAGTGACAGTGCCAATGCTGCACGGAAGAGGTTGGCCATGCAATTGAGATAGGAGATGAATGATCTCATCCATTCAACCAGGGTATAGCAACCATCTCATCACTCTAAACTCACAGACTCACAAGCCCATCACACATTCACTGACGTCTCACTCAATGCCAGCTCAAGTGACATCACCACTCAGTCTCTCACAGACACCCTCACATCTCCATCTGGCCTCATCTCCTCTGGAGACTGCCTCTTCAGCCCTCTTTATCTTGAGGCCACTTGCAGAGATCAACATGTGCCCCCACACCCACCCTGGGTTACCCCCCTTCCCCAGTACAGCCCTCATCCAGCAGCCTCTTCCTTTGCCTGAGGCCACTTCTCTCCCTTCACTAAGCAAGCTCTAGTCCTGCAGCCATTGAAAAGCCACCCACATATGGCTGATCTGGCGGGTAGAGACTTGCGGTGAGCACCCCCTAAAAGTGATGTGGTGCTGTCTGTGAAGCTTGGCGCTGATGACTGCGAGTCATCACTACATGATGACATGCTGATCGAAGCAAGGTCGGCAAACAAACCTTGTTTCTGAGCGAAGTGCACGCCGCTTATGTGCTATTGTGAAACACGTCAGCATGTTTCCCTGCCATGTTGGCGGGCGCTCCAGCAGGGGTGGGGGGGGGGCGATTCCAGCAGGTTGGCCAAATAAAGATATGCTGACGTATAACAATGAAGTTCCCGACGTCCAATGATGGAAAAAGTGACCTGCCATCGGTGAGCTGAGCGGATAATCGCAAACTGCCTTCACGCCATCATGAAACTGATCACGCCATATTGTCAGCTCATGCACGCCCGAGACCGGCAGGCACTGAAAATCCTGGCCTGAGTGCAGGGGTGGGGGGAGTGCGAGAGACTGGGTGTGTGGGTTGTGGGGGCGGGGGAGGGAAATGCGAGAGACTGAGTGTTTGGGGCGGGGGGGGGGGGGGTGGGGAGTGTGAGATGCTGAGTTTATGGGCAGGAGTGCAACACAGTGTATGTGTGTGTGTGTGTGTGCGCGTGTGTGTGGAGGGCAGGAGAAGTGAGAGAGATCGAGTGTGTTGGGGGGGGAGGGGAAAGCTGGCTGGTGGAGTGCGAGTCTGCCTTGTACCCAGTCTCGGGTTTCTTATTCACTCTCATCACCACACACCAACTCATAGACATGTACCCAATCACAGTGGGGGTGAAGGTGAGTGAGTGAGCACCCCGAGACTGGGAGTGAGCCGGGCACACACACTCTGACCCTCTCACACTCTGGATATTTTATTAATTACTCTTTTTTAAATTATCAATTTATTTCTATGGCATAGCTGTACTTTTGCTCAGCAATTGTTTCTTTCCTTAAAACCTCAGCTTTTTCTAAAATTCAGTCCTTGTTGCTCCAAACCTTATCTTTCTGAAATTTGTTCATCAGCCCCTTGAATAAGAAAAATATGCAAATGTTCCCCCCCAGCCAACCCCCCCACCCCACCCCCAAGCGAAAAGGTTGGAAAAGCCTGGCTTAGAGCTTAGGGCTCAGAGGGTCTATGTTATAAAAATGTTCAACTTCTGTTTAAGCATGAGGGATAACATGACAATCCAGTAGTATTCAAATAAAACAAATTCTGGATAGAGAAATGTACCAAAAGATTTGTTTATCAGTCTCTGAAGAGATTCACTTTCATAATTCTGTCAAGAAGAGGCATAACAACAATAATTACTGTATTGTCTTTGATAGAGAAATATTTTGAACGTCCTGTTCCATCAATCTTTATTTTTAATTTAATGCTTTTAATCTCAGGAAAAAAAAATTTGAAATGTAAATTAACTTCAACTATAATGTTCTGAGGCAATCGCTATGATAAAGAAATGGTATTGTGATGTTCAGAATAAATATAACTTACTGTCTCTTCGGCATGGCCACCTTTAATGGTTATATATGATATTTTATAATGCTGAACATTGGCACTTGGATGATCCCAGCTGATTTGGAGGCTAGTGGGTGTCTTGGCCTCTATGAGAAGGTTTGACGGAGGATTTCTGGAAACTAACACAACAAACAGTGTAGAGCAATCAATTAAAAACAATTCGTAAACTGAAGGCAACATTTGCATCATAATATTTTTATGTTAATTTTTTTCCCAAATTTCATGGAGCTGATTTCACAGTTGAATTGTCAACTGAGGGTTAAAAAACAATTCATAGCAACAATCTGAACTACATGCTATTCTTATTTAAAATTCACATTTATATTTTATCCTATGCCCAAGATATTAAGAGGTTATATGTTGAAGCATTGTATGATATGGCCATATATCACACTTATGATTTTGATCATCATTTATGCATACCTTCATTACTTGTATGAACATATGTACATACAACCTTACAAATTAAGAGGAGCAGGTCATTCAGCCCCTCAAGCCTGCTGCACCGTTTGGTAAGATCATGGCTGATCTGATTGTGGTCTCAACTCCACCTGTCCCCTATACTCTTTGACTCACTTGTCAATTAAGAATTTATCCAACTCATCCTTAAAATATTCAATGACCCTGCCTCCACTGCTCAGTGAAGAACAGAATTCTACAGACTAATGACCATCTGAGAGAAAAAAATTCTCATCTCTGTCTAAAGGGGAGGCTCCGTATTCTTAAACTATGTCCCCCAGATCTAGTCTCTCCCACAAGAGCAAACATCCTCTCAGCATCCACCCTGTCAAGTCCCCTCAGGATCTTATATGTTTCAACAAGATCACCTCTCGTTCTTATAAATTCCAATAGATACTGGCTCAACCTGTCCAACCTTTCTTCATAAGATAGCCCCTTCAACCCAGGAATCCACTGAATGAACCTTCTCTGAACTGCTTCAATACTATTATATCATTTCTCAAGGAGAACAAACCAGCCCATGGTACACCATGTGTGGTCTCAACAATGCCCTTTACAATTGTAGTACAACTTCCCTACCTTTATATTCCATTCCCCTTATAACAAACAACAACATTCCATTTGCCTTCCTAATCACTTGTTGTACCTGCATACTAGAGATGTTGTGCTTCATGTAGCTGGATACCCAGATCCCTCTGTAACACAAAGTTCTGCAATCTTTCTCCATTTAAATAATACACTGCTTTTCTATTCTTCCTGCCAAAGTGGAAAAGTTCACATTTTCCCACAGAATACTCCATCCAATTCTTTGTTCACTCACTTAACCTATCTAAATTCCTTTGTAGAGCCTTTATGTCCTCCTCACAATTTACTTTCCTGACTATTCATCAGCATCATCAGCAAATTTAACAACCATACATTCGGTCCCTTCACCAATTCATTTATGATGATTGTGAATAGTTGAGGCCCAACATTGATCTCAAAAATGACCCAACTCTCTGTTTTCTGTTAGCCAACGAATCCTTTGCTTGATAAATATGTTACCCCCCACCCCGCCAACCAGACCATGAGATCTTATTTTGTGTAGTAACCTTTAATGTGGCACCTTATCAAATGCCTTTTGGGAATCTAAGTACATCATATCTACAGGCTCCCCTTTATATATGCTACTTGTTACTTCCTCAAATGACTCTAATAAAATAATTAAACACAATTCCCCTTTCACAAAACCGTGTTGGCTCTGCCTGATTGCATTAAGAATTTCTAAGTTCCCTGCTATACCCTCCTTAATTATAGGTTCTAGCATTTTCCTTATGACAGATGTTAGGCTTTACCTTATGACAGATGTTAGGCTAACTGTCCTGTAGTTACTGGGTTTCTATCTTCCTCCTTTTTTGAACAGAGGAGTTACTTTTGCTATTTTCTAATCTGATGAGACCTTTCCAAAATCAAGGGAATGTTGGAAAACTACAAGCAGTGCACCTGCCATCTCCATAGTCACTTCTCTTAGGACCCTAGAATGAAATCCATGTGACTTGTCAGTCTTTAGTTCTAATAGAGTTCTCAGTACCCTTTTCCTGGTAATTGTAATGATTTTAAATTTCTCCCTCCCTTTCATTTCTTGATCTAAAAGTATTTCTGGGATGTTATTTGTGTCAGTGAAGACAGATACAACATATCTATTAAACATTTTCGCCATTTCCTTATTTTCCATTATTATTTCCCCAGACTCACTCTCTAGAGGACCCATGCTCCTTTAAGCTACTCTTTTCCTTTTTAATACTTGTAGAAACTCTTACTATCTATATGTATATTTCTAGCTAGCTTTCTCTTTTAGTCATTCTTTGGTTTTTCTGACAGTCTTCTGACCAACCACTAATCTTTGCAGGATTGTACACTTTTTCATTCAATTTGATACCATCTTTAACTTAGTTAGCCATGGATGGTAAATTTGTCTCCTAGTCTTTCCTTCTCACTGGAATGTATTATTGCTGAACATTATGAAACATCTCCTTAAATTTCTACTGACCTACCCCTAACCTATTTCCCCAGTTTAGCCAGCTCCGTCTTCATACCCTTATAATTGCCTTAATTTTGCTTTAAAACACAAGTCTTAGATCCACTCTTCTCTTCCTCAAACTGAAAGTGAAATTCAATCATATTATGATCACTGTTACCTAGAGGCTCCTTTACTATGAGGTCATTAATAAATCCTGCCTCATTGCACATTACCAGGTCTAGAATTGTCTGCCCACTGGTTAGCTCTAGAATGTGCTGCTCTAAGATATTGTTCCGTAAGCACAATGAACTCACCTTCCAGGCTGCCTTCGCCTATCTGATTTGTCCAATTTATATATGTAGATTAAAATCACCCATGATAATAGCAGTGCCCCTCTGAGAACCCCCCATTATTTATTCCTGTATACCCCATCCTAAAGTGCTGTTACTGTTAGGAAGTCTATAAACTACTCCCACATTTGGCTTCTTCCCTTTGCTATTTCTTATCTTTACCCAAACTGATTCTACATCTTGATCTTTAGAACTAAGGTCATCTCTTACTATTGTCCTAATGTCATCTTTAATTAACAAAGCATCCCCACCAATTTTTCCTAGCTTCCTGTCCTTCTAACATATCAAGTACCCTTGAATATTCAGGTCCTAGCATTGGTCAACCTGCAGCCATTTCTCTGTAGTGGCTATTGGATCATATATATTTATTTCTATTTGAGCTGAAAATTCATCTGATTTGTTACAAATGCTATGGGTGTTCAGATGCAGGGGCTTTAGTTCTAGATTTTTAATTTTTGTGCAAGCTCTGGCCTTATCTGTTGTCAGATCCTTAAGTTTGTACTCTCTGTCCCTTCCTGCCAGGCTCTGATTGTCATTACCCTAACTGCTGCCTTGCTATCTTACCTCGTCTTTTTTCTTTAATTTACACATCTTTCCTCATATGGTCCCTCATCCCCACTATTTAGTTTAAAGCCTTCTCCACTCGCCAGAACATCAGTCCCAGCATGGTTCAGGTGCAATGACCTATGAATCGAAACCATTTCTCCCACGCCAATCTTTGAGCCACGAATTCAACTCCCTAATCTTATTTACCCTATGCCAATTTGCTCATGGCTCAGGGAATAAACCAGAGATTATTACCTTTGAGGTTCTGCTTTTTAATTTATCCCCTAGCTTTTCATACTCCCTGTTTGTTATGAAATCAGCTCTGATGCAATTTAGGTGTTATATCCATATCCCATATATGCTGTATCCTATGGCTTACTGCCTTGTATTTTTCTGTTATGTGAGCAATAATACACATACAGCAAACTAACTTAGCAACAGAAGAAATCCACAATTTATAGCTTTACGTGTTATTTTGAACCCACTTTAAAGTGAATTTCAAAGTCAGTTTATTTATATCAAAAAAATCAAACTAACACAAATTTCTTAGCATTAACATTAATGGCTTTCTGTTTTCTACTAAATGTCTGTATTTAATTTTTAGGTGTTAGAGGAGCAGGGGAGATAAACATAAGTGCTTGGGTCTAGAGCACTCTGCAGGTTTTCTACCCACATTAGGTTTAGTATACTCAGAGGCAACACAAAAGTCACTCTACTATTGGCCAATCATATGCTAAAATTTCAACATAATTTTGACTATCCCATAATTCGTTTAATTTCCAACAGCAGCAATCATTATGACATCTCCAATTAAGAATGCCATTTTTTGTCAAAGTAAAGATAGTTTTACTGCTCATTAATCAGTTTGGTGTCTGACACTCCAGTTAAGAGTCTCCAAAACTACTGAGGAATCCATACAGGACGTGTTCCTGAATGCCTGATGTGAACGTCACGCTCTCAGAAGCACAAGTCCCATTTACCTAAATTCAGGCAGTTTAGCAATAGCCGACGGTTAGGGGCCTCCAGGTGTACCCTAGGGCATTCCTGCAGGTAAGCCAGATAAACCCACGCAACTTTCTAGCATGAAGAACTGCTTTTTAAAAATCAGGAACATTTTCCTATTGTTTTCTAATGTTTGTGTTCATCAAGGGCGAAGATGGATACTGCGTAAATGGACTTCCAGAAGCCAATTGATAAGGTTCCACATGAGAGATTATTAGCAAATTTAGGCCTACAAGAATGTTTTCCACTTGACCCACTTCCTGCCACCCCTCGAAATCCACCAAGGGTTAAAATCAACACCAATATATTAATAAGTCAAAAAATACAGAAATCTGATGATGAACTTGGGGATGCCAACTTGAAAATTCTGATGAACAATTCTGATGAACAATGATTGGACCTGCCAATCAGGATATTTTAAAATTCTTTCAGTAACAAAGGGCTGAATTTTCCTGAGTGGGTCACAATCACAATTCGGAGATGAATTCTGAATCAGGAACCAGGATTAGGCATGATCTACCCTGAGGCAGCCCAATAAGAACCTGTGTTCAGCAGCCCCAGCCAACTAAGGATGGTGATCGGGTTCCGATCATTGGGAGCTCAAACGAGCACCTCCTGTGGGTAAGGCTGTTGGCTGCCTTTGCGGTGTCAGTGATGGTTGCCCATCAACAGGAGTGGCACCAGACCATGAGGGCATATTAAGTGGCAAGGAGGTGGCTGCCATTGAAACAAGACAAGCAATGTTGCAGCCAACAGTCTCCATGAAGTGGCTGCAAGGGCAGCCCTGCTGTTTAAGGACAGATCCCCTTTGAAAAATAAATTTAAATCCTCAAGTGAGTTGCAGTCGGACCTCCCAGTGCACAAGCCCCTCCAATCCATTTTCAGACTCCTGGCACAATGTGGGTCCTGTGCACAGTTGGGAAAATCTCCTATGGCCTGGAAAATTGCAGGTAAGTGGTTCATTACCATCTTAATATAAAAGCAAAAAACTGTGGATGCTGGAAATCCAAAACAAAAACAAAAGTACCTGGAAAAACTCAGCAGGTCTGACAGCATCTGTGGAGAGGAATACAATTAACTTTTCAAGTCCGTATGACTCTTCAACAGAACTAAGGAAAAATAGAAAAGAGGTGAAAAATAGGCTGATTTAACGGTGCTACCTGTCCCATCCCCCCCTTAAACCAGCTTATATTTCACCTCTTTTCTATTTTTCCTTACTTCTGTTGAAGAGTCATATGGGCTCAAAACGTTAACTGTATTCCTCTCCGCAGATGCTGTCAGACCTGCTGAGTTTTTCCATTATCATCTTAAGTTGGATCCAGCTGCTGCCAGGCAAGTTGCCTTGAATCCGCCAGTCTGCTTCAGGGAAAAGTGCTCAAGGGTGGGAACCTTTGGGGAGCTGACCCACCACACATCCTTCCAAATTTGCTTGCGCCCTCATCTCCAAAGCCACATTCACAGGCCTGGGAAAATTCAGCCCAAAGAGCCAGGTTTGATTTATATAGTGCCTTTCACAGCCTCAGGCCATCAAAAACTTTACATAGCCAAGTATTTTTGCATTATTATAATGTTGGAAAAGTGAAGCTAATATTAATGAAATATTTGTATAAGAAGTTATTCTGCACTCATGTCATGTAGCTAAAATTATCCAAATACCAGCAACAGGTCCTTCTGCACTGTAAAAAGACCCAAAGGTAATGATTCAGTGCTGACAGCAATGTTTATTTCAATCAATGCAAAAATATTAATGCCTTTGTTAGGGTGTTGAATGTTATCTCTTTAAAGATAACCACCTACATGTGTTATAGCGGAGAACAATGGCATTGCTTTTTGCTGTGTCATTATATAATGCAGACAGCGACACCTGATATTCTATATTCTTGTCTAGACCCTGTAACACGGCTGTGTCCATGTTCCCTTTGACATCGAGCTGTAAGCAAAATAACAAGACAGATATTTAAAGCAGGTTTGTCAGCTACAGACAGAAAAGACAGATAATCATTTTCAGCGTGGCTCCTCCTCAAAACTTCTATTTACCGATGCTGACAATTCTGCTATACATATCCAATAATCCCTATTTTTACATCACATTTATATCATCTGCAATTTTAAGCTTTTTGACAAGAGAAAGATCCACATAATTTATCATTACATTTTACAACCCAGTAGAATAAACTAAACAGAAATTAATATTGGTTAGTGCCAAAACATAGCAATGATATACATTTTAACTAAATTTTTCAGAATAATACAGGATAGCGATGGATATTTTAGGTAAATGTAACATAGTGTATCAACAAATCCATCTGGTTAGCTTTATGTACATTGACTAACTGATTAATTTTACAAGTGCTGAATAATTTTATTTGCAGGACCCTCAAGCTGGTCTTTTTATTTGATTCTGAGAGCCAGCTCATAGAATTGGATGAAATTACAAAAAAATCTATCAAGGCAAAATAAATTGTAGAAACAAAAGAAAAACTGGAAAAAAAGAGGTAGAACGAAAGAGAATAGATCAATTTTGAAGAAACAAATTAAGACAGAAGAATCAGTGAATGCCAAAAGAGTAAATTGTAACTTGGACAAGCTATTTCAAATTAGGGCTCTCACACTTTTATGGAAGCTTGGCTTTTTCACCCTCACCTCAGGTTATTAAAATAGATAAACTGTTTTTTTGTGTAAGATGATCAAGTATGAACTCCAGAATGCTTTAGTAACCTGGACAACGATGTGTATGGGAAGTATATGTGTATGTAGGAGGAGCTTCAGCAGCAGCTGGAGTCACTGTGGTGCATCCACAAGGCTGAGAGCTACATGGGCAACACTTTTCAGGAGGCGGTCTACCTGCAACTTAAGGATGTGTAGGTAGAGTGGGTGACCGCCAGGCAAACCACAGGCAGCAGTCCCCAGGGTGCATCGCACTCTCCAATCAGTATTCCGTTCTGAGTGATGATTCCTTTGGGGAGTGCAGCCAGGTCCCAATCTATGGCATCTCAGTGGCTCAGCTGCACAGGGGGACAGGAGCTAGTTTAGGAAAGCAATAGTGAGAGGGAGCTCAATAGTTAGGGGAACAGTCAGGTGTTCCTGCAGCAGCAAACGTGATTCCAGGATGGTATGTTACTTTTCTGGTGCCAGGGTCCAGAGTGTCACTGAGGGGCTGCAGAGCTCTCTGAGGAGAGAGGGTGAGCTGTCAGAGGTTATGATTCATATTGGTATCAACGACATAAGGAGAAAGAGGGATGCGGACCTGCTGACAGATTTTAGGGGTCCAGGGAAAAGACTAATGGCCAGGTTTTCAACACCGAGGGGCTAGCTTGAATCAGGAAATTTCCTGACTTTGATAGACCTGTCTCAGTTTAAAAGGCTGTGTTAGACTCAATTTTCACTCTGGTAGGCGCAAGCAGGATACAGCCGGAACTGTTGACCCCGGAAACAGAGAAACAGATCGTAGGCAACCATGGGGCAGGTGAGTGCCATGGTGGGCCAGTTAGAAGACCTACCCCAGTTCTCTGGGACTGTGTGTCAGTTATTTTAGAAGCAGTTAGGCCCTCTAGCCCTCACCCCTAATCTTAACTTCCTCACACTCCTCAACTGTCACCCAACCTTCATGACCTCCTAATGCCCCCACCCACCCCATGCCCCCCATACCCCTATGCAACCTCCAAAGCCTCTCACCTAGTATCCACTATGGGCAGACCTCAGGAGCTATGTGAAGATGAAAAAAATAAACTAACAATTAAATACCGCTCTCATTCATACACACTCGATAATGAAAAAAACTCCCATTCATGAAACCCATTCAAAGCTTTTAAATTTCCTCAAGTACTTAATCTCTTATAAAATCAAATACATTTCTATTCAGTAGCCAAATCAAAGACATCTAATCTTATAATGGCCTCTTTAAATGTAAATAAAGCAAGGAACTCAGAACCCATTGCTGAGGTAAGTGCTTTTGTAGTTTTTGAAACTCAGCCATGCATTCATAATGATATAATAACAGCCCTTAGGAAATGCAAACAAAGAATTGGAAATGGAAACTGTGGAACAGGTGGTCATTTGTTTTTTTAACCTGCACCAGATGGCCTGTAAATCAAAGCAGTACAGCAAGCAGTGGTTTTTTTAAAGATCACTGACAGCTTAAGCCTTTTTTTCAAATTTAAAGAGCAAGGGATTTTTAAAAATTTCAGATCATGATACTTCAACAGATGTTATCTACCCTTCAAGAGCGTTTATGTCTACTCTATCAATTCATGATTCCTACACTGCAGGTTAAGGCCAAAACGGGGTTTGTTTGAACACAGCACTAAGCTCAACTGGCCCTGCTGAGTTTGGGTTTCCAGTCAGTGTGAATCAGGTCCCACCTCTTTCCCCCTGCTGGCAAAAATTGGATCTGTCAGGATTGACAGCAAGACTTCCACATCTGGGTCCTTTCCACCATTTTTTAAGGTCCACGGAGTTGTCCCAATTACGCGAAAACCTGGCTCTAAGAAGCAAGACCTCAAATGTACTAATCTCCAGATCACTCCCGGTATCATGTACTAGTGAGTATAGAAATAGGAGGATAGTGCAGATGAATGCACGGCTGGATAGACTGTGCTGAATGGAGGGGTTTAGATTCCTGGGACTTCTGAGGTGTTCTGGGGTGGTGGGACCTGTACAGACCAGACAGGTTGGTCCCAGCCCTGTTGATGTGCAATGCCCTTGTGGGTGATTTACTAGTGCTGAGGGAGAGGATTTAAACTAATTGACAGGTGATGGGAACCAGGATGCAGCATTAGAAAGGAGAAACAGGTGTATGGATTAGGAGAACAGCCCCCGCTTCTTCAATCTATCCATGGAACTGAAGTCCCTCATCCCTGGAACCATTCTTGTAAATCTTTTCTGACCCCTCTTTAAAGCCTTCACATCCTTGCTAAGGTAAGGTCTAAAGATAAACCCAGCAACTACAGCACCAGACAGTTTAACCTTGGTGCTGGGAAAGCTTTTAGAAATGATAATCCAGGAGAAAATGAACAATCACTTGGATAAGATTAATTAGGAAAAGCCAGCACAGATTTGTTCAAGGTAAATCATGTTTAACCAATTTGGCTGCGTTTTTTGGCAGCAACAGAAGGGGTTAATGAGGTAATGTGTCAATATGGTATATATGAAGCCCATGGAATAAAAAAGGGGACAGTGGCAGCTTAGATATGAAGTTGACTGAGTGACAGGAAACAGAGAGTAGTGGTGAACGGTTATTTTTCGGACTGGAGGAAAGTATTCAGCAGGGGTTCCCTGGGGCAGCACTAGGATCACTGCTTTCCTTGGTATATATTAATGACTTAGTCTTGAGTGAACAGGGCGGAATTTCAAAATTTGCAGATGGCACAAAACTTGGAAGTATTGCAAACTGTAAGGAGAGGAGGATAGAGATAGGCTTCATTTTGACATTTACAGGCCGGTGGAATGAGCTGACACGTGGCAGATGAAATTTAATGAAAAGAAGTGTGAAGTGGTATATTTTGGTAGGAAGAACGTGGAGGGACACTATAAAATAAAAGGTCAATTCTAATGGGGTGCAGGAACAGAGATCTGCAAGTATATGTGCACAAATCACTGAAGATGGCAGGACAGGTTGAGAAAGTGGTTAATAGGGTATATGGGATCCTGGGCTTATAAATAGCAGCACAGAGCACAAAAGCAAGGAAGTAATGATGAAGCTTAATAAAACTCTGGTTTAGCTTCAAGTGGAGTATTGTGTCTAATTCTGGTCACCATACTTTAGGAAGGATGTAAAGGCTTTACAGAGGATGCAGAAAATATTTACGGGCTGGATTTCAAGGGGATGGTGGTGATGGGTGGACTAATTGCTCCCCTGGAAGGAAAGTCATTCCCGAATGAACCAGCTTTTAAGAAACTATGCCTGCAGAGGTAACATGCTGGAGATGGGCTAAACAGGCTGAGGGTCAGACTGCTGCCCCTCAGTGGACAGGAAATCCCACTCTCAAGAACTGCTGGCCAATCTGATTGGCTGGCAGTTCTAGCTGTCCCAGCAGTGCCAGAACACAGTGGTGGGCATTGCTGGGACTGCAAATAGGCCCACAGAGATCCTTGATGGTGTTTGGACCCAGGTAATTCCCAGGCTTTTAGCATGGTGAGGGATCAGAGCACCTGGGAGAGGGGAGGAGGAGGTATGGGGGGCTGGATTTGAAGGGCAAGCGGAAAGGGACAAAGGGGTGATAACTTGAGTGGGGGGGGGTGCCATTGATGCACACAGGGCACCTCCTGAATGATGTGCCCCTTTCCTTCCCACCTTTTCAAAGAAGCAGTTTCAAAAACAGCCCTTGCACTCTGGCCCGCCTGCCACTGCCCAGCAATTTATGGCAGTGGAGGGAGATTGAGGCCTTTAATTGCCCCTAATTGGGCAGTTATGGGCCTCAGTAAGCCTAAGGGCAGGCAGCCTACTGGGCACCTTATCCACACCCCGTATTAGAGGAACAAGTCGAGCACGGGCAGGAAGGAGGTAAGGTGAGCAACTGACATATTTTACATTTCCCCTCGCTACAAAAATGCCCCGGAAGGGGCCTAAAATCCAGCCACACGAGAATGGTTCCAAGGATGAGGGCCTTCAGTTACATGGACAGATTGGAGAAGCTATATTATTCTCTATAGAGAAGAGAAAGTTGAGAGGAGATTTGGTAATTTGGTAGAAGTGTTCAAAATCACGAGGGGTCTAAATGAAACATATAGGGAGCAATTGTTTCCACTGGCAGAAGGATCAATGACCAGAGGACACAGATTTAAGGTGATTGGCAAAAGAACCAACAGCAACATGAGGAAAACACTTTCTACACAGCGAGTAATTAGGATCTGGAATGCACTGCCTTGGTGGGGGGGGGGCGGGGGGGGGGAATTTTTCAAAAGGAAATTGGATAAGCACTTGAAGTAAAAAAAATTGCAAGGCTACAGGGAAAGGGCGGATGAATGGGGCAAGTTAAATTATTCTTGCAGAGAACCAGCATGGACTTGACAGGCTGAATAGCCTCCTTCTCTGTTGTAATCATTCTATGATTCCATAAGATTAGAACCTTTCTGGCAACAAATAAATATTAACTTTCCTTGTTTTATTAGAAAGTGTTAGGGAGTTATGTTCTTGATTTGCAGGGCATTCGCCTATCCAAAGGGGAGATTTTGTCCTCTTATATTTGTGCCCATTTCCTTCTACCCGACTCTTTCAATATCTATTTAAGTTTTCAATAAAATTAACATAGAACTAATTATAGAAAAAAATGGGATTTTCCTCCTTTACCCCTTTCTCTAAAAGAGAATTGAGGAACTGGGATTCTCTGGTGGACTACAGGAAAATATGTTGTTTCCCCCTTGACAGACTTTACCACTGGCTCACAGGGAAAAATCCATGTCTGCAGAAGGCTAAGGCCTCATTTCTAGCATTGATACATTGAGTGACATCTGAGTTCCTTTGAGTTCCTCATCCTGTGAGGAAATATTGTAATAATTTAACACATTCATCC
This sequence comes from Carcharodon carcharias, assembly GCF_017639515.1. NCBI lineage: Eukaryota > Metazoa > Chordata > Chondrichthyes > Lamniformes > Lamnidae > Carcharodon > Carcharodon carcharias. Next base: position 39,501,585 of record NC_054480.1, on the reverse strand, counting down.
TGAATTCATCTCTCTGCAATTTGGGAGGAACTTCAAACAAATGTATCAGTCACACTTACTATCCCACAGAGTAATTTCAAGGTCACAATCTTTTGATAGTCCTTTTCTCTTCTGCAACAGGAGCTTCAAGATATCCCAATTCTCTTCATTTTATTCAGATTTTCCCTTGAATTAAAAAGAAACTCAACTGCCACTCAATGTGTCCAATACTAGAAATGTCAACTATCAGTTTGACCTTAGAGTCACAATCACTTGCACCTCTGCCACTACTGCTCAATGCAATGGCCAATGAAAATGAGGCATAATAACCTACATTGGTTAACAAACAGAATATTATTTAAATGCATTCAAAACTGTACTATTTTAATAAATGTAACCCTTTATATATTACGGACTATAATGACAGTCAGACAAATTAATTGACTAAACGTATAACACAGACCTCTTTTAATTTTCCTCCGCTAAGTGGAATCCATTTTATTTTATAAAGAATGACATCGCTGGCTGCATGTTTCCATGTAATTGTTAAATTGGTGCCTGAAAATTCAGTAACTTTCAGATCTGATGGAGGTGGAACCTTGACTAAGAATAAAAACACTTAGAATAGTACCTTAATTCAAATAGGACTGGTTCTTTTTAAATCAACCATAAGAAATCATAAGCAACAAATGCTGGATATGGAAAATACATACATGTTTCAGCAGTGATGGTAACAGGCACAGAGGTCCCAGTGTCATAAATAGAAAGTGCAGAAATCACATACTTTGTCAACGAGGTCAGGTTTTTTAATAGGACATTTGTAATGTCCCCAGCAACTTCGACCTGAAATTAAAAGCAGCCAAAGTGAATACCTAGCTATAAAGATTCCAAATAAAAGCTTACGGAGGTTGACCAGTAAATGGTTAAGCTAAATGGACCAGGAAGGTTCCAGCTCCAACCTCTCATCTACACGCAATTAGCTGAGCTCAGATTGACTGGTTAACAAGGGGAGAACAAGGTTCCTGCTCCTGACGACAATCCCGCAACCCTTAATGAAAGTGTGTATATGTGGACAGAATTGGGTTTTCTTTACAGTGAAAGAGCCTGGTATCACTCACCATCAGGCTCATACATGAATGGCAGGGCTTTGGACTAAGTAAAGGAAATCACCCAATGCCTATGGCTCCAATCACCAATACAGCATTCACATCTACTGTTGGGGTGGGGTGGAATGGTGGAGGAAGGGAGACAGGGCATTGGCTGAAAAATAGTTGGCTGAAAAATTCAGTGATCATGATGAATTCCTCCCGAAGCTACTTTATGCCACTGTGTAGATGCAATTACTGATAACGTTATCCAAAAAAATCAATACTGAGTGATTGTGCAGATCCAGAAAAAGTAGTTTAGTGACAAAAATCAGTCAGAAAAACATGGGCTTCAACATCAGACTGAGAGCTCCAAACATTTGCAGAATGTTTAAGAAATACGACTGCCAAATTGAAGCACCTTTAAGCAACTAATCACTCATTTAGTGACATTTGTATATATGTTGTCTCAAGATTGCCAGGGACTCTGTGGGAATGAATTTGAGTAACAAAGAGGAAGCAGCAGAGAGTGTGTTTAATACAAGCTCTTTAGAAACCTGAATAGAAGTGAATGATGCCAACTTGGATTTGTCATTTTTCTTTATGTTTCGCCTGACTGGAACATTAACTCCTTGAAGTTATGATGTACGGTGCAGGGTTGTCAAAGACTCAGCCTGTACAAATATTTAAATACAGAATACACAAACTGCAAAATATACCTCAAGAGGAAAATGCGATTTAACTTAACCATCAGAATTGGTCCAAATTTTTCAAATCTCTAAATTGTGGCAAAGTTTAAAATCAGAAAATGCCCCATAAACAAACATATGTAAAATTAACCTTAAATAATTCCCAATATTTTACAAGTAATTAGGGCTCTCCAAAGCAATGCACATCTATAGAATAAACAAATAGGTGGAATTTAAATTCCTGGTAGAAACCAAGGCAAAAACAGGAGTTAAAATCAAGTGACTGTAATCTCTGTTCCATTCCGACATTAAGGCAGCTTAAACCCTCGTGTTTTTGCTGGCGTCTGAGCCTAACTGACTAAGATGGAAGCTTATTAACATATACTAATGTGTGCTCCTCTAGGTCCTACAAGGAATACCTGGTCCACTTCTCCCCCTTGTCAAACCACAACACACCTGCCAGCTCTCCCTGCAAATACCACCCACCTCAGCCCAACCCACCCACCCCATGTCTTACCTGTGTGCCGTATGTGACCCAAAGGCCATACAATAGTTGCCTGCTGCCAGCCAGCTGGTTGTCTCCCATTTTAAACTGGCAGTGACCAGCAGAAGATTAGTAAGTTCCAGCCGTTAATATTGGCTAGGCCTCCCATGGCTTCCCACTTGAGAGTCAAATGTCCACCAGTATCCGGTCAGACATGCAGTGCCCCAGATGTTCTTAATTCATGTGATTAATATATAACTCAGGTCTCAGATAGTGAGTTCTAGATCTTTGACATTTGTATAAGTCACCAACATTAGCGACACATGCTAGAGTGGCCCAAAATGAATTGTACCTGTTTGGGATCATTCCCATTGGCAGTCACATAAATGATACGATGCCCTCTCACTTTCTTTGAAGCTGTCTCCCAGTTTACTTTAACACTACTGTGATGAACTTCAGTGAGATGTAAATTTTCTGGGGGTTTCAGCGAGACTACAAATAAATAACACAGCATTTCAAACAATGACGAAATAGAATAGACATTTTTTCATTGAGCACTCACTAAGACAAACTACCCTAAAATGAATATTCCTTTGCAGCCTTTACATGTTGGAGCAGTTTCATACTTGGCTTGTAGCTGGTTGCACAGGACCTAACCTTTGGTGTTCTCTGCTCCTCCATGCTCGGTTGTGTGTGCATCCCCAGGCCCTTTATCCCCGCTGCACCTTCAGCCGGCTAAGTCACATGCTCCATAATTCCAACCCTAGTCCCCTTCACCTCTCCCTTCTCCTTTTAAGATGCTCTTTAAAACCCACTTCTTTGAGCAAGCTTTTGATCATCCCATCTAATCTCACCTTATTTGGCTCCATATCCATTTTCCTTATGCCTCTGTAAAGCACTTTGAGGTGTTTTTCAATGTTAATGGTACTATAGAAATGCAAGTAGTATTTGCTGTTATATCATGTAACATACAATGTGTGATAATATTGATGATTTTTCATGGCTTTGTATAAGGGTGAAAAATAAAGATAACTTTCTATCCTGTAATTGCATAATTCCCTCATTCGTTGTCTCGCTCATTCCCTGCCTTGTTCCTCCCCATTGCCCTCTCCATTTCCATCTAGCTGTCTCACACTAATCTCATTCTGTTGTCTGGATCATTCATTTCGACCCTTTTGTTCTCTGATTTTCTTTCATGCTTTCTATAAGGCTTGTCTACCTTGTTTCCTCCTTCACTATTTCTATGCCTCTGTGGTGTTCCTGTTCTTTTACTGATGTATTCAATTGGGTGATCCTGCAATTTGATAGATGAAAGTTGCTGCTTAACTGTACAGCATATTATTATATCATAAAATATGTTAGCAGTCAGGAATTCCTCAATGCATTACCTTTATTTGAGAGGGAAACTTACAGTGAGCCCATGACTCTGCCCATAGGTTGTAGAGAAATTTCCAGCCACGGGTCGAAAGAGTGTTAGGAAGTCAAAGCCCTGAGGATTATGTACAAAGTTTATGCCTCCAATAAGTTGTTTCACCCAGCATCTGTCAGCAACTCAGTGCGGACAATTTTCCTTTAATGGACAGTAACACAAATTCAAAGAAGATCTGCTTTCACCTCTCCTTGAAACTAAATTTTGCCCATGGCACCATCACCATTTATTAATGGATCTAATGAGAATGCTGACAGAATAAGTACTAGTAAATCAGCCATAGCATTGCTGATAATGATTTTATAATGACAGCAGTGCTACACCATGTCATGAATAATAGGTTCAAGATAGGTTGGATGTTTCATAAGAATAGGAGTATTATGCCAAGGAACAAGATCAGACACTATGACTTGTCAGCAGTGAAGTGGGCCCTGAGATTTAGATGCACTGAAGGGGAAGCCCAGGGCCTGGCAATGTTGGAATGGAGCCTTACAGACTAGAAGCACTTTGAAGGGGGTTCCAATTTCCAGAATTACTAGAAGAAGGGTTCTGCAATAGTAAAACATTGCTAATAGGGCCTAGTGGGAACACTGAAGCAAATATGAGGACTCAAAATGTCAACTTTGTTCTTCTCTGCCGATGCTGCCAGACCTGCTGAGTTTTTCCAGGTATTTCTGTTTTTGTTTCAGGATAACTGAGAGCAATCCTGCGAGCTGGAAGGAATGAATGCAGCAAAGAAAAAAAGCAGGGAAACTAAGCAAAAGTAAGGCTGCACAAACTGCCCTCTTTACCTTTGTTTCTTCAGAGGACAGTGCAAATTTTTTTTCCAGCCATAAAACATATAATAATCACAGGCTGTAAGCTGAGGTGGAGTATGCTCTGAGCCCAGCAAACAGCGGCAAGACAGCCAAGCTGAACAGTGGAAGCTCGATAGAACTCCAGCCCCACACCACAGAGAGAGGGGCAAGCCTATATACTGAAAATTCAGGAATTTCAGTTACAAAAGAATTAACAATCACCCCACCCAGGCTTGCTATCAGGCAGACTTCAGAACAGGTCACATGATCCCCATAATTTTACCTTAAAGACACAGTCCCAAAACATAACATTTTTATGAACCTCATAACCATAACATTCTGAAACACTTGGTGCTAAACATAGCCTATTATGGTAGGCCTAAGCCTTATAATTTAAAAACGCAGCAAAGTATGTGGGCTCTGACCTGTCCCACCATAAAGATGAACAGCATATAGTCCCCACATGGTGAGTTCCAATTCAACGAAGTGATCTGTGAGAGATATTGACTGGAGGCAAATTTCAAGAGTGAGGGTAGGGACAATTGGTGATGATCAAACCAAGTCAATATTTCATTTCTCCTGATGTCATTGCCTTATGACTGGAACTGTCAGAACATTTGGAATAGGACGTCTATCCACCCTCTCAGGAAATGATTCAGGAAAACATCAAGAAATAGGAAAAAATATAGTAAAAATATAGTAAAACAGCAGAGCGTGTGTAGAAAGTTATGCTAAATTATACAAACCAATTACATAATCTACAAACTGTCCCGAAAAACAAGCTTGATTTGACTCACATGTTGCTCGCTGTGCAGTTACTGGTTCACTTGTTTCCTCTTCATATAAAGCATAAGCTGTCACAACATACTCTGCATTTGCAGAAAGACCTTCTATTTCAATATCTGTATACTGAGCATCAACTCTCACCTATTATTACAAGAATGATCTAGTTTAAATATTTTGAAATCAACAGTAGCAATTACTTATCATTAAAGAGTAAACAATCTTTCTCCCATAGTCCCTGGCAAATTACTATTTTAAACATTGAAAAGAATTCATAATATTTCTGTCATGCTTCAGGAGCTGAAGTCAACTTAAAGTTGAAAGTAGTCTATAAATATAAGAGCCCACATTACAGGCCATGGACTTTCAAACATTATTCCAATGGGTTTCCACAAACAGATTATGCCAACCTAGCACACAAAGATTATATGCTGCCTCATTGGGTAGCAATCTATCCTCTGAATCAAAGATTGTGGCTTTGAGTTTTCTCCAACATTTGAACATAAAGGCTTATAATGACATGGACTGGTAATTGATTAGGGGAGTGAGGCAGAGTGTAGAGATAGAGGGAACATTTGCAATTGCCAGGATGTAACAACTGGTGTTCCCCAGGGATCTATATGAGGACCTCAATTTTTCTCATTTAAGATTGTAGCACAGAAGGAGGCAATTCAGCCCTTAGTGTCTGTGCCAGGTCTCAACAAGAGCAACTCAGCTAGTTCCACTCCCCCTTGTTTCCCTGTTGCCTGCAAATATTTTCTCTTCAGGTAATTCAATTTCATTTTGGGAGCCAGGAATGACTCTGCGTCCAGCACACTCTCAGGCAGTGCATTCCAGATACTAACCATACGCTGCATGAAAAGGTTTTTCCTTGTTTTGCCTTTGGTTCTTTTGCCATTCACTTTAAATGGATGAGCTCTGTTTCTCGGCTCTTCAGCTAATGGGACCAGTTTACTTACTTTGTCCAGACCCCTCATGATTTTGAACACTTACACCAAATCTCCTCTCAACCTTCTCTTCTTTAAGGGGAACAACCCCAGCTGCTCCATGTATCCATGTAACTGAAATCCCTGATCCCTGGAAACATTCCCTTAAATCTTTTCTGTACCTGCTCTAAAGCCTTAACATCCTTCCTTAAGTATGGTGCCTAGAGTAATCAAATATGCTAATCTCCTTTTATATTCCAATCCCCTTTATTTCAAGATGGTTGGAACACAAAAGTAAGGAAGTGAAGATTTAGTTGTTTAGCCTCTGGGCTGCATTTTAGATGTCCCCACTGGGCATGTTACCAGCGGGGGCACATAAAATAGGGCGGATGCCTACCCCACAACCTTCTGCCCACCCCAATTATATTGCAGGGTGGGGGGGGGGTGAGAGTGGGTGTCATCTTGTGGTGTTCATGTAACTCTTTCGAGTACAAACACATTTCCATGTGTTCCTATTCAGATGAAGTTGCATTGTTTCATAGTTTGCCATTGTGAGATTTGAACTCTTGGTCTTGGGGTTACAAGCCCAGTACCATAACCACTTGGCTACTTAGGCGAAGCAGAGTGGGTGTCATAATTGGCAGCCTGCCTGCCATATTCAAATAGGTTATCAAGGGTCAATTAAGCTTGTTACCAAGCCAATTGACCCTGATAATACGCTGCCCATGCCATAAAAGGGGAAGATATTAGAATCAATCATTAAGGAGGTTATAGCTGGGCACTTAGAAGAGCTCAAGGCAATCAGGAAGAGTCAGCATAGTTTTGTGAAAGGAAAATCATGTCTAACCAATTTATTGGAGTTTTTTTAAAGGAGTAACATGCACAGTGGATAAAGGGGAGCCTGTGGACAAGCTGTACTTGAATTTCCAGAAGGCATTTGATAAGGTGCCACATCAAAGATTATTACAGAAAATAAAAGCGCAAAAGGTGTAGGGGATAACATATTAGCATGGAAAGATGATTGGCTAGCTGGCAGAAAGCAAAGAGTATGCATAAATGAGTCTTTTTCTGATTGGCAGGATGTGACGAGCAGAGTCCCAAAGGGGTCTGTACTGGGGACTCAACTTTTTACGATTTACATCAATTACTTAGGTGAGGGGAATGAAGACATGGTAGCTAAATTTGCAGATGACATAAAGATAGGTAGGAAAGTATTTTGTGAAGAGGACACGAGGAGGTTGCAGAAGGATATAGATAGGTTGACTGAGTGGGCAAAGATCTGGCAAATGGAGTTTAATGTGGGAAAATATGAAGTAGTTCACTTTGGCTAAGAGCAAAAAAGCAGAGTATTACTTAAATGGAGAACAGCTGCATAATTTTGAGGTGAGGGGCATCAAGGTGTTCGAGGACTTGAGTCACAAAAAGTTAGTACGCAGATACAGCAAATAATTAAGAAGGCCATTGGAATGCTATCCTTTATTATGAGAGGGATTGAATAAAAAAGTAAGGATGTTATGCTTCAGTTATAACAAACATTGGTGAGACTACATCTCGAATACTGTGTGCATTTTGATCACCTTATTTAAGGAATGATGTAAATGCATTGGAGGCGGTTCAAAGGAGGTTTACTAGATTGATACCTGGAATGAATGGATTGTCTTATGAGGAAAGGTTGGACAGACTGGGCTTGTTTCCATTGGAGTTTGGAAGACTGAGGGGTGATTTGATTGAAATACATAAGATCCTGAACGGACTTGACAAGGTAGATGACAAAAGGATGTTCCTCTTGTGGGTGAATCTAGAACTAGGGGGCACTGTTTTAATATTAGGGGTTGCCCTTTTAGGACAGAGAGGAGAATTTTTTTTTCTGTCAGAGGGATGTACGGCCTAGGAACACTGTCTCAGAAGGTGGTGGAGATGGGGTCATTGAATATTTTTATGACAGAGTAGATAGATTCTTGTTAGGCAAGGGAATCAAAGGTTATCGGGGTTAGATGGGAATGTGGAAATCGAAACACGGGGAGTTTTGCCATGATCTTAATGAATGGCAGAGCAGGTTTGAGGGGCTGAATGGTCTACTTCTGGTTCTATTTCTTATGTTCTTATAAAATGTTTGGAATGGGCAGCCAGGCGGGAGCTTGCAGCCCGAGTTTTTACCTCCATTCTTCAAAGTGCGGGATGGAAGTGCGGGTTCAATCTTCAGGGACTGCGCTTTGTGAATCGGGGGTGGCCCCCCTAAAATGGATTCCCCTCTTTCTTCCTAATCCCACATAACCTTGAACCCAACAAAATCTTCCATCCCCCTCCCTGACCTGCTGAAACCCTCCCTTCCCAAGGCCTCAGACTTACTGGCTTTGGGGATCCATGGGCCTTCTTACTCCTCTTGTTACCATCTCAGCAGCGACCATTAACACACTCTTGGCACTGCCAGGACTGATGGAGCTGCCGGCCAATCTGATTGGCCAGCAGCTCCAGAGGGCAGAACGTCCGCCCCAGTGTCCTTGTTTAGCCCACCCACAGCATGTTGTGGCTGCGGAGTGGGCCTGCGTGGAGCAGGCCGGCTCCACGCCAACTTTTATTTAGCCACTCATCTCGAGTACTGTGTTCAGTTTTGGGTTATGAACCATAGGAAAGATTTGTTTTTGAGTGGATATTGTGTAATTTAATCAGATGCATATTATGAGCTAAAGGGTTAAATTACGAGGCCATCTTGCATTAAGCTGGGTGTGTATTCCTGAATTTAAAAGGTGGAGGGGTGACCTAATCAACGATTCAAAATGGTAAATGGACTATTTCCTCTGGTGGAGGAATGCAGGGCAAAGGGACAGTTTCTGAGAAATCAGAAAGCATTTTTTTCACACGAAGAGTCGTGGAAATCTAGAAACCTCCCCCCCTTTGGTGCTGGCTTATTTGAATTTTTTAAGACTGAAGTTGAAAGATCTTTTTTGGGTAAAGGTATCAACAGATACAGAGCAAAGACAACTAAAGGGGATTAAAGTGTAGATCAGCATGATTTAATTGAATGGCAGAATAAGCTTAAGTGATTGTATACTCTAATTCTGTTTCTGTCTTTCCATGTCCCAACAATGTTACTAGGATACACTAGTGTGGCACTGATGGATCATTATTCAAAGAAGACGACAAAGTTCTCTTTGTCTCACGGTGAACATTCCTCCTTCAACCAACATCACCGAAAACAGACTAACTGGAATTGATTTTATTGCTTCAGTGAAGTGTCTGCAGACATTTTTTAAATTAAAGGCTCTACATGCAAGTTTTGTTCTTGTTATGGTTTTAGCAATATAGGAGGAGCTCTATCCTACACATCTAGTGCTTGTGTGAAAACAGTGCAGGTTGACTTGTCTTCAGATTCTGCCCATCTACCCCCATGGAAAGTGTTCACCTCCACTCTACAAGCAAGCTGAGCTCAAGAATCAAACCTGCAAGAAATCTCTAGTCTTGTATATCCTATTGGTCTGTGAGCTACTGCGGTCTTAAATCAATTGCCTTGTGGCTTCAGCATTAGACTAAATCCCAATTTTAATGAGCATTTTGATTAAGAAGTGAGATGATCTAATAAAAACTCTTAAAAGAAAAATAAGAAACTCGTGGGAAATATTTTGTTGTAACAGAAATTACCTCTTTTCCATCATCAGTTCTATCACTGGAAACTTGCTCATACAGGATCATATACTGAGTAGCTCCATCTTGAGGTTGCCATTTAATTCTCATACTGTTGTGTGTCACATCATAGATTGTAAGATTATTCAGTGACGGAAAAGATGCTAAAAATGAAAGATTTTTCAAAATTTAAACCAGCTAGGGTATCTTTATAAACTGCAAATGACTCTTGATATCAACAATAAAATCTTAATGTGTTTATATTACATTATTTTACTTGCTATATACAATGGGGGTTAACCCATTTATTTCAAATGAGCTAATGCCTTTGATAAAACAATGGCAAATAAAAATAGCCAGATCAAACTCTGGTGTTTTTCCATAAATGTCAGCAACAGTAATTTCCAGGCTTATACTCCTTAAAGAGTAAATCATAACAAAAGAGGTGATCCCGTATATATAAAAGTTTTGAAAGGTTAGGTAAAACCCACTAATTATCTTTTATTTATACGTACTCCTAATTTTTATAAAGAGAGTTAAAGTTGGTGCAAAGGTTTGATTTATTTATTTGGACATTAGCCATAAGCGATAGCCAATCCTTTAAGAGTTTTGGTGGAAGGGGACTGTTAGCTGATTGGAGGTTGAAGCTAGCATTCAGTGAATGAGCTAAGACATTATTGGTAGGATGTAAATGAGTGCATCATAGTCGAACACACAGAGTTCAAGTGGAACAACTAGTCTGTTTTTGTGTCAAAGGAATTGTGATGGTTAGTGAACTCCCCAATAATCAGATGTTTTAACTTTTCCTAATCTGTTACTGTTAGTATAGGATTTGGAAATTTCAGCATGGAAAATAAGTTCTGTAGAGCCTCACCGAGTATAGTTTAGTTCAATTATTGACATGACCTAAAGAACAGCACGCCATCTCTTGTAGTAACATGAACTTTGTATCTATGACATCTCCACCATATTGCAGGATTCATGAGAATGCCCAAATGCAAATACATTCAAACAATTGAGATACAGATCACAAAACTTAAGGGGCAATTTGCCAAGTAAAGAAACTTATGGAAATGCTATTAATAGAAATTTATGACTATCCTGAGAAGGTTAAAATGTAAATGGCAAGACATGCTGCACACAAACTCACAGGGATCAGTAATTATTATGGGTAGGTCAATCCTTAAATGTGAAGACAGGAAGGTATGCAGATTAGACCACGAGCGCCATCAGTTGTTTTGTATTTTGCAAGAGGGTGATGGATCTCAGCTCAAGAGTGAATAGCTAACTAAAGGCATGTAAAACTGCTCATTTTAATTGATATTGGCATAAACAAAATTAGTCCAGCATTCCCTCAAAGTAATTTCATAGAGATAGGGAGAAAAGCTCAATGACAATTGTGCATTCCATGAAATATGGTCCACATCAGGTAAAGGAGCAGAGAGATAAACAAAGATTTTAAAGAATCCATATATACCCAAAGGTCTGGTTTAGAGGATGAAAGTTGCAGATTTCCAGGGAATTAGATACCTTATGAGAAAGAGAGAGCCTCCCTTGACCAAGTAGTGTTCAGATAAACAGAAGATTAACAGGAGCACTTTCATATCTAGGACTCTTATGTTAAGAGCACATTCAAATTAATAAAACTCAGGGATATAGAGATGACATGAAGAATATTTGCTTTTACTTAAATTTCCTGCTCACGTTAATGGTTAATGAGAATGTCAGACAGCACCCATAAATACAGCACCTTATTTATAATCTAAATAATATCCCATAATAGAGCTCTTTAAAACTAGATGCTTCTCACATACACGTAGTTCCTATGCCCCGGAGACCTTCACCAACAAAACCTTCATAGATGGGAAAAACTGCCATTTGGTATTCAGTAAGGGAGTGTAAGTTCTCTAGGACCACAGATGAAACTGTTCCATCCACAATCACCTGAAAAACAAAAACACTTCACAAGTCAAAGTTAAAAAATCTATTATTCATTATACAGCCAGCACCTGTAATCTATGTGATTGTAACGTTCCATATGGTGCCACAAGGAAGACCACTAGATAGTGATCTGGTTGCTATATAGCTCTCTATTCCCTATTCAAACTCCATTCTCAGCACTACAATCCTTTGCTCCTTTCTTCACTTTTGGTTGCCATATGCCCACTTCTATTAGCCCCACAATTGGCTCTCTCCCTCCTAGCCCCACTAGGACCCACCCCTCCTACATTTGGCTGGGCCAAACACAACCTTACCTCCTCCTCAGTTTATGAGTATTCTTGTGGGAAATTTGCTGCAAATTGTATAAGTAACATATTTCTGGAAGAAAGGGTTAGTTGTATCTGAATATTCTTCCCAACTAATTTTGAATATATCATAATTTTTTTTTTAAAATCACCAATCCCTATTTTGTTACTTATGTTACTTAATTAAATTCTAGCTTTTTCAATTCAAAAAGTGATTTTGATTTATTCCATGTAAACTATATAATTTCAAGATTCTATCCCTCCCACACCACCAAACTACCCCTAAGAAAATTCACAAATAATATTCTCTGTGACTGTGGCCATGGTGTCTACTCAGCAGCCTTTGACACAGTTGACTATATCAAACTCCTTTAACACCCCTCCTTGGTTGTATTTACCCTCACTTGGTTCTTGCCGACCTGATCATAGCTGAGTCACTCTAGAAATGGCTTCTCTTCCCATACCCTATCATTGTTGCAGGAGTCTGTCAAGGATTCATTGTGGGCCCTCACTAATTTCCACATACTATCTTTGTTGCCAAAATCATCCAAAACATGGGGTCAAGTTTTACCAGCACAATGATAACACCCAGCTCTGATTTCCCACCACTTCTCACAATCTGTTTACTGCTTCTTCAATATCCAATGTTGGATGAGCCATAATTTCTCTAGCTGAACATTGGGAAAATCCGAGCCATTGTTGTTGGTCCCCACTATAAATTTCATATCCTTCCTGCTGTCTTTATTCATCTCCCCTGAAGTCCTCAGTCTGAAGCTGTGACTACTTGCCATTTTGACATCCTATTCGAACTTAAATTGAGTTTCCAACCCCATATCTATTCTATCATTAAGGCCACCAACTTTCATCTCTGTAACATCACCTGTTTAATCCCTATCTCTGGCATCTTTGTTGAAAGCCTCCCCCATGCCTTTGACATCTCTAGACTTGCTTAGTCCATTGCCCTTCTGGACAATGTATCATCCTCCAACCTCAATTAACATTAGCTTATTCAGCTCTGTTGTCTGCATTCTATCCTCAGTAAGATAGTATTTGACTTGATACCTCTTCTGGTTTATCCCCTTTAGTTGGATAATATACAACACGGTATTTTTTTGCTTTCTTTGGGCCATGCATCCAGCTGACTTTGAAACTCCTGGCTGTTACATCAGATATAACCAGATTCGTCGGGGTTGGATATAGAATGGTACCACTGTCAGGCTTGTCATGTTCACCTAATAGTTGAAATAAGAAACATCAGAAAAAAAAATCATCTCAAAATAAGTTTTATTTTCTCTCTGCTTGCTTTGCTGCTTATGGGGCCATAATACAGTAAATCATTTACAACACCCAACTTTCACTCAACTTTCCCCTTCTCAACCATTTCAAGTTTCCTAACCACAGTCAAATGTGAAGAATCTGCTTGAGTCAGGAGGGAGCTGTTGCCCCTGCATTGCAGGTGAAAGGCTTCAAATAAATGTCACACAAATCTGCTGTTGTTATTATGGTCGTTACTTAATCTTCACCCACAAGGTTAGTGAATACTTTTCCCAATTGTATAGATACGCATTTTCACCACTGAAAGCAGTCCAGAGATGTGGGGCTTGTCTTATGAGGGGAGATTGAGCAGTTTAGGCCTATACTCACTAGAGTATAGAAGGATGAGAGGAGATCTAACTGAGGTATATAAGATGCTAAAGGGGATAGACATAGTAGACATGGAGCGGATGTTTCCCTTTGTGGGGCATTCTAGAATGACAGGCCATAGTTTTAGGCTAAGGGGTGGTAGATTTAAATCAGAGAAAAGGAGGAATTACTTTTCTCAAAGGGTTGTGAATCTGTGGAATTCTCTACCTCAGAGTGCAGTGGATGCCGGGACGCTGAATAAATTTAAGGAGGAGATAGACAGATTTTTAATTAGTAACGGGTTGAAAGGTTATGGGGAGAGGGCGGGAAATTTGAGTTGAGGCCGAAATTAGATCAGCCATGATCGTAATGAATGGCAGGGCAGGCTCGAGGGGCTGAATTGCCTACTCCTGTTCCTAGTTCTTATGTTCTAAGGGCTGTTTCTTTGGAATACTTTGAGGCTACTGTTGGTAATATTATCAAATGAGTATTTGACAGAGAAATGGTATACGAATGCAATATGTGTTTATTCACTAATATTAGCAACAATAATTTCTAACCTTGTGAACGAAAATTAGGTGTAGTGCTGTGCTGACACCTTCCATATCATCTGTTAATAGCTAGGGGAACATACAATATTAAAAACAACGTTTGAGATATCCTTCTGCCAATTAACGAATGAGTCTCATGACAATTTGTACTATACACTCAGTGACATCACAGATTTAATCGGATTGTTTATAGCCTCATGAGAAACATTCAGCTGTGTTAATCTTCTGTAATGCCTACCCTTGATAATTGATTATTTTTTATTTAATGGTGTGTGGTTTTCAAACACGCCTAGCTATAAATGCTGACAGCAGAGCAGTAAAGCAATGCATGAACAAAACTGGTTATAACAATTTCTCATCATCAGGATTCCCTGCCAGAAAACAGCTGCTGCCACTTTGCATGATAATTCAGACCAGACTCTTGAACCTAGTTACCATTACAATCGGAAACTTCCAATGTTGACTTCCTAACTCACAACATGTGTACAACAACCTTATAATCATCACAGACCCCAAATCAAAGAATAGACTCATAATGCACCTGCAAATTTCAAGTTATCCAATGCCGCTCAATACACATTTTTCAGTTATGCCCTTGGCAATTGTGGATGCCAGGAATGCCTTAACTCTGTGATGCCAATGTTACTAGGGATGGGGATGGGAGTATTTGAAACATTCCTGGCTGATCTTACAGTTCAACCAATTACAACATTATTGAACTTGGTACTTTGAAACATGGTATATTTTTAAAGATTTGAGATATTAATAAAGTCCTGAAAACCTGTTACTCCCATGGCATGATGCAGAAGAAAATTCCTTCTCCCTCACTCAGGGAACATGCCAGTTGTGCCTGAGAGTAAGTAGTGCCTGCCCAGGATTGGCAAATTGGCCGAACCATGAGATTTACAATGGAGCAAAGACCATAAGACCATAAGACATAAGAGCAGAAATTAGGACATTCAGCCCATTGAGTCTGCTCCGCCATTCAATCATGGCTGATAAGTTTCTCAACACCATTCTCCCGCCTTCTCCCCGTAACCTTTGATCCCCTTACCAATCAAGAACCTATCTATCTCGGTTTTAAATACACTCAATGACCTGGCCTCCACAACCTTCTGTGGCAATGAATTCCATAGATACACCACTCTCTGGCTAAAGAAGTTTCTCCTCATCTCTGTTCTAAAAGATCTTCCCTTTACTCTGAGGCTGTGCCCTCAGGTCCTAGTCTCTCCTACTAATGGAAACATCTTCCCCATGTCCACTCTATCCAGGCCTTTCAGTATTCTGTAAGTTTCAAAGGGCAATATGAGTAGATGACAGATGTGTTCAATCCTAGATTTGCACTCCAGAGCATCCCCAGGGATTTCACAGTCAAGTGTTTGGACCCCTTCACCAACCAGGTTTTTTTCAAGAGGCTTGTCATGCAACACTGAAGTACGGTTGGCCAAATGGAAATGACGCCAAATGACATTTTTCAATGTAACATATACTTTGAAAGTTCTATACTGCATCCAATCACAGCAATAAGAATCCTCACCCCCAGGCTAAGTATCATTCTTGATCCATTCAAGGACAATGAAGTGCAAAACAAATGGCTTGACAATGGCACAAAGAAGCTTGACACCATCCAGTACAAAGCAGCCCGCTTGACTGGCACCACATCCACATTCACTCCCTCCAGCACCGATGCACAGTAGCAGCAGTGTGTACCATCTACAAGATGCACTGCAAGAATTCACCAAGACTCCTTCAACAGCACCTTCCAAACCCATGACCACTACCATCTAGAAGGACAAGGGCAGCAGATAGGTGGGAACACCATCAGCTACAAGTTCCCCTCAAAGCCACTCACCATCCTAACTTGGAAATATATTGCCGTTCCTTCACTGTCGCTGGATCAAAATCCTGGAATTCCCTTCCTAACAGCACTGTGGGTGTACCCTACACCACAGAGACTGCAGCAGTTCAAGAAGGCAGCTCATCACCACTTTTTCAAGGGCAACTAAGGATGGGCAATAAATGCTGGCCCAGCCAGTGAAGCCCACATCCTGTGAATGAATAAAAAAAAAATCAGGAGGTCCAACACACCTCACCTGCCATAGACCCAGACCAGAGACCTGAACCCCAAATTATAGCTGCAAGGCCATCTCCATAGCCAGGGTAGGTGCAGCAGCAGTGTGTGCCTTGAAGCGCCAGAATGTGGTGGCTTGTCATGCCTCCCCAGTTGTGTACAAGATGACCACAAAAACAGGTCTCTTTTGAAATTAATTGGATTTTGAGGTCATCTTGTAGATGATAATTAGACAGACACCATCTATGATTTCTATTGAGGCCTACAGGGTGTGTAAAAGGTCAACTTCACAAGTTCTAGGAAGGACAAAACATGAACAAAAGAGCTGGCCTCCAGAGGTGAGGTGAGAGTGACTGCCCTTGACCTCAAGGCAGCATTTGACCAAGTGTGGCATCAAGGAGCCCTAACAAAACTGGAGTTAATGGAAATCAGGGGAAAACTTGACACTGGTTGGAGTCATACCGAGCACAAAGGAAGATGGTTGTAGTTGTTAAAAGTCAATCATCGTAGTCCCAGGACATCACTGCAGGGGTTCCTCAGTGTGGTGTACTAGGCCCAACCCTCTTCAGCTGCTTCATCAATGACCTTCCTTCCATCATAAGGTCAGAAGTGGGGATGTTCGCTGATGATTGCACAATGTTCAGCACCATTCGCAACTCTTCAGATACTGAAGCAGTCTACGTCCAAATGCAGCAAGACCTTGACAATATCCAGGCTTCGGCTGACAAGTGGCAAGTAACATTCGCATCACACAAGTGCCAGTCAATGGCCATCTCCCAAAAGAGAGAATCTAACCATCGCTGATTGGTGTTCAATGGCATTACCATCACTGAATCCCCCGCTATCAGCATCCTGGGGCTTACCATTGACCAGAAACTGAACTGAACTAGCCTTAGAAATACTGACTTGGAAATATATCACTGTTTCTTCACTGTTGTTGGATCAAATTCCTGGAACTCCCTCCCTAACAGCACTGTGGGTGTTCCTACTCAACATGGACTGCAGTGGTTCAAGAAGACAGCTCACCACCACCTTCTCAAGGGCAATTGGGAATGGGCAATAAATGCTGGCCCAGCCAGCGAAGCCCACATCCTTGAATGAATAAAACAAAAAGGTGGCTACAAGAGCAGGTCAGAGGCTAGGAATTCTGCAGCAAGTAACTAACCTCCTGATTCCCCAAAGCCTGTCCACCATCTACAGGGCACAAGTCAGGTGCGTGATGGAATACTCTCGACTTGTCTGGATGAGTGCAGCTCCAAAAACACTCGAGCAGCTCGCCACCATCCAGGACAAAGCAGCCCACTTGATTGGCACCCCATCCACAAACATCCACTCCCTCCACGACTGACGCACAGTAGCAGCAGTGTGTACCATCTACAAGACGCACTGCAGGAACTCACCAAGCCTCCTTAGACAGCACCTTCCAAACCCACAACCACTACCATCTAGAAGGACAAGGGCAGCAGGTGCATGGGAAGACCCCCACCTCGGAGTTCCCCTCCAAGTCACTCACTATCCTGACTTGGAAATATATCGCCATTCCTTCACTGTCACTGGGTCAAAATCCTGGAACTCCTCCCTAGCAACACTGTGGGTGTACCTACATGACAGGGACTGCAGCAGTATAAGGCAGCGGCTCAGCAACCCCTTCAAGGGCAATTAAGGATAGGCAATAGATGCTGGCCTAGCCAGCGACACCCACATCCCGTAAAAATGAATAATAAAAAAAAATTCCAGCAGAACCAAGTTTCACCCTTTTTCTGACACTCAATCCAGCGTTCCACCAAGATTTCCCCTTGGCCCCAGTCAGGATTTCAAGACTAATGAATTTGCTGCCGAGTTAACAATCCGTGTGGCCTTTATTCTTCAGTACACTGTATAGCGCTAATGACATAGAACATAGCTGGAAAGTCATGTCATTTTGTCATTCACAAGCAATATTTTCTAATTAAGTCATCACTTCCTTTTGCATGCTTAAGACAAAAGTACAATGATATTTAAAAGGCCCTATTGAGAGTGTCCAATGTAAATGAGGCAGCTGCACTGGGTTTAAGTTGGAGATTTGAATCATGAGGAGGTCAAAGTAAGGTTCCTGCACTTAATCTAAACATGGAGTCTAACAAAAGACATTGCATTAACAGCAGGTTCGAACATCAAAGGAGAATATGTTGAATATTTTAAGAAACGCAATAAATTTAAATGATTACTTTTCATTTTGGTTGCCTTGGTCTTGATTTGTCCACAAAGAATCTTTGTGAGTCTGTCACTAAGTGTGTCAAGAAGACTAAACTCAAGCACGTTGTGCACGTGGAGTTCAAGTGGATCAGACGCGATTTGTTTCAGCTCAGCTTCATCAGCGTTCTTTACACCTAGTATGAAAAAAAAAACCACATTCAGCCAAAGGAAACAATGGCCAGAATTTTACGCTCCCCCCTCGATGGGTTCTTAGGCAGTGTGAAATTGCATCTACTGGATTCCCTCTGGATGCTCGCCCGCCCCGACCTAGCAGCGATTTTATGGTGGGGTAGGTAGGGTCTTGGAAGGGAAGCCCCCCTCCCTTGCCCCAATTAAAGCCCTTCAGTGGATATTTAATATCCACTTAAGGGTCTTTTTCCGCCCAGCCTCGAATTTTAGGCTGGTGGACGGATGATAGCGTGGGAAGGGGGGATAAAGCCAGAAATAAACTGAGTTTGATCTCGGACTGGTGGGGGCTAGGTAGGGAGAATCGCTTGGGGGGTGGGGGGGGTGTGGTGGGGAAGCACAGAGGCGCCTCCATCAGAAGGCCGATTCTGAATGGGGGGCAACCTCCCCTTAAGGTTTGGTGAACTCTGGCTCACCCTCCCATCAGCCTATCCCTGAGACCCCGATCACACCATCCCCCCACCCCTCCCCCCAACCCCTTGTGACCCCTCCATACCCTGGGACCCCTGGCACTTACCTGTCCTCCAGGCCCCAGGACTTAGTTCCAGGCAGCTCCCTGCAGTGCCTCTTCCAGCCACTGCAGCACTGTGCCTCGAGGGACTGCAGAGCTGCTGGCCAATCTGATTTGCCAGCAGCTCTCCAAGACAGGACTTCCTCCTGAGTGAGGCGGAAGTCCCGCCATATGCCAATCAATGCTCATTAAAGCATAAAATGGCATCGGGGCTGCTGGCGTCGGCAGGGATGTGTTCCCCGCCGACTCCTCGGATGGCTGGGGCTTCCTGAAAATTCAGGCCTGTTTCGTGTGGCTCATTCAACGTTGCTTCAACATGTTGGGAGGATGATGATGCTGGCACTTGCCCTCGCAACCACCTCCATCTATATTCTACTTGGGGAAGCTCTTGTATGGGATAGGGATCAGTCCCTGCTTCTTTGACCTGACCTCCTCCACCAGGATCTGGTAGGGAGGCAGCACTCTGACTTGTTTGCCTCCTTGATCTTTCTTCCAGCAATGCAAAAAGACAATGTGGTAGGTGGAAATGCAATACCATTTTAAGAGCGGTGATGTCAGGGAGATTTGCCACTTGCCCTGTCCCACCTATCCAATACCCACTCTGAATTAAAATCAGGGCTTTAGTAACTAAGTTATGCAAGTCAAAGCACACTTTAAGAAAGGTATGAGATGAACTAAACATTGAAAAATGAGAGAAAAAAATCACATAGTTATGAATGTATTTAGTCAGCTTTTTCTATCTGACCATCTCAGGTTACTAGATGATGAATGAGCCACCATATCCCTCAGAATTGGTGTAAGGTACACAACAGATGTTGAAGAGAAATTATGCACCTTCAGATTTACCCATGCAGTAAAAGTTACAAAAAGTGAAAAGTATAAAAATTATACTCACCAACAGCAAATATTTCAACACCAGCATTTTTCAAGCTTTGAGCTGATGAGTTGACATCATCCTGTGACTTCCCATCAGTTAGCAGAATTAAGTATTTTGCAGTGTTTGGTCTAGCACCAGCTGAAGGTTTTAGGGTGTTTTTGAAAATATGATTCAAGGCAAGAGCTAAAGAAACAAAAGCAATGAAACCCATTTATAGAAATACACAATAGTCGAAGACTGGTATCATTGGCTTACAGATCATGTAACAAGAGGGCACAAACTCAGGATTATCATTTGAAGTACAAAAGCAAAAGTTATAAGATTTTCTTTCTGATAAAGGATTATTCGAGAATAGAACATATAAAATATGGGAAACACTCCATGAGATAAGGCTGAAGCATTTGCTATAACCTTCAGCCAGAAATGCTGAGTGGATGATCCATCTTGGCTTCCTCCAGAGGTCCCCAGCATCACAGATGCCAATCTTCAGCTAATTCATGTGATATCAAGAAATGCTGAAGGCACTGGAAACTGCAAAGGCTATGGGCCCTGACAACATTCCGGCAATAGTACTGAAGGCTTGCGCTCCAGAACTTGCCGAGCCCCTAGCCAAGCTGTTCCAGTACACCTACAACACTGACATCTACCCGGCTATACGGAAAATTTCCTAGGTATGTCCTGTTCATAAAAAACAAGAAAAATCCAAACCCGACAATTATCACCCCATCAGCCCACTCTCAATCATCAGTAAAGTAATGGAAGGGGTCATCACTAATGCTATGAAGTGGCACTTGCTTAGCAATAACCTGCTCACTGACTCCCAGTTTGGGTTCAGCCAGGGCCATGCAGCTCCTGACCTCATTACAGCCTTTGTCCAAACATGGACAAAAGAGCTGAACTCCCAGGGTGAGGTGAGAGTAACTGCTCTTGACACCAAGGTCACATTTGATCAAGTGTCAATGGGAATCAGGGGGAAAACTCTCCACTGGTTGGAGTCACACCTAGCACAAAGGAACAACGTTGTGATTGTCGGAGGTCAGTCATCTCAGCTCCAGGACATCATTGCAGGAGTTCCTCAGGATAGTGTCCTCGGCCCAACCATCTTCAGCTGCTTCATCAATGTCCTTCCTTCCATCATAAGGTCAGGAGTGGGGATGTTCATTGATGATTGCACAATGTTCAGCACCATTCGCAACTCCTCAGATACTGAAGCACTCCATGTCCAAATGCAGCAAGACCTGGATAATATCCAGGCTTGGGCTGACAAGTAGCAAGTAACATTCACGTCACACAAGTGCCAGACAATGAACATCTCCAACAAGAGAGAATCTAACCATCGCCCCTTGATGTTCAATGGCATTTCCATCATTGAATCCCCATACTATCAACATTCTGGGGGGGGGGTTACCATTGACCAGAAACTGAACTGGACTAGCCATATAAATACTGTGGCTATAAGAGCAGGTCAGAGGCTAGGAATCATGTGACAAGTAACTCACCTCCTGACTCCCCAAAGACTGTTCACCAACTACAAGGCACAAGTCAGGAGTATGATGGAATACTCCCCACTTGCCTGGATGAGTGCAGCTCCCACAACACTCAAGGAGCTTGACACTGTCCAGGACAAAGCAGCCCGCTTGATTGGCACATCTACAAACATTCAATCCCTCCACCACCAATGCACAGTAGCAGCAGTGTGTACCATCTACAAGATGCACTGCAGGAATTCACTAAGGCTCCTTCGACAGCACCTTCCAAATCCACAACCATCATGAAGGACAAGGCAGCAGATAGATGGGAACACCACCACCTGGAAGTTCTCCTCCAAATCACTCACCATCCTAACTTGGGAATATATCGCCACCATTCCTTCACTGTCGCTAGGTGCTCCCTTCCTAACACTGTGGGCTGTGGGTGTACCTACACCACATGGGCTACAGTGGTTCAAGAAGGCAACTCACCACCACCTTCTCCAGGACAACTAGGAATAGGCAAAGCCCACATCGCATGAATGAATAAAAAGTTAGGTAGTATCTGTAGCGAAAGGAAGGCAGGTCTTATGTCAACCTTTCGTCAGAACCACATAGAAGGCTAAAAGCTAGAGAAAGAAGTCCAAATGGAATAGGAATTCTAAAGACTGGAGAAAGAAACCACTGTAGGGAGCTGGGGGGAGCCAAAGCTGATGTGGAGGTGAAGATAGTGGAAGAGTTCAACATCATATCCAGCTTGAAGTTCATTGAAATGGGGGTTTAAAGGGTGAAGCTGATTTTACTGAGGTTTGATCGTTCATGGCTAGATAGGTGAAGGTCAGAAAAAATAGTGAAAATACAAGAAGGCGGGAGATTAGAAGGAGAGATAGAGGCAGAAGAAAGTGATGGTGAAGGGAGATCAGGAGAGATGTTGGCACGCAAGGGCCATTGACAATTCCAAATCTTTCTAGCTAAAAGGAAGAAAAAAAATTCCTTATTAAAGCACCTGATGATGTGAAGAGTGAAATGGAATGAGTACAGCTCAGAAAGGAAATTTGTCAGTGCTGCTGAAGTGCAAGGACGAGAGCATTCATATGGTTGCACATGGCATACCACACGCGGGTCCCAACGGCAATGATGTCTGAATCCCGCTCATTTGTGCAATCTTCCCAAATAGGGATGACAAGCTGGCTTTGCAGGAGGGAGAGCCAATCAGATTGCTGAAGCTGAAGATGCCAATCTTCAGCTAATTCATGTGATATCAAGAAATGCTGAAGGCACTGGATACTGCAAAGGCTATGACAACATTCCAGCAATAGTACTGAAGGCTTGCGCTCCAGAACTTGCCAAGCCCCTAGCCAAGCTGTTCCAGTACACCTACAACACTGGCATCTACCCAGCTATACGGAAAATTTCCTAGGTATGTCCTGTTCATAAAAAGCAAGAAAAATCCAAACCCGACAATTATCACCCCATCAGCCCACTCTCAATCATCAGTAAAGCAGGACTGGTAGATGCTGCCAATACAGGTGGGAGACTACAAGGGCACCTCAAGGTAGAGGCTCCCTTTGAAGACTTCAGGAAATAAAAGAAAAAGAACCTTTCATAACTACAGGATATCCCAAAGTGCTTTACAGCCAATTAAGCACTTTTAAAGCGTATCACTCTTGCAATGTCGAAAACGCAGTAGTCAATTTGTGCATGGCAAGTTACCACTAACAGCAATGCATGAATGATAAGAATGACAATAATCTGTTTCTGTGATTTGATTGAGGGGTAAATATTGGCCAGGAGACTGGGGATAACTCCCCTTCTTTTCTTCAAAACCGGACATTGGGATCTTTTACATACACCTCAGAGGAATACAATGTGGGGAAGTGTGAGGTCATGCACTTTGGTAGGAAGAATAGAGGCATACACTATTTTCTAAATGGGGAGAGAATTCAGAAATCTGCAGTGCAAAGGGACTTGGGAGTCGTAGTCCAGGATTGTCTTAAGGTTAACTTGCAGGTTGAGTCGGTAATTGTGAAGGCAAATGCAATGTTGGCATTTATTTCGAGAGGACTAGAATATAAAAGCTGGGATGTGCTGCTGAGGCTTTATAAGGCTCTGGTCAGACCACATTTAGAATATTGTGAGCAATTTTTGGCCCTGTATCTCAGGAAGGATGTTCTGGCCCTGGAGAGGGTCCAGAGGAGGTTCACGAGAATGATCCCAGTAATGAAAGGCTTAACATATGAGGAATGTTTGAGGACTCTGGGTCTATACTCGATGAAGTTTAGAGGGATGAGGGGGATCTGATTGAAACTTACAGAATACTGAAAGGCCTGGATAGAGTGGACATGGGGAAGATGTTTCCATTAGTAGGAGAGACTAGGACCTGAGGGCACAGCCTCAGAGTAAAGGGAAGACCTTTTAGAACAGAGGTGAGGAGAAACTTCTTTAGCCAGAGAGTGGTGAATCTATGGAATTCATTGCCACAGAAGGCTGTGGAGGCCAGGTCATTGAGTGTACTTAAGACCGAGATAGATAGGTTCTTGATTGGTAAGGGGATCAAAGGTTACGAGGAGAAGGCAGGAGAATGGTGTTGAGAAACTTATCAGCCATGATTGAATGGCAGAGCAGGCTCGATGGGCCGAATGGCCTAATTTCTGATCCTATGTCTTATGGTCTTATGGACTGTTCTTCTTGGCTTAATGCCTCATCCGAAATGAAGCATCTTGGACAGTGCGACAGTTCCTTAGCACTGCACTGGAGTGTCAGACTAGACTTTTGTGCTCAAATCTTGGAGTGGGATTTGAACTCACAATTTCATGAAAATGGTTAAAATTACTGCCAGGTCTTTACTGTGGAAGTGCAGTAGGGGCTGGAGGAGGAAGTGGGGGAAGGAATTAAAGGAGGCCTCACAGGACCCTGGCCTCCAGCTATCTGCTGAGCTTCATCCACTGTTGGGAAAATCCCGGCTGTGCCACCAATCTTCCCCTAAGTAGGTACTTAATTGCCACCCGTTGCTGCCCGGGTGGTTAGATGGGCCAAATGGCCTACTTCTGTATTGTAATTTCTATGATGATATGATATGGGTGATCACCCCAAATCCAGGCTCTTGGCTCATTGTCTGCTGATGCTTCATCCTGATTTGATTTCTGGACAGATTTGTCAGTGGTTGTTTGCAATGGCCTTTCACTCTGAGGGACAGGGTGAGGAAGCAGGTTCTAACTCTACCTCAGCTGGAATGGGAATTAAACCCACACTGTTGGCGTTATTCTGAACCACATGCTAGCCATCTAGTCAACTGAACTAACCGGCCGGCCCTCATAATTCCTATTATAATTCATGCCAAATCATGAATAGCTTTATCTATTGGATTTATTCTTATTAGGAGCATAAAAGAGTCTACCCAATCTCATTTCACATGAAGCCTTTCATCCAGCATAACAAGGAAACTATCATGGCACTAGGCTAGTTTCAAGTCTAACCTGGTAAAAGGGCAGTATTAATCCAACATGTCCTCAGAATACCAGTATTATAATTAGAAACGTAGTGTAAAACGATCTGTTAGCTTGGTAGGCAAAAATAACAACAAAAATTTGAAAATCAGCTTGAAGATGGTCAAAGTGCCTAACATTTCAGCGTGTGTCAAAACTACCAGTGTAGATCATATTAAAGACCCAAACCAAAGCAAAAAAAATGGCAAAAAACCTTGAAACTTCAATGATGTTTGTAATTTGGCAAATATTTAACCTAAAAGGAACATTAATTATTAGCGATTATGTACCTGTATATGTGTTACCTCCCTTGTAGCGTATTTTCTGAACTGCTTCTAGAACTTCATTTGTGGTAGAATAAGAATTCAGGTCCCACTCTGTCCTTGGTTCACCACTGTACTGAGTTAAGCCTGTTTTAAGAATAATCATCTATAACAATGAGGGTGTTATGTAACTGGACATCAGACATTATTTTGCACATTTTCCTTGATATATTAATTTACAGACACAGCACAAAAGTGTACTTTTTTCCTATTCTTTCACAGAACTGTGACTGGTCATTCCTATTTTCCCTTAACGAGTAGTTTACTAGGTCATTTCAGAGGGCAATTAAGAGCTGTCATAAGTCTGACTGACTGTAGGTCCAGTCACATATGGGCCAGACTGGATAAGGGTGGCAGATTTCCTTCCCTAAAGGACATTAGTGAACTACAATCCAGTAGTTACACAATTACTGCAATTAAGTTTTCATTCCAGATTTATTTAATTAACTGAATTTAAATTTCCCTGATCTTGTGGTGGGATTTTAACTCGTGTCCGCAGATCATCAGGATTACTAGTCCAGTCACATAACCACTATGCTACTTTCCTTGAAGGAATTAAAATGTTCATGTACTTCATTCAGTATGTTCGGCATGCAGACCTTTATATATTTTCCTCTTGTCTTATCATTTCCTAAAGGCATTAACTAGGATACCATTAATCCAGAAGCCAGCAGCTTTCCAATATCTTGCCTAAGTAGCTTTCTTACACGTGT
Organism: Carcharodon carcharias; assembly: GCF_017639515.1. NCBI lineage: Eukaryota > Metazoa > Chordata > Chondrichthyes > Lamniformes > Lamnidae > Carcharodon > Carcharodon carcharias. Next base: position 39,475,502 of record NC_054480.1, on the reverse strand, counting down.
GAGCGCATTGACTGCACAGCTAAGGTTACCACAGCAAAGGTTAATACAGCTAGGCCAGACCTTGTCCTCACCAAATACTTAAAACTTATGAAATTTCTAGTATTGGCATGATCAAAAACCAAGAGCAAGTATCCTGCTGTTTCTCTCCACTCAAGGCTGCTGAGTGCAATTATAGCATCACTACTGTTGTCCCAGCCCTGACTAGCTGATTTAGCACAGACTATGGAGGGCTTTTAAAGTTTACAATAACACAGATGTTTTAAAAAAAAGTTATTTCAGTTCAAATAAAAACAGGCAAAAACTCAGCCGGTCTGACAGCATCTGTGGAGACAGAAATAGAGTTAATATTTCGAATCTAATATGACTCTTCTTTGGAACTTCTTCGGAATTTGGGACATACTGGACCTGAAACGTTAACTCTGTTTCTCACAGAGATAAAAACAAAAAAACTGCAGATGCTGGAAATCCAAAACAAAAACAGAATTACCTGGCAAAACTCAGCAGGTCTGGCAGCATCGGCAGAGAAGAAAAGAGTTGACGTTTCGAGTCCTCATGACCCTTCGACAGAACTTGAGTGAATCCAAGAAAGGGGTGAAATATAAGCTGGTTTAAGGTGTGTGTGTGTGTGTGTGTGTGTGTGTGTGTGTGTGGGGGGGGGGAGCGGCGTTTGGTGGGGGGAGAGAGACAGAAGTGGAGGGGGTTGGTGTGGGGTGTGGTTGTAGGGACAAACAAGCAGTGATAGAAGCAGATCATCAAAAGATGTCACAAACAACAGAACAAAAGAACACATAGGTGTTAAAGTTGGTGATATTATCTAAACGAACGTGCTAATTAAGAATGGATGAGAAACTCTGTTTCTCTCTTTGTAGATGCAGCCAGACCAGCTGAGCTTTTCCAGCACTTTGTTTTTATTCAGATCTCCAGAATCCACAGTACTTTGCTTTTATTTTACTTTTCATTTCAGTTTTCCTGCATCCTCACGTTGCATGCTCTCCTTCAAAGAGATCGAAGGATCATAATAGATTACTCCATGAAACTTCAGCATAGTACTCAACTTTAATAAAAAGGGACTGTGTCATATTGGATTACATTAGCAAAGCAATATACAAATCCAAAGATGGTTTTGTTGTTGTGAAAGGAATAGCTGAGACCTCATCAGGGGTAACATTTGCATATCTCCTCCTGTTACTGGCCATGGAGGTGAGCACTAAAATAAGTCAAAAACCTGAGGAACAGAATAGTAACACCCATTGTCAGTACTTCCAACCATCAAGGCACTATGGTCCTGAAATGCCTGAGCCTGTGGGAATATAAGAATGTACATCACAGAATCACACAGTGCAGAAGAGGCCCTTCAGCCCACCGAGTCTGCACCAACACGTGAGAAACACCTGACCTACCTACCTAATCCCATTTACCATCACTTGGCCCATAGCCTTGAATGTTATGACGTGCTAAGTGCTCATCCAGGCACTTTTTAAAGGATGTGAGGCAACCCGCCTCCACCACCCTCCCAGGCAGCACATTCCAGAGCATCACCACCCTCTGGGTAAAAAAGTTTTCCTCACATCCCCCCTAAACCTCCTGTCCCTCACCTTGAACTTATATCCCCTTGTGACTGACCCTTCAACTAAGGGGAACAGCTGCTCCCTATCCCCCTGTCCATGCCCCTCATAATCTTGTATACCTTGATCAGGTCGCCCCTCAGTCTTCTCTGCTCCAACAAAAACAACCCAAGTCTATCCAACCTCTCTTCATAACTTAAATGTTTCATCCCAGGCAACATCCTGGTGAATCTCCTCTGCACCGCCTCCAGTGCAATCACATCTTTCCTATAATGTGGCGACCAAAACTGCACACAGTACTCCAGCTGTGCCAACTGGGGATGGGGACAAAATTTGCAATTTGTTATGTCCCCATTCTCTTTATTTTTGTTATGAAATTTCAGTAGATGGAGCAGGTGCTTCTTACATCAGCCAAACCAGAACCACCGCACCCCCTCCCCCTCAACCCCAAATCATGATTTCACTCCAAGAAGTGGGACTAGTAGGACCATGTCCTCATGCCAGAGGCCATATCCATTCTACCTTTATGCAGGGGGGCAAAGCATGCCTTCTTGAAATTATTTCTGTCCTTGATTATATTGTACACATCTTCTCTTTAATTAAATAGAAGAGATGTTAAAGAAAAATTAGTTAAACTGGGGTATTAAGTTTTAAGCAATTGTGCAGTACTTACCAATTCTAATTCCATTCATAGCAACATGAAAAGGTGTAATTAAGTTTATCAAAAACTGACGCACCAATCGGAAGTTTACTCTGCCAATACTCCAAGACCCATCGATTAGAATTATAATATCTGCAGCGGTACTCAATTGGCACTTGAACCGAGATCCTGCAATGTCATGACAATGGTCTTCATTTTAACAATGTGTTGCGACAACTCCAATGCTGCTACAGTTAGAAGTGTTGGTAAAGATTAAAGCAGTAGACAGAGGAACATCATATAAATGTGTTAATTATTTATGCACTGAAATTATCATTTGGCATCATATTACAAGAAAGATTCAGAAAGGATACACTATTCAATTGTCTTATTCTTTGATACAAATATTGGGCTGAATAATACGGGGGGTGGGGTGGTGGAGGCAATGGTGCTGGGGAAATGGACCCACCCCCCAAGGAAACCCCACTCCACAGCCATAAAGCACTTGAGGGGCAGACTCATTGGGATGGAAGTCCCGCCCTTTGGAGCTGCTGGCCAATCCGGATGGCTGGCACTTTCATCAGTCCTGGCAGCTCCAGGAAGGCGTCAGTGGCCACTGCCAGGTCTGCTGGAGAAGAAAGGACCCCAAGGCCTTGGATTCCTGGGGCAGTTATGTCCAGGGTCTTGTGTCAGGAGGGTTTGGGTAGGTTAGGGAGAGGGATAGTGGAAGGGGAGGGAGTGGTTTGAGGGAGGGTGTGGGTTGGAAGGAAGGGGAGATTCGACAAAAGTGGGGGGGGGCGGGGCTGCCCTGAGATCGGCAAAGGACAGCCCCCAAAGAGCTACACCCCCACTTCCGTCCCACCCTTTAACAATTGAGGTAAAAAATTGGACTTCCCACTCCCACCCCACTGCCCATGCCAAACGAGTTTATGGTGTGGGCAGTGTATTATCAGGTCAACTGGCTTGATAATAAGCCTAATTGACCTTTCTTTGTTCATTTAAATATAGTGGGTGCCCACCAGCCCCCCCACCATTTTACCTGCCTCCCCTGTGGAAAACATGCCCGCTGGAAGCATGTAAAATTCAGTCCATTGTTTCTGCATGCGAATCCAAGGGTAGGATTTTCCCCTGTCATGAAAATGTAATGATTTTCATAATATTGTGATTTTTTTTGTAAAGCTAGGTTAATAGTGGATTTGGGATTAGTTTCTCTGTGTGGATGTGTGTGTGGGGGTTTTAACTGAATTAGAGATAACTTGCCTGGAGGTTTTAAGAGATCAGAAGGGAAACTAGGTTTGAAATGCTAAATACATAAACAGGGCTGAAGTTTTAAAATATGAGATGTGAGAAACATTTGCATTTTTAGATAAACCAGAGTAGTTTGAATTTCAAAGAGATGATGAGATGTTACACCTAGCCATGTGAAGCTAAATCAAACATTGTGTTTATTTTTCCCACAGGTTATTGATAATATGAGTACTATAAGGAATTATATTATGGAAGAAGTAAAGTTGCAAAGACATATTGGAACAATTGAATTTACATTAAAAAGGGAGAAACATGTATAAAGGAAATGAGGCTATGTGAAAGCAGAAGGAATTCTAAGATCCAACACAAGTGTGAAAAGCCTCCATCCCTAGGTATCTACAGGAACTGAAACTAAGAAAATTCACTTTGAATAACACAGTCCAGGGTTTGTGTGCTTTGCCTGGGTCTGTTAAAATCCATTTTTGTTTTACTGTTGCCTTAATGGAGGTGTAACTGGGAGCTAGATTATTTAGGAGATTTAGGAATTATTGTAGTTGTGTTTTGTAGACCTATGTATGTGCTTAAAATCTTTTCTTCTATTAGTAAATGTTTAATTTAGTTTTGTACAAAACCCTCTAAGTCTTGGTGGGCTCATTATTACGGAATTTGAGGCACGCATCTCAAAATAAAGTACAAATTGCCAAACAGTTGTGGCAGCTGTGTCAATTTTCCCTCTGGGATTTGAGCAGCTCGGCATTTACCATCCTCTGTACCACTACATCCCAGGGCTTCGAAACCCTGCCATCAGGCTCAGATGGGAATCAGAAGCTCGCACTGTGTGGTGAACAGTCATTCTTCTGTGATTAACCAAATAGCAGGCTCGCCATCCAATTACGGACAGTGGGCGGGCTGGTTAAAGGTCGATGGTTAGCAGTAAGCTGTCTAGCTCCGAAGCAGCGGCAGGGTGCATTGCAGGAGAATGGGGAACAGAACACTGCAAGATAGAGACATTCTCTCTTCAATTTTTTTAAAATTTAAAAGAAAGAATAGAATCAGCAGGCTGGCCACCATTGTCAGGAGGGGAAACCCCTCTGCAGGTCAGCCTGTGGCTTCAACTGAAGTAAAGCACAGGCTCCCTGGTCTGCCACCAGGAGGCCGCCACCAGCTGTCCTGTTCTAAGAACTCCGACAATTGGCCTATTTGGCCTTTAATTAGTTGAATTATCCATCTCCTGCTTGTGGGCAGCAGCCCTGCTACTTCACCACCCTACCTCTGGGAAAATGGCCTAAGGACTGGGTGGAGCCAGGCCAGGGTCACAAAATTCTACAACCATCCTTCTCCATGCCCACTCCCTTCCGAGTCTATTATTTCAGACCCAAATTACAGATCAGTAGAAAATAATCTTATGATTTCACATTTTCCTTGCTAAGTTTCACATCACCTCCATTAGCTAATATGAATAGACAGAAGATCATACAGGCATATTGTTCTCCATGCCCATAGTCCCATCTGCTCATCATGCAAAACTCTATGGCTGCTTGTGATAAATCATAAAATTCAACTCAATATTATAACACACATTTAAATGCGAAAGTTACAAAACAGCAAAAGCTGCTGGTGTCTTGCTTGTGGGTACATAAGTCTTAAAATTTTCTGAGTTTTAGAATGATAAATTGAAGGAAAATTGCATCCAAAGCAGACCAACATAAAGTGAGGCAGGGTTGCCTGCAGGGTTCACATCTGCACCTATGTTGAGATGCAGGTATCCAATTTGAGCCAATGCCACTCGCCCTATGGCGCTAATGCCACACAGTTAGTGCTTCACGCTTGGCTTGGGCCCCCCATCCTCCCCTCCCCACCATGGGTAAAATATTGGCAGGGGCTGGATGAGGCCCTTATGTAGCTACTAATTGGCCCAAGGGCGAGTGGGCTTCCTGCACCCGCCTGTCCCCTGCAAAATTTCAGAAAGGTCAGGGGTTGGCATGTGGGCAGCGGGAAGGACACCCACTGAATTTTATGCACTTCTCCACCTTCAAGCCTGCCAGCAGGAAAGCCTAAAATCCAGCTCATATATTATATAAATCCACATTGTTGTAACTATGTTACACATTTCAGTTTGAAGAGATGTTCAAATGATAGAGGAATTACTCACCCTTGGCTGGAAATTCTTCAGGCACATGTTCTTCCTTTTGTTTTTCTGGTACCACTTTTCTTTTATTTTTAAATAAAGCTTGTGTTGTATTTTTCACCTGTGACATTCTTCCACTCTCATTCACAGTAATGCTCAATTTCTGTTTCTTTTTATTCTCTGACATCTTATCAGCTGATTTTCTTCGTTCTGAACCTTTCACTGCAATCATCAAAGAAACTAAGACTGGCATTTATTCAAAACAGTATGTAATCTTTTCTCCTAATCCCCAAATAGAAGTGTATTTAATATAAAATAATGAGGAAAGGTTTTCTGGGGTCGGGATTAACCCTAGTTGGACATTGGGCAAGCAGTATGAGGTAAGATCGTGCTCCTTATCCAATATCCTCGATAGTAGGCCCATGTCATTTGCATAGCCAGAGTTGAGGCAATTGTTGGGGGTGGGAGGCTGGGGAGAGTCACTGGGGCACAGATGGCAGTGGGCCGTTTTTGTGGGACCAGGAGTATTCATTACTCTGTCTGACCACACAAATATTTTATGATTCCAAAACCTACCTTTACAGCAGTAGCCTGCAGTGGTTCCCTTCACAGACCACTGTTAAGCCATTCACTGCCAATATGTGGAATGCATGCATCAAAGCCTGCCCATTGGCACCTCAAAATTGTCTTGATTCCTATGTAAGTCATGGAATTCCAATCAGCATTTTACAAATACATTTTTTCCTGCCATAGCAGCACCTTAACTATCCATTCAGATGCCCAGCCAAAATGGCAGCAGATGGGACAGTAAATGAATCATTGTGATATTTGGAGCAAGATTTTCCCAAGTAGTCAAAAACACACCCCCAATGTGTGCTGGCAGAACAGGCTGAATGGTATTTTCTTGCTCCTTTATTCTTACAAAATTAGAAATATGCTCTTGTTTTCTTCTGTTAGATTTCTGCTACATACAGAGGATATTTTGTCACCCTACCTCGTCTTGATTGCATTCCATACAATATTTCTATTTGATGCAGATCTGTTGAATTGCTTGTGGGGTTACTAAAATCCAATCGGGTACCATTCTCTCCTGCTGTACCTGTAACCTTCTTTTTGTCTTGCTTACGTTTGGAAACTTTTTTTAAATGTTGCTCTTTCAGGACATTTACTGAAATTAAAAACATAATATGTATTACAGTAAAATAAGGTGGGTCAAAAAAACACCTATTCATATCCATGGTAAGTACTCACCTAACTTACAGCAAACTCTATTATTCTGAATATCAAAATATAAAGCAGAACGGAGAGTTATATATGTGTTTTTTTGTTCTTGTATGCAATGTGAGAATCATTGCTAAGACAGCATTTATTGCCCATCACTAATTGCCCTTGAGAAAGTGGCGATAAGCCCCCTTCGTGAACCAGTTCTTGTGGTGTAGGAACACCATAGTGCTGTTAAGGGAGTGTGTTCCAGGTTTTTGAACCAGCGACAGTAAGGAACAGCAATATATTTCCAAGTTGGAATGGTGTGTGACATGGAGGGGAACTTGCAGGTGGTGGTGTTCCCATGATCTGCTGCCCTTGTCCTTCTAGGTCATAGAGGTGCTGTCAAAGAAACTTTGGTAAGTGGCTGCAGTGTATCTTGTAGATGGTACACACTGCTGCCACTAAGTGTGGTGGTGGAGGGAGTGAATGTTTAAGATGTTGGATGGGGTGCCCATCAAGTGGGATGCTTTGCCCTAGATAGTGTCGAGCTTCATTAATGTTGTTAGAGCTAAGCTCATTCAGGCTAATGGAGAGTATTCCATCACAGTACTAATTTGTGCCTTGTAGATGGAGGATAAGTTTTGGGGAATCATGAGGTGAGTTACTTGTCACAGGATACCCAGCCTCTAATGTGATGCCCTTGTTCAAGAAGGGAGGGAGACAAAAAGTAGAAAACTATAGGTCAGTGAGCCTAACATCTGTTGTTGGGAAAATGCTAGAGTCCATTATTAAGGAAGAAATAGCTGGACATTTAGAAAAGCTTAATGCAATCAGAGTCAACATAGTTTTGTGAAAGGGAAATCATGTTTGACAAACTTGCTAGAGGTCTTTGAGGATATAACAAGCAGAGTTGATAAAGGAGAACCAGTAGGTGTAGTGTATTTGGGTTTCCAGAAGGCATACAATAAGATGCCACATAAAAGGTTATTGCACAAGATAGGAGCTCATGGTATTAGGGGTAATGTATTAGCATGGATTGAGGATTGATTAACACTCAGAAGACAGTCAGGGCTAATGGGTCTTTTTCAGGTTGGAAAGACGTAACTAGTGGAGTGCCACAAGGATCAGTCCTAGGGCCTCAATTATTTACTATCTATATTTATGACTTGGAGGAGGGGGCAGAGTGTAATCTATCCAAATGTGCTGACACTACCAAAATAAGTGGGAGGGCAAGTTGTGATAAGGACATAAGGAATCTGCAAGGGGATATAGATAGGTTGAGTGAGTGGGCAAAAACTTGGCACATGGAGTTTAATGTAGGTTATGAAGGTAGGAAGAACCAAAAGGCAGACAACTATTTAAATAGAGTCTCCAAAAAAAAGTACAGCACAGAGGGATCTGTGTGTTCTTGTGTATGAAACACAAAAGGTTAGCATGCAAGTGCAGCAAGTAATTAAGAAGCCTCATATGGAATTTTGGCCTGTATTGCTAGAGGGTTGGAGCTTATAAATAGGGAAGTCTTGTTACAACTGTACAGGGTATTGGTGAGACCGCACCTGGAGTACTGTGTACAGTTTTGGTACCTGCATTTAAGAAAGGATATACTGGCATTGGAAGCAGTTCAAAAGAGATTCACTAGGCTGATTCCTGGGATAAAGGGGTTGACTTATCAAGAACGGCTAAACAGGTTAGGCCTTTATTCATTAGAGTTTAGAAGATGGGTGATCTTATTGAAACATACAAGATTCTGAGGGGGCTTGACAGGTTAGATGTTGAGAAGATGTTTCCACTAGTGGGGGAATCTTGAACTAGGGGACATAGTTACAGAATAAGGGCACACTCATTTAAAACTGAGATGCGAAGGAATTTCTTCCCTCAGAGGGTAGTGAATGTCTGGAATTCTCTACCCCAGAGTGTTGTGTTGGCTAGATCACTGAAAGTATTTAGAGGAGGTAGATCGACTTTTGAAATATCAGGGAGTTGAGGGCAATGAGGAGCTGACACAGAAGAGGAGTTGAGGCCTGGGGCAGATCAGCCATGATTTTATTGAATGGCAGGGCAGGCTTGAGGGGCCAAATGGCCTATTTCTGTTCCTACTTCTTATGTTCTTATGCTCTAACCTATCCTTGTAGCACACTATTTAACTGGCTGGCCCAGTTAAGTTTCTCGTCAATGATAATCTCCAGGATGTGGAATGTGGGGGTGAACATGCGGGATTCAGCGATGGTAAAGCCATGGAATGTCAAGGGGAGATGGTTAGGTTCTCAATTGTTGGCGATGGTCATTGCCTGGCACTTGCATGGCATGAATGAATGGCCATTTACCAGCCCAAGCCTTAATGTTGTTCAATCTTGCTGCATACGGGCATGGACTATTTCATTTTTTGAGGAGTTGCGAATGGAGATGAACACTGTTCAATCTTCAGTGAACATTCCCACTTCTGACCTTATGATGGAGGGAAGGTCATTGATGAAACAGCTGAAAATGGTTGGGCCTTGGACACTATCCTGAGGAACTCCTGTATCCTTATGCCAGGCTTGAGATGATTGACCTCCAACAACCACAACCATATTCCTTTGTGCTAGGTATGACTCCAACCAGAGGAGAATTTTTCCACTGACGTCTATTGACTTCAATTTGACCAGGGCTTCTGGATGCCAATTTCAGTAAAATGCTGCCTTGACGTGAAGGACAGTCACTGTCACTTCAAATCTGGAATTTATCTCTTTTGTTTGGGCCAAGGCTGTAATGAGGGCTGGAGCTAAGTGACCCTGGTGGAACCCAAACTGAGCATTGATGATCAGCGTATTGCTAAATAAATGCCTCTTGATAGCACTGCCGCAATAGTTTCCATCATTTTGCTGATGATTGAGAGCAGACAGATATGGCAGTAATTGTATGGATTGAATTTGTCCTGCTTTTTTCCAAATTGTTGGGTAGATGTCAGTGTTATAGATGTACTGGAACAGTTTGACTCGGGGCACGATGTCCCTGGAGCACAAGTCTTCAGAACTATAATCAGAATGCTGTCAGGGCCCATGGCCTTTGTAGTATCCAGTGCCTTCAGCCATTTCTTGATATCACAGAGTGAATTGAATTGGCTGAAGACCGACATCTGTAATGCTTGGGGCCTCAAGGGGAGACTGAGATAGGTCATCCACTCAGCACTTCTGGCTGAAGATAATTGCAAATGCAATGAAAAATCAACAGTCCAGCACATTGATAATAAAAACAGTCTGAAACAAACAGTTTATACTTAAAGCTGCACAACAAACTGTTGGAAACACGATACACATAGAATCTGCCCCACAATAGCAGGAAACAGGTGACACACATGTAATCTTTACATGCTGCACTGCAAACAATTATCTGAGAGGTCATCTTAGAGATATATCAGATTGTCCTTTGAAGCTTAATAGCAACCATTCAACGAGTAAAGTATGAGCCAAGGTAATGAATGCAGCTCTGGAGAGCAGATAACTGCAGGAAATTAGAACAATGAATTTGAGCGCCTTATCACTGACAAGACCATCTTAAATTTTTGATAGATTTATAGATACATGGTTTGGACCTAAAACCATTTACTCATAATTAACCTGAATTTAAAATCAGAAATAAACATTTAACATTTATAATGAAAATGTTAATAATAATGGATTATATTGAAAACTGTAGCCTAGATAGTCTGCTTCACAGACTTGAGGCTCATCATCAATGAAGTGGAAAAGCTATCCTTCATGGAGGTGCACATAAAAGCTTGTGGAAATATGGAACTCTTCCCCCAAAAATCTGCTGAGGGAAGGTCAAATGAAAATTTCAAGATTTGGATTGATAAGGTTTTTGATCAGCAAGTTTATTAAAGGATACAGAATCAAGATGGGTGAATGGAGTTAAGATGTCGATCAGTCATGATCCAAATTGAATACTGGAATACAGTGGATGTAGAATGCATTCCACTCAATTCCATCTCCTACCCTGCCACCTCTTAAAGATCCACAAAAGAAACAAAAAATGGCAGGAGTTAGGCAGGAAATCCAAACCTAGGAACCTAAGTCCCTTGGTTAGTTCCAGTCTTCTTTATACTTAATATTTAAATAGCTAACCAACTCAGAGGAGAGTGAAATTGTCAGCTGAGAAGCATACCATTCATTTAAAACTGCTAACTGAGCATCTGTTGGTAGCCACTCCAATGTTCAAAGTGACAGTAATTGTAGAGCAGTAATAAAAATCTCCAGTGGAGATTGGTAGGCAGAGGCTTAAGAAGGTATTTTAACTCCAGTCCTTCCACTCAGGGGACAGTATGAGCGGTGGATTAAGTTGGGGAAGCAGTGATCTTCATGTCACATTCCTGATCCCAACTCCATCATAACATGCCTCAGTTTAGTCAAAGGAAGAAAGTCTTCCCCCGAGGAATGGGGTTCGAATTTAAATAGCAAAGACATTTGCTGAAGATGTCATTGGGCTGGCACACCATTTTATTTGGGGACTAAATTAAGATACGAACCTGCCAGCTTTTTCTGACTTCGACAGTTACCTTGGTCTAAATGCCATCCCAACATTGCAGACTTTACCAGATTTAACTAATCGGAGACAGTTCCCTGGCAATGGCCTGATTCAGTCCACCACCCACCCACCCTGACAACCCCCAACCCTCTTTCCATTTTATCAGTTCCATGGCCAGAATTTTATGCCCCACCCACTGGTGGGTTCTGAGGGGGGCTTGGGTGGGGAGCTTGAAATTGCACGGGCAGCATTCACTCCGGAATCCCGCCCACCCTGACCTGTTGCAATTTTTTGCTGGGGCGGGCACTGCCTCAGATGGGAATCACGCTCTTGCCCCATTTAAGGCCCTTAAGTGGCTGCTTAATGGCCACTTAAGGGCTTTTTCCCACCTAGCCTCAATTTTCAGGCTGGCAGGCAAATGACAGAAAACAAAGAGTTCAATCTCGGGCGCCTCCATCAGAAGCCCCCTTCTGACTGGGGCACCCTCCCCCACCCCGGCCTATCCCACGGGACCCCGATCTCCCCTCCTTGTTGACTCTGCAGGTCTTCCCTACCCTCCCCACCCTGGAACCCCTACCACTTGCCTCTCTTCCAGCTCCCGGCACTGAGTTCCAGCCAGCTCCCTGCAGTTCCTCTTCCGGCCATTGCAGCACTGTTCCAGGAAGGACAGGAGAGCTGCCAGCCAATCTGATTGGCCAGCAGCTCTCCAAGATGGGCCTTCCTCCCAGGATTGGGTGGAACTTTTGCCTTATGTCAATCGACGCTCACTAGAGCATAAAATGGCGTCAGGCCTGCTGGAGGTAGCAAGGGGTGGTCCCCGCTGATTCTTCAGATGCCGGGGGCTGAGCCCTCACCATTCTGAAAATTCAGGCCCATATTCAGTGGGGTTTGCTGAGAAGGGTATGTTCTAGCAATTGAGGCATCCACGGTAGGGTTCATCGAGCATCGCTGGGTCTTGTTTGAAATACATGATTTGGAGACACTGTAATCCTACATTTAGCACCAAAACTATTTTAATACTCAATTATTTCTTTTCAACAAGTCTGTGTAAACTATCAAAGATACAATGAGCTTGACCGGAGACTGCTGTTAATTGTACATTCATTTAACTTTTTCACACAAAATGCATTTCAAATTTCCCATCGATCAGACTGCAGAAAAGAACACTAAGGTTAATTCCTGGAGATAGCAAACTACATTCTTACAAATGAACTTTCTTTTGGCGTAATGGTGCTCCCGGGTTCCATTCAGCAGTAATATTTGCAGTGTATACTCTTGAGTGGGAGAAAGTCCCACAACAGTCGCTTTTGCTATATTTGTCTTCAGGATTATTTCCTGTTCAGAGGTACCTATAAAAGAAATGCAATGTAAACACAAAAGGATACTCAATGATTATAGGGTGAGACATTTGCCATAGCCAAAATGAAATCAAGCCTCCTTACAATGCTCTAATAGCATACTAGGTCAAAACATTAGCTTCACCCTCCTTTAAGCACAAACTCTGGTAATGTCAAGTGTCATCCTTACTATCTTTCCTCTGATTAACATTTTTTTATGTATATGTCTTTCATTATTGGGGTATCAATTAACAATTATTGGTGATGTGATGTAAAAAGCTGCAGGATTAAACCAGGAAGTGAATATTATTCAAGAATAGGGAAATCAGCACCACGAATGAATGGTAAGTTGCAGCTGCTAATGGGAAGAGCAGCTGAAGAACTGAGTAAGTCATTTTGTGAGGCTCCATTGCCAGTGGATGAGGTTCACTGCCACAAAGCCATACATGGAATGTCAACTGCTACATTTGAAAACTATGGGTGAAAGTGGGTTTAATACTGTATTCAATGAGTGGTTTACTATGTTTAGAAAATGTGCAGGTTGCTGTGGATGTAAAGGTATTCCATCGAGTACACCCTTGAGGGAATAAACAAACAAACAAAGTTTGACCATTTTATCTATCAACTAAAAACACTTAATAAAATGTTTTGGTGCTTTGTTCCATCAGCATATTCATACCTTTTCTATAGCAACTTATCTGTACAGACATGCAGCACTATTTTGGCAACCTGCCAAGGGAGTATATTTCATATAAAGGTATTCAGACCAGGTTTGTTTCTTTTTGGTATGCAGCAGCTCCTCACTTACACACAGGAACACAACTTATAACTGATCTCATGCTTAAAAAATGGAACAGCCTCTTCAGCCTTTTAAAATTAAATGCTTCAGGGACATATTTACGGGGTGAAATTTCCCTGTTTTTCATTAAAAGAGGAATGTCTGTTTCTCTTCGTGATTAGTAAACTGCTATCAAACCCATGGAATATTCAGCTTCGAAATGTGCAATTATTGAGAATGCAATTTGAACACAGTTTTTTTTATAGAAAAGGACAGCAATTGAGAGAATTCTTTCAACACAGAAGTTAATTCCACTACAACTCCCAAGATGCTTTGACATTTGACTCTGCAATAGCTTTGGTCGAGGGGCACCATGTCCATATGCCAGCTTCTTGGATTTACATTGCTGAAACAAGCCTTCACCCAGAAATCAGAATCGTAAATTCTCAAAGAATCTGGCTTTCCCTGCTCACGTGCAAGTGAAATATTGTTACTGTCAGTTTATAATTACTTAAAAACAGCATCATCTTAAATTTATATAGCACTTTTAACATGATAAAATGTCCCAAGGCATCTCACAAGGGTATATATAATCAGACAAAAGTTGGCACTGAGCCTAAGCAGGAAACATCAGTACATTGGCCAAAAGCTTGGCTGCAGCATCTTAAAGGTGAAGAAAGGGGTGGAGCCAATTCCATGGTTTGAGGCGTTGGCTGAAGGCACAGCGTTCAATGATGGGACATTAAAAGTGGAAAATGCACAAGAGTAAGGACTGAAGAAATAGAGTTCTTGAGGAAGTTGCAGTATTGGAGATTACAGAGGAGGGGGCAGTTAAGTAAAAACCATGGAACTGATTTGAAAATATAGATGAATTTAATATAAATAAATAGTGAGAAATTTGGATCACCCCAATTTGATTGTTTTGAATATTATTTGCTGCTTCGAAGAAAAGAGAGAGATTTAAACATATGGATGAGAATTATCGTTGGATCAGGTATCAATGAAGGTCAGTAAGCAGAAGGGTGAGGGGTACTCATTGGTGCACAGTAGGATGAAGGCAGCAGAGTTTTAGCTGAGGAGACTAAATCAGTAATAAAGTTAATCATGACAGAGATCATAAATCCAATCAATGAGTAAGATTTTCAATCCTGCGCTTTTCTGCAAGCAGCAGATTATTTTTCAGAAGGAATTAACAGACATTTATTTAAAAAAACAGGAAAAACTCTAGTGTTAGACTATCTTTTCAATGTTTTGTTAAAATTCATGTAATGTTGGATAGAAATATTCTTATTGGTCACAAAATGAGGAGGAAATTCCACCCATTGATCTAAAATACCTTTTTTCATTCATCCTGGGGTAAATGCTAAATTATTATTTATTAAATTGAATTGTTGAACTTTGTCTGGTTGTGTTGCCAACAAGTAAGAGGAACTTGGGACTGAGTTGAAAATATAAATGAATCAAATACAAATAAATGTTGAGAAATTGAGATATCCCGCGTTGGCATTTTAAATGGTATTATTTGCTGCTTCTACAGATAAAGTGTATCCAGCCCTAGTGGCCTAATGGATAAAGCACTGGCCTCCTAAGCTAGGGATTGTGGGTTCAAGTCTCATCTGGAGTGGGGTAAAGTTTGACCCAGAAACGAATGTCAATGCTCCTTCTCTAGACGTTATCATTTTCTGTGATAGTCAGGGAACTTTCCTTAAGTGTCAGTGAGGGAACATTTAGGAGACAGTGATCATTGTACTGTACATTTTAGGATGATGATAGAAAAGGATAGGCAATCCAGAGTAAGAATAATTAACTGGACGAGGGCCGATTTCGATGGGGAGATAATGGAGATGGGCCAGATAGACTGGAACAAAAGATTGGCAGGAAAAGCTGTAGCTAAACAATGGGCTACCTTCAAAAAGGAATTGGTTCGGGCACAAAGTATATTCCATTGAAAGGGCAAATAAATCCAGAGCTCCCTGGATGAAAAAAGAGATGGAACTTAAGATAAAGAAGAAAAACTGTACTTATGCAGGCGTCAGGTAGAAAATACAATTGAGAACCAAGAGAAATACAGAAGGTTCAGAGGGGAGGTGAAAAATCACATTAGAGAGGCAAAGAGGGATTATGAGAAAAGACTGGCAGCCAACATAAAGGGGAATCCCAAAGTCTTCTATAGGCATATAAATAGTAAAAGTGTGGTAAAAGGAGGAGTAGGGCTGATTAGGGACTTAAAATGGAATTTACACATGGACGAAGGGGCCATGATGAGGTATTAAATGAATACTTTTCATCCATCTTTACCAACGAGGTAGATGCTACCTAGGCCATGGTGACAGATGAGGAAACTCTGTCACTAGAAGGGTTCAAAATTGATAAGGAGGAAGTGTTGAATAGACTGTCGGTACTTAAAGTTGACAAGGTACTGGGACCCGTGGACGATGCATCCAAGGATATTGAAGGAAGTGAGAGTGGAAATTGTAGGGGCACTGGCCATAATCTTTCAGTCTTCCCTAGACTTGGGGAGGGGGGGCGGTGTCAGAGGGCTGGAGAATTAAAAACATTATGCCCATGTTCAAAAAAGCCCAGCAATTACAGACCAGTCAGATTAACTTATGTGGTGGGCAAGAGTCTAGAAACAATTATTCGGGATAGAATTAGTAGTCATGTGGAAAAATATAGGTTGATAAGGATACAAAATTGGCTAAAAAAAAGAAGCAGAGTGTACTGGTCAATGGATATTTTTCGGGCTGGAGGAATGTTTGTAGTGGAGTTCCACAGGGTTTGGTATTGGGACCCTTGCTTTTCTTGATACATATTAATGATCTAGATCTTGGTGTGCAGGGGGCAATTTCAAAGCTTGTGGATGATACAAAGCTTGGGAGTGTTGTAAACTGTGAGGAGGACAGCGTAGAACTTCAAAAGGACATAGACAAGCTGGCGGAGTGGGCAGATGGGCGGGAGATGAAGTTCAATGTGGAGAAGCATGAGGTGATGTATTTTGGTAGAAAGAGCATGGACAGACAATAGAAAATAAGGAGTGATATTCTGAAGGGGTGCAGGAGCAAAAAGACCTGGGTGAATGTCTGCATAGATCACTGAAGTTGGCAGGACAGGTGGAGAGAGCAGTTAATAAAGCATATAGTATCCTGGGCTTTATTAATAAGGGCATTATCGGAAGGATGTGAAGACATTAGAGGGAATGCAGAAGAGGTTTACAAGAATGTTTCCAGGGATGAGAACCTTCATTACGAAGATAGTTTGGAGAGGTTGGGACTGTTATCCTTGGAGAGGAGGCGGCTAAGAGAGGATTCGATAGAGATGTTCAAAATCATGAGGGGACTAGACAGAGTAGAAGGGGAGAAGCTATTCCCACTCGTAAAAGGATCAAGAATGAGAGGGCATAGATTTAAAGTGATTTGCAAAAGAAGCAAATGTGACTGAGAAAAACTTTTTTCACACGAGTGGTTCGGTTCTGGAATGCACTGCCTGGAATACATTGTAGGTTCAATCGAGGCATTCAAGAGGGTTTTAGATGATTATTTGAATGGAAACAAAGTGCAAGGGTACGGGGAAAAGGCAGGGCAATGACACTAGGTCAAATGGAGAGCCGGTGCAGACATGATGGGCCAAATGGCCTCCTTCTGCATTATTAAAATTTTGTGATTCTGTGATTCTGAGAGCCAATGTTTCCTCTGAGAAAAGAAGGCCAAAGGTATAAAATTATCCCCCATCCCATCCTATTTGGATGGGATGGGGAATACATTTGTACTTTAGTCACTATGGACCCAACTTTCCTGTTGAAGGTAGCACACAGCAACAGCTGATGCTAAACTTTCCATTGTCAATAGTAGTAACTATGCTTACTGCCAGGTTTTCAATCTTACAAGTGTGGGGAGTTACTTAAAGAACTAAGGCTGGAATTTTCCCTGAATTGCCCTAAATGTGGTGGCAGACATGAATAAAGACGTTATTCCGCAAGGGTGGGCTTTTGCGCCATTTTGTCTGCGTCCCACTCATTATTTATGCAGCCACATGAAACATGCTGTATCACTGGCAGGCGGCCTCTGAATCACCCGCCACACTGTTACCTCTCTATTTCCTCACTCCGGATGCCATACCTAAGCTGCAGTCATGCACATAGTTCTCAAGGCTAGCAGCCCAGGACTGCTCCAGTGAAAACATGGCCCCAAAAACCTTTTGAAGGCCCGCTGTGATGTTCTCCACCCCCACTCTGGCCGCAGGAGGTCCAGCAATCTCACCACTCCAGCTTGAAAGGTTGTGGCAGTGCTGGTCAATGCCAATGCTGCACAGAAGAAGTTGACTATCCAGTGCAGAAAGAGGATGAATGATCTTATCTGTGCCACCAGGGTAAGGAAACCATCTCATCACTCTAAACTCACACACTTAGTAAAGTGATGGAAGGAGTCATCGACAGTTCCATCACACAGCACTTGCTTAGCAATAGTCTGCTCACCAACAT
This sequence comes from Carcharodon carcharias, assembly GCF_017639515.1. Classification (NCBI taxonomy): domain Eukaryota; kingdom Metazoa; phylum Chordata; class Chondrichthyes; order Lamniformes; family Lamnidae; genus Carcharodon; species Carcharodon carcharias. Next base: position 39,457,620 of record NC_054480.1, on the reverse strand, counting down.
TTGGCTTGCCAGGGTAAAGCCAGGGCCACTCAGCTCCTGACCTCATTACAGCCTCGGTTCAAACATGGACAAAAGAGCTGATATCCAGATGTGAGGTGAGAGTGACTGCCCTTGACATCAAGGCCACATTTGATTGAATGTGACAACAAGGAGCCCTAACAAAACTGGAGTCAATGGGAATCAGGGGAAAAACTCCACTGGTTGGAATCATACCTAGCACAAAGGAAGATCGTTGTGGTTGTTGGACGTTAATCATCTCAGCTCCAGGACATCACTGAAGGAGTTCCTCAGGGTAGTGTCCTCAACCCAACCATCTTCAGCTGCTTCATCAATGACCTTCCTTCCATCATAAGGTCAGAAGTGGGGATATTCACTGATGATTGCACAGTGTTCAGCACCATTCGTGACTTCTCAGTTACTGAAGGAGTCCATGTTCAAATGATGATATCCAGGTTTGGGCTGACAAGTGACAAGTAACATTTTCACCACACAAGTACCAGGCAATGACCATCTCCAACAAGAGAGAATCTAACCAACACCTCTTGACATTCAATGGCATAACCATTGCTAAATCCCCCAGTATCAACATTCCAGAGGTTACCATTGACCAGAAACTGAATTGGACTAAACATATAAATACTGTGGCTACAAGAGCAGGTCAGAAGCTAGGAATCCTGCAGTCTGTAACTCACCTCCTGACTGCCCAAAACTGTCCACCATCTACAAGGCACAAGTTAGGAATGTGATGGAATGCTCTCCACTTACCTGGATGAGTGCAGCTCCTACAACACTGAAGAAGCTTGACACCATCCAGGACAAAGCAGCCCGCTTGATTGGCACCAGCCATGCCCACATCCCATGAATGAATAAAAAAACACAAGGCCATCACACATTCACTGACATCTCACTCATTGCCAGCTCAAGGGACATCATCACTCACTCTCTCACACACACCCTCACAAAACCAATGATGGCAGATGAACAGTTGCTTTTCACAATTGATGTGGTTTCTACGGTTGCAAGCAAATAAATCTGCACAAGTGACGTGGTTTCAGGTCAGTTCCTTCATTTGATTAATTTCAGATATCAAATGATGATTTAAAAATCACTTCCAAACACAGAGTTTTGCAACCGAGTGCAAGTTAACACTGTTGCACGCAGCATTCTGTCAAAGTTTTCAGGTAGGGATCTCATCTGGCCTCATCTCCTCTGGAGACTGCCTCATCATCCTCACCATCTTGAGGCCACTTGCACAGATCAACACGTGCCCCCACACACACCCTGGGATAACCCCCTTCCCCAAGCAAGCCGTAGCCCCGCAGCATGAAAAGCCACCCCTGCCTTACCATTGGTCCGTTAGGTAGAGACCTGCCCATGAGCACCCCTAAAAGTGATCTGGTGCTGCCTGTGAAGCCTGGCACTGATGACTGCGAGTGCTGCCAGAAGCAAGGGCAAATGAATCTGGTCACCAGCTGCACGTCACTTATGTACCGTTGTGAGACACGCTGGCATGCAACCCTACTGACGTGAGCTCATAATCCAGTGCTGGGGTGGGGAGATGATTTCGGTGAGCAGACCTTACAATGAGACGCTAAAGTATTGAAATTAGGTTTCCAACGCGCGGCAGCGGGAAACATGGCCCGCCATTGATGGGTCAAGCGGATGACCACAAACTGGTTTTATGACAACGTGAAACTGATTTTCACAATCTCCCAATATTTTCTGCTCCCGCCCGCTGTGACGTTCACTGCAAATGGGAGCAGAAAATCCCAACTTATGAGTGGGGGTGTAGAGTGAGGACTAGGGAGTTGGGGACAGAAGTAGCAGAGGGATGGGGTGTGCTGAGCAGCAAAAGAGAGAAGAGCAGATAAGTACAGAGATGAAGCTATTCATCAAATATTTCATAACTCCGAGCAGATTTCAGGAAAAGGGGAGGTGGGGGGGCTGTGAAACGCACTTGTTGGCCGAATGTTTGTTGGCATGGTATTTTAGCATTCAGTCCTCAGCTACACACTGTCGATCAGATGCCCTCCTAGGACAGTGATAGCAGCAGCCACAGCTGGCCAGAGGCCAAAGAGGAAATGTGAGCAGCCAGAGGTTAGTGGCCAGCATTAAGTCATGGTTCACATCTATCGCTATAGAAAATCCTGAAAGTCATACATTGCCCCCAAAGAAATAGTAAAGATCATAGAATGGGGAGGATAGGTGAACTGTCAGAAGCAGCATCTTCCACAGCGAGATTTAGGTGAGAGTAGACGGAAATCGAACAAATTCCACATCACCCTCACCTCACACAAAAATATTCAGAATTTAAATCCAAAAATTGGTCCAGTGTTTCATCAGGGAAATTGCCGATAATAATATTTAACTTTTGTTAGCAGAAAATGGAAACATTCTAGTGAAAATTTACATATTCGAGCACAATATTAGTCAAACTTGTATTTTTCACAGAAACTGGAAGGACAGTACAAAATGTCAGATGTATCAAAAGGTTGGTAAACACTCCTTACAGAAACCAAAGCATGAAAAGATGGGAGGTAGGGGGAAGGGTTGTAGAGGAAAAGCATTAATCTGCTTTTTATCTTTACAGATGCAGTACGCTTCCAGCATTTGCAGTTTTTTCTTTGTTTTAGACATACCCTAAGGTAAAGTTTATCTCACTCCTATCAGCTTAAACTCCATACAACTTCAGCTGTCTTTTATCATTTCATTGATGTCAGTGGTTTAATTCAGAGAAATTGGGGTTAAACTGCCAATGGAAGAATTCCTATGGTTATTCAGCACCCCTTGTACCTGACAATAAAATGTTGCCAGAGGAACTTTTCCATTATTGTGACTGCATGGAAGCCCAGAGAATGATGACATAATTTCATTTAATATGAAAACCCTTAGTTTTACTGATCACTCAATGGCTATATCACTGCCTGTAGTACTGAGACATGTATCTCAGAAGGATTCCCAGAATGAAGAACTGTAGCTATGAGGGTAAATTTGAGAGGTTGGGACTGTTTTCCTTGGAGAAAAGAAGGCTGAGAGGAGACTTCATAGAGGTATTCAAGACCCTGAGGGGTATGGACAGGGTAAATAGTGAGAAACTGTTCCCACTCAAGAGAACATCAAGAATTACAGGGCACAGATTCAAAATAATTAGCAAAAGGAGTAAATGTGGGATGGGGAAAATTTTCTTCACCCAGAGGGTGATTGGAGTCTGGAACAAACTTCCTGAAAGGGTGTTGGAGGCAGGTTCGATCGAGGTTTTTAAAAGGGAATTGGATTGCTACCTGAAAAGAGAGAATGTGCAAGATTACGGGGATAAGGCAGGGAAGTGGGACTAAGTGGACTGCTCTTTCAGGGCACCAGTGCAGGCTCAATGGACTGAATGGCCTCTTTCTGCACTTTAAAGATGCTGTGATAGGTTCACTCACTGGTCATCACTGTTAGCTGATCTCACCAGGGCAGCAGTCGGAGTGCTATAATTGACCTCACATTGCTGAGCTAGGAAGAGAGAAGTATCAGCAAATGTTCCCGCTCCTGATTGTTTTCCATTAACCTGGATTGCAAAAGTCACTGTACATTTTGTTTTCTGTATTACTATATGTGAATGTGAGATAAGGATAGAATTAGGCTGTTTAATGATCTCATCACCCCTACACTCCACGGCCAAACATCCTACTGGCATTCATTGCCAAGTCCTGAACAGTCACTTGGGTGAGGTACTTACGTGCTAATGGCAGCCATGAAATTCTACTCCAGCATCAATCAGCACCATCAGGAGAGATGGGGATGAAAACCACAAATATATTTATGCATAGTTTACTTTTCAACAGTGTAAAAAAAGTCCCCTTACCTGCTGATGGCTTTACTCGTACTTTATACCCCTGTTTGTTGCCATCAACCTCTTTCCATTTCATCTGCAGTCTGCCTTCAGACAGAACAGTTAATTTCAATCTACCTGGTTGTAGGATCAAAAAAAATCAAAGAAACTGTTTAAAATTAATTTTATAAACAGGTTTAGATATGTAAAGAAAAGACGAGGACCAAAATGGGTTTGAAGTAAAAATAAAAGCAACATGAGGATAAGTTTAGAGTCTAGAAATTTGTAATGTCAGTCTTGGGATTCTAACTGCCTCTAGTGCAAGACACTAGCAGGAGGGCTGACCCTCTCAAAAACTATAAGGCAAGCCGCTCCCACTATGTTATGTTTTGACTATGGGTGTTTTGTTGCATGTTTATCTGTCGGCAGGGAAGTCATTTACAATACATGGCTGACGCAGAGACCAATATGAAATGAAACACATACTATTTATTTACACAAGCAACAGAGCATTAACAAGATATGTGCTTCTCCAGCCAGACCCTATTCTAGACTAATATTAACCTGGTAACCCTTGCAACACAGCTATTGGGTCTTACAGCCAAGTGGTCAATCTGCTCACAGTCTCTTAAAGGTGTACTGCACCTCAGATTACCACACGCTAATTGTTGGTTCTCAGTGCTGGGAATTCCATTCCACATCAATTATATCATGGCAAAGATTGGTAAAGAAACAAAGAAAATTTGGAAATGATAAGGTGCTCCAAAGAGGAACATAGAAAAGTAGGGTTCGGTTTTGTTGTGAAATCCAATAAAATATTAAAGTTTGAGAGCTTTCCTAAAGTAATTGGTGATCACCCAATGACAATCAGGCTTTTTTTAATTTCCTAAGTGTATGCTGTCATTATTAGTACCCATGCAGCCACATGACAGACTCCACTAAAACCAAAAATGATTCTGTGATAATTTAAAGCATGTGATCTCACAGGTTCCCAGAAAGGACATGTTAATTTTCATGGGTGACTTCAATGCTCGCTTAGGAGCTGCCGACCAGCCCTGGAAGGGAGTCATTGGTAGATGGGTCATAGAGAAATACAACAATAGTGGAACACTTCTCCTTCAGGTGTGTACAGAACACCATCTGACCATATCCTTCATGTAATACAAAACTACATGAATGCACCTTCATTCCAATTATTGCTCACTGATTGACCACATACTGGTCAGCCAGGGAGCAGCCAAAGATGTTAAGATCCCACAAGTTATGATAGGAGCCAAGTGTTAGATGGCCCACAGATTCATCCATATAAAACTTCATCCATAGACAGCTCCTTTTCGAAGATGCTGTGAGACCTGCTGAGTTTTTCCAGCTATTTTTGTTTTTGTTTTTGTTTCAGATTTCCAGCATCCACAGTATTTTGCTTTTATTATAACAATGTTAAAATCCCCTTGCAAGATTAAACGTTGCCAAACCTAAAGCAGCAGAAGTGGATGATCAGTTTTATCAAGCTTTGTAAGATTATCTCAGCACTGTCAAATTAGAAATTGACAGAAGAAACTTCAGGAGTGCCATATACTCTGTAGTCAGTAAGACCGTGGTGGCAAAAAAACCTAGAAAACACCAAGACTGGTTAGATGAGAATGGCCCGGAAATCACTGAATTGAACCTGAGTGATCATAATCAATATTCCATTGTCAGGCTGTCTGTCTGACATCAAGTTATGGATAAGTGAGAACTCTCATCAACCGAACATTGGTAAGAACAAAGATATCGTATTTATCCCTACCAAAACTTCAATACCCTACACACTGACTCAGATCCCTTCCAGCTGCTCATTCAGGCTTCCCAACCCTGTGTCCAATACATAGCCTTGCCCTTTGACTTTACCCTCCTATGTATTCTCCTCCCTACCCCTATTCGACAATCAGCAGCAGAGCCTTTAGACATCCTGCTCCTACACTAGAAGTATTTTCCTCAAAGGCTCAAGCTTTAATACTTCACTTTAAAAGCTTCTTCTAAACCTCTCTTTCACTCACACTTTTAGTCATTCAGAGCTCCACAGCTCATTTCCAATTCAGACCTGCGATGATCCAGACATTACATTAAGAATGATGGTAGGGCTATCAGCAGTATTATGTTTTGCAACTTCCAGTGTCCACGCCTATGTATTAAAATATGGAAATTAGGAAGTTGCTATCCAATTTACCCTGTTGCTCCACAAGCTTTGCTTCACTGACGCATTTGTGCACCTATCTCTCAGTAATTCTCCATCAAATGCTAACAGACTTGTGTATTTCCAATATTTTCTGTACTTTATTCATGTTGTTTTTAATTTTGTTGATGCTTTATTACCAAAGGAGCAAGTTAAAATCCCCACGGTATAATACTGTACTGTGGTTAACAATAGCATCTTTATTGTATCAACAACAACGAGCAGCCACAAATCTTTGCTAAATGTAACAGCTGTGTCGATAAAAATTGTACTTCCTGGGATAATTACACTTTGATATGTGGTGAAGGCTTTCACCCTCATAAACTTAATTAGCATTTACTGGTATTATCTTTGTGACACTGAAACAGGGCAATCACTCTATCCAGCGACTGAGCGAAAAGAAACAATAGCCACTTACTACAGCTATAATATACATCAATAAATTCCTCCTTCAAGCAGAGGCTAAATTAAACAAAATCAATTAGGCTGTGCAGAGTGTAACCTAAACAAACTGAAAACTTATTCCTGTTATTTAATTTAAAAACATTAATACATTTTACAAGATATTTTCAAACAGCAATCCTATACAGCTATGAGCAGATAATTAGTTATGAGATTGTAAGAAGAAAGGCATACACTGGGTCAGTTGATCTAAAAAGTGCTTTGTTGCTGCATTCCTCGTTGAAATGAATACTGAATGGAATGAATAATTAACAACTACCGGTATTTATTTTAAATTCACTTTTATCTACAGCTATAACTCAGATTTTATATTTACAAAAATGCTACTCAGTTTTCCTGTTTCCTGTACAGCATCCATTAAACATTCAAATGACAGAATGAAAGTGAAGACCACAAAGAAGAGTTCACATTGAACATATAAGACACGTTTGTCCTGTACATGAATACAGAAATTGTCATGCTGTTAAATGGTTCAGGGGGCACAAGAGAATATTGCACATAAATTATGAACAATTGATGTTATTCAACCCTAAGATACTAAAATTGTTAATATAGCAGTGTTAGCCCAACTCTTTGACTAGCTTTTTATACATCTTGATAAGATCCAAACATCTATTAACAACAATTTTATATGTAGGTAATAGCCATATCTCTTATGCAACATTAGCTTTAAACTTTATAGTATTGGCTTGTAATTTATAACAAAAATAACAGCTGAGATAAAGAGTGAAGCCAACAGTATAATTTTCTAGTTTCACTTTAGTATATTTTAATTGCTCGGCTTAAGACTGAATTTGGCCAAGAAGTGAAATTCAGAAGGAACCTGGCATTCAGAATTAAAATGTGTATCTTTGGGATTTAAAAATAACATTTTAAAATAAAACACAGCAGGTTACCCCTAGTGCTGCACAGAGTCAAATCTTATGATATTTAGAAGTTAAGGTGTCTAATGTAATTTAGTGCATTATTCTCCTGTTAACTGTAATGTGGTCAGTCTCCATACAATTGCAAGGTCTAAGTAAGGATCATGAGATCAGTTGGAGGTTATTTGCATTTAGGAACATACTGGGGTTAATTAAAAAGTATTTTCTGTTGCTTGAAAAAATTTTCCCGTAAATTTTCTTCCTTTATACTTTATTCTAAGTATGACACAGAGATTTTCATCTTTGACAAGATGTGGCAGCTGAAGTGCAATGGAAAGCTATTGAAACTTCTACATTTACAGTGCTGGCCTTCCACTTGCATTTTGTATGGTAAGCTGGAAGATATAGCAAAGGTTCTAAGAGAAATGTGTCAAATGAATAATAAAGTATTTTTGATTGTTTTCTGGGAAATGTGGGCTCATCAGAAAAGCATTAAGGGCTAAAATTTGTCACGTGCTGTAACTTAGGCTAGGTCTTTTGTGGTGTTACTGATGGTAAGTTGGATGATACATAGTTTTCTAAAATGAGTAGCATAATGTACATTGTATTATTCTACTCCTATGGCAAAAATATGTACCCTTAAGGCCACAAAGTTTACTAAGTAGCTGGCAGGTGAATTCATTTGTAGCTTAACTACTGGTATAGCTTCATATATGAAGATTAATTTTGCTTATCTACAGGTGAATAACAAACAAAGGCTGCAGACCTTCCGACTCTGGAACCTAAGGGCAGAAATTTATGGCCCTGCCCACTGGCTGGATTTTCCCGTCCTGCCAAAGTCGATGGACTTTAGAACGGCTCACCACATTTTACCCCAGCACAACGGGGCCATAAAATTTCGCCCTTTGTTTCCTGAAGATATGAAAGGGGGAACACAACACAGTGGCCAGAAATAGTTTGGCAGGTAGGCCCTAGCACTGTAGACTCAAGGCCAGATAGCTAGGGAATGGTTGGGCATTAGCTCAGAGCCCTATACAAGGGCAGTCATGAATGGGTTGGGTGGCAAGCAGAAATTGCTGCAAGTAGCTGTAAGTGCCCTGAGTTCTCAGAAAATTGGTCAAAAAACTGAATAGGTTTCAAACAAAAGGAAAATATTCCCAAGTACCTGAAAACCAGAAACAAGTCACAGCTAAAACAGGGGTGAGTGAATTCTGAATAGAATTATGCATTGATTATGCTTAAACTATGTGTTTTCATATATCTAAGACATGTACCTTGTCCCTCCGCTTGACTGATCAGATGAAGCACGACGATTACAAAAGCAAGAACACAGCTCTTTTGTACGGTCATGGCGAAACCAGGAAACAGCCAAATCCTATTCATAGAAATGAAATACATTGAATTAATTTTTAACTGAGTATAAGTCTTGATAATTGATACACAAAAGAGATTCATACACAAGCTGAGTTTTCACGTAAGCTAGCCACAGAATCCTAACAGCTAACAGAAAATAGAGATTTCCATCCACTAACATAGCTGATTCCAAATCACTTAGGTATAGGTAAAAAAAACATGGCAAAGTATAGAAAACAGCAAACATTGGTCAGGAGCTAGGGTGGGCAGGAGTACTAAGCGGGATGCACCAGTGTTCAATGTTGTGACACTAATTCTATCAATGACTTGGATTTTGAAACTCATTGGGGGGAATTTTATGGGGCCTGTTAGAGTGGGAAACATGGTGTGCAGGATGACTTAATTAAGTGGAAGCCCAATATTCACTTTCCCGTTGGCGGATTCAAATTTAGAGATTAAGTCAGCAGCATATTTGTGGCGGGTCAGGCCTCATGCCAGCCCATGGTGGGCTCATACTTGTAAAACATTTGCACGGTATGAATAATCAATGTATTAAAACATTTTGTAATTATGTCCTATCCTAAAGATTAAGTCAGCAGCGCATGAGAATCTCATGGCACCCTGTTCATGTTCATTTTAAGGAGGCGTGCAGCAGCCGGCTTTGTGTAATTGAATCTGAAGTCAGCAGATTTTCTTGTTGAACCCTGCAGCACAACGGATGGGAGCAGGAGAATGGCAGCTTGCATAGAGGCTCAGGACCGGCAAGGAGTGAGGGGTAAGGCTGTGTGGGGTGGGGTGAGAATATGAAGGAATGGAAAAGGGATAGGGAGAACAGAGGGCAGGGTTGGGGGCATGGAGAAGTGGAAGAGGGAAGGGCCTGGCATCCTGGGTGTGGTGGAGGATGGTGGTAGGGACAGTCAGTTAAGGTAAGAAAATAAGGGGCCTAAAGGGCACTGTCAGTACTGTCCACATGTGGGTCCACCTCAGGGTGTCGGCTGGAATTTACTAATTTAAATGCTGTGCACTAGTCCATTTCATAATAGATTAATTGCTTTGTTATGAATAAATCATTTGAAACATGCCTACTGGTGTCTGTGTGCCTAAGAAAATGACCACAAATTAAAGAGTCTTCTCGAATCAGTGCAGTCAGTGAAATCTTGTCCTGTTGGCCTGGGAATTTGGACAGTTTCTGGATAGGGCTTGATTTGGGTGAATTGTATCTTGAATCAGTTTTTTAAAAAGGCAGAATGCATAGGGGCAACTGTTTTTGAGCATAACTCACTTACTCACTGAATATGAAAAGAGACTGACAGCCAATATAAGAGGGAATCCAAAAGTCTCCTACACGCATATAAATAGTAAAATGGTGGTAAAAGGATGGTGGTAAAAGGAGGAGTGGGGCCGATTACGGACCAAAAAGGAGGGGTGGAGTTTTCCACACCCACCCGTCACTGGGATCTTCCGGTCCCGCTGCAAGTCAATGGACTTCTGGCTGGGGCGCCGCCTTGCCTGCGGTGGGTCTCGCTCATGACGAGGCCGAAAAATCCCAGCCAAGGTTTACAAATGGAGGCAAGGGGCATAGCTGAGGTATTAAATGAATAATTTGCACCTGTCTTCACCAAGGGAGAAGATGCTGTGCAGATGCATGGTGAAAGATGATGTCGTTCAAACACTTGAAGGTTTTAAAATTGATAAGGAGAAGGTATTGCATAGGCTATCTGTACTAAAGTTGATAAGACACCAGGACCGGATGAAGTGCATCCAAGGATACTGAGGTAAGTATGAATGGAAATTGCAGAGGCACTGGATGTAATTTTTCAATCTTTCCTATCCTCAAGGGTGGTGCCAGAGGACTGGAAAATTGCAAATGTTACACCCCTATTCAAAGATGAGTGCAAAGATAAGCCCAGTAACTACAGGCCAGTCAATTTAACCACCGTGGTGACTCTTTTGCATTAACCAAATAGACTAAGTTAACAAATTAAGGGACAAATTAAAAGTCAGCCCCATAAATGGATACTGCAAAAAGAAAAGCAAAATCTTAAAGAAAACTTAAATTAAAATGTGATTAATGCAGTCAATAAATTATCCTAGTCCCCACAGTGCCCATTGAGCACAAAAGGCCTCGATCGTGCTGGGGGACTTAATCACAGTGGTGGGGGATCTTCTAGAAATGATCATTTGGAACAAAATTAATAGACACTTGGGCAAATGCAGATTAATTAAGGAAAGCCAGCATGGATTTGTTAAGGGCAAATCATGTTTAACTAACTTTCTGGAATTTTCTGGTAGGATGTCAGAGAGGGTTGATGAGGGTAATACTTCTAATGTAATCTACACAGTCTTCCAAAAGGCATTTGATAAAGTGCCACACACAGGACACTGGTTTATCCTCAACTGGAGTATCTTGTCCAGTTCTGGGGCCAGACTTTAGGGAAGATGCACAGGCATTAGAGAGAGTACAGAAAAGATTCACAAGAATGGTTTCAGGGATGGAGAACTTCACTTACATAGACAGACTAGAGAGGTTAGGACTGTTCCCATAGAGAAGAGAAGCTTGAGAGTAGATTAGATGCAGGTTTACAAAATCATGAGTGGTCTGAAAAACTGTTCCCCTTGGCAGAAGGATGCCTTCCGTACTCGGTGGGCACCGCGGGGACTGGGGTGTTTCGTTGACCCCTTTAATCACATTTTGATTTAAAGTTTGTAAGGTTCCTTTAAATTTTGTTCTTGATTTTACAGCTGACCTGAATTAGGGGCTGTGCCTGATTTATCCCAATTTTGTTGATTTGGTTTAATTGGTTTCACTTACAAGATTATTGGCAGAAGGATAGAGAACAAGGTAGTTGGCAAAAGAAGCAATGGAAACATGAGAAAAATCTTTTTCATGCGATGATTGGTTTGGATCTAGAATGCACTGCCTGGAACTGGGGTGGAGGCAGGTTAATTGAGGCATTCAAGAGGGAATTGGATTATTATCCAAAAAAGAAAAACATGCAGGATTATAGGGAGAAATCCAGGGATTGGCAAAAGCAAATTGCTCCTTTGGAGAGCCAGCAAAGAGGATGAGTCTGTTACCCACAATAAGGTTGTGATGGAAGATTAATCCAGGCTGGTCTTTTAGTTTATTTTCAAGACAACTCCTCAGTGCTATTGACCTCGAAGTAGCTTCCACACAAAGTGTTCCAGCTGTATCTTTTTATTTTATTTAGATGGGATAATCAATGCCCATCACCTGTTTAACTAGCAATTGTATTTTAATAAGGTGATTGCCATATTAATAGGGCCAAATGGCCTCCATTCTGTGATTCTGTGTTTAAACTTACCTGCAGTTTTGCATTGGTTTGGTCAATTTTACATGGATTTCATGGATATTGCCGCCTAAATGAGAAGAAACTCTACATCTTGCTATTCTGCAGTACTTGGGAGTGTAACTGAGGCTTGGCTGACAAGAAGGCAAATTTAGGTGTTTGTAGCACTATTGGCAATCCTAGACTTTGGAAACACTGGGTATGGCGTAGGGCTTGGTAGCATTACAGGTTGGTTTGGTTTTGCTTTGCTTTGAACCTGAGATAGTGGTTGGTTCTGGTTTCTGGCAGCACCATGATGGGGTTTAGCAGCCTGGAGTGGAGTTCACCACACAGAGGATGGTGAGCCTATGGAATTTGCTACCACAGAAAGTAGTTGAGGCCAAAACATTGTCTGTTTTCAAGAAGGAGTTAGATATAGCTCTTGGGGGTGAAAGAGATCAAAGGACATGGGGAGAAAGCGGAAACAGGCTACTGAGTTGGATAATCAACCATAATCATAATGAATGGTGGAGCAGGCTCTAAGGGCCAAATGGCCTACTCCTGCTCCTATTTTCTATGTTTCTATGCTTTTCTCTGGCCTGAAAAGCAAACCTGGGGTTTTGCAGAACTGGGGGGATAGTAGGATGAGATATCATTTTAGGTTATAGTGAATTATTCATGAATGAAGGAAGGATATTGCTTTCCAGTGCAGAATAAGGCAATGTAGTAACTAAAGGTATAGCCTCTCCTGCTGCCTAGCAGGGTAGTGTTCTTGGAGGCTCCAACCAATGAACCCTGTGCACGGGTAATCCTAGGGGTGGAGCTTCCTGACGAGAGTCCTGGTTGAACATGTAGCATCTAAAAAGCTCTCTGCAAAAAGGTTTATCTGTTTCTTGTTGAAACCTGTCCAGTCCATCAAGTCATTACATTTGGTGATGAAGGTAAAATAGCTCTGACACTGCACCTCACCTTGTTGACATGAGTACATAGAATCTTAAGAAAAAAGGAAATACTACTCACCAGTCATGCCAATCTTCGGCTGAATTAATCCTTATGATTATGGAAGACTGGAGCCAGTATATAGAGCGCCTTGGTTTTGATTTTGTAGCAAACAAAATCACGTGGAAGGAAAGCAGAAAGCAATCCTTTTGAGTGTATGTGATAGCGAGACATACAATCTCATCCACAGCCTGACGGACCCGAACGTCCCCAATTCCAAGTCCTTTAATGAATTAGTGGACCTTGTGAAAATGCATTTCCAACCGAAGCCACCATAATAATGCAGCGGTTTAAGTTGAATTGCAGAGTTAGGGTCCAGGGAGAGACCATTACAAGCTTTGTAGTGAAGCTGAAGCAGTTGACAGAACACTGCAATTGGGGAGGACACTAAATGATATGCTGCAGGACCGATTAGTTTGTGAAGTTCACAATGACACCATTCAGCACCGTTTACTTGCAGAGATCAACATCAGTTTGAAGTGCACCCTGGAAATATCACTCGCCATGGAAAGTGCTGCAAGAGACTCGCAGGCTTTGCAACCAATACAACATGGCACTGTTCTTCATGTGGGGCAGGAACCTACTGCCAGGTGTGGCATGGAAACCAGAGACACAGCAGTGAAGCGAGAGGCAATGGCCTCTGTTAGAAACTTGAAAAGGCCAAGAAGAAACACTTCAGCAGCGACTCCAAGGTTAATTTGTTATAGATGTGGGGGTGACCACGTACCAGGCACTTGCAGATTTAAGGAGACAGAATGACATTACTGCCATAAGAAAGGTCATATGGTAAGACAATGCAGGGCGAAGTCGAAACAGCCCATAAAGCAGCAAACCAACATGATGGAATTGAAAAATACGGCAGAACCTAAAGCTGCCGATACCAACATCTATTCCTTGTATAACGTCACTGCTGTAAAAACCAAATCTATCACTGTCACTATCCAAGTCATTGGGAAGCCACTAATGCAGGAGCCTTAACCACAGTGGTGGGAGAGCACACAGTTAAATGCTTAAACGAAGATTCCCAGCCACTGAATCTGGAATGGACAGCCACTAAATTGAAGACATACACTGGAGAATCCATACAAGCAAAGGGCATCGTCACAGTATCAGTGTCTTATAGGCAACAGACAGCTCAGCTTCCAGTGATAATAATGACAGGAGAAGGACCTAGTCTTCTGGGCTGAAACTGGTTACAAAACATCAAGCTTGACTGGTTTGAAATATTTCACCTGAGAACAGGAGGAGTTCCTGAACTGCTGAGAAAATAAAAGTGTATTTTGGGATGAATTAGGAAAGTTAAAAGGCTTACAAGCAAAAATATATGTGGATCCTCAGGTGACACCATGTTTCTTTAAGGCCAGACATGTGCCCTATGCATTGAAGGAGAAGGTGGATGCCAAACTGTGCCAGTTAGAAAAACTGGGCATCATCCAACCTATCCAATTCTCAGAATGGACCCATAGTTCAAATGATTAAGCCTGATTAAACCATACTTATTTGTGGGGACTATAAATTGACTGTAAACAAGGCAGCCAAATTAGATAATAACACCATTCCAAGGATAGACAACTTATATGCAAAGTTAGCTGGAGGCAAATCCTATACTAAATTGGACATGAGCCATGCCTACCAACAATTAGAGCTGGGTATTAGAGGATAGGTGACTATCAAAATGCATAAGGGTCTTTATCAGTGTACTTGCCTGCCCCTTGGAGCATCGTCTGCATGTGCAATCTTCCAGAGGATAATGGAGAGTCTTTTGCAAGGACTTCCCTAAGTAGTATACTTAATTGGTGTTCTAATCACAGGGTCAACCGAGACCAAATATCATGGAAGCTGGCATACAATTAAAGATAGAAAAATGTACATTCCAAGTTCCAGAAGTTATTTACCTGGGTCACAGGGTGGACACAGGGTTTGCATCCAGTAGAAGAGAATGTTAGAGCAATAAAAGATGATCCCTCACCGTCCAATGTAACCAAACTTAAATCTTTCCTGGGTAAAATCAACTACTATAGCCACTTCTTTCACCATTACACTTCTTGATTTAAAAAAAAGAATCACTGTTGTTCGTGGAATTCACAACAGGGAGAAGACTTTTGTGAAAGTAAATAAACTATTGCATTCGTCGTGTTTATTGGTACTGTACGACCCATCAAAATAACTGGTATTAGCATGTGATCCTTCTCCTTATGGTGTAGGAGCTGTGTTATCACATAGAAAGGAAGATGGATCAGAAAGGCTCATTGGCTATGTCTCAAGAACCCTCTCCACAGCTGAGAAGGGTAGTATTGGTGGTATTTGGAGTGAAGAAATTCCACCAGTCCCTGCAGGGACAACATTTCACCACAGTGTCGGACCATAAACCATTAGTGAGTTTATTCAGTGAGGATAAGGCCATTCTGCCAATAGCATCAGCAAGAATACAAGGTTGGGCTTTGATATTGTTTGTGTATGAGTATACCTTTATGTACCGTCCTGCCTTACATGCTGCAAATATGGATACACTCAGTCACCTCCCATTACCAGAGAGCATTGTACATGCTCCACTGCCACAAGAAGTTGTGCCAGTACCGAATTTCTTGGATCCTCCACCTATGTGTGTGAAGCAAATTAGAAATTGGATGAACGGAGATCCAATTTTGTCGAAAGTCAGAGATCTTGTTTTGCAAGGGTGGTCAAATTCACCTGTATCTGAAGAGATAAGACTCCATGCCCGAAAAAGAGAAATTTTCAAGTTGGAATCTTGTTGTGGGATCAAGAGTTGTCGCTCCTTCGCAAGGAAGAGAACCACTCTTGGCAGAGCTTCACAGTGTGCATCCAGGCTTGTCAAAGGTGAAAATGCTTGCGTGAAGCTAGTCTGGTGGCCAGGCATTGACAGTGACATTGAAAGCATGGTCAAGCACTGTCTCCATTATCAGCAACAACAGGAGTTGCCTGTTTCAGTGGGAGTAGCCTGGTTATTGATTGTGCAGGACCATTCTTAGGTACCATATTTTATTGATTGTAGATGCACATTCTAAATGGGTGAGTTGAGTCATTGTTTTAGCATACGTGGCCTACTGGAAATCTGATTTCTGATAATGGTATAGTCTTTACCAGTACCAAGATTTGGAAATTCATGAATTTAAATGGAATCAGACATATTAAAACAGCCCCAAACCATCCCTCATCAAATGGTTTACTATAAGACCATAAGACGTAGAAGCAGAAGTAGGTCATTTGGCCCATCAAGCCTGCTCTGCCATTCAGTGAGATCATGGCTGATCTGATAATCCTCAGCTCCACTTTCCTGCCTTTTCCCCATAACCCTTGATTCCCTTACTGATTCAAAATTTGCCTATCTGAGCCGTTGCTGAGAGAGCTGTGCAAACTTTCAAATCTGGAATGAAGTGATTATCAGAAGCTACTCTAGAAACTCAACTTTCCTGCTTTCTTCTCAGTTATCGTCCAACGCCTCGTTCAACAACAGGCTCAACACTGTCTGAATTATTGATGAAACGCCACCTACGTACAAGGTTAAATCTGGTGTTTCCAAACTTAGAGGGGAAAGTAGAGAGGAATCAGAGTAATCAAAAATTCCATCACAATATTCATAGCTAAGCTCACACGTTCACCGTAGAAGACACTATTCGTGCGGAATTTCGGAAGTGGGTGGGAAGCCTTGTTGGGTTCCTAGAACCATTGTGTCAGAGACTGGTCCTTTATCCTTCCAGGTGGAAATGGAAGACAGAATTGTTCGAAAACACATGGACCATATTCCAACAACCAACTGTTCCGCCTGTGATTAACGTCGACCCATTAATCCCTGAGGTGACAGGTCGACCTAGAATAGGCATGCCTGATGTCTCTGTAGAGTTGCCTAACCCTGGGCTGCCACTTTCTAATGATGTATCTTGTGCTCAGTTCCTGATTATGTTGGTCCTGTGGAAGAACCTCAAGCAGCAGAGCTACACCAGTCTAACCGAATAAGGAAAGCAACTCAAAGACTTAATCTTCAATCAGCTGAAGTTACATATATGTATATGTTGTTGGGTATTCAAATGTTCAAATAGAATATTTAAATAGAAACAGTAAAAAAACTAAAGGGGGAGGAAATGTAGTAACTGAAGGTACAGCCTCTCCTGCTATCTATTTATGATGTTCTTGACGGCTCTGACAATGGGCCCTAAGCATGGGTAATCCAGGCTGATCCCAGGAATGAAAGGCTTAACATATGAGGAATGTTTGAGGACTCTGGGTCTATACTCGATGGAGTTTAGAAGGATGAGGGGGGATCTGATTGAAACTTACAGAATACTGAAAGGCCTGGATAGAGTGGACATGGGGAAGATGTTTCCATTAGTAGGAGAGACTAGGATCTGAGGGCCCGGCCTCAGAGTAAAGGGAAGACCTTTTAGAACAGAGATGAGGAGAAACTTCTTTAGCCAGAGAGTGGTGAATCGATGGAATTCATTGCCACAGAAGGCCTGTGGAGGCCAGGTCATTGAGTGTATTTAAAACCGAGATCGATAGGTTCTTGATTGGTAAGAGGATCAAAGGTTACAGGGAGAAGGTGGGAGAATGGGGTTGAGAAACTAATCTGCCATGATTGAATGGTGGAGCCGAATGGCCTAATTTCTGCTCCTACGTCTTATGGTCTTATGGGGTGGGGCTTCCTGTCGAGAGTCCTGGTCAAACACGTAGCATCTATGAAGCGCTCTGTAATATAGTTTATCTGTTTCTTGCTGAAACCTGTCCGGTCCGTCAAGTCATTACAGGCAGGATGGTACCTGTTGATACACAAGGGGTCACAGTAAGTAGGAGACGAAGCTGACAGGCAGGACCCTGGTGGGAAGGCACCCGATGATCGAAAGGTGTCAATGTAAATTGGGTCCCATTTTGCTGCTTCTCCTTTCTCCATCAGGTTACTAAATCCTGCCAACAATTTGTCATATCATCTGAACTCTTCATTATGTTTCTGTCCTGTAGCATCCTCCTACAGCTTATTGTCCTAAGTCCAGTTTGTGCTAACATAGGAAAACGAGCTAAATTCTTTCACCTGTTTAAGTTTAATAATCAATTCCATTACTGTTCAGTAGTTAATATTTTTGCTCCTATTAAAATACAGTTTATATTTTAACATGGAATTATTATGCTGCCTTGAATAAATTGAGTTTATATCCTGGAACCGCCAACTCAACTGATGTCAATCCTGCAGTGCACAGAAACAGGTGGTGCCAGGGCATCTACTAATTTAATCCCTTGTTTCAGTGTTTCACTTCACTTTGTATAAAACAAATTAGTGTTTTTCAGCAATTATTTGGCTCCACAATCTCTCAAACATTGTAGCACTTTGTTATTTTCTCCTTTGATTTCTCAAAAGGACTGCAGCTGCACTACAACCTCTGTGAGTTGTGCGCAGTTAAAAGAAAAACTAAATGAGTTTTGAAACTGAGCCAGTAAAACATCAATACTCCAGGAAAATGTACTTCTGTATTAACATGGATCATTGCAATATTGAAGTAACGTAATAAAGAAATTGATGACCAGGAAATCTTGTGTTATGACAACAGAATCAAAGATAATTGAAATTGTTTTGACCTTTTATCTACCTTACTTTCAGTGCATACAGCTATCTGATCACTGCACCCTGCAAGTTTTTCTCCAAACCCTCCCCCCACTTAGTTTTATCCTTTGCTGCTTTAAAAGCTTCCTTTTAAAACCAACCCTTCAGCTAGACCTTCAATCATCAGCTCTAATCCCTCTGTAGCTGATTCCACTGCAAACTGTAAAGCACCTTGGGACATTCTGCCATGTTAAAATATTGAAGTTACAAAGTTATTGAGTCTTGCCTATAGCATGTATTCCCTGTAAATTAAGATTACAGATAAAATTAAAAGATTGCAAACAGCAAAATATAGGGCACCAAGAGAAATCAATGAGTAGCATTTTCAACTTTAGAAATCTGTTATCATAAAAAGACATTGTTCAGCAGTGCCATTGGTGGAATAACAAACATGTCAGCTGGCATTCATGTCATCAGCAATTTATTTACCATTACCTCGTAAGGTTCAAAAATCCTCCCAAATGTGCAGTCCGAATTCTTGCAAACATGGATGTTCTGCTGTTGCAATACAAGCAGCTCTGTATCTGAACACAACACTTCCGGGCCCTTCATATTTTCTCCACTTACTCATAATAGACCCAAGATTAAGAATTAATTAGCATCAGAAGCGTTTAATTTTCATTTCGCCATTGATAATATGCACATTTGTTATGGACATTAGGCTGAGAAAAACTGGCCCCTGAGACCTCTTCCATAATAGTCAATGAACATCTTCTTCTCTCTAATGTGGTCAGAAGCTTTGATGTTCCTCCACATTCATATAAATGAAGAGTAGTGACTTGGCTTTCAAAAACTTGGTTCATATTGGTTCTCCATATTTGAACTGTTGCATAATCATTGATATTGTAAATAGTAATTTTTATTTCTGTACTTGTTTCAATTTAATAAAACAAATGTTTTTATTAACTGTAAACTTTGTTATTGGTGTCCTTAAATCAGTTTTCCGGTGATTGAGCAGTAAAGAATAAGGCATCGTAGATTTATGATTAATTGTAATTGACTTAAGACAGGAATCAGAAGAAACTTTTATTTTACATTGGTATGGTGAGGTTGTGTAGATGGTATGGTGAGGTTGTGTAGATGGTATGGTGAGGTTGTGTAGAATGTATCACCAGAGCTAGTGTTTGAAGTAGAGACCATGTCAAAATGTTATAAATAGGTGGTTGAGAATCGGGAATAGAGGAACGGGCAAGGGCAAGGGATTAGAGCCACTGTGTGTATGGAGGCTAAACACCAATATAGACTAGTTGAACCAACCAACCTGTTTTTGTGTTGAAAATCGCTGGGATTGTTAAATCAGGTTCCTTATATACATTTGAGGAGTATTGGCCCTTCTCATCCAGATTGGAATATTATAGTAAAGCTGCACATTCTAATCATGCCTTAAACAACTGGTATACTGCACTGGAGGTATCAATATAACACATTTTTCTAATAAAAGACTTTAAAAACTTCAAATTGCAAAAAAAGTTCCCATAAAATGTCATTGTCAGGCAAGTCCTCTAGCATCATAGAAAAGTCTTGTTAATTCAGACAGGTAATTGAGTTTGCTAAATTTCACGTACTTAGTGGGGAAAGCAAGATTTACTGAAAAGATACGTGACAGCAAACAAACCATTCACTGAGATGACATTAAGATAAATGGTTATCCAAGGCATTCTACTGGTAAATGTTGTCATGACAGCAGATCAGAGCCCGAATTACTTATTAGCATATTGAAGTTATTGAGGAAGACATGTACTTTTTAAAAAGGACATATAAGCAAAAGCTGGCTGAGGCTGTAACGTAACCACTTTCTGGAAAATTCCTACATGGATTAAACTTGACCAACTAGTCCAGAGAGGCCCTGGAATGACACACCTAAAAAGATGCCAAGGAGCACTTCAGACAGAAACATTTGCAAAAGAGAGATGCAATGCAAAAGACTGAGCTGCAATCTCCTGTGGTTGCAGAGACAATGGAGACCGATCACCATCTCAACAGGAACCATCTTCTGTTGAGTTATATCTCAGAATGTGGACATGATCTGAGTTGAAAGAAAGCAGATTCTGGGTGAAAGACATGCTTGTTTTTCCCTTCCAGAAATAAACAAGTAAAGGGTTTTAAAAACCAGCTGCAAACCTGGTCAGTGTGTTCTAATTCTGGTGTGCTAGTGTGTGCTGTGAAGGTCACAGCGAAAGAACAGCAACTAGACATCCCTGCAGCTTGCAGGTAAAAGTCCATCTCCTCTCTCTCTGGAGGCAAGTCAGCAAACCCCAGTCAAAAAGAAAACAGGACAACCCCTTCAGCTTACCTGCAGAACCAAGTGCCTCCAAACCAACTGCTCAACTACTGAAGTCAGCTCGATCAGAATCATCCAACCTAACAGCCACAATGGGCAGAGGTTTTAGTTGAATGGGCAGATGCAAGCCCGACCAGCTTGAGCATAAAATGATGCGCAATGACGTCAGGCGAGCATCCCAATATCATCGCGCACTCACGCGATATTTTGGTTGGCGGGCATGAGCGGGAGTTGACAGTGCACCCGCCCGCCGACAATTAACAGGCCTATTAGGCCATTAAATTAATAATTAAATATAAATTTTCGCTGCCCGTCCAACCTTATGTATGAAATCTCATCTACAGGCGGGATGAGGTTTCCAACAGGAATTAAAAATACAATTAAAATGTTAGAATCTCATTTATAACATGTCCCTGCTCATGTGATAGAGTCACTTGAGGGGAAATGTTTTTAACATTTTTAAATTCTTTATTTGTGTTTGTAAAAATCTTCAGCTTCCTGAGGCAGCTCTGCGCCTTCAGGGAGCTCTCAGTGCGCGCACGCGCATGCTTGTGCAAACTTTCAGGCTCGCCCTCCTCCCATCCCCACCCAGGCAGCGTTCAGAGTTGCAGCGCACATTTCACACTGGATGGCCATTAATTGGTCAGGGCCCAATCACGGGCGGCAGTCGACTTCACGACTGCTCCCGGGCCTGCCTGATGAGGTAAAAATCCTGCCCACTACTTCACCATCTGCTCCTCATGGACAAGCCAAAGGCTGATTCATATATCTTTTTTAAATTTTATTTTTAGACTCAACTTCTCATTTCCGATCTCTGCGTATGTGGGTTGCATTCTTATTATTTTACTCAGGTTTTTAGTAACTAATAAACTTACTCTTTCTTGACTCAAAAGCTTAATTAAATTGGCTCTTTCTAAAATATAAGTACTTTAGGCTGGGAAAGGGTACCCACGAAGGAAGGAATCCCTTTTAAATTAAACTTATTGTGACCAATTGAGGGGGTTGAATAAAGAAGGGGAGCCAGCTCATTCCCACTCACCCGGGAGCATAACAGAACTGGGGTCCCTTTCGGGAAGTTAACAATTTGGGGTATCTCATCTGGGATCATAACAAGTTGGGGACCTCGCCCAGGGACGAATCATAACAATAACAGGTTCCCCAAAACAGTTGATCCAGGCAAAACCCCTCAATTTATCACCGTCTGGCTGGGACACCTCCAGGTTGTTATGCCCCGGGTGAGGAGGGATGAACAGGCTCCTTGTCTTTATTCAGCTACCCTCCACCCCCACTCTGTTAGCTACAACAAGATTTAAATTAAAAAGAATCCTTTTTGTGGAGACCTTTTCCCAGGCCCAATCATCCTGGTGTTGAAGGAGTCAATTTGATCTGATTTCCTTGAGTTAAAGGCAAGAGAGTTAAATTATTAACTATGAAAGGCAAGAAAGAATGAAATGCATGCATATACGGTCATACAGGTTAAAAGTAAGAATTTAGCTTAAAGTAAGTAAATATATATATAATCTTTAAGAAAAGGTATACGGAGCAGTCCTTGACTCGTGGGGAGCACGTGATTAAGCGTTGCGTCGATTGCGATTCGAAATTCCAGTAGAATTGACTTTGGCGGGTGAATTGTCCCTTTTTGAGGTTTCAGTAGTGTTGACTGCAATAGACAAATCGTCGGTTTCGAGGTTCCAGTAGTGTTGACTTCGGTAGAGAGGGAGAGAGATCGGGGTACCTGCAAAATGGCGATTTGCAGGGGTGTGTGTCTGTGTGTGTGGCTGTTACTTCTGAGTCAAACTTCCAGCATGGTGCTCCCTCAGAACACCCACCAAGAGACAGACACCAGGGCAGCTTTTCAGCTCGCTTTTAACCCCTTCTTTGTATATTCCAAGTGGGAAGCAAATTCACAAATCTGTCTGGGTATTGCTCACAGGATTTCTTGATGAGATGATACTCATTTCCCATTATGTCCCATTGTCTCTACCAGAGGGAGTAATTAGTTTCTGGATGTCTTTAGAAGTATCTTGTCTGGCATCAGGGTGGGGTTCCATTACCTCTTAGGGGGTTACCCTGCAGCATTCCAGTTAGTGGCTTGTGTGCATTTTTTAAAAATTCAGGTTTTTTTTTTAAGTCCAATATTTCCAGATGCAATTTTTTCTCCTTTCATTATCAAGGCAGTGACATTATATAATAATATTCCCCATGGAATGGGATATATTGGTCGGAGTGAAATTATAATAACATCAAATGGATTCAGATGAAAAAAAGCAAAAGAAACCATTATGAACAAAAAGATTGTCGATTTCAGCAACATATTGGCTCTCAAATGTAGATTAATCCTTCCGTCTTATTAATTGCTTTTATCTGCCAATTCCACTCCCAGGCCACAATCTCCCTTTAACAGTAAGGCTTCTCAAAAAGAGCAATTTAAATTGGAAAATTTGTTTATATGTTGGAAGTTTATTTTTAAAGATGTGTGTAGTGCTGTCTTATCACTTAAGTGTGCTGTGCGGTGTAGTATTGTCCCAAAGGGAAGGCAAAATCTATCCCTTGTCTGCACTGATCTATGCTCAGGCACTGTATTCATTGTCAGCATTCCTGGCCTAGAGAGCGGGTGTGATCATCAGATGCCCCACTAGAATGTATGTGCATACCGCATGGAGAAGGATATGGTCCGGCTCAACTGTGATCTTCTCTACCCCACCCCCAGTCAAATATCTGCCAACACTCACTGCCTAACATCAAACATAAATGGCTTTTTTAGTGCAAGGCACCTGAGGTTGCCAAAATCCTTTGAACAATATCCCAGCATAAATCACATTCTGAAAAGGAGAAATTATTTGGAGGCAAATAAAGGTGTGGAGCATTGCAGTTCACTGTCTTCATCACTAATGCAGAGCTTCACTAGATGTAATGCATAGGTCACTGATAACAGATACAACACTTATTGACAGCATGTTTCATATATTCATAGTCCCTTTTTTAAGTGAGTTTTTTTGTGATGTGTAGTGACTTTGAAAGAAATTAATCTTACCACAGGCCAGCAAGGTTTTTCAATCTAGACAGGTGAACATGTGTAAATAACAGTGTTTGCTATCCCACTTTCTTGTAATATAGCCACTAGATGGTCTTGTCATTTTATAATAGGAACACTTCCCTAAAGCTCTAATCATGATGACTCTTGTACAGCGGCAGCAAGGGGAAATGCAACAGACCTGTTTATCACATTTAAAATCTCCTCGGGCACCCGTGTGCAGATCCCACATCTCAGCTTTCACTAGGTTAACAGGCATTTGATTTATTACATTCACAGAGATGTAGCTATAAGTTCGGTAGCATAGCTACTTTAAAAATGCTCCATTTCAGAATTGCACAAATGCACTCTGCATTTTACAAGCTTTCTTTGCAGGTACCAAACAACAAGCTAACACGGTGTATAACAAACTTCCAATCGAGAGGACTGCAGCTCCCAACGACAACATGTTCCTACATGTGGGCCTTAATCATACAAAAACAAACCTGTGCCAAAGTCAAACGCATAAAGAATTTGACTTCTTTTCCGCTCAGTAAATCTTCACTTCTCAACCAAAATGAAATAATTACCCAAAGTGGCTTTGTTTTTCAGCAATTATCATTTATACACTAGAAAATTATGAACTATCTCAGTGCAGAAGGTTGCCATTAGTCCCCATTAAATCTGCACAGGAGTTATTCTTCACCTTGGGAAGTAAAATAGAGTGGAGTATAAAATTGGCGGTCCTGATCCCATAATCTTGCCACTGAGCGAGTTAGGTTAAAATTACCACCGTTCACTGCCAAATTGTAGCATATCCATTTTAATAGATAACTAATTAAGGCTGTAGTTATCTCAAATTATTGTTTTCACAGACAGGAGCATCTAATTTATAATGACTAAAAAATTTAATTTACTTTAAAATGCTTTAGGACTTCCTAAAGTTGGGAATAGTGATATATAAATGCAAGTCTTCCCATCCCTCCCCCATCCTCACTCAGTCTTTTCTGATTATGTATCCTACCTCCTAACTCAATGACAGTTCTGCACATCCACACATACAAACCCACACAAGAGCTTCATTCCCAGCCTGACTTCTGGTCAAGAGCATTTCAATATTTGTTCGTTTGTAAGGACCAGTGTGCTTCCCGCAAACTTTGTAAAACTTGGGTAGGCAGCTACTGGGTCAACATTGGGATAGATTTGTGGGGCTCCACTCTAGTATGCAGCTTCAATGCAAGTCAAATTGGGACTACTGCATAGTAGCTCTTTTGACAATCTTTGCCACCAGTAATGGATCGCCATGAAATTGCCTCCATGTACATATTATGTAGTATTAACTCAAACCAGCATGAGACTGCCTCCTCCAGAGGATCTCATACTCCTCATGTCACCACTTACTGCATTGCTTAGAAGTAGCAAAAGAAAGTTACTATCATAGAAAAGTAATAGCCTCTTCAGTGTAAGGCAGGTCTTAAGTAATTTTTAAGCAGTTTCAATTTTCACAATTAAAATAAATCCTCAGTAATATAACTATCTTCCCGAACATTTTTTTAAATTAAAGCTTGTACTTTAACTCTAAATTTTAGTTGTCCTTCCAACACAAACTCTAAACATTGTAATGCATCTCCCATGACAAACAGCTATTTGACCTCATTTTATCTAAACTTTTCTACCTGACACTGGTCAGCCTCTCAACATCGGAGAAAGCCTCACCCAACAGGTCAATAGTTCAGGGTAATAAATATTTCTCATTTTAGTTAGCCATGGCCCTATCGTTTTTGTAAAATTAAGGCCCACAGGTAGGAACAATTTTGTTTAAATACAGAGAAGTCAGATTATGTAAAGTATAGAAATATTGTCAATTATAACTGTCACAATTGCGCTGAGAACCGCTGATACAAATTGTAATGGCGGGGGGGGGGGGGGAACGGAATTAAAGTAAATTTAGAGTAAAAGGAACCTCTTCTATGGCTAACAAATTAAATATTTGTTGCCAGAGAAATTGAATAGATTTAAAACTGCAGGTGTGTAGGTTCCAAAACTTCTTCTATTTACGCCTGAGTTTACGCCGTGAGGCTCAACATTGAACCACTACTTAGTTGATTGAAATATTCAGGTACTATGACCCAACTAACGGCATATTAGGAATAAACCATTTCTTCATGTGTCATTTTTCTTACCATAAATATATCGTTAAGAACTCAGGAACGTGAGGATGTATTTTTCCGGACCCAATTTTTCAATACTTTGCATTTTTCTTAAATACACTGTTATTTGATTTTGTTCTATACATTTGCTATGTCTGTATTTTTTAAAAAATCAGATGCCGCATAAAAATATAGACAAATGAGCCACCCCCCCATAATAAACAAATAACTTCTCTCCTTAACAAATCATCTACCATTAACCTGAGAACAAATTACTGAACAAAAAGAAATTCTACCTGTTAGAGCATTGACAATCCCTTGCTCCTGTGTGATCTGATGCTACATATAAACCCGGCTTCCCTTTCACCAGGGAGTTTTGCTGCTGCCAGTTTTATACGTCTCCTTCCACAGCTCGCTTATTCGATGACATATTCCGGACACTATACTTACTGAAGAGGAGTTTGTATAATTCCGTTTACAATCTGGTGTTTTCCTAAAACTACGCTCACTCAGGGGTGTGTCACCCAATAACATTTAGTGGAGATCTGTCTTCCAGTGACGAAGCAACGGGGTATTAACCCTTTCAACGCTGAACAACCTGTTTGTCCCGAAAAAAATGTTTCGGAATGTACATAGAAAACCGAAACGAAATTCTGAGCACTTTGGTAATGTGTAACAAAGTGTTTAAGTTTAAAACTTTCTGCTAAGGAGGCAAATATCAGCAGCTTTATCCAAATACATTTGCTATGAAGTTTCCAATGCTTATACTCTTCACAAAGCCACAAGGTTCAACAGACTGGTTCCTTACCATGTGACATTGGCAACGAGACGGCCTATTTATACGCAGGGAATACCTGTCCTGTTCACCAAAGCGGTTACCCTTCCCTCAGACTACTGGCAGCCAAGGAAATGTTTGCATAACAAAAACAGAATTACCTGGAAAAACTCAGCAGGTCTGGCAGCATCAGCGGAGAAGAAAAGAGTTGACGTTTCGAGTCCTCATGACCCTTCGACAGAACTTGAGTTCGAGTCCAAGAAAGAGTTGAAATATAAGCTGGTTTAAGGTGTGTGGGGGGTGGGGGCGGAGAGAGAGAGAGAGAGAGAAGTGGAGGGGGTTGGTGTGGTTGTAGGGACAAACAAGCAGTGATAGAAGCAGATCATCAAAAGATGTCACCAACAGTAGAAAAAAAAACACATAGGTGTTGAAGTTGGTGATATTATCTAAACGAATGTGCTAATTAAGAATGGATGGTAGGGCACTCAAGGTATAGCTCTAGTGGGGGTGGGGAGAGCATAAAAGATTTAAAAATATTTAAAAATAATGGAAATAGGTGGGAAAAGAAAAATCTATATTATTTATTGGAAAAAAAAAGGAAGGGGGAAACAGAAAGGGGGTGGGGATGGGGGAGGGAGCTCAAGACCTAAAGTTGTTGAATTCAATATTCAGTCCGGAAGGCTGTGATTGAAACGTTAATTAGACTGCCAACAAAGTGGTCAGCCTGGCCAAAATAGCCTAAACTACTATTTCCCCAAAATACATTTGTAGGTATTTGGTAAATGTGTGTATTGTGTGAGGCGGCATTAGAAAACTCACAAACATTTTAAAAACTCACAAACCAGGCTGTTCAAGTGGCAGGTCAACCTGCTGGTAGACAAATGTGAGGTGATACCCTTTAGGAAAAATTAGAAACATCATCTAAACCTTAAAAAGTAAGAAACTGAATGGGGTAGAAGAGCAAAAGCATTCAGAAAAATAGATAATTAAATCATTAAAGGCAACGTTACAGGACAGAAAAGCAATTTAAAATGCTAACAAAGCACCAACGGTACAGCATTCAAGAAATAATATTAACTTTGTGTTGGACCCTGGTCAGGCTGCATTAGAGCACCATGTACAGTCTGGAGTTCTATACCCTAAAAAGGACATAGACGCACTGGAGAAAGTGCAAAAGAGATTTATAAAATTGGAGCAGGAGTGAGAGGTTGGAGGGAGCTGGAGGTGGCTCTCCTGTCTCTGAGCCAGAAGGCCCTGGGTTCAAGTAACATTTAATGACTTATTGGCCAGGCATTGATGCAAGCATGTGTCATTGTCCCCATTCAGATAACTGGGGAGGATTGATGGCAGGAAGGGCATCTGGCTGTAAAACCCACCTCCCAAATCCAAAAGAATTATGGTTGATATGAAGGTGATTAGCCAGCATTGTGGTGACCCCAAGTAACATGGGAAAAGATGAAAGCGAAAGGAAGGTATCAGAGCTGAAAGGTTACGGCTATCAAGAAAGATTGAAAGTGTTGGAGCCTGTTTCTTCAAAAAAGAGAAAGCTTTAAAGTGACTGGATGGATATTTTTTAAATTACGAATGGGTTGAACAGTATAGATATGGAGAGAATAGTTCCACATGAGAGATTCCAAAACTAAGGGCCATAAAAACTAGATAATTACTAATAAATGCAATCAGGAAATAAAGAGAAATGTATTTATTCAGAGTTGTTAAAATCTGAAACTCACTACTGGTGGAAATGGTGAAAACAAAAACTTAGATACTCTCAAAAGAAAACCAAATGATTACATGTGAGATAGGGGAACAGAAAGATATGATGAAAGGCTGAAGTGAGGTAGTTAGAATGAGAGGAGACACCACATGTCTGTCCTTGGCTTGCTGCATTGTTCCAGTGAAGCCCAACGCAAACTGGAGGAACAACACCTCATCTTCCGACTAGGGACTTTACAGCCTTCTGGACTGAATATTGAATTCAACAACTTTAGGTCGTGAGTCCCCTCCCCCATCCCCACCCCCTTTCTGTTTCCCCCTTCTTTTTTTTTTCCCAATAAATTATAAAGATTTTCCTTTTCCCACCTATTTCCATTATATAAAAAAAAAACCCACTAGAGCTATACCTTGAGTGCCCTACCATCCATTCTTAATTAGCACATTCGTTTAGATAATATCACCAACTTTAACTTTAACACCTATGTGTTCTATTGTACTATTGTTGTTGACATCTTTTGATGATCTGCTTCTATCACTGCTTGTTTGTCGCTACAACCACACCAACCCCCTCCACCTCTCTGTCTCTCTATCTCTCCGCCCCCCACACACACACCTTAAACCAGCTTATATTTCAGCTCTTTCCTGGACTCGAACTCAAGTTCTGTCGAAGGGTCATGAGGACTCGAAACGTCAACTCTTTTCTTCTCCGCCGATGCTGCCAGACCTGCTGAGTTTTTCCAGGTAATTCTGTTTTTGTTTTGTGAGAGGAGACACATGTTGAGTATAAACACCAGCACAGACTAGTTGGGCCAAATGGCCTGATTCTGTACTGTACATTTTATGTAATTTTATGTAATTGTTCAACATGCTTAAATTTAAAGCAGTTTTATGAATCTGAAAAAAAAGCATTGATTAATGGTTAGCTGATCTGCCATAGCATAGCTCAAGTTAAATGGAAACATATGCTATTTAATCACAACTGAAAAGCATTATCCCATGCATGTGGCACAGAATGGATTATCTTACTAATGTGCAGCTTTAACTTGCCATGCTTCTTTAAAGCCAAAAGTCCGCTGTTGGAATTAAATTCATCCTGAGGTTAATTAATGGGCATTGGTGATGGAAGTTTGTGTATTGACAGCCATTTCTAAAATCCTTGCTCCATCAGAGGAGTGATCAGGCTAGGGTTGTGGGTTTTGGGTTGGATGCTGGAAGGAGTCTGGCCAAGGCAACAGGCTAGTTATGGGTGAGCAGTGATGAGTCATGGGGTAACAGGATAGCAAGAAAACAATGTTGGTGGTGGTGGGGAGGGCGGGGGGTGGTGGGGAGCTGTACTCCACTGTCCTAACTCATATCTTCTTCCACAGTTCCATATCTTGTCTTGTCCTCTCTCTGGCAGCAGTGTTTTCCAATCAGCCTGTGGGACCCCGAACCCTTCTAGGCTGCAGCTGCCTGGCGGAAGCAGCAGACGACTGGGGAGCCAGCACTCCTGCCAGGCTTTGAGGCCCTCCCAGCTTCAGTGGCAACTGCAGGCCACAGCTCCCCCTCCACAATGGTAACCTGGCTGCTGATTCCATTTTTAAATTTAAAAGTTTTAAAAAGTTGTAGAGCGGGCACCTCAGATTGGAGGCACCTCCTCTCTCTCTTACCTGAATTGCAGGATTCTTTCTTTCTGAGGCCTTCTATTGGCCCTTCAGCTTCAAGAGCCTGCCCACTGTCCTTAATTGAACAGCTAACTCGCCCTCTGGTGAATTTGGGGAAAATCACTGCTGGTTGGCAGTTTCCCACACAGCGTGGGGTAGTGACCCCCCTTTGACCCTGATGTCAAGGTTCTGACCCAAGGGCAAAATCCACAACTGTTTTTTATCTTACTGCTTTATAAATTGTGACATTCGCGATTTCTTAGCTTGAAGGTGCAATTCAGGAGTATGTTTTGCACTTTTGATGACCCTGCATCAAAAAGAAATACATGCATTAAAAAAAGATTCAATGAAGAACAACCAGGATGGTTCCAGGTCTTAGGGGACTAATTTATGAAGAAAAGTTCAAATGACCTGAACTTACTTTTGCCAGAGGAAAGAAGAGTGAGAGGAGACATGATATATCTTCAAAATAATGAAAGGGATAGATAAGATTGAAAT
This sequence comes from Carcharodon carcharias, assembly GCF_017639515.1. Lineage (NCBI taxonomy): Eukaryota > Metazoa > Chordata > Chondrichthyes > Lamniformes > Lamnidae > Carcharodon > Carcharodon carcharias. The sequence continues at coordinate 39,426,940 of NC_054480.1, read as the reverse complement.
AAGCATAGGCATTAAGCAGAGGATTAGAGAACACAAGAACACCAGTATAGAATTCACATCCTTCAAGCAAGGTTATGTATTAGAAAAAATCTTTTTCCTCAATGGGATAATGAAACTATGGAACAGAGTTCTGGGGAAGGGAATTTATTCAGTGGCAGTAACATCTTTAAAAAGGAGTTGGCTCTAATAATGTGAGGAAGGGGGAAATTAAGTTTTACAGGGCAATAACACTTGCAGATTTATTTTTCGGAGGAAGTAGAGAAAGGGACAATATTCCTAAAGCAGAGGTCAACAAGTAGTAGTTTCTGTGGAAATTCAATAATCACCCATGGACTTTATGTAGAACAGATTGGATACACCAAACGGCTTCCTCATGCTCTAAAAGATGTTATATGCTTGTGTTCATAGTTTTGACAATAATTAGTGAAATTAAGATGGAATAGGATTGTTTTTAGAGGAACTGTTTAGCAGTGGAAAATAATCTGGAAGAGTAGATTAAGAAAACTACCCAGAGCTGAAGTGTATCTGGGACTGAAGCTGGGAGAGGAGGCATTCGTGGCATGCAATCAGAGACTGAGGTGTTCCTGGGGCTGAAGGTAGGAGCAGAGGCTGATAACAGCAAAGGGTCAGTGCCCTATAACATATAGCATGTTTGCACTATTCCTGTATTGTGAAATATTTAAAGCCCTTGTATATAATTAGTTACAATGTGTTTTCCTCTCAAATTTACTTTAGAGTCCAAAAAAAATCATGGTTTTAATGCAAACAGAATTCACAACTGCATTGAAATCATTCACTAATCCCAAATGAGAGGGTAGGTAGTGGCGTAGTGGTGATGTTATTGGACTAGTTATCTAGAGGCCCAGGCTAATGCTCTGGGAACAGTGGGTGGAAGTTAAATTCAATTAATCAATAAATCTGGAACTGAGAGCCAGCCATCAGTAATGGTGCCCATGAAACTTGCATCGATTGGCATAAAAACTTCTTGGGAAGGAAATCTGCCATTCTTACCTGGTCTAGTCAATATGACACCCCAGATCAATAGCAATGTGGTTGGCTCTTAACTGCCCTCTGCAATGGTCCAGGCCACTCAGTTCAAGAGCATCTAGGGATGGGCAACAAATGCTGGAGAACTTGATACCGATCAAAAGTGCTTATTTTTTGTGATAAACGAATTTTCAGCTGCACCAGATTGCCACTTTGGAATATAAGAATGTTTTTTAATGCAAAAAAAGACAATTACATTCTATTGCACCGATCAGTTGTCCTAGTTTATGGAAGATGTTCCGTTTATGATTATGCAAATACATTTTAGCTGAACTTTGAACTATAACCTAACCGGCACAATTTAAAATATAGAATGTGCCCAAAATAGAAACTTATTCCCTTATTCTTAGCACTATGTCCATGACCAAAACACAATGCCTTAAAGGACTTTGAAAAATATTTTGAGTGACTTCATTAGCTCTTCGCTTTGCTAGTTGTTAGTTTTATGTATTTGCTGCTTATTGATTACAGCTTGGTAGTTTTTATTGCTCTTTGGCACTTATTTACTGGCAAATTCCTACACATTCAGTTGCAGCTCCTTTTATGAATATCAAATTTTAGCCAGTCAGGTGCAAGCTTGATGTACAATTTTAAGTGATGATTTCAAGTATGATGGTGTGACAGATGCGGTGGATGTGTAGTAAATGCAACACTTATTTACACCCATGTAGAAAGATAGCTCTTGATAGATTGTGTTACTGGATTGAATTTTACATGGTGGGGGCATGGTTATAATAGTCAGGGGCAAGGCCACCTGCACTTGGCTACCTCATGCTGCAGTTATTTAATGTCCATTGGGCCTTTTAATTGGCTTGAGCTAGATTTCCAGAAACATCAGAGATTTCTTTCAGGTGCAAATGAACGCAAGCTCCAACAACTCATCGACACCAATGCCCATCCCTCTGTCCCCATCCCATCTTCCAATCCCAGCCCCGGCCGTGTATCTACCATACCCCCTAACCTTCCCCTCTGAGGTTGAACGTTCAGTGCTCAGCAAAGGACTTAATTTCATACCCTTACTGAATTTCGGGCTCGGCACGATGCTGAACTCTTCTTCTGCCGCCTTCGTCTCCGTGCTCACTTCTTTGGCCAGGAGTCCTCTCCCTGTTCAACGGATCCTTTTACCCGCCTCCAATATTCTCCCTCCACCTGGACCCCTCTCTCTGGATTTTTACTTGATCATTTGATTGAGAACTGTCGGCGCCACATCAGTAGTCTCAATTTCTCTGCTCCTCTCACCCACTCTAACCTGTCTCTCTCTGAACTTGCTGCACTCCGTTCTCTCAGCTCCAACCCTGACTTTGTCATCAAACCTGCTGACAAGGGTGGTGCTGTTGTTGTCTGGCATGCTGACCGCTACCTCGCAGAGGCTGAGTGTCAACTTCCTCCTACCTCCCCTTGGACCATGACCCCATCACTGAACATCAAGCCATTGTTTCCAGGACTGTTACTGACCTCATTTCCTCTGGAGATCTTCCCCCCACAGCTTCCAACCTAATAGTCTCCCAACATCAGACGGCCCGCTTCTACCTCCTACCCAAAATCCACAAACAGGACTGTCCCAGCAGACGATCATGTCAGCCTGTTTCTACCCTACGGAACTCATTTCTTGCTATCTTGACTCCCTTCTCTCTCCCCTTGTCCAGTCTCTTCCCACCTACATCCACGATTCCTCTGACGCCCTACATCATATCGACAATTTCCAGTTCCCTGGCCCCAACCGCCTCCTCTTCACCATGGACGTCCAATCCCTCTACACCTCCATCCCCCACCAGAATGGTGTGAGGGCTGTCTGCTTCTTCCTCGAAGAGAGGCCCGAGCAATCCCCATCCACCACTACTCTCCTCCGTCTGTCTGGCTAAACTTGTTCTCTCACTGAACAATTTCTCCTTAAACTCATCTCACTTCATCCAAATAAAAGGTGTGGCTATGGGTACCCACATGGGCCCCAGTTATGCCTATCTTTTTATGGGGTATGTGGAACATTCCTTGTTCCAGTCCTACTCAGGCCCCCTCCCACAACTCTTTCTCCGGTACATCGATGACTACTTCGGTGCCATTTCATGCTCTCGTCTGGACCTGGAAACATTTATTAATTTTGCTTCCAATTTCCACCCCTCCATCATTTTCACATGGTCCATCACTGACACTTCCCTTGCCTTCCTTGACCTTTCTGTCTCAATTTCTGGTGATAGACTGTCCACCAATGTTCATTACAAGCCTACCAACTCCCACAGCTACCTTGACTACAGCTCCTCACACCTCGCTTCCTGTAAGAACTCCATCCCATTCTCTCAGTTCCTTTGCCTCCGTCGCATCTGTTCTGATGATGCCACTTTCAAAAACAGTTCCTCTGACATGTCTTCCTTCTTCCTTAACCGAGGTTTTCCACCCACGGTCGTTGTCAGGGCCCTCAACCATGTCCGGCCCATCTCCCGTGCATCCGCCCTCACACCTTCCTCTCCCTCCCAGAACCATGATAGGGTCCCCCTTGTCCTCACTTATCACCCCACCAGCCTCTGCATTCAAAGGATCATCCTCTGCCATTTCTGCCAACTCCAGCATGATGCCACCACCAAACACATCTTCCCCTCAACCCCCCCACTGGGGACATTCCACAGGGATTGTTCCCTCCAGGACACCCTGGTCCACTCCTCCATCACCCCCTACACCTCACTCCCCTCCCACGGCACCTTCCCATGCAACCACAGAAGGTGCAACACCTGCCCCTTTACTTCCCCCCTCCTCACCGTCCAAGGGCCCAAACACTCCTTTCAAGTGAAGCAGCACTTCACTTGCACTTCCCTCAATTTAGTCTACTGCATTCGCTGCTCCCAATGCAGTCTCCTCTACATTGGAGAGACCAAACGCAGACTGGGTGACCACTTTGCGGAAAATCTTCGTTGTGTCCGCAAGCATGACCCAGACCTCCCTGTCGCTTGCCATTTCAACACACCACCCTGCTCTCATGCCCACATGTCTATCCTTGGCCTGCTGCAATGTTCCAGTAAAGCTCAACGCAAACTGGAGGAACAGCACCTCATCTTCTGACTAGGCACTTTACAGTCTTCCGAACTTAATATTAAGTTCAACAACTTCAGATCATGAACTGTCTCCCCCATCCCCACCCACTTTCTGATCCCCTTTTTCCAATAATTTATAATTTTAAAAAAATCTATTTTTTTCTTTTCCCACCTATTTTCTCTATTTTTAAATGTATTTCCATGCATTGTTTTATCAATACCTTTTAGCCTATTTCGATCCCTTCCCCCCACCCCACCCCCACTAGGGCTATCTGTCACTTGCTTGTCCTGCTTTCTATCTTTAATGTCATCATTAGCACATTCCTCAGCTAATATCACCACTGTCAACACCCTTTGTCCATGACATTTTTTGGCAATCTCTTCTTTGCCTCCACCTCTCACTGGCCCTCTCTCCAGCTCTGCCTGTCCGACTCTCCTCAATCAGCTTATATTTCACCTCATTTCGATATTTCTTAGTTCTGATGAAGAGTCATACAGACTCAAAATGTTAACTGTATTCCTCTCCACAGATGCTGTCAGACCTGCTGAGTTTTTCCAGCTATTTTTATTTTTGTTTCAGATTTCCAGCATCCACAGTATTTTGCTTTTATCAGAGATTAAGCCTTGCCTCCAGGAACTGCTGGTCAGTGGCTCAGCAGCGCCACTGGGAGTGGTGGCCACTGCTGGAACTGCATGCAGCCCTGAAAAGGAGACACCAATGGAACCCAGCCTTTTTTGTAAGTCTGGGGTCTCTTGGGGTCAAGCTGGCAGGCCCTGGCAAGAAGGGTTGGGGGGGAGGAGGGGTGCAGGGGTCAACAGGGCATGTGTGCATTTGCCCTCTACAGCAATCTTTTCACCTGTATAAGTAGACAGTTTCACTTTTGTTTTAATTAGCTGTTTTTCTTTGCTTATCTTACCATTCAAACTTATGGGAATGACATGTGCTTGTGCACCTGTGTAAAGCTTGGGATTCACTATAATACTGGCAATTTTTAAATCAACTTTCTATTCGTGTTCTTTGGAATTTGTTGTTACTGCAACAATGAAAAGTTCCATTTCAGTGTTTGTGTCATCATCTGCAATCGTGTGCACTTTCTTCAATTTACGCATCTTAGCAAAGTGATTTAGTTTATCATGGTTCTAATACTGTTTTCCATAGGCTGGACAACTATGTGGTAAATGCTCTGTTCCACATCGGTTGCACTTAAACATTTTAATAGCAGTTTTGTTCTTTTTATCTTCAGGCTGTCTATTTGTTCTTTCTCAGGGCTGTTTCTGTTTAACTGCTTGACCATGTGCAGCTTAGCATCTTCTGTTACCTGTTTAATCTGGCATTTTGTTGTCTCTGCTGCTCTGCAGGTATTTTTTGCTTTCTCCAGCGTGAGATCAACTTCTCTCAAAAGCCATTCTCTCACAGATTCATTTCCGAACCCACAAATTATTCTTATCTCAAATGATGATTCTTCAAGCTCTCCAACTTCACACAGTTTAGCTCGTTTTCTCAGCTCAGTTACGCACTGACTGATGTTGTCACTGCCTTGTGTGCACGTAAAAAAAAAAAATTCTTAGGGCTGCAGTAGGTTTTGAATCTTTCTATTATTTCCTTCAAGTCATTTTGTTTTTCATCACTTTCAAACATGAATGTGTTATAGGCTTCTAGGGCTTCTTCCCCTGCTACATGAAGAAAGATGGAAGACTATACCTGAGGCTCTTTTTTTATCACTGCCCATCACTGTGAGGTACAGCTCAATTCACTGTCAGAACCTCCTTCAGTTTTCAGCCAGATTGCCCTCCAAACTGAGCTCTGTCCACGGGTTTAGAACCTCCGCTGTTGCGTTTAGTTTACTTCTGACCCCATGTCTTGCTTCTTGTTTCTTTTATTAATGATGCACAGAAGACATCGACATTGTAGCTGAGCTAACTTTATTGATAACACATTTTCCTAACATGAACATATCTGCAGTACCTGAACTCTATCAAGGCAGGCTCTAAGATGTACTATCTGAACTTGAACACTCAGGTCAGGTGACCCCGTATATAGTACAGCGTACCTTATAGTATCTAATACTGGAATTCACAACTACAATCAGCTATTATTGTGACAGGAAAGTTGATTGGTTTCACTGCAAAAATCATATCATGTTGACTCCTGTTTTGCATATAAATAAACCAGTTGATAAACCGAAGTTGCGCCTGGCCTCAGTAAAGTTTTATTTCAGTCCACTTTCCCTCAAGAGAGAAGCATTCACATAATGGCACATTCAGGAGCTGGTGTATGGTGTATCAACAGCAGGACAGTCAATGGGAATTTATAGTTTACAAACCTGGCTAAGTCAGATGTAATTATAGTCATTTTACAGATCCCCTAAGCAAGTTCTATTTGCTCTTGGGGAGGGGAAAAAGGGTTTTGAATCAAACACTTCAAATAAAACGGAATTTTGTTGTGATGTACACACATGTAAAGACGTTGTTCAAAAGAATGAAAGGCACAAGATGCTTGTTAGTCGTGTGCAACAAGCTGTGATTCTACCTGGCAAACTGTTGCATCTGGTGCATGGACAGTCAAATGTTCAAGTCACATTAGAAGTGAGTTTTGGACAGCTGTGTTTTTGTAGTAAATCATGGCTGTACTGGTAATATTATAAATTGAAATACTTTGATTTGGTATCCATACTCAGTATGGAATGTTAATGTCAAGAGATTTTATTTTCAGAGGAATTCCTGTGAACAATTTGGAAACACAATTTGCAAACTGTAGCTATGTTTTCAGAAAATGCACTGCAGGTTGAACCCACACCTTAAGAACTGATCTGAAACATAGAGGAAGAAAATAGAGATTGTAACATTTTACTTTGTTACAGAGGTGTGTTGATGTCAAATATTAAATTTCAATTTCATCTGCTGGAGTCACATATGAAAGTTTTTTAAGAAGGCAGTTTTAATGGTTAAAAACAAAAACATTAAGATGGCTACCATAGGTCACCTGACATTTGCAACTGCAAGTCGGTCAACTTCTGGAAGCTTTCAAAGGTAGATTACAATGAACATGCCTAGGCTACATCCTTGTGAAATGTTGCACCTGCCTTTGTCAGGACTTACCAAAACAGCAGGGATAAAAAGCCTCAGATTTTTCCATCTCCATGGCTACTAGGTAGCAAAGGAAAATGATTATGCACAAGGGAAGTGCTAAGGACTCTATTGTATGTCAATGGTTTCGACGATGGGAGGCGGATGGCACCGGCTGTCCAAATGAGCATCATGACCGTGTGTCATTGCCCTGCCTTATCCCCGTACCACTGCACATTGTTTCTATTCATCTAATGTCCTCTTGAGTGCATCGATTGAACCTGCCTCCACCATACTTCCAGGCAGTGCATTCCAGACCCAAACACCTCGTTGTGTGAAGAAGTTTTTTTCTCAAGTCACATTTGCTTCTTTTGCAAATCACTTTAAATCTGTGCCCTCTCGTTCTTGATCCTTTTATGAGCAGGAACAGCTTCTCCCTATCTAATCTGTCTAACCCCCTCATGATTTTGAACACCTCTATTGAATCTCCTCTTAGCTTTGTTCTCTCCAAGGAGAACAGTCACAACCTTTCCAACCTATCCTCATTGATGAAGTTTCCCATCCCTGGAACCATTCTTGTAAACCTCTTCTGCACTCTCTCCAATGTGTTCACATCCTTCCTATAATGTAGCACCGAGAGCTGTACACAGTATTCCAGCTGAGGTCTAACGAGCATCTTATATAAATTCAGCATAACCTCCCTGCTCTTGTACACTATGCCCCTATTAATAAAGCCCAGGATACTATATGCTTTATTAACTGCTTTCTCTATGTGTCCTGCCACCTTCAATTATCAATGCACATATACACCCAGGGCTTTTTGCTCCTGCACCCCCTTCAAAATTTCACCCCTTATTTTATATTGGCTGTTCATACTCTTCCTATCAAAATGCATCACCTCACACCTCTCTGCATTGAACTCCATCTGCCACCTATCTACCCACACCACCAACTTGTCTATGTCCTTTTGAAGCTCCACACTGTCCTCCTCACAGTTTACAACACTCCCAAGCTTCGTATCATCCGCAAACTTTGAAATTGTGCCCTTCACACCAAGATCTAGATCATTAATATATATTAGAATAAGCAAGGGTCCCAATAACAACCCCTGGGGAACTTCACTACAAACCTTCCTGCAACCTGAAAAGTATCAATTGACCATTATTCTCTGCTTCCTATTTTTCAGCCATTTTTGTATCCGCATTGCCACTGTCCCTTTTATTCCATGAGCAATAACTTTTCTCACAAGTCTGTTGTGTGGCACTGTATCAAATGCCTTTTGAAAGTCCATGTACACCACATCAACAACATTACCCTCATCGACCTTTTCTGTTAGCTCTTCAAAAAACTGCAGTAAGCTAGTTAAACACGATTTCCCCTTTAGAAATCCATGCTGGCTCTTCCTTATCAACCCATTTTTTTTTCCATGTGACTGCTAATACTATCCTGAATAATTGTTTCTAGAATCTTGCCCACCACTGAAGTTAAACTGACTAGCATGAAATTGCTGGGCTTATCCTTACAACCTTTTTGAACAAGGGTGTAACGTTTGCAATTCTCCAGTCCTCTGGCACCTCCCCTGAGTCTAGGAATGACTCAAAAATTGTGGCCAATGCCCCTGCAATTTCTACTCTCTCTTCCTTCAATATCCTTGGATGTATCTTGTCCGGTCCACGTACTTAGTCAACTTTAATTACCGACAGTCTATTCAACACTTGCTCCTTATCAATTTTGAACCTTCCAGTGCCAGAGTTTCCTTGCCTGCCCCCTGGTTGCCCCCTGCACTCCCACCGCACGGTTAGCTGCCAATGATAACTGTATTGTCTTGCAAAAGAAAGGGAAGTTTGCCATGTGGCGCAATGTATTAGCATGATGTGCCTGCCACAGTTGAATAGCTAGCATTATGCACAAACTGTGAGATATGCCTGGATGGTACCAAATTTGGAGGTCAGTATAAGATCTGGAAATGGCACATAAGTGAACTACAGTACAAGGAGATCAATTTCTGACCAGGATACATATTGTAGTAAAATAAAATTGATTGACCAGCATGCAGAGTCATGTAAACATGCCAGCAGCAAATACAGATTTAAGTTCTGATGATGAGGTTATTAATTTGAAACATTGGACAGAGGTGCAGAATTTTTAGGTCAACAGGCGGGTGCAGTCGGCAGGCCCGGGGTTGGCCAGGGAACGGACCGCTGACCACGATTGGTCTCAGGCCGACTAGCAGCCAGCCAGCATGAAACGCACGCTAAAAAGCTCAGCGCTGCCGGGGTGTGGGGGTGGGAAGAGGGTGGGCCCTGACGTTAATGTGGGCGGTGGCCAGCTCTGACAGAAAGCTCCCTGAAGGCAGACAGCTGCTTCAGGGAGCTGAAGACCTGAAAAATCAGAAATAAAGTTTTGAAAAGCAGAAAAAAAATGCCCAAGCATCCCAGTCAGGCACCTGAAAATATACATGATGAAGATGCTGTCGAATGCTATTTATTTTTATTTTATTTCATCACGGAAACCTCACCCCACCCTTGGATGTGGTTTCATGAAAAATGTAAAGGCCACCTGGCTGATTTGCCTGTCCACCAACCATAACATTGGCTGGGCAACATAAAGTTAAAGACAATTGCACCATTAATGACCTTAATTGTCCCTTAATTGTCGGCGGGCTTGCATCCGACATTTGCGCACACCCACCGACCGAAATATCACACGAACCCTGGATGATGTCGGGACCCTCGCCCGACGTCATCTCGCGCGATTTCATGCCAGATTGGGTCAGGCAAGCGTCCGCCCAATCGGCCTAAAATTTTGCCCGGTAACTCTGTTTCTCTCTCTACAGATGCTGCTAGAACGATTGAGTATTCCCAGGATTTTCTGCTTCAGTTTTCGGCATCCACATTATTTTACTTTTGAACACAGGTTTAAGAATACAAGGAAAGGCACAAGTAACATTTAGTTAAAATACATCCATTGTTAGAGGCAGAGAATCTTAGACAGTGGAAGAGAAGAGATTGTGAGAGAAAGGTCAAAGAATGGCAATGGATGGCCAAGAACTTGTATTCACAATAAAGGAGCTCCCCAATCCAAGGGCCATGTAACCTTTGACAAACAACATTTACAGCTCTGATTGCTAAATAAGCACAATGAAAATTAAATACTCAACAGAAAAGGTTTAAAAGTCACACCAAATGAAAGTGTGTATGTGTGTCCAAAGATGTCACCAGGTAAGTGAAGAGACGTATGCTGATGATGGCACCACACACAATTGGAGCTGTAGGTGCGCAAGGAATTCACATGATTTATGCATCTGCAAACTCAGACTGATAACAGAGGATGCTATTTCATGGCTTCGCCAAGATATATGGAAATGCACATGTATGAGCTAGCGAGTTTCAGCAGATGCATGCATGCACAATTTTTTTAATTTGTTCATGCGATGTGAGTGTCGCTGGCAAGGTCAGCATTTGTTACCCATTCCTAATTTCCCTTGGGTGTTAGTGTGTTGCCTTCTGGAACCTCTGCAGTCCATCTGGTACACACACACAGCTGTTAGGGAGGGAATTCCAGGATTTTGGCCCTGTTACAGTGAAAGATTGGTGATATATTTCCAAGTCAGGATGATGTGTGGCTTGGAAGGAACTTTCAGGTGGTTGTGCTCCAATGTGTTGACTGCCCTTACTGTTCTCAATGATAGAGGCCTCAGGTTTGGAAGGTTGCTTTGAAGGAACCTTGGTGCATTGCTTCGGTGCAACTTGTGGATGGCAGTCAGTGTTGCCACTGTGCACCAATGGTGGATGACGTGAATGCTTAAGGTGGTGGTTGGGATGCTGATCAAGTGGGCTGCTTTGTTTTGGATGGTGTTGAGCTTTTTGAGCATTGTTGGAGCTGCACTCACCCAGGCAAGTGGAGATTAATCCATTACACTCCTGACGTACCTACTTGCAGATGGTGGAAAAGCTTTGGGGAGTCTGCAAGTGAGTTACTCACCGCAGAATTCACATCCACAAAATACATTTCCAGTTCATTGTCAGGATTCATTCTGACTATGTTTAGGGGGAATGTTGGTTACAGTTTTTCTTTTTCTTTATATCTATTGCTGATTTTACTATTTGCTTCCACAGTTTAAATTCAGAAATTGCTCTGAAACATATAGAAACATTTCAACTTTTTATAATTTTTTACTTAAATAATTTACTTTAGTTGCAATCCTTGGCAACATTATGACACATGTCATTTCAACCGGCAAAATTGGTCCTAATGCAATAGCTGTGCCCAAGGCAGTTGAGGACATCATTGAGATTCAAAAGTCATGGCCTGATTTCAATCAGATCACAACACTGCTGCAATTAGCTTTCAGTGAGGTTGGTGCCTCACTAAGGAAATCTAGGGCTCGGTTTTCCGTGTCCGCTAGCATCGGGCGTGTTTGGTAGCGTGAGCGGATAATAAGGTGAGAAGGTCAAAAATCGGTTTCACAACATTGTGAAACCAGTTTGCAATTGTCCACTCTGCCCGTACAATCACGCCGATGTGTTTCACAACTGTACATAAGCGACATACACTCGGTGAGCTGCACTTCGCAGCTTGTTTGCCTGCCTTGCTTTGGGCAGCACTCGCAGTCATCAGCGCCAGGCTTCAGAGACAGCACCATATCACTTTTCGGGGGCCTCATGGGCAGGTCTTTACCTACCAGACCAGCCATAAGGTGGGGGTGGCTTTTCCACGGCTGCAGGGCTATGGCTGTACAGGGGAAGGACGGTATCCCAAGGTGTGTGTGGGGGACATGTTGATTTGTGCAAGTGGCCTCAAGATGCTGAGGGCTAGTCTCCAGAGGAGATCAGGCCAGATGGAGATGTGAGGGTGTGTGTGAGGGAGTGAGTGGTGATGTCCCTTGAGCTGGCAGTGAGTGAGAAGCTAGTAAATGGGTGATGGGCTTGAGTGTGTGAATTTAGAGTGATGAGATGGTTGCCTTACCCTGGCTGCACGGATGAGATCATTCATCCTTTATCTGCACTGGATGGCCAACCTCTTCTGTGCAGCATTGGCACTGATCATCACTGCCATCGCCAAACAAGCCGAAGTGGTAATGTTGCTGCCCCTCCTGCAATCTGAATGGGGGTAGAGGACATCATGGCAGCAGTCCTTGGCTGGAAGCACTGAGAGGTGTGTGCGTGGCTGCACTTTGAATGTGGCGCCTGACGTGATGAAATGGCAAGGGGACGGTGTGGCAGGTGAATTAGATTCCACCTGCCAGTGAAATGGCAGGTTTCCAGGGAATTCATGGTTAATGAGGTGAGACAGGGATGATACGGCGTGAAAAGCTGCCATTGCAGCCGGCGGGTAAAATGCCCTTTTTCCCACCATTTGCACTTAGTGCATATCTGGGATGATTGTGCCCCGAGGGTCATGCAGCAGCATATCAAAAAGATAGTGATTTTAATTAATTAAAGATTTCCCCTGGATCAGAAGATGTAAAGTGTTCCTCCAGCGCCCACAGGGAAAGCTAGGTTCTCCCCTATCTCAAGCTTCCCTATCTCCATTATCACCTTTGGAACTCCACCCTCAGAGTTAGCCTTGATGGGGAGTGTCTCCACAAGATATTGATATTGGGCTAGAACAGGACTCAACCTATCTTATTTAAATGAAAGCCCAGCAATTAAAATAGCCTGCCACTAACCCAGCTGCTCCTATGCTCTTCACCTCCAATTAAAGTCAGGGCTTTTGTGTCTGATCCACATATTTGTCATTTGTCATTATTATAAAGGGAGCAGCTAAAATGTTAACTGATTTGGTGCAATGCAAATCCGCTGATACACATATGTAAAATTTCATAGGGAGAAAAATTCCAATCTGAATCCAGAAAAAGAGTGCATTGTGGTGGTGGGGTGGGGGTGCGGAGGGTGGTTGCAGGGGCTGTAGGTACATCTGCTGTTCCACCCCCCAGTGACAAAGGGATATAACTGGGATACTTCCAGGCTTCCCCAGGAAGTCCCACCCAATCGATCTCCAACAATCCCAACTGAACCCACATCAGATTGCATTATAGATCTTCCAAACACCTTAAAAATATTTATTAAGAATCTTGCCATTTAGCATATCCGTAACAGTGTGAAGGAATAGAATGATGTAGGTGCAGGGGGAGGAGGCCATAAAAAGCTAAAGGAAAGGAAGTAGTTACATTTGTAAAAGCTATTAAGGTGAAGTATAGAATGCAGTTCTGGGCACTCCATTATAGCAAAGATGTTAGAGCCATTGGAAAGTTATTGTGAAAATTTACTTGGAAAAACACCACAAATAAATGTGGTTCTGAAGAAAGGCTCAAAAAATTAAGCTTTTCACCACTGGAATTGAGAGCTGTAAGAAGCCATCTAAAAGAGGTACTTAAGATTATCAAAGGTTTTGAGAGGATAAATAGTGATGGAATGTTTTCATTAGTTGAGAAATCAGTAACTAGGACCATACATAAAAATATAAATATAAGCACAAATGCAGGATGATCACTAGAAAAAGGGGAAGTTAGGAGAATGTTTTTCACCATAAGGTGGAGGCAGAAATAATTCAATTTAAAAGGGATTTGGACAAATATTTGTGAAGGAAAAAATAACAGGATATGACTTAAAGGCAAGAAAATGGGATCAGGTACAGAGGTCCATAGAACCATACAAAAGTTACAGCACAGAAAGAGGCCATTCTGCCAGTTCAGTTGAAGCATTATTAAAGCAGTTGAGACAACGTCAATTGAAAATTTCAACACTGAGTTGGCTAGATTTTTTTATCAGGTACGGATATTAAAGATTACAGAACCAAGACAGGGTAAGGTGGAGTTAAATCAGTCATATTGAAAGGTGGATCAAGCTCAGGGGCTGAATGGTTTACTCTTGTTCCCATGTTCCAGTACAGGTATAAGAATGATAAGAACACCAAACATGCCAACGGGCTAGCAGTGTGGTTTTAGGAAGCAGCAGAACAACAGTCAGCAGACGGAATTGGAGCCACTCCCCTACCAGTGTTTGCAGGCAGCAGGCTGGTAAGAGTAGCTAGCTGTAGCAATGGCCTATGCTGAGGGAGAGAAAGGGCGGAATCATCCGTGCCCGCTGGCGTTGGAGGTGTTTGGTGGCATGTGTGGACAATATGGCGAGAAGGCCAAAAATCAGTTTCATGACATCGATTGCAATTGTACACTCAGCCTGTCGATGGCGGGCGGCGTTCCCGCCATCAGACATTGGGAACCTCATTGTAATACCCCAGCACACCATTATAAGGCCAACACACCAGACTCATCCCCCACCACTAGATCATCTGTCTATGTCAGCAGGAAAACACACCAGTGCAGAACATGTCTTGACAAGTGTGATGTACAGAAGTCGGGACTTACTGCCAGGACCTTGCTCCACATTGCAGACATCTGAGGAGCAGAAGATGCTGGAGCCCGATAGGAACAGCACACTGGAAGAACGTCTAAGGCATGTTGGGTGGATTCTCACGGACATGGCTCTGCTGCAAAGCAGGTCATGGAAATTAGAAAGTCACCATTGATGCGCACAATGGATGATGGTCGAGGGGGTGGGAGAGAAATGTCTAGGATCGACTGGGAGAGGAAGTGGTGTCATGGGGGGAGGTGAGGTTGGGAGGAGGGGAATGAAGGAGTTGGGGGGGAGGGAGTATGAGGGGAGGAGGTAACAGGGGAGAAGAAGGCAACTGGGGAGGTAAGTGTAAGGGGATGGAAGGTGTAAGAGAAGAAGTTTGGAGGGGGGAAGGACTGTAGAGAGGGGAGGGAGTAAGGGTGGAGTAAGGAATGCAGAGAGGGGAAGGAGTCCAGGGTGAAGAAGAACTGCAGAGAGGGGAGGGAGTCTGGGATGGGGAGGGGGAGGAGTGCGGAGAGGGGAGGGAATAGGAGTGGAAGAAGGAGTTGGGGACGGGTAAAAAGGAAAGCTGGACGAAGAGGCAAGGTTGTCTGAGAGAGTCAGGAAGGGGAAAGGAGTAAGGCTGGAGGAAGAAATGAGGCTGAATGATGAGGTAAGACTGGAAGAAGGAGTTGGGGGGGGGAAGGACTAAAGGTGGCAGAAGAAGTAAGGGTGAGTGAACGAGTCAGGAAGAGGGAGGGACTAAGTGGGGGGGAGTCTGGGTGCATGGGAGGTCTAAGGGATTCCAGGGGAGAAAGGGGTCCAGAGGGGGGAAGGTGTTCTGGGTGGCAAGGGGTGCGGATGGGGGAATGTCCAGGTAAATGTTCAACAGAGGGGTCTGATGGGTCTATGACTGCCTCCTGGGAAGCAAACTGAGGGTGGGCGTGCTATGAGAGATGGTGAGAATGACCAAGGGCAGAATGAGGCAATAGGATGAGGGGGTGAGGGTTCAACAGTAGCGATAGAAGGGATGGCGAGGGTGGTTGTTATGGACTTGAAGGCAGACATGGACCCGGGGTAGGGAAGGAGGAGGTTGGAGAGGTTAACATGAATGGGGATGGGATTTTCGGGAAGGAAGAGAAAGCACACGTTCACCAGGACATCCCTGGAGGAAAAGGGTTGTGACCGGTGGGTCACAGAGTGGTGGCGGAAGGCGATGCCAGGGGGGTCAAAATGTGATGGGGAAAAGAAAGGGTGACTGGGGGAGGGTAAAGGATGGGGGAGTGAAAGTCAAACCGAATTAGCACCATGCTGTCCAAATCAAAAGTGAAACAAGATTTGTGGTGGGCAAGATCAGGTGCTGCATGGCGGTGTAATCATTGGGTGGGTGGAGATGCAGGTCAGATGGATGGATAACTGAAAGTAAACCCCAGCAGGCAGCATTGGAAATGCTCAGGATGTTGAGATGAGTAGGATGCAAAAAGGATCTGTGTGTGAGGGAGAGTGCTCGCAGGAGGCTCCGAAAGGCTCTGCCACACACACACACACTTCTCCCTCCAGAATCACTCATGGTCAGGCTGCTCACTCTGTGGTGACAGAGGACGTGGTTGAGGGGCTCACAGGCGAAGGGGACTCGAAAGGAGTGGACAGCCTCTGAAATTCTTGATTGAATGACCCAAACAAGTCCAGCTTCCGCTCCTCCTCTCTTCAGGTGCCTGAGGGCCCTGGCTTGACTCGGTGAGGGGAAGGAGCATCTGGAGGGATGTCGAGGTGCCCCGTGTCCCTCTCGTGTTGCCACTGCAGAAACTCACCCATGGGTCTGCGATGGAGTGCAGGTCTGTGCGCATCTCCGCATTCTGCTGGTCCAGGGTCTCCTTGGCATTCACCATCCTCCCCATGGAGACCTCTATACGTGCACGTGGGCACCACTTCATCAGAGAGCAGGCGGACGCACTCGTCTGACTTACATGGCACTCTGTTGAGGGCTTCCAACAGCTCTGCATGATGTTCCCCTGCCTTCTGCAGACTCTCCACGATGAGTTGGAAGGCCAAATTCAGAGGCTCATCATCTGACTTGGAACTCACAAGTGCCTCTCCCCCAGCAGTCCACCGAGTGCTGGGGAACTCGGCTGAACCTGCCTCCTGCTGCTGTGGACATGTGTCTGTGCGGTGACCACCAGATTGTGAAACCAAGCCTGCTCTAGATCTAGGTCCCACCAATGTGTGTGTCTCTGCGCTGGTGGAGGGTGTGGGTAAGCACTGTGATGGGTCTTCCAGGCTTCTTATTTCCAGCTCTTCAATAGAGGAGGTGTCCACTTGGCTGCAGATGACGATGTAGATAAGCTGAAAGACTGGCTGGCTGAGGGTGTCAGTCACTTGGCAGAGCTCCCTGTGAACCAAAGTAGAGATAATTAGTGCATGGCAGCAGAGTTAAAAGCAAGAGAGAGAGCACTCACAGTTGCATTGAGAGAGGGATGATGTGGTGCAGGATCCTCAAGTGGGTATTCGCCGCCGACTTCACCGTTATCATAGGCAGGGTCCATGTCCTCACTATTCAGCACGATGGCACGCTCTTCAAAGTGAGTGAGACACCCAATGTAGGTCACTCGACTCCCATTCTGAAACCTCTCCCTGCTGATGTGAGCAGGCTTCTCCTGCATGGAAACAGATGGAGAGTAAGAGCTGGACGCATGGCACTGCACGGAATGTTTGTTTCAGTGAATGGAGCCATGGACAAGATGGGGATCCAAGTTCAAGAGGATATGAGCCGGATGGAGATGTGAGGGTGTGTGTGAGAGTTAGTGGTGTTGGCCTTTGAGGTGTGAGACCCCTGTGGATGTCTGATGGGTTTGAGTGTGAGTTGAGAGTGATGAGAAGAGTGAGTTACCCTGGCAGAACGGATGAGACCATTCATCCTGTAGCAGCACTGTGTGGCTATCCTCTTTTGCAGGGCATTGGCGCTGACCACTGCTACCATGGCATCCCATGCCGGATTGATGATGCTGCTGCCCCTCCTGCGGCCAGAAGGGGGGTAGAGGACATCACAGTGGGTCTCCGTGGCATCCTAAAGGTGCTCGAGGGACGCGTCACTAAACCTGCAATCATTTTTGCCTTTTGTGCAACAGTTCTGGGCTGGAAACAGAGGTGTGCACATGGTTAGACTTTTAAATATAGCACCCGGCGTGATGAAGCGATGAGGTGATGGCATGGCTGGCAAATGAGAGTCCGCCTGCCATCGAAACAGCGTATTTCCCAGGAATGCATAATTAATGCAGTGGGTTTGGGACGATTCAGCGTGAAAAGCCGCCATTGCGGAAGGTGGGTAAAACATTGTTTACCTGCCCACTACCGCACTCAATGCAAATCTGGGACAATGCCGTCCAAAGTCTGGCCAGAGGGTTGGGGGTACTGGCAGGGCTTACTAACCAACTTTACCTCCTTTTCTATTGCTTTCTGATCAATTTCAGGCAGGATAACAGAGGAAAATTGATCCCTTAAACTCTTCTGTTCAGATGGCTATTTGCTATCATTAAAGTGATCAGAGCAATCAAGTAAGAGTCTATTATAAAGCTAATTACACACAGTCCATTTGGATGATGTTCATGATTACATGTAACCATTTCTCATTTGCTGACAGAAACTTGTTTTACTTTATGCTCAGAATATAATCAGGGGAAAAATTTTCACCCCACTGGGGGGGGAAGTGCAGGAGGAGGTGTGCCTCCGATCGGCGCACCCAATCGGGGGCGTGCTGCCATTTTACGTGGACGGGCCAATTAAGGCCCACCCAGCGTGACGTCCGCCAGGAAGCGCTATTAAATCCCTGTGCAAGTGGGGGGGAGGGGTAGGGGGTGGGGCGGGGGGGATTCCCTCAGCCGAGAGTGTGCTCTTTCGCGCATGCGCCCAAAAGAGTGCACTGATCCCCCTGAGGCTAAGTGCTGCCTCAGGGAGATCGGTTCCAAATTAAAAATTGTTAAACAGATGATAACAAGATTTCCCTGACATGTCCCCTCATGACACATGAGTTGGGGCACGTCCATAACTTTTATTGAAATCTTTATTAAATATTTTAAAACCTTCACAAAACCTCATCCTGCCCGTGGATGAGGTTTCATGCTTTTTCTTAAGCCCGCCAGGCTCCTTAAGGTTGGACGGGCAGTTCCATTAATTATGTTAATTACTTTTTCAATGGCCTTAATAAGCCGTTGACAAGTCAGCAGGTGCACAGCTGACTCGGCTGCGGCCCCGCCAACCTGAAAATGGAAATGACGCAGGGTGATGTCGGGAGTTCCACCCAACGTCATCCTGCGTCATTTTACGCATCGGCGAGTGGGCCCCACCCCTGTTGCTGACCGGAAGATCCTGCCCCATGTCTCTGATAAACTAGTTGTGACTTTCCTATAGCTAATGCAATGAAACCTTGTCAATAATTTACACCAAAGTAAAAAAATACCGAAACTGAATATGAGCTCTGCAGTCATTTGTCAGATTCCACTTTATTTAAAACATGCACTGGTGCAAATTTACATCTCATTTGCAAATGTTTCAAATTGAATCCTTTCATTAATCTCAATGTTGAAAAGTTGATTCAGTCATTAAAGAATTAACATTTCTCTAAGTAAATGCAATGATTATATAGATCTAAGAATTGTCAAGGCTACAAGTATATTGCTACTTTTGCATCAATGAAAGGTGATTTTTGGTTTATTTCAATACAAAACTGGCTGTGTAGCTCAATGGGAGGTACTGAACTGACTCCCAGGGAGATCACAGCAAAATGGCGTGAGACCCTGGCCAAGAACCGATCTCACACTGCTTTGGCTTCATAGCCTGTAACTGAAAAATGTTCAGGTTGGTCAATTAGATTTCCTCAGCCCTTTTATAAGCAGTTTTGAGCTATTTAATATCATGAGAAAATAGTTCCCTTCATGCTGTTCTATCAGAAACGTGGACAGTGGAGGATCAGGCCTCCCTTTGGCTCTGTTGTTCCCTATCTCTGACCTATATTCTATGGCATAAATGCAGTTTGAGCCCGACTAGTTGTCAACAACAGTCTTTTATGGATCTTTTTACCATCTAATATCCTGAGACATTTTTGAAAAACAAAAACTTGGTTTAATTCATTGCTAATATTAAAACTTAATTTAGTGTATAATGCCTATGGTCATAATTTAAATACCTACTAATTGTCCCGCTGAGATGGAACAAAGAAAAAATATCTAAAAGAAATTTGTTTCTCTTCCATATTTTCTTGTTTAAATTCTGTCTTTTTTTAATGGACAAATGGCTGGACTGATAAAATGACCAATGCTGACCCCACGATGGTAGTTCTAAAAGTTTCTGAGCGGTTTAAAAATGGACAAAGGCTAACACCTCAAGCCCCCAAACACTCCTTGCATTGTTTCAACATTCCAGCCAAGCCAACACAAAGAATAGCAGATGAAATGTCTGCACCAGCCAGCTATGGACAAAGGCAGAGCTATTTAGGACTTTTCATCTCTAACATTGTGTTAATGGTTCTACAGTTACCTGCACAAAACACAATGGGCGGAATCACCCCATATTTGCATTAAGTGTGGTTAGTGGGCTAGGAAAACAATGTTTTACCCATCGGGTGCAATGGCAGCTTGTCACGCTGTATCTTCCCAAACCCGACTCATTAATTATGCATTCCCAGGAAACATACCATTTCAATAGTGAGCGGGGTGTCATTCGCCCGCCACACCATCACCTCGCTGCATCACGCCAGGAACCAGATTTAAAGTGCAGCCACGTGCAGATCTCTCAGTGCTTCCAGCCCAGGACTGCTGCACGAAGACATGGCTCCAAAAGACAAATATACTGCAGCCCCCAGGATAAATGACGCATCCCTCGAGTGCCTTTTGACACCATGGAGGCCCGCCATGATGTCCTCTACCCCTGTTCTGCCGCAGGATGGGCAGCAACATCACCAATCTGGTTTGAGAAGCAGTGGCAACGGTGGTCAGCGCCCTGCAAAAGAGGACAGCAACCCAGTGCTGCAAAAGGATGAATGATCTCTTCTGTTCCACCAGAGTAAGTCACTCTTCTCATCACCCTCAACTCACACACTCACAAACCCATCACACATCCACAGGGCCCTCACTCACTGCCAGTTCAAGGGACATCACCATTCACTCTCTCATGCACACTTTCATTGTCCTCATCCCATCCATGGGACCACTCACCACCCACACATGTCAGCCATACTTATCATCTGTGTCCTGCTTACACTCTCTCCATCTCTATTCATACAGGACAAGCTGGCACACAATAAGCGGGAGAGGTCGCAGACGTGGAGGAATGCCAGAAATCAAGGACCTCATGGACTTTGCACACAGAGCCATCAGCGGCCGGCTAGGATCTGGACTGGTCCTGTGCTGACGGTGAGATTGGCGCTGCTCTACCAAGTGAGGATCCAACAGTGCAACATCCATCAGACAACTATGCTGTGACTGATTTGTCCCATTTCACAGGCCACTATGCACTAATTATCTCCCCTTGATTTTGCAGGCACATCTGGGAAACAACCGACAGAGTCCACAACCCAGGGCCTCCAGTCTAGCCCTGAAGAAACCTCTGAAGAGGAATCTGAAGGCACCCTCCTTGAAGTTCCATCATAGCGCTCACCCACACCCTCCAACAGCGCAGGGACACACACCTCGGTGGGACCTAGCTTGAGTGGAGCCTCGGGATCACAATCTGATGGGCACATTGCACTTCCTGATCCACAGCAGAAGACGGCAGAGACTTCCCAGGTGTCCGGCACTCAGAGGACTGCTGGAGGCAAGGAATTTGCTGAGTCCGAGTCAGAAGATGAGCCTCTGGACTCGGTCATGTCACAGTTGCTGGAGCTGCCAAGGCAAGCTCTGGAACATCAGGAAGGGATGTCTGCTGCACTCCTCAGAGTGCAAGGCACGATGGAGGGGTCCATCTGCCTTAAGGCTGAGGTGATAGCGCTGGCATTGCAACACACTGAGGTCAGCACTGGGAGGATAGTGGCGGCAATGGAGACCTTGGTCCAGGACATCGCACCTGCACTGCTGTGTGGGCTCAACTCCATAGCTGATGCCATAGTGTCTACACAAGAGGGGTGCAGGGGAGCTCAGTCTCACTTCAGCTTCACCTTCTCCTCAAGGAGTCAGCCAGGGTCCCTTGGGTGCCCAAAAGGGAGGAGGATTAGTAGGTGCACACCCTGGAGTCTCCAGGAGTGTCCAGCCCATCCGAGACCCCTCTTCGTGTGACCCCAGCAGCTCCCGCTCCACAGCTCAAGGAGGGTGCCACTGCCACACAGCAGGACCCCAAAAGCAGGCCAGAGCCCTCCAGGTCTCAGCCCTCCAGGGTCATCACAGACAAGGTGTAACAGTCAGCAGGCTGCCTCCACCTCTGCTATGGATGTCAGGGGAGCACCAAAATGTAGTGACAAGGCTAGGAAGATTAAGAAGATGTAACTCTTTCAAGTACAAACCCGTTTCCATCTGTTTCAGATGAAATTACATTGTTTCTTAGTTTGCCATTGTGAGATTTGAACTCTTGATCTGGGGGTTATAAACCCAGTACCATAACCACTTGGCTATTGAGGCCAAGCATTAAGAAGATGTAGTTGCACAGCCTGGGCACGGGTGATAATTACTTGTACATAATGTTCATTATTGTCAATAAACTCTCAACAATGCCTCCCTGCCTATGGCTCCTTGTTCTGATGAGCTGTGTTCGTGTCACTCAGATGTGAAACCTCTCTGCACAAGATTCAGGCCAGGGCCATTTTCCTGTTCTTTGTGCAGCCCTCAGACCAAAGTGATGGTCCAGCCTCACACTCCCCGGATACATTACTGATGTCTGCACCTCAATGGTGCTTGTCATTGGTGCCAGAATGTCGTGGGCAGACGTCACCAAGTTCCGTCATTCTCTCTGTGTGCTCTCAGCACCTATAAGGTGGGGCTGGCCCTCATCTCTTCAGCATCTATAACCAGTGATGCTATGCACCAGAAGGGCTCAGGTGCTGAAGGCGGGCAAAGGATCAGGTGCTTCTAAAGTTTCATGGCTACGTCTCTATGATATGGCCCTGATCAAGGAGCGCAAGCAAGCTGCTCTTGGGCAGACAGGATTCAGACATTCTCAGAGGCTATGTGAAGATCTTTGGAGTGTCCTCATTGCCTGTCGTCAGCATTCTCCTGCAATCGAGTGACTATTAGGGCCTCAACCGCACCTCCATGACAGGAGGGTTACCACAAAGGGTATTGGTGTTGCCATAAGCCAGACCGGAGTAAAACATTCACAGATTCAATGTGAGGGTCGATGGTGTTGCCTCACTGCATGTCTTCATCATCCTCCACAAATCTAGCAGCTATGAGGGTCTCTCAAGCACAGCCTGCCTCATCTGGCCAGTGTGAGAACCTCATCCCTGTCATCGTTGCCTCCGAGGACCTTCTCACCCTCATCACCATTGCCTTCCTCCTCATCTGATAAGACCTCCAGCTCCTCCATCTCCTCCTCAGCCAGCTCCTCTCCCCATTGCAGCACCAGGTTGTAAAGGGCACAGCAGGTAATGATGATGCGTGACACCCTCTGTGGACTGTATTGCAGGGCTCCACCAGACCAGTCCAGGCACCAGAGCCTCATCTTCAGCATCCTGATGGTCTGTTCCACCAAGTCACAAGTTGCACCATGAGCTTCATTATACTGTCACTCTGATGCAGTCTGAGGCCACTGCACAGGTGTCATCAGCCACCTCCTCTGCTGGTGGCCCTTGTCCTCGAGGAGACATCCTGCAGCCTCTGTGGACCCTGGAAGACATCAGGGGTCTGTGGCCTACTAAGAATGTAGGAGTAATGGACAGTCCCTGGGAACCATGTGTAGACCCACAGGATGCATTTGTGGTGATCGCACACCAGCTGCACATTTAGGGAATGGAATCCCTTGTGGTTGACATAATTAACTGCTTGTTGTGATGGAGATCTGAGTGCAGTCGATGGCACCCTGCACCTGTGGGAAACCCGAGATCTGGGCAAATCCATTTGCTCTTGCATCCTGGCTCTCCTAGTCCCAGGCAAAATGCACAAAGTTGTGTGCCCTCGCAAAGATGGTGCCCTTGACCTCATGGATGTATTTGTGGGTGGAGGCTTGTGATATCCCACAGAGGTCACCTGTGGAGCCTTGAAAGGAGCCATTGGCGTAAAAATTGAGCACCGCAGTCACTTTCACGGCCACTGGCAATGGATACCCTCCATGTCCCCCTGGTGCCAAATCCTGCAGTAGCTGGCAGGCGTGACCGACCAGTTTCCTAGACGTGACACTGGTCCTTGGTCATCTGCAGGAATGAAAGGCGGCAACCATAGGCCCTGGGTCTAGCTCGGTGCCAACCAGCTACGGCTTGCTGTGGCTCTTCAACAGCATGTGCTGAAGCCCCAGCTGTCCCTTCTTCCTGAGGTCTCTGCTCTTCCCTCTGCGCAGCCAGGCGCTTCTGTCGTTCTCTTCATCATCTTCGCTGTCTGTACACCACGAGGCATAGTTCAACAGGCTCCATGCTGCAGATGTACTTCTCCTGCAGGATGAAAGAGAGTGGGTTAGCTTGGGTGTTCTAAGAACCTCTCTTGATTAAGTCTGAAGGTCCCTTAACACATTCCAGAGCGCGCTAGCCACCACTTGGATGGCCAGAGTTTAGTGCACTGCATGGCTGCCCGAAACCCCAACCACCCCCTCCGCACGCCACCCGACCAATTGGCAGCAGCTTTGCCCACTGGACTGTATGCTGTGCTCTCAGCTCAGGCATTCTCCTAACCTGTGCTGCAAGGCTGCACTGTTAGCATGAATCATGGAGGAGGCAGGTCCAAACTGGGATGATGACATTGCAAGGGGCTATGAGCACCTCCACCAGAGACTGCTCCATGGCCAGCTTCCGCAAGGAGATTTTACAACTTGCCCAGTCATCCGACTGTTCTGCAGTCTACTAAAATGCTCATTAGTTTGCTGTCTGTGCCTGAGGGGTGAAAAGCTCTGGAGCACTTGGTGGCACTTTTATGCCTCTGTGTTGCTTGAGTGGGTAGATAAGCTAGAAACCTGACTCCATGTATGTCAATGTGGCTGCGTCCAAACTCTCTCAGCTGCAGAGAAATGGTCACTTTATTCAAGGTGAACATTGTACGGCCTAATGCATGGCCGCTTCGCTCCCCACCCCACACATGGTTGTGTATTACCATCAAACCGTAGGGCAGCCCTTGAACTCCACCCTCAAACCCACTTCAAATCTTGATATCCATCAGCTGACCCTCACAAGCGCTGCGCAACGTTACCATGCACTGACCTCCGAGTTTCCCTCAGAGTGCAGCCAGCCAAGTGTATCCCTTTTAGATGCTGTTCTGAAACACAATGGTGTGATTGGTGGGCGGATGATCCAGCAGCGGGGGGATGATTCCAGCGGGCTGGTCTTATAATAACATGCAGGTGTATTACAATGAGGTTCCCGATGTCTGATGGCAGAAAATGTAGCCTGCCATCGATGGGCTAGGTGGACGATTGGAAACTGGTTTCACGATGTCATGAAGCAAATTTCTGGCTTTCTCACCATATTGTCCACTCACACTGCCAAGCACGCCTGACACCAGCAGACATGAAAAATTTTGCCCAGCAGGTTTTAACACGGGGCCTTGTTAGCTGAATAGCTCAGCCCAAAACTATGCTGTCACATGACTGAGACTTGAGCTCTTTGAATTGCTTTAATTATACAGCTTTTGGGTTTTATCTTCAGTCTGATCCTGATCGGTCTCAACAAGGTGGACGTGGAAAGGATGTTTCCTCTTGTGGGTGAGTTCAGAACTAGGGGGCACTATGTTAAAATTAGCGCTTGCCTTTAAAGGACAGAGATGAAAAGAATTTTTTTTTTCTCAGAAGGTTGTGTGACTTTGGAATTCTGCCTCAGAAGCGGCGGAAGTCGGGTGACTGAATATTTTCAAGGCAGAGGTAGATAGATTCTTGTTAGGCAAGGGAATCAAAGGTTATCGGGGGTAGATGGGAATGTAGAACTCGAAACGCAAACAAATCAGCCATGATCTTATTGAATGGCAGAGCAGGCTTGAGGGGCCAAATGACTTACTTCTGCACCTATTTCGTATGTATGTTCATAACTCATATGTTCGCATGTCTGCTGTTTAACATCTGACTTGCAGGCAGTACAGACGCAATCTCTGGCCAGGTGTACAACTGGCCCCCATCTAACCTGACTCTGCTGGAACAATTTTGTACTATTGCCTACAGAACTAACTTGCCTACTTCATCTTGGGACATCAACACCACTGGAAAAGTGAATCTTACACCACCAGACTTCAGTCAGCCAGATTCTGCAAAAGAATTCCTCATTGGACTTTGATTCTGGACTCATGTGAAACAATAATTCTTATTTTTATCTTGGTCTTTGCCCTGAACCCCTTTCTTTCCCTTATCGCTCTTTTATTGCGTGAATGCAAAAAAGGCCAGATGTTGCAAAAACCCTTCCCGCGTTTTGTGGATGTGTGAAATAAACCTACCCTCTTATTTTACCTTATCTCGAGTTTGCTGTGGGGTTATTAATAGAGGATTGGATCACTCCAATCTGAAGGGTTGAGAAATATGCCACCATTTATAAAGGAGGAAATCAAAAATCAAAACCACCTACTTGTTTACAGAAGGGTGGTGAGTGGAGAAATCAGGGCTGTTCTAAATTAACCCTCTCCTGTCCGTAACATACTATATACATTTCCTACATTACAACAGTGACTACACTTCAAAAGTACTTCATTGACTGTAGTGCGCTTTGGGACATCCTGAGGTTGTGAATGTCACTCTCCAAATGTAAGTCTTTCTTTCTAAGAAGAGAATCTTGACTTCTATGATCTTAACCAAATATTTTCTGGATACCTAAAATAGCACTTAGTAGTTCTGCTGAAAACCTGTCTTACTTACCTTTGATCAGGAAATTGCAAATAAAAGCAAAATACTGTGGAAGCTTAAAATCTGAAACGAAAACAGAAAATGTTGGACATACTTAGCCGGTCAGCTAGTATCTGTAGACTGTTATGGTCCCCGTGGAAACCAATAACTTTTAGAAAGACAATCTAATGTCCAGTGATTGACTGGAAGGATCACACAACAAGATTTCAAGTTTTAAGAGTTTTACTATAACAAACTAAAAACAACACTGACTAAACCCTATTTCAGTTTATACTCTAAACTATGGAAAAGTTTATCATTTAACTTTTGAAACAACTGAAAAACCCCTGCCATGGTTACTTTATTCTGTCCCTTGAGTGGACACTTCATTCTCCAGGAACCAACCCAAAGCTATACTCAACTCCTGATGGCTTACTTCATTTTTCCGTTTCCAACCAGATAATTTCTAATCCCGGAACTAGCTTTCATAGTGAGGGACAAATTGGAAATTCTTCCCTCAAGTCAAGCTAGGCGAATCCTCCAATCTTATTTAAATTTTTCTGAACTTGGAGCTGCATTTTACATGCCCCCGCTGTGTATTTTTAGCAGGGAGCACATAAAATAAGGTGGGAGCCCACCCCACCACCTTCCCATCCACCTGCAAGCTCACCCCTACAATACGGCTGGTGGGCAGGTACCGAAATTGGCAGCCTGTCCGCCATATTTAAATAAATAATCAAGGGTCAATTGGGCTTGTTAAAAAGCCGGTTGGCCCTGATAACATGCTGCTAAGCCATAAAACAGTTGGTGTCATCAGTTGGGCAAGCTGCTTTTTAAAAAAATATTTTCAAAGGATGGGAAGACGGGGGTTACTGTCTTCAGGGGGTACCCTTTGTGGATCGGGGCAGCCCTCCCTCAGACAGTATAACCCCTTTCTTCCTACCTGCCTACTCCATAAAACACACCACCCCTGACATCCCGCTCCCCTCCTTAAACTACCCTAACAGTCCCCACCCAAGACCCTGGACTTACCTGGCTCCAAGATCCTTGGCCTGCTTGCAGTCCTGGCAGTGCTCATTAATGTGCTTTTGGCACTGACAGGACTGATGGAGCTGCTGGCCAATCCAATTGGCTGGCAGTTCTGAGGGCAGGAATTCTTCCTCAGTGAGCGGAAGTCCCACACTGCCCCAATTTAACCCACCCGCAGCACGTTATGGCTGTGGGGCGGGCTGGCCAACTTTGCTCCTCCCCCCTCCAACAATTTTCTGCCCTCGGTCTCTTCAATCTGAGCACAAACTCTCACCCACATTTTGCATGGTACTGACAGGGCCAGCATTTTCACTGTTTAAGGTACAAGACTGGCTGCCTTCATTTTTCTGCTCTCTCCCTCTCTCTCTCGCTCTCTCCCTTTCTCTCTCCCAGACTCTCACAAGTTGACGTGTCTATGAGGTTCAGGGACTGTAACCTGGCACTACAATGACTTCCTATGGACTCAGCTTCTCCAAAGCCCTTCTTCATGGCAATGTGAATCACATGGGCCCTTTATCCAGGTAGAAATGCTAATTAACTATCTTTCCGACCTCCAACTCCATTCAATGTTAAAATTAAATAGACAGTTTAAAGTAAAACCATTTACCAAAACTTGACACTCCTAACATCTCCCTGTGACTTGCAGATGAATAATCTATCCAAAGTCCACACAACTGCCCTGGTCATTGTTTACAGTGTGACTATCTTGCACCTTCTTCCCAGTAAGGCAATGTGGATTCACCTTTAACAACCAAGCCACCCAAGCTTGTTGTTGGGCCGAATTCAGAATAAGTTACATCATTCCTCCATTTTACCCTAAATTAAAGGGACAGTCCCAAAACATAACCATCTTACAAACTTCAGGAGAGGTACAAAGTCAACATTTCAGGTTGATGATATGAATTGACAACAACAGAAGAAAAACTAACATTTATACAGTACCTTTAACATAATAAAACAACCCATATTGCTTCACAGGAGCATTATAGAATAAAATATGAAACCAAGCCACTTAAGGGGATATTACGTTAGAAGAGCAAAAGCTTGGTTGAAGAGGTAGATTTTAAGGAGTGTCCTAAAGGAGGAAAGTGAAATGGAGAGGTGTGGAGAGCATATTCCAAAGCTTAGGCTCAAGACAGCTGGAGACACAGTCACCAATGGTGGATCAATTAAAATTGGAGTTGCTCAAAAGGCCAGAAGTAGATGAACATAGCTACCTTGGAGAGTTGTAGGGCAGGAGGAGTTACAGAGATAGGGAGGGGTGAGGTCATGGAGGTATTTGAAAAGAAAGATGATTTTTTTAAATCAAGATATTGCTTGACCTGGAGCCAATGTAAATCAGTTGGCACAGGGGTGATAAGTGAACTAGACTTGGTGTGAGTTCTGAGATGGGCAGTAGAGTTTTGGATGACCACAAGTTTAAGGAGGGTAGAATGTAGAAGACCAGCCAGGAATACGTTGGAATAGTCAAGTCTGGAGGTAACAATGGCATAAATGAGGGTTTCAGCAGCAGATAAGCTGAGACAGGGGTGAAGTCGGGTGATGTTATGAAGCTGAAAATAGGCGGTCTTAGTGATAGCACAAATATGTGATCAGAAGTTCACTTCAGGGGTCAAATAAAACACCAAGGCTGTGAACAGGCTAATTTAGTCTCTGACTGTTGCCAGGGAGAGGGATGAAATCAATAGCTAGAGAATGGAGTTTGGAGCATAGACTGAAATCAATGGGTTCAGTCTTCCCAATATTTAATTGGAGGAAATTTTTGCTCATCCAGTATTGGGTGTCAGATAAGCAGCCTGATAATTTAGCAATAGTGGAGGAGTTGAGAGAGACGATGGTGAGGTAGAGCTGGGTGTCTTCAGTGCAAATGTGAGAACTGTGACAATGTCTATGAGGCGGCTGAGAAATAAGAGGGGCTAGGGATAGATCCTCAGGGGATACCAGAGGTAATGGTGCAGGAGCAGGAAGAGAAGCTATTGCAAGTGATACTCTGGCCATGATTAAATAAATAAGAATGGAACCAGGTGAGAGCATTCAACCCAGCTGGATAATAATGTAGAGATATTGGAGGAAGATTGTGTGGTCAAATGTGTCAAAGGCTGCAGACAGGTAGATAAGGATGAGGAGGAATAGTTCACCTTTATCATAGTCACACAGGGAGCCATGAGACTTTGATTAGAACTGTGGCATGGGCAGAAACTTGATTGAAGGGATGCATACTCTAGGGATTCAAACATAAAGTTCCAGGAAAGATGGGCACAGATCTGGAAGGTTCAAAGACATGTTCAACACATGTTCAAAGATTTTGGAGAAAAGGGAGGTTGGAGATGGGGCAGTAATTTGCAAGCACATAAAGGTCATGGGTTGATTTTTTTTGAGAGAGCCAATGATGGCAGATTTAAAGGAATGAGGGACAACACTTGAAGAAAGAGAACCATTAATCATATCAGTGAACATGGGACCAGGAAGGGATGTTGGGCGGTCAGCAGTTTAGTGGGAATGAGGTCAAGGGAGAAGGAGATGCACCTAATGGACAGGATGAGCTTGGAGAGGACATGAGGGGAGATAGGAGAGGAACTAGAGAAAGATGCAATTTCAGGGCTTGGTCAGTGGTGAACTTTAGAGGATGTTCTGGCCCAGTGGCCTGGTTGAAGGGAAGGAGGCAACTGATTGGATGGTTTTGATCTTAGTGACAATAAAGTTCATGAACTTCTCACACTTGTTGTTGGAGGCAAGAGTGGAAGAGACTGGGGAGGCAAGAAGCATTTGCCAAGATCTTCTGCCAGAGGGTTACACCCCTGGAAGATGTGCTGGGGGACCTCCTGGAATCCCCATGCAAGGACTGCATGGGAATTGCCCGGGAAGTTTCAACTTCCGTTGGTACAAACCCCACCCCACCCCAATACCTCAATGGATCACAACCTCACCCAACCCCTCTCCACAACCGACTACTCTCCTGGCCTCCTCTACAACCCACCCCGACCACCCAACCACCCCCGATTCATAGTCATAGATGCTGCCTGACCTGCTGTGTTTCCAATATTTCCTGCCTTTATAATTGGCTTGGACCAGATTGAAATATTTCCCTTTACATTTCCCCCATGATAATCTAGTCTGAATGCAGTTTAGATTAACAGGTTGAAATTCTCCCTTTTCCAACATCTGTTAAAGGTCATAAGCGTTTGGGCAGTTTCATGTAGCACACAGCACAAAATCTGCCATAATTTGGCACTTATCTCACTCATTAAAGACAAAATGATTCATTATAACATTGCCTAACCCTAAAATATTCTAAATGATGATATCTTACCACCAGTCAGTCAGTCTTCCTTTACAACTGCACTTCAAATTACTGAATAAATGTAGCCTGAGAGCAGTTGTACCGTGTGAAATGTCTTTGGTGACAGCATGAATTTCCTTCTAATGAATGAATTGGGATGAAACTCAGGGCCTTGGAGCAGAATTTTATGTCAGTGAAGAGAACTTTTTATAAAAACGTATAAGCTGCCTCTGACCAGTTGTTTTATATCATTAAACAGGGAAACAGAGTGGCACACATAACATCATGCCTTTATTACTACTTTTTTAGGATAGTTGAGATGGACAATGGAAACACTGATGTAGTACAGAGTGAGTGTTCTGTGAAGGGACGAGAAAGGACTAGTTATGGAAGAAACTAGTTAAAACCCAATTCTGCTAATTCTATGTTCAGATAAGCATGGATTGTTTTCAATGGTAACATGGAAACTTGGACTAGAGCCAGCTTTTCATTTTAGTAGGGAAGAGTGACCTTGGTGCTTCCGATCTGGCCTGGCTCCAGCCTTCTTTCAGTGGGAGGTTATTTTATTTTTTAAAGTGTCACATTCCAACAAAGATTACATGATGGGCTACTAAAGTAGCATAAAATTATATGAAGAGGTTTAATTGGATCTGTAAGAGTTGCAAATCTAGTTCCTCCCATGTGAAGGAAGTTGGTAAGCCCTATGAACAAAATATGTCAGTATAACCTGCAGTTGTCTGGAGCAAGAAGAGGTAAGCAAAGAAAAAAATCATAAATAAACAATAAAAACAGATAAAATGTGTGTGAACAGTTTTCCAGCAAGTGAATATTGGCTTAGAAATTGCTGTTGGTGTTATTAGTCGACAAATATTTCACACATTTGTATGACATTTAATATCATTGAGAAATATCATGCAAATGCTTAAGCCTTTGTCTACTATATTTATCAATAATGATTTCTAGGCTATAGTATTTGAAACCATTTTGCTTTCTGAGGATAGATGTGAAAATCAACCAGCTTTTTGATCAAACATCATCTTCATCATTCAATTGCTTCCATAACTTCCATCACTAGTGTGCGGGGTCCAGTCATGATAATGTTGCTAACTGCTTTGTAGTCCAAATGCATTACATGCCTGCTGTTCACAGAAACAACAAACTGTCTGACCTGATAGAAAACAGAAAATACATTTTAAAAATGTGCACATATAAATGTAAAATATACACTGCATGACAACTTTCACACTGCAGTACTGAGCTATTCCCAACCCCTCCCTTCACTCAACCTACTTGCAACTGAACCCACACATTGGCCCAAAAATGGTTGTGGCATGCCTATGAACGGTGCCCACAAGTTGCTGAACATGCGAGATGGAAAAGCTGCAGTGTTGTCTACAAGGAATCTAGATCGGAGTGAGCAGGGTGAGTAATTGTGTATCTCCTTAAACAATCAGATTGCAGGATTGTGCAATGAACAGTGCAAGGGACAGTAAGTTAGAATGGTGAATTCAATGTCAAAGCAGGTACAGAAAGAGAAATAAAGCGCTGAGTTTTCCTGGTTCCACAGTGGTGTGCCTGGAGATGGGGGAGCCCAGAAAATAGTGGAGCAGCAGGTCAGGAAGCTCTGCAATGCATTCCCACTGCCAAGGAACTTTCCCAGGCACGGGGAGGGATGTGGATAGGCTGTCCACACCACAGAGGGGGGCAGCCAATTTAAATAATTAAGGCCCTAATTAAGGGTGACATGGATGGCCCACAGATAATTTGCCAGTGGAGGAGTGACCACACCACACCCCCACCCCCACATTGGGTGAGATGACTGCCAGTTCCATGGATGTGGCCTCTCTGCGCAGGTTGGGGCCAGCAGCATTGGACCAACAGCACTGGAAGTCCACCTGCCATTCTTAATAGGATGAACATGGAGGTGGCCAACTTGAAGCCCATCTGCAGAAAAATAGCTCTGTTGGTCTGGCTCCCAACAGACGCAGGCTCAGGACCCCCATTTGGTCCAAACATTGCAATCTCAAAGGCCACAGGAAAATCCTACCCAGAGAGAGGAAAAAAAAGACTTCTGTGTCACCCAGACAAAGCCATTCAAAGTGTCAATAACAGGAGTTTTACCTCACTTCATAGCTCTTAATTTTGTTCAAATAAACATAGGTATTGAAAGAATAGATCAAAGAAAGAATAAGTTATTATAAACCCATAAAGATGTCAATAGGTCAAAGCAAACACTCCTTTCTACCTATGTAAACAAACCGCTGCTAAGCTAATCCATTAGTGAGTCTTGGAGTTCAGCTAAGCATTCATAATGAGGGCATCTGAAGAAACAGATGTCTGGCAATCTTTAATCACCTAGCTCATTGGTTCTGTACATAGTGCATACTGGGTGAGTGAGCATGGAGGGGCATGTGTTCAAGGGGGCATGGCGGGGGCATGGGGATATGAGAGGGTATGGGTTAGACCTTTTAAACTTACCTGTCAAAAGGTTCCCAAAATCAGACTCTGGTTCACGACTTCTCTGAGATGCCGTGAACTATTCTTCCTTCCAAAATGACCCCCCACTCCTCAGAATACTGAAATAATCTTTAGATTAGTTCATTCCATGAACTTATCCTCTTACACTATTACTGAAAATTTGATTTTCCCAGCCAATATGAAGATTAAAGTGCCCTTGATTACTGCATTATCCTTATTATGTGCACCTTTAACTTCCTGAATTATACTCTATCCTCTACTACAATAATTGTTACGAGGATTATAAACTGATAGTTTTGATCTAATGATTCTTATTTGCTAAATTTGGGGAAGGAGTTCCAGGAGACATATGTCCAGCTGATTTAGATTTTTTTAATTCCTTCACAGGACATGGCACTGTTGTCTAGGTCAGCATTTTTATTGCCCATTGTCAAATACCCTTGTCGCAGTGGTGGTGAGCTGCCTTCTGGAACCACTGCAGACCATGTGGTGTAGGTACACACACATGAGGTTATTAGAGATTCCAGGATTTTGACCCAGCAATAGTGAAGGAATGGCGATATAGTTCCAAATCAGGATGGTGCGTGGCTTGGAAGGGAACTTTCAGGTGGTGGTGTTCCCATGGATATGCTGTTCTTGTCCTTCTAGGTGGTAGAGGTCGCAAGTTTGGAAGGTACTGTTGAGGGAGTCTTGGTCAGTTGCTGCAGTGCATCATGTAGATGGTACACACTGCTGCCACTGTGCATCAGTGGTGGAGGGAATGAATGTTGAAGGTGGTGGATGGAGTGCTAATTAAGCAGGCTACTTTGTCCTGGATGGTGCTGAGCTTCTTGAGTGTTAGAGTGCCATAGAATTCCTAGCCTCTGACCTGCTCTTCTAGCCACAGTATTTATTTAGCTGATCTAGTTCAGTTTCTGGTCAATGCTAACCCCAGTGGGGGATTCAGCAATGGTAATGTAATTGAAGGTCATGGGGAGATGATTGGATTCTCTCTTGTTGGAGACGGCACTTGTGAGACACAAATGTTATTTGCCATTTATCAGCCCAAGCCTGAACGTTGTCTAGGTCTTGCTGCATATGGGCAAGGATTGGAACTTTGTTGTGCTTTGTTTTGGGATACACTTCTAACTTAATGTATTTTGTTTTGTCCTTACATTCCAACATAGTCATACTTTAAAATACTATGTTTGAACTATACTTTTGAGTTAAATTGATTATTCATTAATGAAGAAGAACAAACACAAGCCTACATTTTAGAAATATATAAATTGGGACCCTTGTATATGGTTGTCACCTCAGCTGTGTAATCTCTAGCCATATTTTATTGCTGGTTGCAATCCACACTTAGCGCACAAACTCAATAAATGTTAATGTAAAGATAATATCAGTTGGGGTAAAATGCCTGTTTGTCAAAATAGTTGCTTTTATACTGAGGTATAAGATTAAAATGAAGTTCCTAGAAGTGCTGTAAAAATTGTACCCTCAAGGGTTCCTTTAGAATTGAGACATTAGACTTTAAGTTTATTGCAAATAAGGCCATTCCTCAGTTTAATGATAAAACTGGTGTGCACCTGTGCCTGCTTTAGATTATGATAAAGATATCAATATATTAAATAGTTATCTTTGGTATAGGTAGCCTGCTGAATGATTGAACATTATGCTAATCCCGAGCCCAGCAGTGCCATTCTGTAACCTGCTAGCAGATTCCTGTAACCCAGCAGCACCAACCAGTTCTATGGCAGCGGCAATTAAAGTAGCCTTAATTCAGGGAATTTGAGATTGTCTTTGATCTTGATGGGAGGGTGGAGCAACCATAACCTCTTCGGCAAACATCTCCGTGAAGCAGCGCAAAAGTCCCAGGAAATTGTGGTGCATAATAAATCGTGGTATAAGTCATTCATACCATTAATCCTGGAATCTCTGCACCATAATAGCATCACCGTTTTCAGGAAATTCTGACTTTATGTTAAAAAGTCCCAGCGTCATCCTGTTGGTCAGTGATGCAGGATCCGTGGAACAATGCAGCAGTCCCAATAAAGGGGCCTTTCGCTGATGTCGCCCACCAGTCTGCTGTTCAGGAGGCCTCACATGTTAACGTCATACACAAGAACCTCGAAGTTGAAATTTGTAGACATATGAAAATAATTGAATCCCGAATGCAAACTATTGTGTAAAGTAACTGAAACCCAGCAGTAATACACTCACACAGCAGGTGGAGCAACAGAGTCATGGATGCAAAATGTGTACTGACACGGATTATTTATTACTCAAGTTTTCTTTGGAAGTTAAGCGAAGATCAGGGGTGGGATCAGTGGGTTGCAAAAAATATTATGATACTTTTTAAATAAAACACAATATTCTCAATATTACAGATATTACTGTGTGCTGCCCATCAATGGATTTCCACGACGTGGGTCATACAAACATGAAATGCATCATTATAAGTTATAATGGAAGCTGAGTCAAGCACAGCATTTAAGAGGGAATTAGATGGAAAGCTGAAGAACCGTATTAAAGGGCAGAGGGAAAGTCTTTGGATTAGACCAGATAGCTATGAAGGGCAGCTAGTAGTGGCGTGATGCCCAAATTGTCTCCTTTTGTGCTGACTTTTCACAGTGTACAAAATGATGAACGTGTTTCTTTTCGCTTACAGAAGTATAAATTTCCGTCATAATCTTACTGGTGACTTTCTTAAGATCTTAAGACCAAGAGTAGGCCATTCGGTCCATTAAGTCTGCTCTGCGATTCAATAAGATTATGGCTGATCTGATGTGGCCTTAACTCCACTTTCCTGCCTGTCCCCATCACCCTTGATTCCCTTGTCAATCAAAAATCTGTCTAGCTGAGTCTTGAATATATTCAATGATCTAGCCTCCAGTGCTTTTTGGGGAAGAGAATTCCAAAGGCCAATGACTCTCCAAGAGAAGAAATTTCTCCTCATCTCCATCTTAAGTGGAAGGCCCCTTATTTTTAAACTGTGTAGCCTAGTTCTGGACTCCCTGTTGAGAGGAAACATTTTCTCAACATCTACCCTGCCAAGCCCTCTCAGAATCTTGTGTTTTAATAAGATCACCTCTCTTTCTTCTAAGTTCCAATGAGTATAGGACCAACCGGTCCAATTTTTCCTCATAGGGCAACCCCTTCATCCAGGAATCAGCCTAGTGAACCTTCTCTGAACTGCTTCCAATGCAAGTATATCCTTCCTTAAGTAAGGAACAGTGCTCTAGTTGCGGTCTCACCAATGCCCTCTACATTTCCAGAAAGACTTCTCTACTTTTATCCTTTATCCCCTTGCAATGAAAATCAACATTCTATTTGCCTCCTAATTACTAGCTGTACCCACATGCTAATTTCTAGTGATTCATGTACAAGGACACCCAGATCCCTCTGTACCTCTGCATTCTGTAGCCTTCATCCATTTAAATAATATTCTGCTTTTCTATTCTTCCTGCCAAAGTGGACAAGCTCACATTTTCCCACCAGATACTCCCATCTGCCAAGTTTTTTGCCCACTTGCTTAACATATCGATATCCCTTTGCACTCTTTGCATACCACTCACAACTTTCATTCCTTTGTGTCATCAACAAATTTGGTTCTGTTGTACTTTGTCCTCTGATCTGGCAAAAGGAGACAAGAGTTAACCTGATGAGGGTGAAAACAAAATCTGCTTCTCCTCAAAGTATTCAATTCAATATCAACGGTTCTACATAATTTGGTTACACAATGTGAACTACCTGAAGTTGCAATTTATGGGCATATAGAGAGATTTGCAGTAATTGAAACATTAGACATTTACATTATTATTTCATTTTGGGTGTTTTTAAATAAATACTTTAGTCTTTGAAAATTAAGTCCAGTCTTTGAATAGCTGATGGGGGCAAAGGAGAACACTACTTGTTCAATGACTAGAGAGAAGTAGATTTTATTCTAAAAATGTGATTAAACTGCAATACAATAAACATATACGAGAATATCATTTCCTATTTGACTCATCGTAGATTAAGCCAGAGTACCTATCTCGTTTAAAGCTCAATGCCTGAAGCCTGGCAGTAAAATAATGGTTACATTTTATTTGTCATTGCTTGAGGTGTGAATCTAGCTTTCTCCAGTTAACACTAGACTGAATCAGGTTTGCCTCTGGCACTATTCTGAAAAGTGCAACAGTCAAAGCCCACTGAATAAAGCAGTAGCAAGCACTGCTTCTGAAATATTTCATGACTCCTAGAAATTGTATGCTTGTTTTTATTGTTTTACTCATCATTTTATCCTCAATAAGAAATGCTGTCAGATTTTAGTCCTTTCAAATCCTGATTTAAATGTTATAGTTAAAAGTCTTAAATGCCCGGATTCTGCATTAAGAGTAACAGTGAGGCTATCAGCCTCAATGTTACTATGGAGCAAATCAAAAAGCAACTTGAAGCATCCACACATGCACAGTTAAAAGTGGAAATCTGGAAGTTACTGCCCAGTTTGTATTGCTCCTCCACAAGCTGCACCACACTGTTACCTCACTGATAGACTCAGCATTGAAGTCAACGTAAGGGTGCGAAGCTGCAGCACTTATTCACTAAACATGCCTGGAAAAGTCAAGGCTCATGTAGTAAAGTCTTTCCTGGACTCGAACTCAAGTTCTGTCGAAGGGTCATGAGGACTCGAAACGTCAACTCTTTTCTTCTCCGCCGATGCTGCCAGACCTGCTGAGTTTTTCCAGGTAATTCTGTTTTTGTTTTAGTAAAGAGGAGGTGAATTCTTAACTGTGCATTTATAAATCTTGTATCACTGAAAAACAACAGGCAGAATTTAAAGGTCACGGTGGTGGGCCTGCGAACAGGCTGGAAAGCAAATGGCAACCCTGCCTCAGCCAGTTCTGGGAGACCTGACAGGGTTAAATCACAATTAGGCAGTCCACTGGCTGCCATTGAAGGTCCCAGCTTCACCAGGGGAAAATTCCCCCATGGGGCGAATTCCCACTCAGAGAGCCATTGGCCAGAGTCTGGCAGCTCGCCAGGACTGGCAGTGCCATCAGGAACAGTGCCTTTGCTGGAAGCCTGAGGATGAAAATTGTCCCTGGAAGCCCAGGATGAAGGTGAGTGGAGCAGGATTGCAGGGGCCAGTCAAGGATGTGGATTCCTGTTGGTCACTCCCTTGCTGCTGGTGGCTGCAGGCATATCTGTTATGATCGCCATAGAGATTGATTATTTTTTTTAAAAGATACTTGAATTTGTGGTGACCGACTTAAAGGAATTGCATGACAAGATTTCAAGTTTTAAGACTTTCACTGTAATAAATTAAAAGCAATAAACATTACTTAGTAGGCAACCAATACTCTGAGCTACTGAAAGGATAACCCTTATTACTGTCTTAATGCAATTGATAACACCATGTAGCATTCTGTATATTACAGTAGGCTTTCCTCAGGATTACAGTCTTTAAAGGACACAGCCCACAATCGCTCCCAACTTCCAATAGGTCATAATACCTTAAACCAGCTTATACTTCACCCCTCTCCTATTTTTACTTACTTCTGTTGAAGGGTCATGAGGACTCGAAACGTCAACTCCTTTCTTCTCCACCGATGCTGCCAGACCTGCTGAGTTTTTCCAGGTATTTCTGTTTTTGTTTTGGATTTCCACCATCCGCAGTTTTTTGTTTTTATCTCTGTGTTTAATTAACTGCCACTTCTCTTCAAGAAATGCCTACCTTGAAGAAGTATTGCTCTTCTCTCCGACAGGATTTCCATATCTCTCTTTTGCCTTGTTCACCTTCATTGTTTTCCATTTCTCTCCTGGTATTTGACAAGGTGTTTCACATTCTTTTAGATAAGATCACCACCTTCAACACCTCTTTGTTCTTTTGTCTGTGACATCTTTTGATTATCCGCTCCTATCACTGCTTGCTTGTCCCTACAACCACCCCCACCCACCCCCCCCCACTTCTCTCCCCCCCACCCCCCCACCTTAAACCAGCTTATATTTCACCCTTCTCCTATTTTTACTTAGTTCTGTTGAAGGGTCATGAGGACTCGAAACGTCAACTTTGTTCTTCTCCGCCAATGCTGCCAGACCTGCTGAGTTTTTCCAGGTATTTCTGTTTTTGTTTCCAAAAGGTCATGTCTCCCCACTTCGCTGAGTCGTAATGTCGAATGGCCGCCAAAAGGCACTTCCCTCAGTTTTCGGGGAGCTTCCAAACCAATTACCAGCAGTAAGGTCCACTCCAGTGATTTGGAGCTGCTAATTGCTTCTACAAACTATCATTATTGAAGTGGGGCTTTTGAGCAATTATGGGGTTAAAATGATTCTTGAACGCTAAGCTTATTAGTTGCAAAAGCAACTTTATTGCAGATGTCACACATTTTGTTTCAGTAAACAATATCACAAATACATCTCCTGAGAACAGCTTGCTGGATCACTGGTGCTTAGCACCCACTTTGATCCAGCAAGTCTGTTCTGGACAGACCTACTCAGTGCTGATGTTATTTCCACAACTGAAAACAATGGATCCTACCAAGATGAGCTGTCCCTGGCTCCAAAGTTGATCTTTTTGTAAGAGATTTCTCTCCTTCCTTGACATGGGTGAATGGTCATTGTTTGGGGCCATTTGGTTCTGAAAATGGCCTCCTCCATTTCTTAATTTGATTACATGATGGTGGTTATCCTGTGTCATTGTTGTGATGTCCGAAATTCCAGTCTTTTTAATAGTATCAGTTCTGTTGTAGGCGGCACTGTGATTGTATCACAATTAGAATAGTATATAAGCTGCCTGAAATTGTATCGTTGGAGAAGTCTCTTGGTTTACCAGTAGAGATTCTCTCCCCACCGGTGTAAAAAATAAAGGCTGCTTGATGTTTGAATGAAAGACCCTGTGTTAAGTGTTGGTTTAAAATAGTCCACAACAAATTGGCGACGAGGGTGGGATCCCACTGAGGACGAGAGAAATGGGCGAGTGACAGCCGAGCCACCACGTGAGTACCTTTTAAATTACCATGCGTAGTTAGGGCAAAGCCAAAACCGCCCACGATCCACTGCCCTGAGTCCAAGAGAACTTAATGGTCTGAATCAAACCTCAATCAATGGGTAAGGGTTTGGGTGAAACGTGTATAAGATACTCGGTAATGGTTGCAAGTAACGTGCTCACTTCCGGAGGAAGTGAAGTCGAGGCGTACCACTGACAACAAATAACCCAAACCAACAATGGCCTTGGAAAAGAAGTTAGAACTCGAGTGGGGCCTGGAGGGATGGTTAACTAGATATCTAGGAGAAAATAATCCGAAACTCATACGAAAAATGAGAGAGGAGGGGGTAGAATCCAGATGACCCGATTGGGAAACAACAGGCAAGGTGGAAAAAAGGAAAGAAATTTGGAAGAAAAGGTCGCTTTGTTAATAGTCAGGGCATACTGGGATCTGAACAAAAGGTGCAGAAACACATCTGCTGTAGCTAACATTTACCCAGTACCACCAACAGCCCCACAATATGGGACCAAAGGTCCAGATATAAACAGTGAGGCGTATAATTATGAAAAAGACAAAGAAGGAAAATATCCACCTTCATCATATGACGGCTGCCGTTGGAGTAGCACTAATCAAAGTAGAAGTTGTGCCCAGACCCCGGGATGCCCAAGGCCAACCGGGACCGGTCGGATTTAGAACAATATATGTCCTGTTTTACCCAAGTGACAAAATCAAGTTATTGGAAATGTTGCCAAAACTGACCTCCCCCCCCCCCAACTCCACCCCCCGTCAGAGCAATGAACTCTTTTGGGACAAATTGAGAGAAATGTGGATAACCCACCAATTACATAATCAGGGCATAGCTGGTCTAATACGTACTAAAATGCCTGAGACCAAGAGTCTCAGATAGCGTTTGATCATTTTAAAATAGCAGTGACTACCACACTGGGAGCTGTGCCAGTGAATTGGGATATAATAATGGGAGTAACACACAATAAAAGGGAATCAGCACATGTCAATGGGGAGATAAAGTGCACGTCCTATATAGTACCCTCAGGCGTACAAGACCCAGCAAAGAACGATGCAGTATTCTTAAAAATGTTTAAAGACAGACTGAGCAGAACACATCAGGATGTAATATGGACGGGACTAGTCGCGATGCAGGGTTACAACTCCTTAGTTAGATGGGCTACGGGCATAGACAATTAACAGATGGCTAAACTAGCCGCAGCAGAGTCAGTGGCAGCCGTGGTAAAAACAGGAGGAAAAGGTGACGGTTGCTATAATTGCAACCGTCCAGGACATAGGCGCAATGAGGGCCATATGCCAAAAAAGGGCAATAGGCAAAAGTGTAGGAACTGTAACAAGCCTGGCCAAGAGGCCAAGGGCTGTTGGTCAGCCGGTGGAGACAAAGCAGGATAGGACCCCAAACAACAATTGGTTCCTCCAACTGGACAAACATCCAGTATGGAGGACATGAACAAAAACCAACTGATCAAGAAAATTAAAACCCCGAGTCAGAAACAATAGGCAGCAGTGGCCGCCAGAGAGGACCATGACCTCCGAATATATTTAGCAGCGCTGTTAGGGGGCCGGCAGTGTGAGGTGCTAATAGATAGAGGGGCCTCGGTGTCCATAACAAACTTGAAACTTCCTCTCACCAAACATTTAATATTAATACAGGGAGTGGGGGGAAAACAGGTTAGGGCTTATAAAAGTGAGACACAATTATTGGAAATGGGGGTATAATATTCCCCGGTACAAGTATGGGTATGTGAAAACCCTGAAGGGACAATCTTAGTAAGAGATATACTGAGTGAACTAAACTTGTTAATAGATGTTGTTAAATACAAGAGAATAATATTGAGAGACCTAGGGGAAAGGATGCAAAGTCCAGGCGCCCAATACATGGTACAAATATCCAGCACAAAGGCCCTAAGCCAGGATTAGAGCAAGGACAGCAAGTGGGGACCACTGTGTGAGGCGATAGAAGGGGTTTGAGCAGAATCTAAACAAGGCTCTGGATGGTAAGGACGGAACCGATTAAGATAACGGGTCCGGAAGACCAAGTCCATAGACAATGCCCAATAAAACCAGAGGGAAGGGAAGCCATGCAGAATATAGTGGCAGATCTAGTAGAGCAAGCGGTGTTGACAGAAACCATACTGACCACTAATTCCCTTATAGGGCCTGCAAAGAAACTGGATAGATCATATCGACTGACAGTCAACAATACAGCCCTTAGTAAACACTCCATAGTGGCAAGTCCCTCCACAATATTTAATGGATTAAAACCTGAACACAGAGTGTTCACAGTCTTGAACATTACCAGTGGGTTCTGGTCCATACCATTGGATGGTGAGTCACAAGAAAAATTTGCATTGATGGTACAAGGGAAACAATGCACTTGGACCAGTGTCCCACAAGGATTCCATAGCAGCCCTAATATGTTCCATAGTGTAACGAGTCAAGCACTGGAAGGAGTGGATTTGGCAAAGTATCAAAGTGCACTTCTACAACATGTAGATGATATACTGATAGCCTCAGAGGATGAAAAGGGACACATGGGCACTCTAATATGCACTTTGCAGGCCCTAAAGGAGGCAGGATTTAAAGTAAATCTGCAAAAGGCACAATTGGGACTACCACAGGTTAAATACCTGGGACATGAAATTAGTTAGGGTTGTAAGGTACTCCCCCAAGAAAGAAAAACCGCCATCAAAAACAGTCCAAGACCGATGATCGTCAGAATAGTGAGGAAGGTGTTAGGACTATTTAATTACTACAGAAACTTTATACCAGACTGCGGCAACCACGGACCAATACAACGACTAATAAAGGGAGGAAGGCTGGCAACAGGAAAGGTGGATTGGGGACCAGGACAGGATAAGGCCTACAGAGAGTTGAAGGCTGCTCTGACATCAGCCCCTGCCCTTAGATTGCTCAATATGTCCCAGCCATTCCACGTGCACGACAATGTGGATGGAAACTTCTACAATGCAGTAATGTGCAGGAGTATGGCATGGACATAAGGTCAGTAGCTTATTATTCCACCCAGCAATTCCCAGTAGCCCAGGGTATGGCAAGTAGCCGCATTAGACTGTGCAGCATGGGCAGTGTAAGTCTGCGAGCCAATAACCATGTCAGGTCAGATAGTGTTGCACATGTGACATACACTGGTAGAGCTGCTGAACACAGGGAAATTGAAATTTGCCTCAGACAGTAGAAGAGCTGCTGTTGTCTGGGGCCATTTGGTTCTGACAATGGCCTTCTCCATTTCTTAATCAGATGACATGATGGTGGTTATCCTGTGTCATTGTTGTGATGTCTTAAATTCCAGTCTTTCTAATAGTATCGGTTCTGTTGTAGGCGGCACTATGATTGTAACATAATTAGAATAGTATACAGACTGCTTGAAGCTCTGCATCATTGGAGAAGTCTCTTGGTTTACCAGTAGAGATTGTCTCCCCACCAGTGTAAAAAATAAAGGCTACTTGACGTTTGAACAAAAGACCCTGTGATGGGTGTTGGTTTAAAATATTCCACAACAACTATCATAATGGGAGGCCTGTAAATTC
This sequence comes from Carcharodon carcharias, assembly GCF_017639515.1. Taxonomy (NCBI): domain Eukaryota; kingdom Metazoa; phylum Chordata; class Chondrichthyes; order Lamniformes; family Lamnidae; genus Carcharodon; species Carcharodon carcharias. The sequence goes on along the minus strand of NC_054480.1, from coordinate 39,383,230 downwards.
ACAGTTTGATTGACAGCTTCAAGTGCTTAAACAGAGATTAGCCATCATTGATGCAGGGCTTTGAATACAAATGTTTGTTTTTTTTATAAGGGATAAAGTACTTGAAGTGATTTAAATGTATTGAGTGGGCTTTTATCAATGAAAGTTTTTTTTTAATATTGTGAAGTCTGTAATAGATACTTAGAACTTCATTTTATTTAATCTCGCATGGGTCCTGAGTTCTGCCCATGTTGGATACTAGGTGAGTTGGCATGGAGGATGTAATGGCAAAGGGTGATGTGTAGGTTGGCATAAATTGGCATAGGGATTATAAGGGGCCATGGGGATGTGGGGAATGAGTTAGCATAGAGGATATGAAGGGCCAACGGGGGTGGATAGGTTAGCATGGAGGGTATATGGGGCCATGAGGGCTGGGTGGGGCATGAGATGTCATGAGTAGGCATGGAGAGGGCTTGGGGAGTGTGGGGGGTGAGGGCGTGTGAAGAGTGACAGCTAGAGGGCCTTACTGTTTTTATTATGACTGGGACAAAGCCCCAGAGGCACTGAGGCAGGCGTTTTAAACAGCTCGCCTCGGCACTCATCAGCCTCTATAGCTGCCTCCTCAATGTTTCTGGGGGCTGGTCTCAACTGCAGTTAGCACCCGCTGCCCTCGACAACCACCCCAAAACAAAAATCCAGTGGTTTGGTGGAGTTTCTCCCGAGTTGGGTTTGGGGAGTTGGAAATTTTCCCGACTCTGCACACCTGACTCAGTTAAGCCAGCTGCTCTTGCCTTTGTTTTCAGGTGTGAACTACAGTATGCACATTTGAATAGCCTCTCCTGGATCCCTCCTGTCCCCATGGTAACCAAGCTGCACAGGCTTGTTGTTGGGCAAAAAACATATCAGATCACAGTATCCTCTTCATTCCTCCATTTCATCCTGAGTTAAAGAGACAGCCCAAAACATAAGCACCTTATAATGCCTTGCATTCATGATACATCTGGCAGGATTCATATGGCCCAATTTGCCTACATGCCATGACCCCTGTCCGCTGCTGATTGAATACCAGTAGTGACAGGATGAAGCCCTTAAGTGGCTGCCTTTGGGCAGGTAGCGTTGAGGACTTAACTGGGGAGAGTCGAGAAGGTGATGGGGTCTCCACCCTGTACCTTCTCGCTCCATAATAGAGCCACACCTCCCTCACCTCCCCCCGCCCCCTGGGAGTTAAATTCTACCCAACCTCTCTGAGACTAAACATTTTACTTTATAAGTGTGCAATCTTATTCCTTGGAAATTTAATTATTGTTGGAGATTATTTTTAATTTTCTTTCTGTCTCTTATATCTCCTTTATCTCTCTATTTTAATCCTGTCTTGCTTTCCCTCACTTTATTTACCTTTCTATGCATGCTTTTACAGTAAATTAAATGTTTTAGTTTATAATTCCTGGTTTAGACTGCATGTCTCAGTGAGGATTCCTGAATCTGATTGATTTAAGAGTCCTGCTCATACAGGCCACAGATTATCTGCAGAGGACACCAGGCTGGATCGGACATCCGGGGAAAGCAAGTTACTGCTCAAAAGCTTGTGAAATGTCTGTAGGCAGCTGTTAGTGTAATGAATAGTGTAGTGAGTACCTTCACCACTGACCTCAATATCCGGACCAATGTCACCACAAATTCATCCTTATAAGTTGTACAGTATTAATCAGCACATAGTGAACCAAAGTTGTGTCAAATTATGGACTATTTAGCCACCTTAATTAAAATGCAATCTGGTCTGAGACAAACCCAACTTGCCTTCCAATGCTAGAATGTTACAGTATTGTTGTTCACTCACTTCTCTAATCAGTGGACAACAATAATTGCACAACAACAAGAATTGGCATCTTCCCAAGTTTTCTGATTTTTAAAAAATTTATTTGCTTGAATTTGTTCTTATTGACATAGTGCTTATCGTTTTTGCTAGTGTGGTTATGAGGGGAGTGCCCATAAGCATGTAGCTAGGACAAGTGATTACCTGGTACCATAAGCCTACTTGTGGTTTGCATGGTTTACTCTTTGCTACAATTAAGTCAATTAGATTTAGCACTCCATGCACGAAAGGGATAGAAAACAGTTTCCTCTGTTGAGGAAAATGGTGATGTTTTCTTTTCTCCTGCAGTTTTTTCTCTTACTAAAGGTTGTGACTCTTGCACCTTTCTGACTCCTGACCAAGTAGTCAATATTTTTCCATGAACCTAAACTGTGAAATTTTTAGGCTGTTCAACCACAAGGAAGATCACAGACAAACCCCAATTTTGTCCTTGAATGTGCACTCTTAGCAGTGGTTATTTGGTAAAAATTTGGAATGGGCATATTTTGGTAATTTTTGACCATTTTTAATACAGAATGTATTTGAAAATTCATTACATTGCATTTTAAATTGAAGATGTTTCACAGGTTTAGAAGTCTCCTTACAGTCAATGTTCCAGAAGCTGAGATAAGGAGGAGTTTGTGTTATTTTACTGCCCAATTTTTGGTGTTAAGGCATGAAGCCAGATTTTTGTGGAGTTGGGTGCACTCTGGAGGCCTTTAAAAATGGTGGGCAGGGCCCGATTCCAGGATTTCAACCCCCATTCCTGGTGCAGAATAAGGGTGTGGGTGGTAAGCCTGCACCCTGCACTCCCAACCTGACTGGTTCCAGTGTGGGGGTGGGCATTTCATATCAGCCACAATTTTTGTGAAGTCAGGCCAGCTTCTCGCAGACTCGTGGTTCAGGGTGCATCAAAGCAGTCATGAACCTTAGTCCAGATTCGGGAACCTTCTGAAAGATATGCTTAAAAGGTCTTACCCATGACCCCTCCATGCACCCCATGAGGCCATCTGGGGAAACAGATGTCTGACTATTCCCAGGTGGCCTCATTATGAATGCTTGGCTGAGCTCCAAGTCTCACTAAAGGATGAGCTCATCAGGGGTCAATTTAGGCAGGTGGAGGGGGAGTGTTTATTTTGATTGATTGACATCACTATGAGATTATAAAAAGTTATTCTTTCTTTAATCTGCTTTTTCAATGTAAGTTTATTTGGACACAATTAAGAGGTGTGAAGTGAGGGAAAGCTTCTCTCTTTCTGATTGACATTTTTATAGGGTTGTGAGAGCAGTAGTTTTTTCAAAGCAGATTTCTGAATGGGTGTTTTTCTCATGATCATTTCAAAAATTGCCACTGTTATTATATTGGTCATTGCTTCTGTTCATATTGCATACTGGATCAATGGGCATGGAGGGGGCAAGGGGAGCATAGAAAAGGCATGGGGAGTGGGTGGGGAGGATGAGGGAGTGTGAGGGCTGAGGGCCAGGGGGCCTAACAACTGGGCTGAAGCCCCAGAGAACCAAGGCAGACCTTCTAACCAGTCCTCATCAGCACTTGCCCACCTCCACGGCCACATTTGACCTGCTTCTGCAGTTGGCAGGCCTGACTTGATGCTGCCTCCGCTTCCTTGGAGGGAAAATAGTGGTGATGGACATTTCTATGGCGACAGGTCTGCCAAGTTAGGAAATTTCCTGACTTGAGCTTCCTGCTTCATTAGTAGTGATATGATTCCTGCCATATTTGTGCTGAATCAGAATTATACCAGTATTAAATGGATTTTCTAAGTTCTACCTTTACTGAATGGCAAGTTTCCCAAAAAGCCAAAGAGCCACAATGTCATGTTAGTTCACTTAATGTATTCCCTTGGTTAACACCAGCACATAAATCAGCATTCTTTCAATGTGCAGCTCTATTGCAATGACACCAGCATACAATTGAATGCTTGTTTTTCTGGCAATTGTCTAATGATATATTAACCATTGAACCAAATCTGTTTTTTCTCCTAAGTGCTTTCTGAGTGGTAATATTACATCAATTCACTACTATCTTGCTACAGGAGTCTCTTTGGGCTAAAGTGATATGAACAAGCTGTATTTCTTGTGCAGCTGCATATGCCCTGCTTGCTTTCGGACACATGTAGGCAGTGGAAGGGAGAGTACATGCCCCATATATGCTGTTATTTTGAGAGAAAGCAGTATCCATGCCCATTCCTGGCATGCCACTACTTTTGCCTCTTCATGGAAAGCAGATACCAATGATACTTCTTCTTTCAGCTTCTTCTTTCATTTTACTTGGGGTCATCTCAATACTGGTTGATCATCCTTCTTAGGGATTTTCCATACCCACCCGCCGCCACGATCTTCCGGTCCCGCTGCAAGTCAATGGACTTCTGGCTGGGGTGCCAGCTCACCCGCGGCAAGTCCCACCCTCGACATTCCACCCGGAAAATCCCAGCCTTCATCTCCTCCTGTCAGTCACCCATTCATCTTCCAATCCCACTGTGTTTAAGTTTCTCACCACCGCATCTTTCCATCTGGTCTTAGGCCTTCCTCTTCTCCTTCTTCCTGGCAGTCCCATTTCCATGACTCGCTTCATCACATTTCCTCTCTCTCTTCACAACACATGACCATATCAGTTTGATCTCTTCCTGGCTACTTTCTTCAATGCTTCACTGACCCTCCTGATGTACTTGTTCCACATGTTCTCCTTTTTCATTAGCCCACACATCCATCTCAGCATCTACGTCTCATTAGTATCCAATCATTGTTCCTCTCTTCTTGATGTTACCAAAGTTTCTTCACTATTTAGCAAGGTTGGTCTTATAGATTCTTCCTTTCAGTTTCAGCGATACTTTTCTGTCATACAACATTCCACTGCACTTCTTCCAATTACTCCAGCCAGAGTTAAACCGTTGCTTAATTTCCATTTCCATCACACAGCCACTGGCGCAAGCAAGTCAGCCTATGTCAGTGCCGGTCCCAAGGCCAGATGAAAAGGAAAAGGTTAGCGGCAAGAAGAGCATCCGGGTGTAAAACTACCTGCCAAATCCAAGCGCTGGTTGAAATGATGGCTGATACGAATTATACTATTGAGATGAATGCAACTGTGTAAGGTACTTAACTGCAAGCCAACTCCACTTGTTTAGAGGTTGGATGAGATAGCTTCTTCAACTCTGGAATCTCAGGCCTCTATTGGAGTAGTGTGAGCCATGGAGGACAAGCAAATAGTTCCTTATCTTTGTAATGGAGGCTTCCACTGCAGATGTCTCTGGAGCTGCCATATATTCCAGACAGACAGAGTGAGTGATGGTATGTGCTATGAAATGCTGGTCAAACCCAACACAGTGGGAAGGTGGTAGTTTTTGATTGGGGTCATCTAGAGTAAGAGAAGAAATTAGATACCATTTTGAGAAGAAAGGATTCACATAACTCAGTAGAAGGCATGAATATTTCATGAAGAGTTTCTGACTGTTAAAGTGGAATATAGTAGAATTGGACAAGCAGAATGTCATCACAAACATACCATTAGCATTTACCCTCCAACTTTCCCGTGTTCACCTTCCACAGCTTCCATTCACAGGATCTACAATGTTTCCTCTTCATTGCAGGTGAACATCATAGTTGGAGATCTGTACACTTGTCGCCAATCTTTCCAGGCTGTTATAGTCATTCAAAATGCTGATAGTAATAACTATATCAATTGCCGTTGGATGCAATGAAACCCAGATTAAATGAAAACCCATGGGAACATCACCACCTGCAAATTCCATTCCAAGCCACACACCATCCTGACTTGGAACTACCTAGCCATTCCTTCGCAGTCACTGGGCCAAAATCCAAATCCTAACAGCCCACTGGGTGTTCTACAACACATGGACTGCAGCAATTCAAGAAGGCAACTCACCATCACTTTCTCAAGGGCAATTAAGGTTGGGCAATAAATACTAGCTTAGCTAGAGATGCCTACATCCCATGAATGAATATTAAAAAAATATCCTGCAACCCACAATGGGGAAGTTCAGTGGTACATGACCAAACCATTGGTTCTATGTAAGGCTTTTAGAAGCATGTTTCCATGAAGGTTGTGAATGAAAGAACACTTCCAGGGGATGTAAAAAGCATCTACTTTTTCCTTGGCATTTATCATGATTAATTCAAACACATTAACAGAGACTGGGACAGCAAGAAATGCTTAGTTCAGGTCATTCTTAGAAGATGTGGAGGATTTCAATTGAATTGCCTACACTAGCAAGGTCATTAAAACATTTTGTGGTAAGGAATTACCATGCATGAGTGATCCTAGTGGTCATCTCCTGCTACCGCTGCTGTTTGGCATTCCTTGGCCGCTTACATAATTCCTGACTTTATGTAGAAGCACTTCTACAGATTATCTGGAAAGTTAGGTTCTCTGCACTCCTGCAGCACTGACAGAAATTACCTTATTTGAAAAATATTTTGCCAATTGTATAAAATAAATTGAAGTCTGGTGACCCCAGTAACCTTTTAAATTATACAGCAGCACTCTAGCTTCCCACCCCAAGTGCTGAACTCCCAACGAGTCACACTCATAGCATGGGGAACTCAGCAATAGGATTAAAATTAGGTGAACTCAAGGGACTGCACCAGGATAAAGCACAATTCTTGCCTGCAGGGCATGAATCACACTCTGTCACGCTTAGGTTTGCAATTTTGCAGGGAGAAAATTTCAACCTGGCTGAGAATAGCTAACAGAACAGGCTTGAGAGCTGAGAATGTCATACTTGTATACATCGCTGGTCACTATCCTGTGACTCCCTGCTGGGAGTGCATGTGCTTGGATGTAAACTCTGCTACCTTGAAGCTCAAAAGTTTGAAGATAATTACTCTTGAGGCCCATGCATGAAGAACAGCTGCTTGGGTGAAGTGTAGGAGGATGACTGGTGTCCACAGAACCACAGCCCGGGTAACGTGACATCTTCAGGTGGAGACAATAAGATACAAAACTTAAGAAATCAAAGGCGAAAATATGTTAACCAATGTTAACAACTTCAATGAAATAAATAACCATGGCGAAATAACAAACAGAAAATAAATTTAGTACAGGAGCATGAGTTACCTGAAACCATGGGTGGAATCGTCCACTCCAGTTTACAGCAAGTGTCGTAGCGGGCATGAGCAGAAACTATCAGGAGATCACAAAAATCGGTTTCATGTCATCGTATCACCTGTTTGAGATCGTCTGCTCCACCGGTCAATGGCAGGCTGTGTTTCCCACCACCGCATGTCGGGAACCTAATTCTAATACTTTAGCATCTCATTATAAGCCCTGCTCACCAGAATCATCCCCCCCTACACTGGATCATCCAGACATATGTTTCACAACTATACATAAGCGACATGCACCTGGTGAGCTGCACTTTGCTTGGGATTTTGAGGCTTGTTTGCTTACATTGCTTCAGGCAGCACTCACAGTCATCAGCACCAGGCTTAACAGGCAGCACCACATCACTTTTAGGAGGGCTCACAAGCAGGTTTCTACCTACCAGACCAACTGTAAGGCATGTGTGGCTTTTCAATGGCTGCAGGGCTAGGGCTTTCTTGGGGAAGGGGGAGAAGTGGCCTCAGGCAAGGGAAGAGGCTGCAGGATGAGAGCTGTACTGAGGAAGGAGGGTAACCCAAGGTGTGTGTAGGGGCACATGTTGATCTGTGCAAGTGACCTCAAGATGGTGAGTGCTAAGGAGGCAGTCTCCAGAGGAGATGAGGCCAGATGGAGATGTGAAGGTGTGTGTGAGAGAGTGAGTGGTGATGTCCCTTAAGCTGGCAGTGGGTGAGATGCCAGTGAATGTGTGATGGTCTTGTGACTATGTGAGTTTGGAGTGATGAAATAATTGCTTTATCCTAAGAGCATAAAATATAGGAGCAGAAATTAGGCCATTCAGCCCATCGAAGCTTCTACGCCATTCAATCATGGCTGCACAGATAAGATCATTCATCCTCCTTCTACACTGGATGGCCAACCTCTCTGTGCAGCGCTGGCATTGGCCACCACTGCCACCGCTTCTCAAGCCAGAGTGGTGAGATTGCTGGACCTCCTGTGACCAGAACTGGGTTGGAGGACATCACGGCAGCCTCTAAAAGGCATTCCAGTGACAGGACACTGGATTGTTCTTGGTTTTCAGGGCCACGTCTTCACTAGAGCAGCCCTGAGCTCCAAGAATTGAGAACTGTGTGGGCGGCTGCAATTTAAGTATGGCACCCAGAGTGAGGAAAGGGTGAAGTAACGGCTTGGCGGGTGATTCAGAGGCTGCCGCCAGCGAGATGCTGTGTTTCCTCTGGCTGCATAATTAATGAGGCAGGAAGTGGATGATATGGCGTGAAAACTCGTCATTGCAGCTGGTGGGTAAAACGTCGTTTCTCACAGCCACTACCGCAACTCTGGGATGACTCCACCCTCTGTATGTGCATGCTGCTGAAAGAGAATCAGAATCTAATAGCCTAAGCCTTCAAATATATTGGTGGAGCAATGAAACTTCAAGCTAAATCAATCACAAATTAAGATTTAAAATTGGAAATGTCTGACAAGGAATTATAATTTCAAAGCTTACTAACTGTAAGAAGCCATATGTCAGTACTCTACATGTGTGGGCACTCATTAGCACAGAAAAGGCTTAAATCTTCCAGCTGTTTCCAAAATATAATGAAAGAGGCAATGTTTAGTTCCATTTTAGCGAACTGATATACGGTGCCAAAAAGCGAGAGGATTTAGCTCCAAATTCTTACATTCTTCTCAGTTCCTCTTTTGAGTTGCACAGTGCAGTGAGGCATCACATGGAGACCAGACATTTGACTGTTGGAAGAGGGAGATTAGATGAGGAGCTCCTGTTGAGTGTTTCCTGGCAACCAGAGGAGCAGTAATGTTGATTTGGGTGCAGTCCATTACTTCTGGCCACCAAGCCCTTGGCAAGAAAACAAATGGTGTGGGAAGGCTTATGATGAAGAAAAATATCTAAGACTAGATGTCCTTCATTAGAGCACTCATTAAAGAGTTTCCCATTTGCTTTGTAGTTTGCCAAACAGCTAGTAACATAATTATAATCTCCTTAGGAAATTCAACCAGCAACCATGCCATCGGCTAACACCAACATAATTTTTTTTTTTGCAACTGTCTTCATAGTATATAATCACAGATCAGTCACAAGGTCTCTCTTACCAGTTGTTTTACCTTTCTGTTCACGAATCATCCACAGGCCACAATAGAAAATCTTTTGAGTTTTGATTGCCATTTTTAACTCATTTTCATTATATTCAACATATTTTTGTAATAAGAGAGTTCCTTGTATTGTGTTACAAATGCTTTTTTAAACTCCATGAGGTAAATTTCAACCTTCGGGGGTGTAGAAAACTAGCATTATTGAACTATGCACCTGTTATTCATCCCACCTGATTTGCATTTCTGCTAATTGCTCAGATACCACCAGTTTTCTACCCATATTAATTAGCCCTGTATATTATTCAGCCATCTCAGCATGGCTCAATGGATAGTACTTTCATCCGAGTCAGGAGGTTTTGGGTTCAAGTCCTACTTCAGCACTTCTGCACAAAAATCAAGGCTGACCCACCAGTACAGTACTAAAGGGTGCTGCATTGTCAAAGATGCCATCTGTTAGATGAGACATTAAACCTAGGCCCCAACTGTCCTCTTAGGTGGACTTAAAATATCCCATGGCACTGTTTCGAAGAAACGTAGGGGAATTATCCCCAGTGTTCTGGCTAATATTTATCCCCCAAGTAACATCACAAAAACAGATTATCTGGTCATTATCACATTGCTGTTTGAGTGAGCTAGTTGTTGCAAATTGGCTGCTGTGTTTCCTATAACACATCAGTGTCGACACTTTAAACGTACTTATTTGGCTGTAAAGCACTTTGGGACATCCTAAAGTTAAGAAAAGTGCCACATAAATGCAAGTTCTTTTTTTTCCCCTTTTCCAACACAAAATAATTCACAAAGCCAAGGACAATTCACTAAAATTGCATGGTATGGTGCACTAGAAACAAATTGAAGGCATCTCAATACATGGATGAGCAACTCATGTTAAGCAAAGTCCATCTATGAATAGGAAGATGCTAGAAAGATAAATACTGATGAGGTGGGACATTCAAACTGTCTAGCTCATTGCATCACTAGAAACCTAGGCCCCTGCACACGAGGACACCTAAGTAGCTTTTAAATAGTTTTCAAACAGTTAAATAAGTTTTTATCTCCACTTTCATTGCACGTGTTCATCACTTTGTGTGAAAAGATGCTTCTTAACATCAGTCCTGAGCTTGCTTTTTACTAGTTTGCACCCGTGCTGAATTTAACTCTACCGCTACAATTATATTTGTGCAAATGCACAAAGTCATAAATCTAATCTCATTGGGTAATGCTAAGGAATAATCAGTTTACCGCAGAGAACACAATTGGGCCCAATTTCAGCTTGGGCAGACATGGAACAGTCAGCAGGCAGCGCCCACCCCATGTCCTCAAGGACTGAGCCATTTTGATATTTTGGTCTTGCCTGCATAATGCCAGCAAGCAGCAAGCACTCGACCAGCACTTACAGGTAGCTCAATGGTTGGGGTTTGGTGGGCAGATTTGGTGGGGAGAGACTGAGAAATCTAGTTTCCTCTGAGGATCCAAACTGGAAGTTTAATGTTAATAGGGGAAATGCAAATTGAATGGTGAGGAGAAGGAGGAAGGAAATGGGCAGATAGGCTTCCAGCAGTCTAGCTTCACAAAAATCTATGAAAATCAGAAACTTACCTGGTTTAAGCAGCCTGCAGGACACGGATCAGCTATATTGCTGCTATAGCTGGGGAGAGATATTGTCACTGGACTAGTATTCCAGGGACCCAGGGTAATGTTCTGGGAATCTGGGTTTGAATCCCACCATGGCAGATGGTGAAATTTGAATTCAATAAAAATCTGGAATTAAAATTCTAATGATGACCTTGAAGCCATCGTCTGGTTCACTAATGCCATTTAGGAAAGGAAATCTGCTGTCTTTACCTGGTCTGGTCTACATGTGACTCCAGGTCCATGGCAATGTGGTTGACTCTGAAATGGCCTAGCAAGCCACTCAGTTGTATCTAACCAATACAGAAAATTGGATACTGTGGGTGTATCTACAATACATGGGCTGCAGCAGTTCAAGAAGGCAGCTCTCATGGGCAATTAAGGATGGGCAATAAATGCTGGCCTAGCCAGCAAAGTCCACATCCCATGAATGAACTTAAAAAAGGGTTCACGGTAAAATTTCCTCTATTCTGCTTGAAGAATGAGCCTCAGTCCCAACCTTGAAAAAACATCGCTACTGCACCAGATGGATATTTTTCTCCATTTCATATATCCCTGTGGTCTCTAAGTAAAACTGCCATATGAAGTAGGCCCATGCCCAATTGGGGTTGGATTGACATTACCCAAACTCCTTTTAAATAGGAACGTGCAGCCATCAGACAGAAAATCACATACCATTAATGTGGCTGGATTTGAAACCTGACCACAGAGGTGAAAAGTTAGTGTCTAACCTATCACCCAGTTCCTTTGGAATCAAAAGTCATGTTTTTTTTTTAACAACATACTTCTTCGATCTAAAGCATTACCTTCATTCCAGCTGCTGCCGCTGGACCACCTGGGTCTACTGCCTGAATATGACATGGTCTTCCTCCTCGCACCACGAAACCCCAGCCCACTGCATCACCCACAATCTAAAATGAAGAGAAATATACGAAAATAACTCTATTTTATCGGAACTGCTTTATATTCTTTTAAAGTGGATGTATTTCTTTTCTACAATGCTCTGCACATTATGTTAAGCAGATTGTGCAAGGCCTTACTGTTGGCATGGAGCCTCACTCAATATGACCATGGGTCAGAGATAGGGCTACAGAGCATTGTAGCTCTGTGTTCCACACTCATGTTTATCAAGGCTCCTAGCTAGAAATTTCAGAGCTCCCATTTTCGGGTGCTCCCTCCAAGGAGTGAACTTACCCTGCGCACAAGTGGCGAGCTCTGAGGAGCCTTGTATATTGTCTCTCTTACCTCATTGCCATGCTAATGGCACCGTGGGAGGAGCTCCATACAGCTAAGTACAGAAAATTCCGGCCTCAGCTATCTCAAAGGTTAAGTGATGATCTTGGGGATCCAGTCAGAAGTATGCGCATGCTTCACGCCCGACATTTTGGAGAATTAGGAGGCTGCTAGGTGCCTGAAAAATGGATACAACATGATGCAATTCCTCGACCTTCCCATCAGTGGTAGGACCTTGCAAGTCTGTCCTTGTATAAATATGTATTAAAATAAATGCCTGTGAAGTATTTAAACCATAATTATCATGGCTGCTAATGGTGTTTTTGTCTAAAAAGCACTTTTTTTGTTGTCCATGTTAAAGATTGGGTGCCCAGATAACAAATGCTCCTGACAACAAACATAAAGTACTGAGAGCTGTTGAAATTTATTAATAAGATTTGATGACAAATATATTTGTGCGGATGCTGTTTAACAATTGGAAATGCTTGTAATGGAAAATTCCATCCGCTGATATACAGATCAGAGGAAATTAAAGTTTTCAGTTGACTGTATAACAGTCCGGCGAAAGAAAATCACATTTGAAAGATATTAGGCATCTCAGTGATCCATGGATGCAGAAAGAATGTGAAAACTGAGTAGGTCAAAGATTGTAATGATAAAGTACTGAGTGTAGTTAAGAGCTGGAGCACTATTGGTAAAGACTCAGCTTTCAGGCTAGAAGCTTGAAGGTCACACCAATGTCACAACAACATTTAACTACCAAAACTACACAATTTGTTCACCAATAATACAAGGTAGACAGACCTGAGAACTATGCAGATAAAACAAAAACTTTCAGGAATCAGCAAAATTTCTTTATTTTTCCAGTTGCAGTTCAAAATACTTTCATTGCAAAGTCCAGATTGAAATGTTGGTGCCAGTAAAATGGCTTTAGCTTGTTTTGTTTTTTGATCAATGCAGCTTACATTAAAAAAAACACTGTCAATATTAGCATGTCTCACGCAAGGTATTTGGCACAGGAGCATGTTCATAGCTTCTTCCACTTAGCTGAAGGAAAGCTGGTCCACCCACTAATGCAGATGGTTATTTCTTTAAATTACAAATTTTTGATGAGCTTATAAATTAAAAGAAATCGGATTAACATTTTTAGCAGGCGATTCACCCCAAGATGTAACTGGACCAGTTAAAATATATAAAGCTTTTGAACAGTGTAATCTATGTTGCATTTGATGCTGACTATTCAATTACCTAAAAATTAACAGTGCTATGCTGCTGCTACAAAAATATTTTTTAATTATACAATGATGAGCTCTTCATAACAAGCTTTACATGCTGCAGGGAAAAGTAGAGATAAATAAACTTGCGAATGGGCAAATGTTTAGTTTGTCCTTGCGATTTGGCTGAACTGCAACACGGCCAGGCATCCAAACATGTCAGTTTCAGAGTTCTGCTCATTCTTAAGAAAAGTGGTTGACATTAAGTAGAATTGAAATTTTTTTAAAATGTCATAAACTTTGTCTAAGATTATGTGCTGCTAGCTTGCTAAGTTATGTTGGTGAAAAAATGCTCAATTGGTTGCCTCTCATCATGTGGTAACCTTTCTGGTTATTTGATTGATCACTGCTAACCATGAATAGGGGATCATTTTATATCATTTTATATATAGTACAGAAAGCTAATTTGAAATCAAACCCTTTTGCTCAACCAGACACTGTTACACTCCATATCCAAAAGCTGCTCTTCCTACTTTTGAAGAAAAATATAACAGCAACATAACTGCTAATCTTTAAATGTTTGCTTTTAGGTTGGGTGGACACATCACTGTTACAGCCCAAAAGTTTGGAGAAAGGAAAAAAACACAAGTAAGTAAAAGATTTGAAGTTTGGAAAAATTCTAAAACAAAAGGTTGGTGTAGAGTTTAGTAAATAAAAATGTCAAAGTTAAAAGTTTGTAAAAAAGAAACTGAAGAAGAAAAAGAGAATTTGAGGCAAAAGGGAGGTCACTGGGCAAGAACTGGTGAAGAATTAATTCTTATGGAAGATTGTGCTGCGGGCTCCATTTTTGTTGCCGTGTTATTATTACATTAATAAAGCTATTCCAAACAGATGAAAATCTTTATTGCTAAAACATTACTGTTCATTTCAGTGTTGTAATGCCTGAGTTGTACCAGGGAGGTTGCAATTGCCCTGAACTTAGCTAAATGTTAAAATTACTATTGACTAACATTCTGGTCTGAAGTGAAATTTGGCTCTGTAATATTGCTGTGGAATACTAATGCACACACATCTAGAACATACCTCTAAAATTCCTTTGTTCACTATTTCAACATGGCCATTAATTAATTTATTCAAGCAGATTAATGCCTCCTCTAAATTAGAGAAGGGAATTTTAGATACATCTATTACGCATTTGCATACTTATTGCATGTCCTATTACAGGGCTGTTGTGTCTGAATAACTTAAACATTATTTTCTGTTAAATAATATCAATGACAAGTTAAAATTTGCATAACAAACATAAAACACTTAGTCACAGCCACATAATCTAACTAAAGATTTAACAAAAGACTTTCATATTTCCACCATAAGCTGTTTCTGAGACTCCCCACTCAGCTGGAACACTGCGATTGCCCAAGAAAGTTCCTGGAGCTTCTGGTGAACCCTTGCCACAACCCCAGCAGGAGTATGGCCAAAGGGCCAGAAAACAGATTGAGTCCTGCCTGGCATCAGAGGCCCAAGGAGCCAGGGTAGGAGTTCCAACATCAGTTCTCACATTCCCAACCACTCAGTTGGCATGGACAGGATCGACAATCAGTGTGCCCAGTGAATGTGCTACTCAAGTGGCATAAATGGGTGTTATGGGTCCAGAGCTGGGATGCAGTCTGAACCCCAAACAAAATGTATCTAATCATTTTATGATGCCCCCATTTTAAAATGGATGTTAAATTTTTCCAGGTTGGGGAGGGGAACCTGGCACCCTGCTCCCCACCTTTGGATTGATCAGGTGGGCAATATTCTTGGTCTTTGGGAGAAGATGCACACATAGGACTGGATTTTACGCTCCCCTAGCAGCACGTTTCAAGGCAGGGGGCATGTAAAATCCAGCGGGTGGCCTTACCTATCCTCCTACCAGTCTCTGACCTGTCTGAAATTTTACAGGGGGTGGGGGATGCATCGGGTGGCCCATCCAACTCTGAGTCCAATGAAGCCCTGAAGAAGCCAATTCATGGTCATTTAAATTCCTCATCCTGCCTCTGCTGCTAATTTACCTGTGGTGCACAAGCTGGTGTCGAGCAAGGGGCAACATCCTTTACAGACCCCCTGGGCCCCACCCCAACAATGTCATCTCCCTGCTTGAATTCTCCCCCGGCCTCGTGAACCCAGCTTCCCTGCTTCACCTCACCCCCTCACTGTAACCCCCGGCCCCTGACATACCTGCATTCATCAGTACAGTGGGACTACCTGTAGCCCCAGCAGTGGCCACTGCTCCTAGCTGCTGCTGCTGGAACATACAGACCTGTTGGCAAATTGGATGGCTCCCCAAGGCAGGGCTTACACTCGAGATGGGGTGCAAGTCTCGCCCTGAAGCAGTTAAAACTGCTCTCAAGAGTTAGATTGATGCAGGGCAACCATGCATGGGGATCATAGGCAGGTTCCCCCACTACCCCCTGACTTTTTGGCTGGGGAGGTGGGGACTGCTGCGCCCTGTAAATTCTGCACATGGTGTTAAGGTAGTTGTGTGGGATGGAATTCAAATTAGGTTACTTGCTGATCTCTTACTCAAACAGCAGAGATCAATCACCAGCAGGCACAATCCAAACTGGAATGCAGGGATCGCTGATTCCTGAGGTTTCCAGCTCAGTGAATTACACTGCAAGTTAACAGAAATGTTTCTGCACTTTGATAACATTGGATCTTACACAAATTTCCATACAATTTGGGATAAAGGGTTCTTAACTCTCCCACGGCAGTACTGTAGTTGAATCAGTTTAAAACTTCCCATTTGGATTGTACCACAGCTCCACTGTAGTAACTGATTAAAGCGTCAAGGAATGCACACTTACTGTTAATGTTTTCTTTAAGTAAGGTGCTCCAGGTGACAGGAGTTCTTCATTAGTTACTGGTCTCTTCAACACTACAATGTTAAACACCAGTAAGTGCTTGCACACAGTATGTTAACATTTTAAAACCAATAAAATGACTTTACATGAGAAACCTACCAAGGCCTTTTCTAGGCAGGCTGTTACCAACTAGCAGGAGGGAATCATTTTTTGTTAGTACATTTAGAGAAAAGAGTTGAATTTATATATTGCCTTTTTATATCTCATAGCATTTCAAGGTTTGTTACACAATGGATTATTTTGGAATGTTGTGACTGATACTTGGACAAACTTCACAACTAAACGGGATAGGGAGGGAACGTGATTTTCAAGTTGTCTGTTTCTTGCCTGAAGGACAAGTGAAAGAAAACTTTAGAAACTCCTGAACACCCAGATAACTATTTTGGAGGGAATTTTTGAGAGACCTGGAGAAGCAGGATCATACTGCCAGCAAAACCCCACCCCGCCCCCCTCCACTCCCTCCACTTCCCCCCAACCACCCAACTGCCCCAACAAGCCCAGCCTATCAGCTGGGTCCACGGTGAAGCTGACCATTTTTCCAAAGCCAGCAAGTGAAGTGCAGTGAAGTGCCCGTTTGTTCCTGCAGTCTGCCAGTTAGATTCAAATGAGTTCCAAACATGAAAATAGCGGCTTTAGTCAGGCATCCCTGACACACACTGGCTACGCACTCATTCTGGGCTAAAACTAAAAAAATACATACCCCACCACCCCCTACAATCCCCACATCTCAGTTCAGCATTTGATTTAAAGGATAGTAATCCAACAATGTAATACCCTCAATGGAGTGTCAGTCATACTCTGATTTTGGAGTTAGGCTCAAACCCAGAGCATTCTAACATAAGGGCAGGAGTTTTACAAAGTTAGTGATGAGCTTTTTCTGGCCTTGAGCTTTATTTGGTAAGGAAAGCTCAGGAGTTAGTTCTTCCGATTTTTGCAAATCCACTCGCTCCTGATTGGCTTCTGCCACCACCATTTTCCTGTTGAAAAATCCTTGAGGCTCAATGTCCACGTATAAGTTGAATAAGCCCTTTTACATCATGATATTTACAATGCCAAAATACCGAAGACTATCTTTATCCACCAGGCAAAGGTATGTTTTCGTTTTCCCCCAAAAGATTTAAATGCTCTTATGTCTGTTATCTATTAAAACAATTCGCTTCCACAACAATTACAGAAAAAACCCCTAGTATCTCTTAAGTATTTAAATTTATTATTTCTGTTAATTGCCTTGCATTAAATTGATGTAATGTAATTCAGAATTTTTGTTATTTACTAGGCATTGCACTCCACTAAAGTTGTAGTTTTATTGCACACAGTAAATCTCAGAAACATGTGATCAGATTACAACCTGCAGCATGCCAAGCACAGCCCGTAGGTGGGAGAGCAGGAACAAGGACAGGGCTGTCTAATAAATAACTACTCACGAAAATAGTCAACTACTTTGCTTCCAGAACAGCATGCAGGGCCACATTAATGAGTAAAACAAAACTGGTTGTAACTTTGTTTTTATACAAAATAGGAAGTTTTTGAAACGTTATAGTTAATTAATACCAATGAAACAATGAATGGTCTAAAGAAACACTATTTTGACAGCGTGCGCAGCATTGGCTAGATCAACTGGAACCTATAAAACCAGAATAACTGAATACAAAATAAATGACATTGACCTCTGAGATTAGAAATGATCACAAAAGTTCATAATGGATTGAGAAAAGTCTTCAAATGTGCAAAGCTTTGCTGTAGCTACTTTTACATAATGCCAAGAGAAGAAAAATTCCACATTTGAAACTTGGATCCCCAAGCGCAAACATATTTTTCAAAGATCAGGGGTGCAATATTAATCCCCATGCACCCCACCCTCACCCCATCGCCCCCACCAAGTAAGATATGGGGAATGTGATCCCAACATGCTAATCACTTTGCCTTTTTAGTGGTGGTAATATCGGGGTACCTGAGTGTCCAGCCGTGGAATGGTGGGACATTGAATCAACATTTCTAAAGCAAACTTCAACAGTGTAACCCAGGGGTTGGGGAACTGGTTGGGGTTGAGTGCTGCAGGCTCCACCAATGAAGTGCCTTTTGCATTATCTGTTGGCCAGGAAGAGAGGGAGTACCCTCTCCAGGATACTCAGGGAGTCTTAGGCTGCCACCCAGCCCCGATTGTGGGCTCTCTTCCATCCCCCCATGTAGGTTTCTCTTCCTGCCCCATTTCTACAGGTGTAGTCTCCCCTCTCTGGTATTCATTTGCACAGGGGCTGGCTGGGAAATGGGCTAAAATTTTTAGTAAGATCTGTGCCGTTAAGTTAAGTTAGGCACCCCTGTTGAGCGTGCCAGAAGCGAAAATTGCGCTCGCTAAAATCAGGCAAATATCGAGGCACCGCAAACTTTGCATGCTGCTTGCTTCAACAGGGCCGGCTGCAGGTGGATCACAATCCCCACACCCCCCAAAACAGGTGCAAACCAATTATTAGCCCCTTTTAATAAAGAGCTTTGACAATAAATGATTTTGGCATTGAACATCACAGGTTACATAGACGGGGCAAGATTTTTCTTATTGAGAGGGAAAAATTCATCTGGGGGGGACTTTCCCAACCAGGACTAAGGCCGGAATTTTCCAGCACGCCCGTGCCAACCCCCCGCCCCCCCCCCCCCCAAACAAACGCGGCAGGTTCCTTGGCAGCAAGGCCAACAAGCCATTGAAATCTATGTTTACATCCGCAGGACCAGAAGATTCCGCCGGCATGGGGGGGCTGGAAAATTCCGGTCTAAGTCTCTTGACAGGGGTGGGGAGGAAGGTGGGGAGTGTTTTCTGCTGCGGAGGCTACCGGGAATTCACGTGGTATCGTGTGACCACAGCCACATTAATTATGCAGTTGGGATTTTCCCAATGTATTGTGTGGTGGGGCGGGCTGAATGGCGCACTCCCTGCCATCATATTCGGATGCCATATGTAAAAGGTGCCCAGACAGCAACTTACTAACAATGCTAATTGAGGTGGCAAGAAGAGGACTGGGACCTCCAGCGCTAAGGTTTACTTAGCATGCTCCTCGACCAGGTGGAGGCCAGGAGGGATATGCTGTAGCCAGCTGATGGGAGAAGGAGGCTAAGCAGGGAGACCAACTCTGCATGGGAGCAGGATGCCACCACAGTCAGTACCCAGGGCCTCCAGCACAGGTCAGACCTCTAATGGTGGAAGAGGATGAATGACCTCATCCGTGCAGCCAGGGTAAGTGAACCCACAGTCGCTCACATTAACCACAATGAATGGTAGAGAGGACATGGGTTCTGTGGCAGCACCATCAGGTCACGCTTCGTAACCCCACTGAAGTCCATCCACTCTGCAGGTGGAGAGGCCACTGTGTGTCCCTCACCCTTCCACACAGAGAGCTCACAATGCAGTCTGGTAGGGAGGGGAGGGGGAAGTCAGGATATGGAGCTCAGGCATTGAGGGCACCAGCAAGCTCTGCAAGTGACATGGCTCTCTGAAGCTCCTTGAGGGGAAGGGGCATCTGGAGGGAGATCGAGGTGCTCCACCCGCCTATCACATAGCCACGGCAGAAGCTCCCCTATGGCTCCCGCAGTGGAGTGCAGGTCTGCGCACATCTCCAGCAGAATCTCCTGGACTAGGATCCATGGAGTCTGCCATTCTCCCCATGGAGACCTCGATGTGTGCACGTCAGCACCACTTCATCAGCCAGCAGGCGGACAGCCTCCTCCACCTTGTGTGCCATCCATTGAGGACACCTGACATATCTGCCTGATGTTCCCTCACCTCTTGCTGACTCTCCAGCATCATTTGGGAGGCCAATTCCAGAGGCCCGTCATCAGACTCGCACCTCGCAGATGCCTCTTCCCCAAACGTTGGCCCACAGCAGGACAGCCAAAATAAGCTGGGGCCTTCCAGGCCTCAGGTCTCCAGAGAACGGCCGCCAAGGTCATCCAAGACAACAGGGCCAACTGGTCAGCAGGCTGCCTCTACCCATGCTGCGGAATTCAGGCGAGTACTTAAAAGAAATGGTAGGGAGAGGAAAATTAAGAAATACTGAAATCACAATTGGTTGCACAAGTGCACTATTGCTGTCACAGATAGCAAACTTTTGTATATATGTTCACTTTTACTTTAATCACATCCAATGTGTAGTTTAAGCTATAATCCTTAAGTCTGAGTGCTCCCCACCGTATCCTTGCATATTGATGGGCTCACCGCTCTGGAGGGTGGTGGCCTGAACCCTTCTGGACAACCTGCAGTACATTAATGAGATGCCACATAATCCAGTGAGTTATCTCTAAGACTGGAAGCATGAGAAAGATACATGAAATTGCTAGGTATAATCGGATGCTAAATACAATTCCTTCCAACCCTATCTTCTCTGTGCTCTTTGAGCTGGGCAAGTTAAGCCATAACCGGCGAGGGAAGGAGAAAACAGAAGGAGGTCGGTCACACATGAAAGAAGTGACAGAGTTCGAGAAGCGGGCAGCCCAGCTGGCAGGGCTAGGGCGGGACCGGCCATTGGAGATGAAGAGACTGGATTTGGTCCTCCAACCAGGAAGAATAAATGCATGTCATAGAAACCACAGGGCCAAGGGTGCCTCCATGTTAGAGGCAGTTCATGCTGTCACTCACTCTCTCCTCTCTCAGTTATGCCTGCCGCCAGGAAGAGGGCAAAGTCCAAGCCGCAGGAAGCTCTGACGCAAGCCCAAATCCGGAGAAGAGCAAGGACATCATAGAAACTGTAGAGGCATCACGACAGACACCTCTACCCTCCACCAGCCCAGGGACACACACCTCGGTGGGTATTAGCTCTAATGTAAGAAGGGTCTCACACCCTGGTGGTCACCACATAGACACGCGTCCGCAGCAGGAGGAGGCAGGATCAACCAAGATCATCGGTATTTGCCAGGACCCTTGCGAGCCTTATGCAAGTACTCTCCAGTGCAAACTGAGCCTTTGGCCTTCAGGCTCCCAAGGCCCTAGCATTGCAAAGGCTACATGCTGGTGTTCCCCTTCAGTTGTCCAGTTGAAATGAGCTGCATCGTTGCCCATCCCCGATGAACCAATTTGCATGCTCTCCATAGTTGCGACCAGTTGAGCCATAGTGATAGTGATCTTCTATCTTCACTCCAACACCTTTTCCCTTCATTCAGTCACCACACTCTCCTCCCCATAACCATTGGCCCCCTGGTATAATGGCCAGAATTTTCTGTTTGACGGGCGGGCGGGCCCAACCGACTCAGCAGCAGGCAGGCAGCCGATTGCCGCTGCCGAAACGGGCTGCGCCGCCATTTTCCGGGAAAATAGTCACAGGGGCGGGCGGCTTCAGACTGTCGGTTCCAATGGGGAGCCGGCAGCCTGTATAAAGAGTGGCCAGGCAGCCTGCTTGAAGCAGTGCACCATAGCTACTCGGAGAGAGAGGAAGGGAGCTGTGGTTCCAGAGGAGGAGGGGGGCAGGCTACAGGAGAGGCCAGCAGGGGGCCACTGTGCCCCTCGATTCTCCGATGCAAGCCTTGCTGTCCTCCTCCAAATGGTTTCCAGCCGTCGGCATGTGTTGTATCTGGAGGATGGGAGGATGAGGGCCCCCCATGACACCAGCCAGGCGTGGGAAGAGGTTGGTGATGCTGTGAGTGCCCATGAGGACGTGCGGTGCACTGGCACCCAGTGCAGAAAAAGATTCAATGATTTGCTGCGCTCTGGAAGGGTGAGTTCCATGTCGGCCTTGGGCATTTGACCCAGAAGGTAGCCTTAGCCTTTGAGCACCCCCCACTCCCCCACCACGTCTTGCTGTCATTACTGTATTGGGCATTTGGCGCACGCTGGGTGGGCAAACGGGTACTGACCATGCTTACATCAGCCTTAGTGGTTGAGGAGAAGATGGGTTCTCCCCGCAGCATATGTTGGTGTTTGTGGCATTTGAGTAGTCTGGGGGCAACCTGCAGGGGAGGCAGCTAGACACATACTCAGAACTCCAACACATGTCATATTGATGGTGATGAGATGGTAGAAGGGGAGCCTCAAGGTGTTTTGGCCAAATGCCATCTGCTGACATCGGCGCCGCACCTAGTTGTGCCTCATTGCCATGGACGCTAAGACCCGTGTGTTATTCAAATTGATGGACGACTAATGTGTCCAAGGCGGCCGTTGGGGGAGGGGGTTGGGAGCAGCTGTACTATCTTCTGGGGACTGATCACCAGCAGTGTCGACAGGTGCCGATGGAGGCCTCAGATCAGCCACTGTGGATGGGGTGCGGCGTGCGCGTGCAGAGTACATGAGCGATCAGCCTCAATAAATGGTCTTCTCTGTTCTGCAGGCAAAAAGTCAACACAATATGCAGGAGCACCAGAGGACTGGAGGTGCAAGCGGCAGGAAGCGCGTTTGCATCTGGCTGGGTTGCATGAGGGTGTGCTTCAGTTGGTCTCTCCAGTGGAGGAGTCCAGGCAGAGTGCACGTGAAGGCATGAACCTCAGGGCAAAGCTTCACACTTCCCTCCACTGAGAGATTGGTGACTCTCATGGAGGGGGGGTTCAATCGGATGGAAAATCTTCTGATTGGGTTATGCTCTGACCTGCAAGCCCTCAGTGGTAATAACCACGGGTGGTCATTCCCAATGTGGGAGATGTTTTGGGCACCAAGCGTCAGCGCTCGGTTCCCCTGCATCTGTGTTGAGCAAGGAGGTCGAAAGGGACCTCACGACGCAGCAGGTGCCTGTCGTCGCTGCCAGTTCTTCTCAGGGCGCTCTGGATGAGGGCAGCAGCTCCTCCACCCCTCTGCCAGTCAGCGTTGCTTCCGTTGAGGCTGCGACAACTGGGGAGGTGCCAGTTCAGGCCAGAGGACGCCTGCCAAGGTCATTGGTGCCAACAGGACAGCAGAGTCAGCAGGCTGTCTCACAAGCCACTCTGACCGATGGGGCAGCACCTAGACGTAGCACCCGAAAACATATGCATAAGGCACGTTAGGCACTCAATGGGTTTGTCACTGGTGATTTTGTGTTGGCCTTAGAATATGGTACAAAATTCTTCTTATTGCAATGGAGCAGTAGTCTCTGTTATTTTTTTGGAAGTAATAAAGTCCACTTTTCTAACCATGGCTGAGGGTGTTTCCTTTGTGTTGCATTTTTCTTTTTCACAGATGTATCATGAGTGTTTGAGTGGACATTGATGCTTCTGTACTAAGCCCTTAGTTGCAGCTGATAAGGTGGAAGATATCATAACTAAGTGCCACGTGTGGAAGTGCCAGGCAATGCTGTTCCTGCTGATCCATGAGTGTGGAGCTTGCTGAAGGTTCTTTGGATTAAACTGTCCCGGATGTCCCTGCCTCCCTGGTGTAACAGTGGGTCGGCATGCTGCCCCTCATCATCGCCCTGTGCTTCCTCATCCTCTGAGGCACTTCTGGATTCATCATGTGCAGCCTCATCCAGGGCGTCAAGGTCTTCATCATCAACTGCATCCCCCCTTTCCAATGCAAGATTGTGCAGGGCGTAGCAGGCTACCACTATCAGAGAGACGCGATCTGGGGGGTACTGGAGTGCGCCCCTTGAGCGGCCCAGGCAACGGAACTGCATCTTGAGAAGACCGATGGCTCTCTTCGCCACAGCCCTTGTGGAGGTGTGGCTCCTATTGTAGCGCTCCTCAGCTTCTGTTCTTGGACGGTGTACTGGCGTCATGAGCCACCTTTGCAGGGGATAGCCCTTGTCACCCAGCAGCCAACCATCCAGTCAAGCCGGAGCACTGAAGAGCCCCAGCACCTGGGAGTGTCTGAGGATGTAGGCGTCTTGGGAGCTGCCTGGGTACCTTGCACAGACTTGTAGAATCAGCATCCTGTGATCTCACACTATCCGCACATCCATGGAGTGGAAGCCCTTCCTGTTGACAAAGGCACCAGGCTCACCTGCTGGCGCCTTGATGGCCACATGTGTACAGTCTATTGCACCCTGGTGCGGGGGAAGCCAGCAATCGCCGCAAAGCCTCTGGCTCGCTGTGTCTGACTTGCCTGGTCGTAGCGGAAGTGGATGAAGGTCAATGCCTGTCTGAACAGAGCGTCTGTAACCTGCTTGACACAAGTGTGGACAGCTGATTGGGAGACACAGCAAAGATCAACCACCGAGCCCTGGAAGGAGCAAGAGGCATAGAAGTGGAGGGCAACTGTGAGCTTCAGAGCCGCTGGCATGGGGTGTCAACCCACACAGTTATGATATAGCTCAGGGCCAGTCATCTGACAGATTGACTGTCTCCCTTGAGACTCGGAGCCTCCTTCGGCACTGTACCACAGTCATATTGAGGTAGCTGCTTCGCCGCCTGTATACCCTGGCAGCAGGATAGTGACGTCTTCTGCGGCCCCTTCCACCTTGGACAACCTCTTGGCCCTGCGTCCCTTGTGCCTGTGCCTGGCCTCCCAAAGGTGGCTCCCCTGGAGGTTGATTGTGCACTCCTGGCCTCCTCCTTATTCTATCCCTCCCTTCCTCCTCAGAGGAGTTGCCTCCAGTGGAGATGTCAGGACCCATACCCAGGCTAAATGGAGGCCTCTGGAAAGCTGCAGGTCCAAGAAAGATTACTGTCTGCAGACTGGTTTCAATGTACACAAAAAAGTCATGGAAATCGACGTGAACTGCTAACAATCAAACAGACAACTTTTAAACACTTTCAGCAATTAAAACTTTGTGTAAAACATGAACAACACCTCTGAGTCCACATATCCCGCCAGTGCATGACTTTTATTAAAAAATCTCCTACCCACCTGCCCGTTGGGCCCGTGTGCTGACCCGAAGTTCGCACGGGCCCCTCAAAATCCTGGACAATTGGCAAGTTAAGGGCCTTAACAAGGCCTTTAATTAATGGTGGGCGAGCATCCACTGCTGAGCACACCCGCCGACTGAAATATCGTGATGCCGCGCGCTGACGTCGGGACGCTCACGCGACATTTTAAGCGCTGACGTGTAGGCTCCGCCACCCACACGCCAGCCGGAAAATTCTGCCAATGTTTGACATCCCCACTGTCACCCTTCAACCTTCCCCCAACACCTTCAGAACGTTCTGATTAATGTTGAAGTCCCCTTCCTCCCAGAGAATCCCATACCCCTCATCCTGCCCACCTGCCGAATCTGTGCCCATCTACATATCCCCAACAACAAGCCTCAGCGCCCCTTCATGCGAAATCATCGTACCCTCACCCTCCAACCCCACCGGCTCTCACTGCCCCTTTTAACTCTCACCATACTCTTCTACCATGGTTACCCTCAGTTTGCATTCTAGGAATCCACCATTGACTCCACTGACTGCTCCCTGTGAACCCCTTCACATCTCTATGTCCCCCACTCCTCTTGAGACCACTACACCCCCGCATATCCCTTCAGACCTCTATAATCTCCCATGCCATTTCAGACCTCCACAACCCCCATACCCCTTCTACCTCTATGCCCCTCATGCCCCTTCAGACCTTTAAACGCTCATGCAACTTCAGACCTCTACAACTTCCACACCACTTCAGACATCTTCACACCCCCATGCGACTTCAGACCTGCATAAGACCCACCCCCACCACCCACAACCCAACACGATCTTCCCACCCTCCCACTCACTTCCAGCTGACCCATTGAAGGACCCTCTCTGATTCCCTCTTCCTCCAGCACTCCCAACCTCCCTCAGCCCCCTCTAGGCTTGAAACCCCGCTCCACCTCTTCATTCCTCTCCTAATGCCTTTCACCCCTCACCACCCCCCCACCCCCCACAACAACAACAGACCCCTGCCGCCCAACAATACCGCCTGACGTCTTCCACCTGCAACTGGGAGATCTGATTATTGGGCAAATTCTCTGGATGAAGATCCAATCCCTAGGCAAAGTCTCCGAATGAAGGTCCGATCCCCTGGTGAAGTCTCTGCATGAAGATCCGATCCCTGGGCAAAGCTGCTGTTCCAAGAACAACCACCACCTGGATGTTACTTTGTGGAGAAGATCCATGTGGTTGATGCTCCACCCATGCCGTGCTGCACATGGTGTTCCAGGGTCCAGTCGCTGAAGGCCTTCATCTTGTCCTCATCTCCGCGAGTTGCCCAAGGCTTTCTTAAGGTAAGGCCCAACTTTGACACATTGTGTTGGTCCAGACGTGTTCTGGACCGGTGTGGTTTCCCACTGGCATCACAGAGAATCGGGCATGGGGATGATTCCAGTTGGGACTTCATCTGCATCTCATTAGCAGGATGCAAATCGGTACCACGACAGCCTCTGGTGGGAAATATAACCCGCCATAGTGGGCAGTAGCAGAAGATCCCACCGTCATTTTATACCTGTGTGAAACCAATTTTTGGACCTCCCCCACTGCCCACCATTAAGCCAGCTGAGTGGGGGCAAGGGGAAATTCCATCCATTGTCCATGCCCAGGACAAGATTTTGATAGACTCATCCAAAATAAGGTTTGGAGAAGGGTGGAATTTTTCTGGATAAATTATGGAAATATCTAGACTGTGGATATGTCTAGAGTGGAGATTGGGAAGCTGTGGACATGAGGCTGGACCAACAATTGAAAAGCAAAGCAAAGGAGTGGAGAAGCATCCATTGGGCAGGAAACAATTAAGGGCAAGTTGCAGAAGATAAAAGGAAGGGGGAAATTCTGGAGAATGGGGAACAAGAAGCCAGGGGAGATGAAGGATGAAGTTGGAATAGAGTGGGCAACAAATGGCCAACAATGGGCAAGAGGAGCTCAGGTCTGAGAGTGCCAGAATGCGCACAGAGAGATAGAGGGCTGGATTTTCACCAATTCAGGATGACTCGGGGGTCCTTTAAAAATGATAGGCAGATTCCAATTCCAGGATTCCCGACCCCATTCCCGAGTTGTCTGCTTTTCAGGAGTGGCTTTAAAGGGTGCAGGCTGGTTCATGTCAAATGCCTGCACTTGGCACTCCTGACCTGGCTGATTCCATTGAAGAGATAGGCATGCTCTATACCTTCGCAATTTTCATGGAGTTGGGCCAGGGTTTTAAAGAGTCATGGTTCACAGCTCCTTAGAGGAGTCACGAACCCAAGAGAGGACTTTTTAAAAGATAAGTTCAAAAAGTTGTCCTTATGTGCCCATGCCAACCTGTGCCCCCATCCACTCTCCATGGTACCTCTTGCCCCCTATGCCAAGCTATGGCACTTCCAAGCCCATTGATATACACTATAGAAACAATGAGTCCTATAGGATTAATTGTAGGTTGTGTAAAAAGTGCTTTAAAAATCATTTATTACTTTCCACCTCGTTTTAAAAAAGTAATTCATTCATTACTTTCCACCATATTTAAAAAAAGGTCATTTCACCACAAGACAATAAAAGTGACAATCATCCAGACCCTTTAAAGTATCAATAGCAGAAACCATAAGCTCTTTGAAACCATTTAACCTGTATAAATAAGTATTGTGAAATGGATCGCAGAAATCAGAGAGCCAGAGCGCCTTAAGCAGTGTTTTCCATGCGAAGCTGCTGTTTCAACAAGAGTAACGGATATCTGGGCTCTCAGCCAAGCAGAGTGAAATGACTTTTATGACATGGCATAGGGGCATGAGGAGACATGGAGAATATGTGGGAAGTGAGGGCTAGAGGGCTTTCAGTTTTTATTTTGACTGGGGCGTGGTCCATGGCACTGAGGTGGGCCTTGTAAACAGCCCACCTCCGCAGGGGCTGCCTCCGACCAATTTCCCAGATCAGCTGGTCCAACTCCAGCCCAAACCCACCCCTGACAATGTCCCCTTTGTGGGCACATTCTCTTCAGGGAGGTGGGCCGAGTCAGGAATTTTCCCAGCTCCCAGTACCCGCCTCAGTGATGAAAATCCAGACCAGAAGCTTTTGTTGGATAAAACACAGGAGAAACTAAACATGGCTACGGAAATCCTAAAAATAGAAGCCTAGGAAATAGCGGTTGAGAGCTTAGGCCAGACTGAGTGCAATGAGTGAATTAAAGTTGCTGAACTGGGATCCACAGTAGTTTATTGTCCAGGGAAGATCAGCAGAGGTACTGGAGAGGCACCTGGCAATAGGTAGGCTGATATTCATCGTCTTTATAGACAATCTGTTGAGCTTTTAGTGCTGTGATCCTGAAGAGCGACTTCCACCTTCAGTAGGGTTTTAACCACTATCCTTAATAGCTGTTGTGCTCCTGACTGTTTCCTACAACTTTCACCTTCCACCGTGCGAAGGGAGGATGAGCTAGCTCAGCTAACCTAACTACTCCCCTCCTGGAATTAATTAAACATATTTTAGTCTAAAGTAGAGTTGTCACCATTATGAGTATTATCAGCTGTGCAGTAGGTAACCACCAGTAATATTTTCAAACTCTATTATAGAATAATCCAATTTAATTGAACTTCATGGGCAGAATTTTACAGTCCCCAGCTGGCGGGTTTGAAGGCAGGGTGGGCTCATAAAATGCAGCGTGTGGCCTGCCCGACACCTACCTGCCACTTCTGACCTGTATTCCAGGAGGCATCAGGCACCCACCCGCCCTTGGGCCTATTAATGGCAACTTAAATGTCTCGCCTCACCCCTGCCACTATTTTACCCATGGAAGACCCATGCCACGTAAGTAGCCTGGCAACTTTAACTGTGTGGGCTGGTGTCTGTTCATATAAGACACTAGTTAGACCTCATCTGGAGCACTCTGTCCAGTTCTGGGCACCATACTTGAGGAAGAATGTGAAGGCACTGGGGAGAGTGCAGAGGATATTCACAAGAATAATTCCTGGGATAAAGAACTGTAGCTATGAGGATAGATTGGGGAGTTTGGGACTGTTTTCCTTGGAGAAAAGAAGGCTGAGAGGAGAGTTGATAGAGGTATTCAAGATCCTGAGGGGTATAGACAGGGTAAATAGTGAGAAACTGTTCCCACAAAGAGAACATCAAGAACTAGAGGGCATAGATTCAAAATAATTGGCAAAAAGAGTAAATGTGATGTAAGGAAAAATTTTTCACCCAGAGGGTGGTTGGAGTCTGGAACAAACTTCCTGAAAGGGTGGTGGAGGCAGGTTTGATCGAGGTATTCAGAAGGGAATTGGATTGCTACCTGAAAAGCGAGAATGTGCAAGGTTACAGGGATAAGGCAGGGAAGTGGACTAGGTGAAATGTTTCTTCAGAGAACCGGTGCAGGCACAATGGACCAAATAGCCATATTCTGCGCTATAAAGATACTGTGATAAAGTTAAATGTTGAAGGCACCTCCCCCAAGTCATACACCCTTAACCCTCCCACTGGCCCCCAATCCCCTCATTTCCCTCGCCTGGACCTGCCAGCCAGGCCCTGCCAATACCTTACCTTCTGCCCAGCCTCCATTAGCTTCTCTTCTTCAGGGGCTGGCTATAGTCACAGCATGACCACTGCTCTAACCTGATGTTGCTGGGACAATAGAGCTGCTGGTCATCCAACTGGCCAGCAGCTCGCTAAGGCAGGACTTCTCCCATGGGGGTAGAAGTCTCACCCTTAGCCAATTAACACTCGGCTGAATGTTAAATGGCTGCGGGACAGCCAGTATCAGAAAGGATGCATTCCCTGCCAACTCTTCAGGTGACAAGAAACTCCACCGTCCAAAAAATCCTGCCCTATGTTCTTTTCACAGAACAATATTGACCATCCAGACTTCTAACCACAATTCTATCACACCAGGAGACATTGATACTACCACCATCACTGTAGCAGTCACCAACACAAAGACTGAACCACCTAGACCCCCACAACCTTTGAGCATAGAAACACTGCCAGAGCATGAAGAAGGTACAACCTCCACTAGTTGATGGTGGTTTGGAAAGGCCAATTAGCAGTTGTAGGTTGTAAGTGTGAATATGGTAGGTAGAGTTCAGTAGTCTGACTTCAAACTGAAGTTAATAGAACATCATTGTCACCTACACACTATGAATGGGAGCAAGGTTGGGGAGGATAGAGAATTCTGTATCAGAAAGGTCCATGTGATTTGGACACTGATCTGGGCAGACTCTGGGTGCACAATATGGTAAAATGAATCAAAAACAAAAATAGCTGGAAAAACTCAGCGGGTCCGACAGCATCTGCGGCGAGGAAGACAGTTAATGTTTCGAGTCCGTATGACTTTGAGTTCCAATGGAGAGTCATACGGACTCGAAACGTTAACAGTCTTCCTCTCTGGACCTACTGAGTTTTTCCAGCTATTTTTGTTCTTGTTTCAGATTTCCAGCATCCACAGTATTTTGCTTTTATCTTAATGGTAAAATGAATGACCCACTGCTGCCAGGTCTGAGGAAAGGTTACTGATCTCTAACCAAGTGACTATTCAGCCTCCTTCGTAAAAGGGCTGGGATAACAAATTTTTTTTAAAAAACATAACATTTTTCTTTAGGACATGATCCAGCCCTTCTTTCACAGAGCAGACCGGCTTCTAAAGATCCACTGGGCCTCAAGGGATGTAGGATCTCACAGGTTGGGGGACTCCAGCCTTAGTCTGACTACCTCCACACTAATGGCCTTGTTTGGGGCTTTTGGGAGGATCAACCCCATCAAAGAGTTAGAGGAAACCCCTGGGCAAGGCCAAGTTTGACACATCAGAGTTCCAATCTAGATTGTGGCACTTCTACTGTATATTCACTCGAGTTACGGCAGGAAGACATCAACAGAGCCATGGATCTTTGGTCTCAGTATATAAATAGGGTTAATGGGAAATCAAACAGGTTTCCAAGTCCTACTGTAAAAGCTCCAACAGCTGCACCTTTCAGACCTGATCTGTATATCTCAAACCACAGTGGGGAGTTTTTACTTACCCGACCTGCAGGGAACTGGTTGGTGAAAAAGTCTTGGGGAGCCCCCAATTTGGGATTCCCTTACACGTCATGGATGTCTTTAACCCAAAGCGTGTCAGTGAGTCGCTGATCAGTTCCCTGACCAGAGGCCAGACTGATTGTGGAGAGGAGTGGGACGTTCCCCATGCTGCGGAGACAAGGCTGACAAGTTGCAAAGCTGATTTACAATCAGGTTCACAGCCCCATTATCACGTTAACTTCCAATCTGCCTCCTTGGAGCGGGTTGGCTGCCGGCCACTGCCCAGGCTTAGTTAAAGCTGGAAGTAGATGGGTTGGAGAAAGATTTGTGTTGGGAATTATATTTTTCAGAACTTAAACCCACCCAACCCTTTGTGTAGGTTAAATTCAGCCCATAGACCTCTATAGTTTGGTTCTCAACAAACCAAGTTCAGCAGTTATTGAGAAGGATTCAATATCTTGTTAACTATTTAATTTTCTAAACTTATGCCCCAGTCATTTGCCCCTCATGGAAAAAATATTAAAAACTATTTTAGTAGGTTGATTGGATTTGACAGGGCAGTCACTCAGCAACATTGTTGTAAAAGTTTGACTTAGGGACAGGAGTAGGTCTTTCAGCCCCTCAACTCTATTCTGATGTTAGATTAAATCAGAGCTAACCTGTACCTCAATCCTATTTTACTGCCTTTGATCCACATCCCTTGAGACCTTTATTCAACAAGAATCTATCAAGTTCAGTCTGGAAAATCCCTATTGGCCCAGCATCCAGAGCTCTTTGGGTGGTGATGGTGGTGGGTGGGAAGGTGCAATGGAGAAAGAGTTCCAGGTTTTTACTCACCTTCATGTGAAGAAATGCTGACTGCACTGGTCTGACTCTAATTTTTAATTTATGCACAATTGTCCTGAATTCCCCACCAGTGGAAATAGTTTTTCTTCATCTGCCCTATCGAATCCTTTCTTTATTTAAACAATTCAATTAAATCACCCCAAATCTTTTATACTCAAGGGAATACAAGCTTAGTTTATGCAACATGTTTTCAATACTCAAATCTTAAACCTGGTATCATTCTGGTGAATCTGCATAGTAGCTTCTTCGAGGCCATTATATCTTTAAGCCTTCTGGGCTGAAGCTAGTACTTAATAAAATTATGCACTGACAGCCTGTCATTTTTTACCCATCAAATTGAATGCACAAAAACAGGCCAAGGCTAGAGGTTCCTAATTTTGCAATGTGCTTTCCCAGTATGTATGTGATGTGCTGTAATTAAATTTTTGCACCCAAGTACTTACATTTCTGTCACTGTATGTTTAGATTGTGCTGCTCTCACCTGATTTAGGGTTACACTCCACTGTAGGCAAGCAGGCAAGACTGGGAGACGTATTGTAAAAGGCTGTACTTCCTGTGACAGCAGAGGTAATGCTGCTCCGGCGCACAGCAGACACCATCTTTATCTCTTTGTTGGTTTGCACTAGAAATAAGTAACAGGAAACAAGTTAGGCGTCCCTTACATTGGCTGCCTATAATCAGATTTATTCCCATCAATGGTAACACAGCCATGACCTTAATGATCTAACCTGAATGATAAAATCTAGGAATATATCTGAACAACTGAGGCAAGAAGTGTTTTTCAAAGGTTGAAGAATGTCTGTGTGTGTACCCCTGACTAACTCACCCCCTCATTCCTATTATACTTGGATTTTCAGTCCACATTGATACATTTGACAGTAATGTTGGCATTCTGGAGGGATGAAATCAAATGGGCCAAAGGTCTTTTTTCATTCTTTCATGTGGGAATTGCTGACTAGACCAGCATTTATTCTCCATCCCTAATTGCCCTTGAGAAGGTGGTGGTGAGTTGCCTACTTGAATTGCTGCAATTTAAAAAATTATAGAGGAGATTATTCAATCCATTTTCCTGCACCTGCTTTCTAAAAGAGCTCTCCTGTTAATGCCATTCCTGTGGACTTTCCCCAAACTCTTTTACAGTTCACTTTTTACAAATATTTATCCATTTCCTTTTTAAACATTATTATGGATTCACTACAGCAGTGTCTCTAGTAGGACATTGTATGTCCCCACAATCCTCTGTACAAAAAAGAAATGGTCCTAACCTCTCTTAAGAATCCAACCATTTGTCTTTGACATTCAGTGGCATTGCTGAATCCCCCACTATCAGCATCCTGGGAATTACCATTGACTATTAAATGAACTGGGCCAGCCATATAAATACTGTGGCTACAAGAGCAGGTGAGAGGCTGGGAATTCTGCAGAGAGTAGCTCATCTCCTGATTCCCCAAAGCCTGACCACCACATACAAGTCAGGAGTGTGATAGAATACTCTCCACTCACTTGGATGAGTGCAGTCCAGCAACACTCAAGAAGCTTGAAGCCATCAAGCAGCTTGCTTGATTAGCACCCCATCCATCACCTTCAACATCCATTCCCTCCATCACCAATGCACAGTGGCAGCAGTGTGTACCATCTGCAAGATGTACTGCAGCAACTAACCTAGGCTCCTTTGCCAGCATCTTCCAAACCCATGACCTCTACAACACCACCACCTGAAAGTTCCGCTCCAAGCCACAACCATCCTCGCTAGGAACTATATCACTGTGCCTTCAATGTCGCTGGTCAAAATCCAGGAACTCCCTTCCTAACAGCACTGTGTGTGTCCCTACAACACCTGGACTGCAGTGGTTCAAGAAGATAGCTCTCCACCACCTTTCCAAGGGGACTTAGGGATGGGCAATAAATGCTGGCCTAGCCAGTGATGCTCACTTCCCATTAAAGAATAAAAACAACTCACTCCTAATCCTTTTTTTGATCATTTTAAACTCATATTCTTACTGATCAGTGGAACTCACTTTGAGCTATCTATTGTTGGATGAACACTTAACTAATAGGCTGCTAACATGAATCCTATATTTCTATAAACCAGGCCAAAATCAGTTACTAACTGAAAGTATTGGAAATTCTTGAATTTAAAGCATTAGAAAATTAAAGCATCATATGGTAAATGAATTAATCAACATCAGGGCAAACTATAAATGGGAAAAGATTTCCAGAACATTGATTTTGAAAAATGCTGTGTTTTCACATTCAAGCAATGAAGCAAACAACATTTTTTACACAAGTGTAAGCAGACACCCAAGTACATTTTAAACAAGTATACTACTCGGAAATCCTTCTACCTGAGAGAAAACTTGAGCCATCTTGTTCTGGATTCAGCTTTCGCAGGCAGAATGGGCTGTCGTGAGATTCTAGTGCTGTCCCTGAGTTTTCACTCAATAGTTCAGTGAGTCGTCGTCTTCGGCGAAAGTTTATGCGGAACTGGTACAGTAAGTTACCGTCAAAGAAATGGTGACGGTTGGAGACTGCAAAACAGCAATTTGCTTAGTCAAAACAGTCTGGTTACTTTGTGCTGTTCCACTTCTAGAATTATATTAGTATTCCACAATTGGAGGTGCTGGAGCACTGACTAGCATGTTGAAGCACACGCTGGTCTTTCACTTCTTAAACCTGGATAGCAATCCAACCCAGACCAACAGAATGAAAGTCTCATTGCTTTAGTGTTTGTAAACGTCATATCTGAAATGAATTTAGGTTTCAGCTCCTAGTGGATAAGCCCAGAGATGGTGTCTTAGTTATGCTGCATCAAATTGCATTCTAATTGCCTGACCTAGAAATGTTCCACAGAGGCAAATATATATGTCCAACTATTTTCCTTTATAATCATATTTAATGACTCCACATTTCATATTTACATCAGCTTTTTCACGAGCACTGATTGGAGGGAAATATAGCACTCTAAAAATAAGTTCTTCAGGGTTGCATGGGAGTTAAAATATTAAAAATCGCAAACCCAAATCCAACCCTTTGCAAACTTAAAGCCTGTTTTATTGGAGGTGAGACGAGGCCCGAATAACCAACTGTTAAATTTGGCATGACCTGAGAGATATCCGTTCACCCAGAAACCCGTTCTTCCAGATTTCCTGACTGCAAAACAACACCCTGCTGCCACCACACCAACGCCCCCCCGCCCACCCCCCACCCCCACCCACCCAATGCCCTGCAACTCTCTTTTCAACTCCAAGTTATTATCAAGGCCATACATTCTGCAGAAAATGTACTTTTCTTATATAGGATCAGAAAGGCTACTGGTCTCTTCAACGTTTTACTTAAAGGATACATTTTTTTTAGTTGATCATCAGCCCTTAAACCTTTTTGTACCAGAAATCAGGAAATTTGATAGCACCATATCCTACAATGAAGCTATCGAACTAGTTTATCAAATACTTATGCTTGGCCCTTAGCCAATAAATAATATATGTTTAAACTTGTCACGAGAGCATTTGCGTGTTATAGAGAACTGAACCCTAATGAACATTCTGGTTCAGGCAGGAAAACATTAATTGTTGCCAGATTTAAAGGGAGGAGAGAGAAATAGAGAGCCCAAAGGGTTTAGGGTAGGAGCACCAGCAGTGGAGCCAAGGTGGCTGAAAACTGCCACTAAGGAATTTAGTGAAAACAGTGCAGCTCCCAAGGGTGGGACCAGAAGTGGGCCCCACTTCCACAGGCATCTTGGTGGCAGAGGGGGCAGACATTTCCTGTCTGCCCCCACCATCACCAGATTCAACTGTAGATCGGGTGAGCTGGAAAAGGCTTGCCCCTCCAAGCGTCCAATTGCTGTAGGCAGGGAGGAGCAGGAGGCAGCTGGGGGGCAAGATATTCCAATTGCAATGCCTCTAAAGCATTGTTTCTGGAACCACAGACTGCACCCCCCTTTGCAGCTTTTGTCAATTAAGCTCCCTCGCTCCTCCCCTCTTCCCCCCGCTCCATCCCTTCTCTAAAACAACAATAGCAAGCATCTTCCGGGACACCTTTCACTCCACTCTCTCCTCTGCAGCAGTCATCTTCTGGCATAAACATCAGTACCCCCATCCCCGTCAGCACCATGTCGGGTTCCAAGGCTTCCTGAAGATTCCACTCCAAGCTGTCCGGGAACAGTGGGAGGTGCTCTTCCCAAAGGATGGCAATAGAAGATCCTCCCACTTGACCAAGGCAGGCCTGAGCGGAGATTGTGGAGGAGATGAGCATCTGTGAGGTCCAGCAGTGGACATGGGTGCAGCGTCACAAAAGGGTCAACGACCTCCTCCAATCCACCAGAGTAAATGGCAACGTGGTGTTGCATCAAAAGGCCTCTTGTGAACGTATCAAGCAATGGAACTTTGCAGGTGAGGAGAGAGAGGCTAGGCTGGAAAATGCATGGTCATCCTCAGAATCGCATAGCACTTTAGATCATGTGACAGTTGTGCTTGATAAGGTGATTGGGTACCAGTTAGAATGTGGGAAACGTATGTGGCAAGGGAATGCATGGGGACAAAGGAATTAGATGTCTCTTGACATGCCACAAAGTCTCCACTTTGCTCATGCAGGATAAGATCAGCTTCAACTCCAATGGAAGGACCAAGGTGGGGAGAAGTGTTCCAGAGTTGAAAGTTTTGATGGCATGTAAGGAGGAAGTTTCAGAGGATCAAGGGGATGCAGGGCAGCTGTTCCACTGCAGACGGTGAGGCTAGGTTAGCCAGGCAGTTGAGTGAGAATGCCTCCAATGTGGTGTTAAGATATGGGCACACAAGGGACATGTATGAAACTGTGGTGTCCTGATAGACTGTCCTTCTCCTTAATGTCCTTCTTTCTGTTCGTCACTTCAGGTCATTGCCATAGAGTGCAAAGGTCCCCGCCCATTGAACAAAGTGACGACTCCAATTCTGGGGATGGTGACCAACAATACTTAGATGATGCACTGTCATCTGCCCCTCCGTCATCATGCAGTCACATGGATCTCAGATGGTGCGTGTGTAGAATCAGGGTTACAGACATGTGTCAGCAGCTGAGAAAGGTTGTGTCAGCTGAGGTCACTAACAGTGGGATAACTGATGGATTAGGCCCATGATAAACCCCAAGCTGATAATGGTCCTCTGATCTCAGCCAAAATAAGCCTATGGGAGATGCAGAGACAAGCAGGGGAAAATCTGGCAGAGGTGCCAGAGGCTAAGCAGAACCTTGGGCAGAGAGTGAAGGAGTTCAGCCAAGCCTCGAGTTCTGCCATGGCTCCGGCATGTGAGCTTCCTCCATGGAGTGGTTGCCGACCGCCATAGAGAGCCAGGTCTAACATACGACTCATATACACTCAGACCTACATTCTGTCACTCAGACACCATGGACTCTATACATCAGTGGCTAGGTGAGAGGAGCATGAGGCACCTGGACCTCCCTCCAGGTACCCCTTCTGCTCAGGGATACAGAGAGGTGCCATTGCACACCGAGGGGGAGCACCAGCCAGCCACACCGAGATTGTTCTCTCAGGGCGCTCGCAGGTTGAGCGGCTGCTCCCGTAGGCAGGGCCGAAGGGGGTGCCTCTACACCCATGCAGGAGACCCCAAGTAGGCTGGAGCCCTCAAGGCCTCGGCCACTAAGGTAATCGCATGCAATGGGGCTTTGTTCACAACAGGCTGCCCTCAGCTGTGGATGTTGGGGTTGCACACCAAGGCAGAAAAGGAAAGTTAAAACATTTTTAGGGCATAATGGTGGCACAGGTATTCAGACAATGTACAAGGGCACCACATCCACAAACATTCACTCCCTCCACCACCGACGCACAGTAGCAGCAGTGTGTACCATATATAAGGTGCACTGCAGGAATTCATCAAGGCTCCTTAGACAGCACCTTCCAAACCCACGACCACTACGATCTAGAAGGACAAGGGCAGCAGATAGATGGGAACACCATCACCTGGAAGTTCCCCTCCAAGTCACTCACTATCCTGACTTGGAAATATATCACCGTTCCTTCACTGTCGCTGGGTCAAAATCCTGGAACACCCTTCCTAATAGCACTGTGGGTGTACCTACACCACATGGACTGCAGCGGTTCAAGAAGGCAGCTCACCACCACCTTCTCAAGGGCAACTAGGGATGGGCAATAAATGCTGCCAGCGAAGCCCAAATCCCGTGAATAAAAAGAACTTCTTCACATATATAAAGGTTCATATCATATTTGTTTCACTTGATCATGTGCATTTTTTAGTATGTATGAATTCAGAGGGAATGTTGTACTATCATGTTTCATGGTTGGCAATCATTGATAAATGAAAGCTACTGAGAGAAATCTCACATGTAGTGGCAACATTGTCGCGATGTGTTCGCATTCAGTGTTTATTGCATGGTCAAATGTGCAAGTTCATTTGTATTCTCAAGGCATTGCAATATGACTGGATATGCTACCTGTGGTGGTCCTTCCAAATATGCCATGCTAAGGAGAGTGGCTGAAGTTACTTGCTGCTATGATAAGATATGTGTACTCATGGCCATGTCACTGTGGGCAAGGATCAAGAAACTCGCTCATAATAGCTTCAGTGACTTACTTGCAAGTGCAAAACCTACATCCTGGGGTCAGTCTTATCTTTTGATTATGTGCAATAAACATCCACTTCCTTTGACTTTTTAGGGGGTAGAGGACAAGGGTAGTGAGGTAGCTCTGGGTGGAGGGTGACAGAGATGGATGCACATTCAAAGCATGCAATGATTTGCAGACCATGTACTGCTGATCAGGTGGGTGCCTCATTCCTGCACAAATCAATTAAATAAGAGCAGATCTCTGATAGCACTGGCACTTCTCTCCATTGCCCTGGCACATTGGAAAGGGTGATTTCTTGAGCCTCTTCCTCATATTTCTCTCTGTCATCCCCATCTGAGGAGGAGAGCAGCTCCTCCATGTCCTTGTCTGGTAATTCCTCTCCTCATTGCAATGCCACATTGTGCAACACACAGCAGACCATGACAATTCTGGATACTCTAGCTCTGCAGCACGTATTGCAATGCTCCGCTAGATTGTGCAGGCAGCAGAAGCACATTTTCAGCAAGCCAATGGTCTGCTCTACAATTGTCCTGGTCAGGAGCTGAGTGGTCTGCCAAGGCCACTCAGCTCCTGACCTCGTTACAGCCTTGGTTCAAACATGGGCAAAAGAGCTGAGCTCCAGAAGGGTCATGAGAATGACTGCCCTTGACATCAAGGCCAATTTTGACCAAGTGTTGCATCAAGGAGCCCTATCAAAACTGGAGTCAATGGGAATCAGGGGAAAGCTCTCTGCTGGTTGGAGTCATACGTAGCACAAAGGAAGATGGTTGTGGTTGTTGGAGGTCAATCATCTCAGTTCCAGGACATCACTGCTGGAGTTCCTCAGGGTAGTGTCCTAGGCCCAACCATCTTCAGCTGCTTCATCAATGATCTTCCTTCCATCATAAAGTCAGAAGTGGGGAAGTTCACTGATGATTGCAGAATGTTCAGAACCATTTGTGACTTGTCAGATACTGAAGCAGTCCCATGTCTAAATACAGCAAGACCTGGACAATATCCAGGCTTGGACTGACAAGTTGCAAATAACATTCACACCACACAAGTGACAGGCAATGACCATCTTCAACAAGAGAGAATCTAACCATCGCTCCTTGACATTCAATGGCATTGTCATCCCTGAACCCCTCACAATCAACATCCTCGGGATTACAGTTGACCATAAACTGAACTAGACTAGCCATATAAATACTGTGGCTACAAGAGCTGGTCAGAGACTAGGAATCCTGCAGCGAGTAACTCACCTACTGACTCCCCAAAGCCTGTCCACCATCTACAAGGCACAAGTCAGGAATGTGATGGAATACTCTCCACTGGCCTGGTTGAGTGCAGCTCCAAAATCACTCAAGAAGCTTGACACCATCCAGGACAAAGCAGCCAGCTTGATTGACACCCCATCCACAAACATTCACTGCATCCAGCACTGACGCACAGTAACAGCAGTGTGTACCATCTACAAGATGCAGTTCAGCAACTCACCAAGACTCCTTAGACAGCACCTTCCAAACCCACAACTGCTACCATCTAGGACAAGGGCAGCAGACACATGGGAACAACACCACGTGGAAGTTCCTCTCCAAGCCATTCACTATCTGGACTTGGAAATATATTACCTTTCCTTTACTGTCACTGGGTCAAAATCCTGGAACTCCCTTCATAACAGCACTGTGAGTGTACCTACACCAAATGGACTGCAGCCGTTCAAGAAGGCAGCTCACCACCACCTTCTCAAGGGCAACTAGGGATGGACAATAAATGCTGGCCCAACCAGCAATGCCACATCCAATGAATGAATAAAAGAAAATCCATGCGCTGCCTTCCAACACTCCCCCACAAGGCTGTGGGGATGATGGAGGGAATAGCCCTTGTCACCCAGGAGGGGCCTCATGTGGCTCTCGGAGCTAGGAGTTGCGTAAATGAAAGCTCCCTGGGAAAAAAGCAAAGACCTGAGTAATTTATTTTCTGTGGTTGCAGGCTAGTTAATGGAGTGAAAGTTCTTGTTTCACAAATGCAGCTGGCTGTTCCCAGGGAGTTCAAATGGCCACACAAGTGCAGTCAATCACCCTCTGACTCCCCAAACTTGTCCACCATCTACAAGGCACAAGTCAGGATTGTGATGGAATACTCTCCACTGGCCTGGATGAGTGCAGCTTCAAAATCACTCAAGAAGCTTGACCCTGTGGGAACCACATGGTGGCCCTGAAGCACACTGCTCTTGTGACTTGGCATTGGTTGTGAACTGAAAGCCCCTTCTGAATGAATCACTGGCATAAAAATTCAATGCCACAGTCACCTGGAGGGCAACTGGCATTGGGTTCTCTCCAAATCCATGGAGCTGCAGGGTTTATTGAAGGAGCGTGCACTGGTCAGTGACTGCCTCCCAGAAAAGCCTGAGTCATCTCCGGCACTACTTGTCAGACATTTGAAGGTAGTTGGTACACAGTCTGAGCATGCGCTGACACGCCAATGCTCATCGATGATGATGACAGCTGTGGTTGCCTCCGTCCTGACCTCCTCTCCCTTGGCTGGTGTCAGCTGATGGCCTTGTGGCCTATTTTGTTGTTTGGCGACAGCTCTCCTCTGACTTTATTTCAAGAGCTTTCAACATGGGGAAACCCAAATTTTGGCTCCCACCTAATTAAGTCCTCCCCCCCACCTGCCTCGTTTCCAACTCCCAGAGGCCCCATTAAATTCCAACCTAAGGGTGAGGAGTGGTGGGGGGACCTAAGGAGGAGAGGGACAACACAAAAAGTCAAGGTTAAATAACTAAATTACGTGGGTGTGGGGGCAGGGGTAGATATAAAGCTGGAGGAGACAGTGGAGATGGGTAGAGATGCAATGTTTCAGCTTAATAAATTGGAGGATTCAGTGTGAGGATGGGGAATGATGGAACTGTGTGGAACAGGATATGTGTGGCTCCATTTATAAATGTAAAAGACATAAGTAAAGGTCCCTATTAAAAAGATAGGTTTAATGAAAATCTGTTGTCGCAGTTTCCTCACCATGTTGAATGATTCCATGTTCAAGCTCTCTACGGCAAAGCTCCACTGCTTCCGTCCTCGATGAAGCTTCCCCCTCTTTTATTAGCCAGTCAATGATGTCACAGCTAACCATGGCACGCTGGTACTTCACTCCATTTTCTTCTTGTAATTTCATGATTGCATCCTCAGAATTTATAAGCCTGTCAATGTGTAGAGATATAAAAATCCTGAAATGAATATAGTTTGGAAGCTAGGACATTCTAGACTCTCCTAATGGGCATCAACATCACCTTGTGCTAACCTGATAGAAAGCATGAATTCAACAAGCACAATAGGCAGGCCCATTAATCGTTGCTTTTCTGGCTGGGCTTCAAATACCACCAAGCCCAAAACATATTAAGCAACCTCCTGCAATCTGGAATGTGTGTGCCCATAAAAAATAAACCCACTTATCAGTCTGAGCTAGCTTCTGCGTATCTGCAATACATAAAAGATGAAGGGACACCATTAATCGCCCTTCATGCAAACATAAACGTCACCAAATAAAGAAATAAATGGATATATCAGCAGTATTTACTGTGATTTTACAAGCCTCCAAAGTACTGACTTTATTATTTGGTAGTTAGAATTATAGAATGATACAACACAGGAGGAGGCCATTCAACTCATTATGCCTGCGGCAGATTTTGGTAGAGCTTTCCCTCAACCCTGATCTTTCTGCATGGCCTTGAATATTTTTCCTTCAAATATTTACCCAATTCTCTTTTGAATGTTACTATTGAATTGGCTTTCACCACATTTTCAAGCAGTGCATTCCAGATCACAGCAAATCGCTGTGTAAAAAAATGCTTCCTCATGGTTCTTTTGCTCATTGTGTGTCCTCTAGTTACTGGAAACCATTTCTCCTTCTTTATTCCTATCAAAAATGTTCATGAATTTGAGCACCTCAGATTAACTCTTAACCTTCTTTGCTATAAGGATAATAAACACAGCTTCTCCAATCTCTCCACATAACTGAAATCCCTCATCTCTGGTACCATTCCAGTAAATCTTTCTTGTACCCTTGGCAGGTCCTTGACATCCTTCCTAAAGTGTGGTGCCCAGAAATGAACATAAAACTCCAAAAGAGACCAAACGGTTATTTCATAAATGTTTAGCATAGCTTCCTTGCTTTTGTACTCTATTCCTCTAGTAATAAAACCAAGGATCTATAGGCTATTTCTGGCAGCCTTCTCAACTTGTCCTGCCATCTTCAAAGATTTGTGTACATATATCCCTAAGACCACTTTGTTCTTGCGCCCCCTTTAACATCGTACCATTTAGTTTATACTGCTTCTCCTCATTCTTCCTACCAAAATGTAACACTTCACATTTCCCTGTGTTAAATTTCATCTGCTTTGTCTGCTATCTGCTATCCATTTCACCAATTTATGTCCTTCCATAGTCCTTTACTATCTTACAGATAGATTTTTGGTCTCTCAGGGAATCAAGGAATATGGGAAATGTGCAGGGAGGTGGAACTGATCAAGCCCAAGATTAGCAATAATCATACTGAATGGCAGAGCAGGCTTGACAGACCATATGGTCTACTCCTGCGCCTATTTCTTGTGCTCTTGTGTTCCTCATCACTTACTACATTTCCCACTCACAAGGAAAAAACATTTGGACCATTGCTCTTATTTCCGAGTTTTTACTGGTCTTCTGTTTTAAGTTATACAAGACCAGTTCAGACCAGTATTATTTCCCTTTTTTTACTGTTTTTTTCATTCTGGGCAGTTTTGTATCAGTTGCAAATTTTTGAAATTATGCTATGAAAACCCAGTCTAAGCCATTAATAAATAGCAAAGAGATCAGTGGTCCTTCCGATTCCTGGGGAACATCACTGTATATTTCCCTGCAGTCTTGAAAACAATTGTTCAGCAATGCTCTTTTTTCTGTCCCTTAGCCAATTTTGTACTCCTGCAGCCATTGTCCCTTTAATCCCATGGACTTTCATTGTACTAATAAGTCTATGCTGTGGTACGTTGTCAAAGTGCCTCAAACACCTTTTGAAAGTGCATATACACAACGTGAACCACATGATGTTCATCAACCTTTCCACCACTTCACCAAAGAACATAATCAAGGTGGTCAAACATGATTAGACTTTAATAAAACCATGCTGGCTTTCATTTCTTAGCTAATACATTTCTAAATGACAATTAATTTTGTTCCCAATTTTTGGCTCTAAAAAGATTGTGCAGGGAAGATGGTGGTAATTTCACTGGACTAGTAATCCAGAGGCCCAGGTCTATGCTCTGGGGACTTGTGTTCAAATCCCACCATACTAGCTGGTGAAATTTAAATTCAATTAATAACTCTGGAATACAAAGCTAGCCTCAGTCATAGTGGCCATAACATCGATTGTTGTAAAAACCCATCTGGTTCACGGGTGCCCTTTAGGGAAGGAAATCTGCCATCCTTACCCAGTCTGGCCTATATGTGACTCAAGGCCCACAGCAAAGTGGCTGACTCAACTGTTGCCCGTAATGGCCTAGCAAGCCACTCAGTTCAAGGGCAATTAGGGATGAGCAAGCTTGGCAGCAGCACACAAAGAATAAAGGG
Source organism: Carcharodon carcharias (assembly GCF_017639515.1). NCBI lineage: Eukaryota > Metazoa > Chordata > Chondrichthyes > Lamniformes > Lamnidae > Carcharodon > Carcharodon carcharias. Next base: position 39,339,487 of record NC_054480.1, on the reverse strand, counting down.
TGGAATTTTACGCTGGCAGGATTTTACGATCCCACCAAAGGCAATGGACTTTTGAATGGCTCACCACATTTAACGGCTTTGCCTCCAGTGCAAAGGGGCCATAAAATTCTGCTTTAAGAAAGTTTCCCCACCCACAACACCAGGCAGTAGTTCCAGGTTTTATCCTTTTTTTAATCAGGTGTGCAACAGTTACAATCCTCTAATCCTGTGGCACCACTCCAATATCCAAGGAAGATTAATTGTAACATTGCAGTCAGAGCATCTGTAATTTCCACCCTTACTTCCCTCAATAACCGAGGATGTTTCCTATTCAGACTATTCATACCTTTTCTACCTGGAGGACTGCCAACCTTTTAAGTATCTCCTCTATCTATTTTTATAATATCTAATATTGCTACTGCTTCCTCTTTCACAGCTACACTGGTGGCATTCTCTTCTTTAGTGAAGTTGGATGCAAAGTACTCATTTAGTACCTCAGCCATGTACTCTACCTCCACAAGATCATCTCCTTTTTGGTCCTTAATTGGCCTCACCCTTCCTTTGTCTACCCTTTTCCTATTTATGTGCTTATAAAGGTCTTTTGTGTTTCCTTTTACGTTAGCCATTTAACCTACTCATACTTTCTCGATGTCCCTCTCAATCCCTTTGCTTAGATCTCCCCTGCACTTTCTATATTCAGCTTGATTGCTACTGCATTATTAGCTTTGCAATGGTCATAAGCCTCATTTCCGTGTCTCATTTTAATTGCTGTATCTTTAGTCATCCATGGAGCTCTGGCTTTGGATACCTTTCCTTTCCCAAAATTAAGAAAGAACTTGCAGCTATAGAGTATCTTTCACAAACTCTGGATGTCACAAAGCATTTTACAGCTAATGAGGTAACTTTCAAGTGTAGTTACTGATTTGATGTAGGAAAATGCAACAGCCAAGTTACATCCAGCATGGTCTGAGAAAACAGCAATGAGATAATAATCAGATGATGTGTTTTAGCAATATTGGTTGAGGAATAAATATTGGCAAGACACCTGGATAATTCCCCTGTTCTTCATTGAATAGTGCCACGGGATCTTTTACATGCAACGAGGAGGCAGATGAAGCCTTAGTTCAACATCTCATAAATAAGCCAGCACCTCTGACAGTGCAGCACTCAATTCATACTACATTTTGAGGTGCAACATGAACCCATTATCTTCTGATTAAGAAGTTAGAGTGCTATCACTGAGTCAAGGCTGACACCATTAAGGGAACACTTGCTTTCATCTTTTAATGGTGATAGGGTTCTGAGGAAATTTCAATCTGTCTTTTTTACAAGTGGTAATGGACTTCCGTGTACTTCTAACATTTCAGTTTTAATTTCAGATCTCCAGCATTTGAAATTTTCTCTTCAATTATTACTAAATATAAAATTCTTCATGGGCATTGAGCACATACATGAGGATGCTTAGAAGAAAATTTGTTATAACATTTTTATTTATTAAGTATCAAGAGGCAAAGTTACTTTGTAATATTTTCAAGTAAGGTTGATATTTTTTCATGAATTGCAATATCTGAATTTGAAAAATGAACATTCTCCCAAATTAGGAAGCTAAAGAAGGCACTAGACTGGACCAATCTAACTGGAATCAGTTTGTCTCATCTAGTTAGGGTTGACATTCAGCCACTACCATGCAAAATAACTACTGTAATTGTAAAGCTCATTGACCTGACACTGAAGGATATCAAAATGAGATAGACAGATTGCAGAGACAGATATGTAAGGGCTTTGTAAGCAACTCACTTTTCATATAAACTTTGGCCCCTCATAAACACCTTCACTTCCTTATTTAATGGGAATGTTCCATCATCTTTTCGGAATCTGTACAGCAGTTTTGCGTCCTTAAACTCTGAATGTCCATCACAAACTAAAATGAAAAAAATGTTTTCTAGTGATTAATTTAATTTTATAACAGTGCCATTCCAATGCAATTAATAATCTTCCAATGAGGCAAGATTCATTTTGACATTATAATAATGCATTGATCAGAAGGAAAGTTTTGCATTTATATAGCAGTCAAAATTGTAGAGGAAACACATGGAAACTCGAGCTCTCAAATAGACAGAACTTTAATATATCAAACATCCAAGAATTGATTCCACTTCCATCATTTCCATATGGAATGAAGCTCCAGAAGTTTTTTTTTAAAAAGCAAATTTTCACTTGAGATCAAGGAAAGTGACTGCAGAAGTAATCATACAGAAGTGAAAACGTGGAACTCCCTACCACAGCAAGTTGTTGAGGTGAGTAGTATAGATACATTTAAGAGGCGGCCAGATAAGGGTATGAGGGGGGAAGGAATAGACGATTGTGCTGATAACTGTATGAGGAAGGATGGGAGGGAGCTCAACTGTAGCATCAATGCGGCATGGACTGGCTGGGCCTAATAAGGAAGTTCAAATATCTGCATGCAGGTGATTCATTGTGGAAGAGGATCTGGTGTCGTATCATCATTCAAACATCATCCACTTTATAAGAAAACTGGTTTATTCTGAAATAAATAGGCCTTTCAAACCAATTTCCAAAATGGAAAGATTCTCTTTCAAACTTCATTTGCAAACTAGATTTTAACTATTGCTGTTTCAATCCCATTGATACCATTTGGTCATTTCTTAAACTTAGTCTTAATCAAACATTTGGTCAGGATTGTTTCTTTGAAACTTTTCACATCATAAATATTACGGAACCATGGAGGAGGTCATGAGTGCTCCTGTGTTGGATAACCCTAAACTAGCCTCTAAGAATTCCTGTAAGTGTACAAGGGTAGAGGAAATTTGCAGTAATGGCTTAGTGGATAAATGCAGCATGTAACCGGATACAGAAATTTACAGACCAAAATGGGTTCTAGGTTTAATCCCTGTCTCTGAGGATTTAGCTGGTCTCAAGGGTGACTGGAATACTTATACAATTGGTCTAAGCTGGAGAGAGAAAGGCAAAGGTTAATCAGTAGTTGATCTCCTGAGCATTATTCAGGGATTATTGTTGGAAAAGTATACACATGTCGAGGGGGTCAAGTTCAGCTACAATGCCACCATAGCCATGATCTTGCCTATGAAGCACCACATGAATCCTACAGCAAGTAGAATTGCCCTGTACCTAAGTCACCTTCTTTATGACAGCAGCGAACATTATATGGAAGTTCTTGTAGTTAAAGGCTAATCCTAGACAGTCCTTCAGAGAAAAAGATAGAATGAAACATGGAGTATAATAAAGTTCTTAAAATAGCCATGTACTTAAGACTGGACACATTATGGTCTTGGCTGCATTGTGTAGTTACCCCGGCTAAGATATGTTTTCCTAATTAAGGAAACACCTTTATCCCTTGGGGTTTAATGGTGCTGCAGTTTAGCTCAGGTTATTCAACAAATGATCTCACCCTTTTACATTTGGATAATTGAATGCACACAAGGTTAATACTTAACTTGAGAGAAAGCACTGAAGCTGTATATGTAGACAAAATACTAGGATTACTTTTTTCTATCACCATATGATTTTATGATTCTATTAGCATGCAATACTCCCACTTCAAAGGATGAAATGATTAACAAAAAGATATCGTAACCTATGTTATTAGCATTATATATAAATGTTGTGGAAGACGTAAGCCAGTACATATTTTAAATCAATACTTACTGAGGTCTCCAGTCACATTTTTCATTTATTAGCACTATCATTCATGGCAGTAACTTTGTTGCTCAGTAGACAAAATATTAAAGATTTCTTTCTCTTTACTGAAAGCTTATTATAATTAAAAGCTTACAGTTTGCAGTGATTACATAGGGTATATGGGACAGAAACAGGCCATTCAGCCCAACCAGTCCTTGCCAGTGTTTGTGAAAGACTGCATAATGAAGTCTAGGAAACCATTAGACTGAAGTTAAAAATAGTTCTAAATAATAATTTGCATTGAGTTTTATTCAATCTAAATTACAGTGTAACTTTCACAGTTGAATTCCCCAATACAAAGCTTCATGTAAATGGATCGTATAATATGGAATTTGGCTACAGAGGCCAGAGTAGCTGATTCTCAGCTCACACAATTTTCCATCCATTAATTTCAATAGACAGAAATCATAAAGGACTTGAATCAGGCATCATGGCCTCCACTTTTAAATTCTCAATGTGTATGCCTGTTGTGCAAATATATATTTGGGGGCACCAAATTGTCAAACCTACCCCAATATTCTTACATTTCTTGTGAGCAATGGAGAGGAACCTCTAATACATGCGTCATATTTGCTCCATTAACCTTTGTGTAAGGTCAGGTTCAATTGCAACCTTGATAATTACCATGCTGCAAAAAGTAAGCACACCTACTAGTGAAGAGTATTGAAATCTTGTTCAATAATCGTACATGGTGCTTTAAGTCTTTAAACTATTAAAGTTTTTAACAAGATATATGCCAATATTCAGACATTTTATGTAATTACAGTACTGCTGATTCCAGCACAAGTTATTATTAGAATCTTCATACAAGCAAATATCACAGACACACTGAACAGAGAAATAAAGAGCACAAGAGAATTTAATTTCAAACAAAGCTGTTTGCTGTAAATCTGGGAAAGTACAAAATGTGTGCACAATCTGACTGTGCAGTATTGGTCATTTTTGTCAAAATAATCGCAATACAAGAGTCAGCAAGATGTCAAGACAGGTTCACAGATTTCATGATGTTAATGGCTGAATAAGTTTGTTATGAGCAAGTGTAGAATTATACTACAGTTTGTGCAATACAATGAACCATTAACCAGCCAGTCAATGTGCAGTGCTCTAGGGAATTCAAGTTTGCATGTAACTATTGACAGTAGGTTGCTTTTTTTGTATATACAAAAGGTTGTGTTTTCCCTCCTTCCTTCCACATAAATTTTCTCCCCTCCAGCAGACATTGGGCTAAAAATGAGATAAGGCCTATTGGTGGGCAATAGGAATCCAAATTCACAAAGCACAATTACCCTGGCCCTGATCAAAGTCATGCAGCTGGCATGCAAACTTCATGCTGCCTTATTATTATTAATCTCCACTATTGCAAAATGCAGTCCAGCACCAAATGTGCTGTTGACTGGCTGCACACTCTGCAGGGGACCCAGGTTCATGTGAGGCTAGCACTAACTAAAGCTCGCCTGTACATAAAACCAGCCTACAACTATTAAAGGGAGGTGCATCTGGGCAGCAGCAAGTGCTGGAAGCGGATGGCAGAGGCTTTGTGAATAGGAAAATACATGAGAAATGGTGCAGTAGGAAAGAAAGAAGCCCCAGGTTCTCGATGCAAGACAGGAGATCTTAGTGCAGGACACGGAAAGCAAGAGACAGTGTCTGTCTTTCTGCAGGGGACCAGGAGCCCTCCAGACAAGCACTTCAAAGGGAATGGGAGCAGTTAACCATGGAGACAAATGCCAGAAGTTTGGTCCTGAAGACCTGGCTGCAGTGCCAGAAAAAGTTCAATGGCCTCACGAGTGATTAAGAGCAATGAATTCATCTTCAAACGTCAACAATATCCTAACAACTGGACCACCAACCTTACACTGCTCAATAAGCTACATTCCCATCACTGATCCACTAACAACCTCTGGCAAACAGGATTCATGCCTAACATGCAAATGCTTCACTTCACCCACTTACCATTGTTACAAGTTCCACACCCATATCTTGCAGCTTTCACATACTAACATCTATGACAGACACATCCTCAAAGCACATTCCAACACATGCATGCACTTCCCTGCCTTTTTGCATAACAGGAAGCAGCAACAAAGAACTGATTGAAGACAGGCACAGCTGCATATCCTCACCCCGCTGGAGGAGACAGTACTCCATATTATTTTTCCTACTGTTACAACTGGTGTTGCTGAAGTCATCCAGGATGATGCTGTGTTTCTGCCTTATTCACCCTCCCAGGTCCCACTTTACCCTCATCCTGCAATCTGTTATAAAGTACAAGCTGCAGATGGTTTAACCATGTATCACATGCTTTCCACCCACCACCCGCCTTATACATTTATGCTTTCTGATGCCCGAGACTTGCTGCCTGGCCAGCTAGTGGTGCATGATGATAAAGGGCAAGGAGAAGAGCACACCACTGAGGATGAAGCACTGTCACTTGATCTGAAACTTGCAGCCACCAGCTCCAATATTTTGTTACTCACTTAACGGGTGGTATAGAGGCAGGATCTGCATGTGGTGAGTCACTGGGCATGAGAGGGCTGCAGCAAGGCCAAGGAAAAAGGATAGCATGTGTGCCAACTCCCCGGAGTGCAAGGCTGCAGGTGAGTCTGCTGCAGAGGACTCAGATGATGGCTTTGATTGGGGCAGCATACAGGAAAAGGCTGAGCGGCATGCACACCTGATACCTAACCCAGGCCCGCCAGCAACCTTGTTGTCAATGTAGATGGTAGGAGTCCAGTTCGGACTTGGTTCTGACTTCACATAGAGCTTGGAGTCTGCCCTTTCCTGCATGGAAGTGGTTGCTAACTCCATGTTAGAAAAGGCAGACCCAGCTCTGATGCAGCATGTGGTGACCAATGTCACAGCTTCCACTGCAGCACAGACTGAAGCCATTCAACATCTCAATGCTGCATTGGAAGCTTAGATTGGGGTCATGAGATCTATGCTTGGTGCCATGCAGACTCGGACTGCTGCCATCATGGCTGCAGATACCAGGGGCTTGGGTCTCTCCAGCAATCTCTGCTCCAACACATTACTTGGATTGCTGAGACACCAAGAAGTGGCAGTGATTATGTGGTACGCAACCTCTCATAGGATGACACCATTTGTACACCCACAACTGCCATTCCACCAGTGCTGTTGTCCATATATCAAAGTGGTGTAGCTTGAAGCCAGAACCTCAAGGCCCAGTGCTGCTCAAGCATTCTGCAAGACCACCTGCAGTCTCCTTCACTGAGTGTCAGCAGCCTTCCAGATGCCATGCTGCAGTTGGGGCACTGGACAGACAAATGCACCTCAAGATACAAAGGGATGAATTCATCCTGAGAATATGGCCACTTTTGTGGACAGAAATACCTTCTAACACAACAAAAGAAACCTAACAGAAACTCAATTTGTATGGGGCAAAATCTGAACTTGAAATTTCATGATCTTTTGCACTGGTTTGGTGAATCTCAGGGGAATTGTGCGGAAAAAACCCTCAACCTAGCAGAAACTCCAAGCCAATACACATAGCAACAGAAACACTTCCGATACTTGTTTATGTGAGTGCGCTGTACATTTCGCTGTTCTATTATTTGGGTGTAGTCGAGCTAGAAATTAGATGGTTAAAAACGGTTCAGAAAATGTTCACATGAAAAAACTGAACTCACAAAAATAAACAATTTATGACTGTATATAACAAACACTGCAAGAGTCACTCCCAGGATCCTAATCCTCGGGTGCAATCCTCTGATGGACATTCTACACTTCAAATACATTTACAAAGTGTAGTCACACAATCAAGTCTATAACTAAATTAAAGAATGAGGACTGCAATAAATTCTCTGCATAAATGTAAGGTTCATGCCTCACCACTGACCTCTTAAAAATCAGATTAACATATAAAGCAATGTGCTTTAATTGGGCCCTCTTCCATTGATCTTGTTCAAATATTACATCCTAATTAATCAATCAACATAGGTGGCAGTTTGAAAGAGCAACGAGGACCAAGCACGTGAGGAAGCTGAATTAGTATTAGCAGAGATAGACTCAAGAGAGCTTTAGCATTACCAGTACAAGGAAATTTAGTTCCTTTAAGCAGTCTTGAACTTACACATGGAATACTATAACAAAATGATTAACATATTGAAATAATTCCTTCTTGTTGCTTTTCTAAGGGGGCTACTTTTAGGTGACTTGACACTATCCCAGTGATTACAGTTTAAACTGAACTATTGGAAAAGATAAAAACAAAAAAACTGCGGATGCTGGAAATCCAAAACAAAAACAGAATTACCTGGAAAAACTCAGCAGGTCTGGCAGCATCGGCGGAGAAGAAAAGAGTTGACGTTTCGAGTCCTCATGACCCTTCGACAGAAGTTGAGTTCGAGTCCAAGAAAGAGTTGAAATATAAGCTGGTTTAAGGTGTGTGTGTGGGGGGCGGAGAGATAGAGAGAGGGGGAGGTGGGGGGGTGGGGGGGTGGGGGGGTGTGGTTGTAGGGACAAACAAGCAGTGATAGAAGCAGATCATCAAAAGATGTCAATGACAATAGTACAATAGAACACATAGGTGTTAAAGTTAAGGTTGGTGATATTATCTAAACGAATGTGCTAATTAAGAATGGATGGTAGGGCACTCAAGGTATAGCTCTAGTGGGAGTTTTTTTTTTTAATTTTTTTCTTAAATAATGGAAATAGGTGGGAAAAGGAAAATCTTTATAATTTTTGGAAAAAAAAGGAAGGGGGAAACAGAAAGGGGGTGGGGATGGGGGAGGGAGCTCACGACCTAAAGTTGTTGAATTCAATATTCAGTCCGGAAGGCTGTAAAGTGCCTAGTCGGAAGATGAGGTGTTGTTCCTCCAGTTTGCGCTGGGCTTCACTGGAACAATGCAGCAAGCCAAGGACAGACAGGTGGGCAAGAGAGCAGGGTGGAGTGTTAAAATGGCAAGCGACAGGGAGGTTTGGGTCATTCTTGCGGACAGACCGCAGGTGTTCTGCAAAGCGGTCGCCCAATGTAGAGGAAACCACATTGGGAGCAACGAATGCAGTAGACTAAGTTGGGGGAAATGCAAGTGAAATGCTGCTTCACTTGAAAGGAGTGTTTGGGTCCTTGGACGGTGAGGAGAGAGGAAGTGAAGGGGCAGGTGTTGCATCTTTTGCGTGGGCATGGGGTGGTGCCATAGGAGGGGGTTGAGGAGTAGGGGGTGATGGAGGAGTGGACCAGGGTGTCCCAGAGGGAGCGATCCCTACGGAATGCCGATAAGGGGGGGTGAAGGGAAGATGTGTTTGGTGGTGGCATCATGCTGGAGTTGGCGGAAATGGCGGAGGATGATCCTTTGAATGCGGAGGCTGGTGGGGTGATAAGTGAGGACAAGGGGGACCCTATCATGTTTCTGGGAGGGAGGAGAAGGCGTGAGGGCGGATGCGCGGGAGATGGGCCGGACACGGTTGAGGGCCCTGTCAACGACCGTGGGTGGAAAACCTCGGTTAAGGAAGAAGGAGGACATGTCAGAGGAACTGTTTTTGAAGGTAGCATCATCGGAACAGATGCGACGGAGGCGAAGGAACTGAGAGAATGGGATGGAGTCCTTACAGGAAGCAGGGTGTGAGGAGCTGTAGTCGAGATAGCTGTGGGAGTCGGTGGGTTTGTAATGGATATTGGTGGACAGTCTATCACCAGAGATTGAGACAGAGAGGTCAAGGAAGGGAAGGGAAGTGTCAGAGATGGACCACGTGAAAATGATGGAGGGGTGGAGATTGGAAGCAAAATTAATAAATTTTTCCAAGTCCCGACGAGACCATGAAAGATGATGCTCCTCTGATGTCCCAGTGAGTCAGTGAACTAGTTGTTATGGGTACTGAGGTATTCTTAGCAGACAGTACAGTCAGTACCCGGTATATGCTGTGAGGTTGGAGAGTCGGACAGGGAAAGATGAGGCCTAAAATTGTGTCAGCATTTACAGTTTAGAAAAGGGTTTCTATTTTTAATCACTATCTAGTGATCCATGCTAGAAAACCAGGCTTAAATATGTTGGTAAAATTATTGCCTAGGCTCAGATGTGACCACTCAGGCAAGGAGACATAGACCACGGCCATCAGGGAAATACATCTTCAAGACAGGAAAAATTGTATAGAGAAACAAGAGGATATTATATCAATTATAATTCTTCGTAATAATTTATTTTTTGAAAGATCTTATGATATTTTCATCTTTATTGCACTTACTTCAAATAGTTTGAATAAATTTATATTTTTTAGTATAATTAGTTAGTGAAATTGCTATAGGTTTGCAACTAAACTAAAATGTTCTTCATTATTTAGCAAGTCATTCTAATTCTATTTTTAAAATTGTTAATAATTAATACAGATGAAAATGCATATTCATTATTCACTCGTCAGCCACAGTAGTATTTTAAGTCTTGAGAGCTGAAGAACAAAATACAAACTGTGTCATTATAGAAGGACTAGCTATGACAGAAGTAGTATTCAATCACCTTGGGCAGACTTACAGGGCAATAAGAGAAGTTATGCATTAAGGTGTGCTAAAGGCCATCAAAAGATCAATGGAAGGCTAATACTAATATTGGGAGAGATACTTGCCTGGATGAGTGCAGCGCCAACAACACTCAAGAAGCTTGGCATCATCCAGGAGAAAGCTGTCCATTTGATTGGCACACCTTCCATAAGCATTCACCCCCTCCACTACCAACGATCAGTGGTAGCACTGTGTACCATCTACAAAATGCACTGCAGAAACTCACCAAGGCTCCTTAGGCAGCACCTTCCAAACCCACGACTTCTACCATCTGGAAGGACACGGGCAGTAGGTACATGGGAATACCGCCACCTGGCAGTTGCCCTCCAAGCCACTCAGCATCCTGACTTGGAAATAAATTGTTGTTCCTTCACTGTCGCTGGGTCAAAATCCTGGAACTCCCTTCCTAACAGCACTGTGGGTGTACTTATACCACAGGGACTGCAGCGGCTCAAGAAGGCAGCTCACCACCACCTTGTCAAAGGCAATTAGGGGTGGGCAATAAAAGTTGGCCTAACCACAACACCCACATCCCGTAAATGAATTTTTAAAAAAATATTTATGAGATGACTGTCAGGTCTTCAGCAGTAATCCTGTGGTTTCAATTTTCCTCATATGGACTGAAGTGGAAGAAAAAGAAAGAATTGCAGTTATATAACCTTTCATGACATCAGGAGTCCCAATGTCCTTTACAGCCAATGAAGTGTAGTACTGCAATGTACAGAATTTAGGATAAAAGGGTCATATTTATAAATTAAGGACAACAAAAGACAAAATGAAATATAGGAGGACCAATTTTCGAAAAGGGTGTTAAGTATATGAAACAGATTACTGGCACAGATGGTGAAACAAAAAACCTTAATGGATTTCCAGAAAAAGCTAAATAGTTCTTGTTAAGAAATGGGTTCAGGTTATTAGCAATACATAAAAAGCTTCTCCTGATAAGACTGTTACTATCTTACTATGTTCATATTTCCTAGCATTTTATATGAATGACACATACACAGAGCAACACAAGATCAATATTCAGTTTTTCATTACTCTATTAATTCTGTTTTTTATTACTCTATTAATTATGTTGCATCATTATACTTAGATTTATTTACTTGAAATCCTTGGCCACTTGATCCAAAGTTTTCCATTATTCCTTCCACTGATTCCACTGATTAGGATTAGGAAGCATGCTGGGTGGGAGCTGACTTGATCAATGACATTCAACCCAAATTCACTCTCCATTAGATTTATCAGTCTTAATGATACAGCTGAGAAGGGATTTAGTCCTTTTTCATTATGGAATTAAAGACATATGGTGTAAATGGACTGTGACAGTAACATACCATGATGAATGATGTTATGATCCATTAACTTTTGCATTAGTTTTATGGCTGTCTCCCTGTCAGGTGCCTCTTTATGGTCTATCAACCAATCAATTAGCTCTTTAGCAACAAAGCAGTTTGGGTAGGTTCGCAGATTATAGCGACGGTCTTTGATTAATTTTCCATCATGCAGTCGGAGCCTGATAAATAAAACAAAGCTATATTACAATTTTCATCAACAAAATATTTCTTTGTTAAACAACTAATTTTCAAAAGCTCCATTTGCAAATGCCAGTCAAATTCTGTTCAACAATTTTAAATTCAAACTCAAACCAGTCATGGTCCTCCTACATGTAGTAGGCCAAAGTTATCAAAAATAATTAGAGTAACTGCTGTGGAGTTTCATCAAAAAGAAATCAGATAAACTGCTTGGATTGAGTTATTGAAGAGCAAGTCAGAGAAAAAAATATAATTTCAAATTTGTGACAGATCTCAGAATTGGCCTCCAAACAACCAAAAGAATCCTGCAACTCTAAAATAGCCAATGTAAATCTATCAGTTCAATATTTCGTTACATTGTCAATTTTTGAAAAGCTTTATTTAAACAGTGAAGACTAACGGGGTAATGGCTTGGAAAAGTTAATAGGATAGATTTTCCAAAACAGTGCAGTTTGAAGGTGCAAAGTTCACCAAAAGTGACGTGTGCTGATTGCACACAATATTTGTGGCCCACTTATCATAATTGTGCATAGCTCCAAGCGTGGATTTGGCTATGTCCGAGGAACAAGCAAGCAGGGGAAGAAAATTGCACGTCAGGAAAATTTAAAGTAGGCAATTAAAGAGCAGTGGCAGAATAGAGGACAGAATTCGTGCGGCTTCAGAAAAGACTCAAAAGGCTTTGCAATCTATCTGCCAAGAGTGAAGGAAAAAGAAGGAATTAAGAAGTGAAAGGAAAAAAATGAAGAAAAAGGAAACCCAGCAAGCTTGAATGAATTTACATGAAAGTGAAGAAGCAGCCTAGCACATAACTCCTTGCCTGAAGTTTCTGCCAATGCATTTATCACCACACGTTTATTTCGCATAATTATAATCTGCGAACCTGATACAGGTTTCAAGTGCATTGGTAAAACAAAGTAATCCCTTTAATCTGGACCTCTGCTCACTGTGGAACACTAGAAACTTAACTAACTAACCAATGGGTGACAAAGTTCTGATGAAAGGTGCGGAAAAAAATTTAACCTTCCCTTTCTCTCCACAAATCTTGCATTTCCAGCATTTTCCGTGTCTATTGCCAACAATGTAGGGAATGATAGATAGAAAAGTCTATACAGGCTCTTCAGGAAACTGATCAGAACAGCCTTGTATAAACAGGCTTGTCCTAGTATAGAGAATGTAATGTTATTTTACACAACAGTAATGAAACAGGAATCGAGGTATAACCATTGCAAACTGGTAATATCCTGCACAATGTATACTTCATCTGGATTTGAAATATCCTACCCCCTATTAATTCTATTTGAACTTAGCCCATTTTAATTGGGCAGAAAAGCTGGCAGATAAAAGGGCAGCCCAGAAAATAGGTACAGCCCAAAAACATTCTAACCAAGTATAAGGAAGTTGCAGTAACAGCCAGAGTTTCCTGAATGAAGAAGATTAGGACAACTATGAAGTTTTAAAAGGTGGCCTCCAGTAAAAGAAAGGCTAAAAGTAAAGAAGTAAACAGGGATCAATCTCAAAAGATGAGAAAGAAACAAATAGGGAAATAGGAAAGATTAAATAGAGAGTGTGATAAAAGAATAGATGTTTATATTAAGGACAAAGGCAAGAAATTTGTCAAAGAATAGGTAAGACCACTGAAGGAAAGAAGGCACCCTGATTGTACAGGTTGAAAGAACAGCAGAATTATTAAACTTGCATTTTATTTCTGTCTTTACAAAGAGAGTAAAGGAAGGATGGCAGCAATAAAGGAGGAGACAGGAATAAATGGTAAATCGAAATATTAACAAAGTGACATTAAAAGGGTCAATGGACTTTAAAGTTGATACGTCAAACAGCCTGGATAGTCTATTCCAAAATACTGAAGATTAGTTACTAAATATAGTCGGAGCACTAACAATTATTACCTCAAGTTATTTGGAAATAAGCACAGAACCAAAAGGACTGAGTACTGAGGCAAATGTTCTCCTATTAAAATAAGGAGAAATAAATAAGCCACATAATCATGGACCAGTTAACCTCGAACTGGTAAGTAGGGAATCTGCCAGTGATCATAATAAGGGAAATATGGGTGAATACTTCGAAAGGTGTAGGTTCATAATGGACAGTTACATGGGTTTATAAAGCACAGATCATGCCTGTCTAACATAAAACATTCTTTTCAGGAAAATTACCGAGCAGATAAATAAATGAAATGGCCGTAATATGCTTAAACTTCCAGGGGGCATTTGATGAAGTGCCATTCGAGAAATTTATCAAGGAGATTAATTAAAAGTATTAAAAGAAAGTATTAAAAGTAAAGTGTCAGCATGCACAAAGGAGTAGCTAAAAGAAAGAAGGGAGTAAGCAACAAAAAGATGATACTTGGATTGGTGAGATGTGACTGTGATCTGACTGAAGAATGTGTGTCGGAACTTCTCGTTCGTTATCTATTTTATAAATTGAAAATCCTTTATCTGAGCACACCTGTACCAACAAAACCTTACTTCCTGCTGTCAACATCCCCCTCCTCAATATAAATTCCTATCTCTACATTAATAATGTAATAAGCTGTAATTATAACCTCCTGTCAATGGTGGTGCTGTAGCACCTGAAATTAATGTTTCTCACCTCCTCAACATGCACTACAGAAGAACTTGCATGTTGCAACCAACACTACTTCTCTGCCTCCCAGATTTTACTATATAATTATAAATGATCATACTAAGGTATTCAAAATGATAGAATGTATAACTTTAAAAAAAGTACAGAGTTGCATCTGCAGACCTTAGTCCTCTAACCCCTGCTTCACCTTAGGACGATATTTGGTCTCAAATTCACAAATACAATGGTGGAGGAGGAAAAATACAGTATGCTGAACTGATACTGGACACAGATATTGAGGATATCAAATTTGCTGACAGTACCAAACTACAGAGAATGGCAAACTGTCAGTTCAACGTAGATGACTGCAAAGTAATAGCTTAGGAAAAAAAAACAAAGAATGGAAACATATTGTAAATGGCAGAATTCTCAATGTAGTGGAACAACTGAAAGATCTTTAAAACTAGAATAACATAGAAATGGAAAAGAGCTTGTAAATTTTATGTATAAGTGTGTTACAGAAGCAGGAGGTGAGTAATTTCAACAAGACTTTGATTAGTACACAATTTGGAGTACTGTTTAGTTCCACATTCCTAGATTTAAATGGGTTATTGCCAGAAATATTTTCTTTATTCTTTCATGGGATGTGGGTGTCATTGACAAAGCCAGCATTTGTTGCCCATCCCTACTTCCCCTTAAACTGATTGGCTTGCTAGGCCTTTTCAGAGGGCAGTTAAGAGTCAACCACATTGCTGTTGATTTGGAGTCACATGTCGGCCAGACCAAATAAAGACAGCAAATTTCCTTCCCTAAAGGAATTAGTGAACCAGATGGGTTTTTACGACAATTGACAATGGTTTCATGGTTGCTTTTACTGAGACTAGCTTTATATTCCAGATTGATTTATTTATACTGGGTATAGTTATCAGGAAAGGTTTAAAAAATAAAGTTGTATACAGTGAGGATCAATGGGAATCTGAAAAGTGTTCAAAATTTTGAAAAATATTGAGAGGGTAATTGGTAAAAGATTATTTCCACAGATCGGTGAATCAGCAACAAATTGAGGATTATACTAGAAACATGGATGGGCATGAAGGATATTTTTTTCCCACACAAAAGGTTTATTAGTGTACAGAATGCATTAACACTAGTAGATATTGAAGCTAAATCAACCTGCAAGTTTAAAGGGGTCTAAATAAACACAAAGAAGAAAAATATTAAAAGTTACAAGGGAAGAAATTAAGAAAATACAATTAAAATAGATAGCTCAAATGAGGACGTAGTATTTTCACAAATAGATTGAACTAAATGATCTCTTTTAGAGTTGAAATTTCTATGGTATCACTGATCTTGTCATTGTATCATCTTATGAATAAATAGAGCCTTCTATGAACTTTACCAAAGCAACGTCATTCTTTTCACTTCAATATCATGGAAAATGCAAATGTGTCAACTCATCCACATGGTTATTATTTTCACTGGCTAAAAGACAGATTGGAACCTGATGCTTTCATCTGCACAGTGTTTGGTTAATAACAACATAAACCATGGTAGTCCATAATGTTTTTGTTTAACTGCACAGTTCAATAGGACCCATTACCCCCTTCTCAATGTAACTGGGGATGAGCTTTACTGGCATCATCCACATACCAAGGACAAATAAAATAAAATTCTAGCTGACTTAAAGCTCATGATTGTGCTTCACCTTTTCTAGGTGTGTTCCCTGTGGAATGATCTTTGCCAGAAATGAGTGTTCCTTGGTTAGAGGGTAAGTAGATGATGTGGAAGAGAAATCCAAGATGGAATAGTTATATATGGATTCTAGACAAAGTAAACTTATGAATTGAATGCTCTTTCTTCACTGAATTATTTCACATTCTTATACATTCCTAGCCTGGTATCATATTCACCTTAAATATTCCTAGTTACAACCTATTTGTAAAATGTCTACAACTATCAAAAGTTGCTAAGGCCCCATAATTATTGATTATAAGTCCTGCATTATTCTTACCATTCCCTTTTGTAAATACTAAATAAAAAGCAATTATCAAAATTTATCCTTTGGCTTCCTACATTAGTTTAATCTTTGGATCGTTTTACGGATTTGTTTGTTCTTGTATATTGATACAACACCACATTTTAAAAAAAACTGCTGCATCAATAAATAGCAAACAAGCCAGTACAATGGCACTATAGAACACCAATGTCATAATGCCAGCTTCTCCTCCTGGCCAGCTATCTTCAGCAGCTGGATGTTGACACTATTAGAAACAATTTGAGTTCTTCCAAAAATTATGGGATTAAGTTTGAAAAGCTTTGTTATCAGTGTGATGTCTTCTAGCAACAAGCATCAGTTGTAGAAACATAGAAACTAGGAGCAGGAGTAGGCCATTCAGCCCTTCAAGCCTACTCTGCCATTCATCATGATCATGGCTGATCATCCAACTCAATAGCCTGCTCCCACTTTCTCCCCATGTCCTTTGATCCCTTTCACCCCAAGGGCTATATCTAACTCCTTCTTGAAAACATACAACATTTTGGCCTCTACTACTTTCTGTGGTAATGAATTCCACAGGCTCAACACTCTCTGGGTAAAGAAATTTCTCCTCATCACAGTCCTAAATGGACTACTCCGTATCCTCAGACTGTGACCCCTGGTTCTAGACCTCCCCACCATTGGGTACATCCTTCCTGCATCTACCCTGTATAGTCCTGTTAGAATTTTATAGGTTTCTATGAGATCCCCCCTCATTCTTCTGAACTCCAGTGAATATAATCCTAACCGACTCAATCTATCCTCATATGTCAGTCCCGTCATCCCAGGAATCAGTCTGGTAAATCTTCGCTGCATTCCCTCAATAGCAAGAACATCCTTCCTCAGATAAGGAGACCAAAACTACACACAATATTCCAGGTGTGGTCTCACACTCACTGGCTCCCCCTCATCAACTCTACTAGTTACATCCTCAAAAAATTCCAGTAGATTTATCAAGCATGATTTCCCTTTTGTAAATCCATGCAGACTCTGCTGAATAAGAGCTACAACATTATAACCCAATTTGCCACCCATTTCCACAGCCAGCAAGGCTTCATCTGGCACTAGGACTTTGCAAAATGACCATACACATATGCAAGTCCAGCATATTTCAGACACTTTGTTATAGATGCAAAACAATCTTTTTTTAAAAAAAGTCAGTCAGTATCTCCTGCTAGAGAAACAGTTAGCCTTTAAGTTATCCCAAGACATGCCCAATGCAGCAATTAGGCTATGTTCCAATGGTTATATACAGCTGTACCATGGTAGCAGCATGATGCTCCTATTTTTATAAAACAGTGTATTAAGAACAACAACTTGTATTTTTTAGCACCTTTAATATAGTAAAATGTCAAAAGACTTTTCACAGGAGCATTATCAAATGAAATTTAACACTTATAGAGATATTAAGACAGATGACTAAAAGCTTGGTAAAAGTGGTAGGTTTTAAGAGCCATCTTAAAGGAGGAGAGGTAGGGAGGTATAGAGAGGGAATTCCTGAGCTTAAGGCCTAGGCAACTGAAGGCACACCAGTGGTAGAATGATTAAAATCAGGGATGCACAAGAGGCCAGAATGGGAGAAGTGCAGAGACCTTAGAAGATGGTAGGGCTGGAGGAGGTAACAGAATTAGAGAAGGGTGAGGTCATTGATGGATTTGAAAAAGCTGGGAATTATAAAATGTAGGTCAGCAAGCACATGGGCAATGGTTGAAAAGGTCTTGGACACAGGTAGTAGAGTTTTGTACAAGCTTGAGTTTATGAAGTGTGGGAAATAGGACGCTCACCAGGAGAGCTTTGGAATAGTCAAGTTTAGAAATAACAGAGGAATGGGTGAGTGTTTCAGCAGATGAGCTGCAGCAAGGGCCAAGTTGATCGATGTAGAGGAAACCACCATTGGGGAGACCATACACAGACTGGGTGACTGCTTTGCAGAACACTTCCAGTCTGTCCACAAGCATGATCCAGACCTCCCGGTCACTTGCCATTTTAACAGGCTATCCTGCTCTCATGGCCACATGTCCATCCTTGGCCTGCTGCAATGTTCCAGTGAAGCCCAACACAAACTGGAGGAAGAGCACCTCATCTTCCGACTAATCATTTTACAGCCTTCCAGACTTAACATTGAGTTCAACAATTTTAGACCATGAACTCTCTCCTCCATCCTCACCCCCGTTTTTTATCCCTTTTTTTCTACATTCATTTTTACTTTTGATCCACTTATTTTTATTTTCATTTGTATTCATTCATCCCATTGTTGTATCCTCTTTTTTTATCCCCCTTCTATCCCATTTTCTATCCTTTTTTTCCCCGGTACTGCCCCTCCCCCATCAGATCCCCAAAACGGCCATCTGTCACTTATTCCATGGTGTTCCTTCACACAATGCCACCCTTGTTCTGCTATTACAACATTCTGCTTTCTTACCTTTACACCACTATCAGCACCTTTTTTTTTAGCACTAACCACTCCCTTTGTCCTTTAGTTCATGACATCTTTGTCAATCCTTTCTTTATCCCCACTTATCACTGGCCTTCTATCCGGCTCCACTCAATTAAACAGTATAAATTTCATCACATTTCCACTTCTCTTCAGCTCTGAAGAAGGGTCATATGGACTTGAAATATTAACTGTTTCTTTCTCCACAGATGCTGTCAGGCCTGCTGAGTTTTTCCAGCATTTTCTGTTTTTGTTTCAGATTTCCAGCATCCACAGTATTTTGCTTTTATCTTAGTCACAAATTAGAGACTGTGGAGGGGTTGAGAGAAGTGGTGCTGAGGTGGAGATGGGCAGCACGTAGATGAGAAATAGGAGGGGGCCAAGAAGACATCTTTGGGAGGCTCCTGACTTACCATGAGCATTATCTCAGGAGGTCAATCTAGCTAGTGGGACATGACAGGATGATGACAAGGGCTGCAGCATCTCCACTCAATTAAGTGTCATCAAAACACGCAAGATTAAACAGTGCTATCCACATGAGAGATCTTCTAGTCCGTTGTAATATAATGATGTTTCTGAATAGTATCAGCATAGGGCACTCTATTCTTTGTAAGGCACAAGGATCACTGTTATGTTAGATACCTGGATTTAGCCTTTTGGCGGCTTCTCCTACTTTTCCCATGTACCCATTAAAACTATACCGTTCTAAATAATTATGCCAACATTTTCAAGCTACAAAATTGACTCACCTTTTACCTCAACCAACCCAAGTAACAGAAATTCGTCAAGAATCGTTTTAGCGGGATATAATTGGAAGACCAGTTGTGATTATTGACAGTAACGTACAATAGATGAAGTCTTATCTCGAGCAGAGCGTGTACTACTTTCCCTGCTAAGCAGCCTTTTATGTACCCGTATTTCTGTGCATCTAGTTACAGAAATAATTAAGCAGCATGCTATCTTTGGCAGAAACTTAAAAGGCGTTTTCAAACAACGCGGAATGTGTCACTTTTTTTGTGGGAAACATTTTTATCCGGGATGAACAGGACGGAACGCTTCATATGAGTCAAAAAGCCAACCATTGTCAGATTCGTAAATATTTGCAAATTTTACTTGATGGATACGCATTTTCCACACTTTTGTTTAAATACACTGGGGTTTTCCACACATAATAGTCGTGCAGTAATACAAACGCCGCGATCTCCTGTATAGACATCATGCTGTCTCCATACCTTAATTGCTCGCCTGTAATTAGTACTTCAGCCTTGTAATGCCTTTCAGTTGCTTTCTTTTTCACGCTGTTCTGAAGACTTTCCATTTTTGAATAAAAATCTCGTTCAGGTTTGGCCGCCTGCCTAACCTCTGTGCTGTCTGCACCTGCTGGCTATGGTCAGAACCAAGAGCCCCGGAATCCCGGCTTCCTGCGGTCAATGTCACAGGCTGCTGAACGGGTTGCTCAATCATGATAACTTCCAGTGTCCCCCATTCAACTTTACCTTTCTCGGATTCTGCCCTCTCTCGGTCTGTTTTGTATCCTGGGAGTTGAACAGATTGCCGCTAATTGAATACATACTGTAATCTGATCTGTTATCAGTAAAGGGCGAGATTAGCAGCAAACCGTAGCAAATGCTGTAAAACAGGCAAAGCCTTTCGGTGCATATAAATCAGTACATGTTAAACCAACTCTCAGATTTACGTGGAAAGTGCATATGTTTTGCCAGGAAGATTTTATAATGTTATTGGAATTTATTGTATAATAGCATCTGTACCTGTACGTGTCGGTGTGTGTGAGATTTAATTGGATTAAAAGCAATTGAAGGCTTTGATGTGTTAGAAGGTGGGTTTGAAATGTTAAATAGGTAAACATGGGGCAAATTTAGAATGTAAGGTGTAAAATAACATTTGCATTTTAAAATAAACCAGGCTAGATTGTTTTCAAAGGAGGGATGAAATACCAGGTCTAACCAGCAGAAGTTAAGAAACAGTGCATTTATTTTTGGTACTATGATTTTTTTATGATCAGGGAGGTAAAGTCCAAAGACATAGTGAAACAATGGGAATTTGCATTCCAAGGGGAAAATATGTATAAAGGAGAGAAGACTGTGTGTAAGGCAGGAATTCTAAGATCTAACAGGTGTGAAACATCTTCAGAATCTACGCATCAAGCTGCTGTTTACAAAGAACTGAAGTTAAGGAAACTCACTTGGATTTGAATTGTTCAGGGTATCATGTTTCTTTACTGGGTCTTACTGCTGCCTTAACGAAAGTGTAACTGGAAGTTAGATTAATTAGAGGGTTTGAGTTATTAACGTAGTAATTTGTAGACTGCTTAAAAATAATTTCCCCTGTTTAACCTAATTTTGTAAAAAATAACCTAAAAGGCTCGGCGCTCTTATTACTACTGAATTCAAAGCCCGGATCTCGAAACATAAAAATTACAGAAGTAGTTGTGGCAGTTGTCTCAAGTTTTCCTCTGGGATTTGAACAATTCAGCATTTACCATAGGCTGTGCCATAACAGTTTTTACATTGGCTGAATATACTGGCACAAGAGATATACAAATCCACCACTGGCAGGGTCGAGAAGTTTTGGAACTTATTTATCCTTCATGGCATGATCGTTAAGCAGCAGAGTGTGGAGGCATACATCCCATAAAAATCCAGAAATTTACAGATAAAGAACTGTAGACTGGCACATTTCCTTATCTTCTGTATTGATCCATGTGTAGCCCTACAAGCCATCATAGACAAGGCACTCCAAATAGCTGACAAAGTCCATTTACCTTCACCCTCAATCTCATTGACAGATGGAATTGTACCTCAACCTTTTATTTTGAAGTGTTTTTCTCGGTGAGGAATGTCAGTGCTAGGAGCAAGAATATTTTCCATTTCAGGCATCCAGTAACATCCGGCACTTTCCAGTCAGATATGGGACAGCCAGATGCAGCATAAAGCTCACTCTCTACTCTGCACCAACAACATGCCCTAACCCCAATCTCAGGAGGCCATTCATATTGTCCCACTGCAGCACTTCTCCATTTTCTCACACTAGTCATCCTTAGATCCCTTTGAATAATAAGTCGTACCAAATTTCAGGACAGCTTTGCACTGTATACTCATGCCCTTCAGAAACTGGATTGGGACTGCTCCAACTCATTCCACAGATAAGACATTGCCAGCATAGATGTCCATTCCACCAGGCTGTGCTGCATTTGAACCCACATCCCAGAGCTCAAAGGCCTGTAAAGTATGTTACCCACTGCAGCATCTCATTACCCTATCTCCCCTAATGATTCCCATACATTTAATAGGAAGGTCACTCTTTTACTCTGCCCTTAGGTATTATTCCACCTTATCTGCAGTTTTGTGCATTCTCTCCCTGGAGCTGAAATTACAATTTTCAGAAATTTTAGTAAACAAGTAGAAAATAATATAAAATGGTGTTTCCTTCCAAATTTCAGCATCGTCCCCTGTGATAGTCTTACTTTCTCTCTCTTCCTGTGCTTCTTTGATACTCTCTCCTGTTGCCTTTGCATCTCTTCCCCTGTATTCTAACAAAATGGGCATTCAATACTACTTCAAATGAATTTTTAACGAAACTGTACTGAAAAATAGATGTTCAGAAATTTCCATAATTTACCTTAACATATGACCAGGCAGCCATAATTCAGGAAGTAAAAAGCAAAAAAAAAAACTCTAAATGTCTGAAAAACTCAGTAGGCATATGTGCAGAGAAGTGCCCAGTTAATCAAATCAGGAAAAATAAAAATTGAGCGATGTTTAAATAGATCAATACAAAGAGGAGGTGGGGATGAGATTAAAAACTCGCGAGAGGACATATGGGTTAAATGATCTATAATGCACTTTATGGCTATGGAGGTATTTATGATAATATGGTTAAGATAACATTTTTATAAAATGATGGGAATAATAATAATTGAACTTAAATACATGAGAGATAAAAGTACACATGAATGGTTGAGGTGGTGGGGGTAAATCAAGTCTGAAATGAAAACAGGAGAAGCTAGCGGGGCCCAGCCATCTGAAGAAAAGTAAAGCAGGCAGACGACAAGGACACAAATGTTTTCCAGCAGCAAAATATAATAAAGGATCTTCACCACAAGCATCAACCTATTTTCCCTCTCTCACTTCACCAACCGCCAACACAGACACATTGGGCTGAATCTTTTGCCTGTCTGGTGGGCAGGCCCGACCCAATCTCCAGCGGGCGGGGAGACGAACCTGCCGGAGAAGCGGGCCCCACCGCCATTTTAAGTGGGCGAGCCAATTAGGGCCCACCCAGTGTGACGTCTGCTGGGAAATTCCTGTGCTGGCGGCGGGGGGGATTCCCCAAATGTGAGAGTGCTAAATGCAGCCTCAGGGGGATCGCTGAAGGTTTTTCAAACTTTAAAAATAGAAAAATAAAAAAATCATTAACATGTCTCCCTCATGTGATAATGTCACACGAGATGGGACATGTTAATAAATTTCACAAAAACTTGAATAAACTTTTTTAAAACCGACATGAAACTTCATCCCGCCGGTGGATGAGGTTTCATGTTTTTTTCAGAAGCCGACCGGAGCTCCTGGCCAGCCCACCAACCTTAAGGCTGGATGGGCAGGTCCTTTAATTGTTTTAATTATCCTGTCAATGGCTGATCGTGCTGTGCCCCCGCCTTCCTGAAAATTTAAATAGAGGCATTTTTGCATCGGCAAGCAGGCCCCACCCTCTTCTCACCAACGGAAAAATTCAGCCCATTATCTCAAATTACCAGAACTCTTTATCACAAATAAAGTAGAAGGTACATTTAAGGTCTGCAATTATTAAAGTCAATTAAAAAGGCAAGTGCCAGGAGTCTCAAGGTCACACTTGTAGTTAGAATGGAAGTGTGAGGGTAGTAATCACTTGATCGACATTACGATAGCAACAACTTACATTTATAGTGCATTTAATGTCATAAAACCTCCCAAGGTGCGTAACAAGAGTGATATCAATAAAACATTTTTAACACCGAGTCATAGAAGGTTACATCAAGAAAGATGACCCCAGAGGTAGGTTTTCAGGAGAACCTTAAAAGCGGGGAGAAAGGTGGAGAGAGAGACAGAAGCTTAGGGAGGAATTCAAGAGCTAAGACCAAGGTAGTGGAACGATTAAAATCAGGATGCAGAAGAGGCCAGAATATATGGAGCAGTGAGGACATGGAGGAATTTGAAAACAAGGATGTGAATTTTAAAATGAGGGTACCGTCAGACAGAGAGCCAGTGAAGGTAAACAAGCACAGGGGTTGTGGGTGAATAGAATTTGGAGTGAGTTAAGATACAGGCAGCAGAGTTTGGATGAGCACAAGTTTACGTAAGTTGGAAGATGGGAGGCTGGCCAGGAGAGTAATTGAGTAAACAAAAACAAAAATTGCTGGAAAAACTCAGCAGGTCTGAAAGCATCTGTGGAAAGGAAGACAGAGTTAACGTTTCAAGTCCGTATGACTCTTCATCAGAACTAAAGAGGAATAAGAAATGTGGTGAAATATAAGCTGTTTAAGGGGGGTGGGACAGTGGAGCTGGATAGAGGGCCAGTGATAGATGGAGGCAAAGGAAAGATTGCCAAAGATGTCATAAACAAAAGGACAAAGGGGTGTTGACAGTAGTGATATGAGCTAAAGGATATGCTAATGGTGACATTAAGGATAGAAAGCAGGATGAGCAAGTGATAGCCCTAGTGGGGGTGGGGCGGGGGGAAGGGATCGAAATAGGCTAAAAGGTGGAGATAAAACAATGGATGGAAATAAATTTAAGAAAATAATAATAGAAATAGGTGTCAACTCTAGAGATAACAAAGATATGGTTGAGGGTTTCTGAACTGAGGGAAGGTTGGAATCTAATGATGTTACAGAGGTGGAAGCAGTCTTGGTGGTGGTGCAGATATGTGGTTGGACACTCAAGTCTAGGTCAATCACAATACCTAGGTTACAAACTGTGTTACTCAGCTTGAGACAGTTTACAGGGATGGAAACAGTGGACAAAAAACAGAGTTTGTGGCAGGGACCAAAGAAAATTACTTGTCTTCCCAATATTTAGTTGAAGGAAATTTCTGCTCAACCAATGTTGGATGTCAGACAAGGAGTGGGACAACTGAGAGATAGTTGAGGGGGTCCAAGCAGATGGTGGTGAGATAAAGCCAATTGTCATCATATATGTGAAAGCTGATATTGTGTTTTCAGAATGCATTGCCGAGGGGGAAGCATGTCGATGATCAACAGAAAGGTGTCAAGAAGGATCCTTGGGGAACTCCTGAGGTAACAGAGCAAGTGTGTGAAGAGAAGCCATTATAGATGATTCTCTGACTATTATTAGACAGTTAAAGAATGGAACCAAACAATGTAAGTTCTACATACCTGGACAAGAGATACATACAGGAGGATGGCATGGTCAACTGTGTTGAAAATTAGAAAAAGGTCAAGAAGAATGAGAAGGGCTCGTTTATCAAAGAGTGCCATGTGATTTTTAACATGGGCTGTTTCAGTATTGTAGCCGGGCTGGAAACCTGATTGCAGGAACTCAAACATAGAATTGTAGGAAAGGTGGGCATGGATTTGGAAAGTGACAATAAGTTCATGGGGCAGAATTTTACCCTTGTTGGGCGGGCTCGGTGGGGGCGTTCGGGCAGTTGACCACGATCGAGGTCGCACCGTGATTTTACCAACCCTGGCTCCGTTCGGCGCTGCCTGTGTGGATGGGGGAGGAGGGCGAGTAAGAACTTTGCCCCAGGTTCGCAGATGCACATTCAAAAATCTTGAACAGTTTTAAAAATAAAAAATAAAGATCTTAAAAATGCTACAAAACATGTCCCCTCATGTGGCTCTGTAACGTGAGCAGGGACATGTCATTAAATAAATTTTAAAATTTTAATTTTATTTTTATTTTTATTTGATGCTGGAAACCTCATCCCACCCCAAAAAAATACAAAGTTGCTTGGCTTTTTTGCCTGCCCCCTAATCTTAAGGTTGGACAGGCAGCAAAAAATTTCTTTTAATTACTTCCTAAATGACCTTAACAGGCCTTTTAATTGTTGATGAGCGAGCTGCTGACTCCGGCGCATGCCTGCCGACTGAAATATCGCGCGAGTGCGCAATGACATCGGGACACTCACCCAACGACATTGCGCATCATTTTATGCTCTGTTAGGTTGGGCACGCGCCCAGCGCCGAGCTAAAGATTCAGCCCATGGGCATTGGAGAAGAAATTGGAAACCATGTAGTAGTTTACGAGTCACAGAGGGTCATGAGAAGCCTTTTTTGAGGAGGGGCTGCTGACAGCAGATTTGAAAGGTGTGGGATAATACCTGTCAAAAAGGAACCATTAAGAATATCAGCTAACATGTGACCAAGTAAGGGAAATTAAGTGGTCAACAGTTTAGTTGGAATAGGATTGACCTCAACATTGATAGCTCAAGGCACTGCATATCTTAATTTGAGATTGCCAATACTCTATAGCAATTCTATCACCTGCAGTCTAAGAAATAGATTTTCTTCTGGTTGTGCTGTGTTTTCAGTGTAACGTACCCAAAACCGATCAAAGCAGCAAATAAAATTGTGGAATTTCAAGTGCAAATTGCAACCTGTCAAGCTCCTGTGATCTTTTGTACTAGTTTAAAAAACGTTACGCTAGAAGTCATCCCTTCCCACAAACTGGCCATGTCCCAGATTGGATTAATTACTGTGAATTTCTGCCAATTTGAGGCCTCTTTTTAAGGGTTTCAAAGAGGCTTTTAAAATGAACCTGGTTCTTTTGGGCTCTGGGTCACTAATAGGCCTGTTTTAAAAGCTTCTGAATATAATATTTTTTAATTTAAGCAGCTGACTACCATACACTAATATAACTAGCAAATGGTTTTCTATAGTTCTCCAGCCATTTTCAGTATTGGAAATCAGGTTACTCATAGAAGGTGGACCAGACATTCATTGAAGCTTATATTTTCTGGTAAACTCCTTTTCAGCTCTATGTAATCAAACGGAGCCAAGTTACCACTCAGATATATCAAGGTATGTTTTTCAAACAATTTATTTTTCAGTAAGTCACATTCTAAGAATTTTTGATTGCACTGGCCCATGGCAGATTTTGCATCCACTATATGCAAATGGTTTGGGTGGAAAATTGAGGAAAACATAGGGCAGAATTTTGACCTTGGTGGGCGGGCTCGGCTGGGGTGGTTGGGAAGCCAGCTGCTGCCCGCAATCGGCACCAGATTGCGATTCATGCTGGCGGGCCAATTAAGGCCCGCCCAGCGTGACACGCGAGCAGCACGCTCAGTGCTGCCTGTGTGGGCGGGGCGAGGAAGGCGAGCGGGCCGAGCATTTTTAAAAAAGAAAATCAAGAAAATAAAAATGTATTGAAATATGTCCCCTCATGTGACTCTGTGACATGTTATTTATGAAAAATTAAAGTTTTAATTTTATTATTATTTGCTTTTGGAAACTTCATCCCGTCCGTGGATGAGGTTTCCAAAAAAAATGCAAAGGCCGCTTGGCCTTTTCACCTTCCCGCCAACTGTTAGGTTGGATGGGCGGCAAAAATTTAATTTAATTGATTATTCAATGGCCTTAACAGGCCTTTTAATTGTCGGCAGGCTCGCTGCCAACTCTGGCACGCGCCCACCGACTGAACTATCGCGCAACTGCGTGTTGACATCGGCAAGCTCAGCGGATGTCTATGCGTGTCATTTTATGCTCAAGCGGGTCGGGCACACGCCAGCCGGCCGAGCAAAAATTCCTGCCCATAACCTTCAAACCTCATCCAATTTTGTGTGCTAATCACCCACCTCAGAAAACAATGATGCAGAACAGTATTCCTGGTGCACTGGCCGTATAAAATGTGATGAACTGACTCAGTTGTACATGTTCACACACTTTACAGTCTGTTCTAATTCCCTTTGCAGCATGTCAATATAGTGCCAGATCACACTCAGGTCAACTATTCCCACTGGCTCAGAGATGGCGAAAGAGAAAGAACTGACTGAACTGAGTGAATGCATTATTTCAGAATACAATTACAGATTACAATCCCCAAAATACTGACCAAAGCCTGTAATCTCAAATAATAATAGAATTTACCTTATTTAGCCACAATAAATCTTCATTCACTTTTTCATCATCTCAGTTCAAGCTCAGGATACTTTTTGTTATGCCTGATCACCACCTTTGATGTGGATTGGTGCCCCTCAAGCTATAAGCACTTGTCTGTCTCTCTAAATATAGAAAGATGCCTATGGTCCTTTGCAGGCTATGACTAATTACTGATACCGGTCCTGACCTATTCAATGTATAATTGAAGAAAAAAAATCAAAGGTGCAGGTGTATCACTTCATTTTACCTAGTACTTCTTTCCACCTTCTGCCTTATAAAAGACGGACAAGTTGAACATTGCTATCTTCGCCCTATCAGTTAAGCAGTCTGCTTTCCTTAGCGGTAATGACCAATGTGTACATGGTGAGGATGGGAGAGCTTGGAAAATGGGAAAGGACTCAAAATCACTTGGTACTACTCCAGCTGTGGGTAGATTTCACTTGTTCAGAGTGACTTGCATGCCACACATTTTCTGTGGAAACAGCTGTGTTTTCCCACAACAGAGAGCTGCATTTTAGATGCATTTTCTATTGAACATCCAGCTGGACCATAAAATGTGGAGGAAAGTCATAGTAATTTTGATCTTCTGAATTGCTGACTGTAACAGAAACATGTGCGTGGGCTATGTCCAAAATCTATGTAGGAGGGCATACTGGTAGCCACAGTCCCAGCAGGATCCATCAATCTGGAAGGAATGGAATTTGTACAGCTCCAGCACATTTGGTTTGCGATGTCAAATTGACATCCTTTCATACGATTGATGCAGAGGACATGAGAGCCACTCATTATAGTTTTCATTCAATTATTATTTGACAGCACTCAGTATAAATTTGGCACACTGGAATGTCGACTAGGGATGAAGTCAATTCCAAAGGGATCAGCATGCATTGGTGTTTCAGGAACATCACTTCCTCTTAGAGACAGCGCAATCAATTGAGCAATAAAATGAAATTTGCTGAATTGCTGGACGATTGAGATTTGTGGGTGTTTGCCTCACCTTTTCATGCTTGGCTTTGATTCTATGAGTGCTCCATTGTAGTAGATTGGATGCATCATCATCCTTTTCCCTGAGTTCTTTAAAGGTGCAAGTTGCTGGTGTTTCCAGACCCCTGCCAATCTTTTCTGGAGGGTAAGCTATGAAGGAGGAATTTGTATGGGGATGGTGGGAGTTGGGAGGGTGGGGGTGGTGGTGGTGGCCGGGGTGGGGGGTTGGGGGGAGGGGGGGGGGGGTGCGGTGCGGGATGGTGAAATGTGGTGGAAATGTGGTGGAACAAAGGAGATTCACCAGGATGTTGCATGGGAAGAAATATTTAAGTTATGAAGAGAGGTTGGACAGACTTGGGTTGTTTTCGTTGGAGTAGAGAAGACTGAGGGGCAACCTGATCGAGGTGTACAAGATTATGAGGGGCATGGACAGGGTGGACATGGAGTAGCTGTTCCCCTTAGTTGAAGGGTCAGTCACAAGGGGGCATAAGTTCAAGGTGAGGGGCAAGTGGTTTAGGAGGGATGTGAGGAAAAACTTTTTTACCCAGAGGTTGGTGACTGTCTGGAATGCACTGCCTGGGAGGGTGGTGGAGGCAGGTTGCCTCACATCCTTTAAAAAGTACCTGGATGTGCACTTGGCACGTCATAACATTCAAGGCTATCGGCCAAGTGCTGGTAAATGGGATTAAATAGATAGGTCAGGTGTTTCTTACTTGTCGGTGCAGACTCGATGGGCCGAAGGGCCTCTTCTGTGTTGTGATTCTGTGATTATACTTATGGGAAAGACCTAGATGAAGACCTAGATGTCTCAAATAGTCTTGCACTAAAGTTAACAAATGTTTGTATTTGCTATAGGTTCCACTGTACTAAATGGAAGAAGGAGTTTCCAGTTAGCTGAGAGGCAAGCCAGGAGCTTGCCAGGAATTAACCCAAGGCAATTCTTCTAACTTACTTACACGTTGAACTTGCAAAGGTTTGGAATCAAGCTGTTTCCTTGTCATCTAAATTAAGAAATAGTGCATGGTAATATAAGTGGAAACAGAGAGGAAGATAATTTTCAGGCAACTGAAAGATATCAAGAAACGGAATGTAGCCCACATATTGAAATGGCCTTTATTATTTGCACACTGATTACTTTATTTCTGTTGCTTGAAGCTGAAAATGTTTCAAACTAGCAATGTGCTGTGAAGTCATGTTGCAATAACAACTGCATTCATAAAGTACCTTTATCATAATAAAACATCCCAAGGTGCTTTACAGAGATATTGAAATAAAAAATAACACTGAGTCATGTAAGGAGATATTGGGGCAGATGACCAAGAGTTTGGTCCAAGATGTAGGTTTTAAGGACTGCATTAAAGGAGGGAAAAAAAGTTGAGAGATGGAGGGGTTAAGATAGGAAGTTCCAGAGCTTGGGGCCGAGGCAGCTGAAAGTATGGTGGAGAAATTATAATCAGGAATGCTCAAGAGGCCTACATTAGAACAGTGCAGATATCTTGATGGGTTGTAGGACTGGAGGAGATTAGAGATTGGGAGGGTCCAGGCCATGAGGGATTTGGAAACAAGTAGTTTGCAAAGATGGGCTGGGGTAAAGGCTTGGTTTTTTTGAGAAGAGAGGTGACTATAGTAACTGTGCTGTACCTGGCTGAGTTAGGAGAGGTTTGGATTATGTTAGCAATCAGTGCTTTTCCTCTAATAATTTCATAAACTGTCTCTGTTAAAATAATTTTAATCCACCAATAAGAACTAAAGATTAATGTGGCTTGCTACTTGCTCATTAGCATTTAAACCTACATTTATGCTGACAACATTTGCTGTCAACCACTGTGTACAACACATCTCTCAGGTTACAGATGTGATTGCTGTATCTAATAACAGATTTTAAGTTCAAAGAACCCTGATGCAAACATATAGGTTGGTCAATTTTCCAGCAGTGAATAATCCCATCTATTACAGTCAATTGTTTCTATTTATGGTCTATTTACTTTTTAGCTATTAGTCACAGTTTCTGTGCTGCTGTAGCAATTTGTGATAAGAATCTGAAGGTGAACAATCTAATCTGGGAATACAAAAGGTTAATACAGAATTAAGTCTGCAAATTTTTAAAAATTATTTAATTGTGCATTCATCTACATAAAAAACTTTATTACTTAGCAAAAAATAGTAAAGAATCAAAACTGCTATTTATTCATTTTAGCTAATGAATTACTTTTCTGTTATCACTGGTTTCTATAAAACTCCTCAAATATTCAGTATAACCAACAATATGCAAGAATATGTATGACCTCTAACAAGTAATTGTGAACACCATTTCTAAGCTATTGATCACATAATTTTGAGAACAGTGGCTACTGAAGTAAGCTGTGTTTGGAAAAAGAAGGCAATCACTCTTTGCCACTGCTCTGATTTGTGGAATAGGGTTAAAATCCAGGCATGCACTTTCTGTGAAACACAGAGCTTAATTAAGGATAGAGGGGTTACTGACAAACTTCTCTTAAGAAGATGATTTCAGATTCCATTTGGGGTTGTCTAACCAAAGCGATTCGCACACACACACACACACACACACACAGAGAGATCTGTTCAACCTCTGCGCTGTGGGAAAATGTCAGCATTGTAGAGAATGCTACCACACCCAAAGTAAATAGTCACAGTATTGAGACCAGTTCCCAAAGCTTACCTCTTAATGTGACAGCAGCAGGGACACTGAACAGGTATAACCTTAACTGTTATGCTAAGTACTAAATCAGTTTGGCCAGGCTGATAGATGAAGTCAAACATTTTATGCTCGGTCACTGTTACAAGAAAGGCACCAAAATTGTCATAGCAATTTCTTGAGTCCGACTATCTTACTCAGACTTGTGGGTAAATAATGGGGGTAAAAATCTCTAATGTATAAGTAAACAAAAGGAATCTACCAAATTAAGTAACTATTATAGAAAAGTTTATATTGCCATTTGATGAATAAAAGTGCAAGGTTAAAAAGTGTACCATTTGGAATGCAATCCACATTTTTAGTACAAGCTTAAATTCTATTTCAAAAAGAATACTTAATAATATACTGAAAACAGGAGCAGTTTAATGATTTGAAATAAGCAGCACTAATTGTATAGGCTGGAGTTATGACCTTTGAAACTTCTGCAAATAGCTGCTTCCCAATAAACCATGGGCATTTCTTTTAAATGCAACAACAGCTGAAGTTACTTACTTCAACCAGTATAGCTGTAGGGAGGTCCAATAGTCTTTTATCATTCAAGGTTCAGCGAAGAAACAAAAAACAAGTTAGTCAAATCTCAAACTCACTTGCCATCTGTGATGTCGGCTGGAAGTGCATGTGGCTGACGAGTGTTGTAATGGTGTTGGTTACAGAACGTGTCTGTTAATTACTTGTAACTATATACATATATACAGTAAACGGTACAGACAAGGAATATCTCCATATCTGGATCTTAACACGGCTCTGCTCAATTCCACACTGACCCTGGGTCTGGGTCATGTGCCTTCTTACATTACTTTGTGGGTGATACTGTTCTCAGTCCCTCATTAATCCTGTATATACCAGAACCTTATACTATACCTCTCCCCAAGTCTTAACCCCATGGATATAGTTGCATTACATAGAAACATAGAAAATAGGAGCAGGAGAAGGCAATTCAACCCTTTGAGTTGCTCTGCCATTCAATATGATCATGGCTGATCCTCTATCTCAACGTCATACTTCCACTCTCTCTCCATACCCCGTGATGCCTTTGGAGTCCAGATATCTATCTAGTCCCTTCTTAAATATATTTAATGACTTGGCCTCCACAACCTTCTGTGGTAGGGAATTCCAAAGTTCACCACCCATCTGAGTGAAGAAATTTCTCCTCACTTCGGTTCTAAATAGCTTACTCGTATCCTGAGACTGTGACCCCTTGTTCTAGACACCCCCAGCCAGAGGAAACACCATCACTGCATCCAGCCTGTCCATTCCTGTCAGGATTTTATATGTTTCAATGAGATCTCCTCTCATTCTTCTAAACTCCAGTGAATACAGGCCTAGTTGACCCAATCTCTCCTCGTACAACAATCCTGCCATCCCAGGAATCAATATGGTGAACCTTCGCTGTACTCCCTCTATGGCAAGTATATCTCTTAGGTAAGGGGACCAAAACTGCAGGCAATACTCCAGGTGTGGTCTCACTAAGGCCCTGTACAGCTGCAGTATGACATCCTTGCTCCTGCACTCAAATCCTCTTGCAATGAAGGACAACTTCCCATTTGCCTTCCTCACTACTTGCAACACCTGCATGCTTGATTTCAGTGACTGCTGTACAAAGACACTCAAGTACCTTTGTATGTCAACACTAGTTTACTTCAAGTCTGACATTGTTGTGTCTTATGCATTTACCTTATTGTTACAACGTTAATGCTATTGCAACATTATTGCTATTACAACATTGACATTAACAACATTCTCACTACCCCATCTCCCCCTTTAAGTCCTTGAAGTTAGACAAGTCAGGAAATCTGGAGGTCTCATAACACTTCTACACCTCGTTCACCATTCTGCCGGAAGAGTGGCAGTCTCGGTTGGTTCTGGTTCTTGTTATTGGCTTGGAGGTTGGACTGGTGTTTGGATATGCTTTCATTCTTTTCTTCCATTGCTTAATGTTGAACTATGCTTGGTTGGTTTGGCTGTTACATTGTTCGATGGTTGCTGTTACTGTCGATTATTTCTTGCGGGGCGGACGAACATGGTATTCATATCCTTGGTGCTGCTTTTTCTTCTTTCTCCACGTGGGCCATCTGCAAGTCCTCTGAGGCTGAGGAAGAGCATTACTGTGGCAAGAAGAAGATTCAATGGTACACTCACCTCTGTGTTTTGTTGTCAATGGTGAGAGACTGGTACCAGGTTCCAGCATCCCTTGTGGTTGTGGCATGCTGTCTGGAAGTTGCAGTGTGTGCACAGTGGTTGCTGTGTCAATCAGCGATACCATCATCATAGCTGGAGGTAGAAGCTTCTCAGGCTGTTGATCATTCTCTGGTGCCACTTACACCAGAGGTGCAATGGTAACCTCATGGGCGGTAGGTTGA
Organism: Carcharodon carcharias; assembly: GCF_017639515.1. NCBI lineage: Eukaryota > Metazoa > Chordata > Chondrichthyes > Lamniformes > Lamnidae > Carcharodon > Carcharodon carcharias. The sequence continues at coordinate 39,305,515 of NC_054480.1, read as the reverse complement.
TCTGACCATTGGGGACTTTCTGGACCTGGAATGATAATGGACAAACCTGCTCCACAAAGAGAGAAGAGAGATTGAAGGTGAAACTTGAGTCTGAATACTTTTTACTGTTTGAGTACTCAGGCCCATGCTGTTCTGGCTGGCTAATGACAGTGGCAGTCTTGACATCCGGTGCCAGCTGGAGGGGATCCAGAGCTATGCAGGCATCCCTGCTCAGGCAAGAGAAAGACAGGTTATGGATGACGTACATCAGCTCAAAGATCTGTTTTCTGCCATACCTCACTAGCTCCAGGATCATGCCAATGACCCAGAGTCAGACACCCTGACCAGTAAAGTCAAGTGTTACAAAACGTGTCTATTAAGGAAGTGTTTGTAGTCTTCTGTATGTTACCAGCAAGGCTTTATTAACTAATTGTAATTATATACGTATATACAGTAAAGGGTACAGATAAGGAGCTGTCTCCATGTCTGGATCTTAACACCTCTCAGCTCAACACCATACTGACCTTAGCTCTGGGCCATGTGCCTTCTTACATTACTGTATGGGCAGTATTGTACTCAGTCCCACATTAACCTGGTATATACACGACTCTTATATTATAACAAGCATCAAACTCAGCTGTGATATGACAGCTCACAGTCAAATTATCTGCCACATTTCACTCTGGTCCATATATGAATTATGCCCATTTGGGGGAGGGGCTGGTTTGCAACTGAAAATTACTGGAAAAATAAGGGAGGAAAAAATATTTTAAACTTCTATTCTCCCTTCTCCTGATTCTCATCCTTCATTTTGAATTTTGGATCAGATCTTTTTTAAAGAAAAGAATAATGTTCAGTTGCTGAAACCAATTTTCAAGTCACATTTTTCTGCTATTTGAAAGCCAGAAATCCAGAAGATTGACAAGATTGCATCCTAAATTTTTGTTTCTTCTAGATTATTATCAATCTCTCATCAGTGCTCAAAGGGTTAACCTGACAGTAGAAATGACAAAAGTGGCCAAAATAGCTTAGATACAATCCTTTTCCCCCCCCCCCAACCACTACTCCTTCCCCGCCTTCCACTGTAAATGGGGTGCAAGTCTAGTCTCAGCCCAACACAGCTCAGATGCAGGATGATCACCTGGCCTTGCTCTTGGTATCAAGTGTGGAAATGCAACCATTACTGCAGACCTGAGTGATAATGGCCACCAGCATAGGGACCTCCTGGCTGTTGTCCAAAAATAGTAAGCAGAAGTCCCCTACCTCTGATCTCACAGTACTTGAAAGAGAAAGGAATTTACTTTTTTGACCCTTCTCCAATCAGAGAACCATTTTCTTTTGGAAGACTCGCTTTGAGTCACCAACGTTGAGTTTCAATGATACTCCCTCCAGTCTCATTTTCATGTCTTCTGTTTGCCTGCATCCCCTAATTCACAAGCACATTAACCCTAGAGCAACACAAGAAATCTGTCAACAAGATGAAGGGGCTGAAGACCTGTTGACACATGTCTCCTTCCTCTTTCTACTCCACTGGGCCTGGAAACAGAGTCTCCCAGCCACATCAAACAGGAAGATTTTTCTTCCTGTATTAACAGTTGTATCTATTGGTGTTTCTTGCTGCTGAGAGCACTAAGTCTTCCTGTTGTAGGGTGGTCGAGTTGCACTGTTAGTGATAGAGTTGATCTGTAGACACTTTTTGGGTGGAAATGTTAAGTTTATTTACAGGATACTCAGCAGCAACTACACGTGTGCTTTCAACTCCAACTCTATTTGTACACTGACTGCTGAGATGGCCTGTGTTGCTCTCCTATTGGTTATTACAAATCATGTGATCTTTCTTAACAAGTACTATTCTTTAAGTTCATTACACACTAAATAAAACCATAATTACTACATTCCTCCCCCTTTAATTTGGCTATACATATTATATTTACAAGTATATAGTTTTCGAGACCTAATACTTACACTGGGTAAGGAATTTACAAGTTCAGTCTTTCAGGTGCTTTCCTGGTATGTGTGGAATGTTGCAGCTCCACAACTTCAGATTCTTTGTCAGTAACCTCCTTTTCCGGAGTTGCCTGAACATCAGGAGCTTCCATGGGCACTTGCAATTCTGTATCCTCAACTCTTATAGGAACATCAGACATATCAGTCCTGGGTTGAGTAAACGCAACAGGAAACACAGACCTGGTCATGGTCACTAGTGGAACCAAATCTTGGTGATTTGTCTCTTTCTTCCTTAAATGGCCAACATGTTTATGGATGATCCAGCCTTCCACCTCCATGTGGTAAGATAGAGGTCTAATCGCTGCACTTGTTTCACCCAGGAATCACTTTGGTCCTTCCCTGGAGTTCTTCATGTATACCAGCTCTCCCACAGTAAATTTCCTCTCACAACTATACCAGTCATGTCTAGTTTTCTGGTTTCCCTGACTCCTTTCCACCTTCCCCTCTAAATTCGGCATTATTAAGCTCAATCTCATCCTGAGATGGTGTTTCAATAATAATTCCACAGGTGTGACACCTGTGGTTATGTGAGGGGTAGTCCTGTAATGAAAAAAAAAGCTGCTAGCTTGGTTGCCAAGGAATCATCAGTTAGCTTTTTCATGCCTTTCTTGAACATTTGCACCATCCTCTCGGCCAGTCCATTTGAGGAAGGGTAGTACAGTGCAGTTTTCACCTGAGTGATATCATTGAGGCTAATAAACTGTTGAAACTCAGCACTGGTAAATGCTGTGCTGTTATTGGAAATGATTACTTCTGGTAGTCCATGAATGGCAAAACTCTGACGTAGTTTCTCAATTGTACTACTCGACATTGGTGACTTCACCTCGTATATGTCTAACCATTTTGAAGTGGGCTTCAACAATGAGCAGAAACCTTGTTCCCAGGAAAGGTCCAACGTAGCCAATGAGTAATCACACTCAGGGCCTACCTGGCCACTCCCGTGGGTGTAACAGAGCTATCACTGGCAACTTTTGCAGTCACTGACATTGGACACAGTGCTTTACTAACTCTTTATTTCACCATCCATCCCAGGCCACATAAGTAGCTGGTCTTCACTCGGGAAATTCCTGGATGGACACTATGTAGTTCAATTAAAAGTGGTTCCCTTCCCTTTGGAGGAACTATCACTCATGCTTCCCACAATAAGGTGCCATCCTGGCTGGTTATTTCATGTTTTCTGTTGAAGTACGGTTTCATTTCATCAGATACGGGCTCCTGAGACCAACCATGCAGCACTTGTTCTCATACTTGAGATAGGACTGGGTCCCAACTCCAATCCAGTCTCTGATCTGTCAAGAACATACCAACAAGGAATCTAAGAAATTTAACAGTAAAACAAGTCCCTGTGGAATTGGAATGTGCTCATAATTTTCTTGTAAAGGCAAACGACTAAGGGGGTCAGCGTTTGTGATTTCATTGCCAGGCCTTTGTAGGAAAGTGTATTCATATGCTGCCAGAATTATGGTCCATCATTGTATTCTTGCTGAGGCTATGGGTGGGATAGCCTTTTCCTCACTAAACAATCCTAGCAATAGTTTGTGGTCTGAATCAATTGTAAAATGGCAGCCGTGTACATGCTGGTGAAATTTCTTGACACCAGAGATGATGGACAGGCTTTCTTTTTCTATCTGAGAGTATCCCTTTTCACAGTAATGAGCATCCTTGATGCAAAACCTCCGTGCCATCGTCCATCCGATGAGATAACACTATTCCCACTCTGTCAGGAGATGCATTGCATGTCAGCACCAATTCTTTCATCTGGTCATAATGCACTAATAGATTGGACAAGTACAACAATTATTTCACCTTTATGAAAGCTTCTTTTTGGGGTGCCTCCCAGCACCAGCACTGGTTCTTTTTGAGTAGAGAATGCAGGGGGGCCAGTATTGTAGACAAACTGGGTAAGAACCATCTGGAATAGTTGATCATTCCTAGGAATGATTTGAGCTCTGAGGCGTTCTTCGGCGCAGGTGCCTCTCCTATGGCTCTCACTTTCTCCTCAACCGGGTGGAGGCTCTGTGAATATACCCAGTGACCCAAACAGATTACCTCCCTTGCTTGGAATGTGCACTTTTCTTTTTTTAGATGTACTCCAGCATGCAAGAAACATTTTAAGACTTCTTCTAAATTTGCCATATGCTCTTTTTCAGTGAATCCTGTCACCAATACATTGTGTAAATAGACTACAACCTGGGGCAGTCCCTGCAGTAAGCTTTCCATTGCTCTCTGAAAGATGGCACAAGTTGAGGAGACACTGAAAAGCAATCACATGTATTGGTACAACCCTTTGTGGATATTAGTTGTGACAAATTCCCGGAAGGCATTATCCAATTCTAGTTGTTGATAAACATAACTCATGTCAAGCTTTGTGTACATTGTCCCTCCTGCCAGCTTGGCATACAGGTCTTTGATGTTTGGAATGGGATGCCTGTCTAGCTTGGCTACTTCATTAGGCATCAGTTTGTAGTCCTCACAAATTTGGATGCTTTGGTTGGGTTTAAGGATGTGGACTACAAGTGTTGACCATTCTGAGAACTGAACAGGTTGGAGAATGTGCAGTTTCTCTAGCCTGTTTAGCTCAGTGTTGACTTTTTCTTGTAGGGTGTATGGCACCGCTCTCCCCTTCATGAAGCGAGGGTTGCTTCCAAATCCACATGAATCTTGGCCTGCAGGCCCTGGATTTTCCCCAGTTCATCCTTGAAGATGGTGGCATACTTTCTAAGTAGCTCTGTAGCCCACTAGCTCTCAACTGGAAAAATTTCAGACCATTCTAACTTAATCTCCTTTAACCAATTTTGCCCCAGGAGGCTTGGCCCTTCACCTACTACCACCATCAAGGGTAGCTGTACCGACTGGCTTTCATAATGGACAGTTACTCTGCATATACCTTTTACTTGGATATCTTCACCCATATATGTTTTTAGCTTGGCATTTGTTTGTTCTAAACTTTATTGATGTTCAGCATTATTCAGAAAACTGAAGGTACGTTCCCCAATTACTGTAGTGGAAACTCCCATGTCTACTTCCATTTTAACAGGTTGGCCACTTACTTTCACAGTGAGAAATATCGGTTCTGTCTTTCCAACTTTCAGATTAAACGATGAGTAAATGTCAGAATTTGTTTCAGGCTCTTCTACATTGTAGATTTCATTGTGTTTCTTTTTTTTAATAAGCCTGCTTGAATCTTTCCTTGCATTGCCTCATTATATATCCATTTCTGTGGCAGTGATAGTATTCGATTTTTTTAAACTGCCAATCACTTAAAGACCGATTGTTTCCACCTCTATTAAAATTATTCTTTGATTTCACTGCCAAGTTATTTTTTTGGCTATTTCCCACTTCTCGGCAGAGTATCACATTTTTGCGCCCTTTTCGACTGGGGCTTCCCACCCAAAGTGGAGGACAGCACCATTTTGCACACCCTGTATTGCTTTTGAATCTCTTACTGCACTTTCCATGGTCAGCGCTATCTCTAGCGTCTCTTTCAAATCCAGATTCACTTTGGACAATACTCTTTTCTGAATAGTGTCCTCTTTCACACCACACACTGAACGATCTCTGAACATGTCGTTCAGTCGTACTGAACTCTCAATGTTCCGTTAGCTGCTTCAAATTTGCCACGTAGCATGCAATTGTCTCACCTGGGGCTCTATTTTGTGAATTAAACCTGAACATCTGCATCGTGACAGGGCTTTGGTTGAAAGTGACCCTTCACTAGGTCCACAAATTCATCGAAATTTTTTGTATCTGGGGCACGGTGTGCCATCAAACTTCGAATCAAACTGTAGCTTTTGCTGCCACAAGTACTCAAGAGGTTCGCTCACATCTTCTCTTCCCCCATAATCTTGTTCACTTGAAAAAAGAACCTGAGGCATTCTATGTATTGAGACCAATCGTCTGTGGCTGGTTCAAAAGGATCAATTCTCCCAAGTTATGGAATTTTGAGAGGGGATAACTTCTTCAATTCTACTGGAGCTTGCTACTTACAATCACTGGGCAAGATACAGTGCTGATTTCTTTTTAACTTGGTTTCTTCTGTTCAATTCTGTTTTATCCTCATCGCTGGTTTGTTGTAGGGTGGTTGAGTTGTAACATTAATGATAGAGTTGATCTGCAGCTGCTTGTTTGGTGGAAACATTAAGTTTATTTACAGTATACTCAGTAGCAACTACATGTGTGCTTTCAACTCCCACTCTATCTCTACACTGACTGCTGAGGTAGCCTGCACTACTCCCCTATTGGTTACAACAGATCATGTGATCTACTTTAACAAGTATTATTCTTAAAGGTATATTACACAATAAATAAAATCATAGTTACTAAACTTCCATACTGGTTCTCCTGATGCCACAGCAGCCACAGTTTAAATAGAACACGCTTGATAGAAAGCTACATATAGGTTTCATGAAACTAGAGGCAACCCATAAATCATAAATTTAGAACCCAAGTCCTATATCTGACATCGTACCATCAAGCATATTGTTACACCGCAAGTGTAAAAATGTGATAGAAACATAGGAAAAGAAAACAGGGAAGACATGCTAAATTGTAAAATATCCTCCAGAATATTTCAACTATCCTAAAAATTCTACACATGAGAACTAAAGTTAGAAATTATGGATAAATATAGTCTATATATCAGACACATATTGCAGGGCCAACTTAAATGACTTATCACTGAGACCCTCAGCACTCTAAATATTAATGAATATATAAATAATTTATCAGTACTGGCACAGGGGTTTCCTGCTAATCAGCAGTAATATGAAGATACTCTCCCCCTTCCAATTCCTTCTCAAATCTTGATAGTAAAATTTGTATTGGCAGCATAATGAGTCACAGGGATAGAAATCCAGCCTAGGTTTTTAAAATTATTATATGTTGGTTCTGGAATTGTGTGGAATAAAGGGTTATCCTCATATGCAACTCTAAATAAATTATCTATATAAATAAGAGACTAAAATATAGTCAACAATACAACAGTAACAAGAAGAATCATAAGAACACTGAATATTAGCTTTCTTTTTTTTAAAAGTGGAGATTGATGACAAAATTTAGACATGAAGAGCAAACAGAAATAGGGCAGAGTGGTATAGAATCCTTGGTGTGGGTAGAGGTGGTGGGCAGGAAGCAAGGTGGTCCTGGGGTCCTCAAGATGACTCTGGATCCCATGAAGCCTTATGGCTTTAGGTCAAACATGGGTAACAAAACCTACTACTGATTACCACCTATCGCCCTTCCTCAGCTGTTGAATCAGTGCTCTACCTTAATGAGGACCATTTTGAGAAAGCATTGAGGGTAGTTAGAGCTTGGAATGCACTCTAGATGTCCAGAAAGAAGAGTTTCTCGGTAGTATCATCACTGACCAATTTGAAAGAATCCTGAAGGACGTGGCCACCAAGTTAGGCTTGCAGGAAGTCTTCAGAACACCAACACAAGGGAATAACATACTTGAGCTTGTCCTCACCCATCTACTTAACACAGATGTATCTGTCCCATGACTGCATTAAAAGTGGCTGTGTGGAATAGACTAAGAATACATCTACTAATTCAAAACGTGGCCTCCATAGAGGTGCATTGGGTCATCAGCAGTGGCAGAATTGTATACCATTACAATCTGTAACCTCATGGCCTAACAGATCCCATACCCCACAAAAAACATCAAGCCTGATGACCAATGCTGGTTCAATGGAAGTAGCGTGATGCATTCTCCATTGCAACACCTCTACCAGAGTCCATTTGTCAACCAATCAGCACCCTCTTCTCGTGCAGTATTAATTGTTGCTCCCTTTGAGATTTGATATTCTTGCAAATCTGCCCTGACAGTGCAAGACAAAAAGTTTTGACAACATCTCTTTTTTCAGCAATAATATATTTTGTTGAAGCCTTCAACATTAAACAAAATTATTAAGCAGAACCCTGTGCCAACTTTAAAAACATGACAGAGCTTGTGGCTATGGCCAGACAGGTCAGTGTAGGCAAATGCAGACTAATGTAGCCTCCAATTTACACAAGATGCTCTGGTTTCACTTTCAGAAGAAAGTACAGTACTGAAATGTCATCTCCTCTTCAATTTTAACAGTAGCCATCTTTCTATTATCTCACTGAACTTGCCAAATTGTGGGCAGTTTTGTGTTGTGACTCCACTAGGAACTGGGCTGAGATTGAGCACTCATTTAACACCTGCCTCTCTCAGCCAGTAAAGTGAAACCTTTCATCCTATTCAAACCAAGATTCCAACACTGAAAACAACGGACTCCTGTTTTTTTCTGAAACATTAAACAATTATATATATTCATCCAATTTCACCTATAGCAATGTTGCCCAACAGAAATTGCTGACTAGCCACAGATGTAGCTATGGCAACATAGTTTTAACAATATGCACTTTTAATAACAAACACACACGCAATACAGAGATAAAAACAAAAAAACTGCGGATGCTGGAAATTCAAAACAAAAACAGAATTACCTGGAAAAACTCAGCAGGTCTGGCAGCATCGGCGGAGAAGAAAAGAGTTGACGTTTCGAGTCCTCATGACCCTTCGACAGAACATGTCTGTCGAAGGGTCATGAGGACTCGAAACGTCAACTCTTTTCTTTTCCGCCGATGCTGCCAGACATGCTGAGTTTTTCCAGGTAATTCTGTTTTTGTTTTTTACACACGCAATACAAATAGATGTACTTCATATGTATATTTACTTTACAGACATCTACCCTCTTTCAGTAACCAAGGAGGTAAAATACTTCCAAGGATCTAAAAACACTCACCCATACTGTTTTTTGACTTACCATTCTATCAATAAATGCAGAATGAGGTTAAAGTATGTGTGTATAAACCATGTGAATGAGTATTCAGGTCACATGCCCAATGGCATTTCTTTGCTTACTAACTAAAAGTGTAATTATCCACTTGTAGATTCTAAATTAGCCATGTGACCAGTGTTAACACATTGGGCAACACTGACCTATAGCTGTATCAATGAACCTTAAAATAATTCTACCATTATTTGAAATTAACATTTTGTTTGCTTTGAAAGGGAAAAAGCCCACTCTGCAAGGATCTCAAAGAACCTTGACAGCTGTCTTCCTGGCAGTAGCAGAGTGGTATTGTCACTAGACTGGTGAACCAGAGACCCAGAGTAATACCCAGGTTTGAATCCCACCATGACAGATGGTGGAATTTGAGATACAAAAAAAACCTGGGGCAGAATTTTACATTCGGTGTGCAGGGGCAGGCCCGACATGCCGGAATGTAAAATGACGCGCAATGATGTCGGGAATGCGTCCCAACAGCACTGCCCACCATTACAATATTTTGGTAGGTGGGCGCTATGAGGACAGAGGAGTGAGTGGGCTTGCTAATGAGAGTTGTTAGTACTTTAGATTATAACTTACTGCTGCTTGCTTGTATGAACAGGACAACTTCAATTCGCTTCAGCGCTGTTTTGACTGAAATAATAGGCTTCCGTTCAGGACTCGAGAGGACTCATAACACTTGGGGCCTTCCAGGTGTCAGACAGCCTTCCCTTACCCTGAGAATGGGGATTGTGGTCTCTGCTGGAGGCAACTCCTCTGAGGAGAAAAAGAGGGCCAGAAGGGGGAGGAGGCCAGGCATCCCTATTCAGCCTTCGGGGGAGCGACCTGTGGGAGGACAGGCGCAGGCACAAGGGGCACAGGGCCAACAGGAAGTCCAAGGCGGAAGAAGCCGCAGAAGACACCACTATCTTGCTGCCAAGGTATACAGGTAGCGATGCAGCTACCTCAATATGTCTGAGATGCAATGCTGAAGGAGGCTCCACCTCTCATGGGAGAACATGATCTCCATCTGTCAGAGGATAGGGTCTGAGATCAGCTCCAACAGAGTGGGTAGACACCATATGCCAGTGGCGCTGAAGGTCACAGTGGCCCTCAACTTCTATGCCTCTGGCTTTTTCCAGGCATCAGTGGGTGATCTTTGTGGAGTCTCCCAATCAGCTATCCACAGTTGTGTCAAGCTGGTAACAGATGCTCTGTTCAGCTGTGCATTGACTTTCATTCACTACCACAAGGATGAGGCCAGTCAGACACAGCAAGCCAGAGGCTTTGCCACGATTGCTGGGTTTCCCTGTAAAAGGGTGCAATTGACTGCACACACGTGGCCATCAAGGCACCAGTGGGTGAGCCTGGTGCCTTCGTCAACAGGAAGTACTTCCACTCCATGAAAGTGCAGATAGTGTGTGACTATAGGATGCAGATTCTGCTAGTCTGTGCAAGGTACCCAGGCAGCTCCCATGGCACTTACACCTTGAGACTCTCAGGTGCCGGGGCTCTTCAGTGCTCCAATCTGGCTGGATGGATGGCTGCTGGGCAACAAGGGCTATCCCCTCAAAAGGTGGCTCATGACGTCTCTTTGCCATCCATGAACAGAGGCCGAGCAGCGGTACAATAGGAGCCCCGCCTCCACAAGGGCGGTGGTAGAGAGAAACATCGGTCTTCTCAAGATGCACTTCCAATGCCTGGATCGCTCAGGGGGCGCAGTGCAATACCCCGCAGATCATGTGTCACTGATAGTGGTTGCATGGTGCGCTCTCCACAATCTGGCACTGGAAAGGGGGGGGATGCAGTGGAGGATGTTGACACAGCTGCTCTGGCAGCAGACAATGAGTCCAGTAGTGAGTCTGAGGATGAGCACGCACAAGAGAACACTGATCGGACAGATGCTGACTTGGGCAACCTCCAGGGAGGCAGGGACACCTGGGAGGCTTTGATCCAACATTCCTTCAGCTGGCCTACCAAAGATGAACCACCACTACCTGCCAGGGCTGCAGGCTCCATACTTGATACCTGACAGGAACATTTGCTTGATGAACAACATGCACTATGTGCCATTTCAATAAAGCTCAATGACAAGCAAGTCACTCATAACATTATGGGTCACCCATCACCTGCAGAACTAATGAAGCACCCAGAGGCTTGTTGAACATAAACACATTTAATGGTGTGGTGCCTGGCATACATAAAACAAATTAAATGGAAAGGTGTTCTCCGTCACACCTACTCACTACTAACTTAAAACTGGGGAAGAAAATATCACCAGTGATAAGCCCATGTTGTGATTAAGGTGCATTAAGTTTGCGTTTGTGGGTGCTACATCTAGGTGCTCCCCCCTCGCTGGCACCGGCATTGGAGACAGCCTGCTGACTCTGCTTGATGACCTTGGCGGGTGTCTTCTGGCCTGTGGAGCTTGTCTTGGCCCCACTTGGGAGGGACCGGCCTGTGCCACGTCTGGCATCTCCCCAGTCGTCGGAGCCTCATCAGATGCCACGGTCACTGGCAGAGGGGTGAAGGAGCTGCTGTCCTCATCCAAAGCGCCCTGAGAGGAGCCCACAGAGACTTCAAGCAGCTCATGCGCCAAGGTCAGGTCGCTTTGGACCTCCCTGCTCACCATTGATAGATGGACACCTAGTTGGGATACTGGGTGCCCAACCCATCTCCCACACTGACAGTGACCACCTGAGGTCATTGCTGGTGTGAGGGCTTGCAGGTCCAAGCACATCCCCAGCTCCTGGAGGAGCCTCTCCATGAGAGTTGCCATTCTCTCCATGGAGGAGGCATTGTGCTTGGCCATGAGAGTCATTGCATTGCTCAAGCTCCACATGGACTCCTCCATCATGGAGATCATAGCATACATCTCCTCATGTATCTTCGCCAAAAGATCCTGCCACACGCCCTGGACTTCCAGCATCTACTGCCTCAGGGATGACTCCAGAGGCACATCATCAACTGAGCAAGTTCCTGGTCCCCAGCAATCCTCCAACTGCCGGGGACCTGGGCACTCTCTGCTTCCACCTGCACCTCCAGTGGGTGTGAAGTGCCCTCAACGCTGTGCACCAAGATACTTTGAGCCAATCTAATGCCCATCGAGGTGCTGGTATCTGCACTGGTGGCTAAGAGGGTGTGACGCTTGTGTGTTTATATTGTCTGTGTCCTCTGGGGTGAGTGGCTGACTTTCAGGTTCCTGACCCTGACGGGCCTCTGGTGAGCCTGAAAGGAGAAACAAGGACATGTCAGTATTGAAGTCATTACACTATTACTGTGCATGCCTGGCACCCAGATCAGGGTGCCTTCGTCTTTCCATTATCAATGGGGATTCCATGTTGGAGGCTGAACTCAATATACAGACAACAGTGAAATGGTTGCTATTACAGACATTCTGACCTCAGTGCACCGCACTCTTACCTCCCTGTAGCACCCCAACCTCACCGCGGCCTGTTGACCTAGGCGCATGGCACCTCTCCAGCTCCAATGCCTCCTGCTCACATCTGGTCAAGATTAATAGTTGGGGTGGTCCTCTGCCAATCCAAAATCTTTCAGCATTGCTGTGGGATGTCTCCTCCTGAAAGGACAGAGGAGCATTGATTAGTCCACCCTGTACCTGCATTGCCATTGCAGCCTGGCCAACCCCACCTGAGGAAAACCTCGCAGGGCTCAGCCAATTCGTGACCCTGGAGTTGCAAGACACTCATTCCAAGCAGCCAGGGCTCAGCTCCTTGCCCAGATGCTGCCAGATTGACATTTGCCACTCACTCACACTCGAAGAACTCTGAGTTCTGCTCTGTGGGAGCTGGGGGGGCCGCTCCTAACTGCTGTGCTCAGTGACCCATGTCATTACAGTTCTCACCCTTCCCGATCACAGGAGATCACTGAAACACTTACTGCACTGCACCTATGTGCGCCTCACCAATCATGGGAGCTGACCCTGGATGTCACCTCCTCTCAGGCATTTTTGGTGAGGTGGGGGGAGGCCTCCTCCTCTTGTCCCTGGGGACAAGTACATCCCAGCGTGCTACCACCTCCTCCAGGAGGGCAGCGAAACATTCGTTGGAAAACCGTGGGGCTGACAGCCCCGCTGACCTGCCCTCCCTTTGCATGGCTGCTGCGGCTGCTTTTGAATTGGCCGTTGTGTTGCCATTGGACCTGGTGGACATTGAGCTCCCGTCCGTTCCCGCTGAATTAGGCTGGGTGGGCCGTAAAATGGCGGTGCGGAGCCGATCGTGGGCGGCGGTCAGGTTCCCAGCTGCCCACGCCCGTTCCCACCGAGCCCGCCTGACCAACGTAAAATCCTGGCCCTAGAATTAAAAGTTTGATGGTGGTGATCAGATCATTATCTGATGATGACCATGAAACCATTGTCCATTGTTATAAAAACCCATCTGGTTCAGCAATGTCCCTTAGAGAAGGAAATCCACTGTCCTTACCTGGTCCGGCCTACATGTGACTCCAGACCCACAGCAATGTGATTGACTCTTAAAATGCCCTCTGATCAAGGGCATTAGGGATGGACAATAAATGCTGGCCTAGCCTGTGACACCTACATCCCATGAACGAATAAAAAACCCCCCGAATATTATAAGTATTGGCAGCAATTCCTGATTCTAATTAGGTTAATTGTCATCATGGCATGTGTCAGGTCATTTAAAATACAAAGCAAGTTACAATTTTTGCAGAAATTAGTTTGGGAGTTCTGTCAAACAGTTGAGGTATAAAACAACATGGCCACAATATTGGGCTGGATTGACAAATTACATTGCGCAATCTTGCTCCTGTGTCCAGAAATGAGAAATCAGTATTAAAAATTTAGTTCCAATCCAGGTTCAATGATTCACATATAAAGTAGCCCTAAATTTCGACGACATAGAAGTTCGGAGTGCAGACTAATGATAAAAATGAAAAACCATGAGCCACATGTATTATTAGATTCATGTATGGCATATACCCTCCATTTCCTATAACCAGCACTTTTAATGCATATACTGTGCAGCTGACAAGTACAACCATTATTGCTACTCAATGTAAATGAATGCATAATATAGATTAACCCGGGAGACTAACACAATTATTTTTAAATTATAGTTCCAAAAAAATTTACTCCATATATATTGTCTCTGGTACAACATGTCTTGGTTAAGAAAATAAAAATAATGCTCTTTCACCATATGTGTTACAACTAAATGATGGGTGAAGGTGGACTTGCCATTTGCATTTCTTGGAATATATTGCTCACACTGATTAAAGTGCCATCTAGTGGTAACAAAATCCATGCTAAAAAACAAGCTTCAAAATCTGGAAATCTTCAGATAAACCGGAAAAAGCTGGAACATAATCAGAGCAGGAATGAACTATGTGGCCATTTAAGCCTGCTTTGCCATTCAGTACGATCATGACTAATCCTCACCCTCAACTCCACTTTCCTGACCACTCCCCATATCCTTTGATTCCCTGATTCATCAAAAAATGTCTTTCATGTCTCAAAAATAACCAACGATGGAACTTTCACAACCCTGTGGGGTACAGAATTCCAAAGATCCACAACCCTCAGTGAAAAAATTTCTCATCTCAGTCCTAAACCATTGGCCCTTTACCCTGAGACTGTGTCCTCATGTTCTAGATCCCCTAGATCCCCCAAAAGGGGGAAACAACCTCCTGGTGTTTACTGAGGAGGTGGTAGCATAGTCACTGGACAAGCATGCTCTGGGGACCCGGGTTTGAATCCCACTACGGCAGATGGTGAAACTTGAATTCAGTAAAAATAAATCTGGAATTAAAAGTCTGATGATGACGACCATGAAACCATTGCCAGTTGTTGTAAAAACCCATCTGGTTCACTAATGCCCTTCCCTTTAGGGAAGGAAATCTGCTGGTCTGGACTCCAGACATACAGCAATGTGTTGAGTATTAAATGCCGAATTAGCGATGGGCAATAAATGCTGGTTTAGCCAGTGCCACCCACATCCCATGAACAAATTTTAAAAAACCCTGTCAAGCCCCTTAAGAATCTTGTATTTTTCAATTAGATCACCTCTCCTTTTAAACTCCAGAGAATACAGGCACAATTTACTCAGCCTCTCATCAAAGAACATCCCTCATCCTATGAAGCAATCTAGTGAACCTTCACTGTACCACCTCTAATGCAAGTATATCCTTCCTTAAATATGGAGACCAAAACTGTGCATAGTAGTCCTAGTGGTCTCAGACCCTGTATAATTAGCTTAAAGGTGTTTGGGCAGAGCAAAGGTTAATGTGAGACTGGAGAACAGTACCGCCCATGGTATGATGTAGAGAGTCATATGATGATAGACTGTGTAGAGTCTGAAAGGAGCCAGCATGGATACAGCACCCATTTGTAGCAGTACCTTGGATATGTATAGTTGAGTTGTTAATAAACACAATGTTCAATGATACATTCTTCTTAGTGAGACACCAAACAACTCTACAATACAATTGTAGCAAGGCTTCCTTATTCTTTTACTCCAATTCCCTCACAATGAAGGCCAACATGGCATTTGTCTTCCTAATTCCTTGCTGTATCTGCACATTAACTTTATGTTCCTTGTACGAGTATACTAAAGTCCCTTTGAAAATCAACATTTACAAATTTCCTGCATTTTAAACTTCTGCTTTTCCGTTCTTACTACCAAAGTGAATAAATTATATTCCATCTGCCACCTCGTTGCCCAATCACTACTCAAGTCACAATCTGCCAACTTGAAAATGCCCTGTTTATCCCCATTCTTTGCTTCCTGCCCATTAACCAATCCTCTGTCCATGCTAATATATTAGCCCCAACTTCACGAGTCCTTACTTTGTGCATTAACCTTTTGTGGGATACCTTATCGAATGCCTTTTGGAAATCCATATTATTACATATACTGGTTCCCCTTTATCTGTCCTATTAGTTACATCCTCAAACTCTAATAATTTTGGCAAACACAATTTTCCTCAAATATGTTGACTTTGATCATACAATGATTTTCTAAGTGTGAATTGTTAATGCTTCCTCAATAATAGATTCCAGCATTTTTCTGACAACTGATGTTAGGCTAACTGCCCTGTAGTTCAGTTTTCTCTCTCTCTCAGTCTACAGCAGAGTTACATTTGGTGACTTCCAAACCATTGGAACCATTCTAGAATCTGGGGAATTTTGGAAATTCATAACCAGTGCATCCACTATCTCTATTATTTCTTTTGGAACCTTAGGATGTAAGCCTTCAGGTCTTGACAATTTATTGAATTAAGTCTCTTAAGTTTCTCCAATACTTTTTCACTATTGATATTAATTACTTTAAGTTGCTTACTATTATTAGCCCCTAAGTTACCATCTATTTCTGGAATTAACACAACAGTTTCATCAAGATCTTGAGAAAGCAGATTAAAGTTTCAGATGTAGTTCCTTCAATAGAGCATATTCAGTTCCAATAGCACCTAGTATCTTCTTCATCTGGCATAAAATCTCCCCTATAGCCTCCAGTCTCTTTCTTTCCATCTCTTGGGGTGCAGGGACAACATTATAAGTCCAGACCTATAGTCACTACATTTTTTTCATGTACAGCTCCCGCGCTGCTAATTTATTCTCCCTCACCACCATTTGGTATTGCTCCTCTAAACAAAATTACTCCTTGCACATGGTCTCCAACTGAATAAAAACAAAAACAACATACAAAAAAGTCAGCAAGAAAATTCCAGCCAGAGGTGCCGCTGTGAAACGTCAGTGGAAAGGTGTTAAGTGGAGACTGTCTGCTTTATGCAGGACTTTGCTTGACAAAGGAAAGTTATGGAATTAAACATAAAAATGTAAAAAACACAAACAAAACCCACTCATATACAGAATTGCAGCATTTATTTACTGTTTCTTTACTTCATGATTTTTCTATACATGCACTGAAGTTATTCAGTCTGTCACAAGGCTATGTCCCTTTATTTTTGAAAAGACGATTTTTTAATTTTCAACTGACTAGAAATTTTGCAATTTGAACTGAGACTGAGCAAACTACTTAAAAATGCAAGGCCACATTCCAATGTGAATGTGAGAAACAAACAAATCACACTCAGGGGAGTGTGAAAAGAGAGATATTTTCTATAATCCAGACATCTGTCAAAACTTATAACTGTCTAAAGAGACATTAAAAATGCAAAATATTGGATATTGAAACAATGGCTGCCACAGGCAGGCACAGATAAAACCTCTTGGAAATACACAATGGGTAAAGTATTTCAAGGCAAGGCTGCACAGCCACAAGAGAGAGATTGCTAGTGGTACAGGCAATGTTAAGAAGTCTTCAGCAGAAGAAACAGAATGATGGCTGCTCTTTGTCTCTCGTGGAATAAGCGCATCGTCCGGTTTGAGAAGCCAACTCTACCAGAAACCTGCAAGCAAACGGAGATCTCATAATTACAACATCTTCTACATCTGACCACATTCAAGAAACCAGCTAACCCAAATCAACCACAGTGTTTAAAATCTATGCTTCAAGGGCAAAGGATACTTAACCTTTTACCTTTCTTAGACTCTTAACTCCCTTATTCCTGATACCTGTGTGCGCGTGCACCTGTGCGCACGGTTGGCTGCATTACTGCATGAGGGCTAAATGCTTTATTTCTCTTCAGGTTTACTGGTTAATAAATTTGCTCTTTGACTCAAGAAAACCTTGTTCGATTGCTCCTTATTGCTCACAGCTTAAATACATTCTGATTTGGAAAAGACATATCCTCCTGAAAGAGAAGCTGAAACCTTTGCTGTGACCAATTGAGGATGTGGAAGAGGGAAGCCAGTTCACCCCTTCTCACCTGACCATAACCTTTCCCAGTTTTCTTTCCATTTCCACTAATGATTTCCTTATGCTTTTCCTCCAAATTGTTACTCTTCAAGACTTTGCTGTTCAGCTTTCTGATATGTATTAATATTCATCACTGGGTTTAATTCATGTCACACAGTTGCCTGAGTCAGTTATGCAGTACAGGCTTCCAATGTTACACAGGTTGCTAGTTGTGCGAATGTTCGATCAGGAACTCAGACACCATAAAACATCAGATTTTCTGTGAAGCTTAAAGACAGCAGTCACTGCTACTTTGAAACACATTTCCTCATAAATCCCTGGAGGTTTGAGAAATCTCATAAATATGATCTTGGAAACTGAAGTCTAATAATTATGGAGTTGCTAAATCTAAGAAACACTGGATAGAAATCTCTCTTCTCACTCTCAGGAGAAAAAAGGTTGCCCAGTTCTTAATTCTTGAGGCCATTAAAGGAATAGGAAGGTACTCGGGTTTGGGACTTAAGATGCTGGGAAAAGGTCACTTTCAATATCCCATAAAGTCAATTAAGTGTTTATGGCTGATTCTAGTGTACCAGCACCAAATGTATGATCAGATGATGTAAAAATATAAATGTCAATATCAGTAATGTTCAAGGTGGCACAGCAAACTAATGAAGAGCTCCCAACATTTTGTAGAATTACAAAAGATAGTGACTTTGAAGAGTCTTCACACAATTGGATTCCAATCTTAGCCATATCAAAAGCCATAAAGCAAGGCATGGGTTCCTAACAGGTCACTTGTATTTCTTTGAAATGAAGAGAAAGTGATTTGGAAAAAGTGCACCACCTATTGACCAACTAAAGAGCAACAATAGTAGAGGACGGGGAGCAGGTACTCCCACATTAAAGTATATAATGCAGCACAGTGACCCGAAGGATCATAAAGGTCATTTTTAAAGTACAGAGAAGAATGTTTTGGATAATGTACATACTTATGAGAAAGGCCAAGATCTCACACTGACAAAACAACCATCTCTTAGCTAAGAAAGAATTATCTATCATTGATATATCATCTGCAAAAACA
This sequence comes from Carcharodon carcharias, assembly GCF_017639515.1. Lineage (NCBI taxonomy): Eukaryota > Metazoa > Chordata > Chondrichthyes > Lamniformes > Lamnidae > Carcharodon > Carcharodon carcharias. Next base: position 39,286,871 of record NC_054480.1, on the reverse strand, counting down.
AGTAGTTAATGTTCCGGGTTTAGACCCTTCACTGGAACTGGAAGTGAAATCTTTAAATGGAACTGAACAAACCAAAAAGATTGCGGGAAAGACAGAAAAGGAGTTTCAACAATGAATCAAGAGCTTTCATTAGTATTGAAATTTGTTTGGTGTTAATAAAAAAAACGTGCATTTTCTAGTGCCTTTTGATGACTACAAGACGTTCCAAAGCACTTTATAGCTAACAAAGAATTTTTGAAGTGTAATCACTGTTGTAATGTAGGAAACATAGCATCAAATATGCACACAGCAAACTCCCACAAACAGCAATGTGATGATGACCATAAAATGTGTTTGTGATGTTGAGTGAGGGATAAATCGGCCAGAATGCCAGGAAAAACTCCTCTGTTCTTCACTTATGGTCTGCAAAATGTTAAAAAAAAAAATCAGGATGTCAAAATGTAAAGATTAATTGTAGAGTGAAGTCTGAAAGTAAACTGGGAAGTTAATAATGCTTCCATGCAAGTAAGCAAAAAAACAAACTCATCCGTTTTCACCTGCTTTATTGTCATACATCATCAAATAAGCAATCACACTCAAAAATGGGTGCAAAATAATTAGCAACATCTGAGTTGCTATACATATCCACAGATGTCCACTCACGTTAGCAAAAACTTCCATGTTAACTTTTAGGGCATAAAAGCTCAATCATCCCCAAGGTACATAAATGAGAATACATTAGGTTGTTGCTCATGCTCAAAAATATTGCACATACTTTGTCAAAAGGTCCATTACTGAAAGATCACATATTCAGACTATACCTACACTATATGCAACTGGAATGTCTGGGGGTAGGTTTTGGAGGCAGCAGCAGACCAGACAAGAAACGCCACCACACTTATACATCTACATACTTCTGAAAATTAAATCTGACAGATCAGAAAAAGCATTTCACTTCTGAAATTTAAACAAATAAAAAGGATTTTTATATACGCCACATGTCATACAGTTAAAAGAAAAGAATAGAGAACACATCTGTGCCAGTTTGATGACATTGGCCAATAAAATTATCCAAATAAAAAATTAAAAAATTGACATAAGCTTAGAAAGGACTACTGTCAGCATTAGATGAATATTTGATACACTCATTTATTCCTGCAACCACTATTTTAGCGAAGTCTTAACCAATTAGTGTCAACAAGTCAATAGCTGCGTTAAGGTATTAGATGGTGGAATGTTGCACAAATGTAATGAGCATTTGTTTGCTAATACCAAAACAGTGACTTCAAGCTTACATATTGGTTTGTAATGCATGTAAAATGAAAAAGAAGAAAAGTTAGTAAACAATTATGATTGAAATAGATCAATTTTAAATTTATAATCTATAATTTTATTTCAATAAGCCAGGTACCAAACCTATAATAATCACACTGAAAACACTTAAGTATGAATTTGCAAATCTACCTGTCCCGTACAATTGCACGTAAAGCTGAAGACAGACACATATAGCACATGCAGTAAATGCTACGGTCGTCGTGTTTCTGAAAGAAAACCTGAGCTAAAATTAATCACTGCACTATTTAACTTTATGTTTTTCTCCATGATACCCTGCAGATTTCAATGAGCACTTATGTACACACACACACAACATAAAAAAAATTGGTGGTGAATTAATGGAAAAATTATATTCCCTTAAATAGAAAAATGTATTTGTCAATGCATTCAGAGTAAAAATGGTACAGTTGAACTCAAAGTACACACTGTAATGGGACATTGTTCTGGTTACAATACTGATGGTTCATTGTGAACACTTCTTTTATGGGTGAAATTATGCATGGAACCAGCCTCTAAAAAGAAAAATAGATTTCTGAAACATTGATTCTTTATATTCGAGAATACAAACTGGTTTACTACAGCAACGAAACAAAGTAAAGCAAATTGAATTGCAGGTCCTTTTAATTTGAGGCACTTTCCATGCTACCAATTTTGGTTGTCCCATTCATCATCCACAGGTCCTCCACTTTCTTTTCTCGGTGACTTTTTATTCTTGCTTTCACCACCTGCGGCCCAATTATTATCCCAGCTGTCCCAGTCATTGCTATGGTTGGTTTGCTTTCTCGTGCTGTTCTCTGTGCCCCAGACATCATCATTCTTTTCGCCTGACCCCCAAACACCAGCACTTGGGGGCATCTTCATCTTAGAATTTTCATCCCGACCAAAATTGTCCCAGAAACCATCTTCAACTCCACTGTTCTGGTAACTTTCGCCAACTGGGTAGCTGCAGTAGAGAATATACCGAACTTCAGAAATGATTGGGTATGTGAAAAATGAGCATTTGTAATATAAGCTGCACCTTGTACAGGAGATTTCCAATGTATATATGAGAAAAGTGTAAGGGTGCAATAAAATTCTATTTTTAGTACATTAGAAAATGCTACACAAACATCCCATGATAAGTCCTTCAACAGTTCAAAAATTCACCTAATTCAGAGTTCAGGGTATCATGTTGGTCTTATAGCCCTGCCTCTGAAACAGAAGAGGATGGTTTTAGGACCTATTTGAAAGTTGATGCCCTTCTGAGATTTTGTCAATTGATGCAAAGTTTCAATATAAATATACAAACAATAACACCTTTCTTCTCATGATACCAAAATTGCAAAAAAACATAGAATTTTTTTTAACAAATGATCCTTAATTGGAGAACACAAAAAACATTTATTACCAGCAAGAAGAAAATCTTATGCAAACTGTACATAGCAAAATGGGATTTTACATTCTGAAGGGGGAGGGTGAACAGTCAGAGGTTGTGGTCCTCATTGGTACCAACAATATATGTAAAAAAGGGATGAGGTCCTGAAATGCAGAATATAGGGAGCTAGGAAATAAATTAAAAAGCAGGACCTCAAAGATAGTAATCTCAGGATTACTCCCAGTTCCACGTGCTAGCGAGATCAGGAATAGGTGAATAGACCAGATGAATGCGTGGCTGGAGAGATGGTGGAGGAGGGAGGGATTGGGAGTGATTCTGGGGAAGATGGGACCCTGTACAAGCTGAACGGATTGCACCCCAGCAGGATCAGGACCAATATCCTCGCAGGGATATTCGTTAGTACTATGGGGGAGGGTTTAAACTAGATTGGCAGGAGAGATGGGAACCTGAGAAGGGAGACACAACAGAGGGAAACAAAGATAGGAATGAAAGACAGAAAAGTAGAAAGCAAAAGTGGAAGGCAGAGGAAACAAGGGCTAACAGCAAATAGGGCCATTGTACAAAAAAAATGTGTAAAAATGTTAAAAGTCTAAAGGCACTGTACTTGAATGCACAAAGCATTTGCAATAAGGTAGATAAATTAACAGCGCAAACAGATATAAACATGTACGATATGTTTGCAATAACGGAGACATGGCTGCAGGGTGACCAAGGCTGGGATCTGAATATCCAAGGGTACTTGATATTTAGGATGGACAGGCAAAAAGGAAAAGGAGGTGGAGTGACATTCTTAGTTAAGGATGAAATCAGTATGATAGTGAGGGGGGGATATTGGCTCGGAAAATCTAGATGAAGAATCTGTCTGGGTGGAGCTAAGAAGCAACAAAGGGTGGAATACATTAATGGGAGTTGTCTACAGGTCTCCAAACAGTAATGATAAGGTAGGGGAACAACATTATACACAAATAACTTCCCAGGAATACTAGGGAATCAAGGATCCAGTGAGAAGGAGGAATTGAAGGAAATTAGTATTACTAAAACAATAGTGCTGGGAAATTAATGGAACTGAAGGCCAATAAATCCCCAGGACCTGATATTCTACATCCCAGGGTAGTAAAGGAGGTGGCAATGGAAATAGTGGATGTGTTGGTTGTAACCTTCCAAAATTCTGCAGTTGAGAGTGGCAAATGTAACCCCACTATTTAAAAAAGGGAGAGAGAAAACAGTGAATTACAGACCGGTTAGCCTGACCTCAGTTGGAGGGAAAATGCTAGAGTCTATTATAAAGGATGTGATAATAGGACACTTAGAAAATATCAATGGGATTAGACAAAGTCAACATAGATTTATGAAAGGAAAATCATGTTTGACAAACCTACTTGTTGAAGATGTAGCTAGCAGGATAGATAAGGGAGAACCAGTGGATGTGGTGTACTTGGATTTTCAGAAAGCTTTTGATAAAGTCCTACATAGGAGGTTAGTATGTGAAGCACATAGAATTGGGGGTAATATATTGGCATGGATTGAGAATTGGTTAGCAGACAGGAAACGGAGTAGGAATAAATGGGTCTTTTTCAGAGTGGTAGGCAATGACTAGTGGGGTGTTGCAGGGATCAGTGCTTGGGCCCCAGCTATTCACAATATATATCAATGATTTGGCTGAGGGAAACAAAAGTAATATTTCCAGGTTTGCTGACGAAACAAAACTTGGTGGGAATGTGAGCAATGAGGAGGGTGCTAATGGGCTTCAAGGCGATTTAGACAGGTTGAGTGAGTAGGTAAATTCATGACAGATGCATTTTAACGTGGATAAGTGTGAAGTTATCCACTTTGGTTGGAAAACAAAATGGCAGAGTATTATTTAAATGGTGATAAGATTGGGAAACGATGTACAAAGGGACTTGGGTGTCCTTGTACACTAATCACTGAAAGCAAGCATGCAGGTGCAGCAAGCAGTTAAGAAGGCAAGTGGTATGTTGGCCTTCATTGCGAGAAGACTTGAGTACAGGAGCAAGGATGTCTTACTGCAGCTGCACAGGGCCTTGGTGGGGCCACACCTGGAGTATTGTGCGCAGTTTTGGTCTCCTTACCTAAGAAAGGATATACTTGCCATAGAGGGAGAGCAGCGAAGGTTCACCTGACTGATTCCAGGAATGGCAGGATTGTCGTATGAAAAGAGATTGGGCCAACTAGTCCTGGAGTTTAGAAGAATGAGAGGAGATCTCAAAGAAACGTATAAAATTGTGACAGGGATGGACAAACCGAATGCAGGGATGATATTGCCTCTGGCTGGGGGGGCTCTAGAACAAGGGGTCACAGTCTCAGGATACCGGGTAGACCATTTAGTACTGAGATGAGGAGAAACATCTTCACTCAGAGGGTGGTGAACCTATGGAATTCTCTACCACAGAAGGTTGTGGAAGTCAAGTCGCTGAATATATTTAAGAAGGAAATAGATAGATTTCTGAATTCTAAAGGCGTCAAGGGGTATGGGGAGTGCACAGTTGAGATAAAGGATCAGCCATAATCATTTTGAATGGCGGAGCAGGCTCGAAGGGCCTACTCCTGTTCCTATTTTTTGCATTTCTAAATGCACACAAATTCACAGTAGCATACCTAAGTTATGCACGAAGAATATTGTGCAGATCAGAATCTGTAAGATTTCCAAACAATTAAAAAAAAACTAGATTTTTTTTTAAAAAAGGAGGCTAATCTTCTACAGAAGGAGGAAGCATTGCATTGTTAGCCATGCTTAAGGACAGTTCAAGTAGTTACTATCTGGAACATAGGCATAAACATCCAGAGAATAGCAGAAACATAATTTTGCTTTGCACAAACTTAGGGGTTTTTTTTGGATACATAATGATGAATTAAAACATTGAGTTGTATAAATGTGATTGAGCATTAAGATTTGGTGCATTTAATTGTACTTACCTTTCCGAGGCAGCTGTTTCACATTCCTTATTGGTAAAGAAAGAACTAACGTCTTGCCATCCTTTTACGGTCACTCCCTGTACCTATGAATGTTAATAAAAAAAGGCTGAAACATCTTTCACGGTAACAGAAATTTAAAAACATGTATATATCCACTGTAATCGTATATACATACAAACATCAGGAAAAACAGATGCTCTAACGACAGCTATTGGCCTTCTGGCTCTTCAGTCCAGAAAATATTCTTGCTGACATTAACATAAACCTGATCCACATAATAATCATGTAAACTATTAGAAATCAGGCTTTAACCTGTTCATTTTAAAGAGACTAACCTCTCTTCTACAATAACAAATGGCTATTTGATTACTAGTATTATCAATAGTAATGGTTAGGTTTTGTTTAATATGCAATATATTTTGATTAAATATTACATTTTAAAATTATTCCAGACCATGCAATTTTAAGATTACTTACAACTTTAATTACTGGTTCTGATTGACAGAACTAACTTTAAAACAATGTATTGGTTCCCTCTACAATTTCCATTAACAAATCACTTTTCAATATAGACACTCACCATATCATCAATTACCAATGACAGCAAAACAAAAGGAAAATATCAATTAACACCAATCAAAAAAGTCTGTCTGGCCACAATATGGCAGTCTCCATATCTGTCAACTGAGCAGCTAAAACAGGATTTACACAACAACTTTGCTGTAAATTGTAATGTGAAGTGGTTTTGCTTAGCACTTCTGCTAAAGTTGCAGTGTAAATCCAGAGTTGGGAGGGAATCTCAGTCCATTTCACTCTGGAGTTAGGCTGGACCCTACTCTATATTTGCACAACATGTTTATATCCGCACTACAACTGTGGTATAAGTGCAACCTAATGTAGTTTCATATGAAATCTTTTTAGTTACTACTCAGTTAGCAAGTTTCAAACCTAACTGTCAGTTGCGATTTCTAGAACTTGAGGCATTTTTTGCAGTCTTATAAAATTTAGTTCCATACTGCTTCAGTAAGGCATTCAACCATTTTTCAAAAATGGCCTTTAATCTATGTTTACCCTTAAGCTTCTAGTGGCAGTTGCACAGAATATGAAGGCTGCCTTTGAGATATGACCAGTTGCATCCTTCTGCATACCTTATTAGCAATCTGTGACACACCAATGGATACATCATCTAAAAATTTTCCATCTTTCACCTGTATATATAAAAATGCTCCAATTAATTAAGCTTTGCAAATGACATGTCAATTTACGGAACCAAAGATTGAATTACCCTTATCAATGTAGAATAGGCAGAAATAAAGGAGTACTTTTTTTTTAAAAAAAGTGTTTTTTTCATAATGGGAAGAGGCTACATTTCCAAACTTTCTTTAAAAGCTGGAATATAACAACACATTTATAATGCTTTCAACAAATAAAAATGTCCCAAGGCATAACCAGAAATAAATGGGACACTGAGCCAAACGAGGTATCAGGAGATGTGGCAAAAGCTTGGTCATACAGTTGAGTTCTAAGGAGGGAATGGAGGCAGAGAAAGTAGGCAAGGAATTCTTGAGCATAGAGCCTAGGTGTCTGAGGGAATGTGTGCTAATGGTGGGGTGATAACTCAAGGCCAAAGGTAGTCAACATAAAGCTTTCATTAAAGGATATATATATTAGAAACTGATATACATCTTTATCGTCAGGCTAATAAACTTTCAATGTGTAACAAATACAAATGTGGACGTGGTGCTGGAGAGGTCAGAAATGATCAGGCTCTCTTCAGTTTCCACAGTTAAACAGTCTGTTGGCAGTAATTGTCTCAATTGAAACATGAGACTTAAAGGACGATCAGTTGGGAAAGATACTAGAAAGCTATGTGCAGCAATGGAATTGTACCCCAGCATAAATCAGTGCCTTCAGGAGAAAAAGCAGGGAATTAGGATGGTAGTTTTCAATAATCTCACTTTTTCTTGATTTTTGAAGGATATCATATTAAAATATTAGGTGATATAATCTGCTACACAAAACACAAAGGGCAAAAAGGAAATTGTTAGCTATATCAAATGTTGCAATTAGCACAAGTATCAGGCTGGAACAGAGACTTTCCCTCTCCATTCATACAATGCTACTTGGGGACGCAGACATTATCTGGGATATACATCTCCAAAAGACAAGTACCACCCCTAAATCTGTTTTGGTTTCCTTTTCAAAGGACAACATTCCATTGATAGCAAAGGTGAATGGCCACCAAAAATGTTGGCTGATGGGGAACTAAGCTATTGGGTTAACTGTATAGCCAGTAATGTAATTTTCATACTGCCATGCTATACACTGGGACAATTTTGGCAATTGACGACCAAGTGATACCGTGACACCAATTACACAGGAAGCAAACTACAATCACATTTGATAAGGTACCATATAAAGGGCATGGTAAAGATAATGGCACTTGGAATTAAGGGGAATGTGGCCATACAAACAAAGAAATTCTTGGAGGGCAGATTGCAGAAAATAAAGGTAAAATGAAGTTCTTTGGAATGAAAAAAACATGCTGAATGGTGTTTTACAGGGATCAGTGTTGCGCCTGTTGTTATATTTGCTATGTGCATAAACAATCAGGATTTAAGACTTGAGAGAAGATTGAAAATTATACATTCCAAATGTGTGCGGAAAAGAGGGTACGGCAAATTGTGAAAAAAACATTATCAAGACTACAACAGTAAATAGATAGGCTAGCAGAATAAGCAGATAAGTAGCAGATGCAGATCAATGTGGAAATATCAAGTGTGATCTTTTTTGGAAGGAACAGTGAAAAGGAATATACTTTAAATGGTAAGATTTTGAATGTAGAGGAGCAAAAGTGCATCATGTACATGTACATAAAGGCACACATCCAAGATAGCAATAGAAAAAAAATAAGCCTCTAAAAATATTTTTTTTGCATCTAGAGTGAATGAAACAATGTTGAACTTGAACAAGATTTTAATCAGGCCACTTGGAACATTGTGTGCAGTCTTTGATACCCCATTATGGGAAGGACATGAAAGCAATGGAAACAGCACCCATTGATAAGTCAAATGCACTATGCCTCTGCTGTACATTAATATAAATGGAATATTAAATAACAAAGTGTACATTGGTACAACCTGCCAAGGAAGTAAGATGACAGCATGTGCAATTAAGCAATAGCAAAACCATATAAACTCGTCTGAAAAGTAATTGAATTGGTAGTCAAAGTAAAGCTAACAAGTATAAATGAAAGTCATTTGTGAAATAATTAATTACATATTAGTTTGATTTTGATATCCTTATGGAATAGAAACATGATCATCTGAGTATGGAATGAGGCTTAACAAGTTCAACTAAAACAGAATGAAAATTCCAAAATTGCTCAAAAATTTTAGTAAGTACTCATCAGCAAAAATACAACTAAAATAATTAAAAGCAATGACAGAAATTCTGCAACTATTTTATTAATTTACTCTTTCAATGGACTGCATTATAATTATAGGTGATTTCACAACAAAAATTGTTCTAAAGTAAATAACTTCAGCGTTTAAAAGGTCAAAACTTTAATTTTTCAAGATACTCCAAACTCTAATACTCTAACCATAAAATTAAAAATGCTTTTATAGCTAATAAATTATAAAATGTGAGATGTACAGATAAACAACCTGCACCAATGGATCAGATTCTGCTGTGAATATATCCCTGTTATTTATGGGCAAATGGTTCATCTACTTCAGGTGAAGGTCAGATGTGAAGTTAAAAGCAAATATTCATAACTATGGCTCAGTTGGTAGCATTCTCACCTGAGCCATCATGTTGTGGATTCAAGTCCTACTCCAGGATTTAAGCACATGCTCCAGTGCAGTACTGAGAGACTGCTGCATTGTCAGAGGTGTCATCTTTTAAATGAGACATTCAACTGAGGCCCCATCTGCCTTCCCAGGTGAGCATAAAAGTTCCCATGGCACTACATCAAAGACGAGCAGGGGAGCTGACTCCAGCATTCTGGCCAATATTTATCCCTCAATCAGCATCACAAAAGCGGATTATCTAGTTATTATCAAATTGCTGTTTGTAGGAGCTTCCTGTGTACAAACTAGCAGCTATGTTTCCTACATTACAATAGTGACAACATAGGCTATAAAAAATGCTTTGAGGTTTCCGGTGTTTGTGAAAGATACCATACAAATGCAGATCTTTCTTTTTTAGTTAAAAGTTGGTGCTTGAGTTTCTGTTAGCTTCGTGGCAGTTCACTGCCTGCCTCACAATTGACATGCATTGAATGTTATGAAGTTGCTATTATTTGCACAGTGGATACAAACTAAACTCACCACAGATATTTAGGGTTAGTAATTAAAAGCACAGGTACCATTTGATTACACAAGTTAATCATGTTAGCCATTAATACCAATCAATTTCTCTGCCACTGAAAATTAATTATTTAATTAAATAAATTAGGTTGTGAATTGTTTTAGATTTTCAACATGCTAAATTTTTACCTATTTTCTTACTTTACCTTGGTCTCTTATTTTTCACTTTCTTAATCCAATCTTTCTTTCACTCATTTCTATACTTGATTTGACATTGAATTTGCCCCCTTCTCAGTCTTTCCACTGTTCATTTCCAAATCCTTAAATCTCGTTGGTTAAGGAAAAACCCTGCTGGTTGCTCACTTCACTCATTGTTCCTCTCGCTTGTCATTAGCAGCTCAAACTTTCAGCAACTTAGTGGGCAAAAATTTTTTTGAGTTGAAGAGTGCAGAGGCAAGTCTAATGACAGATGGCATTAATTACAGTTTAGTTGCAGCAAAATCTGACCCAAATTGGCTTGCATCAGAGTATATCAAATGCTTGATTGGGAAAATAGTTGTCTATAATTATGATAGTGCCATGATTTCAAGTAATTAGCATACTGATCATCAGTTTGAGTTCCTTAAGCAGGACTATGTTACCTTGTCCTGAGCGGGTTTGATGACACTCTCATTAATTGTGTGACCTAATTCTGTAGCCTATTTAAAAGCAAAAAAAAAAAATCAGCAGCAGTGAAAAGTGCACATTTTAGTTATATGTCAAACATGCAGCGAGCAAACAGCTCAAGAATACAATTGCTTCAGCTTCAGCATGAATCACAGTACATGCAGACAGGACACAAAGACAATGTCAATACAACAGGCTCTCATTGCATAGTAAGCAAGGCTTCAGTCAGACATCTTTTTCACTACATTGTGAATTCTACTTAATACATGAAACACAAGCAGGGCACACTGCTGTTTTTAATTCAGTCAGGCATACAGTCTAATTCCATTTCAGCTGAGTCTGAATTTTAAAGGTCTCTTCCAAGTAGCAGTATAAAAGGTCTACGTTGCATTGTAAAAGCCTTTTAAAATCCTAAAAGGTTCATAGGACATTGTGTTCAAAGTTTCATTTCCTGTACAGTAATATCTTAAATGTATTAAGGTAAATGCAACTTTGATGGGGATGCAAAATGGACAAGAGCAGATCTGCTACCTGTTACATGTACTGCTGAAAAAAGTCAGGTGGACTGAATGAAGGGATGGCCAACTCACACCGCTGGTTTTCCATTTCCACTAAAGTAGAATTTTACCCCCAAGGCTCAAAGTAAAATTTTACTGGATAACCTCCAAACTCATTTAACAAAAATCTTTGACCAGTTAGCTAAACTTCCACTGTTGAGGAGAATTTCTGTACCAGTATGTAATCACATTTGTAAGCCATTAACTTTTGCAATTACTCAGACTCTATGACCTTTGAAGCTTTCTATCTAAATCAGGAATTAAGCTATAATAAAGCTAAAAAAAGGTCTTCCACAAAGGCAAGGAAGATTATGTGTCTGGAAAACAATGCTAGTATGTTTGAGATACAGAAATATTTTAATTTTAAAAAGGACTTATTGATAAGCAATTATAATTCTAAACAGCCAGGAATTATCTCAATAATTCTCACTTTAAACAGAAAGGATTTCTAACAATCATAAATGCTATGCAGAGATTCTGCTGGTGGTACACCTGTATGGTCATGGTGCAAAAAGGATCTGATGACTGACGAGGTCAAATAGCTTGCCAAAGCTGAAGTTCCAGACTAACACAAAGTGTGGTTAATAATGCTGTTAGCCAGATGTCTTCTCTAGCCCCTGTCACGGCTTCAGGACAGAAAAGGAAGAAAAATAAATAAAATGATATCCTAATTTGGTCTAACACCTTTTCTTATTCGTCAATTTTCATGTACATTGGATGTTACCTATTGTCTAATAACATGAATCTGGAATATAATATAGGAAATTGAAGGAGGGAAATGAGAAAAAGTAATGGGGGCTTGTATACTGTGATAGATGTCATTACACTGTTAATACCAGTGGTCCCTTCTGAAAGTTGCTAGACTGCAAAATAGAAGTGATGTACCACTGCTCAGAAATAATAAAAGGCTGCTTTCATTTGCTCCGAAACACCCGATAAACACATATTACATGCGTAGACAAACTTATGGTTCAAAATAAGTTCCTGAAAAATGAGTAACTACTTGGGAATTATGAAATCAAAGTGATGTTGACCAAAGTAAAAGGAGGATATTGATGTCACACAATTAATGAATACCATTGCTGGTGAACAATCCGACATGCACAGAAAATAGGCACTTTACCGGCTCTGGCTGCTGCTTGTAGCCCCAAACCTTTATCCAGCAAGAAAGCAACAAGGACAGAACAAGCACCATTTAGCAAATCACAAGTTCCATCCCCAGTCCCTTCCAAAAACAGGATCATTGAACAAGAAAGTGTTCAATGCTGTAATGCTGATCACATTTGAATGCTACTTAACTTGAAACAGAAAACCTAGATTCCATTGTTTGTTCTGCTAGAGCCTGTTAACTTTGATACTAAACTACCTCAGCCACACCTGACAACATCTGGCATACAGTATATGAAACAAAATGGAATAAAAGAACAGTACCTTTTGTGTTGCCTGACTTCCGAGTTTTGCTGCCTGTTTGAGCAAAATAATGATTAGGTTTACCCACATATCTTCACTATTCTCAACAGTAAATTATTCTTGTTTCAATATTAGTATTTCTTTAATAAGTAAACTTGTCAGAAAAATATGACAATAGGAAAAACATGTCCTAACTGAACATAAAATGTTTTAAATAGGCCTTTGAATCTCTCCTGAAGATCAACTACTAAATTAACAGAATAGGAAAGGTTTAACAAACTTGAATATTTACAAAAAGTGCTGCATTATTACAACTATCCAATTGGAAAATCTGTTTCTGTACCTTAACAAAATGAGAAATTGGAATAGGCTACTTACACCTTCTTTTGCTGCTGATGCAAACTTCGTGGCCCCAACAGTAAAACTGCTCCAGCCCTGCAAAACAGTGAACATATCCTAAAGAACCGATTTAATGTCATTCATTGTTGGTCATTTATAGTAAATACATTAGTTTTTTTGATTTCTGTAACATAGATTTGTAATTCTAAGTGCAATAATATTTCAGAAATTGTCCGTCATGTGAAGCTTTCAACAATTAGGATTTTCAAATCATGCTAACTATAATTTTTCTCCTTTCCCATATGTCCCAAGCAAGTAGCTCATGGGTCAATTAATTAAGCAGTGTTTGCAACTAACTAGTAGAGAAGATTCCCTACATTCATATGGACAGTTCAAATGTTTGAGCACTAAGCTAACACTAAAGATTTAAATACCAAATGCACTTATGTACATGACTAAAAATTGGAGTTTTATATTCTTCAAAATAGGATAGCCAAAAATAAGAATGTTACATTATTGAGAAAGGTTAGAAGCAGGATAACCCTGGAGTTGATCTTGGGATCCTTACTTTATATTGCATACATACTAGGAGAACCTTCAACTTTACTTTTGATTCATGGCAGCACGTTCACAAATCTGAAGGTCATGGGTTCTCAAGCCATTTTCAAAACTCGAACACAAAGTCCAGGCTGACATTTCAGTGCACTACTGAAGGAGCCCTGAAGATTCATTCATCACCTTACTTTGTGGTGCCTTGATGTAAACAAACTGGCTAGCATTTTTTCCTATAAAACAATGACCATGATTCGATAATAATTAAATTACTAAGGCATTTTGGGATATCCTGGGTACGTGAAATGCACTTATGTAAGTTTTATCTTTCTTTTTCATGACACAGCATATTGCTAATAGGAACTATATTATACTTTATAAAGTAGAATGTATTATTATACTGTCTCTTTTAAGGCTAGAAAATAATTGCTGTAAGAAAGTAGGTAAGGTTGGAATTGAGTTAATTAATTTGTCCTATGCATCCCTATATTCTTAAAATATAATCTGCCTGGATAGTATTGCTACAATTTTGCTAATTTGGTAATTGCTGAAACATAGTGTAGTTAACATTCAGAAAAAAAGCAATTAGGTTCATAAACCAATAAGAAACACCCATGTATTGAACAATGCTACCAATGTAACAGTATTTTTACCTTGATCTATTATTCGTAGAATATTACAACACTATTGGAAAATCGCTCCACAGCAAAAAAAAATCTCAAGTCCCAAAGCAGGTTGATAAAGCCAGCATAAAATCAATTTTCTTCAGTAAACAAACTTAACTCATTTGTGCTGAGTACAGAGTTTAGATAACAGGTCCAAGGTTACTCCCAAATCTTTATCACATTACAAGATAAAATGTACATGAAAACAGTGTCACTTAGTGGTCATGCATAATTAAAATTAGGTATTAACTAACAGCCCAAAAAGCCTTCCACTATTGTTCTAAAGCAAAACTATAACTCCAACGAAACCAAGATATTTTCATACCGAATAAAGAGAAGTCATGGCACTGTTGAGAAAATCATCTTCCTTTTTCTGAGGAGATGCTGTGTTTCCAAATCCAACATAACGATTATCCTGACTACCATATCCTCCACCACTTTAAAGAATGAAAGGAAATTAATTATCACTTCTTCAACTGAAAACAAGAACAGCAGGAGGAATAACACATCACATCATAGGTACCGTATTATAATGTATAATTTTACCTTTGATAGGAGTTATCATCATTCAGCCAGTCCTCAAACATTTTATCAGAGGATGATGCAGAGGTTTGGTTAGGTCTGGAGCTACCAATGAAAATATATAATAAAATAAATGTATTCTTAGTAATGACATATAGATATAACCAGGTGGTACATGAAGATTTTTCAATCGCTTCTTTAGCTTGAGTCTCAAGGGTAGGTTCCTTGACAAGGTACTTGTTGAACAGACAAATAATGAGACTACATATGCATTTTATAGCATGGTTGTAGCAGTATTATAGATAGTCCTCTTATGTTTTAATTTATTTACACAAAGTTTGAGAATATCTGCCATGCTCCATGTATCACATTTCAAATAAAATGCCAACAAATTAAAATTAAGCAATCTTAAAAAATATACAAATTTATATCGAAAGGAAAAAATGTTGGCTGTTTTTTTTTTATAATAGAACTTGAACTAAGAGGAAGAGGAAAGCTACCAAATGAAAGAAGCTTCCAACAACAATTAGGCTTTAATTGATCAAGCAACTTTTTAGGATCACATTCCTACAGTAAATACCTAAGCAATGGCAGTAAGAGACAGGCCAGATTAGCAGCTAAACTTTGCAAAAATTCTCCAGACAAGTTGAAGGAGAGCCACAGATTTGCTAGTTCAACTAGAATTTTCAACCAAAAGAGGGCCACATGCAATCAATATTCATACGCATCCAGTTATTAAAATACCTATTCATGTTTGAGTTTTCCTATTATGGAAGGGAAACATAAGCTCCATGACAGTGAAAAGTTTGTATTTATAACTTTAAATTATAAAGGAAACAAGTAGTACAAAGCTCTCATTCAGAAAGTCAAAATGAAATTTTGCTGATGGCCTTGAAAGATATTCAAATTTAGTTGCCTTTCCTCCATTACAATTACCTATTCTCAGCTGCACAGGAATATGACAGTATTCTTTAGTCCTTTATTTTCTGCTATGCTACTAGTTTTATAGAATTATTACTGTCCCCAAAATTTCTCCTTTACATTGTTTGATGGGATATTGTATAAATAGTAAATTACAAAGTTTATTTTCTGCATGAGAAAGATTTCATTATTTAATATTGAAAAAAAACAAGTACCAAATCCAATAATTTGATCTCAGTTTCAGAATACATCCAATAATCTTGAGCCATTTCATCTTCATATTAATCATAGAGGCAAGTACAGATAAGAGGCCATCATTCCAAATAAATCCATGGCTCCCCCATCACAACATTCAACTAGCTCTTTCAGATTTTTTGCCTCTGCTATCACACCTGGAAAACCATTTACTAATCACTCTACATGAAGAAATGCTTCCAAACATCATTCCTAAAATGGCTTTTGCCAGTTCTTACCTATATTAGTCCTCATCCTACAATCATGGTTTAACCTGAAATACTGCTCCAGATTAAGCTTTTCTTACATGTTGAATCATATATACTTTCAAAAGGTTTCCCTTTACATGGCCGCTTTCGAATTGCATACAATCAATGCTTGCACCTCTTCAGTCCAATTGGTAGTCACTGCATCTAGATAGCTTCTCATACTAAGCATTTTTCTCTAAAACACAATTTTTTTTGTTTTGTTCAAGTCTAAACAACAGCTCCTGCCTCTTGATGTTGCAACCATTTTATCTATCAACGACTTGGTCTTGCTATGTCCTTTGGCCTCAAATAGAACTCCCAAATCTCCTTCCTTGCCAAAAAACTGCCTGCTCTTTTGGGCCAAACAATTCTCCTCTCAACAACTTAATTCTGTCATTGTTACCTCATCTCCAAGGGGTGCAGGTGTGAACGTATCTGCTGCACAACTGGCTTAGCCATTGATTGACCAATATTGTGTAATGGTTGAGCATAACTTCTTCACTTCTGTGCTCTATTTCTCTATTATTAAAGCCAATGATCCTATATCCTTTCTCAACAACCTTCTCACCTTCTCCCACTATCTTCAAAGATTTGTGCTCATACACCCTCAAGTCCTGTTGTTCCTTCACCACCTTTAAAGTTGTACCATATAGTTGATATTGTCTCTCCTTATTCTTCAAATCAAGATGCATTGCTTCACACTTGCATGTTAAATTTCATCTTCCATGTGACAGTACATTTTAATTGTCTATCCATTTTCTCTTGAAGTCCTCTTCACTGTATACTAAATTGCTGAGTTGTGTACCATCTGTAAATTTTGAAATTATGCCTAACATACCCAAGGCCAGATCATTAATGTATCTCTAAAATATAGATATGTGTAAGGTGGTACCATTTTGGTAGGAAGAATAAGGAAGTCACATAATTGTTAGAAAACAAGTATCTAAATGGGGTGGAGGAGCAGATATCTCAGGGTATAAATACATAAACCACTAAAGTTAGCAATGTAGTTAATAAGGTCATAAAAATAACAAAACACTGGTTAATTCTGAAATAAAACCATAATATGCTAGAAATGCTCAGCAGGTTTTTTTTATTCATTCATGGGATGTGGGCATTATTGCCCATCACTAATTGTCCTTGAGAAGGTGGTGAGTTGCCTTCTTGAACTGAAGTCCATGTACACCCACAGTGCTGTTAGGTAGGGAGTATTGACCCTGCAACACTGAAGAAACAGCGATATATTTCCAAGTCAGGATGGTGAGTAGCTTAGAGGGGAACTTCCAGGTAGATGTCTGTCTGCTGCCCTTGTCCTTCTAGATGGAGCTTCCAAATGATGATGTTCCCATGTGCTTCACTAGGTTAACAGCTCATTTTTAGGTATGCCTGGTACTGTTCCCAGTATGCCCTCCTACACTCTTCAATGAACCAGGGTTGAACCCTGGCTTGGTGTTAATGATAGAGTGGGGGATATGCTGGGCCATGAGGTTACAGATTGTGGTTGAGTACAATTCTGCTGGTGCTGAAGGCCCACAGCGCCTCATGGTTGCCCAGTTTTCAGTTACTAGATCTGTTTGAAGTCTATCCCATTTAGCACAGTGGTGGTGCCAAACATGATGGAGGGTATCCTCAATATGAAGGCATTCGTCTCCACAAGGACCATGTAGTGGTTACTCCTACCAATGCTGTCATGGAGAGATGCATCTGCGGCAGGTAGTTTGGTGAGGATGAGCTCAAGTATGTTCTTCCCTGTTGTTGGTTCCCTCACCACCTACCACCGACCCAGTCTAGCAGCTATGTCCTTTAGGAATGGGCCTGTGGTGGTGCTACAGAGCCACTCTTGGTGATGGATATTGAAGTTCCCCACTCGAACATTCTGTGTCCTTGCCACCCTCATTGCTTCCTCCAAGTGGTGTTCAACTTGGAGGAGTACTGATTCATTACCTGAGAGGGCAAGGGGCAGTACACATGATAATCAGCAAGAGGTTGCCTTGGCCATGTTTGATCTGATGTCATGAGACTTCACTGGGTCTGGAGTCGATGTTGAGGTCGCCCAAGGCAACTCCCTCCCGCCTGTGTACCACTGTACCACCACCTCTGCTGGGTCTGTCTTGCTGGTGAGACAGGACATACTCAGGGATGATAATAGCGGTGTCTGGGACATTATGTGTAAGGTATGATTCCGTGAATATGATTCTGTCAGGCTGGTGCTTGATTAGCCTGTGAGACAGCTCTCCCAATTTTGGCACAAGCCCCCAGACGTTAGTAAGGAAGACTTTGCAGGGTCGACAGGGCTGAGTTTCCTGTTGTCATTTCTGGTGCCCAGGTCGATGCCAGGTGGTCTATCCAGTTTCACTCCTTTTAGACTTTGTAGTAATTTGATACAACTGAGTGGTTTGCTAGGCCAACTTAGAGGGCATTTAAGAGTCAACCACATTGCTGTGGGTCTGGAGTCACAGATCAGGTAAAGTATTTTTTATTTGGTCATGGGATGTGAGCATTGCTGGCTAGGCCAGCATTTATTGCCCATCCCTAACTGCCCTCAAGAAGGTGGTGGTGAGCTGCCTTCTTGAACTGCTACAGTCCATGTGCTGATAGGGAGGAAGTTCCCGGATTCTGACCCAATGACAGTGAAGGAACAGCATTATATTTCCAAGTCAGGATGGTGAGTGGTTTGGAAGGTGAGGGTGTTCCCATCTGTCTGCTGTCCTTGTCCTTCTAGATGGTAGTTGTAAGGTTTGGAAGGTACTGTCTAAGGAGGCTTGGTGAGTTCCTGCAGTGCATTTTGTAAATGGTACACACTGCTGCCACTCGGTGGTGCAGGGAGCAAGTGTTTGTAGATGGGGTGTCAATCAACCCGCTGTTTTGTCCTGGATGGTGTCAAGCTTCTTGAGTGTTGGCTTCTTGAGTGTTCATTCCTAAAGGGCATTAGTAAACCAGATGGGTTTTTACAACAATTGACAAAGATTTCATGGCATAAAAACAAAAAATGTTGGAAAAACTCAGCAAGTCTGGCAGCATCTGTGGAGGGAGAAACAGAGTTAATGTTTTGAGTCCATGTGACTTCTTCAGAGCAGAAGAGAGGTAGAAATATGATGGATTTTTATACTGTTGAAAAGGGGGTGGAGCAGATGGAGCAAAATACAATGCCAGGAATAGGTGGGATGTCACAAGACATAGGAGTGTTAATGGTAGTGATAAAGACTAAAGAAGATGCTCATAATGGCACAAAGGTGAGATAGATTAATAGCATAACAAGGGTCTGCACTCTCTGAAAGCAAAACATAAGAACAAGTTACAACAGCCCTGTGGGTGTGGTGGGAGGAGGTTGGGACAAAAATTGAAAAGAAATGATCAAAATGGAGTACAGAGATCATCGTCTGAAATTGTTGAACTCAGTGTTAAGTCCAGAAGGCCTATTTGGTGCTGTTCTTTCAGCTGGCTTCACTGAAACATTGCAGCAGGATGGAAATGTGAGCATGAGAGAATTGAAGCAACAGGAAGGGGTCATGCTTGCGGACTGAGCAAAGGTGTTCTGCAAAGTGGTCACCCAGTTTGCATTTAGTCTCCCCAATGTACAGGAGAGCACATTGTGAACAGCAGCTTTTAGTCTAGAAATCATGGTCATCATTAGACTTTTAATTCCAGATTTCTTTTATTGAATTCAAATTTCACCATCTGCTATGGTGGGATTTGAACCCAAGTCCCCAGAGTATTACCCTGGGTCTCTGGATTAGTAGTCCAGTAACAATACCACTATGCCACCACCTCCCCCCTTGAAGCAGCATCTGTGGAGAGAGAGTTTCAGGTCATGGACCTTTCCTCAGAGCTCATACTTTCCCAAGCACCAATTAATATTACCCTGAACAATGTCTCAAAGTTTTTCCACCACCGACATTAGGCTGACTGGCTTGTTGTTTCCAGATTTATCCATCTTTCCGTGTTTTTTTTTAAACACGGCATGTAAAATTCACAATCCTCCGGCACCATCCCCATATCCAAGGAGGATTATGGTCAAAAGCTCTGCAATTTTTACCCTTAAAAACCCAGGATACTTTACCTCTGGACCAGAGAACTGCCAACCTTTTAAGCATCTCTATCTATTTTTATTCTATTTGGTAGCATCCTTTTCTCTAGTGAAGATACATGTAAAGTGTTCATTTAGCACCTCAGCCATGCATTCTGTCTCCTCACGATTAACTCAATTTTGGGCCCTAATCTGGCCCACCCTTCCTCTGACTACCTTTGTACTATTTGTGTGGGGGAGACAGTAACGTGGTGGTAATGTCACTGAACTAGTAGTATAGAGTCCATGCTAATGCACTGGGGACATGGGCTCAAATCCCATCATGGCAGCTGGTGGAATTTAAATTCAATTAATCAAAAAAATTTGGAATTGAAAGCTAGTCTCGCTAACAGTGACCATGAAACTATCACTGATTGTCATAAAAACCCTCTGGTTCACTGAAGTCCTTTAGGGAAGAAAATCTGACATCCTTACCTGGTCTGGCCATCATGTGACTCCAGATCCACAGCAATGCGGTTAACTCTGAGTGGTCAGGGCCACTCAGCTCCTGACCTCATTACAGCCTTGGTCCAAACATGGACAAAACAGCTGAACTTCAGAGGTGAGGTGAAGTGAGATGAGAGTAACTGCCCTTGACATCAAGGCAGCATTGGACCAGATTATGGCATCAAGGAAACCTAGCAAAATGAAGTCAATGTGAATAAGGGGGAAGGCTCGCCACTGGTTGGAGTCATACCTAGCACAAAGGAAGGTGGTTGCAGTTGTGGGAGATCAATCCTGGGTCTTCGCTGCAGGTGTTCGCCAGGATAGTATCCTAGGCACACCATCTTCAGCTGCTTCACTAATGACCTTCCTTCAATCATAATAAGTAGTAGAGATTTTTACAGGTGATTTCACAATGTTCAGCACCATTCGCGGCTTCTCTGTTACTAAAGCAGTGCTACTAGCTCAGCAAGACCTGGACAACATTCAGGCTTAAGCTGATAAGTGGCAAGTAACATTCACGCCACACAAGTGCCAGGTAATGGCCATCTCTAACGAGAGAGAATCTAACCATCTCCCCTTCACAGTCAATGGCATTCCCTGAATCCCCCACTATCAACATCCTGGGGGTTACCATTGACCAGAAGCCGAACTGTGGCTACAAGAGCAGATCAGAGACTGGGAATTTTGCAAGTGAGCAGCTCACCTCCTGATTCCCCAAAGCCTCTCCACCATCCACAAAGCACAATTCAGGAGTATGATGGAATACTCTCCACTTGCCCAGTTGAGTACAGCTCCAACAATGCTCAAGAAGCTTGACACCATCCAGGACAAAGCAGCCCGCTTGATTGACACTCCATCCACCACCTTCAACATTCACTCCTTCCATCATTGGCAGCAGTGTGTACCATCTACAAGATGCATTGCAGCAACTCACCAAGGCTCCTTCGACAGCACCTTCCAAACCTGCAACCTCTACCAACCAGCAGGGCAAGGGCAGATGTATGGAAACACCACCACTTGCAAGCTTTCCTTCAAGTCATGCACCATCCGGATTTGAAACTATATTGCTATTCCTTCATGCCGCAGGGTCAAAATTCTGGAACTCCCTTCCTAACTGCACTGTGTGCATTCCCACAACATATAGACTGCAGTGTTTCAAAAAGGCAGCTCACCACCACCTTCTCAAGAGCAGTTATGGATGGGCAATAAATGCTGGCCGAGCCAGTGGTGACACATCCCATGAACGAATAGAAAGAAATCCATAACTGCCCTTTGAAATGGCCTAGTAAGCCATTAAGTTCAAATGCAATTAGGAATGGACAACAAATGATGGCTTTGCCATTGACTCCCACATCCCATGCACGTTTGTGTGTGTCTGGCTCGAGTTGACTTTTATGTTAGCTGCCAATCTATTTTTAATACCCTCCCTTTGGTCCTCTTATTCCATTTTTTAAAATCTGTGTACTTTTTAACATTCAACTTACTTCTCCACTGTGTTAAAAGCCTTATATTTGGCATTATGAAAATAACTTGTATTTATAGAACCTTCTACCACTATCTCTCAGGAACATTGGAAAGTTCTTCTAGTACAATTAACTATATTGAAGTGTGGACAGACATTTACAAATATACTTTTAACTTCTTAGTTTTGTCAGAAAAAAGGTCTCAGAAGAATTAAGGATGGGATAGCTGGAAAGACAAAAAGGCACAGAGAACATAATCAACCAAAGTTCAATAGCTAGAGGGAGTCACAGATTACTTCTGCATGTTAAGCTTTCCAAATCTCAGTCATAGGAGGAAGGACAGGCAATGTGAGTCCAAATAAACTCCTCCATGGATCCAGGATCTGAGCCAACAAAACATACTAACTGGGAAGTAGGTATCGCTTATTTGCTAAATCAATTTGGTCATATACAAAAAGCATACAAAATACAAAATGCAGACAAAAAACATTCAATAGACAATCATGTTTTTTTCTATTTCTTTCCACTTCCACTGTTAACTTATTGTCTCAAATACTCTTTTGGTTTAAAAGGTTAAGTGCCATGATTGTGTTTGAGGCAGAACAAACTTGGATATTATTTGGGGTTGACAAAGAAGTGCTCACAACCATTTATTTGATCTTAGTAACAATGTACTTAATAATTTAAGTGTATGTTAGGCAATGATACTGAGCCGAATGTAGTTACTGATAGGAGTTCGAAAATCGCATTATAATGTTGGGATGTGGTGAATTAGATATTATCTCGATTGCCTGAGCTTAACTTTATAACTTAACTATTTTTTGCACTTGTTAGTATCAGTTCAAAAAGATTGAACTTTTCAAGTTTTTCAAGGGAGAGGGTGTAGATATCAGCCAACTGCAGTTATGAAAACAATAAAACTGTTACTCACATTTATCGCAGTGGCTTTGAAACAATGGAAAGATTCCATTACCTAAATGATCAAGCCGTTGATACAGAATCTTAAGTCAATGAAGATGGTCCTTGTTGATTTCAACTAACTTTGCTGAAATATCCACTGTGGGTTAATTAAATCACGAAAAATATATTGTCAATACACAGACTTGAGGGGCAGAAAAGGCTCTCTCACATTTCTCTTTTATATGTAAACAGAAATGGTAAGCTGTGTTTATATGACAGCAACAAGAAGCTGTTTATCAGCTTGGCTTTGAAAAGCTTAGAGAACCGGTGACTTTTTTCATATGCAAGGAGCACAGAGAGATTGACTATTCTCACAGTGAAAACTATCCTGTTCTTTCATATATTGTGTACCAAATAAACTAGCTGCTGGTTTGATGTTTTACCCCAACTTGATAAGAGTCTGTTTTAATCAGCCTGTTGTAAAGGGAGAATATGTGAGGCAAGACATGATACATTTCAATAACCAATATATAGAGCAATAGTTGTTTGTTACAATTCCAAGGTCACGCCTTTAGGAAAATATTGGTTAGAAAAAAGTTGCACCCCATATGGTAGAGGATTATGGGTCTAACTAATAGGGTGACTGGCGACATTGAGTCCAAGAGCAAAAAAAAAAGAGAATATGAAAAAAGCAGGTTGATCAGGGTTTGGCACCTGAGGATTACACATGCTTCTAGCCAAGTTCAATTTGTTTACTGGAAGTCATTGGAGATCTGGATCTGCGGGCAGTGTTGTGAACTGTGCCAGTCAACATTAATTGTTTTAATTTTCTTTGCATTTAATGTGGTTTTGATTTTAACAAAACCATACTCTATATAAATTTTGGTGTCAAATCACTAAAATTTAACGTCACCGTTGTCTATAAGTGACTTGACTTCCGAGTAGATTAAAAAAAAATAGACATTCTGCTGGAACCTATTTGATCTCATCAGATTTTGATTATCTATTATCTGCAACAATGGAATACTAGCTTTGGGTAGTTAAAAAAAGTGGCGCCTAAATACCGATGAGCTGAAGAAATAGATACTTTAGGCTGTGGCGGGGTCCAGTTCTGAGCTTCTGATGTTTCAATAGACCATTCTCTACCCTCAGCTAAGGCAGCAATCTGAAAATCAGTAAGAAAAATTAGTGCATTAGTGTAGTCTCTCAATGACAGATGAGACAGCTTGCAATTTTTTACTCGTAATTTCGTGACATATTACGGATTGAGTTTTTTAAAAAAAAAACTGCATTAATATGAATGTGTACATTGTTAATGATGCAGAAACTAGGTGGTTGCCAAGAAACAATTTGAAAATGTATGCTGAACCACAACCTTCACTATTTGCTCAAAGTAACAGAACATATATAAGACAAAACAACAGAAATGATGCAAAAACATTGTTTTTAAACATCTCCCAAAAAATATCCTAATGTTCTTTATATGGAATTGTGGGAAAAGTCACTGTAGTAGTTATTTTCTGAATTGATTAAAATTATTATTTTTTTTTGGTTGCTAATTATTAATAAGAGAGGCAAGCAGGTGCTCATCCAGCCTCAAGTTGTGGATCATTTTGCATCGCTGAATATGCACAATATTTTCCTAAGGATATACACATCTTGGATATTCTTAATGACAACATATTCCTTACGATGTCCCACTGACAACATGCTGAAGACACAGGTAAACAAGCTATCAGGGGAACTAGCAAAAATAGGTAAACAAATGTTTAGAAGTTTAATACAAAGTGCAGATATAGACATTTATTGATCCCAATTATTGTCTCTATTTTCCACCTGATTACATTCCTGTGAAATGCCTCGGTATGTTTTACTACCTTAAAAGGGGTTATATATAAGTGCAAGCTGCTGTTGTCAATCTTCTATTATGAAATGCAACAGCATAAATCTAACCACAACTACCCCATATTGTCCTTCAATTTTTGTGCTTTATCCAATATTATAGCATCTATTCCAATGTCCGAGCTTAGGGCAGCACAGTATGTTTAGTCTGAGTAGTTAAAACTTACATATCAGGAGGGTCCAGGATCAATCCCTAATCTGTGCTAAGTTAACTGGTCTCAGTCAGGTGATAGTTAGGCTTCTGTGAAACTAAACTATCGCTCCTAGGTTAGAGAATGAAAAGAATTGGGAAGACTTTCCAGCACCCCTTCTTGGAAGTCTGTACATGTTGACAATAATTAAATGACAAAATCAGCAGCCAATCAAATAGGTAGCCAACACAACATTCAGACACAGTAGAAGCTCATTGGCCAAGATTCCATAAGGATAATAATGCCCATGAAATTTTATCCTAGGAAGGAATCTTCTAAAAGAACTTTCAGTAAATCAAGGTGGGAAACAGATAGACAGTAGCACTGGCAAGCAAAGTGCAATTACTATTTGTACATTTCTGAAAGTTTTTGATGGTTAATTTAAACTCTGATATATAGGTTTGTCCTTAAAAGGCTGTTTTCTTGTCAATAGGTTTTCGTCAAAAGTAGATGAATATTTTGCTTAAAATCAGTTCACCCCAGTGTCAGATAACAGCAACACATGCTTTGTGAACCTGTGGACAGATTAATCCATGTTTATTTTTCCATAGCATTTTCCTATGTTTCCCAAAGTATTTCACACACAACAAAAGTGTTACAATTGCTCTTTTCAAATAGTGCAATGAAAATCATGTGGGACACTGGACAGGGAGATGTGACCTTGGTTTACCCAAAGGACATCATTTCCGGCAATGAAGCACTCTCTCATATGCATGATTGGAGTTTGGACCCAAAATGTTATGACTGAAAGGCAAAGTTGCTCTCAAGAGGTATGTTGATATTTAGAAGTTTAACTTAAATAGGTTATTAATTCTTACAAAAAAGGTATGTAAATGCAGCACAGGTACTTTTCAGAAAATAAACAGCTCATTAACATGCATCTGTGCAGCAAGACTATGGATGACAATATATAAAAACTTGTTATAGACAATCATCATTAACTAACGACAAACATAATGAAGGACAATTTATGCTTTTAAGTCATATTTTAGTACAAATATTGAGGCATGTGATGCATCACACTTATCTACCACAGATATTATGATCACTTTGTTGTATGGCAACTGGGCAATAAACTAAAGATGACCAAATGTATCTTAAGAGGAGAGTTATAACAAACCTACTCTTTTGAAGATTTTGACATTTTAGAAATATCCTGCACCAAAGATTTTGCAACCAGTGGAAGCTAGGATCAGGTTAGAGAAACAAAATAAGAGTTTGAGCTGAACATTGTAAGTATCAAAGCAATGATAAATGAATGAAGCATCAAGCTTAATTACAGTTTTGCTTAAAAAGATTATATATTTCAATCTTTGGAAGTTGTGCCTGATGCAGTCAAATTTATTTTTAACAAAAAGCCTCAGAAAATCTCTTTATCCCTATAATTTATGACCATTAAAAGCATATAATCTACTTTACCGTAATAACTATAGTACCTTGTCTCTGTAAAAAGCTGCAGCACGACTATTATACTTCTCTTGAAGTGACCAACATGGATCATAATCCTGTGACTCCAGAAATTGGTGGAATTTTGCATTGCCTCCAACTTTCATCTTCTCCAATTCTAAATCTTTCCATTTATCCATGGTGGCAGACCGTACAAAGCTAGAGGACAGTAGGAAACTATTTTAATTTATCTGTTAAATGTATAGTAGATTCTTAAAGTTTTTGGAAAAAAGATTGGCCCTATATATTGAATAAAACACAGTTTTTGTGAGATCAGCAAAAAGAAAGTAACTCTGTAGTCACAATAATCGAGACATTCAAACATAATTTGAATTTTATGCCAAACTATTTCCACCAGAAACACTGCAAGCTGAGACCAAACAAACCAAAAAATTTATTTCTAAAAATGAAATGAGTACAAAGTCTGTTTCCCAATAATGCAATTAACTTATCCAAATTGAGTTCAATTGGCCTACTCATTCCATCTTCCTTTGTGCTAGGTATAACTCAAATTGTCACTTCTAGCAAAACACGATGTGACAAAATGGAATTAGACATAGGTAGACATTGGCCTTTCACTTCTGATTGCCAGGTTCAAATTCAGCACATGCTGATGGGTTGCAAACTCCTCTCTCTCTTAAGGTCCTTTGTGAAACAAATTTAGGCAGCTCCAATCCGTTTCTTTGTGAACATGGATCTACAACAAAACATACCTTTCAGTACTATTTGGTAATCTCACTCAGTGACAACAGAATGGTTGTTGGGGTTAAGTCATGTCGTTGGGGTAGAGTACAGTGTTGATATGCTTGACCTGGAGTGCACTGGGACTCTGAAATAAGAGTTCCATTCCTTAACAGCAACATACCTGACCATTATTTTTACAAAAAGTGAAAAACCTGCTTCACCAAATCTAATACTTACAATATTAAGAAATGTTAATATTGTATCTATTTAGTAATAGTGTCCTCTCTGTCCTGAATGTATTAAATGCTTGTTAGGGTTCAGTTTGGTCACATTATGGAGCATCATTCAACTGGCCTTTGTCATATGAGTCTCGACATGCCAGCAGACTTTTCAACAATGTATGCATGTCTGAAAAGGATAAGTATTGGTAGTAGAACCAGGACCTAATTTTTCACTGTGCCCAATCAGGGACATTAAGCTATGGCAGAGTTAAAATGGTCTATATAGTTCAGCATTTCATCAGACAAATCAACCGAGGAATCAATATTTAACTTCCGTTTTGCAATTAACTTTCCTTCTTTTTTAAACACATGCTTATACCTGAGGTGAACTCCTAGACCTCTGTGCTTTCCTGAGCACTCAAGACAAATCCATATTCCATAGGTCACACTGACCCACTGTGGATTGAAAGCTCCACATTCAAAGCAAACCTAGAAAAAAGAAAATAGACATTATACAAAACATAACAAAATAGAAATATGGTGATACTCTCCATCAATTTGGTTTCTTAAGACATTTACAGTAATCAAAGCCAATCATTTGTGGTTTTTGTGGAAGCTGGAGAAAATTTTCAAATACTTACATTAACACAAATTAAATTTGACTATATACCAACAGTGTAAATTATAAACTAATAACTGGGCTTTTTAAGTAGAGATAAGGAGCAAGTAAGTAATGCTAAATCTATATAAGACACCAGTTCAGTCCTAGCTGGCATACTGTGTTCAATTCTGGGCACATAACGTCAGGAAGGATGTGAAGGCTTTGGAGAAGATACAGAAGTGATGTAATTGAATCATTAGAGGGGTGAGGGATTATAGTTTTGTGGAAAGACTGGAGAAGCTAAGGTTTTTCTCCCTAGAGCAGAGAAGGCTAAGAGGAGATTTGACAGAGGTGTTTAAAATCATGAAGGGTTTAGGTAGGGTAAATAAAGAGAACCTGCTTCCGATGGCTGAAGGGTCAATAGCAAGAGGGGACAGGTTTAAAATAATTTAAAAAAGAACCAAAGGTGACATGAAGGAAAATTGCCATTACACAACAAGTGGTTAGGATTTGCAATGTAATGCCTGATAAGAGTAATGGAAGCACATTCATTACATAAGAAATAGAAGCAGGAATAGATCAGGTGGTCCCTTGAGCTTGATCTGCTATTCAATGTGATCATGGCTGATCTTCTGCCTCAACTCCACTTTTCTACCACTTCCTCAATTCCATGAGAAGCTAAACATCTGTCCACCACAGCCGTAAATATATTCAATGGAACATCCACAATCTTCTAGTATTGACAATCCCCAAGATTCACAACCATCTGAGTGAAGAAATTTCTCCTCATCTCAGTCCTAAATGATCCACCGCTTATCCTGAGACTGTACCCCATTGTTCTAGATTTCACAGTCGGGGGAAATAAGCTATCTACCCTTCAGAATCTTGTATCTTTCAATAAGGTCACCTCGCATTCTTCTAAACTCCAGTGACTATAGGCCCAATTTACTAGCCTCTCATCATAGGATAAGTCTCTCATTCCAGGAACCAATCTAGTCAACCTTTGCTGTACCGCCTCCAATTCAAGTATCTTCTTCTTTAAATATGGAGACCTAAACGGCACACATTACTCCAGGTGTGATCTCATCAAAACCCTTTACAATTATGGCAAGGCTTTCTTACTCTGATGCTTGTTCTAATTCAATTGTAGCTTCCAAAAAGGAATTAGATAAATACTTGAAGGAAAAACAAATTGCAAGGATATGGGGAAAGAGCTGCAAGAGTTGACACAGGCTCGATTAGCTGAATGGGCTTCTTCTGTTCTCTACCATTCTTTGATTCTATAATAGAATCACCAAAGAACTGGTAAATAACCTATTAATATAATCAAAACTGACTTATTCGGTTGTCCCAAGACTGACCATGAGCTTAAAAAAATTGAACAGATCTTGTATTAGAATAGGGTGGTGGAGAAGGAAGGAGAAGGAAAAGAGCTGACTGAAGAAAGAACACACAATGCATGCCAAGTTATTGCAACTAACTCACTGATGTGTGAATAGCGCTATCTTAAATAAATTCTAGTAAGCTAACTCATCTGTATAAAAGTATTTTAATGTATTAATTGCAGCTTTTCAACTGTAACAAATAAAAAGCTTTCATGTTTACATTTTCCTTAATTGTAGTACTATAGTAAAATGTTGCAAAATGTGCCATAGCAGACAACAGTCTCCAATAAAATAAGCTTATTCAGTAAAATTGTATTGAATTGCATAAATAATTATGCAATAGAAAATATATTAGATTGTAAAACTGTGTACAAATGTGTTCTAACAGCACCCATTGTCTAAACAAACAAGTTAAAGTTACTGGCTTGAAATGTCACAATTTTTATTTTTTTCCCTACAGCCTCAATTGTTTTGATACATAAAGATCCAAGATAAAATGCTTAACTCTCTAAAGACTTGTGAAACATTCATGTTTCAGTGAATTCAAATTGTTTTTAACAGGTTATGTTAACATTTTCTTATAGTTACATACATTGTTTTCATCTTGAGTCCTCACTTCTTTGAGGACTCGCCTTGTTCTTGGACTTGCCATGGTGTCTGGAAGCAAAAGAAGAAAACAATTACAGCACAGTACATCACTTTTGGATAGTTACTGTTCAATCAGAGCAGAAAAGGAAAAACGTGGAAGATTATTACACTGCCTAAAATGCCATTTTCATTCCATTATCAGTAAAATAATAAGCATAGTCACAGTCTAGCAAGAATTGTTATAAATAAGAAAAACTGCAATACTGGAAATCTAAAATAAAAACATAAAACACTGGTTAGATATAACTGGTCAGTCAGCATCTGTAAAGAGGCAGGTTTTGATGTACTCTTCATCAAAATTGAAGCCCAGAAGACAATTAAGCATTTTGGCAAGGTTAGAAAGAGAGAGAAGGAGAGATAGAGAATGAACAATAACGGCGGTCAGGACCTTAATGGATTGAATGACCTGAAAACTTCCTTACAGGATGATCACTGCGATAATGAAGCTAAAAGAAAGTTAATATAGCCAAGGCACTGAAAAAACATAGGAGAGAGCCACACAAACAGAAAGGATATAAGATGATAGGGGAAAGTGAACAAAAAGGAAAGAGAAAGCAATAAATACAGATGTGAAATTACAACAGAAAACAATAAGCCTACCAGTCCAGAAAATGAATAACAGGTCAACATGACAAGTTCAAAACCCTGGCCGCACTGCATTCTGATGGACTTTGACATCAATTTACCTCTTCTCCTGCTGGACCCAAAATACAAGCATCTCCTGTCATAAAACAATTGAGGATATAGCTACAGTGCGAAGTTACTAATGTCAATGTTAAAATCAGAGGGCTGCAGAGTACACAAGAGAAAGACCGGTAACGAGATTTGTTTTTACAATGAAACACTTACTTTTTCTCCCTCCCCTTCCATCCTTAACTTTTGCTTTGAACAATATTAAGTGTTACATTCAATAATTTTCAGTGGTTTATCAAAAGTATTTTTTCATAATTTATTGAAATTACCTAAGTCAACCAATGTCCTAAACAATAATGCAGTGGAATACAGTTTAGCTGTGTAAAAATACAAAGCAGCAAATGCTAAAAATCTAAAATAAATGCAGAAAATGCTAGAAATACACAGCAAAGCCAATCAACATCTGTCAGGAGAGAGGTTATAGCCTACATTTTCTCCTTACAAATGCCGATTAGCCTGTTGTGTAGTTCCAACATTTTCTTTTCTTTTATTTCTAAGTACAGCTTAGCTTAGTTGGTAATGCTGTCAGGTTATGGAATCAACCAGTGCTATTATTTGATCAAATAATCTAGTCTGACAGTTCAATGCAGTACTGACAGAATGCTACATTGTCAGAGGTGCCAGGCAAAACATTAAATCAATATATCTCAGGTGGCATTACTGAGAAAGAAACAGTTCTCCTGAGGTCTAAACCAACGTTGCCCCCGCAATCAACATGCAAAAAAAAAAAGTTTACTCGGTCATTCATGTCTTTGCCGTTTTGGGACTTTTTTGTGTACAAATTAGCTGCCAGGCTTTCTTGTGATACCAGTGACTGCATTTCAAACAGTAACTCATTGGTTGTAAATTGCATTGGGACAACCTGAGAATGAGATAAGGTACCATGTAAATGCAATTTTTAAAATTCCTTTTAAACTTTTGAAACTGAGCTGTGAAGAAATTAGTCTAGCATGTCACAACAAAAGTTATACTGTATCTCTAAGCACAAAGTCAGATCCATTCTGTGCCTTTCCTTGGAGCTTGTATTGAAAGCAGAAATAGTGTGGCACTGCCTATGCACCATTTCTGCCCCTTAATGTTGTATGCTAATATGCGGATAGTCCTGCTGTAAATGTATGGAAGAGCTTTTAAGTCTATCTTTGGCATTGGATTGTAGTGACTTACGTTGTAATTTTGATACATTTGAGGAGCACAAGCAGCATGCTTCGAAAAGCACTGGCAAGCTCTTTTATAAAGGATTACGTTGGGATCCAGCACAGGAAGACAATTTAACCTAACTAATCCATGTCGGTGTTTATGTTCCACTCGAGCCTCCTCCCATCTTTTCTCATCTAAATGTACCATCGTAACCAAGGGAATACCCTTCTTCATACATTTGTCTAGGTTCCTTTTAAATGCATCTATACCATTCACTTCAACCACTCCCTGTGGTAGCGGCGTCCACATTCTTACTGTTCTGGATAAAGAACTTTCTTCTGAACTACCTATTGGATTTCTTGGTAACTATCTTATGTTCATGGCCTCTAGTTATGTCTTCCCCACAAAAGTAAATATTCTCTGTGTATCCACTCTATCAATCCTTTCATAATTTTAAGGACATTAGGTCACCCCTCAGCCTGTCAATCACTTCCTGATATGTATACCAACGCATTTCTGATATCATCCTTGTAAATCCCCTCTCTACACAAAACCTTCCGTAGCCAAAATGAAACACAGCAAAATACATTTCCTGCAAAGATTCTTCAAGTTTCTGCTGCGTCAACACAGATCAGAAAGCTTTTTGGACTAGATGAGCCACACAGATCAAGAAGCTCTCAAGAATTGGTCCCAGAATTGACTCCAAATCTGTGCTGAGCTCGAAAATCTCACCCAAGGTGGCAGCTGGGTCACTGTGACTCATTTTGAGACCCAGGCTGATCCACACATCCTCTCCCATTGTCAACTGGCCTACTAACATATCAAAGTTTGTACATAAATAATGGATGGAGGTCATCAGGTCCAGGGAATCTATCAGCTTTTAGTCACATTAATCTCTCCTGTACATTTTCTTAATTAATATTAATTACTTCAAGTTCCTTACTTTCATTAGGTTCTTACTCCCATTATTTCCAGTAAAGGGAAAAAACTTGTACTTAGTTACTGCCTTTCACTACCACAGGACGTCCAAAAGCACTCTACAGCCAATGAAATGCTTCTGAAGTGTAGCCACTGTTACAATGTAAGAAATGTAGCGGCCAATTGCAAAAGGCAATCTCCCACAAATAGCAATGAAGTAATGATTGCATAATATGTTTTGTGATATTGATTGAGGGATAAATACTGGCCAGAATGCCAGGGAACCCCTCTGCTCACCTCAAAACAGTGTCATGGGATCTTCTACATCCATCTAAGAGGACAAATGGAGTCTCAGTTTAATTCTTCATCCAAAAGGTGGCAACTTTTTGACAATGCAGCACTTCCTCAGTACTGCACTGGAATGTCAACCTTGATTTGTGTGCTCAGATCTTGAGTGGAGACTTGAACCCAGAAACTCCAGCCTCAGAAAGGAGAGTACAACCAACTGTGCATAGCTAAAGAAATTAAGTTTATTGAATTGCGGACAGAGTTGGGCAGATCATTGCACTGCAGCATCCCACCATGTAGGTGGGTCATCAGCAGGACAAGCTTTACACATGCAAAAATTCCTTTCAACAAGGCAGCAAACGCCTGGGCATCACCCCGGATTGTATTTTCCTTATTCATTAGTTTAAAGCATTCAAGTATAGTTTAGTACATGTTTTTTGTATCTTTTACTGTGAAGACAGATACAATAATTTCATTGGTTAAAGGGTAGACCATTGGATTTGGCGTTCATGAGGACGCATTGACCTCACCACACCATGATTTGAACTCATGGTGCAAAAAATATGAGGTGAGGACTGTTATGATCCAGCAGTTTGGTAAAGCCAAGTTATTTAAAAATTCCAGAGGGAAACTTTAAGCAACTGTCAAAACCTATATTTTTTAACTGGTATGTTTGTGATGCAACTCTTAAATTCAGGAATCAGACCACCAGTTCTTGAGTGGTTTTATATTAGATCAAATGAAACATTGCATTAATTTGCACAAGTTAAATATATACACATGGCTACAAATTAACTATCATAACTTTTAACAAATTCCCAAACTAATCTCCATTAAGGAAACAGCAACCCATAGACTTAATCAGACACCAGGGAAAGCATTTTCATCGTACAAATTCAAAATGAGGTTCTTTTCACTTTGGTTCCTGTGGAGACAGTTGTAGGCTTATAGCTACTTTGATCTTACATTGCCTCTGCCCTGCACACATGAAAACTGCTGAAGTTATACCTAGCACAGCTCACTGAATGTAAATTCTCATTGCATCACCAGCTTCTTCTAACAATAACATCCTTTTCATTGTACCAATTTTATTAATAATATAAATATATTGCTTGGTATCTGCTAGCTAGATAACAGATTTCACTCACCTTCTTGAATGCTCTATTCAAAAAAATGCAAATGCACTCTACCTCTCTGTTTACATCTCAAAACTAATACACATCAAAGCACCTAGACTAGCTGGCTTTGATCCAATTAAGACAAACCCACAGACGAAACCTCTATTTTAAAAGAAAAATATTTTCCAAAAATATTATGTACATTAATAGCTTCATGACAAGGAAAATAGGTTCAATTTGCAGCAATGTACTGCTCCAGAAAGTTCTGGGCCAATAATTATCTATTCAGAATTACTTTTGCTCTGTATTTGAATTTACTTTTATCTACTGATTTTTAATAATATACTTCAAGTCAATAAAAGTGAAAGGACATAAACTTCTGCTGTCATGTTATCTTTTCTGGTCCCACTCTCCCAGGGTTTTGTTTAGATAGTTAACACTCTAATCAGTTGAAATATTAAGCAACTCTCAAATTATAATTAAACATTCTTGAACTTTTAATATATTTTACCTGAGATTAAGAAATATTGATTGTTTGGTCAGTGGAACAATACTATCATTGACTGTCATAATCAATCCACTAAATTTACATTAAGCGAAAACATCAAAATTAACTCTATGGTTAGTTAAGTAACTATATTTAATCAATTATCAAAATAACCATACTTAATTATTAAACACAACTGACAACAGCAGTATGATAAATTTGATGATATGCAATATTTTTGACAGCTTCAACTTAACAGACCAGTCAATTTTTTTGTTTTATTCATTCAAGGGATGTGAGCTTCGCTGGCTGGGCCAGCATTTATTGCCCATCCCTAATTGCCCTTGAGATGGTGGTGGTGAGCTGCCTTCTTGAACCACTGCAGTCCCTGTGTAGGTATACCCACAGTGCTGTGAGGGAGGGAGTTCCAGGACTTTGACCCAGTGACAGTGAAGGAACGGCGATATATTTCCAAGTCAGGATGGTGAGTGGCTTGGCGGTGGTGCTGTCCCCATGTGTCTGCTGTCCTCCTTCTAGATGGTAGTGGTTGTGGCTTTGGAAGGTGCTGTCTAAGGAACCTTGGTGAATTCCTGCAGCACATCTTGTATGGTACACACTGCTGCTAATGTTCGTTGGCGGTGGAGGGAGTTTGTGGATGGGGTGCTAATTAAGTGGGCTGCTTTGTCCTGGATGCTGTCAAGCATCTTGAGTGTTGTTGGAGCAGCACTCATCCAGGCAAGGCGAGAGTATTCCATCACACTCCCGACTTGTGTCTTGCAGATGGTGGACAAGCTTTGGGGAGTAAAGAGGTGAGTTACTCACCGCAGAATTCCTAGCCTCTGACCTGCTCTTGTAGCCACAGTATTTATATGACTAGTCCAGTTCAGTTTCCGGTCAATGGTAACTGTTGATACTGGGGAATTCAGTGATGGTAATGCCATTGAATATAAAGGGATGATGGATAGATTCTCTCTTGTTGGAGATGGTCATTGCCTGGCACTCGTGTGGTGCAAATGTTACTTGCCACTTGTCAGCCCAAGCCTGGATGTTGTCCAGGTCTTGCTGCATTTGGACATGTATTGCTTCAGTAGCTGAGGAGTTGTGAATGGTGTTGACTACTGTGCAATCATCAGCAAACATCTCCGCTTCTGACCTTATGTTGGAAGGAAGGTCATTGATGAAACAGCTGAAGATGGTTGGACCTTGGACACTATCCTGAAGAACTCCTGGAGCTGAGATGACTGACCTCCAACAACCACACCCATCTTCCTTTGTGCTAGGTATGATTCCAACTAGTAGAGAGTTTCCCCCCTGATTCCCATTGACTCCATATTTGTTAGGGCTCTTTGATGCCACACGCGGTCAAATGTGGCCTTGATGTCAAGGGCAGTAACTCACCTCATCTCTGGAATTAAGCTCTTTTGTCCAAGTTTGAACCAAGGCTGCAATGAGGTCTGGAGCTGAGTAGCCCTGGCAGAACCCAAACTGGGTGTCAGTGAGCAGGTTATTGCTAAGCAAGTACCACCTGATAGCACTGTTGATGACCCCTTCCATCACTTTACTGATGATCAAGAGTAGACTGATGGGGCGGTAACCAGCCAGGTAGATGCCAGTGTTGTAGCTGTACTGGAACAGCTTGGCTAGGGGCAAGTTCTGGGGCACGGCAAGTTCTGGAGCAGAAGTCTTCAGTACTATTGCTGGAAAATTGTCAGGGCATTTGCAATGTTCAGTGCCTTCAGCCATTTCTTGATGCCACATGGAGTGAATCGAATTGACTGAAGACTGGCATCTATGATGCTGGGGACCTCTGGAGGAGGCTGAAATGGATCATCCGCTTGGCATTCCTGGCTGAAGACTGCAGCAAGTGCTTTGGCCAAGACGTGTTGGGCCCCCCCCATCATTGAGGATGGGGATATTTGTGCAGCTTCCCCTCCAGTGAGTTGTTTAATTGTTCGCCACCATTCCCAGCTGGATGTGCCAGGACTGCAGAGCTTAAATCTGATCCGTTGGTTGTGG
The DNA here is from genome assembly GCF_017639515.1 of Carcharodon carcharias. Classification (NCBI taxonomy): domain Eukaryota; kingdom Metazoa; phylum Chordata; class Chondrichthyes; order Lamniformes; family Lamnidae; genus Carcharodon; species Carcharodon carcharias. Next base: position 39,250,210 of record NC_054480.1, on the reverse strand, counting down.
AATAGCTTAGTTCTGTCTATTACTTGCTGCTTATGCTGATTGGCACACAAGTAGTCCTGTGCTGTAGCTTTACCAGGTTGAAACCTCATTGTTAGGTATGCCTGATGCTGCTCCTGGCATGTCCTCCTGCACTCATCATTGAATCAATGTTGATCCCCTTGCTTGGTGGCAATGGTAGAGTGGGGGATATGCCGGGCCTTGAGGTTACAGATTATGGTTGAGTACAATTCTGCTGCTGATGATGGCCCACAGCACCTCATGGGTGCCCAGTCATGCGCTGCTAGATCCGTTTGAAATCTATCCTATTTAGCACGGCAGTAGGGTAACACGATGGAGAATATTCTCAATATGAAGACTAAACTTCGTCTCCACAAGGATTTTGCGGTGGACACTTCTACCAATACTGTCATGGACAGGTGCATCTGCGGCAGGCAGGTTGTTTACGAGGATGTTTTTCTCTTGTTCCCTCACCACCTGCCGTAGACCCAGTCTAGCAGCCATGTCCTTTAGGGCTCGACCAGCTTGGTAATTAGGGGTGTTACCGAGCCACTTTTGGCGATGGACATTGAAGTTCCGCACCCAGAATACAATCTGCACCCTTGCCACCCTCAGCACTTCCTTATGGATGATACTGATTTATCAACTGGGGGGCGGGGGGAGTAATCAACCTTTCCACGAGACTTCATGGGGTCAAGAGTCGATGTTGAGGACCTCCAGGGCATTTCCCTCCCGACTGTATACCACTGTGCTGCTACCTCTACTGGGATGGTGATGTTGGCGTCTGGAAAATTGTCTGTAAGGAATGATTCTGTGAGCATGACTATGTCATGCTGTTGCTTGACTAGTCTGTGAGACAGCTCTCCCAATGCTCCTGTGACAAGCCCCCAGATGTTAGTAAGGAGGATTTTGCAGGGTCAACAGATAAGGACGGCAGATGAACCACTAGTGAACTAGATGGGTTTTTATGAAAATCAACAATGGTTTCATGGTCATCATTAGACTTATATCTGTCGTGGTAGGATTCAAACCTGGGTCCCCAGAGCATTATCCCTGAATCTCTGGATTACTGGTCCAGCAACAATACCACTATGCCACCGCTCCCCTGTTGATGATAACTGATTTCTCTGAATCAACTTCCCCAGTCTATTTCAGGATATCCCACTTCCCTTGGTGCCTTATTGAACCAGAAATTTGGTATTTCATCCATACAGCCAAAGTACCCTTTTTAAGCAGTTTCTGCGAACCTTGCTGATTCCAGCAGTTGTATCTGGCGTTTCTGATAGAAGTGGATTGACTCTGCTGCGTCAGCTTCATACCACACCAACATGCCCTATATTGTTTTTTCTGCCATTTTATAAACAGAGTAGGACTGTTCACATGCAATTGAATTGTAGAGTTTGTGGAAGGCCAGAAAAAAGGTATTAAAATATTTAAGTCTAAAAGGTGACAAAAGCACAGATAAGGATTTCAATAAGGAAGGGCTGAGTTAGTGGGTGCAGGCATGCAGTGTACATAAAATAGTCAGACCCAAAGATGGAAAGGATGTGGAATTTGAACCTCAACTTAATGTCAAAAGAGTCCTGCCTGGTCCAAGTGATCATGCAGGAGATACATGGATCTAACTGATAAAAGGACACAAAATTTACACCATCAGCATTTTCTATACACCCCCAATCTCTCTCTCTATTTCTTCAATTTGTAACCCATCTTGCACCTACTAGGACCCAAAATGTAAAAGCTCCACATATACTTCTCCCACCACTTCCTCTCCAAAATCCCATCAGTCTGCTTTCTGTTTTGTCCACAGCATTTAAATAGCCTTTGACAAAGGCATTAATTACATTCCTTGTGACTACAATTGTGGGAAGTTATCCTTCCTTGCCTCTTTGATCTTTAAATTTTTTTGTCACGACTGATTACTTCATTTAATCCTTTTTTGAAACCATCTTATCACAGATCTACAATTTCATCAGTTTATCCACATTTAGCTGGTCAACTTACACCCATGGGTCTAGAAATTTGTATCACATCGGAAGTTAGGCAGAGCACAGTGCACATGCCTAAAATGGTTAATGCCAGGACCACAGGGGAAAAACGATCTGATCACATTCATACACAGACTGCAAGACGGAGGGAAATGTGGGATACTCACTAAGGCACCGAGGGTCTAAAGTAAGGGCTTTGGGAAACAGGAGAGAGAGGTGAAGAGGAAGAGCGAGTCCTGTTCTTCCTCGCACCACTCAGGCAAATAGAAAACTTTTAATTTACCTCTGGGTAGCAGGCGTTAGTAATCCCTTTAAGGGCCACTGGATTAGCTGCTGTGTATTTGATAAAATTGTCCTTATCTTGCACAGCTCATGATACACATATCAGGATTCCATCAAAAATAATGAATCACTCCCAATATCAATTAAGCAAAGAAAAACAGTAGCATTACTGCAGAAAATGTTTATTAATAAACAGCATGAGAAATTAATATAGTGGTACATCAATAATAATGGAGAAGTGCAGTAATTTGATGGCAGGTGGGCAGAAATCCAATTACCAAAGGAACCTCCAGTGGGTCTCTCAGACTCTCTGATATCTGGGGATTCCAGGTTGAAAATTTAAGCCTTAGCCATGACTGAGGCTCAATCCTTGCCCCTTCCATTCCTTATCTACATGCTGCCTTGCGAGGTATTACTTGAGCAATGAAGTCCACCTATGCCATCTAAGTCCACCTCATAGCGTTCCTCTCAACTGCACAATTACTACTGTGCTGTTTGCTTGTTTGACAAATTAAGTTTTTCCAACCAAATACTGACAGGACTGAAATCAATTTACTCCTGTCAGAAACTTCACACTTAAACCTAGGTTCTATCTCTCTCCCTGGCTGCTTGTTTGGAAGAACCCGACAGTTTGAAACTTTAGTGTATTTTTTGAGCCTGAAATAAATTTCAAATTCCCGTACACAATCCATTACTTTATTATCCCTTTACCATCACCCAATCCCTGCTTCACTGATACCCTTTTCTCTGCTTTTGCCACCCTAAGTACCACCACGACACAGTCTCACTACATCCTCCTCCCAGCTCCCCAAACTCTCCCCTCTTCTACCTTTCCAAATTGGTTGGAGTCATATCTGCCACCTCTTCATATTCTGGAATGCAATCCCCAATTCCCTCCATGTCAAACCTTTTCAACTATTCATTCAGTGATATTTTTCCTCCACTCTTTGGTCTTGGTCATCCCCATTTTGTGAAGTGCTTTGGGGTTCCTTATTACATTAAAAGCACATTATAACTGTAGGTTCCTTTTAAGAATGGCACTGCATAACAGCTCTACAACATGGATGTGACAATAAAAAACAAATCTAGCACATGTACCACAACACAAGGCTATACGCTATCACAGCACGATGTTTTGTAGCTATTTAAACAGAAGAGACATGAATGATGTTAAAGGCACTACGTAATGTTAAAAGCCCAAGACTCTTCCTTAATAGTCATAAGGAAAACTGACAAAGCCATGAAGGAAAAGCTTAGGAATAACCAAAATAATTGGTCAAAGAATTAAACCTTGGGCAAAGGGAGTAACACAAAGAAGGCTATACAATGTAAAATGGAATTAAACATGCATTTAAAAACGAAGGATGTAAATGGATAAAATGAATTGAAAATTAGAGTAGACAGCTCCAAGTAAAGAACTAGTACCAGCACAGGCATGTCAAATGGTTGCCTTTTGTGCTTTAAAGTTCAACAATAATAGGTAAACGGATCACATACGTTTTTGTTTGATTGTAAAAGATTCACTCTAGGATTTCATTTCCAAATTTTAAAACAGGAAAAGGTGGAAAATATACAGCAGTTCATTCAAAGTCTGTAAAAAATAAAAGAAATGATGGATCAATATTTCATCCGAACTTTTCATCAGCTTTTTATTCGAGGTGGAGCTGGGTGAATTTTTGATGGATAAGGGAGTCAAGATTTATGGGGTCGGACAGGAAAGTGGAGTTTGGGACCACAATCAGATCGGCCGTGATCTTATTGAATAACAGAGAAAGCTCGAAGGGCCGAATGACCTACTCCTACTCAAAAGTCCAATGTTCCGAACTGGTTTCCAACATTATAATTTCTCTTTAAAATTGTCAGCATTTCTGGTGAAGACCAGTCTAATAGTCCAAACAAAAACTGTGAGCCTGACATTTCTATTTACAAATGCTCATGGAACTGCTATTCATTTCTAGCATTTCATAATTTTGATTTATTCTTAATACATTTCAATTCTGCTCTGGTGCAAACGTGGCAGAACAATTACGGTCTCTGGCTTCAAGGAAGTGCTGACTGTCCGAGTAAGTGGCGGGGGGAAATGGTGAAGGTTTGTGTACCTGCACAAGCCTAACTGCTGGAGCCAATTGTGAGAACAATACTGAAAATACAGGATATGGCTGAACAGCCCAGCGTCAGCCTCCTCCTCTCCCTAAATGCAGAGACAGAGTGAACACCGGCACTAGGCCTCAGCCGCCAAACACATCCTAACTTAGTCATCGTCCCAATTGACAGACAGGCACCGTAGACCAATCGGAAACGCCGCTGTCCCCCTTCGGCCAATCAGCTGCCAAGGATGGGCGGGACATTGCCGCCATTGCATTAGGTTGAGTTACTCGCTACCGGCGTTTTTATCCCGCTGACAGACAGAAAGACTCACGAGCACGAAAAGCCGCCTAGTCATCCCTCAAAACTCACCCCTTTCAGTAGCACCAGGTCTCGACAAAAAAAAAAGTCGTCTCAAAATGAAAAAGAACCGAGTCTGAAACCCGCTGCTCAGTCCGACACAAACTGCCTCAGGAAGAGGCGGCCGCCATATTGAGGACGTTGCATTTACAGAGGCTTTTGGGTAAAGTGGCCTCTGCAAAGTGTTGAGTGATGATGTGTGTAACTGGGTGGAGGTGTGTGTATGAGGTATCAATGATGAGTACATAAGATATCCAATAATACATACAGGCGCATTAATATTTACATTAACTCCTACTTGTCTCAACCCATGTGATACAACATTTTTGTCAATAAATCCCTCTTTGCTAGGATACTATCAGGGGTACTTGCAAATAAAGCAGTTAAATTTGATCCATATGAATAAAAATCTAGAAGCTGCATGTCTGAAACCAAAAAACAAAGATTGCTGAAAAACCTTCAGCCTGTCATTCAGCATCCCGTGGCAAGAACAGAAGAGTTAATAATAGAAAAATATTGCTGGAGCCAGGTACCTCGTGGTGTATGGCATTAAACCGTTTTTAAAAACAACCTGCAGCTTTAAAAATGTTAATACTGTAACTTGTTGGAAGTGCGGGCTGGTAACAGTGTGATGAGGGCAACAGGAATATTGGACTTAAGTCTATCTTCTTAACAAATAACAACTTGTATTTTTGTATAGTGCCATGAGAACATCCCAAAGTGTTTCACAGAAGCATTCTCAAACAAGATTTGACTTTGAGCCAGACAATTGACCAAAAACTTAGACAACATGGTAGGTTTTAAAAAGTATCATAAAGGAGGAGAGAGAGGTAGGGAAGTGGAAAGATTTAGGGAGGGAATTCCAGAATTAGGCCTTGGGCAATCATAGGCTCGGATGCCAGTGGCGGAATGATTAAAATCAGGGAGACACAAGAGAGGTAGAATTGGAGGAGCACAGAGATCTTGGAGAGTTGCAGGGCTGGAGGAAGTTACAGCGCTAGGGTGGGGGGAGGCCATGGAAAGATTTGCAAATAAAGATAAACATTTTAAAATTGAGGCATTGCCAGACGGGGAGCTTAAACATTGGGGGCAGAATCTACCCCTGCCATCAGCAGGATTTGTGGGAGGTGGAAGGTATAGTGGTGAGTGAAAAATTGGTTTCCCCAGGTGGGGATTGTCCCTTTTGCCATTCATGGTGGGTTGATGGCAGCTGAAGCTGGGTGCGAACCCATTTTGCATCCCATACATGCTCATTAAAACCCTAACAGACCGGAATTGTCCACCCCCGTCAAATCACCAGCCCCGCCAGCAGGAATTTATGCCATCCTGTAACCCAACTGGACATTTGTGGTGTGCACCCGGCGAGGGACAATTTTAAAGTACTTACCTGGAGTTGAAGCTGGCTGCACCGCTGGAGCAGGCCGCAGGTATGGTGTGCACGGAAGACACAAAAGGGGGCGGGGTGGTGGATCCAGAGGAAATAAATTGTGCAGGGGCCGGTAGGGGGAGGGGGGTTCTAGCTGAGAATATGAGGGGGGTGCCTAGATGGAGTGAGAGGGGAAGGAGGATATGAAGGGGGAGTGGCAGGGCGAGGAAGGCATGAAAAGGAAGGAGAGAGGTGGGGTGGGGCCACAGTGCTTCCGGGGAGGAGTCAGTCAAGTCGAAGTGGGGTGAACTGGGAGTGCTGGTGATAGGAGCGGACAGTGACGGTGAGAGGGGGATGTGGGATAGAAACATAGAAAATAGGAGCAGGAGTAGGCCATTCAGCCTTTTGAGCCTGCTCCGCCATTCATTATGATCATGGCTGATTATCCAACTCAATCGCCTGCTCCCGCTTTCTCCCCATATCCTTTGATCCCTTTTGCCCCAAGAGCTTTATGTAACTTCCTGATAACATACAATATTTTGGCCTCTACTACTTTCTGTGGTAGCGAATTCCACAGGCTCACCACTCTCTGGGTGAAGAAATTTCTCCTTATCACAGTCCTAAACGGTCTACCCCGTATTCTCAGACTGTGACCCCTGGTTCTGGACTCCCCCGCCGTCGGGAACATCCTTCCTGCATCTACCCTGTCTAGTCCTGTTAGAATTTTATAAGTTTCTATGAGATCCCCCCTCATTCTTCCGAACTCCAGCGAATATAATCCTAACCGACTCAATCTCTCATGTGTCAGTCCCGCCATCCCAAGAATTAGTCTGCTAAACCTTCGCTGCACTCCCTCTGTAGCAAGAACATCCTTCCTCATGTGGAGACTAAAACTGCACACACTATTTCAGGTGTGGTCTCACCAAGGCCCTGTATAATTGCAGAAAGACATCCCTGCTCCTGTACTCGAATCCTCTCGTTATGAAGACCAACATACCATTTGCCTTCTTTATCGCCTGCTGCACCTGCATGCTTACCTTCAGCGACTGGTGCATGAGGACACCCAGGTCTCGTTGCACATTCCCCTCTCTCAATTCATAGCCATTCAGATAATAATCTGCCTTCCTGTTTTTGCTATCAAAGTGGATAACCTCACATTTATCCACATTATACTAAATCTGCCATACATTTGCCCACTCACTCAGCTTGTCCAAATCACACTGAAGCATCTTTGTATCCTCCTCACAGCTCACCCTACCACCCAGCTTTGTGTCATCTGCAAGCTTGGAGATATTACATTTGGTTCCCTCATCTAAATCATTAACATATATTGTGAGTAGCTGGGGTCCCAGCACCGATCCCTGTGGTACCCCACTAGTCGCAGCCTGCCATTTGGAAAAAGACCTGTTTATTCCTACTCTTTGTTTCCTATCTGCCGACCAGTTTTCTATCCATCTCAACACACTACCCCCAATCCCATGCGCTTTAATTTTACACACTAATCTCTTATGTGGGACTTTGTCGAAAGCCTTCTGAAAGTCCAAATAAACCGCATCCACTGGCTCCCCCTCATCAACTCTACTAGTTACATCCTCAAAAAATTCCAGTAGATTTGTCAAGCATGGTTTCCCTTTCATAAATCCATACAGACTCTGTCCGATTCTGCTACTGTTTTCCAACTGCTCAGCTATTAAATCTTTAATAATGGACTATAGAATTTTCCCCACTACTGATGTCAGGCTGACTGGTCTATAATTCTCTGTTTTCTCTCTACCTCCCTTTTTCAATAGTGTGGTTACATTAGCTACCTTCCAATCTGTAGGAACTGTTCCAGGGTCTATAGCATCTCGGAAGATGACAACCAGTGCATCCACTATTTCTAGGGCCACTTCCTTAAGTACCCTGGGATGTAGATTATCAGGCCCTGGGGATTTATCGGCCTTCAATCCCATCAATTACCCCAACACCATTTCCCTATTTATACTGATTTCTTTCAGTTCCTCCCTCTCACTAAACCCTGTGTTCCCCAACATTTCTAGTATGTTATTTGTGTCCTCCTTGAAGACAGAACCAAAGTATGCGGTAGGGTGAGGGTCAGGGCCCGGGTATGGTGGGTATAGTATGGTGGTGGGGTGGTGGGATATCATTGAGGGGGACACAGATCATGGGAGTGAGGAGGATTAGGGTGGGCATCGGAACAGTGACTGAGGTGGGCTCAGCGGGGAGGTAAGGCATGTTCAGATTAACAGTGTTCGGGTCCAGGGTGATTGGGGAGGCTCAAGGGTAACAGAGGAGGGAGTGAAGGTGACATCTGGGGTTGCCGGTTGTGGAGGGGGGGGGGTACTGGAGGACGATGATGGGGGTTGGTGGGTGACAGGAGGAGGGTAAATGGTGATGGAGACAGTTTGAAATGAAGCACGCGCCATTCGGAGACACAGCCAGCTCCAGACCTGGGCAACATCCTCGATGTCCAAGTACAAAACATCAAGGTGGGAGGAGGGTCAGCACAACTGGACAACTAAAGGGAAACCCTAATAAACATGTGGAGAATGTGAGGGTTTTTTCATTTGCTAATGCTCACTGTTTGGTGAAGGCAATATGGACGCAGTTCTGACCCAGAGGGTTCTCATGACAATGAGATTCCAGCAAGGTGTAGAGGCTGCCATTCACTCTGAGCCATTGACCATTCACTCCAGGCAGAGTTAGGGAAGAAGAGGGGAAGGGTTGGAGGGGAATGCCTCCAAGGGGCATGCAGGTGAATGGCAGCCAAGCCACAACTGCAAACCACCATTCTCCTGGGGGAATGGACCTGCCTGTCAAGGACGCATGTGGTTAGCCTTTCTAATATGACAAGGTCTATCCATAGAGTCTCAAGGGCACTGGATGCAAGCTGAATAGTGTGAGTGTGAGGCCTCTCGCACATGGCAGTCATCATCCTTGTCAAAGAGCGATGTCTCCACGCGCAGCCATGTATTAGGGGGAGGAAGACCCATCCTTTCCAGGGTAGAGTCCGTGCCACCATTAAAACTATTAGCATCAAGAATGAATCAAGGAGACTTCCAAACAGTGCAACGTAACATACATTTGGGAGTGGAGAAAATATTTCCATTCATTGAACACCCATGCTACCAGTGCTCATTCAATACTTTGTAATGTTCCTTACTCTATCACTACGTCTAGATGCTTCCCCGAAATCCGCAGCAGTAGTTGAGACAGCCTGCTGACTACCGTACCCTGTTGTCTGTGATGACTTTGGCGGGCGTCCTCTAGAAGGCTAAGGCCTGGAGGGCCCAGGCCCGCTTTGGAACTCGTCCTCAGGGGCAGGTGCACTCTCCTCAGCCAGAGCAACTGCAGCTGATTGAGGTCACAGGTAGAGGGGATTAGGAATGCCTCAATGGCCTTGGTGAATCTTGGATGGATGCTCCAGGGTGTGTGCCTGACACTCCTCCCTTTGAGGAGAAGGGGCACCTGCAGGGAGATAGAGGTGTCCCATCCCTCTCTGTGTAGTCACTGCGAAAGCTCAACCATGGATACTGTGAAGGAGTGTAGGTCTGAGCGCATCTCCAGCAGAAACTGGGCATTCTGTTGGATCATGGAATCTGCCATCCTCCCCATGGAGATTTCAATGCACTCACAAGTCAGAGCCACTACATTAGAGAGCATGCAGATGGACTCCTCAGCCTCTCGTGCCACACTGTTGAGGGACTCTGATACCTCTGCCTGATGTTCTGCCTCTCATTGATACACCAGCATCCTCTCCATGGCCACTTCCAGAGGCTCATCATCTGACTCTGACTTAGCAGGGGCCTCTTCTCCAGCTGTTCTCCAAGTGCCAGAGACCTTGGCTGTCGCTGCCTTCTCCTTCTGTGGACATGTGTCTGTGCGGTGACCACCAGGGTATGAGCCTGAGCCTAAATTAGATCTATGAGCCTCTGAGGTGTGTGTCTCTGGGCTGGTGGAGGGTCCAGGTGAATGCTTTGATGGCTGTACGGGTGAGAATTCATCCTCATCCTCTTCCGAGGCCACTTGCAGGCTGGGGCTGATTTCAGGCCTCACCCTCTTCCTGCTGACACCTATAATGGAGACGGAGAGAATGAGTGACTGCCTGGGCTGGCTCACCTTGATTTTCCGAGGTTGTCTGGGTCATGCATGCTGCCTCACTAGATGCTTGGCGGCCGCTGACCTTGCCTTCATTACAGTCACAATCACGATCCTCCCCTGCCAGCTCGGCAGCCTGCTGTTCAAACTGTGTGAGTGGATGCAGCCCAGGCATCCTCTCTCCTGTTATCTCTCTCTCCCCCCCTGTTGTGGGCTGCCTTCTCCTTGCATAGAGACAGATAGATGGATTGTGAGCATGTATGATGAAAGAGCAGGACGCAGGCTGCTAATTCTGTGGCTGCTAACTGACCTCATAACTCACCAAAACCTGACCACCATGTGCATGGCACAAGTGAAGAATGAGATGGAATAGTCTTCAGTTGCCTGGATGAGTGCAGCTCCAGAAGCACTCAAGAAGCTGGACACCATCCAGGACAAATCAGCCCACTTGATCGACAACCCATCGAGCACCCTCAACATTCAGTCCCTCCACCACTGCACAGTGGCAGCATTGTGTACCATGTACAAGATGCACTGCAGTAAGTCACCAAGGCTCCTTGAATAGCACCCTCCAACCCTGTGAGCTCTACCAGCTAGAAAGACAAAGGCAGTAGACACATGGGAGCAGCAGCACCTGCATGTTGCCCTCTACTCCACACCCTATGGCTGTGCATTTACTGTGGCTGTGTGAAAACCCTGCAGTTCCCTTGCTAATAGCACAGCACATGTACTGCAGATGTTCAATAAGGCAGCAGCCCACCACCTTATCAAGGACATTTAGCGATGGGCAAGAGAAATGCTGGCCTTGCCACTGATGCCCAGGCTCCATGAGACAAGCACAGATGTGATGAGGTGAGTCAGAAGTGTAGAAGGTCCACTTACCTTAGTGGCACAGATCAAATCATTGACGCTTTTCCTCCTCTGCACCACAAGGGCGCAGACCACCCTACCTACCTCCCAGATCACAGTGGTCAGTTGGGATGGCCTCCTGTGGCCATCCCTGGGGAAGAGGACATCCCGCCTTTCTTGCACTGCCTCCAGGAGATGCTCAAAGGATATGTCACTGAAGCAGGGAATGGGGAGCCCTGGGCATTGGATGAGTGGAACTAGGTGCGAGTTAAGATATAGGCAGCAAAGTTTTGGATGTTTTGGGCTCACATTTACGAGTGCAAGGTGGAAGCCAACCAGGAGACCATTGGAATTATGTCCTTGTCTCACACACCTCTTGATCAAACCTATTACACCTCTAACTTTTCCCAGTTCTGATGAAAGGTCACAGACCTGAAATACTGGCCAGGATCTTCTGCTCCGGGCCTATGGCGGGGGCAGGAAGCGGGAGTATTTCTCTCCGTGAAGCCCAGCGGGAAGTCACGCCTAATCGCACAATATTGTGCTCATTAATTATGCAGCTGGGAGTTTCCTCACCTTCTTAGCGGTGGGGCGGGCAGGAAGCCGCATGCCTTGCTGTCATGTCTGGGTGCCATATTTAAAAGGCACCCGGACAGCTGCAGCTTTATCCCACTCTGAATTGGGGTCCAGGAAATGGCTCGGAGACCCCAGGTAGCAACGGCACCAAGATTCAGCAATGCAGCCCTGGATATACTGCTGAATGCAGTGGAGGTCAAAAGGGATGTCGTCTACTCCAGAAATGGAAGGAGGAAGCCCACCTGATTCCCCAACCCAGCATGAGAGGCAGTCATCAGGGGTGTGAACAATACACACCAAAAGATAGCCCTGCAGTGCAGGAAAAGGATGAACAATTTCATCCGCACGACCAGGGTAAATGAACCCTCTACTGCTTAAACTCACATCACAGAGTGGGAACTGGGACATTGACTCAGTGCCCAGGCCACCTCTGTGTTGCCCATGCAGAAAGGACTTCTCAATGTAATGCTTTGATGCCTCATAGCCATACTGCATTCCACATAGTCTGCAGGTAGAGAGACGACTGCAGGTCCTTGACCCTGCTAAATAGAGCTCATGTTGTTGAAGGGGGAGAGGGTTGTGGTCTGGCCTTGAGGCCACCAGCAAGCACAGCTAATTCATGCCTCCTTGTGCCTTATCCCTCTATCTGCATGAGCTCACTGCTCTAGAGAGAACTACCAAAGAAACCTAGTAGACTAGCTGCAGTGCATCTTTCACATGGCATACGGTAACCAGTGGGTTGCTGCTGTTGACTGGCAGTACGTCTATGCCATCTGCATCCCAAGTGTTCTCAAACCATCTTCTCTCCTTGTGCAGCACAAGTTGGCACACAACAAGCACAAGAGAGAGAGAGGACGGGAGGGGGAATGGCTCAACTCAGGCAGTTTACACCATACGAAGATCGGGCTGCTAAGCTGGCAGGGGAGTATGGGGACAGGGCATGTGAAGATGGCAAGTTAGGCATCCACCCTCCATCCAGTAAGGTTTAATGTCTTTACCTAGAAACCTAAGGTTCATGCGTGGTACCATGTTGGAGGCAGCCCATGCAGTCACTGACTCTCTCCTCTTGCAATTGCAGGTACCAGCAAGAAGGGGGTGAGGCCAGACCCCGAGGCCAAGTCCATCACCAATTCCAGTCCACAGAGTGAGAGTGATGGCAAAATTGCACCTGTAGAGCCGTCACAGCAGTCATCTGCACCCTCCTCCAGCCCAGAGACACACACCTCGATGGGTATGAGAACTGGTTCAGGCAGGGTCTCACATTCTGGTTGTCACAACATGGACACATTTCTGCAGCAGGAGGAGGCAGGGACAGATAAGCTCACTGGCACTCAGAGTACTGCTGGGGAAGAGGCCCCTGCAAAGTGCAAGTCAGATGACGAGCCTCTGGGAATGGTCTTAGACAAGATGCTTGAGATGCAACAAGAGATGGGGGAACATCAGGCAGAGATGTCAGAGACCCTCAACAGAGCAGCACATGAGGTGGAGTCGTCCATCCCTCTGCTGTCTGATGAAGTGGTACTGACATGTGCTTGCATTGGTCTCCATGGAGAGGCTGGTGGACAACATGGAGACCCTTGTCCAACAGAATGCACAGCTTCTGCCAGAGATGCATGCACACCTGCACTCCAACCCAAGTTTCCATGGGCGAGCTTTCACAGTGGCTACGCGAGAGGAAACAGGGTACTTCAACCTCCATCCAGGTGCCCCTTCTCCACAAGGAGTCAGGGAGGGTCCCTCGGGCACCCAAAGGGAAGAGGAGCAGCAGGCAGCCACCTCTGGGACCTCCACTCAGGACTCTGAGGGTGTGTGGACCTTCGGATTCCCCTTTGTCTCTGACCCTGTCAACTTCGACCTTTGTGACCGCAGCTGCACCAGAGCAGGAGACCCAAACTAAGCTGTGGCCCTCAAGGCCTCGATGCAGAGGACGCCGCTAAAGCCATCAAGGACAACAGGGCATAGTGGTCAGCTGGCTGCCTCCACCCCTGCTACAAACATCATTGCGGAACCTAGACACAGTGGCAGGCAAAGAAAAATTAAGAAGTTCTAATGTCACGTGGTTGCACGGGTTCACTCTCATTGTTCAATGTTGATGCACTTTTGTAAATATATGGTCACTTGCACTTTTAGAAGATCTGATGTCTTTTGATTGCGTTTCCTAGTCGTTAAGCCAGTGTGGACCCCCTATATTCAGGGGGACAACCCAGGTTGGGTCTATGTCCCCTGGAAGCATACATGCACATCGATCTTTGCCAGGGCCCTTGCCAGCCATGTGCAAGAAGCCTCCTGCACATGTTGTTCCTTTTTCATTCACACCCTCCTCAATTCCCAAGCCTTTGCTTTGGTAGAGCAACATGCTGGGGTTCCCCTTGAGTTGTCCAGTTGAGCTGATCTCCAGCTCCCATCCAGCATCTTAACATCCCCACCATGAGGCACTGGATAGCTGTGAATGGCCATGGTGCAAGAGACTTTTGAGGCACTGTCCAATAATTTTCACCCTGCCCGCCATAACCCTTGATGCTCCTGGTGTAACCTTTGACCTTCCCACGATCACCCTAGAACCCACCCACCCACCCCAGCAACCCTCCCCACATCGCCCTTGGTCCAATGCAGGTTAACATTAACATCCCCTCCCTTCCTGAGGAGCCCACCCCAATAACTGTAGAGATGCGTCTCCCTCCTTCCTGCCGATGCCCAGAATTCGTGTTTATTCCGTCTGCCCTCCAACAACCTTCAGCACCCCTTCACCCACCATCACAGGACTCTCACCTTCCCACCCTACAGGATCCCACTGCCCCCTTTAGCCGTCTGCATCGCTTCATATCACCAATTCCCTCAGTTTGCCCCCAGGACTCAGCAGTTGATACCACAAAACCCTCCCTCTGAACCCCTTCCTCCCCCCAACTGCCCACTCATCTGCACACCCCTCCCCCCATTGCCCATTTACACCTGCAAACCACCCCCCCTCCAAGCCCCTGCCTATACTCCACCACGTCCCTTCCCATGCTCCCATTCCATAAACCACCTCACCCGTCCCAGACCTGTGCAGCTTTTCATTCTTTCCCCTCTTATGACCCCAACATTCCCTGTCTCCCTCTAGGCCTCCAAACCAGTCCCACCTCTTCTTCACTCTCCTCCCCACCATCTTGCCCCCACAATACAGAGACTGTGCTACACAGCCTCATGCTGCTGCTCACCTGCCGGAGAGCAATGGCCTCCCTGATTGATGGACCATGTGTTGCTCAGGAAACCATTAGCTTCAGAGTTCTCCATCTGCAAGCTGTCCCAGGCTTCCATCCAGGTAAGTCCTGACAAGTGCCCCCACGTTGGTCTGGATATATTCCAGGCCAGTGTGATATCACGACAGCAGGTTTGTTGGATGGAGTTGGGGAAGATTCCAGTTGGGGGTTAATCGGAATTCTGTCAATGGAATGCAAAAGGACCTCCCGACGACCTGTGCCAGGATTTGCAACACCTATTATCTCACCACGACAGTCGAGACTGCAAGTTCCAGTCATCAAATCCTGCTGTCGTGAAACCAATTTTTATGATCCCATGGGATTGTCTGCCCCTGCCTGCCACAATGCCTTCCGGTAGCAGGAAGATTCTGCCCATTAACCTTGTTTCTCGCCACAGATGCTGCCATAACTTGCTGAAATTTTCCAACATTTTGTTTTTATTTCTGATTTCCAGCATCCGCAATGTTCTGCATTTTGACTATTGGAGTTGTTAAGTCTAGAGGCCCCATAGACATGAATAAATATTTCAACAGTAGATGTGCTGAGGAAGGGGTGGAAATGAGTGATGTTACAGAGGTGGAAGTAGCTAATCATGATGGTGGAATGACTATGAGATCGGAAGTCCATTTCAGTCAAATAGGATGGCGAGAGTGCACACATTTTTCGCAAACAATGTCCAGGGAGAGAACAATGAAGGTGGTGACTGGGGAACTGAGTCTGTGGTGGGAGTCCAAAGGTGATTTAAGGATTGGGAAAGAAAGAGGAACAATGGAGAAGGAGTGTGATTAGAATGGGTGAAATAGAGTCAAATCAGGTACAGAAAGAGAAATAAAGGGAGAGAAAGAAGACTGGATTAAAAGAGAAAGGAAGAGTAAGGGCAAAAAACTTTTAAAAAATTGAAATTTTGAAAACCTCCCAAGAATCTACTGCATGCAGGAATGTGACAGTACTGTTTACATTGTTGCCTTTCTGACCAGAGATGGATTGGTGTTGTTGTTGAAAAGGTACTTCAGTTCTCAGTTACCAACTCTAGCTTTCTGTGGCTAATTTAATGGGCAATTAATGAAAATATTCAGCAAGAAAAATAGCAGAGAGGCTAAGCCTAAGATGTTAATCCAGCAGCAAAGCAGTGTAAATCAACCAGGAAGTTCTAGAAATTTGGCACTCACATTAACAACAAGTTCAAAGAGCTCATCAACCTCTTTGTCACTAAGAATGAGGCTATCCGTTTAGCTGCTTCTGCTGCTTCCATCCTTTGACCTAACCTACCAAGCTAAATTTCCACTTTGCCCTAATATTGGATTAAGACAGTATTGGAGGAGGAGATGTTTCTTCCATTACATATGGCTAATGGTAGCCATTGCCTTTGGTCCCGGCCACTAACTCTGTTCCTTAGAGACCAGCTCCACCCCCTCCCTGGCCACAGTATGAGGCTAAACAGGACTGTTTGTAATCTTAACGTCCTATTTGACTCTGAGCTGAGCTTCCACTCCCATATCCTCTTCAGGAGCTGGGGCAGGTAGGGGTGGGTCCAGCTACCTGGGTTCTTCCTGATTGGCTATAGTTAGAACCATTCATGGTAACCACCCTGCTGTTACCACAGCTAAGGGAGTTTCCTTTCTTTCCAACCAATTTGCAACAGTGTAAAGCTTTGCTGAAAGAAGCTGCAACTGCCCCAACCCGATTCCTCTGACCTAAGTGCTGCTACAAAGACCCTGGGGCACTCTTGCTGTGCTGGTGCATTAGCCTCATCACTCTTATAGTTATTGCTGCTAAGGTTGATCTGTTCTTGCTCCATTGCACTAGAATTGGTCCTATTGCTCTGGCCTTCCTGGTCAGTCATCCAGGCCTGGTCACTTTGATTTTTTTTTGTTAGTTTGTGACCCAGCTTTTTCCCATGCTACAACCTCTCCAGGAGAAAAAGAGAGATGAGGGAAGATGAGAGGAAGAAGCCAAAAAGAGGAAACTGATAAAGTAACAAAAAATGGCAGAAAAAGGGGGTAGTGTGAGTGAATGTCATGAAGCTATCAATGTCTTGAGAACTGATGGTCTGATTCCTAAATTTAAGAGTTGCATCACAAACATACAACTTAAAAATATAGGTTATGACAGTTGTTTAAAGTTTCCCTCTGAGATTTTAAATAACAGCTTTTACCAGCTGCTGTGTCATAAAAGTGAACCAGAAAATGAAAGTGATTCATATGAGGACTGGATCAAGCACCAGAAGAGGAGAACAAGGGAAAAAAAAGAACAGAACTATAAAAGGAGACAGGGATTGAAGGAAGTGAGGAGAAGAAGGAAAAAAGACAAAAAGAATGAAAAGTAAATGAGATGGGGAACTTCCTGCTCTTCTTACAAAGTATTCAGTGGAATCCTTCACTTTCACCTCAATAGGTACATAGGACTTCAGTGTAATATCTCATTGGAAAGACGGCATGTTCGGCAATGCAGCCCTCTTTCATTACTGCACTGATGGTATACAGTGATGAGGTGTGCAAAGTATCAATTGAGGAGTGTTAATTGGTGGATGGTGCACAAGGTATCCAGTGAGATAGGTGGAGGGACAGGTAGTATTGAGGAGGCAGGGAGGCTGCAGAAGGATTTGGACAGGTTAGGAGAATGGGCAAAGAAGTGGCAGATGGAATACAACGTGGGGAAGTGTGAGGTCATGCACTTTGGTAGGAAGAATAGAGGCATAGACTATTTTCTAAATGGGGAGAGAATTCAGAAATCTGGAGTGCAAAGGGACTTGGGAGTCCTAGTCCAGGATTCTCTTAAGGTTAACTTGCAGGTTGACACGATAGAAAGGCAAATGCAATGTTGGCATTTATTTCGAGAGGACTAGAATACAAAAGCAGGGATGTGCTGCTGAGGCTTTATAAGGCTGTGGTCAGACCACATTTAGAATATTATGAGCAATTTTTGACCCCGTAAGTCAGGAAGGATGTGCTGGCCCTGGAGAGGGTCCAGAGGAGGTTCACGAGAATGAGCCCAGGAATGAAAGGCATAACATTTGAGGAACGTTTGAGGGCTCTGGGTCTATACTCGTTGGAGTTCAGAAGGATGAGGGGGGATCTGACTGAAACTTACAGAATACTGAAAGGCCTGGATAGAGTGGACCATTATATATGTTTCCATTCCATAGATGTTTCCATTAGTAGGAGAGACTAGGACCCGAATGCACAGCCTCAGAGTAAAGGGAAGAACAGAGATGAGGAGAAACTTCTTTAGCCAAAGAATGGTGAATCTATGGAATTCATTGCCACAGAAGACTGTGGAGGCCAGGTCATTGAGTGTATTTAAGACCGAGATAGATAGGTTCTTGATTGGTAAGGGGATCAAAGGTTATGGGGAGAAGGCGGGAGAATGGGGTTGAGAAACTTATCAGCCATGATTGAATGGCAGAGCAGACTCGATGGGCCAAATGGCCTAATTTCTGCTCCTATGTCTTATGGCCTTATGGAGATGTGCTATGCTACTGAGTGGTTATGTGTACCACGTATCTTGGGGCATTGTGCCACTTGGTGGATACATACAAAGTATCTTGGAGATTTTTTAAATTATTCTTTCGTGGGATGTAGGCATCACTGGCAAGGCCAGCGTTTGTTGCCCAACCCTAATTGCCCTTGAACTGAGTGGCTTGTTCGGCCATTTCAAAGGGCAATTAAGAGTTAACAATATTGCTATGGGTTTGGAATCACATGCAGACCAGACCAGGTAGGGATGGCTGATTTCTTTCACTGAAGGACATTAGTGAACCAAATGGATTTTTACAACAATTGGTGATGGTTTCATGCTCATCATCACTGAGACTAACTTTGTATTCTGGATTTATTAATTGTATTTAAGCCAACTGGCTCTAGCGGAACCCAAACTGAATAGCAATAAATAAGTTATTGCTGAGTAAGTTCCTCTTGTTAGCACTGTTGCTGAAACCGTCCACCACTTTGCTGATGATTGAGAGCAGGCTGATGGGACGGTAATTGGGCAGATTCGATTTGTCCTGTTCTTTGTGGCAAGGACATACCTGGTCAATTTTACACATTGTTAGTGGATGTCTGTGCTGTAACTGTTCTGGAACAGCTTGGCTAGGGGTGCGGTTAGTTCTGGAATACAGCCAGAATGTTGCCAGGCCTCATAGCCTTTGCTGTATCCAGTGCCTTCAGTCATTTTTTGATATCATGTGGAGTGAATCGAATTGGCTGATGACTGTCACCTGTCATGATGGGTTCCTCAGGAGGAGGCCGAGATGGATCACCCACTCGGCTTTTCTGGTTGAAGATGGTTTCAAATGATTCAGCCTTGTCTTTTGCACTGATGTGCTGGGCCCTGCTATCACCCCCACCTCGGTTAGTTGTTTAATTATCCTCTACCGATTATGACTGGATGTGTCAGGACTGCAGGATTTGACCTGATCTGTTGGTTGTGAAATCACTGAGCTCTGTCTATAGCATACAGATTCTGCTGTTTAATATGCATGTATTCCTGTGTTATAACTTCACCATATTGGCATCTCATTTTCTGGAATGCTTGGTGTTGCTCCTGGCATGCTGTCCTTCACTCTTCATTGAAGCAGGGTTGATGGTAATGGTAGAGTGAGGGATATGCCAGGTGATGAGTTTACAGAATGTGGTTGAATACAATTCTGCTGCTGGTCCACAGTGCATCATGGATGCCCAGTTTTGAGCTGCTAGATTGGTTCTAAATCTGTCCCATTTAGCACGGTGGTATTAGGGAGAGAATGTGGGTTGAAAGCTCAGCTTGGGGTTGAACAGATAGCACGGATATGGAGTTTACAGTAAGGATGGAACCTAATGACTTCGGCGGCTTGAATGTTTAAATTGGTAAGGGGGGGGAATGTTGGTTCATTGAAGACTTGATCTTGAGCAATCTGATAACAATAGGGAATCGAGAGGTAGTAGAAAGTTAGAGCTGTGGGTTGTGAGCTTGTCTGATATATCCTTGCATTCAAGTAAGTTGCACATATATAAAACTCTTTAATTTAGTAAAATGCACCTTAGAATTTCACAGGGATATTGGATATATTGGGGGAAAAGTTAGGAGAGGTGACAGACGAGGTATACTTTAACAATGTTTTTATGGGAATTTAGGAAGGTAATTCCAGAGTTTATGGTATAACAACTGAAGGTTCTGTCATTGCTGGCTCAGGATCATTAAAGTCAGTTTTTATTGTCGGTATAAAAAACTGGGATGTCTGTACATATTTCAGGTTCTATTTTTAATGCTGAAATGCAAAGTGAAAAATTGGAACCCCAAAAATAGTAAATCTGGAGGAAAGAAACAATAAAAATAATTATTGGAGCCCTGCTAAAATAAATAAAACCTGTGAGGTGCTTAGGAAAGGACTGATTAAGCTAAATGACCCACAATTATTTATATAATTCATAGACACCAGTTTTATAGCTCTCAATAGCAGTTGTAAAAGCTCTGGTAATTATGTGATCAGAGACTAAAAGACAGAGGCAACATGGAAGGCATATTTGCATTTACGGTATTTCACAGTAAAAGTGGCAAAAACTGTATACTTAAAAAACATTTTTAAAAAATATTACAATAGCATGTACAACAGTTTGGATCAAGAAAGGACAGATCTGAGATTTTTTTTGCGTTGAAAAGCTAGGAACCATGGAGGTCCAAAGAAATTCAGGTATCTATGTACGTAGATCACTAAAATGTAGTAGTAAAGTGCAAAAAAAAAAGGCTAATGGAATGTTAGCCTTTATAACTAGACGTCTAGTTATAAAGCTTATTTCTTTGAAATATTGCAGGTTAAGGGATAATTTGATTGATGTTTTTAGGACTTTGAGAGGAATTCTGGGGTAGATAGAATATCTTTCTGATGGTAGAGGAGTCTAAGACAAGAGGACATATAACCATAAAAATCAGAGCCAGGCCACCCAGGAGGGAAGTTAGGAAACACATTTACAAGCAAAGTATGGAACTCTCCCCGACAAAGAGCTATATATGCCAGTTCAATTAATAGATTTGAATCTGAGTTCAACATATGTTTGTTAGCCATGGGTGTTAAGGGGTTAGAAAGCCAAGATGGGTAGATGGAGTTAGGATACAGATCAGTTATGTTCTTATTGGATGGCAGAACAGGCTCAAGAGGCTGATTGGCCTACTTTTGATCCTCTGCCCCTCAATATCATATGCCTTTTTACATTTTTAATATAAAGTTATTATATTTCACCCCCTAATTTTTGATCACATGGAATTTTTGCAAGGGTTCTTCTGCCAGAGATTGGTGGAACCCCAAGAGATATGGCTAGAATAATCTTGTTTATGCTATATTTCCAGGATGTCCACTAAACTTGTGTTGAGAGACCAGGAGAACCTCATTGTATTTTCACTGTTATTCAGTTTTAAATTAGTTATTAAAAACGTTCATTTGCAGTTAAATCGATTAACCTTGTCAAGTCTCCAATCACTGGTAGGTCTATTTCAGTAAATCAATTTTAATGAATCAACAATTGACACAATTGTAAATGATTTAGCTACAGTAAATTAAGCAAAACATTTTGTACTTTGTTAAATCTGCTATTCTGTGTAGTGTTTGCCATCAATCTGCTGTTAATGATAATACAATTTACTGTGGCTGCATACAATTCAACAGAGCAGTTTGCACCTTGTTAAGTTTACTATTTTGTTTAGTGTCTGCTAATTTGATTTTGACTCTTTCTTTGGGCAGTTTGGTGTCTCCCACAAAACTCATTAAAAGCCCTCAAACCAAGCTCTTGACAAGTCCATACAGATGATGTTTGTTTACCTGATACAGAGTAAAAGAGCAGACAAACTTAGCTTCAAATGCACAAATCTTTGTCAGTGATAGGACAAGGAAATAAACTAAAAAAAAGGGATACTCAATTTTATATTTCATAGAGGACAAGGTGTGAAAGCAAAGAGGTAATGCTAAATCAAATATGTTATATTTTTGGCTTGACTGTAATTAGAATGTTGTGTCCAGTTTTGGGTATTCCACTTTGGGAGAGATGTAAAGGGCATTGAGAGGGTATATAAGAGATTTATTAAGATGATAGCAGAGAAGTGAGGCTTTAGTTATAATGAGGGACTATAAATAATGATCTTTTCACTAGAACAACAAGTTAAAAAGAGCTATAACATAAGTGTTCAAAATTATGAGAAACATTGGAAATGTAAGTAGGAAAAACTATTGCAATTTATCAGTGATTCAGTAACTAGAGGGCATAAATTTAACACAACAGCGAAATACTGCAGATGCTGGAATGTTTGAAATAAAAGCAGAAAATGCTGGAAATACTCAGCAGGTCAGACAGCACCTGTGGAGAGAAACAGTTAACGTTCCAGATTGTGATGGCCTTTCATGTACAAATATAACTTTATTATTAAGACAATAAAGAGTGATTAGAAGATTTTTTTTAAGTGGAGGATTTTTAGCATATGGAAGGTACTGTCTGAAACAGTGGGGGAAAACAAAGTCTGTAATAGTTTTTAAAAGGGATAAATATTTGAGGAAAAATGGTCTCAAGAAATGGAATCAATTAGATAGTTGTATCAAAAAGCCAGTGCAGGCTTGATGGACTGAGCGGCCTCCTTATGTGCTCTTACATTCAATATTGGTCATAAGAACTGAGATAGGAGATTCAGCCTCTTTGTAATTAAGGCATCTCCATCAAATCATACTATGATCTTTCCTGTATAATGAAAATAGCATCATTTTTTTTTGAGTTTTCCTTTTAATTTGTATTTCTTGACATCAGAAGCATTGGAGTGAGCCTTTACACTACACTCATTATTGCTGCAACATCCCTTCTATATCCAAATCATTGACATATGGTGGTCTTCAACAGAACCCTGTGGGACACTACTAACTTTCACTCTGTGAAACTGGCCTTAACTCTTACTGTTTCTTCCCTTCTGAGCAATTTTATTCCAATTTTCTACTCTTAATTTTGTACCCCCTAAACTTCTTTGATTGTATCCTATTTAGTACCTTGTCAAAAATATCTGAAAGGCCGTGTAGATCACATTTTCCCATCCACCATCTCTGTCACCTCATCAAAGAACTCTTATCAGGTTTGTGAAGCACAGTTTTCCTTTGTGAAATCTATATTGGCTGCTTGTAATTATGTTCTTTTCATCTAGATATTTAGTCATTTTAAAGATTACAATATTTTCCCTAGCCACAGATGCTAAACTAAGTGGACCTTAGTTTAATTACTTAAGATAGCAGTCTCCCTTTTTTATTAGAGGGTATTACAGCCATTCTCAAGTTCCACTGGCATTAATCCACTCTCAAAAGGGTTTTGAAATATTTTCCTGATCCCAGGGTGGCATTCCTACTACTGGGCAATTTTCTCAGTGGAATGCAGTGATCCAGATGAGTTGCCTGCCTCCATTCAACAGGCATCAATTTACCATATTTAAGGCCCAATTAAGGGTGATTTAGATGGCCCACTGGCATTTTACCAGTGGCAAACAGCCCACTGTCACATGGGGAGGCCACCAACTCCATTGAAGCAGCCTCCCTGCATCAGTCAAGGGGCTATCGGAGCCAGGGACTCCACAGTGTAAAGTGATGGCTGCATGAAGGAGAGGCATCTCTTGTGGCCCCAATGAGTCATTTGGAAGGATTTGCCCCTCTGATCAGAAGGGCCTGTTTGCTTGGAACACCCTTGTTCCCGTCCCACTGCCAGCAAGTGTGGGCTAAAGATCACAGTTTGGTCCCAACATCAGAGTACCAAAGCCTGTGGGAAAACTCAGCCCATAATTTCTAAGGCCTCTGCTATATCTTTCACCAGTTTCCTCAGGTTCCATATTTTGTTCTCCTTTAGCATAATTAGTTTTCCTGTAGTTATTATAGTTTCATTCATCTGGCTTTTAACCACCTCAGGGTTTATTTCCTCTCCAATATCTTTCTTTGTAGTTGACGAACCATCTCACTCCAGTAACATCTGGCACTCCTTCACCTTCTGTCAGTTTAACCTCCTTCATCATGGACCGACTCGGAGACTGTTGACAGTGAATATTGCACCGTTGATTCACAAGGCATAAGAGGACTAGAAATGGAAAAGGATCCCGCTGTTCCCTAGCACAGAGTTGGTTGACTGAAAATAAGGCAGGCTCAGATCCCATGAACCCTGCTATGGATATTCACTAACACTTTCTCAGAGTATGCAGCTGAAAATGGTGTCACAACAGAATCCACTGCCGTCGTATGCCGCAACTTTGGGAAAGCTATTCCCTCATATCAGATGTTAATGAATTATGTGGCAGCTTTAATGGAGTGTGTAATGGTCCACCACACACTCAGCCCTAAGCTGAAGCACAGGATAAGTCAACGTTTCATAATGCTGCTCTTCAGCAGCACTAACTGCAGTCCTAGAGGCCAACAGGACATGCTTAAGAAGAAAAAAAGCAAAAAACTGCAGATGCTAGAATAGGCTGCTATTAATTGGCCGCTACATGTATCATTCACCATTTTCAAAGGGAGATGGGGTGGGAATCAGCGATTCCTGTCAGCAGGCAAGAGGACCTCCAACCGATCAATTAAAGCCTGGAGGAAGGTTTGCAGGGAGTCATCACTAATCCTTCATCTTTTGCCTTTCCCATCTCCTGGCCCCATTCTCTCAGCCATCTGTGAAGAGACAAACAGAATTAACAGCCTGATGATCAATCTCTCCATAATCACTTCATTATATTTATCAGGGTAACAGCTCAGCTGCATTCCGGCGATTCTTCTTCCCTGGCAAAGGTCCTGAATGCTTCCCAGCCATAAGAACAGTCATACACGTTTATAAATAATCACTTACCTACTGCAATGGTTGTAACTAAATTCATAATCTCCAACACAAAAGTTCTGATGCACCCAAACAATGTTTCTTGGTGCAGCTGCCACAGTCCTGTGCCAGGGGTCACTTTAAATGAGTGGCTGTGATCTCCTTCCGTGTCACAGCCTGCATCTTCTGTCTCCGGACTTCCCGCTTTCGTTAGCCAATTGGTCGTGCTGCCTGCACGATGTTGTTGACTGGCTCCCTGCCAGGCTGCTATTAATTGGCCGCTACATGTATCATTCATCATTTTTAAAGGGAGAGGGCATGGGAATCAGTGATCCACCGACTTCCAGAATGGACTCCTGCTCACCACCGAGGTACGTAAAATTCAGCCCAAAGATTCTTGGAACTCAGATACTCTTCAACACATGATAGCTGTGACCTGGAAAGGACCCAGCCAGTCTCTTTTCTCTCCCCCACCAACAGCCTGTCCCTTTTTCCCACTCAGCTTCCATCACAGCACTTTGAACTGAAGTCATCAGCCACTCCTTCAGGGTGTAACTTTTGTCTCCATCCATCCAATGTCCGGGCCCAGAAACATCCCTGGCACCTTGGGGTGTCTGATGATATATAGCCGTGGCTGCTTCCCAAGTACTTTGCACACACCTGCATGATTTGCTGATTGTGGTCACCTATGAACTGCAAATTTAGAGAGTGGTATCCCTTGCAGTTTATAAAAGCCCCTGGCTGCCCCGCTGGTGCCTGATGGCTACATGGGTGCAATCAATGACCCCTTGTGCCCATGAAAAACCAGCCGAGGCTGCAAAGCCTAATGCTCTTTCCAATTGACTGCTGCTGTCTGTAGTGAAAGAAGTATATCGATGTGCACACCTAAACTTTGCACCTGTGAATACATTTACATAGTGATGTCTTGCAGACTGGGTGATCCCATTCAGGTCTCCACAAGTGACCCGAAATGACCTGGTGGCGAAGAAGCCAAGGCAACTGTCACTTATAATGCCAAGGCATCAGGTGGCCACCCACACAATTGGAAGCGATCGCAGGCACAAGCATCTTACATAGGGATGTGACAGTCTCTCATGAAAGCGAAGCCTGTGGGGACACTATCACTCCTGAACGTATGACATTCGCACCCTGTAAAGGCAATAGGCAGGGTATGGGCTTTGCCCACCTCTGTGTGCCTGCTGTTGCCTCCCCTCCACAGCCCTTACTCCTCAGCAGCTTGCCCACCTTCCTGCACCTCATTTGCTCCTGTCCCTGGACAGCTGGCCTCCTCCTCCCCCTTCTCCTCTGCTCCTCCTCACTGGAGGAGGGGCCTCCCACAGAATATACAATGCCCAAAAGGCACACCGTTTCTCACTACAAATGGTGCAGTGCTCAAAGATGATGGAAGCACCAACTTTTGGACACTCCCTGAGGGATAGCCGTGATTATGATCAAAGGTTTATGAAAAGCAAAGATTTCTGAAAGAAATAGCTGTCAGCAGCCTCTTCTGCTAAAGTCAGGCATACACATGACATCTCCCAAGTTATAGAAGGACATCTCCCTAGTTATTGAATCAGGGCACTGATTTGCAATATCAGTGCTATGCTTCCCACCTTCAACTGGAGCTGTTTTTAGGAACATATACAGGTGCCTGCTTCCCTACCAGCAGCTAAGTGATACAGAATGGTCCCATTGAAGTGGTTCATTAAGTCCTTCAGTTTTTTTTAAATCAGCACTTATATAGGCCTTCATTGTAGTGTGGCTGAGATGCCAACTCTGATGAAAGGTCAACAACCTGAAACTTTGACACTGTTTCTCTCTTCACAGATGCTACCTGGCCTGCTGAGTATTTACAGCACTTCCTGTCTTTAGCCCAGACAATGAGGAAACCCTGGCAGGTTTCTTGAAAAGTGCTGGACTTTATATTAGTCAGTTTACAAATAGAGATTAGATGGTAGATGTGGATGACAGCCTAGTAAGATTCATAATGTAAATTATTCATTTAAAGCTAATATACATTGAGCTAAATTTTCTCCCACTGAATAATTTTAGATCTATGTTAGCAGGCTTGTCCAACCTTTTCATGTGAGGGGCCACATTTCAATTTTTTTCTCACTCAAGGGGCCGATGAGAAAATTTCAAAAAGATAAGGTTTGGCGCAACATTAAATATGAATTTCAATAAAATGTTATGATATGAAGAAAAGAAACAACTTGCTAAGCAAAAACAAAGCAATGCCAAAGCAATAAATTGATCATTTAAAATAATGAGTAATTAATAAAGATGACCATTAGAGTGTGAGAGGGTCACATTGTGTTTTTTCCAGCACACTCAGTCTCAGGGTACGTATTCACTCACACACAAAAACAGAAACTACTGGAAGAACTCAGCAGGTCTAGCAGCATCTGTGGAGAGAGAAACAGAGTTAACGTTTCGAGTCAGTATGACCCTTCTTCAGAGCTGAAGAGAAGTGGAAATATGATGAAATTTATACTATTTATACCATATTTATACTATAAATTTATATCATAAATTTATATAAATAGAACATATAAATAGATAAATCTATAAATAGAAATTTATACTATGAATTTCATCACATTTCCACTTCTCTTCAGCCCTGAAGAAGGGTCATACAGGCTCAAAACATTAACTCTGTTTTTCTTTCCACTGATGCTGTTCGACCTGCTGAGTTTTTCCAATATTTTCTGTTTTTGTTTCAGATTTCCAGCATCCGCAGTATTTTGCTTTTACTTATCCACTCACCCTGGAAATAGGTAGATTTCTAGACTCTAAAGGCGTCAAGGGGTATGGGGAGAGAGTGGGAGTATGGTCATCTATGATCATATTGAATGGCAGAGCAGACTCGAAGGGCCAAATGACCTACTCCTGCTCCTATTTTCTATGTTTCTACCCCCACCCATACCCGGTGTGAGTTGGTGTGAGTGTGTTGGTGTGTGAGGGTGAGTGCAAACGTTGAGACTGGGCACACTCTTGGTTACACACACACACTGTCTTGCTCACACGCTCTTTCGCTCACACATGCACACCCTTTCGTTCACACGCTCGTTCACACACACACACACACACATGCATTTTCTCACTCACGCATATACACATACAGACACACTATCGCTCACACACACACACTCTCTCTCTCTCACAGACAGACAGACACACACACACTCGCTCGCTCATACAAACACACTCTCTTGCTTACACACACAGCCTCATTCACACACACACTCTCACTCACACATATTCTGTCTCTCATGCACACACACACAAACACACGCTCTCTCACTCACACCAACAGCAAGTTTTTTCTCTCCGCACCAACAGCCAGTCTCTATTCACCCACCCCGCCAACAGCCAGTCTCTTCTGCCCACCACCAACAGCCAGTATCTTTTCTCCCCCCCACCAGCAGCCAGTCTCTTCTGCCCACCACCAACAGCCAGTCTCTTCTCTCCCCTCCCCAACAGCAGCCAGTCTCTTCTGCCCACCACCAGCAGCCAACCTCTCCCTCCACCACCTCCGGCCCAGTAGTCGCTCTCCTCCCCCCGCCCGGTAGACACTCTCTTCCCCCCATCAGGCAGCCACTCTGTCCCTGCTCAGCAGCCACTTTCCCCCACTCAGCAGCCACTCTCCCCCTGCCCAGTAGCCACTCTTTCCCTCCCCCGAGCCCAGCAGCCACTCTCCCCTCACCCGGCAACCACTTTCCCCCGGCCTCACAGCCACTTTCCTCCCACCCAGCAGCCGTTTCCCCCCATTCAGCAGCCATTTTCCTCCCTCCTTGCAGCTGCTTCTTACCCCCCCAACCCAGCAGCACTTCAACCCACCCGGCAGCCACTTTGACTCTTGCCCCCTCCCAGCAGACTCACTGCTGCTGTCATGCCATATTTTCAGGCCTTAGGCTGAAGAAAACTGCTCTTCCAATCAGAGACTGGTTCTCTCCCACATTGCTGCTGCTTGGCTTGCTAGCGATTCTAGCAACAGAAAACACGGGAGAGAAATGGCCTGTGATTGGAGGAGCAGTCCCTCGAAGAATTTTCAAATTCACTTACTGATATTTTGAGCAAAGGGTCCGTGGACTGATTGAAAGGCCTGGCAGGTTGGATAGTGGCCCGTGGGCTGCTTGTTGGACAAGCCTGTATATTAGTATTTCTCTTTACAAGTTGTTAATTTTTTTATATAGGTTCAAGTGTAGAAAGGAAGCAATGGAATAAACTTGTGTTATGTGACACACCCACAGTATTTTTAGGGCAAAGAGAATTTCATTTTTCCTACTATTACAGTGGGATATTGTGAAGTGGAGCTCTGTGTAGGTTACGTGTGTGTGTGCTTGTGTGACTAATTTAATTAGATTGAAGACAGTCAGACTGCAAGGTTTAAATCATCAAAGGGATAGATGTAGAAGCAGGCATTTTGAAGCGGAAATGGTCGAGCTAAGATGGGGTACAAATAAATAAGTAAGAGTTAACATTTACATTTGTAGGTAAGTTGAGAGGTTGTTTGAATTTCAAAGGGGAATTAGAAGGTGACATGGAAAATGTTTGCATCTTGCAAGAGTTCACAAGTAGTGGGGATATCATATTTTTCTTAACTCAAAAGCAAAGACAAGATGGAAACTTGAAAGATCTTATATTTGGAAGAATTTGAGTTTCAAAGGGGTGTGAGAACAATGGGTTTAAAGATGAAGGGGAGAATATATATTTAAGGAAGATTGAAAGCTGTATGAGGTGAGTGGCCATGTGAGATCTTGAAAGGTGGGCTGTGTGTTGGACAAGCCTGTATATTAGTATTTCTCTGTCTATACTACAAGGACTCCAGCCATTCAGGAAGGCAGGCACCTCACCTTTTTAAAGGCATTTAGGGATGGGTAAAATTTGCTGGCCTTGCCAGTGACACCCACATCCCATGAACGAATAAAAAACAAAAATTATGGTCAACCGTTTTATCAAAGTTGCTCATTTATTGAAAAAATAGGTTAATCCTTTGTTAACATAATCAGCAGAGGAAGTTTTTATTAATGCATTTGTGGGCCAATGTCACATAGCACAATTTATTCCATTGCTTCCTTTCTACACTTGAACCTATATAAAAAAGTTGACAACTTGTTAAGAGAAATACTAATATACAGGCTTCTCCAACACACAGCCCGTGGGCCACTATCCAACCCACCAGGCCTTTCTATCTGGCCCATAGACCTGTGAAAAGCGAGAGGGAAGCCTGTGAAATACCTCCCCAATAGCAGCAGTGGATGCCTTATGGTATTATTCCTGTTTGTTTTATAGATTAAGAGTCTGTTTGGACTGTTGCCTGGAAAAGGGTGTTTATTTGTGAGTCTAGCTAAGTAGAAATCTTTTGGGAAATGTTATAAGACTAAATGTAACTGTGTAACTGTAATCTTGTGTGTTTAAGATTTCTTTTCTTAATAAATATTTTAATCTAATATTTAAAATCTCCAAATGTGGTAGTAAAATCTTTAATTCTGACTTCAGCGCACATACCTTCTCATAATAAAATATAAATTGCAAATTGTTGTGATAGCTTAGCCAAATTTCCCTTTGGGATTTGGTCAGCCCAGCAATTACCACCTGCCACATCATATCAAAGTTGGGGGCACTTTGCCAAATTTTAAAAAAATTCCTCGATTGGCTTGGAATTTGTGAATCTCAAGGCTATGAGTGCGAGAAGAACATTGAACTCAGGAGTTGGTGTTGAGGGATTTTAAAGTGGTTAGACTGTGCACATGGCTTTAGCAATTGCTAAGACTTTTCTAGGAGTAAAAGATGTAACCCTGATTGGATAACAAAAAGTAATCAAGGCTCAGTTAACAGAATTGGTGGATAGGTTGCAGTTAGGATTAACCGCAGGGTGAAGAAAGCAGACATAACTGAAGTAATAGAGTAACATTTGAAATTGGAATGGATACTAAAGGGACCATGTTCTCCAAAGGGTGAGTCACTTGAATTAGCTAAGATTCAGTTGCAAATGAAAAAAACTTTAATTATAGGCAAAAGGAAAAGAAAGAGAACAAGCATTTCAAAGGGTGCAAGCAGAAATGCAGGCAAGACAGGAAAGGGAATTGGAAATGGAGAAGTTAGCAATGGAGGAAAGAGAGAAAGAAAGAGAAAGAATACTGGCTTAAAAGGTTGGACCTTAAAAAAAGAGATCTCAGATGCTGAGGAAGATTCTGATGGTGAAACAACCACCTTCAACCCAAAACCCAGTGGAGAGATGTTTAAATTTGTACAGGCTCTTCTGAAGTTTGTGGAAAGGGATGTAGAGGCATTCTTTATTTCGTTTGAGAAAATAGCTAAGCAAATGAAATGGCCACAAGAAATCTGGACATTGCTTTTAGAGTCTAGGTTGATAGGTAGAGCTCATGAGTTATATGCATCACTGTCAAAAGAAGTACCTGTGAATTATGATGCAGTAAAAAAGGCTATTCTGAGTGCATATGAGTTGGTTCCTGAGGCATACAGGCAGAAATTTCGGAATGTAAGGAAACAGCCTAGACAGACTTATATTGAGCTTGAGAGAGTAAAACAAAGTAATTTTGACCATTGGATATGGGCATTAAAGGTAGAGACAACATATGCAGCTCTTAGAGAAGTAATTCTTTTGGAAGAATTTAAAGATTTACTTCCCTTGGTAGTTAGAACCCATGTGGAAGAACAGGGGATTAAAACAGCTAGGCAAGCAGCAGGGATAGCTGATGATTATGAGTTGATCCAAAGATCAAAACCTATCTTCTGTCACCCTTTTAAATCTGAGAAGGATAGAAATTGGGAAGGTGAAAGGAAGGCAGGTAGCCAGGGAAGAGAAGGTACAGCTGGGAATTCTCAGGTCATTTCTCCTCAGGCCAGAAAGGAAGGTGCAGACGGTAGAAGTGACATTTGAAGACTTAAATGTTTCCATTGTAATAAGGTTGGGCACACAAAGTCAACATGTTGGAGGTTACAGGGAAAACCTATTGCAGTAATTAGAG
This sequence comes from Carcharodon carcharias, assembly GCF_017639515.1. Lineage (NCBI taxonomy): Eukaryota > Metazoa > Chordata > Chondrichthyes > Lamniformes > Lamnidae > Carcharodon > Carcharodon carcharias. The sequence continues at coordinate 39,218,593 of NC_054480.1, read as the reverse complement.
CTCAGAAAAGTTCTGGAAATAAGAGTACTGTGGGTTTGAAGATCCAGAGGCAAGAAAAAACACTGGTTTGTGTACAGGTAGAGCAGGAATGGAGTTCTGAAGGGCAGGTTACAGAAATATTTAAAGATTTTATAAGTGAATGGAAAGTCTATCCATATGGAGCAGGCAAAGATAGTAAAGAGTATTAATAAAGGGAATTCAAGGAGATACTAAACATATTCCATTGTGTAAGGTAAATTTAAAAAGTAGGTTGAAAACAAGTGAGACGATTGTCGGGGTAGTGGAAAAATTGCCCATTGCAGGGGTTCAGTTTACCCGAGGAAATTTAATAGCAAATGCTGCATTCTCCATTAACTAAATAATTAAGTATAAATCTGAAATTTAAGATATATCCAGATTACAGCTTCCCCTTATTTAAAAGTCAAAATACACACAGGTGTCTTCGCTATGACAGCTGAAATAATTTAAATAAAAATGGAAAAAGCTGGAACTAAGCACCACCTGTAAGGGTTTGGGATTTGAGTCTTGCCAGACATGCTATTTACACAAGATACAAAACTGCATCAAGTAAAAGTACATCAAACTAAATTAAATGGTATTCACTTAATTTTTCCATTACAAGTGAACAAGTCTTCTGCAACTGATATACTTATATTTTATTGTTTATTTCTGGGAAATGAATACAAAGTGAATAATTGATTATTCACTTAATTGGAAAATACCTTATTTACCATATTTGCTATTTGGTATTTTATTGATGTTTGTCCTTGAGTCTAACCATATACCTTAAAGAGAAAATAATAATCACCCATCTTTCTAAGGTAATGTGTCTTAGCATATAACACTATTGCTTTCTTAATACAAGTAAGAAATATACTGTATAATTTTAACTTGTTGGATTCCTTTAACATTTACTCAATTAACATAACAGCTACAAGAGGTAAACTATTGAAAATATGGAAATACAGCAAGACAACCAGCAGTGACTTCAGTGTATCCCAGAATTCTGCAATTACCTTCTGTGTTCATGGATTCTTTTTATTTCTGTTGATCCAAAAGTTCTCAACCTTGCAAGTATTTGAAGTTATTTCTGTTATCAACCATGAAGCTTTCCTTTTCAACAATTGAATTCCTAGTCAATGTTTAATCATCTAAACCATCTGAACACATCCATTGAACCAAAGCAGTCTTTGGTCTCAAAGGTCATTATTGTTCAATGATGAAAAAAATGACTACTTGGCAAGTTACTTTACGAATTGCAAGCCCAAATGGATCTGTTGACATGCAGAGTAGATGTTTCCAAACAACCTACATGTGAATTAGAGCAAATAATTACCCAATGATTATACAGTGAAGGTAATTTAGGATAATTCTGACTCTTATAAGTGACCTGAAAATTTGCCCAATCTACTGCAGTTTTGCTCTCAAAGAATTCACTTCAATATCAAAAGCATACCATGTGTATGTAATCTGTCACATCTGGATAATGACAGCATGTGCAGGGATGCCACTACCTTCTGATACTTAAGTGTATATCTGTGAATAAATGTGTGTGAAAGTTTACACTAACTCAAATAGATACAGTCAATACAACAGCAACAACTTGCATTTATATAGTGCCTTTAACATAGTAAAATGGTGCAGGGTGCTTCACAGGAGTGTAATCAGACAGAAAGGAACTTCAAGCCAAGGAAGAAAGCAGTATTAGGTGAAGAGGTAGGCTTTATGGAGTGTCCTAATAGGAGGAGAGGCAGAGAGGTTTAGGGAGGGAATTCCAGAAGCTGGGGCATTTTAGATTGAAGTAACGGCTGCTAGTAGTGGGACATAGGAAGTGGAGGCTGCACATGAAGCCAGTTTGAAGGAACAGAATTCTCGGCGAGCTATAGGTAATGTTTCCTTTATAATGTTATTATTATATGGGGACAGTTTTTTCAATGAATGGATCCTTTAAATTAATTGTGCAGCCCTGCACGCCCATTATTTATCATGGAACAAGGCCTGCATCATATCTTCCAGGCTGCTGCATGGCTGCGCACCTGTACATCTTAGCAGGAACATTGGTTGGAGGAGACTGAAGAGATAGGGAGGGATGAGGCTAGGGACCAATTTGAACTCAGTTTTGAGAATTTTAAAATCAAGCTATTAGTCAACCTGGAACCAATGTAAGTAAGCAAGAACAGGCTGTTGGGTGAATGGGATTTGACAAGTGTTAGGATATATGAGTTTTGTATGATCTTCAATTTGTGGATGATGGATAAGGGAGTGGGGGGGATACTACCAGGACAACACTGGAATATTTGATTCTGAAGATAACAAGACTTTGAATGAGGGTTTCAGCAGCAGATGGATTGAGGCAGGGATGGAGACGTGATATTACAGAGGTAATAAGTCTTAGTGATAGAGAGGATATAGCTTGGATGCTTAGCTCCAGCTCATATAATAAGATGAGCAGTTTAGTCCAGCATGACGCAGTGACCAAGGAGGGGATGAAATACAGAGTAGAGATCCATATTTCATCCCTCTTGTGGCACATTTACAATATTCATTCTTTGAATAAATAAGGGAATAAAGTCCCCTTTAAACTTTAGCATTCTTATTGTCAATTCTATTGAAGCTAAAGGAAACTATGACAATTCTTCCATAATCTCAGTTAGAACCATGTACAATAGGTTCATCAGCAATCAGGTTTAAACCAAATCAGCTCACTTGTGATATTTCCCACTCAAGGCCCAGGAGTAATTCTTTTGATGCCTAGTCTGGAGTTAGAGCAATAATTTCCAGCATTTCTTAATTAAGAACAGCAGTCAGCTCATTGAGGGATTAATTCTTCCTCTTTCCATGACTTGGTGAATTATCCAGTATGGAACTGCCATCAGTGACTCAGGTTTGATACCTCATCTGAACTAGATTAGTGGAACCTGGACCACAGTAGGCTGTTACAATAATCCTTTGCTCTCTTGGTTTAGGGAAGGAGAAATAACCAGGCTCTTCAATCTTGATCACTATCTAATGAGTTCTGCTGGAAGTGTACATGTCAATGGGCGAGGAAGTGGAGAACCATTTTTGCAATAATATGCAGAAGTACATCCTGAGACACATAGGAGAGAAAGAGAGGAACAGAAAACAACCTTTAGGGGAGGCCTAAGTGATAACCAAAGGCTTGGTCAAAGAGGTGAGTTTTCAGCATGCTTTTAAAGGCAGGCAGGGAAACAAACAAGTGGAAAAGTTTAAAGAGGGAATTGTAGAAAGTAGCACATAATTGCAATACTAAGGGACTACTGCATTGTAAGGGGTGCTGTTGTTTGGAAGAGATATTAACGCACCATAGAGATGAAAGATGCCATTCCATTATTTGGAAAAAGGTTTCTGCCCTTACCCTGGTTACCATTTTCCCCTCAACCATCATTATCAAAAAACACACTGATTGATCATTCACCTCACTGCTGTTGGCAGATAGCTGAAGACTCAGTTACTACCAGTAAAATAATAAAATTGCATTTATGTAATATCTTATCACAATGTCAGCTTGCTAAAATGCCCTTCAAAGTTGATGAATTACTTTAGAAGTGCAATCACTGTTGTTCTGCAGCCAAAGGAAGTGGCCAGTTTGTGCACAGAAAGGTCCCACATCTTTCTAAGCAGCAGCCTCTCCTACAATGCAACACTTCCTCAGTACTGCACTACACATTATCTTAGTTCATCTGTTTATAGCCTGAAGTGAGTCTTGAACCCACAGCTTTCTAATTCACCAGCAAGAATGCCACCAACTGAGCCAAATTGAAATTCAATAAGAGCAGGAAGATTAGGGGGAAAAGCTAGTCTTAATCCTGGAGAGGATTTTATATTCAGGATTTTGGATGACAAAAGCCAGTGCAAGTTAGCGAGGGTAGAGGTAATCAGCAAGCAGAATTTAGTTCAAAATGCGGGCTACTGGCTTTTGGATAAGTTGAAAATTGTGGAAGGTGGGGATCAGAAGGCTGATGAGGAGCAATTATGTCTGGAGCTGAAGCAAGTTGTGGGTAAGAATTTTGACAGCAGTTAGAATTAAGTAAGGGCAGAGCCAGGTGATGCTGAAAAGCTAAAAACAAATAGTTTTGATGATGTAGTTTATAAAGGGTATTTTTTTCAGATATTTGCTCCTAGCATGGAGTTTTACCTACCAGGAACAATATCAGCCCATTAAAGTTAATAGCTGTAAAACTGCTGATGCCAAGCACAATTGCCTGATATGTACTCCTGTTCCTATGGTTTTGCAACAGAAGTGTGCAATTGGAAAATTAACTTGTGGGCTTTGAAACTGATAGCTTAGTCAAAAGAATAGTGAAGCTGTCAGTAGTCTGGCTCACCTGAGAAAGCACTTAGGGAGCAGGATAAAGTTAATGGCAGGGAGGAGAGTTTTGGATTGGGACTGAAGCTGCAAACTTCCTGGTCTTCAGTTGGAGGAATTTCTGTCTCATCCATGTCTTAATGTCAAACATACAGCCTAATGGGATAGAAATGATTGTGGGGTCTAGAAGAGTGAAGGAGTGAGACAGCTTGATGTTGTCAGTACCCTGTATATATAGAAACTGACCCGTTGAAATGAATCGCTGAGCAGTATGAAGTGAATGTGAAGGAGGAGAGGGCTGCGATGGGGAATTCTGGAGGTGATCATAGCTGTGAATAAGTCTTTGCTGCTATACCCCAATAAACAGTCAACACCTTTACACCAAGAACAAAGGTTGCAGAATTTGTGGAACCCCGCGACTGAAATGGCACACATGACTATCTCAGAGAATGCAAAGTTCGGGAAAGGTGGTTATGGGTTTACTAATAACAGCACCTTGTACTGAGTGACCCATGGACTAAAAATCAAGTAATACTAAAACCACAGCAGTCAATGTTAGGAACATATGTCAGACCAGTGTTTAGGCCAGTGATCAAAAAAGGCAATACTTAGTAGAGGTAGATTAAAAGCACATGTTTGCTTAGTACCAGTAGTAAGCTCTCTTTACTTAAGATACTCAGCAGGTTGACTTTGTACTCAGGACTGATCTACTTTGTACTGATGAATGAAGTTGGCAAAACTGCTGGGACAGCAAGATTCCTGAAACTTGTCGCTGTTGCAAATCTTGCCGTTCTACAGAGCTAATAAGAAACATTCCCACTAATTAGCTCCCAAGTTTCCTGACACAATGGACGGAATCGTCCACTACTATCGGTGGCGAGCATGCTAGGTGGAATGATGGACAATATCGTGGGAAGGCCAAAAGTCGATTTCACGCCATTGTGAAACAGGTTTGCAATAGTCCAGTGCACCTGTCAATGGTTGGCCGCTTTTCCCGCAATTCAACAGCGGGAACATAATTTTAATGCATTTGCATCTCATCATTGTGCCTCTTTGCCAGAATCATCCGCCCGCATTGGATCATCTGAGCACAATTGTGCCGACGTGTTTCACAACTGAACATAAATGGTGTGCACCATACAAACTGCACTTTATTTGGGACTTTGAGGTTTGTTTGCCTACCTTGCTTTGGGCAGCTCTCAGGGTCGTCAGTGTCAGTCTTCGCAGGCAGCATCACATCACTTTTATGAGGGCTCACGGGCAGGTCTCTACCTACCAGACCAGCTGTAAGGTGGCTTTTCAATGGCTGCAGGACTAGGGCTTGCTTGGAGAAGGGAGAAAAGTGGCCTCAGGCCAGGGAAGAGGCTGCAGGGCTAGGGCAGTACTGGGGAGGGGGGGGGGGGGGGGGAGGCACATGTTAATCCGTGCAACTGGCCTCAAGATAGTAAGGGCTGAGGAGGAAATCTCCAGAGGAGGTGAGGCCAAATGGAAATGTGTGGGTGTGTGTGAGAATGGGTGGTGATGTCCCTTGAGCTGGTAGTGAGCGGGATGCCAGTGAATGTGTGAGTTTAGAGTGATGAGATGGTTGCCTTACCCTGGCGGCACAGATGAGATCATTCATCCTCCTTCTTCATTGGATAGCAAACCTCTTCTGTGCATCATTGGCATTGACCACCATTGCCACCACCTCCCATGTCGGAGTGGTGACACCGATGGCCTCCTGCGGCTAGAACAGGGGTAGAGGATATCATGGCGGCCCTCCTCGGCATCCAAAAGGCATTCTAGGGATGCATCAGAAAAATGGTGGGCTGCTGTCTTCTTGTCTTTTGGGGCCATGTCTTCTGTGCAGCAGTCCTGGGCTGCAAGTGTTGAAAGCTGTGCATGCAACTGCAGTTCAAATATGGCATCTGGCATGAGGAAGTGGCAAGGTGACGGTGTGGTGGGCCAAATCGGAGGACGCCGGCCAGCAAAATGGCATGTTTCCCATGACTGCATAAATAATCAGGCGGGAAGGGGACAATATGATGTGAAAATCTGCCATTGCAGCCAATGGGTAAAATATTGTTTTACATGCCTGCTACCGCACTTTGTGCAATTCTGGGATGATTCCACCTTATGACACTCTCTTCAGCTATCATGCCCTGAGAGGTCCATGCTTATGCTTAGCAAGGTACTACAGTAGTTTGCTGTTACCTTTCATTGGTGCTGGTTGGCCAGCGGACTCTCCCACTCTTATGCCAGAAATGAATGATAAGGATTAACCTGAAATAAAAACAGAAAATGCTGGGAAAAAACTCAACAGGTCTGACAGCATCTGTGGAGAGTGAAACAGAGTTAACGTTTTGAGACTCTAACAGACTCAAAATGTTAACTCTGTTTCCCTCTCTACAGATGCTGCCAGACCTGCTGAGTTTTTCCAGTGTTTTCTGTTTTTATTTCAGATTTCCAGCATCTGCAGTATATGCTATTATATTTGGATTAACCTGTTTGGCTATATTATGAAAGTGCCTTCCTTAGTCATCAAGTCCTGGAGGCAAGGATGTTTTCCACTGCATCACAAGACCCTCCTCCCATACTGTGGCTACATTTCAAAAATACTTCATTGGTCCTGAAGCGCTTCCTGAAAATAATCCTGAATTCATGAGAGCTGCTACATCAGTGCAAGTCCTTTCATTTCTGCGCACTGACGCTCTGAGGATCAGGAGACTTGATCAGGATCTTCTGCTCCAAGTTTCTCACCAATGCAGCACCACTAGAGCTGTGAGCAATTAAGTCAGGTCCTGCTAATGTCAGGAACACAAGTACCATTATAGCCCGGCACTTGGATAAGTTCAAGGCAGAGTCAACATGCTTTTGTGAAAGGGAAATCATATTTGACCAACCAAAAGTTCTTTGAGGAAGTATCCTGTGCTGTGGATAAAGAGGAACTGATGGATGTACTGTACTTAGTTTCCAGAAGGCATTTGATTAAGTGCCATATCAAAGGCTATTGCGGAAAATAAAAGCTCATGGTATGGGGTAACATATTGGCATAGATAGAAGATTGGCTGGCCAACGGGAAGCAGAGAGTAGGCATAAATAGGCATTTTTCAAGTTGGCAAGGTGTAACGAGTGGTGTGTCATAAGGATCAGAGCTGCAACTTCAACTGTTTACAATTTATATAAATGATTTGGATGAAGGGATGGATGGAATGGTTGCCAAATTTGCTGATGGCACAAAGATAGATAGGAAAGTAAGTTGTGAAGAGGATATAAAGAGGCTGCAAAAAATATTTAGGTTAAGTGAATGAGCAAAGATCTGGCAAATGGAGTATAATGTGGGAAAATGTGAAATTGTCCATCTTGGCAGGAAAAAATAAAAGAAAAGCATATTATCTAAATGGTGAGAGATTGCAGAGTTCTGAGATTCAGAGGGATCTGGGTGTCTTAGTGCATGAATTGCAAAAGGCTATTATGCAGATACAGCAAATAATTCGGAAAGCTAATAAAATGTTATCATTTATTGCGAGGGAAATTGAATACAAAAGTAGGGAGGTTATGCTTCAGTTGTACAGGGCACTAGTGAGACCACATCTGGAGGACTGTATATAGTATTGGTCACCTTATTTAAGGAAGGATGCAATTGCATTGGAAGCAGTTTAGAGAAGGTTTACCAGACTAATACCTGGAATGGGCAGGTTGTCTTATGAGGTTGGACAGGTTAGGCTTGAATCCACTGGAGCTTAGAAGAGTAAGAGGCGACTTGAGTGAAATATATAAAATCCTGAGGGGTCTTGCCAGGGAGGATGTGGAGAGGATGTTTCCTCTTGTGGGAGAATCTAGAACAAGTGTTCACTGTATAAAAATAAGGGGTGGCTCATTTAAAATGGAGATGAAGCAATTTTTTTCTCTCAGAGTTGTTTCTTTGGAACTCTCTTCCTGAAAAGATGGTGGAAGAAGAGTCTGGATATTTTTAAGGCAGAGGTGGATAGATACTTGGTAAGCAAAGGGGTGATAGGTTATGGGGTAGCAGGGGGTGGGTAGGCAGGATGCAGATGTGAAGTTACTATCAGATCAACCATGATGTTATTAAATGGCGAGCAGGCTCGAGGGGCCGAATGGCCTACTCCATGTTAGTATGTTGGTACCTCAGCCTTCTATATCAGGTCAGAATATCTGCAAGGAATATCCAGTCAGACTTGCACACATTCCCTCTGGGAATCTCTCCAGTCATTTATTTTCCTTACGCCGCGAGGTCAGTTTTCGTGTGCATTAAGTGATTGGAAACCAGTGCGATTTCACAAACTTCTGCACCGCTCCAGGTAATCAGCTGCGACAAATTCCGGACACTTCGGACTTTACCATAGTCAACTTTAGTTGTCACATTGTACCATGCACTTCGACTTATCCCGGTGCTTAAATCCCATGGACTAAAACCGACTAGAAGGAACGGCAGGACACAAACTAGAACGGAGAAGCTACGTAGCAATTTCACAAACATACCCGAGTACCCAGGCACGGGTCTACCTACCACAGTTGGGAAACGGGTCCAGCCTGTCCCGGGTAGGTCACTAAATAGAAATAATCGTGCAATTCGTTTTGTGTGAATTTGGGTCTTTAAAAGCAAGAGTACAGCACAAGACACAACACGAGATTTGGTGTTCGATCCCTCTTTAGAAAGTAATTTCCAGACGACCTGACCACAAATGCAAATAATTGATTGTTTCTACTCCATACCGAATAAAAGATAAGCGGGTGCAATGAGTGCTCAAAGTTCGAGTCACGTGCTCCTTTCAATATATAAAAGTGCCGTTTCAGGTGCCCTTTCCAGCCAGTTAGCGCTCGGAGTGGAAGACAACGCGAAGCTGGTACGAAGTGTCCAGTGCAAAGCAGCTAAACCGCTGCATAGTCCGTGGAGTCCTCAAGTGGTACCTCGGGGGGGGAGATGTCCGCCATTCGCTGCCGGCTGCCCTTTCTTGTAATATTCCTTGAAGGGATTTTACTCGTGCTCATCGCTCTTTTTGTGACTTATGATGAACATTCTGATGCTGCAGCCCAGAGCAATGAGACAGATCATAAGCATAATCAACTATATGCCATCTTCCCAGTCTTTCAAGACGTCCAGGTGATGATTTTTGTGGGCTTTGGACTCCTCATGGGCTTCCTAAAGAAGTACGGTTACGGAGGGATTGCCTTCAATTTTATGATAGCGGTGTTTTCCGTTCAGTGGGCTCTGCTAGTGCAGGGCTGGTTCTACCATTTCCACCACGGCAGGATTCACATCGGGGTTTATAACCTGCTCACCGCTGAAACAGCCTGCGCCACTGTCATGATCTCATTCGGAGCCGTGCTCGGCAAAACCAGCCCAGTGCAGATCCTTATTCTGTCTCTGCTGGAAGTTCCAATATTCACTGCAACCGAGTGGATTATTATGGAGCTTCTAAAAATCAAGGACGTCGGAGGGTCTATAACCATCCACTTGTTTGCTTGTTATTTTGGCCTAAGTGTCACTACGGTGCTGTACAGACCCGGTTTAAAAGATGGGCACAAGGACGAAGGGGCAGACTATAACTCGGACAAGCTGGCCATGCTTGGCACCTTGTTGCTGTGGGTCTTCTGGCCAAGTTTTAACTCTGTCTTCGCATCAAGTGGACACGGCCAGCACAGGGCTGTGATCCACACCTACATTGGACTCAGCTCGTGTACCCTCACGACCTTCGCCATATCCAGCCTCCTGGACAAACGGGGCAAGATTAACATCGCCCACATCCAGAATGCTGCTCTGGCAGGCGGGGTGGCAGTGGGCTCCGCAGCAGACATGATGGTCACTCCAGCCGGGGCATTCGCCTTGGGCTGCATCGCCTCCGTGCTCTGCACGGTGGGATTTAAATACTTGACTCCCTTCCTGGCTAAAAAACTCAAAATCCAAGACGTGTGCGGCATCAATAACTTGCACGGGATTCCCGGCTTTGTAGGGGCAATTGCTGGAATTGCCACTATTCTATTGACAGCCGATGAGAGATATGGCCATGGCTTGTATGACACCTTCCCGGAGAGAGTTCCCAAGGAAGGGGATATAAAGTTGGCCGAATTGGTCCGGGTGCTCCCGCAGCTGAAAGCTGGAGGGGGCCGGAGCGCCTGGGATCAGGCACAATACCAGGCGGCAGCTATTGGGGTCTGTCTGGGCATCGCTGTTTTAGGAGGGACCGTCACGGGCTTCATCCTAAAACTACCCTTTCTAGCACAGCCGAAAGACGAGTTTTGTTTCAATGACGACCTTTACTTTGAAGTACCCGAGGTAGAAGAGAAAGAAGAATTTGAATTTACCAATAAAAACAACGCGAACAATAACCAGCGCCTTAAACTTCCGGTTTGATTTCTAACTTCATTTTTGTATGCCCGAACATCGTGTCTTACATCAGTTTTCAGGACGTGCCTGTTATGGAAAGACACCTTGTAGTTAGCATACCTTATGCTAATTGTCCAATACTTTAACAGATATACTTATTAAAGAGAAGCCTTTAACCTGAATTGAGTTGAAAATTACTGTTTCAGGATCGCACAACGCCCTAACTTCTAAAATCAGGATGTGCCCACCCCTCCAAAAATCAATCACAACTCCTGCATATTCTATGAGCTTTGCAATAACACATTACTCGGAATGTGAATCAGAAAATATTTCTCATACTTGTTTAAAAATGATTACTGTATTTTTCCACCTACAACATTCGGCGAATGAGATACAAATTCACAAGTCTGGGGTACCTGCCTTTTAACATACAGTGACATGCTAATCATTAATGTCAGTCTCTGTCTGCCAGCCAGGTCAAGTCTACACAGATGAGCCATTCAGCCAGTACTTGTTTAAGAGTGAGTTTCTATTTTTCCTTTTTATAAGTCAGTAACTGATTGCTCTTAAACTGCACACTAGAATTTAATGAAGAATTTTAGACAAGATAAAATTAAAAGAATTTTATTTACTCTGGTTAAGGTAATGAATAGTTTTTAAGAAATTCAAATAAAGTTGTTCAAACACAATGATCAAGAGTGTTCAGTAATTTCCTGCCGTACAATGTTTCCAGCTATTGTTTTTTTTTACTTTACTAATGCTGTTTCAGATTTTTTTAAAGTCATATCGAATTCTTTGCCAATGTTTTCTCCCTTCCCCCCCATTTCTCTCCCAAATGGTGCAGTTTCATGGGATCCTCCAGAATTTTTCACAACTAAACCATTCTTAATGTGGAAGCTGAGATAATGAATTTTGACAGGGTATATAACAGAATGGGGAGGGGAGCTCACATTCACGTCAGATCCTGTCATCATCTTGAAGAGAAACCATTCAGTTCATTGAGCACTCAGCCCACACCATTTCTTCTACCCCCAAACACCCCCCACCCTCGCAGCCCAGTAAAATACATTTTCTGCAAGGAGACACTGAATAGCTAAGCAGCAGGAACCATGCTCAATTTTCCTTCCTGGCCAATGGGAACTGAGGCCAGGCATAAAACCCCAATGACACCCCAGTGATATTGGCTAACACAGCACATTTGGAATCAAAACTGATGCCTTCTTGAGTTTACAAGTCAGGTTTACATTGCATTTGCCAAATGAACCAGCAAGATCAAGCTTTCCTTTACTGCTTTTTTAAAATCTCGTTTTCATTGCCCTCTGTTCACCTTTAAGTCCTGAAGCTTCAACTTACAGCCCCTTATTTTTGTGACCTTTACTTCGTCTCTGAAGGTTACCAACAATTGTAGCAAAACAAGTCTAAAGTGTAGGTCAGTTCATTTGCCTACTGATTATGGCTGACCTTTCATTCTTTCCTTCTTTTATTTCTTCACTTAACACTGTTTTCTTTCAGTGTAGCAATTCTTCTTTGTTCTGCTTCACTAGCTTCAATTCAAGTCAGCTCTGTTTCCTTCAGTTCTCACATCAACCAATAACCCATTCCAATCTCTATACCTCATTTGCTATGTTCTTCAATTTTAGGGATGAATTTTAAGAATTTTAAGGACTTCTGAATTCTTAAAGTTTTTCAGTAGTGAGCTCTGTTCTTTTCCCTAACTTTTCCTTTTCAGGTGCGGATTTTTAAGTTTATTCCTGCACTTTTGTACTTGTTCCATTATTTTCAGTTATTCTACATCAGCAAGCTTAATTTATTTTTCTTGCATTTTCTTCTCATGAAGGCAATGCTCATGCCAAGGTGCAGAAAGTGGCCCTCCAGTTCCTTGCCCACTTAACCATGCTTTATATGCTTGGAGAGAATGTTACTCAGCTATTCACATAATCATAACTGAGCTCAATCATATCCTCTTGGATCATCTACACTAACAACTTTTCCATCAGGAATCATTCAATAGCAACAGAAGCAAGAACTTTGACTAATTCTTCATCTTATTAGCTTAGGGACACTGAACCCAACTGTAGCACTCCCACTACTGCCCCTGCTGAGATCAGTTAAATTAACAAAATCAGGAATTGAAACTGAGACATTCCTGTTCTGTATAGGTCACACCATGCGGTGTAAGTGCGTCAGAGAAACTTAGATATTACAGCACTGAAGAAGACCATTCCATCCATGCCCATGTGCCAATATTTGAAGTAGTGCCAGCTTCACATGGGAGCTATTTAATCCCATTTCCTTTCTTTTATACTCTGTAATTTTCCTCTTCTTCATAAGTTTATTTAATGCCCTTTCGAATGTCAGGATTGATTAGCGTCACTATTCATTGGCGGTAATGCATTCAATACTCTAATAACCTTTTACACAAAAAACATTTTTATAACTTCTATACTTCTTATCATAACTTGTTGCTGACTCACAAATAATTATTTAATATTTCTCCTCTCAAATATTTTCAAGACTTTGAATACTTAACCTTTTCTGTTCCAGTCAATCTAGCCTTAGATTTTCAGGCCTCCCCTTATAACTATATCTTCTCATCTTAATTAATCCACTTTGTAACTTTTCCACAGCACCAGGATCCTTTCAGTTAGGGACCCTTTAATCACTAGAGCTTTATTGTTTTCTTTTAATAGTTTTTTCTTCTGATGACTTCTACCCAAACATTTTTATATGTTCCCTTCCAGGCTCCTCCTTGTTCTAATCCCAATCCAAAAAAAACTGGAATCTTCCCTTTCTGTTTTGACTTTTCTGTGTCAAACTTTCATTCTCTTTTGCCTCTTCACCCCATTACTCTCCATCAGACTTGTTACATAGAACTAAAATCTCTTGGTTGCTCATTCTTTGCTGCACTCACTGTTGATAACTTTAGCCAAAACCAAAATCTCCCTCCGCTCTTGCTTAAGATGCCATCTCATATGAGCTGTTAGCATTCACTTTATGAACATGATGCCCAAATGCAGGAACTAATGTGGTAATGATCTTGGGTTTCTGGTTTAATCAGACCACCATGGCATTACAGTGCCCTTATAGTTTTTCTATAAGTCAAAATTGATAGACTGTATTATATATGAACAGAATCAAATTCACACTGCTTACAAGGCCCAAACATATACTAAATTTTGTTGTTCAGAAAAAATATACCATAATGTGCACCATTTTACATGGAACTCAGACTCTATTATGTTTTAGTACACATGAAATGCAGAATTTTGTACAAAAATGGACATTGAAATGATTTTTGGCATAGCGTATCCCATTCTATGATGTTTTTATGCAAATATGCGTTATACACAAAAGTGTTTAGTGGAGGGTATATGCTATATTTTTGTGCATATTAGAAGTAAATATATTACAGTAATCCTCTCTGATGGGCCATCCACCATGATATGTGGATTCAAGTTGTAGAAGCAGGTAATAGCTAATAACGGTTCAACAATGGAATACAGTTGGATCAGAACAGGAGATGATCTACCAGCCTACTCATTAATGGATTGTGTGGTAGCTTCATAGTTTGAATCAAATGTTCTACCCCTGATGTGTTTAATTAATATCTAAGTCCATCCCCAGAATTATTATACTTGGCCAGAAGGCATAGTTTTTATATCCCCACATTCTCTCCAACAGCTCTCTAATACTCCTGCAAGCCGCTTGTCAAGCCCCACTGCTGTAAGCTAGAATTGATTCCTCATGTTCTGCTGATCTATTGTTGCAGGTTGTAACATTAAATTTATGGAGCAAACGTTTTCCTATTCCTCTTTCATGTACTCACGCTTCGAGTTATATCAAAAGACATATTTGATAGTCTTTGAAGCAAGCATATTCATGTGCAAAAATAGTTTAAAAAATGGGTGAGGAGAACAATTCCTCATTTTTTATCTTTCCCTTTGGATCTTTGCTAAATTACTTGCTGATGTTGATCTATTTAGATGAATGCCAAAATGTCCACAGACCATTGAATAATTATTCATGTATTGACTTGTTGTAAATGATTGAAAAGAGGAGTTTTAGGCAAATACTAATAATACAGCAAGTTCTGTAATAATTATTTGGTAATATGGACATTTTACAGAAGAAGCCCCATTAAGATAATTCTATTAAGCAAATCCGAATCAGTACCCCTACATGAATGAGTTTACAACAAATACCAGTGTTTATTAAAAAAATCTTACTATTTCTTCTTAGACTCTCCATCATTTTAAATATGATGACTTTGCACTTCAGATGATATTTCCCCACATGAAAGAAGATCTATGGTCTTCAAAGAAAGTGTTCTTAAAAATCTATTCTTTTTTAAATAAAATTGAATCCAATGGATTGGGATTTGGAGGATCTCAAAATACAAACTTTGAAACTGGAATGTCTGTAATCAGACAGTTTGTCTAGAAAAATTCCTACAGTGTTTGCTTGTGATTTGGCAAGTTGATTGCAACATCTGTAAAGGGGCCAAGTTCTATAAAACACTAGTAATATCTATAATGGAAATGTTAATTACTAATGGTGTCATTTGAGTGCACAGTGTACTCCAAAGTTCAAGGTATTCTATCTTCAGGGAGACATTATTTCCATAATCAGTACCCATCCTCCTTTACAGAAACTGGTCCAATTACATTGTAAAATATTTAAGATTTTACGTTGCTGGGATCAATTAACATATTAATGGACATTAATTTGAAAGACTATAATATCATAGTGTATAGTAAGTATAATTGTAGATAGGTTGTTTTGCACTAATTTTAGTGGCTTTGGATTTGTGACCAGTGCAAGATACACAATTGCCCCACTTGGCTGCCATCTGTCTCCACTTTCCTGTCTATATTTTTCAGGCTGTCTTAGATGACTGCATTTGAGGAAGCACTTATAGAGCCCACAATGCTCATAGTATGTTACATCACAATACACATTTCAAACAATAAATATTGGGAGTTATAGAGACGTAAGAAGGTGGTGTGTTTACTTTGGAGGAAGATTTTGACTGCATGGGCAGTATAAATATATATAGACGTTTCTCACCTGCCCTTGAAATACTTGACAATCCAGCCACAACGTGCAGAACCATAGAGAAATCCCATTAGTTTCTTGCTAATGAGCCATAGCTGAAAAGCCTACAGATCACTAGATTGCCACACTAAAAAAAGAAAGCCATTGAGTTTGTTCTCCACAATGGACAGTGATGCACCTTCAAGGAAGGGTTGAGAACTGTTGGAAAAAGAAACAAACAGTTTTCTTAGTGAGGTGAAAAGTGGACCAAAATTCTATTCAAT
This sequence comes from Carcharodon carcharias, assembly GCF_017639515.1. Classification (NCBI taxonomy): domain Eukaryota; kingdom Metazoa; phylum Chordata; class Chondrichthyes; order Lamniformes; family Lamnidae; genus Carcharodon; species Carcharodon carcharias. Next base: position 39,202,620 of record NC_054480.1, on the reverse strand, counting down.
TGGTTCTGCCCCACTCATAAGACTGTGATTCAGTACAGCCATTGCACTCTAGTTACAGCTCTATTTCCCATCTCCAATTTAGGTAGCAGTCTATTGGAGAGTGTTGGAACAAGAAACTGTCAAAGCCCCAAAAAACAAAGAGTGTAAAATCAATGCTGTGTGCTACAATGGTGACAGATAGGAATGTATAGGAACACATTAAAAAAGAATTTTATCTTTATATTAATCTTTGTAAAACTTTTAACATTAAAATGGATGAAATAGTTAAACATATTAGTGATATAAAAGATATTTCAAATGTATTGCTGTAGTATTCTGGCAAAAAGGCCACGGCTCTAAAATAAATCTTGTTGAAAACCTATGTCCCTTTCACAGGGTGGGAAAGTTAAATAGAAGAATCTGATGAAAGGCATAATATTAAACTTGTTTTGATGGACAAACCAATTCAACTCAAAGGTCCACCCCAGGTTTCACCTAGTGGTTAGCTGTGCATTTTCTTAAACAGCATAATTAACATGATTACTTATGCCAAAATCTCCTAACAATCTCATTAGTTTACACTAGCGCATGAAAGAAAACCAACCTAAACTAAGCAGAAATCAATATACACAATCAGGGCCTGAGGTAAGTGCAGAACATGTTTCATGTTCCTTCTTTTATGAATGAAAATGAATAATTTGATACAATCAAACAATACTTTAAGCACATTAGTCACACATGTTTAAGAATATACAATCTTGAAAACTATTTAATTTTTAAATTTGTAACTCATTCTGATACTGTAAAAACACACCTAAAAATACACACAAAATGCATTTTACATCCCAGTGAAGTACCTCTGAGCTGCCCAAATGGACTTTCTGTCTCCTGACTTCAAATATTCAGTCTGCTCCTGATAGTGGTCATAAACTGACATTTATATGATGCAATTAATGAAGATGCGCAAATACAGACTGGAAATAACATGAGCATCATGTTTTGTGCCTAGATCTTTGTGGTTTGTGCCTATCATTGTGTTGGCCATTATTATGGTTTGTGCCCATGTTGTAGTTTGTACCAACTGTCTTTGCATCTATCATCACATTTAGTGCCCATCATTGTGGTTTATGTCCATGTTGGAATTTTTGTCCATCATTATTGTCTGTGCCAATTTGTTGGTTGTGCACATTGTTGTGACTTCTCTGAGCTTTCCTTTTAATTTTCAAATTAAGTTCTTATTCATAGTTGCTTGCTAGTACAGAATTTGAGTATTGCTGATAAAAGAAATTTTGTCAAAACTTTTCGTCTTGCACTCATCAGGACGATTGCAGGAACACCAATGTCAGGGGAAGCAACAACTTTATACTATATAAGAAGAGAGTGTTGATTAGTTGGCAAGTGGACTGTGATTGGTGGAGGCATTGCCATGGAGAATGCATCAGTTAATGGTGACTGACAGTTAACTGTCAAGCATTCTTTGAAATTTAAACCAGACTCTGATTGGTCAAGGCATTGCCCTGAGGAAAGAGCCAGCGAATAGCTATCACTTATTTTGTTTAGCTGAAAGAGGTGCAATCTTACTGAATGCAAATAACAGGGCCCTGCGTATTAATATGTATAGCTTCCAGTATATGCAAATGGACACATTGCGACTGATAATCTTAAACTGGTTGTCAGCATAATGTTTAGCACACTGCAGATTACTTAGCAATAGCAGAATCACATGTAATGTTGGACACTGTGTTTTGAGTTTTGCAAGCTCATGATAGTTGGGTATGATCTGTATCTTCCCTGTTGCGAACAGCAAAAGGGATAAGTTTTTGATATGATCCGCAAGTCTTTGGGACATATGGCCTACATACCTAGCATCACACTGGCACTGAAATTCGTATATCATATTTGTGTGATAGGCAGAACATCTTTTTGGCTTGATAGCAGCATCCTGTTAGTGGCAAATGTCACTTGTGTTGCTATTGCATTGTAGCAGTGTGAAACTGCTAGCTTCACTTCTTGCTCAATTTTTTGAGATACCTTGCCCTTCCAGGGTACACTGAGGTAGACTGGGCACTTTCACGGATGAAAGTGACAACCTTAGGCCTGTTCATGAGTTCGCGAGATATACAATGCAAAATTACCTGATCAAGGTAGCTATTATCTTGCAGAATGTCTTTGATGCACGTTATTTCAGCATCAAGCTTGTATGGTGAGCAAATGGCTTGGCCCTAGTTACGAGTTGTCGATAAGGCCAATTTTATAACTCATGGAGCTATAAGAATCCCAACGTGTATATTGACCAGTGAAAGTAGGCTTGTGGTTTACAGTTTTAGAGAACCTCCTGGCAGATTTATCAATTAGCATGTCAAGGAAAGGGAGTGCATTTACTGGCCCCATTTCAAAGGTGAACTTGAGCACAACATGGAGCCCATTAAGACATGGGACAGAATTTTACCATCGGCGAGTAGGGGGTGGGGCCCGCTTGCTGACGCGTAAAATGATGCGGGATGACGTTGGGCAGAACCCCAAAGTCACCCCACCCCATTTAAATTTTCAGTAAGGTGAGGACACTGCAAAATCAGCTGCGGGCCCGCCAACATGTCAATGGCCACTTGAGGATGCATTAACCAATTAAAGGACCTACCCGTCCAACCTTAAGGTTGGCGGGTCAGCCAGGAGCCCCGGCGACAACTAGAAAAAACATGAAACCTCATCCAGTGGTGGGATGAGGTTTCATGTAGGGTTTTAAAAATTGTAATAAAGTTGTTCCATAAATTATGAACATGTCCCAACTCATGTGACATTGTCACATGAGGGGACATATAAGGGATTTTTCTTTTCTCTATTGTTAATAATTTTAAAAGTTGAGGCAATCTCTCTGAGGCTGCACTTAGCCTCAGGGAGATGTGCGCTCTTTCATGCACATGTGCGAAAGAGCGCATTCTCAATTTTAGGGATTCCCTCCCACCTGCACAGGGAGCACATAGTGCTTCCTGGCTGACGTCATGTAAAATGATGGTGCAGCCCCGATTGCTGGCGGCAATCGGTTCCATGCCTGCCCGCGATTGGGTCAGGCCCACCTATCCGACAAACGGGAAATTCTGCACATTCAAGGAAATTATTGCATGCTGCTATGGATTTAAATATAACAAACGTATCATCCACATATCGGAAATAGTAGGAGGTTAGGTGTCATTCCATTGAAGCCACATTTCTCATGGAACCCAACAAAGATGTTTGTGAGAGCTGGGCCTAGAGGGGTTCCCATGGCAACACCATCTATTCGGGCATACATTGTGTTAAAGCTGAGCTCAGCTGCACAAGCTACAGAGTTCATAAGCTAAATGAATACTGATTCATGCAATGGTGGCAGGTCTAGACCACCAGGATATAATGCTGCAGTGCAAATATCTATGGCTTCCTTAAGTGGAACATTGGTGAATAGGCTAGCAATGTCAAATGAGCACATGAGCATTGCTATCGATATGCAAATCCAGTATGGTCTTCACAAATGTGAAGGAATCCTTCACCTTGTATCTGGAAAACTTGTGCAAAACTGGTTGTAACAATTCGTCCAACCATTTTGCCAATTCATGCTGTGCAGAACCGCTCCTAGATAAGATAGGGCAGAAAGGGACATCAATTTTGTGTGTCTTGGGCAGCCCATATATATGTGGATGCAGTGAGCTGTGAGGACAAACTCTGTCATATATATCACGCAGTAGCTCATCGGTCTTAGTACAGCAAGTTTTTTTTTTAGTGTACTTTTGAGCAAGAATGTCCAGTCATGTTGAGTGGCAAGACCAATGGATACAGATTTGGATAAGTCATTAAGAATGGTGTCCATTTTGTTGATATAGTCATGCTTGTTAAGGATGACTATTCTCATCCCTTTGTCAGGTTTACTGATGTGTATGTCCAGGTTGGTTACATTTGCAAAGATCATACAGGACCTGCTTTGACAAAATGTCTTTTTTCAGCAATACTTAGGTTCTTATTGCTGAACCCTTAGAGGTCCATCTTCTTTATTATTTAACCTGTTAAAAGTAAAACTCCTTTGCCTTGTTTTCTATTTTTTGAAGAAATACCATAACAGAAAAATAGGGTGCAGACTCTGAATAAGTAAGCTTTCCAACTCTATCTAATATTTGTGCACTGAGGGAATGCTGACTGTCAGAGTTGCTGTCTTTCAGCTGAAAGAATAAAGTGAAGCCCCAATGTGACTTCTCAGGTGAATATTAAAGATTCTATAGTACTATTCAAAGAAGAGCAACACCTCAGATTGCTGACCAAAATTCATTCCATAATCAACACATTAAACAGGTTATCTGGCCATTGTTTTTCTCATCACTGAGCAGGTTGTATCTAAAAGCACCAAGGGATATGGGGATAGAGCGGGAGTGTGACGTTAAGATAGAGGATCAGCCATGATCATATTGAATGGTGGAGCAGACTCGAGAGCCAAATGAACTACTCCTGTTTCTGTTTTCTATGTTTTCTATGTCTAGACTGCAGTATGTGGTCAGTGAGACTGTCCTGAGGGATCACATTTGCAGTGTCTCTAATCCATCTGGCTCAGAGTCATTGAACTGGAGTGCGAGCTGGAGACACCCCAAAACATAAGGCAGGGAGTGCAATATTTGGACAGTTTGATCCAGACTTTAATCATGCCTTGCAGAGAAGTGCAAGTTCAAAATGGGGTTGGTCTGACTGTTAGTGTGACAAATTAGGGAACCTAGATAAGATAGAGAATGGGGATCTGCAGAATTTGAGAAATTGATTTTTTCCAACAGGTACAATGTACTTGCTACCTGTGAGGATAAGGATAAAGCATGTCAGAAGGGCAGCCAGAATGTGAACCATGGCACCTTGGAGCAGGAAACTGTCCAAAGGGGAGAGCAGGAGGGGGAGAACCATAATGTGTTAATTCAATATTTACGGAAAGAGATAGCATCCTTTGTAAGCAGGATCGAGAGTCCCACATGGTAAGTTGCCTATGAGATACTGAGCAGGGGATCATCTCAAACTGCATGAAAGGATATTGTAGATGAAGGGGAGAATTCACTCACTGTGATACATATTGGGACCAATAACACTGGGAAGAGTAGGCATGGGGTCCTGTTTGAAGAGTACCAGGAACTAGGAGCTAAATTAAAGAACAGGGCATCCAGGGCTATAAACTCTGGATTATTACCTGAGTATTGCTCAAATTGGCATAGGGATAAGCAGATCAGTGAGATGGCTGAAGGAGTGGGAGAAAGGGGTCCCACATCATGGTGCACTGGCACCAGTATTGGGAAAAGAAAGATCTGTGGTGTTGGAATGGGCTCTGCCTAAACCAGCGAGACTACAGTCCTAGCAAAAAAGATAAATAGGGCAGCCATAAAGACTTTAAAAAAGCAAGTGGTGAGGAGGGCTCAGGTGGAAAAGGTAGCCTAGATAATAATTTGAAAACAAATGAAAGGGAAGAAAGTAGAGTAACAGTCAGAAATTGTGCTTTGGACACTACAGGTAAAGAACAAATTAAAAATGTTAGGTAACTAAACCATGAGAGGGAAATATGGAAGTGAGTGAAAAACCTTTAGAACAGAAGGCCAAATATGGTATGTGGCCCAAATAGGCAAGCGTTCTTCATACAGATAGAGTATAAGGAACAGATTGAATGAATTGCAGGTGCAGATTCACCTTGTAGGAATCGGCATGCCAATTACTACTGAGACATGGCTGCAAGACAAGCTGTGAACTAAGTATACTAGATCATAAGGTCTACACAAAGGAAGGGAAATGGTAAATGGAGAATAGTAGTTTTAGTGATTATGGATAAAAGTATTTCAATGATAAGAGATGATGCAACAAGAAGTAAGCAAGCAGTGGAGATTTTATGGGTAGAATTAAGAAATAGAAAAGGATTTAAGACTATAGCGAGAATTGTGTTTCAGCCCCCTATCAGCATCGGTGAAGTGGTTGATTGTATAAATGCAGATAGTAAATAAGCATGTGGTTTTAATGGAGGATTGTAACTTTTATATAGGCTGGAATAAGCAGACTAGCACATCTGAGTTTTTTGAGTGTGTCCAGGATAGTTTTCTGTAGCCATATATCCGAGATTTTGTAATGAGTAATGAGCCAGATTTAGTTAACAGCCTAGCAGTGTGTGAACATTGGTTTAAAAACAATCATAATATGGATGAGTTCAACATAGTGCTTAAAAGGGATAAATGCAAAACTGCTATAAAAGTTCTAGGTGTAGGTGAGATTGATTTCAATGGGATGAGACAGAGGCTGTCCACAGTAAACAGAGCAAATTTGTTAATGAGTAAATGAGAGAAGATCACAGGGAGTTGTTCAAAGATATAAATTAATGTGATACTGAACTAGTTTGTATCCTTAAGGGGCAGGATCTCCACATTCAAAGAAAGGCAGCCACGGACAACTGAAGAGGTAAGAGACAACGTAAAACTAAAAGAAAAAAGATACAAAAACGCAAAACGAAAAACGCACAGATCCTGACAAATGGGAAAGATACAAAGAACAGAAAAGGACGACAAAACAGATATTAAGAACTTTAAAATGGAGTAGAAAAAGAGAAAATCAAAATCAACACAGGAAGTTTTACAGTTATATTAGAAAAAAGAGGGTGATGAGGAGCAGCGAGTCTCTGGAATACATATAAATGAAAACAAGCAAATGCCAGAAAGCTGAATAATTACTTTGCATCAGCATTTGCACTGCAGGAAGAAATCAGTATGCCAGACATGCCCCAAAAAAACTTATATTGAATCAGGCACAAGCTCTCACCGAAACTAATGTATGCAAAATAAAAATAATGGAGAAAATAATGCCATGAAAGAGTGGCAAATCCTCAGGACCATATGGTTTCCATCCCTGGGTAAAATTGAAGTAGATGAGAACATTGCAGATGCCCTAATTATAATCTTCTAAAGTTCTCTCATTTTGGGACCTTTAGATTGGAAAATTACACATTGTTCCACTATTTAAAAAAGGTGACACAGGGAAACCAGGAGATTATACATCAGTTGCCTTTCATCTATTGACAGGAAATTGTTAGTGTCTATTATTACAGATAGGGTGACTGAACATCTTGAAAATTTTTAGCTGATGATGAAAAACCAGCATGGATTTGTAAAGGATAGGTCATGCCTGACATACCTGTGGGGGAAACTGGAGGCTGACTAGAAAATTCCAGCCTGCCTCCTTTAATTGCATTTAACAATCTCTTAAAGAAATGAATCAGCTACCCACCACATTGGGGTGGGTAGCCTTGCTGGCCCCGATCCCATTCCCTCTAAAATGGCCAGTGCCGGGAACAGCATCAGAAAACCAGCATGCCGGCAGCACCAGAATCTTTGGGCCTCTTCTGCCATTGTATCCTCCCCCCGCAGGGTCTGAGAATCCTGCCCTGAGGGTCAATGGGCTGATACTCTAGCTGGCACAATGTGATTAGTGATGTCTCGTAGAGTTCTGTGTTGCAACTATTCATCGTATTTACTAAAAACTCCGATGATCAAATAGAAAGCCAAATTTTCCCATGACACAGCAATAGGAGGCATTGTGAGCATTGTAGATGGAAACATATATTTACAAAGTGAAACTAGTCGATCAAATAAATGGACAAAGCAGCGGAAAATGGATTTCAATGTAGGCAAATGTAACACAATCCACTTTGGACTTAAAATAAATAAAACAGGATACTTCCTAAATGGAGAAAATCTAGAAACAATGGAGGTCCAAAGAGATTTAGGAGTCCAGATACTTAGGGCAGAATTTTTACCTCGGTGGACAGGTGCATGCCCGACCCGCTCGAATATAAAATGATGTGTGCTGAAGTCGGCGAGTGTCCTGAAGTCAACGCACAGTTCCGCAATATTTCGGTTGGTGGGCGCATGCGGGAATCGGTTGGGCAGGCAGGCGAAAAGGCCAAGCGGCCTTTTCATTTTTTTTGGAAACCTCATCCACGGGCGGGATGACGTTTCCAACATCAAATAAAAATAAAATAAAACTTTTAAAATTTCATTTATAACATGTCCCTATTCATGTGACAGAGTCACATAAGGGGACATGTTTTATAACATTTTCTAAATTTTTATTTGTAATTTTTAAAACTTTTCATCTCCTTGAGGCAGCTCTGTGCCTCAGGGAGACTTTCAAGTGCTCACTCATGCGTATGTGCAAAGTTCCCCACTCATCTTCCTCCCCCGCCCGCACAGGCAGTGCTGAGCACTGCTGCTTACGTTTCACGCTGGGCAGGCCTTAATTGGCCCATGAACGTGAAATCACGGTCCGGCCCCGATTGTGAGTGGCGGTCGGCTTCCACACCGCCACCACCTGCACCTGCCGAGTGGGCAGAATTCCGCCCATAGATCTTTAAAATGTCATGAACAGGTTCAGGAAGTAATCAAAAAGGTAAATGGAATGCTGGCCTTTTCTTCCAATGTACAGGAATATGAGGAGCTAGAAATCGTACATCAGCTTTACACAGCCATTGTTAGACCACACCTGGAGTACTGCAAGTAGCTCTAGGGACTGCAGCTTCGGAGGGGTTTAATGATCTAGAATGGAGTGGTTTGAGGGTTTATCAGAATGATACCTGAATTCAAAGAATCAAATAACATACACAAGCTAGCATTATATTCCTTGGAATTGAGAAGGCTAAGCAGGGATTTAACAAAAGTTCTCAAGATAAGAGGAACAGTTAGGGTGGAGACAAACTATTTCTGCTGGTGGAGGAGTCTAGGACTGAGGGGTATAATTTAAAACTTAGAGCCTGACCTTTTAGGGGTGAAGTTAAAAATTTTCCTGCACACAAAGGGTGGAACTCTACGAGATCAATTGTTAGTTTTAAATCTAAGATTGGTGGATATTTGTTATATTTGTTTCAGATAATTGCCGTTGATGTTCAAATCAGCCTCTGAAGCATTGAGCTGTTGAAATCACAGGATTCTCAAGCCTTCCTCACTGTCAATGTTTTTGGGTTGGCTCATGTTCCATTAAAAATTTCAGATCCCTGTGATATTCTGTAGGAATATCAGACTGAATAGGCGAAGACAATGATTAGATTGGACTTTGTGATAAGTGGCAAAGGAATAGATTGAAAAGTGGAGATGAGCTGTAATTGCATTGAATAGTGGAGCAAGTTTGAGGAGCTATAATTTCTATTCTTGCTCCTTTTTCTTATGATCTTATAAATGGCACTTGTCATTTAGTAGGCTGACAGATGCCCACAGACTTCCTTTGGGCTTTTGAGCATAGGCTTGCTCTCATTGGGCATCTGATTCAGTACGGTGCCTTAAACAGGGGATCTGTGCTTTGTATAAGGGGCACAAGAAACAGAGAGGCTTCTCAATCAATCAGCTTGAAGAACCCTCACTGCGATCTTCCTGTCCTGAAATGGGATGGAATGGAGTCAGGGTGGGAAAAAAATAGCACTGGCGGCCTGCACCTTGGTCTGCTGCCTCCATTCCCAGCTCTGCTGACTTTCCCGAGGATGGAGCGAGAGCAAGAGCCACTTGCTGACTTCCCAAGATTTTCATGGTAGCTGGTGGCATTACAAACTTTGTGAAGCTGACCAGCTCCAGCCTGGCGGGAACAGGGGTGGCAGTCCTGAAACAGTTTTATTTGATAGAAAAAGTGAAACTTTGAACAAAAAGTCAACTGAGCAGTAGTGACATCTCAATAAATAAACTTTCCCTTCACTAACCTGGGTCCTAGCTTTCTGTTCGCCATGGTCACTTTGAAGATGAAATCTTCTCATTTTTTGAATATCACGTACAGATGGCAGCCACAGCATTTGCGGCCAATTCAGACCAAGACGTGGCCCACTTTCCTGGTGTCCCACCTCCGTTCCTCTCCCACCCCACCCTCCCCACCCCATCCTGGCACTGCCCCCCCCACCCAAACCTCCCCCCAACTGCTCTCTCCCTTAGTCTAATTGGCCCATGGAACCGTCTCTAGGATCATTAAGACTCCAACCCTGTGCAAATCATGCTTCACAGCAGGCTGGCGATGGAGTTGGCACTACAATGTGGGATTTGTCCCATCTCTAGATTCCCATCTGTGATGGGAAAATCCAGCCCACAGTGTCCAAATCAGGAATTATAAATCATGTACAGAAAACAAAATTAAGGTTAAGAAAGAAGGATAGGATTGAGAGAGAAATATAAATGGGACAGGCAGAAAAAGTTGAAAAAAATTTAACATCCAAGGCCAATTAAATTCTGAAGGAATAAGATTCCATGCCAGATACATCATTTGGCAATAATTATGTCTGATTGCTACACTAAAAATTCATTTACACCTTAATGCACAAGCCCTTTTCCTTTCTGCCATATTTTGTAGGTTAGCATTGGGTAAGTAGCACAACTTCGCACCCTTACATTAATTTCAATGCTGAGTCTATTGGTGAAATACTATTATAACACAGCTTGTGGAGGAGCAGGTAACTCAGACCACAACTTCTGGATTTCCACTTTTAACTGAAATGTGCATACTCTGGAATTTGCTGTCCAATTTATTCCATAGTGATGGTAAGTGCTGCAGCATCACTGTTATTTCCAATGCAAAATACAGCTCATTATACATTATTTACTAACATTAGATATAATAAACAAAGGAAGCCAGTGGCTTAAAATATCTCAGTGAATTTCTTTCTTTGTCTTAATCTAAGTGATAACAGCCTGGTTTGGTTTTAAAAATTAATGCTGAATGTTTTGCGAATGACAACATTCTGAGTAGACAACTTATTCTGTAGCTTTGGGATAATTTTCACGCATTACAGATGGAAGGTGTAGAAAAGTAAATAAATTTGACAAGATTCTTATTTTTTTTTATGCATTCATAAGATGTGGGCTCCGCTGGCTGGGCCAGCATTTATTGCCCATCCCTAGTTCCCCTTGTAAAGGTGGTGGTGAGCCACCTTCTTGAACTGCTGCAGTCCCTGTGGTGTATGTACACCCACAGTTCTGTTAGGAGGGGAGTTCCAGGGTTTTGACCCAGCGACAGTGAAGAAATGGTGACATATTTCCAAGTTAGGATGATGAGTGACTTGGAGGGGAACTCTGAGGTGGTGGTGTTCCCATCTATCTGCTGCCCTTGTCATTCTAGATGGTAGTGGTTGTGGGCTGTCGAAGGAGCCTTTGTGAATTCCTGCAATGCATATTGTAGATGGTACACACTGCTGCTACTGTGTGTCGGTGGTGGAGGGAGTGATGAAGGGAGTTGTGGACGTGATGCCAATCAAGCGGGCTGCTTTGTCCTGAACAGTGTCAAGCTTCTTGAGCGTTGTTGGAGCTACGCTCATCCAGGCAAGTGGGGAGTATTCCATCACACTCCTGACTTGTGCCTTGTAGGTGGTGGACAGGCTTTGGGATGTCAGTGGGTCTCACAATTCCTAGGCCCTAACCTGCTCTTGTAGCTACAGTATTTATATGGCTAGTCCAGTTCAGTTTCTGCTCAATGGTAACCCTCATGGTGCTGATAGTGGGGGATTCAGTGATGGTAATGCAATTGAACTACAAGGGATGATGGTTGGATTCTGTCTTGTTGGAGATGATCATTGCCTGACACTTGTGTGACGCAAATGTTACTTGCCACATGTTAGCTGAAGCCTGAATATTAGCCGGGTCTTGTTGCATTTGGACATGGACTGCTTCAGTATCTGAGAAGTGGCAAATGGTGCTGAACATTGTGAAATCATCAGCGAACATCCCCACTTCTGATCTTATGATGGAAGGAAGGTCATTAATGAAGCAGTTGAAGATGGCTGGGCCGAGGACACTACCCTGAGGAACTCCTGCAGTGGTGGCCTGGAGCTGAGATGACTAACCTCCAACAACTTCAACCATCTTCCTATGTGCTAGGTATGACTCCAACCAGCGGAGAGCTTTCCCCCTGATTCCCACTGATTCTAGTTTTGCTAGGGCTCCTTGAAGCCACACTCTGTCACCTGCATGTCAAGCTCAGTCACTCTCACATCAACTCAGGAGTTCAGCTCTTTTGTTTATGTTTGAACCAAAGATGTAATAAGGTCAGGAGCTGAGTGGCCCTGGTGGAATGCAAACAGGGCATCAGTGAGCAGGCTATTACTAAGCAAGTGCCACTTGAGAGCACTGTTACTGACCCCTTCCATTACCTCCCTGATGATCGAGAGTAGACAGATGGGGCAGTAAATGGCTGGGTTGGATTTGTCCTGCTTTTTATGAACAGGACATAACTGGGCAACTTTCCACATAGCCGGGTGGATGCCAGTATGTAGCTGTACTGGAACAGCTTGGCTAGGGGTGCAGTAAGTTTTGGAGCACAAGTTTTCTGTACTATTACCGGAATATTGTTTGGCTCCCTAGCCTTTGCACTATCCAGTGCCTTCAGCCGTTTCTTCATATCATGTGAAGTGAATTGACTTGGCTGAGGGCTGGCATCTGTGTTGCTGGGGACCTCTGGAGGAGACTGAGATGGATCATCTACTCGGCACTTCTGACTGAAGATTGTAGCAAATGCCTTATATATTGCACTGATGTGCTAGGCTCCCCCACCATTGAGGATGGGGATATTTGTGGAGCCTCTTCCTCTAGTGAGTTGTTTAATTATCCACCACCATTCACGACTGGATGTGGCAGGACTGCAGAGCTTAGATCTGATCCGTTGGTTGTGCGATCGCTTAGCTCTGTCTACCACTTGCTGCTTATGCTGTTTGGCATGCACTTGGTCCTGTGTTATAGCTTCACCAGGTTGACACCTCATTTTTGTTAGGTATGCCTAGTGCTATACCTAACACCAGGAATTTGGTGGCATGCCTTCATTGAACCAGCATTGGTCCCCTGGCTTGATGGTAATGGTAGGGTGGGGGATATGTCGAGTCATGAGGTTAAAGATTGTGCTTGTATACAACTCTGCTGCTGGCCCACAGTGCCTCATGGATGCCCAGTCCTGAGTTGCTAGATCTGTTTGAAATCTATCCCATTTAGCACAGTGGTAGCGCCACACAACATGATGGAGAGCATCCTAGATGTGAAGGCGAGACTTCATCTCCACAACTGTGCGGTGGTCACTCCTACCAATACTGTCATGGACAGATGCACCTTAGCAGGCAGGTCGGTGAGGATGAGATCAAGTATGTTTTTCCCTCAGCACCTGCCGCAGACCTAGTCTAGCAGCTATGTCATTTAGAACTCAGCCAGCTCGGTCAGTACTGGTGCTACCGATGCACTACTGATGGGACATTGAAGTCCCCCACCCAGAGTACATTCTGAGCCCTTGCCCCCTTAGTGCTTCCTCCAAGTGGTGTTCAACATGGAGGAGCACTGATTCATCAGCTGAGGGAGGGCGGTATGTGGTAATCAGCAGGAGGTTTACTTGCCCATGTTTGACCTGATGCCATGGGTTCAGAGCTGATGTTGAGGACTCCCTGGACAGTTCCCTCATGACTGTATATCGCTTTGCCACCATCTCTGCTGGATCAATCCTGCTGGTGGGACAGGACATACCCAGGCATGGTGCTGTCTGGTGTAAGGTATGATTTCATGAGGATGACTATGTCAGGCTGTTGCTTGACTAGTCTGTCATTTTTGCACAGATCCCCAGAGCATTACTCTAGGTCACTGGATTACTAGTCCAGCAACAATGTCACTATGCCATTGTCTCTGTTGGTAGTACAGAGCCACATAGTGATGTATGACCTGTAAGGTAGCAGGCCTGAATCTCTACTTGCTGCATTTTGCAATAGATATTTTTGTCTGGCAGAATGGGCCTGCACTATGGACAAGCACAAGCCTCATTACCATATGAGGGAATCAATGATATGGAGCTAGGGCAGGAACATGTAGTTCAGATAGATGATCAGCCATGATCTTAGTGAATGGCAGCAGAGCAGGCTCAAGAGACTGTATGCCATCCTATTTCTTATGTTCTTCTAATATTTATTAAATTTAGATTCTATGCCAAATTTCATGTCAGGGCAGAGTTTGGTTCACAATGTACAATTTAGGTAAATCACATTGGCACATCAGCAATCCAGGAACTTGGCCTGCTCATGTAATTTTTTAAAAAGTGTTTTTTCTTTTGAATTTTCAATTTATTCTCCTGCATTTTACCATTTGCATTATTTGATTCAGCTGCATGGCGCATTTTGCATTTTTGTGCCAGTAAGTTTTGTCATTATTCTGGATTGCAGTTGCCATTTAAATACACAAGGACAAAGTGATGAGGAAGTGAATTTCATGCCCACGACACTGCATGATTTAGAGCAGGCAGCTACCCTCATGAGGGGGTAACAAGTGTAGGTGCATTGGCACAAAGGAGGATTAGTTTATAGCTGTCACTATCCAAATGCAGCACAGACACTTCCTCTAAAGTTATTCATGTTGGAGGAGATCTACCTTTGCCACCTTTGAATCACAAGTTACAGAGTCATACCATTCGCTGCAGGATGAACGGCAGACAACACCTAGAACAGGAACAGCTGTCACAGGGGATAATTGCCACGTCAATGCTGCATTGTTTCACAACTAATATGTGAAAATGTGAGGAACACATCTACCTTGGCATTTACAGCAAGGCACGAGGAACTTAGTGACTTCAGTGACTCAGCTGAAAACCTCCCTCCATGTAACCTGTATCTGAATTTTTCATGGAAGGTGGCTAGAAGGACACTGTGAATAATTAACCCACCTTTTCACCATCATTACAACTTTCCTTTTAACGGATTTAAGAGCTGATGCCACACCAAATTTTAACCTTCCCCCTCCCCCACATAACGCAGCTAAGCCAGCTAAGTGTACAATGGCCAAAGCTCTCAGGACAAGCCCTCATATGCCAATAGCCCATTAATTTTAGATTCCAAAATTTAATGTGGCTTTTCCTCTGCACTGCCAGCACAGATGACCCTGCACTATGGTGTTAGCTCAATATCAGCACGTTTATACTGTGTCTACACTGAGAATGCTGTTTTGAGTGCGCAGAGTGTAAAATGGGAGTTTGGTGAGTGAGGAAGTGAGGTGAGGGACGTGCTCCTTCCTTTTTCAACTTTTATCAGCCTCCAGTAGCCAGCTCTTACTTTGATGCTGAGAAAGAGGCTGATTTGTGGGTTACTGGTGAGTTATTCCACTTATTATAATTGTAAGAAATAGTTTTTAAAGTTACAGTAAGGCAGGTCAGCTTGGCCGAGTGGAATGTACATCCTGCGGCATGTGGGAAGTCATGGACACACCATATGTAGGAAGTGTCACCGGTTGCAGAAGCTTGAGCTCTGGGTTTCAGTACACGAGTGGTGACTGGAGTCACTGTTGTGTAATGAGGCAGATAATTACGTAGATAGCACATTTAGGAAGGTGGGCACACCGCAGATTAGGAGCATGCAGGCAGAGACGCAATGGGTGACCGCCAGGCAGTCTAAGAAAACCAGGCAGGTAGTTCAGGAGTACCCTGAGTCTATATGGCTTGCTAATCAGTTTTCTATTTTGGATACTGGTAAGGATAATGGTTCCTCAAGGGATTGCAGCCAGAGCTAAGTCCGTGGCACAAAGGGCGGCTCAGCTGCACAGGAGCGGAGGACGAAGAGTAGGAGAGCAATGTATTAGGGGATTCAATAGTCAGGTGTAGTCAGACAAGTGTTTCTGCAGCAGTAAATTTGACTCCAGGATTGTGTGTTGCCTCCCTGGTGCCAGGGCTAAGGATGTCACAGAGCGGCTGCAGAACATTATTCTGGGTGAGGGTGAACAGCCAGAGGTAGTGGTTCACATTGGAACCAACAGCATAGGCAGGAAGAGGTGTGAGGCCTGAAAGCAGATTTTAGAGAGTTAAGAAGGAAATTAAAAAGCAGGACCTCAAGAACAGTAATCTCAGGATAACTCCTTGTGCCATGTGCTTGTGAACATAGGAATAGGAGGATTAATTGATTGAACATGTAGCTGGAGAATTGGGGCAGAATCTTGCCCTTGTTGGGTGGGTTTGGCGGGTTGGGAAGCTGACCGTTGCCCGCAATCGAGGCGGGAAGGCGATTTCATGCAGGCAGGCCAGTTAAGGCCCGCTCAGTGTGAAACATGAGCGGCAGTGCTCAGTGCTGCCTTGCGTGGGGAGGAGGGTGAGCGGGGCGAGTGCAAACTTCATGCATGCCTACGAGTGCACGCTTGATAATCTCCCTGAGGCACAGAGCTGCCTCAGGAAGATGAAGAGTTTAAAAAAATAACAATAAAGACATTAAAAATGTTATAAAACATGTCCTCTCATGTGACTCTGACACATGAGCAGGACATGTTATTAATTAAATTTTAAAATTTTTATTTTATTTTTATTTGTTTTAGTGGATGAGGTTTCCTAAAATGTACAATGGTCACTTGGCCATTTCGCCTGCCCACCAACTGTAGGGTTGGATGGGCAGCGCAAAATGTCAGTCAATTGATACTTTATTGGCCTTAACAGGCCTTTTAATTATCGGGTATGCTGCTGATTCCCACGCACAGGCATCGACCAAAATATTGCATGACTGCGCACTGATGTTGGGGTGCTCACCCAACATCAAAATGAGTCGTTTTACGCTCGAATGGGTCGGATGCACTCGCTAAAAAGATTTTTCTTGGTGTAGGAGGGAGGGCATCAGATTTCTGAGGTATTGGGACCAGCTCTGGGGCAGGTGGGAACTGTACAAGATGGATGGGTTACACCTTAACAGGACTGGGACTAATAGCCTCACGGGGAGATTTTCTAGTGCAACGGGAAGGTTTAAACTAGCTTATCGGGGAAACCTGAGGAGTATATCATATTGTAAGTAAGTAAAGCTAGCAACAGGATGTAGAAAAGCAGCAAATGAAATTAGAAACCAGGCGAAACAAAGGGAATATCAAAAATACAAAGTTAAGGACACTCTGCAAATGCCACATGCATTTAGATAACAAGGTAGATGATTTAAAGGCACAAATAGAGGTAAATGGGTATAATCTAATTGCTATTATGGAAAGGTGGCTATAGGGTGCCTAAGACTGGGAACTGAATATTGAAGGGTATTCAACATTTAGGAAGGACAGACATAAAGGAAAAGAAGGTAGTGTTGTGCTGATAATGAAGTATGGATCAGCACATTAATAAGGGAGCATCTCAAATTGGAAGAACAAGATAGGGGGCTGAATTTTTCCGTCAGTGAGTTGAGGGTGGGGCCCGGTCGCCGACGCGAAAATGATGTGGGATGGCATCAAGAGGAACCCCCGACATCATCCCGCCCCATTTAAATATTCAGGAAGGCGGGGGCACAGTGCAATCAGCTGTCCACCCGCTGACCTGTCAGTGGCCAATTGAGGCCATTGACAGGATAATTAAAACAACTAAAGGACCTGCCTGTCCAACCTTAAGGTTGGTGGGCAGGCGAGGAGCCCTGGCGGGCTTCTAAAAAAACATGAAACCTCATCCACCAGTGGGATGAGGTTTCAGGTAGGGTTTAAAAAAGTTTATTAAAGTTTCAATGAAATTTATTAACATGTCCCATCTCGTGTGACATTGTCACATGAGGGGGGCATGTTAAGGATTTTTTTATTTTTCTAATTTTAAAGTTTATAAAGCTGTCAGCGATCTCGCTGAGGCAGCACTTAGCCTCAGGGAGATGTGCGCTCTTTCGTGTGCATGTACGAAAAAGCGCACTCTTGCATTTGGGGAACCCCCACTCCCTCTGCACAGGAAGCACATGGCGCTTCCTGCTGGGCGTCACGCTGGGCGGGCCTTAATTGGCCCACCCACGTAAAATGGCGGCGGGGCCTACTTCTCCGGCACGGACCAGCTCCCCGCCCGCCAGAGATTGGGTTGGGCCCCCTCACCTGACAGGCAGAAAATTCTGCCAATGAAATCTGTTTGGGTGGAGCTAAAAAACAGCAAGGGACAGCAGGCATTGGCAGGAGTTGTTTATAGGCCACCAAACAATACAAACAATAATGGGAGTGTGGGGCATGGTGTTAATCAGGAGATTAGAGAAGCATGTAGCATAGGTAATTGAGTAATCATGGGTGACTTCAATCTAGATTGATTGGATAAACCTAATGAATACTAATGCTGTGGAGGATGAGTTTCTGGAGTGTGTTAGGGATGGTTTTCTAGAGTAGTATGTTGAGGAACTGACTAGAGAACAGGCTATTTTAGATCAAGCATTATATAAGAAAACCCTTAAGGGGTGAGTGACCATAATATGATAGAATTTTACGTTATGTCTGAAAGTGAGGTAGTTCAATCTGAAGCCAGGGTGTTAAATTTGAACAAAGGAAATTATGAAGGTATGAGGGCAAATTGGCTGAGGTGGATTGGGCAAATACATTAAAAGGTATGAGGTACATAGGCAATAAATAGCCTTTAAAGAATTATTACATAGTTTACTGCAACTATACATTCCCTCAAGGCACAAAAATCCCCAAAAGGTCAGTCAACCGTAGCTAACAAAGGAAGTTAAGGATTGTATAAGATTAAAAGAAAAGGCCTATAAAGTTGCCAGAAATAGTAGTATACACGAGGATTAGGAAGATTTTAGAATCAGAGATCCAAGGAACAAGGGAGAATGAGGAATTAAAAGAAATTAGTGTCAGCCTAATGGTTGTATTGGAGAAATTAATGGGACTGAAGATTGATAAATCCCCAGCACCTGATATTCTACATCCTAGGGTGTTGAAAGAGGTTGCTATGGAGATAGTGGATGCACTGGTGATCGCCTTCCAAAATTCTATAGATTCTGGAATAGTTCCTGCAGATTGGAAGGTTGCAAATGTTACCCTACTATTTAAGAAGGGACAGAGAGAGAAAACAGGGAACTACAGACCTGTTAGCCTTACATCAGTAGTAGGGAAAATGCTAGAATCTATTCTAAAGGATGTGATAAATGGACACTTGGATAATAATGATCTGATTGGGCATAGTCAACATGGATTTATGAATGGGAAATCACGCTTGATGAACCTGTCAGTTTTTTGAGGATGTTACTAACATAATTGATAAAGGGGAGTCAGTGGGCGTAGTGTACTTGGATTTTTAGGAGACTGTTGGTAAAGTCCCCCACAGGAGGTTGGTTATCAAAATTAAAGCACATGAGATAGGAAGTAATATACTGGTATGGATTAAGGATTGGTTAGCAGGCAGAAAACAAAGAGTAGGAATAAACAGGTCATTCTCGTGTCTGCAGGCTGCAACTAGTGGGGTACTACAAGGATCAGTACTTGGGCCCAAGTTGTTCACAACATATCAATAATTTGGATGTGGAGACCAAGTGTAATATTTCAATGTTTGTGGATGACACAAAGCTAGGTGGGAATGTGTGCTGTGAGGAAGATGCAAAGTGACTTCAAGAGGATTTGGACAAACTTAGTGAATGGGCAAGAAATGTCAGATGGAACATGCTGTGGAAAAATGTGAGGTTATCAACTTTGAGGTAGGAGGAATGGATGTGCAGAGTATTTCTTAAATGATAAGAGATTAGAATGTGTACAAAGGTACCTAGGTATCCTCGTCAATAAATCATTGAAAGCTAACATGCAGGTGCAGCAAGTAATTCGGAAGGCAAATGGTATTTTAGCCTTTACTGCAATATGATTTGAGTACAAGAGTAGTGAAGTCTTGCTTCAATTGTATAGAACCTTGGTTAGACTGCACCTAGAGTATTCTGTGCAGTTTTGGTGACCTTACCTTGGGAAGGATATTATTGGCAAAGAGGGGTTCACCAGATTGGTCCTGGGATGGTGGGACTGTTAGAGAAATTAGGGAAACTGGGCCTGTATTCTCTAAAGTAATGAAGAATAAGAGGTGATCTCACTGAAACCTACAAAATGCTTAAAGGGATAGACAGGGTAGATGCAGGTAAGATGTTTCCCCTGGTTGGGGAGTCTAGAAGCAGGGGACACAATTTCAAAATAAGAGGGAAGTCACTTCGAACCGAGATGAGGAATTTTTTTTTAAATCAGAGGGTTTTGAATCTTTGGAATTCTCTACCGCATAGGGCTGTGGAAGTTCAGTCATTGACAACATTTAAAGCAGAAATTGACAGGTTTATAACAATGACATAAAGGGATATGCGAATAGTTTGAAAAAAAAAGCTTTGAAACGGATGATCAGCCATGATCGTATAGAATGGCGGAGCAGACTTGATGGGCTGAATGGCCTACTCCTGCTCCTATGTTCCTATTTATCATATTCAGGAAGATGTCTCAAAATGATGTCCAATAGTAGGACAGGGATACAGTGAGGAGCACAGGGGGAGGGAATAGAAAGGCTGGGATGGGGGACCAAAGGGACAGTTTTGAAGAGTTATTGACATCAGTGCAAGAGATCGAGGTGAAGGGAAGCAGATAGGAAGGCAAGATATTGTGACTGGAAGAGTGACTGCCAATGGTGGAGCAAAGGAAGTAAATTCTGAGAAGAAGTCTTGTATTTGGAGGAGCACAGGGGTCCTGCAGAGATACAAGGCAAGACAAGACCACTAATGAATGGTATGGTAAGGCCATGCAGATATTTGAAAAGAGTGGTTAAAATGTAGAAGTTAAGATGTTGGGGAGAGAAGAGCCATCGGGACCCGGGGCAAAATTTTTAGCTTGGCAGGTGGGCATGCGCCTGACCCGCTCGAGCGTAAAATGACACGTGTTGACATCAGGCGAGTGTCCCGACGTCAGAATGCAGTCACGTGATATTTCGGTCGGTGGGCATGCGTCAGTGCCAGCAGCACGCCCACCAACAATAAAAAGGTCTATTAAGGCCATTAAGAAGGTAATAAAAACAAATTTTTCACTGCCCATCCAATCTTATGGTTGGCGGGCAGGCAAAAAAAGTCAAGCGACCTTTGCACTTTTTAGGAAAGTTCATCCACGGACAAGTGAGGTTTCCTAAAACAAATAAAAATAAAATAAACATTTTAAAACTTAATTAATAACATGTCCCTGCTCATGTGACAGAGTCACATGAGGGGACAGGTTTTATTACATTTTTAATTTCTTTATTATTATTTTTTTAAACTCTTCATCTCTCTGAGACAGCTCTATGCCTCAGGGAAATTTTCAAGTGCTCACCTGCACACATGCGTGAAGTTAGTGCTTGCTCCACTCGTCCTCCTCCCCCTTCCCACAGGCAGCACTGTTTCACGCTGGGTGGGCCTTAATTGGCCCGCCAGCGTGAAATCGCCTTCCGGCACTGATCGCGGTTGGCGGTCAGCTTTCCAACCGCCCCTGTGGAGCCTGCCTGGCAAGGGCTCAATTCTGGCCCTGGTAAGGACGGTGATAATGCGGATGAAGGCATGAACACAGACTACAGTGTTTTTGGCGAATTGGAGCGCAGGGTTACTGTAAAAAAAAAACAAGCTAGAAGGATATTGGAGAAGGCACGCATTACTGTTTCAACAGCTTCAACAGTAGAAAGGATACATGGAATGGATGTGGGTATTATGGTGCAAATGGAAGGAAATAGCTCTGGCGATAAAATGGAATAGGATGGAAGCTAATCTCAGGATAGTCAGTGCAGTCACACACTAAATTAATTTATAGCAATTTAAAAAGCAGTGAGTATTTTGGGGTTTTGGCAGTCATAGATTAGAATTGAAAGTTTGGTTATTGGGGGCTTTAATAATTAATCGCAATGATCTATTGATTTGTTGAAATTGCATTTTGCTACTTGAACTTGGAAAAGGTCATTTCCTCCGAATGTGAAAAGAAAGAGAATGTAAGTACTTTATAGGTCATATATTAAAATATACATTTCATTTATAGTATTATATAATATATTTGATCAGAGCTGACTGGAAAAATGATGGTGTGTTAAAGTTTTAGAGATACCTCTTGAGTTGCAAATCTCCAAAACGTGTTGGTCAATTTACGCTGCTCTGCAGTTTGCTTCACATAAACAGCACCTGGCCCTCAACCTCCATGTTATTTTTAAGAACATGCTGGATTTGCATATTTAATGTCTATGAAAGTCATCACAGAAAGTTAAGGATGGTCATTAAGACCATAAGTAATCTTTTAATTATGTGATGATTGTTCATACAGTGCCATTTAGCCTCTCTAGCTCAGAAAAATAACAGTTTAAACTTTTCAATATCAATCCTGCATATGGCAAGTAATTGTTGGAGATTTTAAAGGTGCTAATTTAAACAAACGTCTTATTGTTCCTTTCTGTCTCTTCCATCACTTTTTTAATTAACTTTTTGATTCCTTCTCTTTTTTTCTGGCACATCGTTATCAGTTCATACTTCCAGCAAGTTAAAAACACTAAGTTAAAAGCAAAATACTGCGGATGCTGGAAATCTGAAACAAAAACAAAAATAGCTGGAAAAACTCAGCAGGTGTGACAGCATCTGTGGAGAGGAAGACAGAGTTAATGTTTCGGGTCCGTATGACTCAGAAAGCACTAAGTTGTTTGAGCTGGAGGGTGCAGGCGAAAGTCTAACTATTGGCTTTGGTTGTGAGATGCCCTGCTCCAGCAAGATCCAGCCCATTATATATTACATAGTGTAGCACTCCTCCTGGTGTAAAACAGCATATTCCCTTTCTCACCGTGATCGATGCCACATAAGATTCACATGTGAGTGTGTATTATGTGTATAACATTGCACATGTGTCACAACTCAAAATGTTAAACTTGCACCTGATTAAAATAAATGTTAGAGCCAATCATTTCCCACCACTTATTGCTGACCAGATGGAGGATGTGGCTAAAATATATATTTCATTAAACCCAGTAAATCAATTTACTGAAAAATTAGGGAACATACCAGTCAACATCAACAAGTATTTTATGCCCTTGCAACTTTTTCTGAGTGCGTCTTGGTTTGACATCCTGCTCCAAGTGCTTCCTGGCCTTAAGTGTTCCTTGCTACCCTGAGTGCTGCTTGGTCTGTCCTAAGTGTTTATTTTCTCCCAGAGCTTCCTGACCTATCTGAGTGCTTTCCTTGGGGCATAACATCCTGACTCCAGGCTGACTTTCTTGTGTTTTTCCTTCTCATCAGCTAATTTCCATTTCCTGCTGTCAGATTGTTCCAATGCACCCTAGTCTTTCTTCCTCTTTTAGCCAGTCTTGCTGCTGTTACAAAAACAGAATTACCTGGAAAAACTCAGCAGGTCTGGCAGCATCGGCGGAGAAGAAAAGAGTTGACGTTTCGAGTCCTCATGGCCCTTCGTTCTCCCAGCTCATATGTGGTCTTCAAGTCTATTTCCTTACTCTTGTCTCCCATGGATTAGGCCTATTTTGGTTCAAGTGTGGTTCATCTTCTGCTTTAGTCGCTCTTGGGACAAACTTGCTGCTCAGTAATATTTTTAGAATCATGATCATCGATGAGTTTTATCTTTGTAAAGATAAGGTTCTTTACAAAGAGCATTATATGTTGGAGAGTCAATTAATGGCAAATATTTAAAGGAAATACAAATCATTATAAACCAAATGAATTATTGTGAAAGTAGTTTTTTCCAGTGACATCCCATGAAATATATTTGAAAACTTCCCAGATAATTTTGTTGCTTTTTTTTGGTAATTCTCTGGTCTGGCAGTGACCCTATTCGGTTGATCTGTTTGAATTTATTCAGTGTCAGTTTTACAGAGTTCCATGGATTATGTCTGAATTTGCATATAATAGTACTTAGATTGTGCTATCAGGTTAATGTTAATGTTTTACTGAGTTTTTATCCAATTTGTTTTCCTGCCTCTAACAACAGGAACTGGATCCCAAGTCACTTCATCAGCAAATGAGGTCAACAGGCCATGAACAGACAGAAAGTGCAATTTCCTGCAGTCCAGTTCCTAACAGTACCCGCCAGTCCATGCCAGTTCCATTTCATGTTTCTGTTCAGTTTGAATTTTAGAGCAAAGCTTTTTTTTTCTTTTTGAATGTTCCTTAAAGAAAGATCTTTACGTGCAGAAATGAAAATAGTGCAAATACTACTAAACCACCAAAATGAATTTTAAATGTTCCCCAGGCATAGTCGGAGGTTCGAGATTTAGTGTAAAATACTACACCCCCTATCAATAAAGAATCACATGCTACAATTCTGAGGCTGTTTTGCAAATCAGGAATATTCACCAGTATAGCTACTGCTCTGAAAGCCTGTAGCAGGTGCCTGTGAAATCAACTTAAACTAAGCGAAAGACTTAAGTTATTTTTCTATCGAGGCAGGATCTGTGGCAGTGATACAGGCTTCTGAGTCTTCTGTCCTGTATAACTGCCTTGCAAATGAACTTGCTCGAAGTTTCAAAGATCAGCAGTTGGGAAGTGCTGACAAAAATGGATCTCCTAGAAGACAGCACATTTTTGTAGGAGCTTACAACACAGAAGTTGGCCATTCAGTGCTTAATTTGCTTTGGGCTACAGCCTTCTGTGAAAGATATTTGTAGCACAGGTACCAGGCCAAAATAAAAGAGCTTCTAACAGTTTCAATGATAGAGTTAAAAATAAAAGACAATTAATTTCATTTCCAAAATTCCTGGAATAAAGTAAATTTTCTGTGAGCTTATCATGACTTAATTTTCATCCACCATATAAATGCTAAGTCAGTTTTAAGAACATGAAGGTCTCCAGTCTAAGTATAGCAGGGAACAAAAACAAAAATACCTGGAAAAACACAGCAGGTCTGACAGCATCTGCGGAGAGGAACACAGTTAACGTTTCGAGTCCGAATGACTCTTCATCAGAACTAAGGAAAAATAGAAAAGAGGTGAAATATAAGCTGGTTTAAGGTGGGAGGGATGGGTGTGGGGAGGGGGTGGGGGGGTTGGGTGTGTGCGGCGGGGTGGTGGTTGGGGGGGTGGGTGGTGGGACAGGTAGAGGGCCAGTGATAGGTGGAGATTGCCGAAAGATGTCATAGACAAAAGGACAAAGGGGTGTTGACAGTGATGAGATTAGCTAAGAAATGTGCTAATGGGGACATTAAGGGTGGAAAGCAGGACAAGCAAGGGACAGATAGCCCTAGTGGGGGTGGGGTGGGGGGAATTGAAATAGGCTAAAGGGTAGAGATAAAACAATGGATGGAAATACATTTAAGAATAATGGAAATAGGTGGGAAAAGAAAAATATATATAAATTATTGGAAAAAGGGGGATTGGAAAAGGGGTGGGGATGGAGGAGAGAGTTCATGATCTAAAGTTATTGAACTCAATATTCAGTCTGGAAGGCTGTAAAGTGCTGTACACAATCCCCATCCACCACTACTCTTCTCTGTCTGGCTGAACTTGTTCTCTCACTGAACAATTTCTCTTTAAACTTGTCTCACTTCCTCCAAATAAAAGGTGTGGCTATGGGTACCCACATGGGCCCCAGTTATGCCTGTCTCTTTATGGGGTATGTGGAACTTTCCTTATTCAAGTCCTACTCAGGCCCCCTCCCACAACTCTTTCTCCAGTACATTGATGACTGCTTCAGTGCCGCTTCATGTTCTTGCCTGGGTCTGGAAAAATTTATTAATTTTGCTTCCAATTTCCACCCCTCCATCATTTTCACATGGTCCATCACAGACACTTCCCTTCCCTTCCTTGACCTCTCAGTCTCAATTTCTGGTGATAGACTGTTCAGCAATATCCATTACAAGCCTACGGACTCCCACAATTACCTTGGCTATAGTTCATCACACCCCACTTCCTGTAAGGACCCCATCCCATTCTCTCAGTTCCTTCGCCTCCGTTGCATCTGTTCTGATGATGCCACTTTCAAAAACAGTTCCTCTGACATGTCCTCCTTCTTCCTTAACCGAGGTTTTCTACCCACGGTGGTTGACAGGGCCCTCAATTGTGTCTGGCCCATCTCCCGCGCATCCGCCCTCACACCTTCCTCTCCTTCCCAGAACCATGATAGGTTCCCCTTGTCCTCACTTATCATCCCACCAGCCTCCACATTCAAAGGATCATCCTCCGCCATTTCCGCCAACTCCAGCATGATGCCACCACCAAACACATCTTTCCTTCACCACCCCTGCTGGCATTTCGCAGGGTTCGTTCCCTCCAGGACACCCTAGTCCACTCCTCCATCACCCCCTACAACTCAACCCCCTCCTATGGCACCTTCCCATGCAACCGCAGAAGGTGCAACACCTGCCCCTTTACTTCCTCCTTCCTCACCACCCAAGGGCCCAAACACTCCTTTCAAGTGAAGCAGCATTTCACCTGCACTTCCCTCAATTTAGTCTGCTGCATTCACTGTTCCCAGTGTGGTTTATTCTACAATGGAGAGACCAAACGCAGACTGGGTGACCACTTTGCAGAATACCTTCAGTCTGTCTGCAAGCATGACCCAGACCTCCCTGTTGCTTGCTATTTCAACTGCTCTCATGCCCACATGTCCATCCTTGGCCTGCTGCAATGTTCCAGTGAAGCTCAATGCAAACTGGAGGAACAGCACCTCATCTTCCGACTAGGCACTTTACAGACTTCCGGACTGAATATTGAGTTCAACAGCTTTAGATCATGAACTCTCTCCTCCTTCCCCACCCCCTTTCTGATTCCTCTTTTTCCAATAATTTATATATATTTTTCTTTTCCCATCTATTTCCATTATTTTTAAATGTATTTCCATCCATTGTTTTATCTCTGCCTTTTAGCCTATTTTGATTCCCCTCCACCCCGCCCCCACTAGGGCTATCTGCCCCTTGCTCGTCCTGCTTTCCACCCTTAATGTCCCCATTAGCACATTTCTTAGTTAATATCACCACCGTCGACACCTATTTATCCTTTTGTCTATGACATCTTTTGGCAATCTCCACCTATCACTGGACCTCTATCCAGTTCTACCTGTCCCACCCCTCCTTAAACCAGCTTATATTTCACCTCTTTTCTATTTTTCCTTAGTTCTGATGAAGAGTCATTCAGACTCAAAACGTTAACTGTGTTCCTCTCTGCAGATGCTGTCAGACCTGCTGAGTTTTTCCAGGTATTTTTGTTTTTGTTCTAGATTTCCAGCATCCGCAGTATTTTGATTTTACTTAAGTATAGCAGGGCCTGTTTTCTGAACAGAACTACACTTGTTAGATAATAATCATATAGGAACATAGGAAATAGGAGCAAGGGTAGACCATTCGGCACATTGAGCCTGCACGCCATTCAAACAGATCATGGCTAATCATCGACCTCTTATGCCATTTTCCCCCACTATCCCCATATTCCTTGGGCCAGGATTTTTACGACGCCGGGGTTTCCTGTAGTTACCAGACCTTAAGCTGGCGGAGGGGGGGCACCTGACATTAAAAGGGGACTGCTGATGGAGGGCCCCCTTCCCACCCGTGGCTTGAACCTGGTTTATTTTCGGGCTTGCCCCATATCCCGGAACTCCCCCCTCCAGCCTGAAAATTAAGGCTGGGTGGGAACTGCGCTTAAGTGGTCAATAATTGGCCACTTAAGGACCTCAAAAGGATAGATGGGTCTGCTGAGGCCTTGCCTGCCCCAGCATAAAATTGCAGAGAGGTTGGGAACCCAGTGGGAAGTCCACCCAAGGAATTTTACCCTCACCGTCACCACCCCACCAACCCACCCTCCACCTCCCCGGCCTACAAACCCACCGGCAGGGGCACATATAATTCTGCCCTTGGTGTCACTAGTATCTAGATACCTGTTGATTTCTGTCTTGAACATCCTCGATGATTCACCTTCCACAGCCCTCTGGGGTAGAGAATTCCTAAGAGTTACCACCATCTGAGTGAAGAACTCCGAAGAAGGGGCATACAGATTTCAAACGTTAACTTTGTTTCTCTCTCCACAGATGCTGCCAGACCTGCTGAGTTTTTCCAGCATTTTCTGTTTTTAATTACAAGTACTTTCTATTATTGTTTTGTTTTCTGGGACAAAAGCCTTTTAGGTTGGTAACCATTACAGTCTTGCACAAAATATAAGTGATTAATGTGAGGAAGTGGGGGAGGGGAGATTATCATTATCACACATCTAAGAAAACAATAATTAACAATAGCAAACCCTAACACTTGTATTAACGGTGTGGAAAATTTCTGCATGCACACATGGCGACTCAAAGCACGCTAATTGTAATCCTGATGTTTATTTTACCCTATCTCAGGATAAAGATAAAAAATAACTAGATAGTCCTGCCTCAGTGCATAACAAGAGAGGGTAAAGGTCAGGGTGGCCTCTTCCACACCTCATTGTGCGCATACCCAAGATAACTAAAAATTCCAGATATTAACTAGCTTAGACAGGAAATCTTTTATTGGTTAAACTGTGCCAAGATTTTTGTGTTATACTTTACCATGGTAAAATCTATTACTAACCTCAATTATAGTTTATACATTCAGTTTTTATAGATTCCTTGCTTTATCTCAAGAAGGTGGTAAATCAATTTATGCCAGAATATCTGTGATTTAATTGTCAATCATTATTGAGGTTATTGAAGTGGGGATGGTGGTGCTGAGGAATTTACCCAATGTTGGGTGTTAAACATTCCCAGGTCACATTTACAGCACAGGGTAGGTGTAGATCTACATAAAGTGCATGTCTAGCAGTTTACCAGAAACTCAACCTCTGGACAGCACTTTTTACTCTACCTTCGTGACATTGCCTTTTCTCACATCAATCCCTATTAGAGATTGTCTGAGTCAAATGTGAATTTAATGCCAGGTTGTAGAGTGATAGTGGGGTAAAAATTTATCTGCGCCTGTTTTCGGTCCAAGACTCAGTACTGTAGAGGCAGTATGTGTCTTAAGGAAAAGGCCTGATGAATGAGAAAAACTAGTCCTCAGGCCAAGCTGCCAGCACTGGTTGGTGGTCGCCCCTCCACAGGTGGCTTGCCTGTGGGAAATTATCAACTTTGGACCATTTGCTTTGCTGGCAGAAGTCTGGGGAGAGAGGTTGGTGCAGGGTCCAAGGGAGGGGACAGTCGTGATGACTGTGGAGTTGGGGAAGCAATCCCATCCCTCCTAGCTCCACAGGAAGTTGCTTCTGTAAAAATACTTGCTTTTCATTGGTGGCCATAGAAACCTCATCGGGAACTAATTTCTCAAAGGGTCCTTTAACAGGAGTTAGCCTCCTAATTGACATATTCCAAGGGGCCTAATTCCTGCTTTAGACAGCTGCCCAGAACAACTAAAAATTGGGCTGTACCAATTTAGCAGTTGGGCTCAGGCTGCTCCACTGCTACATTGGTATGCTTTTCCCTGCTTTAGGCTCAAGAATGGGAGAAGGGGTAACACATATTAGTTTTTGACTCAGTGTATATGAAGTTTTGTGCTAAGTTCTTGTACAGTTTAGGAAGTGGTTAAAAAATATTTCACATAGGACCCTTATAGTTGGTCATCAGTCAATCCCATTAATTTGGGTTGGATTTAACCTCAAATCCCAGTCATGAAACAGCAGTGTTCTAATCCAATAAATTAGAGTTGTAGCATATATTAAAACAGAGTAATAAAAACTTCTTTTAGGGTGGTGTAAACATGGTTCCTTAAAAGTGCGAGCATTTGTTTTTATTGATCCCTGTTAAAATGTTTTAAAACGAGAAACAGTTCTTCTTTGATCGTGGTGGATATAGAATTCTCTCTCTCTCTCTCATAAAGACAGGCGTTTACAATGTGTGATACAGAAAAAAACATCAGAATGAGAGATTCAATTTGTTAGTTCACACATAAAACTTGTACATAGTTAAAGTCCAACTTCTACAGTATATTTCAATACCCATTATGTTACCCAGTGTATAAACCTAGCACATAGTTAAAGTACAACAAATATTTCACCACCAATCTCAACACATTTTTTCCACATGCACCATCCAAACCTCTCTAGAATAGTGGTGTCTAATGTGTAGCCTCCAAGCATGACAATCCAGCCCTAACCAACTCTCTCCTGTTTATGCTTAGATTTAATAGTGACTGGTCGATTCCATTTGAACTTTTTGACCTCGGGGTTTAGAAAGGGGTGTTTTTAACTTTCTTGCCTCATTGGTTGATACATTCCAAATAATAACACAAAGACCTGTTAGTGTAAACAACTTAAAATATATGCAATTTAATAAGGGGCAGAATTTTGCCCTTGTTGGGCGTGCAGGCCCCACCGGCTCAGCGGCGGGTGGACAACTGACTCCCGCTGCTGAAATGGGGCCTATCGCCATTTTGAGTGGGCAGGCCAATTAAGGCCCACCCAACAGCCTGCCCAACGGGAAGTGCCATGCACTTCCTGTGCGGGGGCGGTGGGGGAGGGAATCCCCAGCTGTCAAAGTGTGCTCTTTCGCGCATGCGACAGTGCTGTCTCAAGGAGATTAGTGATAGTGCACAAAAGTTAAAAAATAGAAAAATAAAAATGTTATTAACTTGTCCCCCTCATGGCCAGGATTTTCCTGTCGGCGATTTGGGGGCGGGGCCCGCTCACCGATGGAAAAATGACGCGGGATGATGTCAGGAGGAACCCCTGATGTCATCCCGGTCCCTTTAAATTTTCAGGAAGGCGGGCGGACAGCGAAATCAGCTGTCCGCCTGCCAACCTGTCACTGGCCAATTAAGGCCATTGACAGGCTAATTAAGATTGTTAAAGACCTGCCCGTTCAACCTTAAGGCTGGCGGGCAGGCCAGGAGTCCTAGCGGACTCCTGACAATACATGAAACCTCATCCACTGGCGGGATGTGGTTTCATGTCCGTTTTTAAAAAGTGTAATAAAGTTTACGTGTTTTTTATTAACATGTCCCATCTCGTGTGACATTGTCACATGAGGGGGACATGTTAATAATTTTAATATTTTTCTATTTTTGGAGTTTTTTTTTACCTGTCAGTAATCTCCCTGAGATAGCACTTGGTCTCAGGGAGCAGTGTGCTCTTTCACGCGCATGCGCGAAAGAGCGCACTTTGACAGGTGGGGAATCCCTACCCCCAGAACAGGAAGCAAAAAGCACTTCCTGTTGGGCAGGCCGCTGGCAGGCCTTATTTGGCCCGCCCACTCAAAATGGCGGTGGGCCTTGTTTCGGCGGCGGGGGTCGGCTGCCTGCCTGCCGCTGAGCTGGTGGGGCCCGCCTGCTAACCTAGGGCAAAATTCTGCCCCATGTGACAATGTCACACGAGATGGGACATGTTAATAAAAAACACATAACTTTATTACACTTTTTAAAAACGGACATGAAACCGCATCCCGCCAGTGGATGAGGTTTCATGTATTGTCAGGAGTCCGCTAGGGCTCCTGGCCTGCCCACCAGCCTTAAGGTTGGACGGGCAGGTCTTTAAAGATCTTAATTAGCCTGTCAATGGCCTTAATTGGCCATTGACAGGTTGGCAGGCGGACAGCTGATTTCGTTGTCCGCCCACCTTCCTAAAAATTTAAAAGGACCGGGTTGACATCGAGGGTTCCTCCTGATGTCATCCCACGTCATTTTCCCGTCGACAAGTGGGCCCCACCCCCAAATCGCCAGTGTGAAAATTCTGGCCAGGGGAATTGATTTAACATTGACCCTCCCTAAACAGCATCTGGAAGCCGACCCTAAATAATTCTGTCCCTCATATCTCCCCCCCCACCCTTGAACACCAGAGCTGAGTATCCATACCCCATACAGTGGACATGCATGTGCCCAGTTGGAGCCTGTGCTCTGTCACTTAAAGACCCTTTCCTTCCTGTTGCCAACTGTTTTCCATCAGCTTGCTATTTCCCTTGAGAAGCTCAGGAGGTCAGATGGGGGAGAGGAGACCAGTGCAGGTAGAGGAGCTTTGAAGGAGGTGAGATTGCAGTGGGGAGGAGATCTGAGGGAGGACAGTGGATCAGAGGTGTGGAGCAGAAATAGGAAAGGGAACAGGGAATCGGAGGTGAGGACTAGAGATCTGAGGAGGAGAGGAGATTGGAAGGAGACAGGAGAGAGGAAAGAGAAGAGAAGTTCAGCGGTGAGGAAGAAGCCAGGATCTGAGGGGGAAATGGACATTGGAGGTGGGGACAAGAGATTAAGGGGGAGAGACGACTGATGGGAGATTTAAGGGGGAAGAAAAGATCAAAGGGACACAAGATATCAAAGCAGGAGAGCAGACTGGAGGAAGGTACAGAGGATTAAAGTGGGGAGATGAGATCAGAGGAGATATGGGAGATTAAAGTAGAGGACAGGAGTTCTGGAGGGGATAGTTCAGCGGGGGAACGAGAAGAGAGAGGGGTGGGGAGTGGAGATCGGATGGAGGAGTAGTGATTGGAATGGGGCCAGGTGATCAGATGGCGGAGAGGAGATTGAAGGGGGAACGGGATTGGACGGACAGTATGGGGTGCAAGTGGAGGAGATCGGATTGAGAAAGGGAGATTGGAAAAGGTGTACAGGAGCACTGAGGAGATTGGTGGGGAGAGAGGAGATTGGATTGGGGGAATACCATAATTTTGTGGGGTGATCGATGGGAGCACTGAAGATTTGAAGGGGTGGGAGATCATAGGAGCACAGGACACTCTAGTGGATGAGAGAAGATCGGAAGCAGGCCAAAACCCACCCACCTCCACCAGTGTCATCTCCAATATGTTTATAGCAACAAACAAAAACATTAAAAGAAAATGATACAAACGCCATTTTGTTTAATACCCCCTATTATTTCTCGCAGTAGTGTCCTGGACGTTAATCTTCGATTCCTGGAGAGTCCAGGGCAATCCTGAAGGGTTGACAAACCTATCCTAAATTCCTAATGCTTTAAAATCTTAAAAAAATTAATTCACAGTACACGGGTGTCTCTGAAAAGTCCAGCACCTGTCGCCCATCCCCAATCACCCTGAGAAGGGAGCAGTGAGCTGCACCACCCCGGCGCGCACTCCCCTGCCCATGGACAATGGCAATCGATGTGTTCTGAGTACATCCACAATGTTATAATCACCTGGTTCATGGGGGTTATTCAAGTTCTTTGATAAAGTTACAGGGAAAGCTAACTTGGGTGATGCGTTTGATGCTTCGATGGATTTTTGAATGCTATTTGATAAAATCACATAATAGACTTGCTAGCAAAGTTAACTGCAGTGGGATTAAAATTGACTGAGACAAAGCAAAGTATAGAACTGAAGAGCTATTTTCAGACTAGTTCAGAGTTTGCAGTGGTGGTCTCCAGAGTTCAAAGTTGGGACCACTGTTCTTTTTGATATACATTAATGATCTGGACATTATTTAAAAGGCATAATTTCAAAATTCGCCAATGGCATGAAAATTGGCAATTTAGTAAACAGTGCATTTTTTACCTTGAAACCTGACAATTTCAATGGTCTCCTAAATTCATATTGCACCGTCTATAATCTTGAGGTCATTCAAAACTCTTCTGCCCATGTCCTAACTTGCACCACATCCCATTCGCCCATTACCCCTGTACTAACTGATTTGCATTGGCTTCTGATTATGGAATGCTTCAATTTACAAATTCTCATCCTTGTTTTCAAATCTTTCTATGGCTTTGACCTTCCCTAAAATCTTCTCCAACCCCACGACTTTCTGAGATATCTGCGCTCCTCCAATTCTAGCCTCTTGAGCATCCCAGATTTTAATCGTTCCACCATTAGCAACCATGCTTATAGCTGCCTGGGCCTTAAGCTCTGAAATTCCCTCACTAAGCCTTTCCGCATCTCCAACTTTTTCCTCTTTTAAGACATTCCTTAAAACCTAGCTCTTTGATCAAGCTATTGGTCATTTGTCCTAATGTTTCCTTATTTGGCTCAGTGTCAAACTTTGTTTGATACACTCCTATGAAGTGTGTTGGGATATGTTACTATGTTAAAAGCATTACATCAATGCAAGCGGTGGTTGTTGATCATAACAGACTTCAGGAGGACATGGACTGGCGAAATAGGCAGGTTCATGACAGATGAAATTTAATGTAAAGTGTGAAGTGATTAGTTTTGGTAAAAGAATGAAGAGGGGCAAGATAATCTGAATGGTATAAATGGGGTGCAGGAAAAGAGATGGGCGTGGATATACCCAAGTCTATGAAGGTGGCAAGTCATGAAGGGAAGGCTGTTAAAATACTTAAAAGATCCTTGGTTTTATCAATAAAGGCATATAGTACAAAATTAAGGAAGTTATGCTAATGATTTATATAACACTGGTTAAGGCCCAGATGCTGTATTATGGCCAATTCTGGAAGAATGTAAAGACCTTAGAGACGGAGCAGTAGAAATTTACTAGAGTGATACCAGGGATGAAGACTTCAGTTACATGGAATGACTGGAAAAGCTGGGATGGTTCTCTTTAAAGCAGGGAAGGCAAAGGGAAGAATTGATAGCGATATGCAAAATCTTTAAGTATCTTGATAAAATAAATAAGGAGAAACTGTTTACCATGACAGGAGAGTTGGTAATCAGAGGATACAGATTTAAGGTAATTTGCAAAAGAACCAGAGGTGACATGTTATGCAGTGAGTTTGACGATCTGGAATGCACTGCCTGAAAGGCTGGTGGAATCAAATTCAATCATAACTTTGAATCGGGATTTGGATAAATACTTGTAGAGGAAAGCTTTGCTTTTTCAATGGGGAAAGAGCAGGGCAGTGAGTCTAACTGTGCGGCTCTTGCAAAGAGCTGGCATAGGAATGATGAGCTAAAGGGTCACCTTCTACGTTGTAACATTCTAAGTGGTCTAATCAGTGACCTATACAATCACACTGGGAATACCTCCATCGTGTTGTGTGGCACTGCCACCATGATAAGTGGAATAGATTCAGAACAGATCTGGCAACTAAAATCTGGGCATCCATGAGGCACCCTGGGCCATCAGCAGCAGCAGAACTGTATTCCACCATAATCTGGAGCTTCATGGTCTAGCATATCCCTTACTAACATTACCATCAAGGCAATCAACCAATGCTGGTTTAATAAGGAGTATAGAAGAGCTTGCCAGAAGCAGTGCCAGATGTCTCTGACAATGAGATGCCAACCTGGTGAAGCTACAACGCAGGTTTACATGTGTGCTAAGTCACAGAATCTTACAGCACTGAAGGAGGTTTTTCAGCCCATCTCACCTGTGCCAGCTCTTTGAAAAACTGTCCAATTAACTTGCATTCCCCAACTTTTTCCCCATCACCCTGCAAATTAGATCACTTTAGCTACATGTCGAATTGACTTTTGAAAGTTCCTATGGAATCTGATTTCATCACCCTTCCAAGTAGTGTGTTCCAGCTTTTAACAAATCTTGTGTGAAAATGTTTCTCATCATTTCCACTCTAGTTCTTTTATCAATTATTTTAAATCTGTGACCTCTGGTTCCTGACCCACTCACCATGGGAAATAGTTTCTCCTTACTTACTCTGAAAAAAATCTTCTGAATTTTGAATACCTCGCTTAGGTGTCCCCTTAACCTTCTCTGCTCTAAAAAAGCCAGCCCCATCATGTCTTTATAAGATCGACTTGCCAGAATCATCTCCCCACACTGGACCATCCCAGCACGTCAGTGTGCAATAAGAACGACGCTTTTCACACTGGGATATAAATGACATGCGCCTGGCGACCTACACTTCGCTCAGCACTTCAAGGTTAGTCCGTCTACCTTGCATCTCATAGCGCTCACGGGAATCAGTGCCAGGTTTCACAGGCAGCACTACTTCGCTTTCAGGGGTCTGTCACAGGCAAGTCCCTATCTACCAGACCAGTGGTAAGGCCTTCTTATAGGTTGCAGGACTAGGGCTGTACTAGGCAAGCGGGTGGGGGGGGGGGTGGTGGGGGCAAGTGGCCTCACACAGGAGATGGGGTGCAGGACTAGGGCTGAATGAGGGAAGGGGGCATGTGGCCTAAGGCAGAAGGAGCTGCAGGGCTGGGGCTGCACTGGGGATAATGTTCAGGGGCTAACAAACTGACATGCACCAGAAGCATGAAGGGATCAAGGAATACAAGGGTTGGATGGGGAGGTCTGTGAGGGACAGAAACCTGAACATGAAGCTCCTCCGGGACAATAGGGGTGGTTTCCATAGTCACACAGGGAGGGTCCAAGCTAGTTTGGCAGTGCACCGCCAGCTTCCAATCTGCAGCAGTGGTACAGCACTAAATTAAAATGAGGAGAGATTCTGCTGGTGAGGCTCTGCGGGCAGATTGGAAGGTAACTCTTTTGAGTGTGACCAATTAAACTAAATTAACAAAATCAAGGACAAAGTGAAAGGTAGACCCTTCAGGGATACTGCAAAAGAAAAGGTGATTGGAGGTGCGTGCACTGGAGAGGGGAGGGCGTGCTGATTTCATTGACATGCAACTGAACTGTGCATTTCCAAATGAGGAGAGGGACACAGCTGAGACATATTAGGAACCTTTCAATGATGGTGCAGAGAATCAGGAAAGTGAAGCAATGATGCCCATTCATGCAAGACTAATTCGCAAAGTGGCACTAATTGATCTTGTTTTAACCTCTTGCTCACAGCATTGAAATTCCCCTGAGTAATAGCAAACTCCATAGTAATTGGGCAAATGGATAGGCTCCAGAAGCCTGTTAGAACATTGGCACTGGATGGTTCACAGAAGAGAAGCCTCAGGTCCCCCTTAAATAATCTCATTTCCTGAATGAACATTTACCCACATGTTTATTTCCAAGTGTGTAGTATTAGAGTGCAGTGAATGAGGCTCCCAACGTCTGGGCTGAAAGCAGCACATTCAAGTGCCCGACCAAAACAATCTCATAGCAATCGTTCATGTTGTGGTGGGAGGGTGAATTTGTTATGCACCCCACATTGGCCATTATTTCAGGGGCGAGTACTCTCCAACATGGGAACAAAACCCTTGAACCCACATTCACCATTGACAAAAAGAGGACCCTTGGAGACTAATGCTGACTCTTGTCTGTTTCTCGTTGATGCTGCAGAGAGGAGACCATCAGGAAGATGGATGCTGGATTTATCACTGCCTGCATTATCGCTTACAGGCAAGAGAGAAGGAGAAGATTGCAATGGAGGCACCTGGATCATCAAAGGGAGAAATAAGACCCACAAGAGCAAGGGCCAGCAGGGCCTCCTCCAGATGCAGGGGATGAGGCTCAAAAACACAGCATGCGTAGGTGGCTTGCAAGACCCAGGATATATAGAACTAGCATATGCTATCTGCAGAAGAACGAGTGACAGGTGCCGTCAATGGCTCTGCATGTGCAGGGATCTGGTGACTTACATTTACCACGTTCTCCAGGAATTGGCGCCACAGGGACTGGGAGGGCATCCATTGCCAGTTGCTCTGAAAGTAATGACCACTCTGAACTCCTATGCCAGTGGCTCCTTCCAGGGCTCCACTGGAAACCTCTGCAGGATCTCTTAAGCATCGACGTACAAATGCGTTCATGAGGTAACAGATGCCCTTTTTGCCAAGGTGCACAATTAAGCCAACTTCAACAGAGACCAAGCAAGCCAGAGCACTAGAGCTCCGGTCTTTGCAGAGATTGCCAGATTCCCATAGGTGCAGCATGTCATCAACTGCACTAGTGGCTATAAAAGCTCCCTGGCAACAGGCACTGAAATACATAAACCGGAAAAGCTACTGCTTGCTCAATGTACAGCTGGTCGGTGACCATAAGAAATTTATTATGCAGGTTTGTGCCTGATACCCAGGAAGTGTCCATGACCCATATATTTTGAGTAGATCGCAGACCATGGACATCTATGTGGGACCAAACTGTATCCAAGGCTGGCTCCTTGGTAAGTGCACCCGCAAAGGAAGTGGCTGATAATGCCCATTCAGCAGCCTCAAATTCCCGCAGAGAGAAGGTACAATGAAGCTCATGCAACCAGCTGAGCATTGGTGGAGCACACATTAGGGATCCTAAAGATGCAATTCTGATGCCTGGACAGAACTGGTGAAGAACTCCAGTACAGTCCCCAAAGGGTCTCACATCATGGCTTGTTGCAGGCTGCACAACCTGGCACTGCAAAGGAAGGAGGACTTGTCAGATGATGCACTGGAGGAGCTGCACATCTGCTCCAATGAAGAGGAACTTGAAGTGGAGGAGGGTGATGAGCTTGAGGAAGCTGAGGCTGCAGGTGAAGAGGTCATAGCACGGGCCAGACAAGGCAGGAGTGTGCGTGAGGCTCTTATAGCCACCAGATTCCATGAGGTGGATGATGAGTTGTAGTGAGGGCAAGAGCCCTCCATCATGGGACAACATGAACACCAGCATTGCTATACCTCTCATTTCAACCATGCACTTCAATATGAGAGTGAATAGTTACACATCACATTGTCCTGATCCTTTGAAAGATGCTCAACCCTTGGCAGCATGTGCCCTTGCTGAGATGATGTGCTAATTGGAGGAGGGTGGCCCAGCATTTGATGTCAGGAGATGCAGCCTTTTCAAGCATCGCTCCAGTATCCTAATTGCAGCGGCAGCCTATGAGAGCCAAGAGCTGTTGCATGATCCTCAGTGATCTCACAGCTGTGCGCCTTCAATGTGGCAAGGCACACAGCAAGAGCTTTATTTGAGAGGATCTCCTTGTGGAGCCTTGTAATGCACTCTGTGCAACATCGATGGTGAATCAGATAATTCACACTTAGCACGAGGCAGCCAATGACATTCTGCTGCTGTGAATCTATTAAGAAGTGATCCAGTCATCTGTGATGCATTCTTCTAAATCATACTGACACCTGGAACTCTCAGTTAGGGAATCGGGGCTGCATTTATCCTCAGCTTAATATGGCTGCAGACCACCTGAGCACGATGACATCAAACACTTGCTTGCCAGACACTAAAATGGCTTTTCTTCAACACAGACATTGTGCCCTCATGGCCAGTCCTGGCCCTTGCCAAGTCCACAGTGCACACACACCGTGAAGCCCTCAAGGGCACATATCATTGCTAATAAAGAGCAAACTTCAGCTTCAGTACATCCTCGCGCCTATCCCATTGATCCCCTCAACATTGTCTAACGAATCCATGTGCACTTCTAGAGTTGTTCAAAGCCTGTTTTGGCAGCCAGGAAACACCATTTGCAATTAGCATCTGTGACCTTGGCGAGTGCTCAGGCGAGGGGGCGAACAGTGCTGCATTACTAGTTGTGACAAGAGCTTTGTCCCCGCAAGACACACAACCGCAGGGTGAGAGATGCTCAAAGTTGGAAGTTTGAGTGCCCGGGCTACAATGTGGCTGAGAGGGGCCGAGCTTCAGCACATTGAGGTGGCAAGATGCCCCCATTTATTGGTGAGTTTAGCAGATGTACACTCTGAATGTTGTAAATGCAGTTGGTTGGCAGCTGTGCACATGAGCCTGAGTATGAGCTCATAGCATGAAAACCTTACCAAGAGACATAAAGTGCAGAGATTTGCATAACATATGATCCTTCTCCCTGTGTGAACATGTTTCCTTAGACGCTGCACATTCATGTTTCAAGAATGTACACGGGATAGGAGAACACCACTGCCTCAATTGTACACAACCAAGAATAAACATGACATGGCCCTGCAAAATATGTGAATGAGTTTTGTTCTAAAAGTACACTTAACATTAAAATTGAGACATCACTAACGTTGAGAATGATGTGCAAAAATGACAGACACTGTGATGATATGGAAGCACACCAAATAGACAAGAGGCCTATGACAGCGACATGTGCGATAAGTGGGAGGAGGGACCATGGTATCACACTTGATTGACAGCAACACAGCTCATCATAAAAAAGCATTTATAAGAGGAGATCTGAAATGGGTGTGATTCTATTTACATTTCTGAACATCATATACATGTTGTAAACACCCTTGCTACTGCTGTGCTCCTAAATCTCCTTAACACTCCTAACCCCACTGCTACATCTTGGTGCTCCCCCGACATCCATAGCAGAGGTGGAAGCAGCCTGCTGACTGCTGCACCCCGTTGTCTCTGATGACCTTGGCGGGCGTCCTCTGGAGGGCCGAGACTGGGAGGGCCCGGGCCTGCACCCTCCTTGGCTGTGGAGCTGGAGGTGATGGGGGCACAGGAAAAGGGATTTGGATTGGCCAGAAAGTCCCAGAGTCACTTAGCCGGATGGACCTGGGGTGTCCAGCTGCTGGTCCTCCTCTCTATGGGTGTCCAAGGGCCCCTTGCTGATTCCTTGACAGAAGGGGCAGCTGGAGTGAGGTCTAGGTGCCCCAACCTCTTCTCATGTAACCACTTTTGGATGACACCAAAGGCTACAGCGATGGAGTTCTGTTTCTGCATCAGTGGAGGACCGATATCCTGGACCAAGATCCCCATAGCAGCTGTCAACCTGCCAGTGTTGACCTCGGTGTGTTTGCATGTTGACGTTGTCACCTCAGGCTAAAGGTGGATGGACTCCTCCATAGTCCCTTGCAAGCAGAGGAGTGCAGCTGACATCCCTTCCTGATATTCCCTTGACTGTCGCTGCAGCTCCAGCAAATGACTTAGGACTGAGTCCAGAGGGTCATCATCTGACTCGGACTCAGCAGATCCCTTGCCCCCAGCAGTCCTCCGGGTGCCAGTGACCTCAGATGTCCCTGCCTCTTCCTGCTCTGGACCAGGCTGTGTGTTGTGCTCACCAGGTCATGACCCCGAGCCCGCTCCAGAACTAGGTCCCATCGAGGTGTCTGTCTCTGAGCTGGTGGAGGGCTCCCCTGGTTCCTCATCCGAGGTGTCCTCAGGACTGGAAATGAGTCTTGCAGATGCTGTTGGGGCTTTCCAGAGGTGCCTATGAGAGAAAGGAGAGATAATTAGTGCATGGCAGGTGACTGTATAACAGGAGAAAGCACTCACAGTATTGTTGTCTGAGGGATAATCTGCTGCAGGATCCTCAAGTGTGTGTGTCACCAACCTTAACATTGGCGCAGGCACGACTGATGTCCCCTCTGGCTTGATTCTCGAACTCTGTGAGGACCTTGATGTCAGGCACTCCAACTCCAGTCTGGGACCTCTCCATTTTATTGTGCATGAGCTTGTCCTGTATGAAGACAGATGGAGAGAGTGTGAGAAAGATGCAGGCCAGGACAGATGATAAAAATGCCTGGTATGTGTGGACGCGATGTGGACATGATCCCTAGAGTAGATGCGCCTAGATGGAGGTGTGATGGAAATGTGTGTGAGAGAGCAAGTGGTGATGCCCTTTGAACTGGCAGTGAGTGAGATGCCAGTGAATGAGTAATGGACCTGTGAGTGTGTGAGTTGAGAGTGATGAGATGGTTGACTTACCCTGGCGGAATGG
The DNA here is from genome assembly GCF_017639515.1 of Carcharodon carcharias. Taxonomy (NCBI): domain Eukaryota; kingdom Metazoa; phylum Chordata; class Chondrichthyes; order Lamniformes; family Lamnidae; genus Carcharodon; species Carcharodon carcharias. Next base: position 39,161,649 of record NC_054480.1, on the reverse strand, counting down.
ATGAGATTATTCATTGTCTTCCTGCATTTGGTGGCTGATCTCTTCTGGACCACATTGGCACTGACCACCGCTGCCACCGCTCCCCAAGCCAGAGTGGTCACCTTGCTGGATCTTCTGTGGCCAGAGGAGTGGGTGGCGGGGGGGGGGGTGGTGGTGGTGGTGGTAGAGGATATGGTGGTGGGGCTTGACTGCGTCGAGCAGACAGCACTGAATTTGGAGGCTGTTGTCTTCTTCAGTTTCAGGGCTATGTCTTCAGTGGAGCAGTGCTGGGTTGCTGACATTGAGAAGGCTATGCGCAGCTGCACTTTAAATATGGTGCCTGGACTGAGGAAGCGGTGAGCTGATGGCAGGGGTGGGCAAATCAGGGGCCACCTGCCAGCGACCTGGTGTATTTCCCTTGCTTGCACATTTAATGAGACAGGGAGCGGTTGATACAGTGTGAAAACCCGCCATTTCGGCCAAAGGGTAGAACGCCGCTTTTCAGCCCCGTTCGCACACTTAGTGCAATGGGGAGGAAATTTTCCCCCTGTCCCTGCATGTTCTTTTTCCAAAAGTCAATCACTTTATACTTATCTGCATTAAATTGCACCCGCCATGTATCTGCCCATTTCACTAGTCTATCTCTTCCTGAAGTCTTTTACTATCCTGCTCATTATTTACTATGTTGGTTGGCTTTGTATCATTCACAAACTTTGAGTTTGTATGCCATTTACTCAAGTCCAGTCATTTATATGTCAGAAGAAAAACAATGGTTGACATATCGACCCTAGGGGACCCGCACTGCTTCTCTCCAGTCAAAATGACAGCCATTCAAAACTAATCTCTGTTAATTTCATAGCCAGGTTACTACCATCCCTTTAATGCCACATGACTCTATTTTCTGAAGAAATCTGTTATGAGGTACTTTTCATCAAATGCCTTTTGAAAGTCCATATAACAGTCAAAAAGCTTGAATGAAGATAATCTTTATTAAAGAAAAAGCTTGATGAAGACAAACAGTCCTTACAGAAATCCATCACTACTACTAGCACCTTGATCACAGATAGAGACAAAGAATGAGACATCTACTATACCATCTTCATCAACCCTCTCAATTATTTTACCAAATAACTCTAGTTAGTCAGACACAATTCACACCTTACAAATCCAAGCTGAATGCTCATTTTGAACTCGTGCTTCACCTAGTGAGAATTACTTATTTTCTTTGACAATGGTCTCTAGTAATTATTAATATTATTAATATTAGACAGGCCAGCAGTTACCAGGTTTAACTCTATCTTCTTTTGAAAGATAGCATTTACAATCCTCCAAGTTCATGACGGTTGACCCACACCTTAATTTTAAAATTCTCACCCTGATGTTGAAATTTGTGCATGGCCTCACCTCTTCATATCAATGCAAGTGTTTCCATTCTCTGAACTCAGCAGTGTGAGCATTGTGTGTTCTCTGAACTTGGTAATGTGAGTGCTGCACGTTCACTGAACTCAGTCATGTGAGTAGCATATGTTTTCTGAACTCCTTAGTGTGCGCTTTTCACCTGGGAGTGCTGTGCATTCTCTGAACTCGTAGCATGAATGTTGCACCTAATTCTAATGTGGAAGTATGAGTGTTGTTCTGTCTCTGAAATCAGTAGTATTGGCACTATGCCTTGTTGGAACTCCATATTATTGGATGAAACTACACATTTCAGAGAACATTGAATTATTCTACGACAAACAGTATCGAATTACACATTCCAGCCAAACTAATGGGTGTGTCTCATCCTGCAGGGGGAGCCCACTCACTTTGCAAATACAGTAAACACAGCCGTTCATCTCTAACATCTTCAAGTTTTGGTAAAAAGCAGCAATCTTTCCCTCTACACAAATGCTGCCTGACCTGTTGAGTATGTCTTACAGTTTAATTTGTCTGTTGTTCCCTGGGCTGCCCTATGGATTTTTGTACTATTTATACATAATTTTATATTAATATGTCTCCCCATCACCTCACTGATAATCTTTTATATAATTAAACATCTTTCTTTCAAGCAATTTGCAGATCATATGATTCATTAAAGTCATTGCAATTGCTATTGATTTCCTCCCCTCTGCCCCCTCCTCCCTGCCCCACCCCTACCCCCTTTCTTAATGTTTTCTGAACCATGCTAAAACGTTCACCTATCATTTTAGCTTCAGTTCTGATAAAGAGTATGCAGCTGAAACATTAATATCTCATTAATTTTTACAGATGCTAACTGACCTGCCGTGTAATTCAAATGTTTTTGTTTTAATTTCAGATTTCCAGTTTTTGTAGCTATTTGCTTTGTAATGGTTGACCAAACCACCTATCCATATTGTTACTAACAGGAGGAGGGTTAATTTAAATAGCACTAATTTCTCCTCTCACCACCCATCCGTAAACAGAAAGGAGTTTTGATTTGTTTCCCTCTTTATGAGTGATAATGGCATATTTCCCAAACCCTTGATTTTGATGTGACCCAGCTTCTATTAATAATGTCACAGTAAACTTGAGATAGGATGAACTCAAAGGGTTAGTTTGTTTACCCAAAGGGTTAGTTTATTTGCACACTCAAAACACAGAAGGAGGGTTGCAACATTACCTCCTTTGCATTCATACAGTAAAAGAGGGATAGAGGGAAGAAAGATTTACAGTGCAGAAACCACAGAGTAAAGAAATAATGTTTCACATGGGTCCAGAGACAAGAATCAAAGTCCAATAAGGTCTGGGGTCAGCGAGTTGAAAACCAATGCTGTATACTTCACTTTTCTGATGGTGTTGACTTCACACAATGAGATAGGCATGCAGCGAGGCATCAGTCTTTAGGTGATGGTACAGAGTTTCCAGCAGAAGCAGTGTAGATGGGGCTAGGTGTCCAACCTGGGCCAGAGCTCCTTATCTGTGAGGCTGCTAGTCAGATAACAAAAAAGCAGACTAAGACTTTGCAGTTCAGCAAGGCAATATTACTGGTTTCACCAGCCAGAGGCACATGTCACATGACTCTCACTTCTCCACACTGTCTTTGACAAAGGGTGTTTATCCCTCATCTGGGTCCCTGAGATTGTTAAATGTCTCAACCATTAAGAATTGAAAGGAAGGTTGGTGGGCCTTCTGTCTTAACAGATGAGCAGACTCCTGTTGACCAGCCTGGGTTATGAAATGCAGATTGCCTTTGTATAGCTCTCTTTGAATTTGGCCTGTGCAGCCATGGAGGTTGTTAATGGCTGTTCAGAGATAACGATATGTGAGTTTCCCTGATACTGCCAGGTAGCTTTTTTGTTCAGGGCTCACAGAAGACATAGATTCAGCCCTTGTAGTGTCTTTGTCCAGTTTTAAACTTTTAGAGAAAGCACTGAGCATATCTATAAATATTTTATTAAAAAATATACAAGGTGAGGTCACAATAGTCGGCGGACAGAGAATATATGCTCATATTGATCTGACGAACAACTTTAACAATATCGAATGGTAGCAACATGTGTTACATTACAAACTTGTAGGTGGATGTAAATTTTAAATCAATGCTGAAACTATTAAATTACGCTTTCAAGACAAACTGTTGGATGTACCTTGTCTTCCAAGGGGACCAGTGAGAAGTTTGGTCCAGCGCACTCATGTTCCAAATAGAAGCAATCTAATATTATTTTCCTTTCTCTTTCATGAGTTTATCTGGCTTCACTTTAACTGAATATCTGCTATTTGCTCCAATCACTTCTCGTGGTTTTTTTTATTCATTCATGGAGCATGGGCTTTGGGCCAGCATTTATTGCCCATCCCTAGTTGCCCTTGAAAAAGTGTAGGTGAGCTGCCTTCTTGAACTGCTGCAGTCCATGTGGTGTAGGTACATCCATAGAGCTGTTAGGAAGGGAGTTCCAGGATTTTGACCCAGCGACATTGAAGGAATGGTGACGTATTTCCAAGTCAGGATGGTGAGTGACTTGGAGGGGAACTTCCAGGTGGTGATGTTCCCATCTATCTGCTGCCCTTGCCCTTCTAGATGGTAGTGGTCATGGGTTTGGAAGGTGCTGTCTAAGGAGCCTTGGTGAATTCCTGCAGTGCATCTTGTAGATGGTACACACTGCTGCTACTGAATGTCGGTGGTGGAGGGAGTGAATGTTTGTGGATGTGGTGCCAATTAAGTGGGCTGATTTGTCCAGGACAGTGTCAAGCTTCCTGAGTGTTGTGGGAGCTGCACTCATCCAGGCAAGTGGGGAGTATTCCACCACACTCCTGACTTGTGCCTTGTAGATGGTGAACAGGCTTTGGAGAGTCAGGAAGTGAATTGCTTGTATTTGGATTCCTAGCCTCTGACCTGTTCTTTTGCCACAGTATTTATATGGCTAGTCAAGTTCAGTTCCTGGTCAATGATAACCCCCAGAATTTTGATAGCGGGGAATTCAGTGTTGGTAATGCCATTGAACATCAAGGGATGATGGGTAGATTCTCTCTTGTTGGGGATGGTCATTGCCTGACACTTGTATGGCGTGAATGTCTTGCCACTCATCAGCCCAAGCCTGGAATTGGACATGGACTGCTTCAGTACTGAGGAGTCGCGAATGGTGCTGAACATTATGTAACCATCAGCGAACATCCCCACTTCTGACCTTATGATGGAAGGAAGGTCATTGATGAAGCAGCTGAAGATGGTTGGACCGAGGACACTACCCTGAGGAACTCCTGTAGTGATGTCCTGGAGCTGAGCTGACTGACCTCCAACAACCAAAACCAACTTCCTTTGTGCTAGATATGACTCCAACCACCAGAAACTTACCCCTAATTCCTGTTGCCTTCAGTTTTGCTACAGCATCTTGATGCCATACTCAGTCAAATGCAGCCTTGATGTCAAGGGTAGTCACTCTCACCTCACCTCGGCAGTACAGCTCTTTTGTTCATATTTGAACCAAGGCTGTAATGAGGTCTGGAGCTGAGTGGCCCTGGCAGAATCCAAACTGGGTGTCATTGAGCAGGTTACTGCTAAGCAGGTGCTGCTTGATAGCACTGTAGATGACCCCTTCCATTACCTTCCTGATGATCGAGAGTGGACTGATGGGGCGGCAATTGACTAGGTTTTTGCTTTTTGTGAATAGGACATACCTGGGCAATTTTCCACATAGCCCGGTAGATGCCAGTGTTGTAGCTGCCCCAGAACAGTTTGGCTAGGCAAGCGGCAAGTTCTGAAGCACAAACCTTCAGTACTATAGTTAGGGCCCATAGCCTTTGCAGTGTCCAGTGCCTTCAGCCGTTTCTTGATATCACATGGAGTGACTCGAATTGGCTGAAGACTGGCATCTGTGATGCTGGGGACCTCCGGACGAGGCTAAGATGGATCATCCACTCAGCACTTCTGGCTTAAGATTGTAGCAAATGCTTCAGCCTAATCTTTTGCACTGATGTGCTGGGCTCCTCCAGCATTGAGGATGGGGATATTTGTGGAGCCTCCTCCTCCAGTGAGTTAGACCATAAGACCATAAGACATAGGAGCAGAAATGGGCCATTCAACCCATCGAGTCTGCTCTGCCATTCAATCATGGCTGATAAGTTACTCAACCCCATTCTCCCGCTTTCTCCTCGTAACCTTTGATCCCCTTACCAATCAAGAACCTATCTATCTCGGTCTTAAATACACTCAAAGACCTGGCCTCCACAGCCTTTTGTGGCGATGAATTCCATAGATTCACCACTCTCTGGCTAAAGAAGTTTCTCCTCATCTCTGTTCTAAAAGGTCTTCCCTTTACTCTGAGGCTGTGCCCTCAGGTCCTAGTCTCTCCTACTAATGGAAACATCTTCCCCACTTCCACTCTATCTAGGCCTTTCAGAATTCTGTAAGTTTCAATCAGATCCCCCCTCATCCTTCTAAACTCCATTGAGTATAGACCCAGAGTCCTCAAACGTTCCTCATATGTTAAGCCTTTCATTCCGAGATAATTTTTGTGAACCTCCTCTGGACCCTCTCCAGGGCCAGAACATCCTTCCTGAGATACGGGGCCCAAAATTGCTCACAATATTCTAAATGTGGTCTGACCAGAGCCTTATAAAGCCTCAGCAGCACATCCCTGCTTTTATATTCTAATCCTCTCGAAATTAAATGCCAACATTGCATTTGACTTCCTAGCTATCGACTCAACCTGCAAGTTAACCTTAAGAGAATCCTGGAATAGGACACCCAAGTCCCTTTGCACTCCAGATTTCTGAATTCTCTCCCCATTTAGAAAATAGTCTATGCCTCTATTCTTCCTACCAAAGTGCATGACCTCTCACTTTCCCACGTTGTATTCCATCTGCCACTTCTTTGCCCATTCTCCTAACCTGTCCAAATCCTTCTGCAGCTTCCCCATCTCCTCAATACTACCTGTCCCTCCACCTATCTTTGCATCATCTGCAAACTTAGCCAGGATGCCCTCATTTCCTTCATCTAGATCATTAATGTATAAAGTGAAAAGTTGTGGTCCCAACACTGACCCCTGCGGAACTCCACTAGTCACTGGCCGCCATCCTGAGGAGGACCCCCTTATTCCCACACTCTGCCTCCTGCCAGACAGCCAATCTTCTTTCCATGCTAGTACCTTGCCTCTAACACCATGGGCTCTTATCTTACTGAGCAGCCTCCTTTGCAGCACCTTGTCAAAGGCCTTCTGGAAGTCCAAGTAGGTAACGTCCATTGGCTCTCCTTTGTCTAACCTACTCGTTACCTCCTCAAAGAATTCTAACAGATTTGTCAGGCATGACCTCCCCTTGATGAAACCATGCTGACTTTGCCCTATTTTATCATGCACTTCCAAGTATTCTGAAATCTCATCCTTAATAATGGACTCTAAAATCTTACCAACGACCGAGGTCAGGCTAATTGGCCTATAATTTCCCATCTTTTGCCTCACTCCCTTCTTAAACAGGGGGGTTACATTAGTGATTTTCCAGTCCTCTGGGACCTTCCCTGACTCGAGTGATTCCTGAAAGATCACCACTAATACCTCCACTATCTCTTCAGCTATCTCCTTCAGAACTCTGGGGTGTAATCCATCTGGTCCAGGTGATTTATCCACCTTCAGACCTCTCAGTCTTCCTAGCACCTTCTCCTTGGTAATGGCCACCATACTCACCTCTGCCCCCCGACTCTCTTGAACTTTGGGGATGTTGCTCGTGTCTTCCACTGTGAAGACTGACACAAAGTACCTATTCATTTCCTCTGCCATTTCTTTGTTCTCCACTACTACTTCTCCAGAGTCATTTTCCAGTGGCCCAATATCCACTTTTGCCTCTCTCTTACCCTTTATATATCTAAAAAAAACTCTTGCAATCTTCTTTTATATTACTGACTAGTTTACCCTCATATTTAATCTTCTCCCTCCTTATTTCTTTTTTAGCTGTCCTCTGTTGGTTTTTGTAGGCTTCCCAATCCCCTGGTTTCCCACTGCTCTTCGCCGCATTGTATGCTTTCTCTTTAGCTTTTGTGCTGTCTCTGACTTCCCTCGTCCGCCATGGTTGCCTTGTCCTCCCTTTAGTTTGCTTCTTCTTCCTAGGGATGAATTTTTGCTGTGTCTCCCAAATTACTCCCAGAAACTCCTGCCATTGCTGTTCCACTGTCTATCCTGCTAGGCTCATCTCCCAGTCAATTCTGGCCAGCTCCTCCCTCATGCCTCTGTAGTTGCCTTTATTCAATTGTAATACCGTTACATCTGATTCCAGCTTTTTCCTCTCAAACTGCAGCGTAAATTCTATCATATTATGGTCACTTCCTCCTAAGGGTTCCTTCACCTTAAGCTCCCTTATCAAATCTGCCTCATTACACATCACTAAATCTAGAATTGCCTGTTCCCTAGTGGGCTCCACCACAAGCTGCTCCAAAAAGCCATCTCGTAGACATTGTTTAATTGTCCACCGCCATTCACATCTGGATGTGGCAGGGCTGCAGAGCTTAAATCTGATCCGTTGGTTGTGGGATTCCTTAGCTCTGTCTATCACTTGGTGCTTATGCTGTTGAGCACACAAGTAGTCCTGTGTTGCAGCTTCACCAGATTGACACCTTTTTAGGTATGTCTGCTGCTGCTCCTGGCATGCCCTCCTGCACTCTTCATTGAACCAGAAATCATCCCCTGGCTTGTTGGTAATGATAGATTGGGGGATATTCCTAGCAATGAGGTTACAGATTGTATTTGAGTACAATTCTGCTGCTGCTGATGACCCTCAGCGCCTCATGGATGGCCCAGTCTTGAGTTGCTAATCCTGTTCGAAATCTACCCCATTTAGCACAGTGGCAGTGCCACACAACATGATGAAGGGTATCCTCAATGTGAAGGTGGGACTTTATCCACAACGACTGTGTTGGTCACTCATACTGATATTGTCATGGAAAAATGCATCTGTGGCAGGCAGATTGGTGAGGATGAGGTCAAGTATGTTTTTCCCTCTGATAAAAGCAAAAAACTGCGGATGCTGGAAATCCAAAACAAAAACAAAAATACCTGGAAAAACTCAGCAGGTCTGACAGCATCTGCGGAGAGGAATACAGTTCATGTTTCGAGTCCATATGACTCTTCAACAGAGTTTTTCCCTCTTATTGATTCCCTCATAGACCTAGTCTAGCACCAAGTCATTTAGGACTCAGTCAACTTGGTCAATAGTGGTGTTACTGAGCCAGTCTTGGTGACGGACATTGAAGTCCCCCATCCAGAGTACATTCTATGCCCTTGCCACCTTCAGTGCTTCCTCCAAGTTGTGTTCGACGTAGAGGAGCACTGATTCATCAACTGATGGAGGGTGGCGCTTGGTAATCAGCAGGAGGTTTCCTTGCCCATGTTTCACTTGATGCCATGAAACTTCGTGGGGTCTGGAGTCGATGTTGAGGACTCCCAGGGCAACTCTCTCGCAACTGTATACCATTGTATCACCACCTCTGCTGGATCTGTCTTGCCGGTGAGACAGGACATCCCCAAGGATGATGACACTGGTGTCTTTGACATTATCTGTAAGATACAATTCTGTGAGGATGACTATGTCAGGCTGTTGCTTGACTAGTCTGTGAGACAGCTCTCCCAATTTTGGCACTAGCCCCCGGATATTAGTAAGGAGAACTTTGCAGGGTTGACAGGGCTGAGATTGCCGTTGTCATTTCCGGTGCCTAGGTTGATGCCAGGTGGTCCATCCGGCTTCATTCCTTTTTCATGACTTTGTAGCAGTTTGATACAACTGAGTTGCTTGCTAAGCCATTTCAGAGGGCATGTGAGAGTCAGCCACATTGCTGTGGGTCTGGAGTCACATGTAGGCCAGACCAGCTAAGGACAACAGATTTCCTTCTGTAAAGAACATTCGTGAACCAGTTGGGTTTTTACAACAATCAACATTGGTTTCATGGTCATCATTAGGCTTTTAATTCCAGATTTTTATTGAATTCAAATTCCACCATCTGCCGTGGCGGGATTCGAACCTGGATCCCCAGAGCATTACCTTGGGTCTCTGGATTGCTAGTGTGGTAGTGAGTTCCACATTCTAATCACCATGGGTAAAGACCTTTCTCCTGAATACCTTATTGGATTTATTAATGACACTCATATTGACTCTGATTTTCTTCTTTCCAACCATGAAAACATCTTTCCTATGTTTACTCTATCAAATTCTTTCATATCCTCGATCAGGTTGTTTCGAGAGAAAGGAGCCCAAGGCCGTTCAGGCTTTCTTGGTTGTTATAACCTCTTACTTCTGGCATCACCCTTCTAAATCTTTTTTGCATCTTCTTCAGTACCTCTATATACATTTTATAATATGGAGACCGGAACTGCTTATATTACTCTCTAATCAATGTTTGATTTAAGTTTAACATACCTTTTCTGCTTTGTTCCAACAGTGGTCTCCACATCAAACATCAATTTATGTTTTATCCCAGACATCGACAGTGCCACTCTAAATCACAAGCATAGTCTGAAAATGTAGGATGTAATTTAGCTGTAAAGTTACTAAAGTTAACACCCCAACTAGAGGCCTACAGAGTGCAGATAACAGATGAGACATTAAATTACAATTCAACTTCAACAGGGGAACAAAATGGGCAGTAGCAAATTGGCTCCTATTATTTGCCGTGCCTAATTGTCTTCAATGAAATATAAGATTGCCTGGGATGTTTAACTGGCAGTCTGCCCAATACCTTCCATTTTGCGCCTCTGTCAAAGTTGAATTTCATTCCCATTATTACTGAAACTTGCATTGGGCTTCACTGGAATGATACAAAAGAGGTCAAATGGTCAAAGTTGTGAACAGAGTTGACATGTCCAATGGAACAGCCACCTAACCAGCCTTTGGTTTCCCCAGCGTAGAAAAGGGCATACCATGGACATAGAATACCAAATGCCAAAATAGGTGGAGTATATGTCAACTACAATCAACTGGAAAGAGCATTTGGCAACCTGGACAGTAGTGCAGGAGTAGACACGTAAACGGGTCAAAAACAGAATTACCTGGAAAAACTCAGCAGGTCTGGCAGCATCGGCGGAGAAGAAAAGAGTTGACGTTTCGAGTCCCCATGACCCTTCGACAGAACAGGTCTCATGTCCCATGTAAACAGGTGTTGTATCTCTTGCAATTGCATATGAAGATTCCAGGGGAATGACAACCAGATGTAGAGTGCTCGAAGAAAGCTTTTTTGAAAGGGCTGATCTCTCTGCAAAGCAGAGGCAAGGGAAAATGTGCTTGTGGTGGGATTGTGTTGTAGGCGTCAGAAATGATTGAAGGTGACCTAGCAAATGTGAAAGTTGTTGGGATGGAAAGTGAGAACAAGGAAACCCTTCTCCTGTGAGTCACAGTTGGTGGGGGGTGGAGATGAATAGCAGAAGCCAGGGAAACACAGAAGACATGGCAGAGACTGGGGGGAAATCCCAACAAGAGGGAAAAGGAAATTTCAGAAGCTTTGGTGTGGAGAGTGGAATCATCAAAGAAAATGGAGATGGACACATTGGGATAAGTGTATACTATCAATGCAAATAAAAATGAACTTATCTTTCACTTTGGAAGTAGCATTATTTAATATTTTGAAACATAAGCAAATGAGAAGGAAAGATTTCAAATTATCTTTTGGCATAAGACACAAAGAACCAACTATAGTTATAGTGTACGTTACATTTGCTGTATATTTCAGATTTATTTTCTCTTCAGAAAAAGATTTCTTTTATCATTTTTGTTATTTTTTTTATTAGGTTCTCATGCCCCACAGAATATTCTCCTTGTAAGAGTGTGAACAAACAAAACTCATTTGATCTCTTGCCAGTGATTCTCAATATCCTGCTACAGGTATGTGTGGGAGTGAAACTAAAACAGAAACAGAAATACCTGGAAAAATTCAGCAGGTCTGGCACCATTGGCGTAGGAGAGCACTGTTGACGTTTCATGTCCTCATGACCCCTCAACAGAACTAGGAGTGATTCCACTCCCTCTCTGAAGGCAAGTGCCTTCCTTCAGTCTGCTTTCCTCGCATGCTTTTATGCTCATAGTATTGTTAGGGTTACTAATAATAGCGATAAAGCAAAAATGAGATTTATTTTGGTGGAGTGCATTATGTTTAGCAGTATACTGCAGCCCATGGTTAGTTTACAAACTCCACCCTGCAGATTGACAATACTAATCTGAATATAACTAGTTGTTTAATTGCAACATTGATACAGTACTTACTGTACTTCAAAGAACATCTCTAAATTCTAATACTTTTGTCCCTTTAAAATGAATAGTTTTATTTATATATAACTGAATAGTTTCCTTACTAAATTTCATTTGCAATTATTAAGAATCCTGTAATATGCTTTCAATGTAATACAGAATATCCTTATTTATTAAACTAATAATGATCTACACATAGCTGTATCTAGACATTTTGACTGGAATATACATAGGGTTCTCAAGGGGAGATTGTTGGAACCCCAGAGAGATGATGTGTCTGGTCAAAAATGGCTACTTGCTTCAATCTTCCACTGAAGTCATGGTGGGAGTTTGGGAGAATCCCTTGGAAATGTAATACCTGTAGCCTTTTACCATGTCTCTGCAGGGTAAATCAACTGGTTGTGCACTCAAGTGGAGAATCACAGCAACCATTGAGCAAGCTATTGACTCGCTGAAAATGCGGTTCCAATGCCCTGACTGCTCCAGGGGTGTCCTCCAACAGATACCTTCAAGGGTCTCACGTATAATGGTGGTGTGCTGTGGTGTGCTGTGTTCCTCACAAGTTGGTGCTACAGAAAGGAGTAGAAAGAGGGTGATGACAACTCAGCATCCCCAAACAAGGAAGAGGAAGATAATGATTAGCCAGGTTCTGCTGATATCTATGGTCATTGACCTACATGCCAGGAAAGCTCACAATGCCCTTATGCAGGCAAGATTCACCTGAGTGTGGAGTTTCCAATCCTGCAATCACATAGGTCCCTGTGATATCAGTTGTGACCACAATCGTAAACCCATCACAATTTGCTGCTTGAAGCCTTCCCAAGCCACTACCCCATCTGCTTTAGCATTCTGACCCATGAGATTCACTGCTCTCACATCCAGGTTGTTCCTCATGGTTAATTGCAATAGGGCACTGTATGGACCATGACACACTTATCAATTAACTAAAACAAATGGTTTAATTACATTAAAGTACATCAGTATAACAAAAACATAAAAGAACACACCCAAGTGAATCCTAGGCCTGGTCTTTACCTTTGGCAGGTGTGCGCAATCAGCGGGCCTGGGGGAGGCTGAGAAACGACCACTGGCCATGATCGGCCCCCAACCACGATCTCATGCTGGCTAGCCAATTAAAGGCCAGCCAACATGAAACGCATGCTGAAATGCTCAGCACTGCCGGGTTAGGTTGGGAAGAGGATGGGTGATGACATTACCACGGGAGTGGGTGAGGGCTGTGAGAGAGCACCCTGAAGCCAGACAGCTGCCTCAGGGAGCTGCAGACCTGCAAATGATTAAATAAAGGTTTAAAAAGCTGCAAAGAAAAAGTTCCATGCATCACAATCAAGCATCTGAAAATATATCTCATAAAAATGCTGTCCACAGATATTTGATTATATTTTATTTCATCCTGCCATTGGTTGAGGTTTGATGAAAAATGTAAAGGCTGCCTGGCCGAATCACCTGTCCATCAACCGTAACGTTGGATGGGCCATGAAATATCAAAGACAATTGTGGTGTTAATGGGCTTAATTGCTGTCTTAATTGCTGGTGGGCGTGCTTCTGAATCTTGCGCATGCCCGCCGAGCGAAATATTGCACGAGTACACGATGACATCAAGACACTCACCCGACGTCATCGCGCTGGATTCCCAACCGCTGAGATAATCTGGAAACTAGCAGCATGCTGGTAAACCTCGTAGAAAGGCCAGCGTAAAATTGATCAATTACCCACATAAAACATACTCCTCAAAGACCTCATGTATCAGCCAGGACATCTGTTACCATAATACAGGTTGCAAAATCAAGTGATGCCTTATTTAGTTTGAAGACATTAATTTTAGAGATAGTTAAGTAAAATGTTTTGAAGCTATAAATGATATCTATCTCAAACTGTACAATAGTAGTTCCATATCCATCTGTTAAATATTACAGCATTTTTACTGTCTTTGAGAGGGTCGTTAATTAGTGTTCAGTGGTGTCTGTGTATTTTATTCCTCATTATTTAGTGATCAAGAAGTGCTGTTTTAGATTTTATGCTAAGTGGACACTTGCTTTGCCTTTTATATTCCCATCTGTCTTGTATTTTGCTTTGATTTTGCTGATAGAAAATTAAACTCAAAATATCTTTACAACTTATATTACAGGAACTTCTTTTTATGCATTAATATTCACTTATATGGTCAATAGTTGTGGCACTGTAATTAGAAAGAGAGTTTGCTTCAGCGCTATTATGATGTTTTTAAATGAATAACTCCATCACTGTTGACCACCGCAGGATGTTGGCTGTATCACCAACCACGAAGTTAAAATTTTAGTTCAAAAAGGCCATTTGTAATAGTGTTAACGTTTTGAGTCCTTATTACTCTTCTTCAGAGTCATAAGGACTCAAAACGTTAACTTGTTTTTCCTCTCCACAAATGCTGTTAGACCTGCTGAGTTTTTCCAGCATTTTCTGGTTTCGTTTCAGATTTCCAGCATCTGCAGTATTTGGCTTTTATCCACTTGTAATAGTGATGGGTCTCCTCTGCAGGAGGGCACTTCAGTGTCTATTTTAGTTTGCTGGCATATTTGACCTAGTATCATTCCAATGGTCAATTTGAAATAGTCCTGTGAAAGTTGTTCTGCGAATTTTCTTTCTTACTAAACATCGATTCTTTGTAATTGTCCACATGTTTATTTAATAATTTCTTTATTGTATATACTCATGTTCATCTGGATTTTGGATTGTAGATTTTTTAATTTATAGTGAGCCTTGTGACCTGGTGACCCTTGACCTGGAAGCAGTACCAAACGGATGGAAGTTAAGAAAGAAACCATGTGGCTGGCAGACACAAAGGAGAATTACAAGCAGAGGAACTGGAGGATGAAGGTGATAATCATACAGATGCAGGCACAAAGAGAAAGCAGACGGAGATAGAGAGAGGGACATAGAGAATTCTTGTGAGGAGAAGCAGCAAATCCTCCTAGGAAAAAGACTTTTTTTTCTATTTGGCATAAACAGAGACAGGAAGTCTTAGAGGCAATGTGTGAGATGGCTAAAAGGGTCTAAAACCTGGAAAAATGCTGAATAACTCAGAGATACTGAAGACATGAGGATTTTCCTAGAAGTGGCCAAACTGTGAACTTGGGTTTTATTGGTTGTTTGGTCAATAGGGCACTGTATGGACCATGAGACACTTATCAGTTAACTAAAACAAATGGTTTAATTACATTAAATTACATCAGTATAACAAAAACATAAAAGAACACACCCAAGTGAATCCCAGGCCTGGACTTTATCTTTGGCAGGTGTGCGCGATCAGCGGGCCTGGGGGAGGCTGAGAAACGGATCGCTGGCCGTGATTAGCCCCCAACCACGATCTCATGCTGGCTAGCCAATTAAAGGCCAGCCAACATGAAATGCATGCTGAAATGCTCAGCACTGCCGGGTTGGGTTGGGAAGAGGATGGGTGATGACATTACCATGGGAGTGGGTGAGGGCTGTGAGAGAGCTCCCTGAAACCAGACAGCTGCCTCAGGGAACTGCAAACCTGCAAATGATTAAATAAAGGTTTAAAAAGCTGCAAAAAAAAACGTTCCATGCATCACAATCAAGCATCTGAAAATATATCTCATAAAAATGCAGTCCACAGATATTTGATTATATTTTATATTTTATTTCATCCTGCCATTGGTTGAGGTTTGATGAAAAATGTAAAGACTGTCTGGCCAATTCGCCTGTCCATCAACCGTAAGGTTGGATGGGCCATGAAATATCAGAGACAATTGTGGCGTTAATGGGCTTAATTGCCGTCTTAATTGCTGGTGGGTGTGCTTCTGAATTTTGCGCGTGCCCGCCGAGTGAAATATTGCACGAGTGCACAATGACATCGGGACACTCACCCGACGTCACCTCACATGATTTTACCCCCCAATGGGGTTGACCACACGCTTGCCTGCAGGACATAAAATTCTGCCTCCATTGTGCAACTAAAGTCATCTCTGCCTTCTCTTCCTCATACTTCTACGTGATGCTACCCCAGTGGCTGGAGCAGATATGGAGTCAGCCTGTTCACTCCTGTGCTCTGAGGAGTGAGATGCCCAGGGCACACAGCTGCTGGGTTGCGGTGTTACGTAGACCCTGCCATGGATTGCCCCACTTGCACCTAAGTAGGGTAGTTTTGGTCATAGGCGCAGTACACAGTGTTTGTGTTTCTGTCAGAGGGGTTGAGGGAGCAACTGCATATTAGGGGGTGCAGTGAGGAGAGCCCACCCCACATTGTCATCAACTCTCCCTCCTGTGCCCCTTCTGGACCCAGCTGCATATTCCTATTAGCCAAGTGTATGATAGCGCCTGGCTGTCTGTCCATGCATTTCTGAGCAATGACTACAATCGCTAAAGCTAAACTGCGAAAGGCTGGAAGTCCCACTAATATCACGTGCGGGTTGCCAATCTGGAAATGGTCCCAACCACATTAACAAACTAAGGCAGCAAGATTCTTCCCTTTGAATCTCTCCAGTCTGGTCTCCCCCTCAATCTTGCAAAGGGAATCCCTGCCCTCAACCACTGACATATATACATAAGGAATAGGAACAGGAGTAGACAATACAGTTCATGCACACCGCTCTGCAAAAATCTGCCTATCTCAGCCTTAAAAATATTCAGTGATGGAGCATCCACAATCCTCTGGGGTATAGAATTCCAAAGATTCATAACCTCTTGAGTGAAGAAATTTCTCCTCATCTCAGTCCTAAATGATCGGCCTCTTATCTTGAAACCGTGCTACTATCTTCTAGATTCCCCAGCCAGGGGAAACAACATCTCAGTGTCTACCCTGTCAAGCCCCTTCAGAATCTTGGATGTTTTACTGAGACTGCCTCTCATTCTTCTAAACTCCAAATAGTATAGGCACAATTTACTCAGCCTCTCAGCATAGGACAACCCTCTTATCCCACGTACCAACCTAGTGAACCTTCATTGTACCACCTCCAATGCAAGTATATCTTTCCTTAAATATGGAGACCAAAACTGCACACGCTACTCCAGGTCTTACCAAAGCCCCATACAATTGCAGTAAGGCTATTGGAGGCTATGGTCCCTGTCTGAGGCTTCCTGCACCCAGTGTAAAATGAAGTTCACAAACCCAAGAAGAAAGAAACAAAGAAGGGAAAACAATTGAAGGTGGAAATAAGAACGTAGACTTGATAGATTACCTCATGCCTGCAAAATAGGCACAAGGTAGCTCATTTCTGAACATCAGCTCCACCTACAAATGTTCTGGAACTGTAGACAGTGGTCAACAGTGGTACATTGAATAGTCTACAAAGCAACTGAGATTACCATGTCAAAAAACTTCTGCTCTTGCCCACCCAGCCAAGTTGTGAAAAAGTGTGTTGGGCTGGGAGTCCGGCATGTTTAATTTGAACAAGGCTCTGCTATTCCGATTGACAGGCAGCAGACATTGTGGTATTGGGTGTGGTCTCAATGACTCTGCTTGTTGGTTTGATTTACATTTTTAGTGAGCAATTTGGTTCCAGATGATCAATGGCCATGATACTAGCCCAATACCTGAGCTCACATGTTTGAACATTTCTGTTTACTGCTATGTTCCTGATGAACCTTTTGCAATATTTCTTTGCAGAAGTTTTTTGACATGGTAATCTCAGTTGCTTTGTAGACTATTCAATGTATCACTGTTGACCACTGTCTACAGTTCCAGAACTTTTGTACGTGGAGCAGATGTTCAGAAATGAGCTACCTTGTACCTATTTTGCAGGCATGAGGTAATCTATCAAGTCTACATTCTTATTTCCACCTTCAATTGTTTTCCCTTCTTTGTTTCTTTCTTCTTGGGTTTGCAAACTTCATTTTACACTAGTCTTTTTCATTAACTTAATTTATTTCCTGGTGTTCTTATTTGCTTACTATTGAATATTTATCTAAACAGGCTCAAACCATCTAATCTAGTATCAGTAATGTAAATTACTCAGATGGAGGATAGAGGACTGTTTTATCTGTCTATAAGAGAGACTGCAAAATACTTAAAATGTCCTCTTTTGAAAATGACCAATGTATACACTTGGTCTCGCATCATGTCAGGAAACACCCAGCATTAAGCTCTACCAAAACGTTGATGACCACCAGCAGACCACAAGCATGTCACTGTTGGCATTCTAGGCTTTGTCCAAAATTTTACTGAGTAACTTTGTCCTACTCTTTTATGAAATCCATAGATACACAAACACTTAGTAAGACTGCACAATATTTAAGTGTGGTTTTTACAGTATGTTGGGTCTCAAAGAGTTGAACAAGATTTTAAGTTCTGGATTTGAGTGTAAGAGCAATTACATATCTGATGATAGTTTGAAAGCTTAGAAAAACTTCAACTTTTAAAGATAAATGAGAAGTAAGACTGTATAATATATGGAACTATTGGAATAGAAAAGTATAACCTTGAGTACAAAATCAAATTAAATCAAAGATGGAAGATAAGGATGCATAGGTACACACTAGGAAAAACTTCAAACTTAAATGAGGAAGCAGTTCTACATAGTGTAGTTAACAGTCGACGTTTCGAGTCCTCATGACCCTTCGACAGAACTCAAGTTCTGTCGAAGGGTCATGAGGACTCGAAACGTCAACTCTTTTCTTCTCCGCCGATGCTGCCAGACCTGCTGAGTTTTTCCAGGTAATTCTGTTTTTGTTTTGGATTTCCAGCATCCGCAGTTTTTTTGTTTTTATCTCTGTAGTTAACAGTCACTCCTAATAACCTGCATCTTTGATCAAGTTTTTGGCCCTATTATTTTTTACAAAGTTTAGTGTCAAATTTTGTATGCTAATGGTCCTCAGAAGTGCCTTGAGATGTTTTTATTATAGTAAATGCACTATATAAATGCAAGTTGTTGTTGTTGATACATTCTTTTCCTGACTGTAGTCCTTTGTCAAAAAGCTGCTGAATGTTTATTTTTCAAGGGAAACAGTGGATTTGCCTATTTAACTTGTGTTGAAAGAGAGGAACTGAAAGCATTAATCCCAGAATGAAGTTATGAATGTGTAAGAACCATATCAGCACATGTGACCAGCATTTTATTATGTGACATCCACCATGGATTTTGACGAAGGATTTATTTGTGAAATGCAAATAATAAACAAATATTCAAGAACACTGCATTTTCCTATCCGCAAGATGGTGATGCCAGCGTCTTGGAAATTTGACCCATTCAATCAGTAATCATTGCTTAACAGACAGGAAATTCACCTCTTGACTTTTAGAAGAAACCAATGGTCTGATTAGAGAGTTCACATCTATCACAGTTCACAGCAGCCAGTCAAGACCTATTTCACTAATACAGAAGTATCATTCTTTTTCACTCTGCTTTTCTATTCTCCTCACCCAAAGAGCATATGTAATGTCAGCCTTGGCTCAATGAAACACAAAATCTAGGTTGACTCTCCAGTACAGTGCTGAAGGAGAGCTGCACTATTGAAGTGTCACCTTTCAACTGAGAGTCTGCCCTCTTAGGTGGATGCAAAAGATCCCATGGCATTATTTTGGAAAAAGAGCTGGGGAGTTCTCCCTGCAGGTGTCCTGGGCAATATTTATCCTTCAACCAACCAGCACCAAAACAAATGATCCGGTCATAATCACATTGCTGTTTGCTTGACCTTGTGGTGCATAAGCTGGCTGTTATGTTGGCTGTCTGAAGTGCTGTCATTTCTTTTTGAACTACTGGAAGACTATAGTAAAGTTCTGCTCCCAACATGCAGTTAAATACAATTCCAATTTGTGGAATCATAGCATTTCCTACATTACAACAGTGACTACACTTCATTGGCTGTAAAGTGCTTTTGGGATGAGGCTGTGAAAGGAGCTTTATTAGTGCAAGTTTCTCTTTCTTACTTCAAGGCATAGACTTAGTCATAACGAAATATGATTTGGAATATTTTTTGCAATATTCTTGCAGCCTCCTTAGGTGGAACCAGGAATCCTGGATAATGTTGGGACATTATAGAGCTGACTCCGCAAATCAGAATTGCATTCAATTTGCATGTTGGGAGCAGAACTTAACTATAGTCTTCCAATGGTTCAAAAAGTAATGACAACGCTCCAGTACCTCACATTAATTAAAATGACTCACTTGTCAGCCTGGACAGTGGGTGAAAGCAATCTATTCTGTAGGATGTTCACTGCTGAGCCTGAGCCATTTCTAAGCAAACATTCACATGTTCTTATTTTTAAGGTGGCATCCATAGATAGAGATCAGGACTGAAAACTGGTTTGGTTTTTCTCCCTCCCTAGCCAAAGAGTAATGAAGTCAGCTAAAGTCCCTCTACCATGCTGAGCGAAATTGTCTGTCCCCCGCCACTCTTGGGAGTCATGGTGGACGGGGGCAGACAATCTCGTGGAAACTATAAAATCCATTGCCCAGCAGCGGGAATCAATGGAGGAGCTTCTGGTCCTGACTGCCATGGTGGAATAATTGAGGGTTGCCATTCCCATCAGGGGTCATGGAGAAGCCCTTTTGCATCCCATTGGCAGAATGCAAATGAACCCCTGACTGGAATTTTCCCCAAATGTCCAAACATCACCCTCGGCCGCCATGATTTCACGCTGGTCCGGAGCACGTCCGGACGAACATGGCATGCATATGTCAGGACTTAACTGGATGAAAGCCTGGGGCAGCTTGTGGAGAGTGTAAGAGCTGGAGGCCTCCAGTGACCTTGGAGCCTGGAAGATCACGTGTAGCAGTGGGTGAGTGGAGCATCTATCACGTAGATCCTCAAGCTGCTGGTGGTTCCAGGACGTGGACACTTGAGCTGCAGGTGGACAACTGAATGAGGTGCTGTTAAGCGGCGATGGTCCGTGTTCCTGGGGAGCATTAGACAGGGAAGAGGACAATGAAGAGATGGGGCAGTTGTATTGGCCTATAGGGGGCGGGGGAGGATGCGGGTGATAGGGGAAAGAGTGGGATGCTGCGGTGGTTATGGAATGGATGAGGTGGTTTTAGGAGTGGTGGGGTGGGAAGGGCTGTGTTGGAGTATGGGAAGTGGGGGATTATGCAGGTGAGTACAGACAGTAGAGGAGGGGAAAGGTGGGGGGTAAGGGGTTCGGAGGGAGAGATTTATGGTGTGAACAAATGAGTCTGGCATCATACTGAGGGAATTGTTGACAGGGGGTGACGGTGAGGGTTAGAAGGGGCAATGGGAGTTGGTAGGGAGGGCGGGTGAGAGTTCGGCAATGATGGGTGAAGGGGGGGCTGAGGGTTGTTGGAGGAGATATGGAAAGAGAAGCGGATTCTGGGGGTTGGCAGAATGGGGGAGGTGGGGGCGGTTACAGATCTACTGTCATAGGGATGGGCTCCTCAGGGAGGTAGGGGACATGGTCAATCAAGGGTATTGTAGGAAGGTAAAATGTTACATGTGGCGGGGGTGGGGGGAGGTCAATAGTTATGGAGGGGAAGGTGTGGGTCATGGATGGAGGGATGAAGGTATTGGAGTGCACTTCGAATGTGACATGAACCATGGCTGCTTGCAACTATCCAGAGCCTCCTGGTGGAGATCTTGAGTTGCTGCATAGGAGTTGGCTCATCAGGGGTGGCAGAGATGCCAATCATCTCAAATGGACAAGTGAAGGGAACCCCAGCACATAATACTAATAATGCTAGGGCATTGGAACAGATGAGTGTGTGAAGGGCAAATGTTTAGTGTGTGCGGGAGGCTTTTTGTACATGGCTCGCAAGGGCCCAGGCAAATAGCTTTGCCTCCCTACACAGGACTAATTCTGGGGGACATAGGCCCAGCCTGGGGTGTCCCTCAGCTGAAGATGGGGATGCGGGAGTGGGGCATACAGGGTCAATGAGTAAGAATCGCAATTAAACCAAATCAGACCTGATTAAAGTGAAAGTGTAGCCTATTAACTAAACTGTATGAACATTGTCATGAAACTATCATATTTTTCATAATATTATTGTAGGCTCATGAGTGTGAGTCTGGGTGGTTCTGTCTGTGTGACTGATTTAATTAAGATAGAGACGCTTAGACTACAAGATTGGAATTATCAAAAGAGTAGGTGTAAAACAGGCTTTTGAAATGGAGATGGCTAAGCTAGGATGAGGGTTCCACAGATAGGGTGTGTATGAAATTTACATTTTTAGTTAAGTGAAGGGGTTGTTTGATTTTCAAAGGAATGGTGTCATGTTTACAACTAACAAGATAAGTGAGGTAAAGCAATGTGTTTATTTTTCCCAAAGGGAAAAGGCCATATTGACAACATGAAAGATTTTTATATTATGGGAAAAGTAAATTTCCAAAGACAAGTAGAATTTTACACACTAAAGAAAGAGAAACAGATATGAAGAAGGATGGAAGGCTATATGGGGTGTGGCTATGGAAAACCTGGAAAGGTACACCTTGTGCATTAGACTTGGGAAAAGCCTCTAGCTGCGCTTGAGAAGTCCTGCTCCAGTAATTAAAGTTGTGTTAAAAGCCTTTGGAATTCCAGCATCAAGTGGGTGCTGTGGTAACCTTGCTGGATTGCCCATTTAAATTTAAAATCTATTTTTGATTGTTGCCTTAAAGGGGGTGTATAGTTGGGAATCAGGTGAATAAGGAATTTTGGGATTTGTTATAATTAAGTAACTGTAATCTTATGTATGTGTTTGAATTTTTTTCTTTAGTTGATGAGTGTTTTAATTTAATTTTTTAAATCTCTAAAGTTGTTGGTGGACTCATTACTTCTGAATTCAGTGCATAAATCTTCTCATAATAAATACAAATGGCAAAAATGTTGTGATAACGTGGCCAAGTTTCCCTTGTGGATTTGGTCCACCTTGCACATTCCACCTGCCATGTGATAACAACATTGAACAATTATAGTGCATCCATGCAACCACATGTGAAATTAGAACTTCTTAGTTTTGCAAACCCGGTCACTGCATCGATGTTCTTCCTCGACCTCCGCAGCAAGGTGGAGGCAGCCTGCTGACCACTATGCCCTGTTGTCCTTGATGACTTTGGCAGGTGTCCTCTGTATCCTTGAGGCCTGGAGCACCTGCTCTGATGCAGCTGCACTCTCTGCCCTCACAGAGGCCGAGGCTGATGGGGTCACAGGCTGAGGGGATTCTGAAGGGCCACACACCCTCAGAGTTCTGAGTGGAGGTCCCTGGGCTGTCCGCCTGCTATTCCCCATCCCTTTGGGTACCCGAGGGCCCCTTCCTGACTCCTTGAGGAGAAGGAGCACTTGGATGCAGGTCAAGGTGTCCTGTCCCCTCATGTATAGCCACTGTGAAACCTCCCCCATGGATACTGAGATGGAATGCAGGTCTGCGCACATCTCCGGCAGAAACTGGTCGTTTTGGACAAGGGTCTCCATGGCGTCTGCCACCCTTTGCATGGAGACCTCAATGCGCGCACATGTCGGTGTCACTTCATCAGAGAGCAGGCGGGCAGACTCCTTCACCTCATGTGCCACTCTGTTGAGGATCTTTGAGACCTCTGCTTGATGCTGTCCCACCTCTCAGCATCAGGCGATTTGTTGCGATTTCCTGCTGGGCTCCATAGGGGGAATTTCTCCCGTTTCCTGTCCCCACCACGGGACGTCAGCCTGGAGCAGAAGATCCCGGCCAGCCACCCGGTCTAATGGAAAGTAAGTTGAATAATGGCAATTTTTTCAGTCAGCGGCGAAGAGAGTATCTAGTCATCTCAGTGGCATGGCTTTCTCCTTGCCTGGTTTAAACCTGGCGCCAAGTCAAAGGGAAGTCTTAGAATGCGATAGCAGGGATGCCTGCAAGCAGGTGAGCCACCAATCACATTGACCGATTCACACATGACAAATCAAGAAGTTAAAAACGCTTAACATCCACTTTAAATTTAAATTTTCAGATTACAAAGTGAAATGATTATGGTTGGATTAAGATCGAAGCTCTAAAAAAGTGAACAAGCTATTTAAATAATATATTTTGTTTTAATTATGTGGAATTTTAAAAAATATTATGGAGAAATTTGATGTTCCACAAATATAAACTTAGGGCGGGATATTCCGCACCTCCCCGGCACCAGGATCTTCCGGTCCTGCTGACTTCAGGCTGGGGCACCGCCTCTCCCCATGGCGGGTCCCACCCTCGACAGGGCCAGAAAATCCCGGCCTTAGTTTTTCAGGTCTATTGAGGGTGTTTAGCAGTAGTAATAAAATTAGCAGCCATTAAAAAAACCAGTTACACCTTGATCAACTAGGTAGAACTTTTTCAATGCTTTTTTACAGCGGGACTAACAGTTTTGGAATGGAGGCTCTCGCTAATTCAATTGTTTTCCATAGTTTGCAGTCTGAGAGTACATCCTGTGGAGAAGCATGGAATCACTCAGATTCTAAGCCTCTGTGTAATTCTGTGTATATGCGAACTCCAGAAGTTGTTGTCCGATTCGGTGGAGTAATGATGGCGAAGCTGATAGTTGCCCTGTCATTACCGTTGCAAGATCTGGATCGATGCATTTCACCACACAAAGAGCGAATCAGCTGATTCAGCAGGATTTAAAAAAATATTTTCATAGCTAAGTACAGTCAATGGGGTTCTGAGCTATACAGAGATTGAACCCTGTCAGCAATATTTTTAGACTCTAAACGACTCTTCAAAGCAATGCCTTCTAGATATTTGGAACGTGAATCATGGCCATATATAAAATACACTTAAACCCCAAATTTACTGTGGAATGGTTTTGGTGTGGAGCAGGAAACCTGGGTGTGTGAATTTTCCTGAATGCTGCAGAGTTTTAAGTCCGGGAGTATTTGACGATTTTTCACAGGTTCCCCTTTGACAGCCTGTCTGACTGATAAACTTGGCTGTCTGACAGACAAACTGTAGCACATGGTCGCAATCGAAGAGCAGCTGACTTGGTCTGGCTGATTAGTAGAGTGTGGTCATAGGGGTTGGTGATCGTGGATGTTGGGGGAGGGGGCTGAGGCGTATGTTGGGCTAGTTGACAGATCACAGGCAGCAGAGCAGGGGGAGACTGGTTATCATTGGGTGGGTGGGTGGGGGGGGGGGGGGCAGAAGGAGATTGGGGGGGACTAGGTGATTGTGTGGTTAGCTCACAGACCTTGGATAGGAGGTGCTTACAAATTAGCTTGTTGGACTTGGAGGAACCATTCCTGCTTCTTCTGGTCCGCAAGAAGTGCTGTAAAGGCAATTACCTTATGGACCCAGGTCTTTTTGCTTCCTTTCATTTGCTGGCTTTACTGAGCACTGGGAAATCCGGCCAACAGTATTTAAAAATAGAAACAAAAACAAAAATAGCTGGAAAAACTCAGCAGGTCTGACAGCATCTGTGGGGAGGAAGACAGTTAACGTTTCGAATCCATATGACTCTTTTGCTATTTTGCTCTTATTTTAAAAATAGAAACTTTGTTACAATGGAGGTGCACAGGCTCCTGAAAAGATTTCAACAACTGACCCACTTCCTGAGAGTGGATTGGTTGCTGCCCCTCATTTTACCTCTGTTAAAACTGGGATTGAACTGGTTTGAAGCTGGTTGTTTGAAAAATTAACATTTTTACTTCCTGAACTAAGCCCACACATTTGGGGGCTGGGAGGGAGGGTTAAACTTACCCCCTTGATTGCTGTTTCCATAAAAGCCCATTTTGAGGTCATTATTCCATAATCAGAAGATAAGGATCTCCTCCAAATCAACACAGACAACACTGCTATTTCCAGGTTTCATCAGAACATCAACAAAATTACCAACAGGTGAAAAGTCAGTCCCAAGGTGACTTGTAAATTAGTGAAAACAGCAGCAGTGATATAACTGAGAATATTATCCTAGAAATTACCATCAGTGGATGGTAAATGGTGGATGAAAACACTGACGCCTTTGTGTGACATTCCTCACTCTGTTATTTTAATGGACTCAATTGTCTGTCATGTGTCTCTAATCTCTGTATCAGGTACATATGTTCTTGGTGTGCTATTTGGATAATATATAAATAAATATATATCTGTATGGCTTTGTGTCGTAATTGAGGACAATTGTAGAACAAAAGGTTCTGCAATCCTGCATTTCCAGAAGCAAGCTCTGTTTGTAGGGTGCATAGGCTGGTGAACTAGGGCTACAATGTTGTAGCATTATATCCCATTTACTAAACTTGGCTCCCTAGTCGGAGCTTTGAAATGTGGCATCATCTCCATAAAGGTTTATTGAAAATATTCAATAATATCAAAGCATACTCACCAGCTGCATCCTCATCCTAACATGGTTTCCTCTTTTACATGATACCCCATTGCACACATTGGGCAGAATTTTCTGCCCGCCGTGCAGGTGGGCCTGACCCAATCTCTGGTGGGCGGGGAGCTGATCCCTGCTGGAGAAGCAGGCCCCGCCGCCATTTTACATGGGGGGGGGTGCAATTAAGGCTCGTCCAGCTTGACGTCCAGCAGGAAGCACTATGCGCTTCCTGTGTGGGCGGGGGATTCCCCATAAGCAAGAGCATGCTCTTTTGCACATGCGCACGAAAGAGCGCACATCTCCCTGAAACTAAGTGCTGCCTCAGGAAGATCGCTTCCACCTTGAAAAATATTAAAAATAGAAACAAAACATTCCCTAACATGTCCGCCTCATGTCACAATGTCACATGAGATGGGACATGTTCATAATTTACATAACTTCATTAAAATTTTTGAAACCCAACATGAAACCTCATCCCGCCGCTGGATAAGGTTTCATGTTTTCTCAATTCCCCGCCAGGGCTCTTGGCCGACCCGCCAACCTTAAGGTTGGACGGGCAGGCCCTTTAATTGTATAAATGATCCTATCAATGGCCTCAATTGGCCATTGACAGGTCGGCGGGCCTGCAGCTGATTTTGCTGTGCCCCCATCTTCCTGAAAATTTAAATGGGGTGGGATGACACCGGGGGTTCCGTGCAACATCATCCCGCGTCATTTTACATGTCAGCGAGCGGGCCCCGCCCCTGCTCGCTGACGGCAAAATTCTGCCCATTGTTTTCCAAATAGTGAGGTCATTCATGGAAAACCTGACAATTTGTACCCGAGGATGAGAAATAAACCTGAGTCCAGGCAATAGCATAGAGCTATTGGGAGTGATTTTCAACTTTGTCAGGAGCAAGTGTAATCTTTTCAATGGGCTGTTTCTGTAAAGACAGTCGATTCCCAAGACCACATTTACATATGGTGACAAATTGAAAATCCCAACTATTGTTTAAAATATTGTATCATAACAACAATCAAAGTCAGTCAGTCAGCATGAACTAATTAACTTTAAATTATTCAAACAACAGCAAAGTAATTGAAGGTGGCTCTTGTGTAAGCAAAGGTACGTATGCACAACTAATGTTTTTAAGCCAAAACCTGGACCAATATTTTTAAAACATTTTATCATTAATTCATGGGATGTGAGCATCACTGACAAAGCCTGCATTTATTGCCCATTCCTAACTGTCCTTGAGAAGGTGATAGTCACCTTCTTGAACCATTACAATCCATGTTTGTTGATACAATCA
Source organism: Carcharodon carcharias (assembly GCF_017639515.1). Lineage (NCBI taxonomy): Eukaryota > Metazoa > Chordata > Chondrichthyes > Lamniformes > Lamnidae > Carcharodon > Carcharodon carcharias. Next base: position 39,134,527 of record NC_054480.1, on the reverse strand, counting down.
CAGTGTTGTTAGGGAGGAAGTTCCAGGTTTTTGAGCCAGTGATGATACGGAACAGCAATATATTTCCAAATCAGGATGAAGCATGACCTAGAGAGGGATTTGCAGATAGTGGTGTTCCATGCATCTACCACTCTTGTTCTTTTAGGTGGTAGAGGTTGCCTGTTCAGAAGGTGCTGTCAAAGGAACCTGGGCAATTGGTTGCAATGCATCTTCTATATGGCACACACTGCTGCCACTGTGTGCCTGTGATGGAGGGGTAAATGTTTAAGATAGTGGATGGGCTGCTGATCAGATAGGCTTCTTTGTTGAGCTGCTTGAGTGTTGCTGGAGCTGCACTCATCCAGGCAAGTGGAGAGTATTCCATCACTCCCCTGACTTGTGGACAATCTTTAGGAAATCAAGGGGTGTTTTATGCGCAGCAGAATTCCCAGCCTCTATCTGCCCTTGTAACCTTAGTATTTATGTGGCTGGTCCAGTTAGATCCCTGGTTAGTTGTAACCCAGGATGTTTATGGTGTCAGATTCAACGATGATAAAGCTGCTGAATATCATGGGGAGATGGTTAGATTCTTTCTTGGTGGAGCTGCTCATTGCCTGACATTTGCTCGGCATGAATGCTACTTAGCAAGGATTTACTCAATTAAACAGAAGCATAAAATGGGCAGTATTGTATTGGAAGTATATTAAATGCCCTGTTGTAAATTTAGTTTAATTGACATTAATGAAGCTGGATGTTGGGCAGTGCCTAGAACAGGCAGTCAATGCAATACCATCTGTTCTGCTGCACCATCCAAGATAATTTCTACTACAATGAGTACAACAAATAACCATTCAGATGAGTTATTAATCATACCATTCTTTGAACCTATGGTTTGAAGAGTAGTTTAGAAGGTGAAACTGATACAATAATGGAAAAGCATAGCAAAAGGGGCAATGGCTGATGGTAACTGTATTGTTTATCACAGGTATGAGTCCCAGAAGCTAATTGAGAGCAAACATAAATTAAGTGCCTGCCTTATGTCTTCACCTTCATGTGACCTCAAGCAACTGGAGTTGTGCTTTAATCTGCTTATCACAGTAACTTTTCAACATGAAAAGCCAAAACAAGGAGACAACTTATCACTGTGACCAGTGGTAGTTTAAACGCAAACTCTATGTTCTAAACTACAAGTCACTCCTGATATCTACCAAGCCTATTTCTATATAAATACACCAGATTACCAAGTAACAAGATCTACCTAAATATACTAGATCATTGAGCAACAGATTGGTTTAATTATTACCCAGTAATATCACAGGACCTAGGTTCTTCTGAACAAGGTGGTTTTAAGCAGTGCTAATAAATGCACAAATATTTGGTTAGATGAATTGCTAAACTCACAAACAGACCAAAAGTATCCGCTTTGGGTGCAATTGGTAATCTGGGCACAAATTGTGTTCATTCTCAGAATTAAAATTTTTGCTGAATTTTCTGTTCAAACTCATTTGCATATTGCCAAGAACCAGCTCAATCAAGCAGCATTTTAGAATGCATATTTCTTTTAAAAAATATTCCTTGTTGCATTTAAGAGTTATAACTTAGTACAGTTTTATTAATACAGCTGAAAATGGGTTTAAAAACAAAAATCAGTATTTTTAATCAGAATGCCTATATCACCACCTGTGGGTAACCCAATTTTAATTAATTAAAAATGACTTTTAAGAAAACAATACTGAACAATTTACTAGTTTTGTTGGGGTATAATAGTCAGTTTCTGAAAAAATATTTAAAAGCTTTTAAAATATGCCTTTTAGTGTCCATGCACATAAAAATGTTTAAGATTAAGAGCCCCTTCAAAGGACTCTATATGTGCTTTTAGCAACAAGTTGACATAGTAATTAGTTTGATCTGGGGCGTGGTTGGTTTTGTGATTGGGGCCAGGTTCCATTGCGATGTTTTTTAAACTAGTGTTAACGGTCTTGGAAAGTTGGTTTGTGCTGGATGTAATTTGTGCTTGAAATTCCTCAGTCTTTTGGGCTGATTTGGCTGAACTTGGGCAAATTGCATTGAAAAACCAAAGGACAATCTAACCAAAACTCCAGGCCAAAACATCAAATCACAGCTGTCTGTTCTCTTTCTAACACTGTCCATCCAGCCATACAGAAATCCATATAGCCTGTTAGACAGGTTATTTCAAACTTCTCTAGGTTTTCATTTTAAACTTTTGTAATTTAGACCAGACCAGCCTGTGTCACTGCTTTGAAACCCCATTGGCTCCTTGGGATGGTGCCCCAGTCACACTGTCATTGAATCAAGCACCTGCCCCTACTATTCCATTAGATCCATCACCAGGGTTAGGGGCTGGGTCAAAGCAAGGGTACAAGTCATGCCCCGTTACACGCCCAGTGAAAAACTGGCTGCATCAGGAATTTTAATCCCACTAGTGTTTAATTGGGACAAAGGATTTCTATAATTGGTAGCTATAACCAATGCGTGCTTCTTCAGAGATCACACTATATTAAAGATTGTTATGAAAATGTATTAATAAATTGTTATACATTACAGTGCTTTGGGAAGAAAAGAAAATAGTTAGGCTGGGAATAAATGCTTTGAATGCTGTTCCGTTATTCAGAAGTAATATGTTTTACATAGACTTATTAGACTCTATAGCACAGAAACAGGCCACTCAGCCCAACTGATCTTTGCTGGTATTTATGCTACATACAAGCCTCCTCCAACCCCTATTCATGTAATCTATCAGCATCTATCATCCTATTCCTTTCTGCCTTACATGCTAACCTAGCTTCCCCTTAAATACATTTATGCTATTTGTCTCAAATACTCCTTGTGGTAACGTGTTCGATATTCTTCCAACTCTTTGTGTAAAGAAGTTTCTCCTGAATTCCCTCCTGCCTTTATTGGCAATTATCTCATAATAAAGGTCCCTAGTTTTGGATTTCTGACAAGTAGAAACATTTACTCTGGCTGGAATCGTCCACTCCCATTGGCATTGGGCACCATGGCAGGTGTGAGCGGACAAAATGGTGAGAAGGCCAAAAATCGTGAAATCACAGTGGGATCATCCGACAGTGTCTGCCATGGTACATGGTACATGCAAAACCCACTGGAGACCGGCGTGAACCCATTTGCATCCTGCTAAAGGGACGGAAAGTAAGGCACGACAGGAATCATCCCCCCACGTCCAATTTACTGTAATGCTGCGGGAAAACATGCTGGCCCAGGCACACCTGGACAAGCGTATTGTGCATAAGTAGGAACTTATCTTTGGGGCCTTGCTAAGATTGCGGACATCTGAAGAGAAGATGATGCTGGAGCCCTACAGCTCCTGGTCTCTGGAGAAACACACGCATCATAGCTCTTGGAAGGTAGGAGGTCTCTATGCAGCAGCTTTGACTTCACTTAAGCTTTGGACGTTCACAGATTTCACCATCGGTTTGGACCATCTTCCATGGTCTCTGTTCATGCTTCAGGCCTGTTTCAGAACTGAATGGACTTCGTTATGGGCTTGTACGGATGATCTGCAAAGGGGAGTGGAGAGGAAGGTCTAGGTTTGAGTGGGAGAGGAAGGTGTGCCAAGAGTTGGGGGGAAGGGGAGAATTGTCATGGGGTACTAAGATGTTGGGGGATGGGATTAGGAGGGGAAAGGAGGGTGTCTGAGGGGAGGAGGGAATACAGGGAAGGAGGGGGTAGGGGAGGAGGGTGTAATGGGGGGGAATGCTGCAAGCGGGGAGGTAGGTGTAAGGAGGTGGAAGGTGTAATGGAGGGAGTTCGGAGCTGGGAAGGTATCCAGAGGAAGTAGGGAGTTAGGAGGGGGGAAAATGTCCAAGGGCAGGGGGGCGTTAGGAGGGGGAAGGTGTCTGGAGAGGGGTGGGAGGACGGGGGGTTGAGGGGCCGAGGGACTTAGGGTGGAAGAAGGAGTAAGGGGGGAGGGTGGGATGTCCGGGTGAACGTGCAAGGGAAGGGCCTGTGGAGTCAATGATTGCCTTCTGGGGAACAAACTCAGGGTGGGTGTGGTAGAAAGGAATGGTGAGTGTGAGAGGGAACAGAGGGAGCCAGTAGGGTGGGAGTGTGGGGGTGCTTTGGCACCAGTAGAAGGGGTGGCGAGCGTGTTTGGTGGGGACACGTAGGGCAAACACGGACCCTTGGGTTGGGAAGAAGGAGGTTGGGGAGATCATTTGGATGAGGGTGGGATTTTCAGGAATGCAGAGAACATGCACGTTCACCTGGACATCCTGGAATGACAAGGTTTCAGGCTGTAGAGTAATGTTGAGGAGGTGTAAGGTGATGTCACAGGGAGTGGACTGTGATGGGGGGAAAGACAAGGGTGACTGGGGGAGGTGGAAGAACAGGGGAGCTGATCAAAAAGTTGACTATGGCCATGATTTTCAAATCCAAAGTGAGAGGAGCCTCGTGTTGAACGGGCACAGGTGCTGCATGGGAGTGCAATCAGCGGGTGGGCTGAGATGCGGGTCAGCTCAGATGGACAACTGAAAGAGAACCCCAGCAGGCAGCATTGAAAATGCTCGGGACTTTGAGATGAGTCTGATGGGTGAAGGCTCCGTATGCGTGGGAGAGTGCTCACACGAGACTCAAAAGGCCCTGCCACACACATACTTCTCCTTCCAGAATCACTTATAGTCCAGATGTGTGCAGCTGAACTGCTGGTTGGGGGTTGGGGGGCTGCAGTGGGAGGACTCACGAAGCCTATCAATGAAGCTGAAGGACAATATTACACTTTATTCAGTGAAAGTAAATATATTTTCAGATTATAAAGTGACAAAATATGTTCACCTGTGCAACCAATTGTGATCAGAATTTCTTAACTTTTCTAGACCTAGCACTTCTTCTCGATGCTGCCCTGACATCTGCAGCAGGGGTGGAGACAGCCTGTGCAACGGTTGGCCCTGTTGCCTCTGATGACTTCGACATGCTCTGGTGAGCCAAGACTTTTAGGACCCGGCTTGCTTTGGTTGACCTTTCACTGCATCCACTGTGTGCCACCCAAGAGAGGCATCACTAAATTTGGGGGTTTCCGTCACCTTTGTTTTCAGGGCCACCTGTCACCTGGAACAGTCCTGGTCTGCAGACAAGGAGAAGGCTGCGTTCTGATGCGCTTTAAATATGGTGCCCAGACCGAGAACATGCTGAGGTCATGGTGTGGCGGCCAGATCCAAGCCTGCCTGCCATCAATCCGGCATGTTTCCCGTGAATGCAGTATTAATGAGGCGGGACATGCCAGGAAGGGGACGATATGGCGCAAAAATCCACCATTGCGGCCAGTGGGCGAAACGTCTTTGCTCATGCCCACTACCACACCTAGTGCAAACCTGGGATGATTCTGCCCTCTATGGGCAGAATTTTGCTCTCGGCAGGGGTGCTTGGCAGGGGTGGGCGGGGGCGGTCGGGAAGCCGACTGCCGCCAGTGATTAGCATCAGTTCACGATTTCGTGCTGGCGAGCCAATTGAGGCCTGCCCAGCGTGAAGCGTGAGTGGCTGTACTGAGCACTGCCTGAGTGGCGGTGGTGGGGGGAGTGCGAGCCGGCCGAATATCAACTTGGTGGAAATTGGAATCTTCCTGAGGCAGCTCCGTGCCTTAGGGAGTTGACGAGGTATTAAAAAAAATAATTTTTAAAAATGTAATGAAACATGTCCCCTCATGTCACATGAGCAGGGACATGTAAATAATGAAAAAATAAAGTTTTTATTTTCTTTTTATTTGCTTTTGGAAACCTCATCTCACCCGTGGATGAGGTTTCCCAAAAAATGCAAAGGCTGCTTGGCCTTTTCGCCAACCATTAGGTTGGAAGGGCAGGCGAAAAATTTTGATTTAATTGGTTACTTAATGGCCTTAACAAGCCTTTAAACTGTTGGCAGGCGCTCTGTCAGCTCCAGCGTGCACCTGCCAGCCAAACTATCGCGCAACTGTGTGTTGATGTCGGCACACTCGGCCGATGTCAACGCATGTCACTGCACGCTCGAGCGACCCAGGTGTGCACCCGCCTGCTGATCGAAAATTTCTGCCCTAAGCCTATTCTATCATACATATTCATAATCTTAAAGACCCCCACAATTCTTTTTTTATTCATTCATGGGACTTGGCACATCTCTCATTGATCTTGAGAAGGCAGTGGTGAGCCACCTTCTTGAACCCCTGCAGTCCATGCGGTGTCGGTGTGCCCACTGTGCTCACCTCAGCCTTTTCTTCTCTAAAGAAAAGAGCTTCAGTCTGTTCAGCTTTTTTTAATAAGTGTACCCCCTAGTTCAAGTATTATTCTTGTGAATCTTTTTTTGCACCTTCTCTGGTGTTGCAATATCTTTTTTGCAATATGGCAACCAGAGCTGTATAAAGTACCCCAGGTGTGGTGTAACCAAGTTCTGACACAAGTTTAACATAACTTCTCTGCTTTTCAATTCTCTCTTGCGAGATGACATCGGGCGTGTGTCCCAACATCATCACGCGATATTGCGTTCGGCGAGCACACGCCTATTAGGCCTGTCAATGGCCTATTAAGGCCATTAGGAAAGCAATTTACCTTACCAACAATGCTGCCCATCCAACCTTAAGGTTGTCAGGCAGGTGAAGAGCCCAAGCGGCCTTCGCGTTTTCCAGGTAACCTCATCCACGGGCGGGATGAGGTGTCCTGAAGGTTTTATAAAATTAAGAAATAAATTTGTAAACTTCACAAACATGTCCCAGCTCATGTGACACTGTCACATGAGGGGACCTGTTTAAATAATTTTTTACTTTATTTTTAAAAAACTTTTATTATCTACTTAATCTCCCTGAGGCAGCTCATGGAAAATTTTGATGAAGACAGAAAGCATGAAAAAGGTAGGCTTGCAGGATTGAGTAGCTAGGTGGCAGGTGCAGTTTAATATAGAAATATCCAAAATGACACTATGGGTAGAATCTTACCTATGGCGGGTGGGCTGGGCGGGACCGGGCGCGGAGCCGATTGCCGCCCACGATCGGCTGCGCGCCGCCATTTTACGCGGGTGGGCTAATTAAGGCTCACCCAGTGTAACGCGCGGCCGGTAGCGCTCAGCACTACCTGTGTGGGCAGGGGGAGGAGGGAGAGTTGGGGCCTGCGCTCTGTCGCGCATGTGTGTGAAAAAGCACAGAAATCTCTCTGAGGCACGGAGCTGCCCCAGGGAGATTAAGTAGATCATAAAAGTTTTTAAAAACTTTTATTAAAAAGGTATTTAAAAAATAAATTAAAAATTATTTAAACAGGTCCCCTCAAGTGACAATGTCACATGAGCTGGGACATGTTTGTGAAGTTTACAAATGTATTTATTAATTTTATAGAACATTCAGGAAACCTCATCCCACCAGTGGATGAGGTTTCCTGAAAAACGTGAAGACCACTTGGGCTTTTTGCCTGCCCGCCAACTTTAAGGATGCACAGAGAGCGTTGTTATTAAGGTAAATTGCTTTCCTAATGGCCTTAATAGGCCTCCGGCACGTGCCCACCGAATGCAATATCGAAATGACGCGAGATGACATTGGGACGCACGCCCAATGTCATCTCGCCTCATTTTATGCATCAGTGTGTCGGACCTGCCCCCGAACACCGACAGCAATATTCTGCCTTACGAGTAAGAAAAGGACGTGGATCTTAAATGGTAAGATTTTAAATGAAGTAGAAGAGCAAAGGGACCTTGATATTCAGATACGTGGGCCACTAAAGGTGGCAGAACTCGTAGATACAGCCATAAAAGGACAGGGGCCGGGATTTTCCAGTCCTGGCCGTGGCGGGAATTGTCACGGGTGGGATGGAAAATTTGATGGACCAGCCAAAACTCCGTTGACTTCAGATGGGAATTTCCAGTCCCATGGAAATCCCGGCCTATAAGATATTAATTTTAGGCCAAATAGGTTTGGGTATCTAAATATATGAATTATATAAAAACAAATGAAAGGTACAGCATAGATTCACTAGGATGTTACCAGCGAGGTGGCTTTACATTGGTGGAGAGAAACATGAGAACTTAGGAACTTTTCATTACAACTGAGAAATTTAAATGGTGAAAAACAGAAAGCTTAATGATTATGAATGGTTATAATAGGGTAAGTAGTGATGACTGATAAGATAGGGATGCTAAATCATAAATTTAAGGTAATCACTTCTTTACATGGAGGATAGTTGTGGAATGTACTGCCAGAGGCAAGGAGCTGTCTTCTGATTTGGATGAGAAGAGCGAGCTACCAGAGGCACTGGAGAACAAACTGGGGCTAATTTTCCTGATTCTGATTCCTTACACCTAGTAGTTCCTGGGATGTTTGGAACAACAAATGGGAATGGAGAGCTGTAATGAGAGACCTTCACCTCCTTCTGCTGAGTACATATTTCAGTTAGCCAAATTTGTTAGGGGCATGCAAATTCCACTTGGAATTTGTGGAAATAGTGTCAGAATGCTGACTGGATAACTTCCTAGGAATATTGCTGGGCGGGCACCTGCCATGAAAACTGCTCATGGCAATTGGGGATAAACCTTTAGAATCAGTAAAGTTACAAGCTTCCACTTATCTCAGCTGGCTGGTATTCTCTGGAGTAGTTGCATTGTATGGGTGGGAGCGATTTTGCTGTTCTATCTGACGGTAGCTATCAGGTCAAAGTTCTACTTGGAATGCATTTTAAGGCCTGCAGCATCAACAAAAAAATTTCTTGTCCCCTATTTGGAGCAAGCATTAATTCCAAGGTGGCAGTCAGTGCTTATCCAAAAAATGCAAGTGAGCTGAAGCCAAAAAAGCAGTTTGACTGACCTGAGGTAAGATTGGGTGTGTACAGGAGGCTCACCATCAAATTTAGGTTTGATTAAGGGAGGGGGAAAAAGTTGTTGCAAGGAGTCACCAGTCTTCACCTGAATAATATGTAATTGCGAACTAGAAGGTTACTTTTGTAAAACTGGGCTAAAAACCTAACCTTGTCTGAATCTACAACGTTGAAGATCTTGTCAGTTAGCAAGGCATGGAAGTTGATTCAATATGAACTTGCGATTGTGCCTGGGACTGGGATTATGGTGACTTGGTGAATATTTGATGTTGTTTCCCAAAAATGACCTTTGATTTCATTTTAAAGGATGCGAGTTTCTTTTACAGAGGAGACCATTCAATATTTTTAAAAGCTAACATTAATATTCCAATGTGACACTTCCCTTGCTGATCAAGCTTGAGGATTTTTGTATCTGTCAAATACCAAAGCAAAATCCAGAGGCAAATGCCATCCAAAACAAATATTGCGCTGACAGGAAATCTGTGGGAAGGGCCCAACCTAATCAATGAATCTTCTGATCAAGCTATCACATAATATATTAACAAACAGTAATAGTTGTTCAGGACAGAAAAGATCTCCAGGTGTATAAAGATGTTGATACTGACATTAATGCCTATCCATCTCAGAACTGAAGATTCCAAAAGAACTAAGGATGCTTCAAAAATCTTCTAATATTTGAGATGACTGCGGGCACAAGATTTTTTTAAAAATTGTAATTGTGAAATTCTGTGTTTTGTGTGTATTAATTCTTCCATTCAGCCATATAAGTAGGAATAGATTCCATCTGAAGTGAAATTGTTAAGGCAGTGGTGTGCTTTTTTTAAATCAAGAAATATAATGAAGAAAGTAATGTGTTATGCTGTTCACAACACTCTTAAATCTTCAAGCCTTCCTTGCTTTTCCTCAATGAAATGGCTCTTTATGATTTGGCACTTGGTTGTATGGTTTTTAGAATTATTATATTTACTAGTGAGACTTAAGATAATATTTGTTCCTTTAGGTTAGTCTCAATGTTTAAAGTGGAACTTGCTAAGAAAGGGTATACTGACCCATTTGTGTAAGTTTTTTTGTTTTAACTCAGGCTGATCATTTGTTTTGACCCTAAAATTACAGAACAAATTGATGACTCACTCAAAAAGTTGTAATGCTGAATGGGGTTAGTTTATTTGCATCCACAATTGCAGATCCAAAATGGATACAGATTTAAAATTATTACAGAAAATAATTACAGATTTAACAGGTCATCTGGCTTTAATTGTAAAATTCACCTGTTGAAAGAAAGCTCAATTCATCAGGGCATTTACTCATTACTGCAATTACTGAGTCTCCAATACTTCAGTCTTGTGTTGTTTGTTATTAGAAAAGCAAGCCTCTTCTGGCAAATTCTCACAAACAACAGGAGGCTCCCCAATAAATACTGACACTGTCAACCTGTGAACACTGGCACAATTGCAAGGAACTTGAAATAACACCAACTATTGACAGAACAGGGTACACTTTACAGAAAATAGGCAGAGATAATAAATATAAATAAATCCTCAAATGTCCTAATTCTTTTAATTGTCATTTAGCACTAATCATAAATTTACTATTTACCATTGCTTCAGGGTACCCCCAATTCAGCACACTTGTATTTTGAAAATTATACACATCAAGCATGCAGTTTAAGCTGGTGCTTTACAACACAACATAAAGGCTCAACCCATTGAAATAGTACCACTTTGAAAATGAACCTGTCACTGCTGACTGATTGTAAGAGGCTGATTCACACTCTGCTGGGTGTAACTCCTAGAATACAAATAAACTGTGGTAGAATGCATGCACAAGATTGAATATTAGAACTTAATGTTGCAATTTGCTTCAATTACTTTGAAATTGTATTTATAACCTGAACTTGGAAGCCAAATAAAACTATTCAATCATTATATATAAATACTCAAACAATAACAGAAAATGCTGGAAAATCTCAGCAGGTCTAATAGCATCTGTGAAAAGAAAAGAAAAACAGAGTTAACGTTTTGAGTCCTTATGACTCTTCTTCAGAGTCTGTTTTTATATATATTTTACATATAGTTTATATACATTTTTATATAAATTTAGTTTCTATATATATAAATACTCTGCACTTATTGAGTATTTCATTTCTAACATATGAATATACAAAATTTGAAGTAAATGGACTACATTTTTTCCACTCATTACACAGGGCAGACAAAGTACCTGGTTTCTTTGAAAATGCACAAAAATAATTCTGGCAGGCAAGTTGAATTGAGTGAGACAGAGTTCAGGCAGATTGCAAGGGATTTGGCATCTCATAAGATTTATACAAAGCCTATAGCACCACACAGTGGAATAGTTCAGGATCAGTCGACTTTTCAGAATGAGAAGGTAGTTTTATAAAAGCAAAATATTGGCCTATAACTTCCGAGCTCCTCAGTGTTGGATTTGGGGGCTACCCCAAAGATGTACTGGGGAATCCTTCTGGGAGGTTCCCAGGTAAGGGTTTGCATGACAATCGCCCTGAAGTGCATACTTCCTCTGGACAATTGCACTGCGCTGGGAACCATCCGAAATGTGATTTAAATCGTAAACTTCAGATGATTCAGCTGGGGTTATACTAATAGTTAGCCAGAAAAAGTTAGAAGAATTAAAACCTCTTCTAACTTCTGAGTAATTATTGTAAAGACCCAGACTGACAACCCCCCCACCCTCCCAATGCTCCCCCCCCCACCCGACAACACCCTCCACTCCCCCACCCCCCTTGACCCGGAATCCGGCACTCTCCACACCTCCATCTCCTGGATCTCTGATACCCTCCAACCCCAATCCCCCCACCCCCCGAACTCTGAAATCCCCCACCCCCCGAATTCCGAAATTGCCCACCCTCTGAATTCCAACACCCCCACCCCCCGATCTCTTACAGCCCCCCCAAACTCCAACGCCCCCACCCCCTGAACTGCGACAGCCCCACGGAACTCCAATGCACCCCACCCCCCCGAATTCCAACACCCCTCATCCCTGAACTCCAACAACCCCCACCCCCAAACTCTGACAGACCCCCACTCCCGAACTCTGTTACCCACCCCACCCCCTGAACTCCGACAACCACCCCCGAACTCCAACATCCCCCACCCAAACACCCAGGCTCCCCTTCCCCGCCAACCCGAACACTCAGACCCTCACCATCCGACACCACTACTTGGACTGCCCCTAGACACCCCCAACCCCCAAATCCTTCCACTAGCCTTAGATACTTACCTTCCCCTGTCCTGTCAATTTCCCTGGCCCTTTAAACTTACCTGCTTTACGACAACAAGTGCTGTAAAAAAGGGGATGTGGCCTCCTTGAACCCAATGGATCGAGACTTCGCTGGGGCCTGCGAGGAGCCTTTCAATGCAGGCCGCAAACAACTCTGGCAAACGGAAATGGTAAGATAATTTTCAAAACCAGGTAAGTAGGTATTTATTTCTTCTAATTCCTGCTGACCAGCACTTTCCAACGCTAGTCAGAGGTTACAGCCCACAGTGGATCTTGGAGATCTGAAATAAAAACAGTAAGTGCTGGAAAAACACAGCAGGTCTGACAGCATCTGGGGAGAGAAAAGCAGAGTGAATGGGCTGGATTTTACGTGCCCCCACCAGGCATGTTTCCGGCAGTGCAGCATGTCAAATAGGGCGGGTGCCAACTCCACTGCCTTTCTGCCTATCCCCAGGCTCATACCCCTAATAGGGGAGGTGGGGGGTAGGGGTGGGGATGGGGGTGGGGAGGTGAGCGGGCGCCCAAATCGGGAGCCCGTCTGCCATATCTGTCTAAATCACCAAGTGTCAATTGGGCTCGTTAACAGCCAATTGACCCCAATAATATGCTGCCCATGCCATAGTATGGTTGGCCTGGGCAATCGGGCGGGAGTGGGCAGGCCATTTCTTGAAAAAACTTTTTTAAAAGGGCAGGAAGGAAGGGGGATACAATACTTGAGTAGCTGCCCTTCGCGCATTGGGGCAGCCCCCCTAAGGTACTACCCCCCCATGCTTCCTACCCGCCAGCTCTTCAAAACACACCACCACTACCCCCCACTCAGAGGTCCCTAAACTGCCCAAACCCTCCCAGACCTGGACTTACCTGGCTCCAGGATCCATGTGCCTTTTCCTTGGGCCTGCTTGGAGTCCTGACAGTGCCCATTAATGCCCTTTGGCATTGTCAGGACTGCTGGCCAAACGGATTGGCCAGCAGCTCCTGAGGGTGGGACCTCATCCCTAGTGAGGAGCAGAAGTCCCTATTAAGCCTGCCTGCAGCACGTTATAGCTATGGAGAAGGCTGATGCGGAGCGAGTTGGCTGCATGCCAATTTTGCTTCCGGGTTGAGGGGCGAGCTGTCATGACCCTGGCTTCGAGTCCAACATTTCGAGGCCAATATGACTTCTTGGGAACTCCAGTTTATTTAAGGCAGTTTTATATATTTGGCTTTTTTAGCTGGAGTAGTGCTTCATCTGAATGGGGAAACACATAGCAATGAAGGAGAGGAAAGCAGGTAGAAACCAGGGATGTGGGAAAGAGGAGAAACTGGGTGAGAGGAAAGAGTGTTGTCATGAATTAGGATGTCAACTTGCACATGAAGTTTGGAAGACTACTAAGCTTAACTAATTTGTAAGGGGAGAAGAATCCCAATATGATGTCGGTGGGCTGTTGGAGAAGAACGTGGACTAAAAATTTGTTACTGCCTTTTCTTGGATGCAGGGGTTATGATTTGCAATCTTCCCTTTCCCGTTGGTGCTCCTTCCTCATTAACATGATTGTAATGTTGTCCTGAGCAGGGGCTGTGCTTCCAGCTGCCTGAACATTCAGCAGGGGGGCTGAGCAGCATGCGTTGATATCACGTGATGCAACCAGCCTGCTCGTCTTAAAGGCATTCTGCCCCTCTCAAAGGTGAGCTGCATCAGTGGAAGGAAGCTGCTTCTGGCTGCTTCCACTGACACTGGCTGCAAGTAGGAACTACATAAATGGAGCACCAGAGAAGGGAAGGAGTTCCTAGGATCACGGATGCAGCGCTAGAGGTCTGAGTGGTAGAGGTTGACTGGAGGACAGAGGTCACATTTCTGCAAGAGACCAAGAGGCCATCAAAGCAAATCTTCAAAAAAAGAATAGGAACAGGTCACCAGGGAGGTTAATGGCTTGAGTCAGGTCCCAAGGATCTAGCAGCAATGCCACAAGATCTTCAATGGCCTCACAGATTGTCAAGGCCAGTTAATACCTCTTCAAAGAACATCTACAACCCACAGTATCACCAACCACTCACACTGCTCAATGCACCACAACCTTATCACTCACCCATCAGCAGCCCCCCATCAGTCCAGGCTCAGGCCTAGCATCCAGATTCCCCACTTCAGCCTCACACAATGATGCCAGCCTCACACTCAGATCCCACTGCTTCCACATACCTCACCAATCAGCTGTGATTGGCACATCACTGAAACAGTGCAACACAATCACGGGCATTCTTCCCTCTCTTTTGCAGTTTAAGGTAGCCCATGACCACCAGCAGCAGGCCCTGTGAAGAGGCTAGTTTTGCAGTATAAGGGATTAACTCTAACTGTGTGATAGGCTAATGAGATGAAGTATACACCACTGCAGGAAGTCATACAATGCCTCATGATCTTGTTCTCTCTTGTACAACCTTGTGGTTAAGATGTAGTCACCGCTAGAGATGTTTCAATAAATTTTGTGTTTTCCTTACCTCAATAGGCTCTGTAAATATTCTGTATCACACAGTAAGTTCAAGAATATTATATGGTGACAGTGAGTGCAAGAACAAGTATGGTAAAACCATTTTCAGAAAGTTTCAAGTAGGTCACACGTCTCAGTCAGGCAGAAATGTGCCTGAATTGGTGCCGAAGATTTGCCAGGTATTATTGGATCTCATGGTGAAACCAAGCAGTGAGCAGGTCAGTATGTCATTGTATGCAATGGGTGGCTGTGCAGACAATATCTTAGTCAGGCAAGGAATCAACAAAGAAAAAGCTACATACAATGAAGTAATAAAAGCACTCTATGCCTACTTTAATCTGCGAAAGAATGCCATTGCTGAGGGGGCTAAATTTAACAAGTGTACTCAAAGACAAGGGGAACATATTGATACATTTAGAACCGATCAATATTGGCTTGCAGAGAACTGAATATGGCAGCTTGAAAAATGAACTAATTAGGGACAGGATTGCTGTTGGAGTCTTGGATGAAGCAGTGTCTGACCACTGGCAATTGAGAGATGATTTAACCTGAACAAAGGCAATTCTACTGAGCAGACAAGCTGAGGTCAGGTGGGTGGCAGGGAGAACCATATCCCAAAAATGACTGATCCAGCTGAATGCTAAATTTAAAAGCAGAGAGGTGGCCGTTCAAAAGCAGGGAAGTCAGGGAAAGCATCCATCAACCACTCCAGTGTGATGGGAAAAATCACAGGGGTGAAAATTGTCCTGCCAAAGAGTCTGAATGCCATGTTTGCAGAAAGCTGTGTGTCATAGCAAAAAGCTTGTACAGAATAAACAAAAGGAGAAGCCTTCAAAATGTTGCAAGACCCATGAAATAGAAGACATGAATGATATTGAGATGCCTTTCCTTGGAGAGATCAGGAAGTTACTGGAGTGCTGATATCGTAGTAGAAATAAGACAAACTTTAAGTTAGGCACAGGTGCAGCAGCTTTGGTTCTTTTTGATGCTGAACCATGCCAAGTTCTCTTCATCCATCATGTAAAAAACTACATGGGTGGGGAGATATAGAATTCAAGGTCATAGGACAACTGAATGCAACCCTTCAATATAGAGAGAGAAAAATCAGTGATACCTTATCTCTGATACTGAACCAGAGTTGTTCACTCTTAAGCAGGAAAGCCACGAACTTACATTTGATTTGCAGAGTAGAGGAACTGGAAAGCTGAGAGGATCAGCCTAAAAACTTCAAGGCTGCATTTCCACAGCTGGTCACAGGACTAGAAAAGCTGAAGGCAGCGTACCACATCACTCCACATCCTGAAGCAAAGCCAATATATCTGTTTGCACCTGGAAAAGTTCCTCATCCACTCTTGCCAAAGGTAAAGATGAAAATTGACTCTATGTTGAAGCAAGGGGTATTTCACCTGTGACAGAAGCAACAAGCTGGTGATCGAGGAAGCAAAACAGAGGTCTTCGAAAAAAATCAGAGATGCTGATGCCACCTGATATTTTAGTTCACTATGACCCAGAGTTACCCACTATCATTGCTGCAGAAGCATCTTCTGCAGGATCGGGAGCTGTACTCTTTTAGATACAGCTGGTTGGAAAATGTAGACCAATTTACTACACATTCCATTCACTGATAGAGGCTGAACAAAGATATGCAGTGATAGAAAAAGAAGCATTAGCTGCTACTTGGGCTTGTGAAAAGTTTGCAGATTATGGGCAGGATTTTCCTGTCGGTGAGGAGGGGGCGGGGCCCACTTGCTGACACGTTAAATGATGCGCGGTGATGTTGGGCGGAATTCCTGATGTCATCCCATTCCAGTAGGCAGGGGCACAGCAAAATCAGCTGCGTGCCCATCGACCTGTCAATGGCCAATTGAAGCCATTGACAGAGTAACTAAACTAATTAGCGGACCTGCCCATCCAACCTTAAGGTTGGCAGGCAGGCCAGGAGCCCCGGCAGGAATTAGAAAAAGCATGAAATCTTATCCACGGTTGGGATGAGGTTTCATGTAGGTTTTTAAAAATTTTAATCAGGTTTTTGTAAAAATTATGGACATGTCCCAACACATGTGACAGTGTCACATGAGGGGACATGCTAGGGAAATTTTATTATTCTATTTTTAGCTTTTTTACATTTAGAGCCAATCTCCCTGAGGCAGCACTTAGCTCATGGAGGTGAGTGTACTATTTTGTGCGCATGCGCGAAAGAGCGCATTCTTGATTTTGGGAATACCCCCCCCACCCCTCCCCGCCGTCCGCACAGGGAGCGCATAGCGTTTCTGTGCAGATGTCACGCTAGGCAGGCCTTAATTGGCCCACCCACATAAAATGGCGCTGTGCTACTTATCGGGGGTGCTGATCAGAAGCGCACCTGTGCGCGCCCGCCCTTCAACTTCGCCCCCGATGGGGGGGAAAATCCTGCCTTAAGTTCTTGGTCTCCACTTCAAGATAAAGACAGACCACAAATCCTTTGAGCCACTCTTAAATTCTAGTGAGTTAGCAAAAATGCCTCCATGAATACAATGATTCAGGCTGAGGATGCTGAGGCTTGATGCAAAGACTAAGATGCAAAGAGTGCATTCCAGGAACAGCAGACGAAGCTATTGACAACAACCACAACTCTCCCAGCAACAACTCAGTGACTGAATGAAATCGGAGATGCACAGAAATCTGATGAAGAATGTGCTCAGGTCAGAGAGTGCTGTGTCAAAGGATGGCCAGCAAACATGACACACAATATCAACATCCTGGGGGTTATCATTGACCAAACAGTGAACTGGACTAGCCATGTAAATACTGTGGTTATCGAGCAGGTCAGAGGCTAGGAATCATGTGATGAGTAACTCATCTCCTGACTCCCCAAAGCCGGCCCATCATCTACAAGGCACAAGTCAGGAGTGTGATGGAATACTCTCCACTTGCCTGGACGAGTGCAGTTCTCACAACACTCAAGAAGCTTTACACCATCCAGGACAAAGCAGCCCGCTTGATTGGCTTTCCTTCCACAAATATTCACTTCCTCCACCACCGATGCACAGTAGCATCAGTGTGTACCATCTACAAGGTGTACTGCAGGAATTCACCAAGACTCTTTCGACAGCACCTTCCAAACCTATGACCACTGCCATCTAGAAGGACAAGGGCAGCAGAGAGATGGGAACACTACTACCTGGAAGTTTCCCTCCAAGTCACTCACCATCCTGACTTGGAAATATATTGCCATTCCTTCACTATCGCTGGGTCAAAATCCTGGAACACCCTTCCCTACACCACATTGACTGCAGCAATTCAGGAAGGCAGCTCACCACCACCTTCTCAAGGGCAACTAGAGATGGGGAATAAATGTTAGCAAAGCCAGTGAAGCCCACATCTCGTGAATGAATTAAAAGAAAAACAATAATATTTACAGACATTACTATGCACAGAGGACACCTCAGTGTAGTAGATGATTTACTCATCAATGGCGAGAGATTGGTCATTCGAAGAGTTCTGAGATTCGATATACTGCACCAACTGCACCAAGGACACTTGGGCATCACAAAATGTCGAGCCAGAGCAAGATATTCTGTTTGGTGACCAGGTCTCTCAAAGTTGCTGGAAGAGATGATATCAAACTGTCTATCTCATATATTAATTCTCCTTCTGCTCAGCAAAGTCTGAGAGATCATCCTTAGAACTCAAATCCCTAATCTCCTCCAAAGGAGCTGAGAACCCATTCAGATAGATTTAGTGAAACCATCACAGTGGTAGTCTCTATCAAAAAAGAAATTGAAATCTAAATTTTGTGCTTTCCTTACCTCAGCAGGCTCTGTAAATATTTTGTTTTAGCACAAGACCAAGAATATTATCGTTCCCTGCATCATGGGTCCAGATGCAACACAGCCTGTAGCATTTGGCATCGCTGAGAATATTGAGACTGATGGTATGTTCCTGCCTCGTGCCCCTCCTCAACCTCTGCCTCACTCTCATCCAATATGTGACATGATGTGGAAACTGCAGGTGGTGTGACCATGGATCTCTTGCTTTCCACCCTGCTCTCCTCTCACCACAACCTGATGTTATGCTCTCAAATACCCAAGAAATGCCAGATGCCCTGCCAGCATGAGCAGACCAAGATGCAGCCGCTGGTGGCCACTGTCATGTGGAAGATACCCAATATCGGAGTGTAGCAGTGGAAGGTCAGATGGAGAATCATGAGATTCATCCTTGCTGCCATGAGGCTCAGACTGGTGCTATCAAGGCTATGGATTCCAGTGTTCAAAGGGGCATGCAGCCCAGAAATCTATGCTCCAGCAGATTAATAGGGTTGCTGTGGTGCTGCCTCAGGGAAGTGGCAGTGGCTCCATGGAGCACAAACCTGCTGTCCACTCCAGTGATGTTAGCATTGGTGTTCCCACTCTCCCAGTTCCGTTGCTATTGACAGCCAGCCAGCCAGCCCAGACTTCTGTCACCCATGCCAAGATGATGCAGTCTGAAGCTGGGCCCTCAAGGCTCAGTGCTGTTTGAGGGTATCCTGCAAAATCATCTGCAGTCTCTCCCAGTGAGCAACCGTTCACCAGCCATGCCGCAGCCACAGGGATGGCACTATGCGGAACACCCACAAGACAGGGACTAAGGGAAGGCACAAAGGTGAAAAGGTCATTTTTGCTTGTATCATTGGATGTGTCATGTGATAGCAATGTCATAGCAAGGTTTTGTTCGTGGCTTTTACTGCAGAATTCTTGCAGAATTGCAGAGAGAAGCGCAAAGAGAAAATTTAATAATTATTCTGGTTATCTAATCTGTATTTACTGAACAATTTCTGTGGAAAAAGAGGCTGCATAATTAGAAAATACACTGATGTTGTGTTAGGTATTTCAGCTTCCTAAATTCCTTTTAGTTTGACCGTACATTTTCTATTTGAACTAATATGTCAAGATATTTTGCTCCTTAATTACACAGAGCTCTGAAACTATGACGGGAGCTTTCACTTTTAGCCACCAGGAGGAGACTTCAACACAGAGATAAAAAAAAACTGGGATGCTGGAAATCCAAAACAAAAACAGAATTACCTGGAAAAACTCAGCAGGTCTGGCAGCATCGGCGGAGAAGAAACGAGTTGACGTTTCGAGTCCTCATGACCCTTCGACAGAACTTGAGTGAGTCCAAGAAAGGGGTGAAATATAAGCTGGTTTAAGGTGTGTTGGGTGGGGGGGTTGGGGGGGTGTGTGTTTTGGGTGGGGGGAGAGAGAGAGAAGTGGAGGGGGTTGGTGTGGTTGTATATTTCACCCCTTTCTTGGACTCACTCAAGTTCTGTCGAAGGGTCATGAGGACTCGAAACGTCAACTCTTTTCTTCTCCGCCGATGCTGCCAGACCTGCTGAGTTTTTCCAGGTAATTCTGTTTTTGTTTGAGAAGCAGCTCTGAATTCAGGAATAAGGCCGTTGAGCCTTGAAAGGTTTTTTATATAAAACTAAATCAAGCATGTATTAATTTAACAACAAATCAAACACGTAGGCCAGAAATTTCCCCCCCGTCTGGGGGGTTGTGCGGGGGCGGGCGTGAATCCAATTGGCACCCCCGATTGGGTCCGTGCTGCCATTTTACGTGGGTGGACCAATTACTCTTTTCCTTTTTAAGTACCTGTAGAAATTCTTGCCACCCGTTTTTACATTTCTAGCTAGCTTCCTCTCATACTCTCATTTCTTTCTCCTGATTAACCTTTAAGCGATTCTCTGTCATTTTTTATATCTGTCTGCAATATTTCCACATTCATATTCTTCATGACTTCATCAGAGAAATGGCATTATTCTGCTGACCAAAATAAAATGATAAAAATGTATATACAAAAACTATATGGGGTGAAATTTTCATATGGCATGTGGGCACGGAGCCAATTGCAGCCCGCAATCAGCTGCGCCCAGCCATTTTATACTGGAGGGCCAGTTAAGGCCCGCCTAGTGTAACCCACGCCCGGTAGTGCTTCAGCATGCCAGGCGCCATTTTTAAAGTCCAGCCACACGCACACCTCTCGGTGCTTCCAGCCCATGGCTGCTGCGGGGAGGACATGGCCCTGGGGGGCAAGGGGACTGCAGCCCCCAGGTTCAATGACACGTCCGTCAATCACCTTTTGGGCATAGTGGAGGCTTGCCGTGGTGTCCTTTATCACCGCTCTGGCTGCGGGGTGGGTGGCAGCCTCGTTAGTCCAGCTTGGGAGGCAGTGGTCAGGGCCAATACCCTGCAGGGGAACACAGCCGCTACAGGATGAATGGTCTCATTGAGTTGATTGTTCTCATCACTCTCAAGTCACACGCTCACAAGTGCATCACATAGCCACAGGGAGCTCACACTTTAATGTCACTAACTGGAGATGTGAGGGTGTGTGTGAGAGTTAGTGGCATTGTCCCTTGAGGTGTGAGCTCTGTCAAGTGACCGATCCCTCACCCAGCCAGTCCCTCAGCTCCATCCACATCCTCACCTCCAGCCAAGAGGACGCCTCAGTAATCAAGGGGCAAAATGGGGGGAGGAAATAAATACAATAACTATCACTAGAAAAAAAGTACTATGGAAACTAATGGGGCTAAAGGCTGAAAAGTTCCCTGGACCTGATGGGTTGCATCCTAGGATATTAAAGGAAGTAGCTACAGAGATATTGGATGCACTCATAGCAATCCCTTAGGTTCTGGAAATGTCCCAGAGGATGAGAGAAGGGCCAATGTAACACCCTTATTGAAAATGTGAGGGAGACAAAAAACAGGTCATTATAGATCAGTTAGCTTAACATCTGTCATTGGGAAAATGTTGGAGTCTATTATAAAGGATGTAATAACAGAGCATTTAGAAATACATTATCTAATCAAGCAGAGTCAGCATTGCTTCATGAAGGGGAAATCATGTCCAACAAATTTATTAGAATTCTTTTAGGAGGTAACAAGCAGGATAGATAAAAGGGAACCAGTAGATGTAATATATTTGGATTTCCGAAAGGCATTCGATAAGGTAAGGCACATAAGGCAATTTAATAAGATAAGAGCCCGTGGTGTTGGGGCGGTATATTAGCATGGACGGAGGACTGGCTAACTGATAGAAGACAGAGAGTTGGGATAAGGGGGGCATTTTCAGGATGGCAATCTGTAATTAGTGGAGTGCCACAGGGATCAGTGCTAGGGCCTCAATTATTTACAATATAAATGACTTAAATAAGGGAAGTGAATGTACTATCACCAAGTTTGTTGATGACACAAAAATAGGTGGGAAGGCAAATAGTGATTTTTCTTTTCCCACCTATTTCCATTATTTTTAAATCTTGTATGCTGGGCTAGTCTTTCCACCCCACCCCCACTAGAGCTGTACCTTGAGTGCCCTGCCATCCATTCTTAATTAGCACATTCGTTTAGATAATATCACCACCTTCAACACTTCTTTGTTCCATTGTCTGTGACATCTTTTGATTATCTGCTCCTATCACTGCTTGCTTGTCCCTACAACCACACCACCAGCAACCCCCCGCCACTTCTCTTCTCCCCCCCCGACCCCCCACCTTAAACCAGCATATATTTCACCCCTCTTCTAACATTCAATCAGTTCTGTTGAAGGGTCATGAGGATTCAAAATGTCAACTCTTTTCTTCTCCGCCGATGCTGCCAGACCTGCTGAGTTTTTCCAGGTAATTCTGTTTTTGTTTTGGAGACTTCAACACACTAGCTATAAAATGTGAATTCATTTGGAGGATTACTCACATCTTCAAGCCTCTCTGGATTAAGATTCTATCTTCCTCTAAATTATCCTTATTATCTGTTACACTTCTTTTAACTACTTCTCACCATCTTCTCATTGTCCTTAAAGGTGCAGTGTGCTTCCTTAGGACTTGAGGGCAATCATTCTTATTTTAATATATCAATAGTTCAAAAGTAAATGTATTTGGGATCTATTTTAACAAAATTTAACAACACATTGGGGGGAATTTTCAACTTCAGGCAAAATGAGTATGCACTCAGCAGTGTGCCCATGTTACCCGCCCAGGGCCAGAATCAGGCAATCCATACTGTTTTCAGGTTCGGGACTCATTTAGATTTTGATGCTGAGCTGTGGGCACCAAACAGGCTTTCCACGGCAGCCTGCTGCTTTGGAAGGGCAGAAAATCAGCTGACCTTTGCAAGGAACCAACCAACATAAGGCTGTGTTAGGGTGGGGAGTCATGGAGCGATGGTGGCAGTGGACTGGAAAGTTTTTGTGGAGCCAGGAGGTGCATGAATGCTCAATTTCCTCACCTCTGAGTTAGAAGTATTAGCTGGTGAGGCAGTCCCTCCATTTCCATTGTAATACCTTAACAGGTGGTTTGCTTTTCCCACCGCTCTTCCACCCAGCAATAAAAATCCCAGAACAGGGAATTAAAACAGCGCAAGAGAATCAAAGTGTGACAGCACTGAAATAGAGAGGAGAAGGTGACGAAGTAGCTGAGGAAAGTATGACGATGTGAAGGAATGAAAACTAAGACTGCAACAATTTATTTACACTTCAGTTTTGACTAATATTAGATTATTTTAGATTAAGGGGTTACTTAACTAAAAAACATGTAAAAGGCAAGGAAAAAACATAACTGTCACCTATATATAAGTAAACAATTAAATAGAGACTAACTTTTCTAATAGATATAATAGGCTAAATATACTAAACTGAGTAATCAAACTAGATAATAGAAAGAAATTTGAATCCAAGTGTTATACTAATTTAGTATTTAATAATAATTTTATTCATTATAAATTAAAATATTATTGTAGTAAAAACAAATCAGTTAACAGCAGATAGATAAATAAATAATTGTTATACAAAAAGTAAATATATAAAGCAGAAAATGTCAGCAGTGGCAACCCGCCGGGATTGCAGATTGTGGGAATTTATGGACCGCAAGACAGTCCTGGATGACCACATCTTTGGGAAATGTCTATGTGCAGAGCCATTCTTGCTCAGATTTGTTGAGCTGGAATGCGAGATACATAAGGCAAGGGGAGGAATATCTGCATGGTTTATTCCAAAACACGGTTACATTACATGGAGAGATACAGGATTAGGAAGAGGAATCTGTAACTGACTGTAGGATGTGTGGAGATCCTAGTGGAAGCAGGAGGAGGAGCCACAGAAACTGGTCTTGTCCAACACATATCATGTACTGCCTACCTGTGAGAAAAGGAGGAAATCTGTGATATGGATGATCAGAATGCTCACTGAGGCACTATATAGCAGGAGGTAATTTAATGGGAGAGGAATACAGAATAGAAAGGTTGTAGTCTTAGTGGATTCCATAATTAGGGAGATAGAGATTATCCTTTGGAGTCATGATAAAGAAGCCTGGAGGGTGAGTTTTTAGTTGGTGCTAGAGTGAAGGGTATTTCAAAGTATTTGGGAAGGAACCAGGAAGGTGAAGGACCAGTTGTTGTAAACCATGTTAAAACCAATAACATTAATATAGGAAGGAACAGGAAGGAGATCCTGCTAAGGGAGGATAGGAACTAGGGGCTAAATTAACCTTGAGGATGAATCTGCAGATTACCACCCAAGTCACATGCTAATTAACATAAGGAGAAACACTGCTGGAAAGTTAATAGTATGGCTGACAAAGTGATGTGGAAAGAGGGGTTCCAGTTCCTGGCACACTGCACCTGTATTGGGACAGGAAGCAGCTGACCATATTTAGAAGTGAGGAAGCAGATGGAATAGGAATAATGGAAACATGGATGTAAGCAGGAGATGATTGACAGTTCAACATTACAAACTATAATTTAGTTAGCAATAAGGATGGAAGGAAGGGTGGTGGGGTACCTGTGTTAGTCAGACATAACGTAATGACAATAGCAGGAATATACCTAATAAAAGAAAGAGAAACAGAATCTATAAGGACTAACATAAATATTTGGAAGAGAGTGGATATACTATAATTAGGGAATTCAACTGCTCCTGGATGAACTGGCAGGGGCAGGAAGAAGGAGATGGAGTTCTTACAATGTATACAAAACTTTTTTCTGACTCAATAAATAAAAAGTCCAAGAAGGGAGGAAAACTGCCAAATCTAGTAATGGTAAATGAACCATACAAGAAAAGAAAAGATGGGGGAACATCAAATGAGTGGTGATCACAATATAGTTAAATTTAAGTTAGCTAATATTGAGAGATATTGACAGCACAAAGACCAAAGTAATAAATTGCAGAGAAAGCCAACTATGAGGATAGAATTAATAAAGCTAAACTGGAGAAAAATATTGGGAGACAATAAACTAGAACAACAGTGGGTAATATTTAAAAACAAGATCCAAAAAATTCAAGATAAATATATTCCACTGACCATCAGAACAAGATTGCCAGGAGTGAGAATAAGATTAAATCTAAAGAAAAACACAGATGCAAAGTATAAAAACAATAAAGGAGTAGATGACAAGAAGAATATGATGAGCTGTGAAAAGAAATTAAATACATTAGGAAGCTAAAATGAAATATAAAATTAAAATATTAAATAATATAAAATTAAATACTGAAGTATTCTATAGGCTCTTAAGTAACAAATGGAGAATTAAGCTAGGGATAAAGTCACAAACTGCTTGCTAAGATAAACTCACTGGATATGATGCTGAAATAGAAGAAATATTGAATAGCTACTTGAGCTCCAATTTTAACCTTACTCACATAGAGAGTATAATTCGTTGTAACACCTGGTAACTTGTAATGTGCATGTCCAACCCAAAATTGATAGAGGTCTTGAAAGTTATAAAAAAGTTCAATTGGGTGAATATGAGGAAAAAACTGCTACCCCTTGTGGGTAAATCTAGATCAAGAGGGCAAGAATTAAAGATAAATTCTTTACCCAGAGAGAGGTGAGAGTGTGCAACTTGCTACTATGCTGAGTGTTTGGAACAGATATTATTGATCCATTTAAGGAGATCCTTGATGCACACATGAGGGAGAGGAAATAGAAGAACATAGGGGGAGGGGATGGTGTCAAAAGAGGTCATTAGAATAGGAAGAAGCTCATGTGAAATGTAAACACCAGCATAGACCTGTTGAGTTGAATGACCTATTTCTATGCTGTAGTTATTGGGCTAGAATTTGCTGTTGTAGGGCATCTAGTGGCATTTGCTGTTAGTTAGACACTCCCTTACACACTTCTGCTCAAAATATTTTGCCCATAAAGCTGCTGAAAATGTGAGCTCATAATGGCGCAAACTGGTCTTGTCCAACACATATCATGAACTGCCTACCTGTGAGAAAAGGAGGAAATCTGTGATAAGGATGATCAGAATGCTCACTGAGGCACCATATAGCAGGAGGTAATTTATTGGGAGAGGAATACATAATAGAAAGGTTGTAGTCTTAGTGGATTTCATAATTCAGGAGATAGAGGTTATCCTTTGGAGTCATGATAAAGATCCCTGGAGGGTGAGTTTTTAGTTGGTGCTAGAGTGAAGGGTATTTCAAAGTATTTGGGAGGGAACCAGGAAACAAGGCACCTGCAAGCGGAATAAACAGGGCAACTAATAATGGCATCTCCTTAACTGATGAGATTTAAGGTTTGGAAACACATGCAAGAATAACTGAAAAGGGTGATGAATTGAAGGGGGTGAATTCAGTGTCAAATTAGGTACTTGATGAAAATAAAGAGAGGGAAAAGAATATTGGATTGAGAGAGTGAGAGAAGAAAAGAGACAAAAAAAACAAACTAAAAAGTGACATTTTTAAAATCTCCCAAAAAATTCAAAACCTGAAAGATTGAAAGTCCACACTTGCAATAATTCAATTTCAATGCCAGAGAAGTTGCTTGGCAATAATTAAATGATCAGTATGCTTGCAATTACTAGCCCTAAATATCTGCAGTAAGCTTAGTTTATATCTATCAAACAAATATAGTAATGACATGACATTCAATGCATGCCAAAAGCAGACAGCAAAATGTCATTTCTGTGAAGCTCATGGTGGAGCAACACAACTTGGACAGTGACTTTTGGATAATTGAGTTCAACTACGCATCTGCTCCTCGTCCAACGTTGCTGTACCATTGGTTATGGTTATTGGCATCTGTCCCTCTTGGGAGATGTGAGACTGCATCCAGGATATGTTTCTGTACTGAACATGTTTATTGCAGCTGTAGAGGTCAATTGGTGAGTGGCAGTCTCTTCCACAGCTGGCACAAATGAATAGCGTTGGCCTGAGGTCGACTAAAGGTTTTTCCTCCCGGCGGGTTCTCTTTTCTACCAGCTTGTCATTTCTTTTATCCTCTGCTTTTTCCCCTGCCTTTCCTTTCTGCTTGTTTCCAGGCACTGCAGTCAGCAGCAAGAACTACACATGCATTACCTCCACTCCTGGTCAACTTTGAGTCTCGTTTGCAGACACGGGTGACCTGTTGGTCTCATGCCGATAGCAAGCTCACCATAGAGCATGATTTGGGGATGTAGCCATCATCATTCAGTTCACTTGAACTAGCAAACATAGTCACTGCTGACTTGAGGGCAAATATGCTGGGGATGCCCTGCATGCTGGTGTACTTCTATATTTGGCACTCTGTTCTGCCAGGGGATTTTTTTTATTCATTCATGGGATGTGGGCATCACTGGTTTGGATAGCATTTATTGCCCATCCCCAATTTCCCTTGTCCAGGAAGCATTTAAGAGTTAACCACATTGTTGTGGGTCTGGAATCACATGTAGGCCTGACCAGATAAGGACAGCAGATTTCCTTTCCTAATGAAATTTGTTTTTAGGACAATTGCCAATGATTTCATGATTTTTGTTGGATTCAAATTCCACCATCGTGGGATTTGAACCCAGGTCTCCAGAGCATTACCGCTGGGTCTCTGGATTACCAGTCCAGTAACAATACCACTAAGCCACTGCCTCCCCTCAAACAATTCCCAATATTTGTCTGAAGCAGTGGAAGTGAAAGCTGTTCAGCTGCTTTCCTTGGCTTGCATAGGTTGTCCATGCATCGCTAGAGTAAAAGAGGGTGCTGAGAGCTCGATATTTTCAGTTAGTTTACTGTTGGCCCGCATTTGACGTCTCAACTTTTGAGATGACAGCTGCAGCCTTGGCAATCCTTGTGCTGATTTCATCATCGAAGAACGGATTGCTGGTAATTGTTGATCCGAGGTATGTGAAGCTGTTCATAACCTCCAGAATGAGCTTGTCAATGTTGATGGGAGATGGTGTCTCTACCCCTTGGCCCATAACTTTGGTCTTCCGGACATTGACTGTCAGTCCAAACTCCTTGCAGGCCTGGGACAACTGATCTACAAGCTGCTGCAAGTGAAATTCGGTATGGGATTGCCAGCGTGGAGTCATCAGCAAACAGCAACTCATGGATAAGGACATTACATACTTTGGTCTTGGCGTGCAGCTTTGCCGAGTTGGACAGCTTGCTGTCAGCCCTGGCCTGCAGGTGGGCATCTTCATTTGAGTTGCCGAAAGCGTAAAATAGCAGCATAGAGAAAAATGTGCCTAAGAGGTTTGGGGCCACCATGCAGCCCTGCTTTACCTCGCTGCTGATCTTGAAAGCCTCCAATGACACTCCATTGACTCTGACAAAACTGTGCAAAGATGACGCTCAGGAGTCCAGGCAGGCAGCCTATCTTCTGCAGCAGTTTAAAGAGTTCACCTCTGTTGATGAGATCAAAGGCCTTGGTGAGGTCTGTGAAGACAATGTAGAGTGTTCAACTGCACTGTTCACAGCACTTCTCATGTAACTCCCGAAGTGAGAAAATCATGTCAACTGTCAATCTGCCAGCTCTCAAACCGCACTGAGATTCTGGGTAAATCTATGACCCCAGGGTCTCTAATCAGGTGAGAGAATTGTGAGCAAAGACCTCCCCCACAATACTTAACAAGGAGATGCCATGGTAATTGTTGCAGTTACTGCAATCCCCTTTTTTGTACAAGGTGACTATTTTTGCATCATGTATTTCTGCAGCAGAGACACAAAAGTTCACTGAGATACTGCAGCGGTGCTGATATTCCACTTTTGATGATATCAGGTGGAATGCCATCATTTCCAGGGGTTTTACCACTGGCAAAGCAGTCAGTGGCCTTGTTTAGCTCTACTATGATGGGCTCGCTCACTGTCCAAGGACACGACAGGAAAGTCTAGAATATCACTTCTTCAGTGACAATGTTTTCCATTGTGTAGAGTTTGAGAAAGTGCTCCACCATCTTTCCATCTGCTTGCTAGGTTCGGTGATGATCATCCCTGTCTTTGTCTTCAAAGTGTTGATTTGGTTGCTGCTGGGCCTGTTGCTTTCTTGATTCCTTCATAAATCCCTCTAGCATCACCAGATTCAGCTGTAGATTGTATGCTTTTGCAGAGTTTCAACCAGTTTTACTCTCATCCCTGAGGCCCCAGAGGAAATCCACTCACCAGTGTCACACCATCTCAGCTAGGCAGGCACCAGTGCAGATACTGGCACCTCGGTGGGAGTTAGATCTTTGGCTAGTGTCCCGTGGCATGGCGGTGAGGACACTTCACACTCGCATGAGGGCGCCGCCATTCGGAGGACTGCTAAGGACCAGAATACATGCTCGGTCGGTGGTTGATGATGTGCCTCTGGTGTCGTCCGTGAGGCAGCAAACGCTGAAAGAGCAGCAAGGTATGCGGGACGATCTGGCGGAGATGCATGAGACTATGCATGGCATGGTGCCCGCGCTTGAGGAGTCCACGTAGAGCATCACAGATGCAATGAGCCTCATGGCTGAGCGCCATGCTTCCTCCATGGAGAGAGTGGTGACTCTCATGTACAGGGTCCTCCAGGAGACCAATCAGGGCCTCCTGGGGTTGTGCTTGGACCTGCAAGCCCTCACAGCGGTATTAACCTCAGCTGGTCAGTGCCAGTGTGGGAGATGGTTTGGGCACCAAATATCCCAGCTCGGTGCCCATCCAGCTACAGTGAGTAGGGAGCTCCGAAGCAACCTCAAGTCGGCGCAGCAGCTGCCTGTCATCTCTGCGGGCTCCTCTCAGGTCGTTCTGGATGATGGCAGCAGCTCCTCTGCTCCTCTGCCAGTGACCATGGCATCCGATGAAGCTGTGGCAACTGGGAAGAAGCCAGCTGTGGAACTGGCTGCTCCCTCCCAGGCGGGGCCATCAAAGGCTTCCTGGGCCAGAGGATGTCCACCAAGGTCATCGAGGCCAACAGGCCAGCACAGTAAGCAGGCTGTTCCAGATGCCAGTGCCAGCAAGAGGACAGTACCTAGACGTAGCACCTGTAAGCGTAAATTTAAGGCACCTTAGGCACACCACGGGTTTCTCACTGGTGCTACGTTGGCCCATAGTAGTTTAATGAAGAGTTGGTGTGATGTCCAACACCTTTTTTTTTTCTAGTTTATGGAGTTACGTTTGTTCCCTCAATAAATTTTGACATGTTGCCATGCCTTAGGGCAATTCCTTACTTCTGCAAGTGGACGGGAATCCATGATGTTATGAGTGAGTTGTTTGACATTAAGCTTTATTGACAAGGCCTTAGTTAATGTTAGTATTCAGGTCGATTTAGCACTCAGGTATCGAGTATGGAGCCTGCAGCCCTGGCGTGTGTTGAAGGTCCATCTGTGGTGGGCTAGCTGAAAGTTCTTTGGATTAAAGCCTCACAGGTGTACCTGCCTTCCTGGGGTACACCTGGGTCAGTGTCTACCCCCTCAGGGTTCTCCTGTGCATGCTCATCCTCGGACTCACTGCTGGACTCATCGTGTGCAGCCAAAGCAACTGCGTCTACATCTTCCTCATCCACCGCGTCACCCCTTTCCAGCGCAAGGTTGTGGAGAGCGCACCATGCAACCACTATGCGTTTCTTGCAGCATAGCAATGTCCACATTGAGCCTTGTAAGTTCTTTGTCAGCCACAGTTGTTTTGTGTGTATCATCAACATGCAAAAGGCTGTTGGTAAGGCCAGGATGCATGGTTCTTATATTCCAGCTTGCAGTGCAAAAGACTGATATCTCCTTTGTTGAGTTTGTCTTGCCTGTTGCATAGATTAGCAACCCGCCTGTCAAGGGCTGACTCTCTAACCTCCAAGCACCCATTGAAGCAAGCAGGTCATAACTGGACAGCATCTAACTGACTGGGGGCTGTCCAGTTTGAGGTGGGCGGTAGCTATCCGCTAAGACAACCAAAGTAAGCAACCTCTGGTGCTCATGCCCTATGCCAATTGAGTGAGAGCTTATAGCCAGCAACTGTTTCTTCCTATGTTGTGCCAACATAAACATGAAGCTGGAGTGTCCTCTCCAGGGCGCAGTCCTGGGAAAATAGTTTGGAGACCATGAGTTTTCCAAGCATCAGGGCCTCCCTCTCAGCATTGCCAGTATTGTCCAAAGCAAAGGATGTAACCAGTGATATCTGGTAGTGGCTCTGCTGCAGGAGTTGCCGGAAAGCTGCCTGATAGATGAAAGATTGCCGCCTACAGGCCTCTAACTTGTTATTATAATGATATAGGCACCAATCACTCATAAAGGATTGGGTAAACACGTTCTGGGTTCAATTATTAAGACTAGATGTGAGAACAGTTATACATATGTATATAAAGCTTGAAGGCAATGTGTGTGTGTGTGTTTTCTGCTCAAAGCAAAAGTGAAATTAAGGTTGGATCACATGACACATTTCTCTTCTAGTGATATCATGCTGATATCCCTTAAAGGCAGATTACAAAAGCCCGCTTTCTTTCTCAAGATGCTTCCCCCCCACTTCCAAAGAAACATGATTATTTAAAACACAAGTTTAGTTAAAATTACATAAAATTATGGGTGAAGCTATGAGTCTTTAAAGCGTAAAGGTAATCTGCTGGTACACTCAGATCTTGTGATGTTAACCTTGTCTGGAGGGTTTTTTAATTGCTCACAGTGATCTGTGGGATTGTCATTCTTGGATGTTGTTCCTGCTTGCATTTGAGATCTTGTCCGAGATGCAATAGGACTGTATGGTGTTTGAGGAGCTGGCATGGATCTGATTTGTCCTCAGTTATGCCTCACCATTGCGCCCTTGTGTGTAATGACTTCACAGTACCTTGATTCTGAAAAAATCCATGCCATTTCGTCTGGTTGCCACTTACCATCTGTGGGATCCTGAA
Organism: Carcharodon carcharias; assembly: GCF_017639515.1. NCBI lineage: Eukaryota > Metazoa > Chordata > Chondrichthyes > Lamniformes > Lamnidae > Carcharodon > Carcharodon carcharias. The sequence goes on along the minus strand of NC_054480.1, from coordinate 39,102,978 downwards.
TGCAAATTTGTCCCAACTGTAAACTTGGCAATTCTGTACCTACATTTTTATGATACATGTTTATCATATTCTCTTGTAATTTTAAAAGTTGCTGTATAGTTCCTGAGAGGGTACAGTGAGTAAGAGTAGGTAAATTGATACACAGTGGCCTGCCAAACATGAGATCTACTAGTGATGGAATAGTTGTACTTAAAGGTATCACTCTCAGATATAACATTGCAATGTGTAGATCTTGCTTGGTCTGTTTACATTTGAGAATTAGGGATTTCACCGTGTGAATCATTCATTCAGCTAGGCCATTAGATCTAGGGTAATGAGGAGGAGGAGTAGAGCGATTGATTCCACTTCTCACATATATCCAATAAATTGCAGACCATTATTCATAATGATCTCTCTACGCACAGCAAATAAACTGAAAATAGCACTTAGAGTGTGCGCAACAGTTATGCTTGACTTATTGTGCAATTGTTGAAAAATTTGGTACTTGGTAAAATAGTTGACGATGGTGATGAAGTCAGTGTCATGGACATAAAAGAGGTCAAATGCAATTTTGGACCGAGAGTTGGTAGGGACCTCATGTGGAATCAGTGGAGCTTTGTGCTGACTTGGTTTATGCTCTTGACATGCCTTGCACTGCTTGACAATGATTTCAATGTCATTGATCATACCTGGCCAATAGACTGTCTTTCTTTAGTCTTCGCATCCAATCTATGCCCATGTGTGAGTGATGAAGTTGTTGAAGAATATCAGGTCGCAAATATTCTGGTATGATGGCCTGCCTTTCTTTAAAAAAGACTGTCTGGGAGATGCCTAGCTCATCCCACTAAGGGAAAAATGGTCTCACATATTCGTGGGCACGCTGAATTGTATCAGGCCATCCTTTGATGATGGTTTCCCACAGTTTTTGTAGTGTAGGATCTTTCGCCATTTCTTCTTGCAGCTGCTGGTATTTCTGTTGCACAAAATGTACCAGATCAATTTGGAGAACATCTCAAGTTTGATGTCAATGACATCAACTTGTAGGTCTAAGGATATATCTTCTGTTTTTCTGGGTTAGGCAATCTGCTAAGTGTGTCTGATGTGATCATCAATTTACCTGGCTTGTAGCTAATCTCACAGTCATAACCTTAAATCTTCATTAAGAGACGTTACAATCTTGGTGTTGCACTGGTCAATGGTTTTCACCAAATCACCTCTGTGGCTTGTGGTCGGTCTCTACCACAAATCTTTTGCCAAATAGACAGGTATGAAAAAGCATGATTCCAAGCACACAAACCATTGTTTCCCACTCGATGTTGGAGCAGTTGGATTACATTACGGACAGAGATTTGAAGCAAATGCAATCAGTTTTCCTATTTGTAGTATGCATGCTCCCAGACATCTATCTCCAGAGTTGCTGTCTCCCTAGGATTGTAAAATTGCAATGTTGATGCTTCTGATAATGACTGTTTCAGGGTTTCGCAGATGTATTGGTGATCTTCATGCCACAGGAAAGGCACATTCTTTCTCAACAATTCTCTTAGCAGTGAAGATTTTTGCGTGAAATTGCAAATGTATGGAGACAAGAAATTAAAGAGACTTAGACATCTCCGAAGATCATCCTTATTTTGAAGGGAGCATGCATACTACAAATAGGAAAACCGATTGCATTTGCTTCAAATCTCTGTCCATAATGTAATGGCTTTAATATCCTCTATTTTACTTGGATTGGTAGAATAAATAGAACTGAAAAAAATGATCTGCTGCACACTGATGTCATATTTCAGACTGTTGAACATCAATCCTTCATTATGTGCCACTTGCATCAATAAATGCAGATTGTGGTCATGTTCTTGCTTTGTTCTTCCCACAATGGCTATATCACCTGCAATACAGACGCATCCTGCTATCGTGTTTGTAATGCGGTCCATGCAAGCTTGAAAGAGATTCTGGCTAACATCCCATCATCTAAATGGGTTATGAAATGTAGTAAGCTCTTGTGACTTCTCTGAGACATATACTGACCACCAACCATGCTTGGCATCAAGCTTAAAGAAGAATATTTCACCTGCAAATCTCAAATTTAACTCCTTTAATGTGGGCATTTTGTAAGGACGTTTCAAAGCTGTGTTTAAATGTTGACAATCAAGGCATAATCTTAATGATCAGCTCTTCTTTATGACATGTGATTGCGCTGCACCTATCTGTGTGCTCTTGTACTCTTCTAATGATTCCATCTTTCTTCATTTTGTCTAGTTCGACCTTTAATTCGTCATTTATGTGGATGCTGCACATATGTGGTGGACCAATTGACGGACTCACATTCTCCTGCAAGTAATATTGCAGCTCATTTGAAATTGCTAATTTTGTCGAAACATTCTGGATATTTTGATGTTAGGTCATGAACTAAGGTAATAGGAGTAGTTTCTGAGTTTTATCTGTCTTGTGATGTCTGACTGCTTCCATGGATTGCTACTAGTGTGAGGTCACGACATGCTGGTAGACCCGCAATTGTTGGGCCTTTAGTTTCCATGATGTAAAACATCTGTGACACCCAGGAGGATTGATTGCACTTGCACTTCAGGACTATGGATCCCGCACATGGAATTAGTGAAACATTGTACACCGAAGATTTCATGTAGTAGATTTTGCCATGGCCTTTTAGAGTACTCAGATAAAATGTTGGCACTTGCCCCTGTGTCAATCTTGGCCAATAACTTGCTTAGGACAGATTATTTGAAAATTGGAAAACACTTTGGATGGTGTGATGGCATCTACGTTTTCCACGAGGTTGACGTTGTGAAACATGTGTTCACCATTCTTCATCTTGTCGTGCGCATCATCGTCATTTTCTGGTTTGTCAATCACTTCCTGTATATGTTTCTGATGGAATACATGGTGATTCTTATTGCTTGAAGATATCCATTGTGTACGGATCTGTTTGGATCAGTACATGGCTCTTTGTAGCTGCATCAACCTTTATTCTAGTGCACTGCTGCCGCCAATGGCCCTTTCTGCCACATGCCTTGCAGAATTAATGAAAAGCTGAGCATTTCCTTAGTGTATGCATAAATGCACACTTTCCACATCTTGCTATGCTTGGGTGTTCTAGTCAATGCATCTGTAATTGGGGTTGTAATTAGGACCTGTAAAATTTGATGACCTGTGAGGATCACTTCATTCTAATGTCAATCCTTGAGTAGCTTTTTGATGTTATACATTTTGGGCTTGTCTAGAAGATCATTCTAAAATGCTTCCATGGGAGTGGATGCAATCACCAACTCAACAATTCTGTTTGCCAGCTTTGTGTTTGAAAAATCACGGTGCATACCCTTTTCTCTGAATCTGCTGATGAAGTGGTCTATAGATTCTGTAGGCTGTCGTCAAAATGACACGAACTCTAGTCAATGCATATGGGAGTTTAACCTGATTCCAAACTGGTATTCCAATGTAGCCTGTATCTTTTGGGGTCCTTTAGCTCTTCTTCTGCTAATCCTGACATGTTCAGTCAGTGTAGATCTTCATTCCCAATTGCTAGGTGAATGTTTATGGCTTGCTCATCTGGTTCACTCACATGACTCAAGAAACAATAGCTCTGTATGCCACATAAACAATTTGAATTCAGTAGTAGGTCAGCTGTATCCCAATTCAAACTGGGGAATTTTGTGGATGATTCTCTTTGCCCTCCCTTCTTCTGTAATATGTTTTTGCACACTTTTCTGAAGCTCCACCGAGAAAGATGAGTTGTGGTGCGAATGCACCATGGAGTAATAACCTCTATACTTTTTATTCAATTTATTGTTCAGCAACTTCTGAAGCCACCCATTATAATCGCAACTTCCTCTGGCTCAATTTTTATTACTTTTTTTGTTTTCCTTTTGACTCCCCTTTGCTCACTGTCTGTCCGGCCCACACCCTAGTCACTCGCTTGTCTCGACTGAGCTAATCCGGTGCTGGTCCTCTCAAAATGCTGTCCGACTCACGGAACTGACAGGCTATGCACTGTAATCTCACCACACAGGATCCGTCTGCTAACCAGCTCTTTACTTGAGCACTATCTTGGTGCTTTGCCTCCAAAGTCTTTCTTCACAGTCACCAGGCTGCATTTTCAACACTCTCTGATGCTGCGACTCTGTTGCCGTCTGGCAAAAACGTCAAGAGTTGTCTCATGCCACGTAGCATGATCTAAGGCTTTTCACCATGTCATACCTGTACTTAATGTTGCTGCCACCTGTCTTACCATCGCTGATCACCATATTGTGTTATTATAATGATATAGACACCAATCGCTCATAAGGGATTGGGTAAACACATTCTGGGCTCATTTATTAAGATGAAGCACATGAGAATAGTTATACATAGGTATAAAGCTTGAACGCAACAGAGATGCGTGTGTACTCTGATCAAAGCAAAAGTGAAACTAAGACTGGACTACATGGCACATTTCCCTTCTAGTGATGTCATGTTGATATCCCTTAAAGGCATAATACAATAGACTCCACACTGGATTTTCTGTCAGGGTTTACTCCCCTAGCCTGCTTCTCTCTTGAGACACCTACAAGGCAGTGGGGCTACCCACCCATAGCCAGAGGTCTGGTTCATTGGCACTACAACATAACCACACACTGCGGGTTGGGGGGTGGGGGGCTGTATGTCATGCATCTGGGGGCCAGGTCTCCTTTGAACCCTCTATAGTTTAGCCTGGGTCCGTGAGGTACCCAGTTTACATATGTCACCATGGGAGGCATTACATAGGGCTTGCTGTTGTAGAGGCTATGTATTGTGGGGAGAGGCTTCTGCACTCGGCTCTGTTTCACAATAGTCATACTGCTAGTCAGCAGTGAGTACTGAAAACAAGAGGTGACAAAAAGACTGACCACTATGCACCAACCATTGCACTAATACACTTGATGTATTGCATCAACCAGAGACATCAGTATCATTTATGCACCAGTAACAGCAAGGACCATTAGTTTCATCAGCAATTTGACACAAAATTCTGGCCCAGTTCTGGTTTTACAATATGTTCTCATTTCCTGGGCTCCCCTACTAAAGGAAACAATTTTTCGCTGTCTACCTTGTCAAATCCTTTAATCATCTTAAACACCTCAATTAGATCATCATCTTCTACACTTATGAGAATAACAATAACCTTCTTTCATAACTTACGCCTTTTAGATCTGTTATCATTCTGGTGGATCTACGCTAATCTCTCGACAGCCAATGTATCCTTCCTGAGGTGCAGTATCCACACCTGAATAGTTCTCTAGATGGGGTCAAACCAGAACTTTATATAACTGTAACATAAATTCCACTCTTTAACATTATTCTTGTACCTGTCCACTGGTTTGCCATGCTTTCAATACATGGACCAAAAATTTCCCTATCCTTCCACTGCCACCAACAATTTAGAAAATACTCTGATATACCTTTTGCAGGCCCAATGGAGATGTCTTCATACTTTCCCAGATAAGAACAGGAATTCACCAAGGCTCCTTAGACAGCAACTTCCAAACCCACAATCACTAACATTTAGAAGGACAAGGGCAGCAGATAGATGGGAACATCACACCGGAAGTTCCCCTCCAAGTCACTCACCATCCTGACTAGGAAATATATCGCCATTCCTTCACTGTTGCTGGGTCAAAATCCTGGAACTCCCTCCCTAACAGCACTGTGGGTGTACCTACACCACATGGACTGCAGCGATTCAAGAAGGCAGCTCTCCACCACCTTCTCAAAGGCAACTAGGGATGGGAAATAAATGCTAGCCCAGCCAGCGAAGCCCATATCCCATGAATGAATTTTAAAAAATCTTCCACAGTTTTATTCACTTATTCTGCAGGACATTCTTTTTGGGGAGGGTGAACAGCCAGAAGTTGTGTTCCACGTTGGGACCAATGACATAACTAGGAAAAGCAGTGAGGTCCTGAAAGCAGATGTTAAGGAGTTAGGAAGAGAATTTTAAAACAGGATCTCAAGAGCAGTAATCTCAGGATTCACCCCAGTGCCACGTGCTAGTGAGCATAAGAATAGGGAGATTGAACAGTTCAGCGCGTGACTAGAGGAATGGAGTAGGAAGGAGGGCTTTAGATTTTTGAGGAATTGGGATCGGTTCTGCGGCAGGTGGGACCTGTACAAGAAGGATGGATTACACCTTAACAGGACTGGGAATAACGTCCTCGCAGGGAGGTTTGCTAGTGCTGTTAGGGGGGGTTTAAACTAGATTGGCAGGAGGATGGGAACCTGAGGAGAAATTCAGAATGAAGAGGAGAGAAACTGGCAGTTGCATGTAGAGAAGTATTAACTGATAAGGAGGATATATCAGAGAGTAGTATCAAGGTAAATAGAATTCTTGGAGAGTTTGATAGAATTAGAGTAGGCAATAGTAAGTCATTAGATGGGGTCAGACTAAGGGGGTAAGTAAAAAGGCCTAAATAAGGGTTAATGTGCATGTAAGTGAATGCATGGAGTGTAGTTAATAAGATTGGTGAACTACAGGCACAGGTTGACAAATGGAATTATGAAATTATTGCCGTAACAGAGACCTGGCTCAAAGAAGGGCAGGACTGGGCATTAAATATACCCAGGTACAAGGTGTTATAGGAGAGACAGGAAAGAAAGAAAAGGTTGTTGTGGGGGGTGGAGGGCGGGAGTTGGTGGCAGTATTGATTAAAGATGGCATTACCATACTGGAGAGAGAAGATGTTCCAAAGGGGTCAAGGACGGAATCTCTCTGGATAGAGGTAAGGAATGAAAAAGGTGCAATAACATTGATCAGTGGAATATACAGACCACCAGCTAGTGGAAGGGATGTAGAGAACCAAATTTGCAAAGAAATTAGAGAGAGGTGCAAGAATTATAGAGTAATTATAATGGGGGAACTTCAATTCTCCAAATATAGACTGGGATATGAATAGTGCAAAGGGACAAGAGGGGCAAGAGTTCCTGGAATGTGTTCAAGATAATTTTCTCCAGCAGCATATTTCTGGTCCAACGAGAGGTTGGGCACTGTTGGACCTGGCTCTGGGGAATGAATTGGCCCAAGTGGATCAAATATCCGTGGCAGAACATTTAGGGGCAGTGGCCATTATATCATAAGGTTTAGGTTGGCCATGGAAAAGGACAAGGAACAATCCAGAACAGGGATAATTAATTTGGGGAAAACCAACTTTAATGGGATGATAATGCATCTGAGTCGAGTGAGTTGGAATCAAATGTTGGCAGAAAAGACAGTGGCTGAACAATGGGCCACCTTCAAAGAAACATTATTGCAGGCAATGTCAAGTTATATTCCCTTGAAGGGGAAAAGGCAGGACAAATAAATCCAGAGTGCTCTGGGTGATGAAAGAGGTAGAGGTGAAGGTGAAAATGAAGAAGTGTGTATGACAGATGTCAGGTAGAAAATATAATGGAGAATCAGACTGAATATAGAAGGACCAGAGAGGAAGTGAATAAACTAATAAGAAAAGCAAGAAGAGAGCATGAAAAGAGACTGGCAGGTAACATAAAAGGGAATCCCCAAGTCCTCTATAAGCACATAAATCATAAAAGGGTTGTAAAAGGCCAATAAGGGATAAAAAAGGAGACTTGCACGTGGAGGCAAGAGAAATAGTGGAGGTATTAAATGAGTATTTTGCATCTGTCTTTACAAAGGAAGAAGGTGCTACCCAGCCCAAGGTGAGAGAGGAGGTAACTGGTACACTAGAAGAATTCATAATTGAGAAGGAGGAGCTGTTAGAAAGGCTATCTGTACTTAAAATAGATAGGGTACCAGGACCAGATGTGATGCATCCAAGGGTACTGAGGGAAATGAGAGTTGAAACTGCAGAGACACTAGTGATAATCTTCCAGTCTTCCTTGGACACAGGGGAGGTTCCAGAGGACTGGAGAACTGTGAATTTTACACCCTTGTTCATAAAGTAGTGCAAGGATAAAGCTGGCAACTACTGACCCGTCAGTTTGAATTCAGTGGTAGGGAATCATCTGGAAACTATAATTTGGTATAAAATCAATAGTCACTTAGCCAGGTGCAGGATAATTAAGGAAAGCCAGCATGGATTCATTAAGGGAAAATCAGGTTTAACTAACTTGCTGGAGTTTTTTCAGGAAGAAGGTTAAAAAGGGTTGATCTGTGTATGGATTTTCAAGAATGACAGGAAACAAAGAGTAGTGATAAATGGTTGTTTTTCAGATTGGAGGGACATTTGTAGTGGAGTCCCCAGGGGCCAGTGTGGGACCCTTGCTCTTCCTGATATATATTAATGGCCTAGACTATAGTGTCCAGGGCATGATTTCAAAATTTGCAGATGATACGAAGATTCGAAACATTGTCAACTGTGATGAAGATAGTCCTGAACTTCAAAAGGACATAGTTGGTGGATTAGGCAGACTAGGGAGATGAGTTCAATGCAGAGAATTGTGCGATGATTCATTTTGGCAGGAAGAATATGGAGAGAAAGTATAAAATAAAGAGAGAAACTCTACAGGAGGTGCAGGAATGGAGGGACCTCGATGTATATGTACATAAGTCATTGAAGATGGCAGGGCATGTTGACAGACCAGTTCATAAAACATATAGTATCGTAGGCTTCATGAATAGGGACATTGAGTACAAGAGTAAGGAGATCATGTTGAATTTATATAAGACACTAGTTAGGCCTCATCTGGAGTATTGTGTCCAGTTCTGGGCACCATATTTGAGGAAGGATGTGAAAGCATTGGAGAGGGTACAGAGGAGATTCACAAGAATGATTCCCGGGGTGAAGAACTGTAGCTACGAGGATAGACTGGGGAGATTGGGACTGTTTTCCTTGGAGAAAAGAAGGCTGAGAGAACACTTGATAGAGGTATTCAAGATCCTGATGGGTATGGACAGGGTAAATAGCGAGAAACTGTTCCCACTCAAGAACTAGAGGGCACAGATTCAAAATAATTGGCAAAAGGAGTAAAAGTGAGGTGAGGAAAATTTTTTTCACCCAGAGGGTGGTTGGAGTCTGGAATGAACTTCCTGAGAGGATGGTGGTGGCAGGTTCGACCAAGGTATTCAAAGAGGAATTGGATTGCTACTTGAAAAGAAAGGATGTACGAGGTTATGGCGATAAAGCAGAGGAGTGGGACTAAGTAGAATGCTCTTTGAGAGAGCCAGTGCAAACTTAATAGGCTGAATGGCCTCCTTCTGCACTGTAAAGATTCTGTGATTCTGTGATTCTATCAAGGTGCCTTTGCATCTTTCTATTCCTGTCCATGCTATTTACTGTCCCCCAGATAAGCGTCCTCAGTAAACTTGGATATATACTTCTGTGTTAGAAATCACGATCAAGGACCTACAAACAGCATAGGACCTTAGTTGTCATAATTAACGAGCCTTCTACCTGTTTTGATTAGGAGCAGAAAACATATATAAATACCTGAATGAAAATTGAATTGGTCCCCAAGGTATTCAGGAGATTTCCCTCTGCTCAGGGACTTGTTTTTTGGGCCAGAAACATAAGGCTGATTTTTTAAATATCCTTCCCACAAAGCATCAGTTTTTCTCAATTGGTAGCACACTTGCCTCTAAGTTAGAATTTTGAAGGTTCATTTCCAAGTATGGAGTTGAATATGAAATCTAGACTGACGCTTTGGTGTAGCACTGAGGGAATATTGCATTGTCAGAGATGCTATCTTTTGTCAAACGAGCCCCTGTCTGCTCAGGTGGATCCCATTTTATTATCTGAAGAAAAGCAGGAAGTTGACCTGGTAAGCATTCCTCTCTCAACCAAAAACAGATTACCTGGTCATTCATTCATTTGTTGTTTATAGGACCCTGTTGTTTGGAACTGGCTGCTATGTTTGCTTACAACTGTGATAGCATTTCAAAAGAAATCCTTGAGTTATGAGGCACTTTGGAAGCCCTATATATCAATGCAGCCTATTACATTAATAAACAGGATTTCTTTTAAGCAAAGAATGTAGGATGGAATTTAACTTAGGGCAGAATCGTCCCTGCCCGCTGGCATCGGCTGTGTCTGGTGGCATGAGAGGACAATACAGTGAGAAGGCCAAAAATCAGTTTCACAACGTCATGAAACCAGTTTGCTATTGTCCGCTCAGCCCATCGATGGCAGGCCATATTTCCCGCCATCGGACATCGGCAACCTCCTAATACATCTGCATATCATCTGTCCATCACACTGACACGTTTCACAATAGCATATATAAGGCATGCACTTGGCAGGCTGCACTTTGAGGTGAGTACACAGTAACATTGCACAATGCTCACCTGGGTCACCCGTTGGACTTCAAGGTTGAGGTGCATTTGAGGCGTGCTGAGGCAAGGGCTGCCCTGCAGTTGAGGCGACTTGGGTTGAAGGTAGTGCACAAGCACGTGCAGGGTGTGGGGGAGGGAAGCAGCCACACATTAGTAAGACCTTGTGTAAAGTGACAATTCCTCTGCAGCTGAGACTGTTCAGATGCAGCCACATTGATATGATTGGAGTCAGGCCTCTAGCTTATCTGCCCACTCAAGCAATGCAGAGGCATGAAAGTGCCACCAAGGCTTCAGAGCTTTTCACCCCTTGAGCACAGATGGCAAACAAATGAGCATTTTAGTAGACTGCAGAACAGTTGGATGACCGGGCACGTTGTACAATCTCCACGCTAAAGCTGGCCATGGAGCAGTCACTGGTGGCGGCGCTCACAGACCTTTGCAATGTCATCATCCCGGTTTGGATCAGTCTTCCCTATGATTCAGGCTAATAGTGCAGCCTTGAGTGTGGGTCAGGAGAATGCCTGCACCTGAGTTGAGAGCACAGCATGCAGTCCAGTGGGCAAAGCTGCTGCCAATCGGTCAGGTGAAGTGGGGCAGAGACGGTTGGAGTTTCAGGCAGCCATGCAGTGCACTAAACTCTAGCCATCCAAGTGATGGCCAACAATCTCCGGGATGTGTTAAGGAGCCTTCAGGCTTAACCAAGAGAGGTTCCTCATATACCCAAGCTAACACACGCGTCTCTTTCTTTCATCCTGCAGGAGTACATCAGAAGCATGGAGCCTGGTGAACTAGCTGTATGCCTCGTGGCAGAGAGCGGAGATGACGGAGAAGAGAGTGACGGAGGCACCTGGCTATGCAGAGGGAGGAGCAGCATCCTCAGGAAGAAGGGGCAGCTGGAGATCCCACACATGCTGCTGAAGAGCCACAGCGAGCCGTCATTGGTTGGAGCCTAGCTAGACCGAGATCCATAGACACCGCCTTTAATTCCTGCAGATGACCAAGAACCAGTGTCGCTGAAGACTGAGCATGTCTGTCGAACTGGTCGGTCACATCTGCCAGCTACTGCAGGATTTGGCACCATGGGACACGGAAGGCACCCACTGCCAGTGGCCATGAAAGTGACCGTGGTGCTCAATTTTTATGCCAGTAGCTCTTTTAGGGCTCCACAGGTGACCTCTGTGGGATATCACAAGCCTGCACCCACAAATTCATCCATGAGGTCACGAATGCCACCTTTGCGAGGGCACACAACCTTGTGCATTTTGCCCGGGACCAAGAGAGCCAGGATGCAATGGCAATTGGATTTGCCCAGATCTCGGGTTTCCCACAGGTGCAGGGTGCGATAGACTGCATTCACTTGGTGCTCAGATCTCTGGCGTATCAAGGGGTCAGCTATGTCACCCACAAGGGATTCCATTCGCTGAATATGCAGCTGGTGTGCGACCACCAGAAACACATCCTGCAGGTCTGCGCGTGGTTTCCAGGGAGTGTCCACGACTCCTATATTCTCAGTCAGTCACAGTCCCTAATGTCTTCCAGGGTCCAGAGAAGCTGCAGCGTTGGCTCCTCGGGGACAAGGGATACCTGCAGAGATCATGGCCACCCATGCGGTGGCCTCAGACTGCAGCAGAGCAAAGGTATAACGAGGCTCATGCTGCAACTCGCAACTTGGTGGAACAGACCATCAGGATGCTGAAAATGAGGTTCCAGTGTCTGGACCAGTCTGGTGGAGCCCTGCAATATAGTCCACAGAGGGTGTCACGCATTGTCATTGCCTGCTGCGCCTTTTACAATCTGGCATTGTAATGGACAGAGAAGTTGGCTGAGGAGGAGATGCAGGAGCTGGAGGTGTCCTCCGATGAGGAGGGCATTGATGGGGATGAGGGTGAGGAGATCCCCAAAGGCGACATTGATGGTGATGAGGTACTCGCACTGACTAGACAAGGTAGGCATGCTCGGGAGGCCCTCATAGCTACTACATTTGATGATGATGATGATATGCAATGAGGTGACCCCATAGTTCCTCACATTGCATCTATGAACATTTGACTCCAGTCTGGCTTATGGCTGTGCACACATTCTCTGTGATAATGCTCTTATTATGGAGACACAGTGGAGGCCATAACAGTCACTCGATTGCAGGAGGATGATGATGACATGCAGTGAGGACACCCCATAGATCTTCACACAGCCTCTGAGAATATCTGACTCTATCTGGCAAAGGGCAGCTCACTTGTGCTTTGTGATCAGGGTCATAACATCGAGACACAGCCATAAAACTTTATAAGTATCTGATTCTTTGCCCGCCTTCAGCATCTAACCATTTCAGGAGCACAGCATCAGTGGTCACACCTGCTGAAGAGGTTGGGGGCCAGCCCCATTTTAAAGGTGCTGAGAGCACACAGAGAAAATGACGGTACTCTGTGGCACCTGCCCACTACATTCCGGTAGCAATGACAAGCACCATCGAGGTGCAGGCGACGCTAACATGTCCAGGGAGTGTGAGGCCGGATCATCACTTTGGTCTGAAGGCTGCACAGAGCACAGGGAAGAGACCCTGGACTGAGACACCTGCCTTTATCTTGTGCAGAAATGTTTCACATCTGCATGACACGAACACTAATTATCAGAACAAGGAGCCATAGGTATGGAGACATTCTTGGGAGTTTATTTACAATAGTGAACATGATGTGCAAGTGATTAACACCCATGCTCAGGCTGTGCAACTAATACTTCTTAACGTTCCGAATCCTGCCACAGGATTGGTGCTCCCCGGACAACCACAGCAGAGGTGGAGGCTGACTGTGATGTCCTGTCTGTGATAACTTTGACGGGTATCCTCTTGTGGGCCGAGACCTGGAGGGCCCTGGCCTGCTTTCAGGGTCCTGTGGTGTGGCAGTGGCACCCTCCTCAGCCTATGGAGCTGGAGCTGTTGAGGTCAAAGGAAGAGGGGATTCGGATGGGCCGGACACTCCCAGAGCCACCGGATGTATGGCCCCAGGGAGGTGCACCTGCTGATCCTCCTCCCTATGGGTGCCCAAGGGCCCCTGGCTGACTCTGTGAGCGGAAGGGATAGCTGGAGTGCGATCGAGCTGCCCTGCACCACTCTCGCGTACACACTGTTGGAGGCCAACTAGGCATCAACGATGGAGTTAAGCCCATGCAGCAGTGCAGGGGCGATGTCCTGGACCAAAGGTCTCCATGGCGGCTGCGATCCTACCAGTGTTGACATCAATGTGTTGGCATGCCGGCATTATCATTTCAGCCTGAAGGTGGACAGACTCCTCCATTGTACCTTGCAATCTAAGGAGTGCAGCGGACATCCCTTCCTGATGTTCCCGAACTTGCCTTTGCAGCTCCAACAACTGTGACATGACCGAGTCCAGAGGCTCCTCATTCTGGCCTCCAGCAGTCCTCCAAGTGCCAGACACAGTGCTGCCGTCTGCTGTGGATCAGAAAGTGCGATGTGCTCACCAGTTTGTGACCTCAAGGCTACTCTAAGGCTAGGTCCCACCGAGGTGTGTGTCTCTGCGCTGGTGGAGGGTGTGTGTGAGCACTGTGACGGTGCTTCAAGGAGGATTTCAGCAGATTCCTCTTCTGAGCTTCCCTCGGGGCTTGTTTGGAGGTCCTGAGTCATCGACTCTCTCAGCTGTTTCCCATATGTGCCTGCGAAAGCAAGGAGAGATAATTAGTGCATGGCAGTGGCCTGTGAAACAGGACAAATCAATCACAGCATGGCTGTCTGATGGATGTTGCACTGCTGGATCCTTACTTCATAGTGCACAGGTGACCTCACTGTCAGCACAGGAATGGTCCAGATCGTCGCCAGCCAGCTGGATGGCTCTGTTTCCAATGTCTGTGAGGACCTTGATTTTAGGCATTCCTCCACCAGTCAGCGACCTCTCTCTGCTGTTGTGTGCCAGCTTGTCCTGCATGAATAGAGATGGAGAGAGAGTAAGCAGGATGCCTGCCAGGTCAGATGATAAGTATGCCTGGCAAGTGTGGGCAGTGAGTGATCCCATGGATGGGACGAGGACAATTATGGTGAGTATAAGAGAGTGAATGCCAATGTCCCTTGAACCAGCAATGAGTGAGATCCCTGTGGATGTGTGATGGGTTTGTAAGTGTGTGAGTTGAGAGTGATGAGAAGAGTGACTTACCCTGGCGAAAGTGAGGAGATCATTCATTCTCTTGCAGCATTGGGTGGCTGTCCTCTTTTGCAGGGTGTTGGTGCTGACCACTGCTGCCACCGCCTCCCAAGCTGGATTAGTGATGTTGCTGCCCATCCTGTGGCCAGAGTGGACTTAGAGGACATCATGGCAGCCTCCACTGTGTCCAAGAGGTGCTTGAGGGATGCATCATTGAACCTGCGGGCTGCAATCTCTTTGCCTTTTGGGTCCATGTCTTCTGTGAAGCATTTGTGGGTTGGAAGCACTGAGAGATGTGCACGTGGCTGCATTTTAAATATGGCGCCCGGCATGATGAAGCACCGAGGTGATGGCATGGTGGGTGAATGAGAGCCCACCCACCACAGAAACAGTGTGTTTCCTGGGAATGCATAATTAATATGGCAGATTTGGGATGATATGGGGTGAGAAGCCGGCACTGCGGCTGGCGGGTATGTTTTACCCACCTGCTACTGCACTTAGTGCAAACCTGGGATGATTCCACCCTTAGAGTGGATTTCCGGTGAGAAATTCTTCCAGGGAGGTACTCTTTCGCCTGGCAAATTAAGGTCTTGGGATTAGAACTGCTGGCTCTCAGTTAAATGTAATTGACCTATTCCCTGTCTGGAACAGTCATGGACGGGACTGAGTGACTGCCAAGAGACAAAGATTGAGCAGCCTTTGGTTCCCTTCAGCTTCCAGGTATGTGGCCAGGAGGGGTATTGATTCCCAAGGAACACCACTATATGCTTCTGTTCCATCTGAAAAATAACCATTCACCACTGTTCTCTACTTTCTGCCTTAGTCAATTTCATATGCATGCTGCTACTGCCCCTTTAATCCCATGGGATTCAATTTTGCTAACAAGTCTATTATGCAGAACTTTACTAAATGCCTTTTGAATATCCATATGGACAATAATAACCGCATTAACTTCATCAGCACTCTCTGTTACTTCAATAAGAAAGCAATCTAGTTAGTGAAACACAATTTGCCTTTAACAAATCCATTGTGGTTGTCAGTTCTTCACCTATATATTTCCAAGTGCCAACTCATTTTGTCCCTAAAGGTTTCCCACCATCAATGTTAGGTTGATCCTTCTCTCTGATTTTGAACAAGCATGTAACATTTGCAATATCCTCAGACACTGCTCCCATGTCTAAGAAGGGTTGGACAATTGCAGCCAAAGCCTCCACCATCTCCATCCTTACTTTCCTCAGCAACCCAGGGTGCATCCAATCTGGGTTGGGTGACTTTTCTACTTTAGGTGCTGCCAACATTTTATGTACCTCAATCTATTTCCACCCTACCCAAATTTCCTATTACCTCCTCCTTTGTTTTCATCATCTTCACCTTTAGGAAGACAGATACAAAGCACTCATTCAGTACCTCAGTTGTGTCACCACCACCCCTCCCCACCCGCGACCGAACCCCCACCCCCCCACCCCCGCAACCCCACTCCACAAAAATATAATTTTGGTCCCAAGTTGTCCCACACTTCCTTTGACAATTCTTTTACTATTTATATGTTTATAAAAGTCTTTTGTGTTCCCTTTAATGTTACCTGCTAACCTATTCACATATGCGCCCTTTTCCTGGCCCTTTTCCTTTTTCAGGTCTCCTCTGTACATGCAGTATTGACCTTGTCCAACAGGTACGAGGTACTTGCTCCCTGTGTGGATGAGGAACAGGGCTGTAGGGAGGATGAGTCAGCTGACCACGGCACCGTGGCACAGGAGGCCATTCAAGAGGGGGGAAGCAAAAAGACAAGTGGTAGTTAGGGGAATCTATAATTAGGGGAATTGATAGCATCCTTTGTAAGCAGGATCGAGAGTCCCGCATGGTATGTTGCCTGCCTGGTGCCAGGTGAGGGACATCTCTGACCGGCTTGAAAGGATTTTGGAGAAGGAGGGGGAAGATCAGGTTGTTGTGGTCCACGTCAGGACAAATAACATAGGTAAGACTAGGAAAGAGGACCTGTTTGGGGATTATCAGGAACCAGGAACTAAATTAAAGAACAGGTCCTCAAGGGTTATAATCTCCGGATTACTACCCGAGCCACGTGCAAATTGGCATAGGGACGCGAGAATAAGGGAAGTAAACATGTGGCTAAAGGAGTGGTGCAGGAAAGTGGGGTTCCATTTCATGGGGCACTGGCATCAGTATTGGAACAGGAGGGACCTATACCGTTGAGACGGTCTCCACCTGAACCGATCTGGGACCAATGTTCTAGTGAAAAGGGTCAATAGGGTGGTCAACAGGACTTTAAACTAGAAAGTGGGGGGGAAGGGAAGGGTAAAATCCAAGAGGTATGACTAATGGGAAACAAAGCAGCAGATTAGCATGTGGTGGGGGGGGTGGATTCAACTTCATGGAAAATTATGAAAAAACTGAAAAGGAAGGAGAGCCCAGGAGAGGCTATTAAAGTCTCCAGAACACAAAATAGGACAGAGTGTTTGGAAAGGGCTAGGAATCTAACTGCAAGCACATCAGATAAAGGGACGACAATAAGAAAAGGGACGGGAAATACAGGACTGAAGGTGTTGTATCTGAATGCACGCAGTATACAAAATAAGGTAAATGAGCTTGTGGCGCAGATTGAAATTGGCAGGTATGATGTGGTGGGCATCGCGGAGACATGGCTGCAAGGGGATAGGACTGGGAGCTAAATATCCAAGGATATACATCCTATTGAAAAGATAGGCAGGTTGGCAGAGGGGTTGGGGTTGCTTTGTTAGTAAAGAAATGAAATTAAATCAATAGCAAGAAACAACGCAGGGTCAGATGATGTAGAATTAGTGTGGGTAGAGGGAAGAAGAAGCAAACTAAAGGGAGGACGAGGCAAACATGGCTGACAAGGGAAGTCAGGGACAGCATAAAAGCTAAAGAGAAAGCATACAATGCGGCAAAGAGCAGTGGAAAACCAGGAGATGAGAAGCCTACAAAAACCAACAGAGGACAACTAAAAAAGAAATAAGGAGGGAGAAGATTAAATATGAGGGTAAACTAGCCAGTAATATAAAAGTAGATTGCAAGAGTTTTTTTAGATATATAAAGGGTAAGAGAGAGGCAAAAGTGGACATTGGGCCGCTGGAAAATGACGCTGGAGAAGTAATAATGGGAAACAAAGAAATGGTGGAGGAACTGAATAGATATTTTGTGTCAGTCTTCACGGAGGAAGACACGAGTAACTTCCCCAAAGTTCAAGAGAGTCGGGGGGCAGAGGTGAGTATGGTGGCCATTACCAAGGAGAAAGTGCTACGAAAAATGAAAGGTCTGAAGGTGGATAAATCACCTGGACCAGATGGATTACACCCCAGAGTTCTGAAGGAGATAGCTGAATAGATAGTGGAGGCGTTAGTGGTAATCTTTCAGGAATCACTAGAGTCATGGAGGGTCACAGAGGACTGGAAAATCGTTAATGTAACCTCCCATGTTTAAGAAGGGAGTGAGGCAAAAGATGGGAAATTAAAGGCTGATTAACCTAACCTCGGTCATTGGTAAGATTTTAGAGTCCATTATTAAGGGCAAGATTTCAGAATACTTGGAACTGCATGGTCAAATAGGGCAAAGTCAGCATGGATTCATCAAGAGGAGGTCATGCCTGACAAATCTGTTAGAATTCTTTGAGGAGGTAATGAGCAGGTTAGACAAAGGAGAGCCAATGGATGTTATCTACTTGGACTTCCAGAAGGCCTTTGACAAGGTGCCGCAAAGGAGGCTGCTCAGTAAGATAGAGGCAAGGAACTAGCATGGAAAGAAGATTGGCTTTCTGGCAGGAGGCAGAGAGTGGGTATAAGGGAGCCCTTCTCAGGATGGCGGCCGGTGACTAGTGGAGTTCCGCAAGGGTCAGTGTTGAGACCACAACTTTTCACTTTATACATTAATGACCTAGATGAAGGAACTGAGAGCATTCTGGCTAAGTTTGCAGATGATACAAAGATAGGTGGAGAGACAGGTAGTATTGAGGAGGCGGGGAGGCTGCAGAAGGATTTGGACAGGTTAGGAGAATGGGCAAAGAAGTAGCAGATGGAATACAACGTGGGGAAGTGTGAGGTCATGCACTTTGGTAGGAAGAATAGAGGCATTGACTATTTTCTAAATGGGGAGAGAGTTCAGACAGCTGGAATGCAAAGGGACTTGGGAGTCCTAGCCCAGGATTCTCTTAAGGTTAACTTGCAGGTTGAGTCGGTAGCTAGGAAGTCAAATGCAATGTTGGCATTTATTTCGAGAGGACTAGAATATAAAAGCAGGATGTGCTGCTGAAGCTTTATAAGGCTCTGGTCAGACCACATTTAGAATATTGTGAGCAATTTTGGGCCCCGTATCTCAGGAAGGATGTTCTGGCCCTGGAGAGGGTCCAGAGGAGTTTATGAGAACGGTCCCAGGAATGAAAGGCTTAACATATGAGGAACATTTGAGGACTTTGGGTCTATACACGATGGAGTTTAGAAGGATGAGGGGGGATCTGATTGAAACTTACAGAATACTGAAAGGCCTGGATAGCGTGGAAGTGGGGAAGGTGTTTCGATTAGTAGAAGAGACTAGAACCCGAGGGCACAGCCTCAGAATAAAGGGAAGACCTTTTAGAACAGAGATGAGGAGAAACTTCTTTAGCCAGAGAGTGGTAAATCTATGGAATTCATTGCCACAGAAGGCTGTGGAGGCCAGGTCATTGAGTGTATTTAAGGCTGAGATAGATAGGTTCTTGATTGGTAAGGGGATCAAAGGTTACGGTGAGAAAGCGGGAGAATGGGGTTGAGAAACTTATCAGCCTTGATTGAATGGTGGAGCAGACTCGATGGGCCAAATGGCCTAATTTCTGCCCCAAGTCTTACGGTCTTATGGTGTTTTTCATCTTGATTCTCTGTTATGTTATTAACCTTGCATTTATCATAAGCTTCCCTTTGCTATGCCATTTTAACTTCTATATATTTCATCATCCAGGGATCTCCAGTTTTGGATACTTGCCTTTTCCCCTCATAGGAAGGGCTGGATTTTCCCAATCCAGCAGTGTGAGGGAGGTGGAACAGAAAGTGAAGGTGCATTCAATCCCACTCCTGCCATCTCAGCTCATCAAATCAAGCATCAGTTGAGAGGCCACTTAGTGGCCATTGGCATGAATGCAGCCAATTAGAGGTGCAAACTGGGGGCTCCACAGCCAAGCTGGAGTTTAGGCTGGGACATCATGTGGCAGATCCGATTAACAGGATGTCAGTTATGGCTACCACGTTAAAGGCTCCCTACTCTCACAATCTCTTTTTATTATGGCAGGCTCCAAATTTTTTTTTTAATGAGTTAAAAAATTACAGAGGCTGCCACCTTCACCAGCAGAATCTGCTGCTACATGCAGTCATGATCCCAGTGGCAGGCCTTTTCTTTCGACCTTGTGCCACTTTGCCATAGCTGCCGTAAAACACTTCCAGACTTATTCATGTCCAACGCCTGAAAAATGCAGTGGCAATGAAAATTTGCAAAAGATTGGGTCTTTAACAAGCTTAATAGCTTGTTAATTAGTCATTTCAAAATGGCGGGCTTTTGTCTTTTCTCCTTCCATAATTTTGGAGACTGGCTTGATGACGTTGTATTGCCGACCCAACATCATCACTTCCCATTTAACGTTTGAGCGGGGGTGGAGGCAGCCCACTTGGTATGCAGCCAGGAAATCTAGCCTAAAGTGTCCAGTCTGTACTCAAAGTCTTTCCTCTTTGCCAACCACCTATTTCCCATTTACAGGTTTACCTGCTAATCTTTGACTCCAATTCACCTGGGCCAGAATCCCTTTCAGCTCAATTAAACTTTTCTCCCTCCAGTTGACATTTTCATATTTGTTTGTTTCTTGTTCATTTCTATAAGCATTCTAAACTTAACAATATTGCAATCAGTGTCCCAAATGCTTTCCCACTGAAACATGCTCCATTCCCACTTCATTCCCCAGAACCAGATCCAGTGTTGCCTCCTAGCTCATTGGACTGGAAGCATACTTATTAACAAAGTTTTTTTGTGCACATTTCAAGAATTCATCCCCTCTTTGCCCTTTAGGTTGTTACCTACCCAGTCTATATTAGGATAATTGAGGTCTCCCATTATCACTACTCTGTAGTTCTTGTATATTTCTGAAATTTGCTTGGAAATTTGCTCCTCTATCTCCTTCAAGTATTTTGGTGACCTAATGTATACACCTCTATAGGTAAAAGCTCCTCTATTGTTCCTTACTTCTAACCCCTAAATAAGTTCTATCTTTGATCCTCCAAATACATCATCCCTTCCAATGCTGGGACAGTATCTTTGGTCAATGTTACCACCAACACTCCTTGTTTTCCTTCTCTTTCTTTCCTCAATACTTTGTAGCTGTGAATATTAAATTCTTAATCCTCCCTTCCTTTGATCCAGGTCTCCATTACTGCAATTATCTCATAATCTCATGTTACGGACAGGAAAGAGAGAAACTGAACTTCTTTAGCTTCTCTCCATCTGTCTGTAAGCAGTGGTGTTTTGAATTATTTTTAAAGTAAGCTGTGATGTGTTTCCACAGACCCTCAGTTTGTGTGATCTAAGTTAATAATAACTTGCAGCAAACTCCTCGCTCATGATTAACTCAGGAGGTTAGTTTATTCGCATTGAAACCCAAGATGGGGGCGGTGGTGTTGGCGGGTGGCACAGGTGATGATGGGGGAGATGTTCACAATTTCACACACACACACATACGCACACACACACAATAAGGCGGGGATAGAAAAGAGGAAGATTTACAACTATGGGTAACAACAATAAAATACCACAGAAATGAATATTAATTCACATGATTTCCAGAATCTGAGTCAAAGTCCAGAGAGTGTGTCCTTCATGGGGGAGTTCAGTCCAGGTGAGTTTCTAGTTGGAGACAGCAACATGTAAATCCTTGAAATGAATGTCGAGGCAGCAGGATGGGGTTTCTGTGCTTAGACTGTTTGGCAGGGAATGTTCAGAGACTTCTAAAATCAAACAGTTTTCAAAGAGTTGAGAGCTGGTGGCTCAGCCAGGAGCTGTTGGAGTTCTTTCTTGTTGGTGTTAAAACAGCAGTTCTCAAAGGAGTATAGAGATTTCAAAATGTTCACTCGAGTCATGTGACCTTCCTTCTCCACAGTGATGCCAAAGGGGATGTTTACCTATTGTCTGGGACTGGCTTTGGTTTCAGGACTGAAAATGTCCCAGCCATTAGCTTTTGAAAGAGTTACCATCCATATTGAGGTTCTTGTGTTGGGAAGACATTGGCTAGGCAGACCCTCTGACTCCATTAGAGGAGTAAGCTTATCAAGATACAAATGACAGCCATTGTCCCCCCTTTTGAAATGGACCTAACATATGAACATTTGAAATAGGAACAGAAGTAGGCCATTCAGACCATCAAGTCTGCTGCACCATTCAATAAGATCATGTCTGATCTGTTTGTGTCTTGAATTCCACGTTCCCACGTACCTCTGATAACCTTTGATTCCCTTGCCTAACAAGAATCTATCTACCCCTGCCTTAAAAATATTCAATGACCCCTGCCTCCACCTACTTCGGAGGCAGAGAGTTCTAAAGTTGCACAACCCTCTGAGAGAAAAAAATTCTCCTCATCTCTGTCCTAAAAGGGCAACCACTAATTTTAAAGCAGTGCCCCCTAATTCTGGACTTACCCACATGACATCCTTTCCACATCCACCTTGTCAATACCATTCAGTATCTTGTATACTTCAATCAAGTCACTCCTCACTCTTCTAAACTCCAGTGGAAACAAGCCCAATCTGTCTAATCTTTCATCATAAGACAACCCACTCATTCCTGGTATCAATCTAGTACCTCTGAACCGTCTGCAACTCATTTACATCCTTCCTTAAATAAGGAGACCAAAACTGCACACATATTCGAAATGTGGTCTCACCAAAGCTCTGTATAACTGAAGCATAACATCCTTACTTTTATGTGCAATTCCTCCCATAATGAAGGATAGCATTCCATTAGCCTTCTTAATTACTTGCTGTACCTGCATACTAACTTTGTGTGACTCATGCACTAGAATCTTGATCCCTTTGTACCTCAGAATTCAACAGTTCTTCAGCTAAGTAATACTCTGCTTTTTTATTCTTCCTGCCAACGTGAACAACTTCACATTTTCCAACAACATCTGCCAGATTTTTGCCCATTCCCTCATCCTATCTCAGTCCATCTGCAACCCCCTTATGTCCTCTTCACAACATACTTCCCTACCAGGTATGAGACGGGTCTGTTAACAGCTCTGCAGGAATAACAAGTTTAGATTTGTGGGCCCCTGGCTTTGTGATTACAATGTCCTTATAATTGGATGGTGGAAGCAGAGATGATCGATGATTTCAAAAGGAAATTGGATATGTGGGAGATAAAATTGAGGGTTACCAGGATAGTTGGTAGCTTCCAGAACACTATGGCCACTCTCTGTGCATTTATACCAATGCACTCTAAATCCATCCTGGTCTGCCTCCCATTTCCCCCATCTATTGCGGCTTATTTCTAAACTGCTCTTTACTTTCATGGTATTTGCCTCTCCCGGTCTTCTATTCACTTTGATTCTCCTCTCTAATGCTTCACATTGATGCTCCTCCTCCTGCCAAATTAGTTATGGAGTCATAGTCATAGGGCTACCATGGCACAAAAGGAGGCCATTTGGCCTGCTGAGTCCATGCTGGCTCTCTGCTGAGCAATCTAATCAGTCTCATTCCTCTGCTCTATTCCAGTAAATCTGCAGCTTTATCTCCCACATATCCAATTTCCTTTTGAAATCATTGATCATCTCTGCTCCCACCATCCTTCCACCAGAGAGTTCCGGGTCATTGCTATTCACTATGTAAAAAAATTCTTCCTCACATCCCCACTGCATCTCATGCCCCAAACTTTAAATCTGTGCCCCCTAGCTTAAAATTCCACCACAGCACTGAATAATCTCCTGCAAATTCATTGGTCTCAGCCTGGTCAAGTGCAACCTGTGCATTTTGTTCATGTCACAATGCCTCAGAACTGGCCCCACTTCCCCAGGAAGCTGAAGCTCCCTGCTCCTGCACCATTTCTTCTACCACATTTTAGCCTGTCTTATCTTACTGCTCCTATGTTGATCATCATGTGATAGTCCATTATACCACTGTGCTGTGGGTTTTTTTTCTGGACTGCTATTCAGCACTTAAAATTTGTTTGTGAGTGCCGCACGCTGAGAGAATTTCTGCACTGCCAACCTGTTCTTCCATCCTGCCAAATGACCACCTACTTACTATTCTCTTGAACTGTCTTTGGCTGCAGGGTGGTCACCTTCTGGAATGTGTGATCCATGAAATCCTCAGCCACCCATATGCCCTACAGTGACTCCATCTACCCTGAGTTCAAGCTCGAGCAATCTTAGGCACTATGTGCACACATGGTTATCCAGGAGCTATGAAGCACCATGGTGTTTCCACATGGCATAGGAATTGTAGGTCACAGTTGACTCTCATTTACTTAAAGTCTATTTACTTAATGTTATATATGCTATAGTTTAATATCCACTTAATGCCTTGTAAGGAATTTGGGCATGATAAATAAGTCGACAAGACTTTCAAATTGTAGCAAAGTGAAAAGATTTATTAAGCATAAAGTATGACTTAACAAACTAGGCAGTAATTAACACAGCTTAACATTCTCATTTCGCCATGGAGAACAGAGAGCGTAAAAACCCAGACTGGATTTGTCTTGTAGACTTCTCAGACTTCTGTAGTTTCTTCAGACTTCCATAAGCTTTTCAGACTTCTGTTGTTCTCTGATCCTGGATGGGGACAATCCCTTCCCTTTGGATCTTTCTTCTCTTCGAGATCAACAAACATAGTTTTGATCTCCTTTCTTATACCCTAACAGTTAATTAATCCTTTACAAACTATTGGAGCTAATTTACCAGTTGCCAGGGCACATAATTGATCTCCTGTCCCCCCTGTCATCTGCTGTTAGCTCCTAATTTATAACATTCCTAAATAAGAGTGTTCTCACTCATCCAGACACCTTAGCCCAAAATCTTCGATCAAATTCAGAACCCTTGTGCCGAACTCTGATCAGAAAGAAAACTTCCCACTTACCTCCATACACTGAAAAGGCTCCAACTTCCAATGGAGGAGCCTGCAGAACTCCGTTAGGCAGGAATGCTCGCAAAGAGCAGTGAAGAGAAGAGCACAGAACCTATGCCCCTTTTTTATGGCACTAGCTGCTGTATTCTGGTGTTTAAAGGTCCTCAAGCTTCTCAGAGTGTTAATGGATGATTGTATGAGTGAATGTGTGAGTGAATGGGTGAGTGTGTAGGTGTGCAAGTGGGTAGGTGGGTACTGTGGCAGCAGGGTAGGGCATTAGGTGGGTAAGGCGGGAGAGTAGGTAGGTGGGCCTGGGGGTAGTCAGGTCAGGTTGGGAGGGGTTGTCAGGTCAGGAGCTAGTCAGATCTGGTCGGTGTGGGAGAGTCAGGGCATCGGGGGAACAGGTGATGGGAGCTAGTCAGATTGGGTCGGGGGAGTCAGGGAGATTGGGGAAATTGGGGGTGTCAGGATGTAGTTGGAAGGTCAAGGGGAGATCAGTTGTATAGTTACCCAGGAGTTATTTTAGGAATTTTCACTCTGACATTTCCTGGGTAACTATCCAGAAATGTTCGAAGTCTCCGACTCGAAGATTTTTTCAGTGGGTCCTGAGGATTAGGGTAATTTCCCATTGGAAGTTGAAACTCACCAGGCAGTTCCTGCAGAGTAAATGCTTTGGGACTTCCGTAGGGTAATAAAGCGCATCTTGGGACTGCATCCATTCTTTGACAACCTAGAAACTGGAATATCTGAACCCTTACCTTTTATGTACTGGTTGTGACTGGTTCATTGCAGTTCCATACAGTTGCAAGCAAATATGCAAGCTATGGTAAGGTTCATCTATAGTCTGAACTATGGCACTGAGGTTATACATACATGTGTTAAAGCTGCAGAATTTGAATACATGGTTTAATTCCCTTACAAAGCATGATTTTCTCACACCCTACATTTTTTTGTACACTGTATTTTTATTTTTTGCAATTTAATTTAATCATGTTAACTACTTGGATTATTTATTTACAAATTTACCTAGTTGCAATTCTCCCTTGGTTTAAAGTACCTAGCACCACCCTTTCCTCAGTACTCTTAATTCCCATTCTCACCAGATTCCTGTTTTAAAATCTTCACTCGGTTTTGCAATTCATCTCAATTTAATTTTGTGCTTCAGGCTTTCTGTGCTGATACGGATATACTCTCTAATATATATCTTTCAAATACCTTTCAATTTGTTTTTGAAAATTTATATCCAGCACTTTAGCTACGTGTTATTACAAAGGTTAACTGATGTCCTGTGGTTTGCTAATGTGTTTTGCTGCTAAGATGAAATTGTGTTAAACTGGACCTGACCCTTTAACACCACTGATTAGCTACTGTAGACTGGTGACAATTTATAAGTCCCCAGTTTCCACTTCATGGTTATGAATGTTAGGAAGTGAGCAGGAAATGCCGAGCTTTAAAACAATAGTAGTAGTGGATCTCCCATTGCCATCAATGAGTGGAGGGATCTGTCAGCAGTGGGGAGAGCAGGGGCTCATAACACTCTTATGGGAAAGAGCTGGGGCCTAAGAAAATGGGATCCGCATTTTCTTTGGGCACTGTCTAACCATTAGGCTTCCACTACCCAAGTGTCCCCACATCCCAAGAGCCCCCATAATCACTTTCTGTAAGGCACTCTCATTACCATTTTCAACAATCCGATTCTATCTTTATGCTCTTTGCTTCAAGCATTCAAACATCAAATTTCTTCTTGTTCACGTTACTGAGCTGAAAGCCATAGATTGGAAATGTGTAATTCCCTAATATGCATGCCCTGGGCTAGATTTTGTCAGGGTGGCAGTGTCCCTGACAACCGACTGAAAAGCTGTTCGGGGGAGCCAGATTTTATGCCCATCTCACAGCTAATGAGCAGACTACAGTGCTCCTGTCCCTTTAAGGGGTGAGGTCCCCCCCCTCTCCCAAGTGCTGTTGACCAATCGGAGGACAGACAGCTCTTCAGTCTCCACAGAGGAGGCCACTACTGGGCCTGCACCCTGCCAGGAGATGCAGCAATGAACACAACGAGGTTAAGTAGGCTTGGGGTGGGGAGCTGCTGGGGTCAGACAGGCAGGCCCCGGTGAGGTGGAGCAGTGGTCAGTGAAGGTGGGAGATGCGTTGCCGCGGGATTGTTATTGTCACCAGGGTGTCCTCTGTGGACCACAGAGTGCCTGATTAGAAGGGCCCCCCACTGAGTCTACAGGGAGACTGCCAAGCTTCACCAGGTGATCTCTCCACATGGCAGAGGGTACACCCACTGCTGGTAAAATGCCAATGGTGGCAAGAAGAGGCTCTTGACTAGTCACAAATGGCATAATTGGCCTTTGGGCTGGAGGGTTGCCCTCCATCTACCCTGCTGCTGGCAAAATGCCATGGTAACAGGAAGATGATGGGCAGTCCGCCTCCATCTTCTCTTGCTATTTAATGGCACCCTCCCCTCACCCTACCTCCGGGCCTTCTAAATTTCAGCCCCCTGTTTGCAGCAGGAGTGCTTTCAATGAGTTTTCTGACTGATAAATTCCTTAATAAACAAACTTTTTTTTATAAACTAACACAAATTTCTTCATAAAGCAGTGAAAGTTCAACATTTATGTCACTTCCACATTTTTATGCAAAGGAAATGGCCAAAATGATTAAAGAGTGATTTTTTTTTAACTGTACATGCACACAGAAACCAAGTGACAAGAAAATCCTCTTATTAGCAACTCTCTGTTTCATTTTCTAATCTATGTTAAAGAGAATCAATATTGATTATTAATACTAGTATTTCTGGCATGATAACAGCAGTTCACTTCTGTGGTACTTCTGTTTTTCTGTGAGGAGTAACAGAAACATAACAGAAAGGCACAATTGTAACATATTTATATAAATTCATCATTTGCAAAAAACCATTTACAAGGGTGATACTAGAAATGCTGGGATATACCTATCAGGAGAGGATGAACAGGCTGAGTTGTTTTCCTCTTGAAAAGAGGAGGCTGAGAGAGATCTATTAGAGGTCTTTAAAATTATGGAAGTCTTTGGATAAGGTAGGCGCCAAGAGAATGTTTCCATTTGTGGGGAAGAGCATTACTAGAGGCCATCAATATAAGATAGTCACCAAGAAATCAAAGAGGGAATTCAGAAAAAAAAACTTCTTTGCCCAAAGAGTGGTGAGCCTGTGGAATTTGCTACCACAAGGAGTGGATGAAGTAAATGGTAAAGATACATTTAAGAGGAGGCTAGATAAGCACATGAAGATGAGAATGGAGGATGCTGATAGTTAGATAAGGAAAGTAGGAGGAGACTTTAGTGGAGCATAATCGCCAGCATGAACTAGTTTGGCTGAATGGCCTGTATATGTGTCGTGGTGGAAGTGTTTTGTCTAATTTGGTTTATGGATATTTATGTGCTGTATATTATATGTTATTCTATGTAATTTGCATGAAATGAATGCTTTGAGAATCCAATATTGAATGCCTTTCAAAATTTTCTGAATAAAGCAAAGAAACTGTCAAACCTGACAGGATGAGAAGACTCACCTGTCTATCTTTCAACTCTCATGTTGATGTATAGATTGAGCGCTAAGAAGTTCTGTGAACTGCACTTGGTCAGAATATGCAGATGTGAGAGTTAGTTGTTGAGTGGTAAAAATATCCAGACAGAGCTCAATTTTTTGAGACAGACCAGGGCCTTCATGTAAAAACTTTAACCAAATCATTGAAAGACATATTGGATACCTGTAATCATGTTATTGTGAAATATATAGCTTTAAATTTTTTCTTTAAAGCCTTCATTTGTAAATTAAAAATATAGATATGAAGAAAAAAATGGTGGATGAAAAACATTTTCAGATGGCAAATCTGCTTCAAAATGCCACCAAATGGTCAGAGCATGGAATTATGGGCTGTCATATTAATGGGAAAGTACTTTTTAAAAAAAAGAGCAGGCATCATGAGGTGCAAATATAATTAATAAAGAAACACAGACACTATTGACTCAACTTTTGAATGAAAAAAGGCAGGATGCACCATTTTTTTAAACAATATGTACATTTGTTAATTCCTAATCAGCGCAATGCTATTGAGTGTGAGATCTGATCTTCAACATCTAAAGTATGATGCTTGAGATGTGATGGAATACACTAGATGCAAAACTTGCATAGTTAGACAGAT
This sequence comes from Carcharodon carcharias, assembly GCF_017639515.1. Classification (NCBI taxonomy): domain Eukaryota; kingdom Metazoa; phylum Chordata; class Chondrichthyes; order Lamniformes; family Lamnidae; genus Carcharodon; species Carcharodon carcharias. Next base: position 39,074,315 of record NC_054480.1, on the reverse strand, counting down.
AAATAAAAGGATAGATAGGTCTGTGCATTTAATGAAATGACTTCATACCCCCATCCTCCACAATAGGGTAACAACTCCACTCAAGTATAAGCCAGACCAGATTATATTCATCAATTTAAAATCCTGCCTTATAAGAGTGTACTGTTTTGACACATGTCTTTGAGCAAGATGATAACATTTACGATAACAGTTTATATGTCATGGTGGAAGCATTTTTGTCTAATTTAGATTTATATGAAATCTGACAAACAATTCCTTCCTCAATTAGCAAAACGAGAAAAGGATTTACTGGAGTTATTTTAAGACAAAGAATTGGATCAAAGACAACTGGAATTTTTACTTTTTGCCAGCTTCAACAGATCATTTGTTTGGATCTCATAAAAAAGTAGACAACCTATGGGCATGTACTGAAATGCCTATTCTTGAAAATTAATTATAATGTTCAGCATTCTGAAGGATAATGTTCAAACATGTTTGTGCAATAGAAATGAAGGAAATGTTTGAAAATCAACAGTAAAAAAGTATATTGCCAGAAGTTTAATATGATTGGATTACCATGTTTTATTAATAAAGAGATGACGCATGATCCAAGTGTGTAGGGGTTGTTGTTTATTCTGAATTTTTATACAAACACTCTATCCTTGTTCATGCCTGTCTTTCATTATGTGCTTTGGCTGAAATATCATGTATGCTATTTAACATTTTCCAGTATATAGGCCAAAGACTATTAGCGTGAAAATCTGAATGTGTTCCAAATTTTACACAAGGTACCAAATTTTCACAGTTTGTTCTTGCAAACTATATTGGATACTGCTAATACATCATGATGCAATGCGCAATCCAGAAAAAGCGAACAACATTAGCCTATTAGAGAGTTAGATCCAAATGATCAGAATGTCACTTTTCAGTCAGTTTTTAATCTTCCATTGTTTGAATCCTGTCTTTTTACTACTACCATATCCTTTTTGTGATTTGGATCAGTAAAAAAAAAATAAGAAGGCAAGTAAGATGTAAAAATATGAGGGTCACTTATTGACAACTTGTAATTTAGTGTCTCTATAGCAACAGAGTCCTCTTCCAGGTAGCTGGCTGCAAGCTGGTACCAAAGATGAACTGTGTAATCTCCATTCTTAATAATTTACAAAAGGGTGTGAATTCTCAACAGTGTATTGTGTGGAGTAGAATGTTCCCTGTCATAACTGTTTCTAGTACACCTTATACATGAGCTTATGTTGGAGTTCTTGGGGACCTATTATGTCAAAAGAACCAGGTGAAGATTTATTTTTCAGAAGGGCAACAGTAAAACATTTCACTGTGTATGGGACAAAGCAAAAATAAATCCTATTTCTAACTTTGTGAAAATCAAAAATGACTTCATCCGTAACAGTTATTATATACAATTATGCAGATCATTGCGATAGTTAAATGTTTGACCAAATTATTCCAAGCACATCAAAGGACTCAAGATATAATATAAAACATAATAAACTAGAAATAGTTTTGATTCCATTACAGAAATTTAACATCAGTCATTTCAGATGAGTTAATGCCTCTGCCAAAATAACAAGCAAGGAATATCATTTGAATTCATCATCCATTAAAATCAACATTCATTTCTAAGATTATACAGTTATAAGCTTAGATTTTATGATGGAATCATCAAGATGCACACAGATTAAAGATCACAGGTTCAGTACATGAAGATGTTTTCACCAGTAAAATACTCTCAAAGTATGGGAATAGTACAATAACAAACCACAGCACATTAGTATCAGCTTATTGAATCACAAAGGAATTTGACTAACATGAAGATCTCTTCAATTAGGTATTCAGGTTGTGCAAGACATCCCTGCAAAATTACAAGGAGTGATTTCAAGTCATTCCACTTCACATACCTGAAGTTCCCTATAGATTCTTATTTTACAGACATATCGGGTGGAATCTTCTGCTCTCTCTGGTGGCAAGCTTGGAGATGGCATTTAATTCAGCAGGCATACCTGAGCCCTGCTGCCTTCCCATCCCCACCAGAATTAAGTTCTGGGCAGAAAGGGCCATCATCGACCTTTCCGCCCCACTGCCAATTGTGGCCCTTAAGTGGCCAATTAATGACAACTCAAGGCCTTTATCCTGCCCCTCTAGTATTAACCCAGCTGCAGACAGGTCTATTGCCATGTGGTGTGCATGGCAGCAAAAACCATATGGTCAAGAATGTCACCTCCAGGCGGGGATCCCTCGATCAAAGGCACTGGAAGAAGGGGCCTACTGAGACCCACTCTCCTGTGATTGTTGCTGACCCCCCTGCACTCCTCTCTTGTGACTACCCTCCACCCCCCACCCCACCCCAACGAACCCCCACCCCCCAACAACATTACTTACCTGTAGCCTGGGTTGCTCTGTGATCCTGGGACTCCAGTGTCTGTCCTTCCAGTAGCAGTCATGGCCTTCCCAGTGGCAGTGCTGAGTACGAGCTACCAGCCTCTGACTGGCTGGCAGCTCTCAATAGACAAGTCTTCCATCCCAGGGGTCTTGATTCCAGACGAAGGCCTGCCACCAGCCTTTCCACTGCCTGATTGGTCTGTGGTTCATCAGATCTTCCCAAAAAGACGCAGCTCAGGTCTCCCGCTGCCTCTCCTGCTGGCAGGCGAGACCCCCAATGCCTCAGCAAGATTCCGCCCATGACATGGGAAGTGTATTGAAATACATCTTACTATATAAATACTGCTGACATCATATGTGTTGTTGGTCTCAGAACTAGTTTTAAGAATTAAAACCTAAAAAAAATTCATAACATACTTTATAACCTTGCATGTCATGTGATCACTATCAATTACACTGAAGAGTCTGAAATTTGAAACCATCACATACAAAAGCATTAATCTGTCTACTGCCCTCAGGAAAGAACACTGAAGTACAAACTGGTATAAGTTGTATTAGCATATAGGTCTATTAAACTGGCATAATACAATTGCATACAGTATTATTTTGATAAGTGCATGAAGAGCTTTGAAAATACAGCAGAAATTCAATACATGTCATGTAACTGATTTCTTGATGCAATGTATTTCTATCAAAGGAAGCTAATTTAGAAATTAATCTGGCCAAAGTATTAGGCTTCATGATTTATTTTTTAACCTTTCACATTATTGCTTTATTCCACAATTTCTGCATTGATGAAATGTCCAACTCCACCAACATCATCAGCCAGGAAGGTAGGATGGCTATGATTGCTGTTACTCCATAATAAGCATCAATGAACTGTGGAATTGAGGTGATTACCACACAAATACTTAATACAGCCATATGAAATTCCATAATTCCCTATTTTGAGAAGTCTTTTAAATAAAATGAGTTATGTACTACTAGATTTTACTCCTACCATTAAATGTTTCATTTAGCACCTCAGTTGAGAACTGGTTTTGCACTTTAAAATGAGACAGTGAGGTTAAGTATCAAGAGTATGTGACCATCTGAATAGGAGTCAAATGCTCAGCTGCCTGAAGTACAATGTTACCATTAGGTTACATTTTTTAAACAATTGCAATATTTGCTATTCAGGATTGCCATAAGTTTATTTTAGACAAAATAGACTCATGTCTTCAATGGATTTTTTTTCGAGACATTGTGTGCATGTTAGTATTAAGGAATGCCACTTATGACATTATATTTTATAGATATAATAATGCTAAATAGTAAATCATCAGCAATTAACACTATTGCTGTGGGATCATATATTAGACCAGAATTTGCTGGGAAAATAATGGCAAATTAGTAGTATGTAAATTGTCCAGTGATTTGTTGCAAGGAAGAGCTCACAAAAGGCGATCTCACCATCAATCTTTCCATGAATTTCAAGAAGCTGCTGTACTTTCACATTAATTACTAATTAAAGTCAACTCAGGAAATTGCAGCTGGTGCTTAACAGTGTAAGGACATTTTTATAAGAGCTTTATGTTCCTGCAATGCCACATTATCTCACCAGCCAGCAAGGGAACAGTTGAAACAGTGGATTCTCATTTCTGCAGGTTGTAAATTATTATTAGATTTTTTAAATAAAAAAAAACATTGATTTAAAAATTATTTTATTTTTACTTTATATCCTTTTTCTTTTTCTCAAACAAATCTTTCTTGCTCTCTAAATCTCTTTTTGTATCTGATTTGACTCTGATTTGCCCTATTTCCTTCTCTGTCATTCCCTTTTTTTCTCAATCCTTAAATCTCATTGGTTAAGGAGATATACTGTTGGTCCCATCATTCACCAGGGTCATAGATGCCCTGTTGGCCTCACCATGCCATTTTAAGCTGGCACTTTTGGCAATTTGCAATGAGAAATATTTTCGAGCTGAAGGTTGAGAGCAAAAGTCGAACCAATAGGTCAAGGCTGCCAGAGGTCCCACTCCTGCAAATTCTGGACCATTGAGTTTCTAGATTTTCTCCTTGCCAAGCGTCTGATCACTGCACATGATTTATAAACATTACATCGAAAGACACAAATCTTTGTACAATATCTCACACCAGGAAATATTACATTTTAGAAGTAATTTAATATGTGGAATGAAAATAGGGAACAGATAGGAAAGCAACATTGTTAAATGTTAGCCATATTTGAGCCAAAGGAAAAATTGTTAGGTCAATTTTCATCCGATTCTGGCACAGCTCTGACAGGGTCCAACAAATAATTTTTCCCAACACAAATACAAATTTGAGATTATTCTCAGTTGCTCTTTGTTTCCTTTCCTCGCTTTTACTTTTCTGTGTTTCTTGCCTCTTTTCTTGTGGCTGGATTGATGAGTGCTACACCTTGTGCTTCTATTCAACTGCTAAAAGATAAAGGAAAATAACATGATTTTTAGTATTTTTATGGTTAAATAAGGAATTATATTTATTTATGCTAGATGAAGAATAGCATAGGGTCATATAAACTTTGAATCTACAGTGTAGGAGTTGCCTTACATATGAATTGGGAACAGGAGTAGGCCATTTGGTCCTTAATGCCTGTTCCGCCATTCAATAAGAACATGGCTGATCTGATTGTAACCTCAACTCCACATTCCTGCCTACCCCCGATAGCCTTTCACCCTCTTGCTTATCAAGGATCTATCTACTTCTGCCTTAAAAATATTCAAAGACTCTGCTTTTGGGTAAGGGAGTTCCAAAGACTCACGAACCTCTGAGAGAAAAAAATTCTCCTCATCTCTGTCCTAAATGGGTAACCAGTTGCCCCTAGTACTAGATTCTCCCACAAGAGGAAACATCCCCTCCACGACGGCCTTGTCAAGACCCCTCAGGGTCTTAAATGTTTCAATCAAGTCGCCTCTTATTCTTCTAAACTCCTTCAATTAATTTTTTTAAGTTCATTGATATTGATGCAGAAAGTCATGCATCCTAGTTTGTCCAGCTAGGAAAGCCTATAGTCCTTATGTCATGGAACTATGGCTTGGTGAATTTGTGGCTTATTCGGTATGGGGTATCAGTAATGGTGAATAGTAGACTTTTTCGCTCTGACATCGGCACTTCTGGATCAGAATGATCATAGCCAGGCAAAATAAAACTAGTAAGGTTATCTCTTTGAGAACAATACACTTATTCAAACATCTAAAACACACAATACTTCAATCTGTATTTTCAACAGCAATCAACCTGCCAGTTAAATAACAAATACAAGGGTAGATTTCCATACAGACCTATTTTGGGGCCTCATCTATGTATTCAGGACAAGCTGCACAGCTTGTCCAGCAACAAAATACAATTTCTGGACTCCTGCCTCACCAACAGCAGCCCTCAGGTAAATCTCAGGACGGGGATTGGTGTGGATTACATTGCAAGAAGCTAGTCGCAGTAACTGTGGAGTCAGGGAAGTGCAACTGCTCTTCCTAGCTCCAGGGGAAGTTATCTTAAACAAAATGAAAATAAAATTGACAAAATCCTACCTTTTGTTGGTGGATGTATGAGCCTGCGAGCAGTGAATGCAACATTAGACAGGTTGGGCACAAAGAGACCCAATGTTAAATTGGTATGCGCTGCAGCCTTATATGCTCAGAAAATGGGAGCAATGCCCATTAGTGTCAAATAGTGCTGAACTGTGGCTATTTTTTGTGCTTTATACCTATCATAACGAAGATCACAATTTAGATTGCTTATGCTGTTTTGGAACTAGTTATGGCAAGGTTAGACAGGAGATGGAATAAATTGGCTGCATGGAAAGAGGGAAGGTTTTGGGGGTGGGGAAGGTAGAATGTACCTGCCAACCCAACCTAGAAGTGATAAACAACGACAAACACATCTAATTCTTCAGCTCAGTCAATCAGTACACTGTGGCAATATCTAAGAGTCTTGTCTTCAATATATACAGAACCAAAGACAAGTACTAGACTTATGGACTTAGATTTAGTATCCTGGCACAGCCCTATCTGTACTACTACAGGTGCAATAAGAATAGACAATATGCTGTCATGGAGTGTAAATATGCTAAATCTGTCAGGGCCGTTTTTTTGTTGTAAGAGGCAACTGCTTAAAACAGGAATATGCCTCTTACATATGTAAATTGAGTTGTGGGGTTGGGGATTGTGCTGGGGGTGGGGGATGTGAGGAAAGGGGCTATGGTTGTGCAAATAAATACCTGGTACAGGACCCCTTGCCAAAATTAATTTAGTGGAGCAAATAAGCATTCCTACTCAGAATTCATCAGTGGTCCCATACCCACCAATGAAAGGTCTAAAACTTTCCTTCAGTTTTGTTTAAAAAAAATTGCTCTGGAGCTAGGAAGAGCAGGTGTACTTCCCCGACTCCACAATCATTGCGATCAGCTTCTTCCAGTGGAATTCACACCAATCCCCCTCCTGGAATTTCCCTGAGGGCTGTGGTTGGTGAGGCAGGAGTCTGGAAATTGAAGTTTCCTGTCTAGCGAGCTGCAGCATGTCTTCAATATATAAAGATGAAACCCAAAATTAAGCCCGAATGAAAATCTACAAACATCGGGTGGAATTTTGTTTCATGCTTTCCTAGGATGTGGGTGTTGCTGGCAAGGGCAGCATTTTCCCTAATTGCCCTTAAGAAGGTGGTAATGAACAGCTGTAGTCCATCTGGTGCTGGTACACTCACAGAGCTGTGAGGATGGGAGTTCCAGGACTTTGACCCAGCAACAGTGAAGGAACGGCGATATAGTTCCAAGTTAGGATGCTGTGTGACTTAAAGGGGAACTTGCAGATGGTGGTGTTCCCATGCATCCACTGCAGGAAGATTAGCGAGTTGCTACTTGTAGATTTTAGTAGATCTTAGGTGGGTGCATGGAGCATAATACCAGCTATCTTAGAGACAAGAGCTTGGAAGACTTAAAGCTCAGTGCACCTGATAAGTTTAGATAGGCATAGTTCAGGTATAATTGGCAGACATGAAGGAAAGAGACATGACAGGAAAGTGTCATAGGGAATAAATGTGATAATCACAAGAAATGTGCACATTCAAAAGACTTCTAATATATGATTAAAGATAGAGAGTCGTTACCAACCTGGTACACTTTGTTACAGTGACATTTTATTACAGATTCCATTTGGTTACTTATTTTGCACAAGGTTGAATCTATGTCAGTGGTTGCAGTGCAGTTGACTTGACTTTTTAGGAATAAAGTCATACAATAAATTGACTGTAGTATCTTTTGCTCCTAAAATACAAATGTAGAAAATATTCTTAGTTTAAAATTTGTTTGGTTTTAACACCAGTTGGCTTTGATGCTATTAACCATTCTATTGTCCTCTAACGTCTCTCCTTACTGGTCCACCGCCATGACACTCTCAGTTACAGACCTACCTGTCCCAGTGCAGAAAGTGGATGGGTCAGACAAGATGTCAAAATTTAAAAACATCTCAAACCCCACCTCCCATCCCATCACTTGTGGGTTGAATGGAGGCAAGGATAGCCAACCCACTTCCAGGAGATGGGTTGCATACTTAAACAGCAAAATGAGGGGCCAAGCCTCATGTTCAAACTGTCTTATGGATTTAACACTGGCAAACTTATGAAACCTTCAGCTTAAGGGTGGCATGGGGCAGCTTTAGGGGAACGGTAATTTCCCTTACAGCACTGCTTGTGGAGCAGGAGTGCTTCCACTCCACCCAGTTCCATCAAGTGTACCTTCTTCCCTGTCACTGGAACTACCATCAAAAACCCACCCCCAACCAAAGATCAACCCCCGCCCAGATCTCAACTTAATGCAGGATCTAAACTCCACTGCCTTTCCCCCCTCCAAAATTAGGGATCAGATGCCATCGGGTAGGACATCGACCCCCACCAGGATCAGAGATCAGAGATTGGAGCCCCACTGTTTGGAGATCAGAAGCTTCCAGGCCAGAATCAGAACCGCCACTGTCTTCTCCATGCTAACACCGAAGCAGCATCAGGTTTGTTAACTGCCCCTGTGGCTGAGGTCACCCACAGAATGCTCCCACCTGGCAGGGAGCCATGCCTGCCAAAGAGGCTGGCTTCCAGGCAGGGAAGCTTGGGGGGAAAAATGCACACAAAGCTCCTTGGCATATGAGGATCCACAAACTTCCAAGTTTCCAAACCAGAACTCTTCCCAATCCATCTCTGTCAATTTTGGAACAGCTTCTAAAGATAGTTTCTCCTTTGTCTATCCTGTGTTCTCCTGCAAAGTCTCCTACAGGCTATTTCTCAGCAAGATCACCTCAAGTGCACAATCAAGCTTTGTTTATAGGCCAATGGCAGCTGTCACTGAATCTAGGCCTGTTGCTTAGGGCTAGATTTTATACTACCTGGGGTGGGTTTGAAGGCTGGCGGGGCACATAAAATCCAGTGGGTGACCTTCTCACTGTCTATCCGCTCACTCCCAACCTGTCTGAAATTTTGTCGGGGGGGAGGGGGTGGGGGTGGGTGGGGGTCTACCTATCCTTGGGACACTTGAGGCCCTTATATAATCAATTAATGGCCAATTAAGGGCCTCATTTCAGCCCCACCAGTATTTTACCTCTGGTGGGATGATGTCCGAATCATCTGGGAAGCCTGGCAACTTTAGATGCACGGGCTGGTGCCAGGGAAGGACAGTTGTGGGGACTCTCCTTTGTTGATCTCCTAGTTACATCCAAGGCATCGTCACAACATCATCCCTCCCCTTAATACCTCCCTACCTCGTGAACCCAGCCCCGCCCCACCCCCTCCTCACCTCCCTCATCCACTCACACCCCTCACTGAGAGCACCGATCCTGGACTTACCTGGGCTCCTGGCATAGTTGGACTACCTGTAGTCCCAACAGTGGCCATTACTCTAGGCTGGCACTGGGACAATAGAGCTGCTGGCGATCGGATTGGCCAGAAGCTCTCCAAGGCAGAACTTCCTCCTGAGATAAGGGTGGAAGTCTGCCTTAAAGCAATTAACAGTGTTCCCAGTGTTGCAGCCATTGGGATTATGAGCAGGCTTCCCCCACTGACCTTTTACCCTGGGGGGACGGGGGAACAGAGTGGGTGGAGTCGGGGGTATTGGCAACCCATAAATTCCAGCTCTTAATGTCCAAGGGATGGATTTTCATCTTCAAGGTGGGTAGCAGGGGTCAGAAAAATTCCCGGCTTGGCACAGCCTCGGGAGAATGAGCCCGCTAAGACAGGAATTTCATAGCGGGTGCAGGCTGCAGTTGGGTCAGCTGAACCTGGAAAGAGCTCGGAGGCATCCACAGGGGCTGTCAGCTGCTGAGGCAGGCTGTGGGAAGGGACCACTTTGGTGTTCTGGGACCTTGTTCCAGTTATAATTAAAACAGAAAAACCCTCTAGTCCTCAGCACTACACCTCCTCATGAGAGAGGCGAGGTGCCTTTTTAGATATCATCTCAGGACACCTTTGGCAGAGGTCAGGTGTCCTTTTAGAGAGATAAGGTGCCATTAGCTGTTAATATTAGCTGTGAATGTGCATAAAAAGTGCATGAACTTATTGGAATTGTTAAGCTCATTGGAATTGTCATGAGAACTGTCAAGCTCTCCCAAAAAATTAAATGTCCTGCCCTTTAAATGTTAGGGAAAAAACGTGTGTGCAGTTGAAAAAAAATTGGTCTCTTTGTGGGTTGACTTAAGCCTGAGGACTATCAATACAGGATTAGTGCTGTATGACTGATTTCACAACCTATCATTATCACAGTGGAGTTTGTATTAGTTCACAGTTTGACTGACAGCTCCAAGTGGTTATAAACTCTTTGAAGAAGGACTACAAATACAAATGCGTATTTACTTAAGAGATAAAAGGAGGTTAAATGTGGTGAATGTGTTTTTATCAATGAGAATGTTTTTTGTTTGAAATAGTGAATTCATTGATAGATACTTCAGAATTTTATTTAATCTCAGTATGAGTCCTGAGGTCTGCCCATGGTGGATACTCAGAGAGTTAGCATGGAAGGTGTAAGCACAAAAGGTGGTAGGTGGGGGGTATAGATTGGCATGACTTGGCACTAAGTTGACATAGGGGCAAAAAGGGCCATAGAGTGAGTGAAGGGCATAAGTTGGCATGGAAAGTATGAGGGGCCATGGGCCATTGGGGGCATGAGGTGGCATGGGCTGGCATGGATGGGGCCTGGGGAGTGTGTGGGAGGGTGAAAGGGTGTGAGGGGTGAGAGCTGGAAGGCTATTTTTGTTTTATTCATTTTTGATAGCTTCAACAAAGTGCCAGGGCACCAAGGCAGAACTTCCTCCCAGCCCGCCTCCACACCCAGCAACCTAGAACTCTTTCTGTGATTGCCTGCCACCATGCACCCCAACCCCTCCACGCCAAAATAGAAAATCTGAACTTCTGGGCACTTTTTCCTGGGTTGGGTTTGTGAAGCCAGGAATTTTCATGATCCGTGAGTGAAAATTGAGGCCTTAAGAACGTTATTTAGTCTCAGCATGGGTTCCGGGGTCTGCCATAGTGGATGGGTGAGTTAGCATGGAAGCTGGAAGGGCAAAGGGCATAGGCATGGGTTGGCATGAGTTGTCACTAAGTTTGGAGACTGCTATCAAGGGCCATGGGGGTGATAGAGGGGCATAGGTTACCATGGAGGATATGAGGGGCATTGGAGCATGGTTGGAGGGGCATATGTTGGAGGGTATGAAGGGCCAAGGGAGGTGGGTGGAGGAGCAATATTTTTATTCTTCCATGGGATGTGGGTGTTGTTAGCAAGGCCAGCATTTATTGCCCATCCCTAATTGCCATAGAATCATAGAAACATATAAAATAGGAGCAGATGTATTCCTTCGAGCCTGCTCTGCCATTCAATATGATCATGGCTTATCCTCTATCTCAATGCCATATTCCTGCTCTCTCCATATACTCTTTGACACCTTTAGAGTCTAGAAAGTTATGTATTTCCTTCTTAAATAGATTCAGTGATTTGGCCTCCACAGCCCTCTGTGGTAGAGAATTCACAGGTTCACCACCCTCTGAGTGAAGAAGTTTCTCCTCATCTCAGTCTTAAATGGCCTACCTCATATCTTGAGACTGTGACCCCTTGTTCTAGACCCCCCAGCCAGACGAAACATCATCCCTCCATCCAGTCTGTCCAGCCCTGTCAGAAATTTATACGTTTCAGTAAGATGCCCTATCATTCTTCTGAACTCCAGTGAATACAGCCTAGTTGACCCAATCTCTCCTCATACAACAATCCTGCCATCTCAGGAATCAGTCTGGTGAACTGAATGGCTTGCTAGGCCATTTCAGAGGGAAGTTAAGAGTCAACCACGTTGCTATGGGTCTCGAATCACACGTTAGGCCTGATCAGGGAAGGACAGCAGATTTCCTTCCCTCAAGGACATTAGTGAACCAGATGGGTTTTTACAACAATCGATTATAGTTTCATGGTCAGCAAATTTTATTAATTGAATTCAAATTCCACCCTCTGTCATGGTGGGATTTGAACCCCTGTCCCCACAGCAAAAGCCATCTCCCCATCAAAGGCATATGTTGGCATGGAGCATTTGAGGGCCATGGAGGGTGGGTGGATGGGCATTGGTTGGCATGGAGGAAATGAAGGTCATGGGGGAGTGGGATGGAGGCATGAGTTGGTATGGGTTGGCATAGATGGGGCATGGGATTGTGTGGGGATGTGAGGGAGTTTGAGGGGTGAGTGCTCGAGGGCTGTTTTTCATTTCATTCTTTTTTTCACAGTTGGGGCAAAGTGTCAGAGCGCTGAGATGGGCCTTGTTGCCCAGCCTGCCTCCGCACCCAGCAGCCCCTGTGCAGCCTCCATACTGTCTCTGGTTTCACCCACCACGACTCCCATTTCACCTGCCAACCCCCAACTCCCCAGAATGAAAGCTAAATGTATTGGGGCAATTTTCCTGGGTTGAGATTGCAGTGCCAGGAATACTCCCAACTCTGTGTTCCAACCCTGGAGTGAAAATTCAGGCCTGTGTTCTTAATGAATTGAATCTTTCTTAAGCTCAGTATTAACAGCTGAGATGATTGAATTCAGCTCATCAGCAGCATCATTCCTCCATCACCAGCTCCATCAACCTCTCTGGCTGATTCTTTGGACTGAGTCAGGTGGCGGACAGCCTTGGGTGTTTTCTTGACCCCAAGCTTTTCACTTGCCATGACAGCCCTTTAACACTGCTGAAGTGTTCCTTACTTGCACCCTACTTCACCCATTTTACAGCCAAAACTCTCAGCCGTTAACTTGGTAATCAACGTCTAAATTGTTTTGCTCACTAATCTCCCCACTTCAACTTTTCTTAAACTTCAGCTAATCTAACACTCAATGGCTTAAATTCTTTCCAACATTAAGTTCTCCAGCACCTCCCCTGTTTCTCAGATCCCACAAATTGTTTCAAATCTCAACCTCAAATTCAAATCCCTCCATGGCCATGCCTCACCTATTTGGGAAATCTTCTTTAGCCATTAAGTCTCCAGATTACTGCTTGTCCTCCATCAGCCTCCAGCTGTAGACTGATCTTTCAGTTATTGCCTGGGAATGCTTTTCTTAAACTACTTTGCCTTACTAATTGTCCCCCAGCCTTTAAAAGCCCTTTGAAATCTTCACTCTTTAACCATAATTTCAATCTTCTTCTTTTAAAGTAACTTGAGACATTATTTTACACAAGAAGTACCATATAAATCCAAGTTGATGTTCAGGAAATTGAAATATACATGTATTAAATATACTTATGCAAATTATATGTTTTTAAAGTAAATCACCTGCACATTTCTATTCACGTATATTGCAATATTCAAAAGAATGAATGAAACTGATCAGTGAACCAACGCAATAAAAAGTAACTATTAAACTGTACCTTATTCGATCGACAACTAAACATTTTTGGGTGTTTCAGCATTTCGTTGTTTTCAGAAATTCCCGTGATGTTTTTCTGCAAAAAACAATAGGACAGTGTAAATCTGGTATGTAATTTAACATTTCATAATGTTCATAAAATCCAAAAACTATGTTTCATGTACATACTAAGCTTCTTAATTCATCAAACATGATTGCTTTATAATTCTCTAGGATGACACCAATCTTGCACTTCTTCCCTTTGCACTTGCACGTGACTGAAGACATCAGCATCAGCAGCAGAAAAACACTGGTCACAAGCCTGGGACAAACTGGAGAAAAGTAACAGAACAAGAAATTGTCATTTTCAAGACAGTACATAATTATCAAGGATTCCAACGCACATAGACACACTTGAGAGCACAGAAGTAAGCCATTTACCATGTCACACCAGCAGTGGTGTTAACGCTTCAACTGGAGCTATTTATGGTACTCCCATGTCCCTCCTGTTTTCCTGTAAACTTTTACATTCTTCCTTTTCAAATGTTTATCCAATTCCATCTGGCAAAGGCTTATGTGCTTACAGTGGAGTTGTGTTTTTTTTTATTTTAAGTTGGAAATACGGAGCAAAAATGCAAATTAAGGTAGATTAACCACCTTGAAATTCAGGCTTTGAACATTACCTTTGCAACAAGTAAGATGAGATTTGAAGCCAGCAAACTGGACAAATGACTTTCCTTTTCAAAGGATCTGCCTGGAACTTGGATGGTCTCCTAATCATAAGATCATATGAATTAGGAGCAGGAGTAAGCCATTTGGCCCCTTGAGCCTCTCCACCATTCAGTAAGATTATGGCTGATCTGATTGTGGCCTCAACTCCACTCTCCTTCCTCCCCCCATAACCCTTGATTCCCTTGTAGATCAAAAATCTGCCCAACTCAACCTTGAACATATTCAATGACCAAGCCTCCAATACTCTCTGGAGAAGGGAATTTCAAAGATTAAGAAATTCCTCCTTATCTCCACTTTAAATGGGAGACCCCTTATTCTTAAACTGTGCCGCCCTAGTTTTAGATTTCCCCACAAGTGGAAATATCCTCTAAGCATCTACGCTGTCAAGCCTCCTCAGAACCTTATAAGATTCAGAAAGATCAACTCTAATTCTTCTAAACTCCAATGAGTATAGGCCCAACCTCCTCAACCTTTCCTCATAAGAAATCCCCTTCATCCCAGCAATCAGTTTAGTGAATCTTCTCTGAACAGCTTCTATAAAATAATCTAAGTTTATGCACTGTACATATCTGCGTCACTTCTTGATCAAGGCCTCTTCCCATTAGTTGGAATAAGATGTTAGAACCTTATTTCCTTCATGTTCAAAAGGACCAAAATGCCTGTTCTCATAGAAAGAAAAAAAAATTAGCGCCTGTGACATCAGTCAGATTAACATGCTCATATGACATTCCTTTCTCCATCATATTAACAAAGCCAGTAATCCAATGGCTCAATTAAATAGCAGACCATGGAATGTTGTATGAATGCTTGATTGAAGTATATAAGATCCTGAACAGTCTCGTTAAGGTGTACGTGGAAAGAATGTTTCTATTTGTCGGTGAGTTGAGAACTAGGGGGCGTTGTTTTAAAATTAGGGGTCACCCTTTTAGGACAGGGATGAGTAGAATTTTTTTCTCTCAGAGTGTTGTGCAACTCTGGAACTCTGCCTCAGAAGGCAGTGGAGGCAGGGTCATTGAATATCTTAAAGGCTGAGGTAGATAGATTCTTGTTAGGCAAGAGAGTCAAAGGTTATTGGGGGTAGATGGGAACGGGGAATTCGAAACACAAACAGATCAGCCATGATCTTATTGAATGGCAGAGCAGTCTCGAGAGGATAAATTACCTACTTCTGCTCCTATTTTGTATGTTCATATGCTTTAAGCATTTGTCCAGCAATATCACAAACAATAAATCCTCACACAGTTTAACAATCAGCACATTATTGAAACGAAAAGGTAATTTTGTTGTAAAAAGAAGGCTAAGGCTAAGATCGTCACTTTTGGCCCTGAAAAGTGTCTAGTCCAGCTCAGACTACCCTGGAAGGGAAAAGTATATCAAAAGTTTGAGCAACAGGTGAAGCTAGCTGTTTCACGCTGCTACTATGCAGTAACAACACGAGTGGTATTCGCCACTAACAGGATGCTGCCGTCAAACCAAAAAGGCATTCTGTACACAAATGAGTAAGGTGATATATGAATTTCAGTGCCAGTGTGACGCTAAGTATGTAGGCCATACGTTTCAAAGACTGGAAGATCGTATCAAGCAGCATGTCCCAGCCGCTGCAGGAACGGGCAAGGTGCAGGCCATGCCCAACCAACTTGTGTTTGTAAAACTCAAAACACAGCACCCAACATTAGGCGTGATTCCGCGATTAGACAACATTTGCTAAATAATCCTCAGTGTGCACAGAATTTCGCTGACAACCAATTTAAGATTGTCAGTCTGGCTCGCTGTGTGGTTCTTTGCGTGTACTGGAAGCTGCATATATTAATACACAGGTCCCTGTTCTTTGCAGGCGAAAGAACATTGTGCCTCTTCCAGCTAAAAAAAATAAGCGACAACCATTTGCTGGTTCATTCCTCAGCGCAATACCTTGACCAATCAGGGTCAAGCTGCCTGGTTTAAATTTCAAACAATGCTCAGCAGTTAACTGTCAGTCACCATCACTGGGGCATTCTCTATGGCAATGCCTCTGCCAATCAGAGTCCACTTGCCAACCAATCAGCACTCTCTTCTCATACAGTATAAATTGTTGTTTTCCCCTTATATTGGTATTCTTGTGAAGTGTCCGGATGAGTGCAAGAGGAAAAGCTTCGACATGGCTCTTTCTTTAGCAATGCTCAAGAAGTAATAGTTAAAATCCAAAATAAATAAGGAGAGGTAGGGAGAGTGGAGATTTGATAGAGGTGTTCAAAATCATGACAAATCCAGACAGTGTAGGTAGAGAGAAACTGTTACCATTGTTAGAAGGGTTGAGAAGAAGAGGACAATGATTTAAGGTGTTTGGCAAAAGAAGCAACAGCAGACATGAGGAAGATCTTTTCTTACATGTCATTAGGCTCTGGAATGCACAGTCTGAGAGTGTGCTGGAGGCAGATTCAATCAGAACCTTTAAAAGAGAATTGGATAAATTCCCTGATGCAAAGGAAAGTGCAGGGCAAGTGGGGAGGGGTGGAGGGGGGTGGGTGGGGGGAGAGAACGCGTGGTAGGGGGAGAAGGCAGGGGAGTGTGATTAGCTGAGTTGCTCTTCCAGACACCTGGCATAGACATGTTGGGCTGAATGACCTCCTTCTGTGCTGTAGCCATACTATTCTATGATCCTAACATGTCAGCAAACTACCTGTTCTTTATTTGGCATAATCCATTTACACTTAGCTTTCTCATAGTACTACCCCATAAAGTAAGAAGATGACACAAGGAGACAGTCCAATTTACAGTTAAAGGCTCCTCTATGAAACAACTTCCCAATGTTGCAACAGTTATGTGAAAGCAGTAATACTTGACAAACAGGTACATATTGCTGTAAGTAGTTACCTTCCAGGAATTGCTGGATATACTAAATTATTAGAATAACTTTTGGTTGCTTCAATTGGTTCTCATCCTACTTAATATTAATATAATAGGATGTATTTGACCAGCCAGTTAATTAATCATTGCTTGGATATTTGAGTGCCAAAGTTTCTTCCTATGGCGTCTGAAGAGCTGAGTAAATGGCCTGTTACTTCTAGTTTTATGGGTCACCCCAGCTCACATATCCAAAATTTATTTTGATGGCAATGTCAGAGCTGTGACCTGTGTTGGAAACTGCTATTATGGCTTCCTGAGCAGGAAGCAGTTGACATGTCACATTTGTTCTGAATTTCAGGATGTGAATCAAACAATCAAGTCTTCACATGCAAGGTAAAGTACCGTGCAAAGCATGTGGTCACAAATTCAGTGAGCTGGAATAAGATCAAAGAATGTGAATCTTCAGTTGAGTTTTATAGCAACCATAAGGCTTAAAAAGGGATATATGTGCTTGTGTAATGCTCTTATTGCAGAATTTAAAAAATGAAAAATGGTTGAATGTTGCAGGAACTGGAAAGTCATGGAGTACCTTCCCAGGAATTTTCCATCAACATGAATGTGTAAAGTGTGAACAGTCATCACAGAATGCTTTTCAGCGCTGTACTATTCTTTCAACAAAGTGGATTTAAGTCGACAATGCCACATTCTGCTATCTATAGCTAAGTCCTGAGAATGAAATATGAGCCTTTCCACCTGTAGTTGAACAGATCGTCTGTAAAGCTTTATGAAATGATAGCGGGGTTCATCACCTGAAGGGTTAGCCTTTGGAAAATTGATCTTATCATATCAATATTTTGGCCAATGTATCCATTAAGAATCAACACACCTTGTTGGGTATTTTCCTGGAGAAGCCAGATGTAATGAGGTTACTGCCATGCTGATGCTAAAGGTCAAGGTTAAAGTTAAGTTGCTTGGATACAGATTAAACCGTGATGCAGGTGAGATTTTCAAAAAGATAACTGCATGAAAAACTAGTTTCTAAAGCCTCATAACAGCCAGTAAATGTAAATACAAATATCCCAAATGCATGCAAGTGCCAAAGTAAAACCCATATTAAGCACTAATAGAGATTTGTATTCCCACAATTCAAGTTAACAGTTGAAATATTTCATTTTTGTTCCCACTGTTGCACTGACAAAAATAATTGAACAATGCTAATCATGCTTGACTATCCTTTTTTAAAATATATTTAATTGCTCTCAATTGAAAAATGCATTATCCAAAGCCATATGCAATTAATTCATAGGAGTTAATTAAAGAAATTCACATAAACACATTTGACTGCAGCTGCTAAGAAATAATAAGTTGTGCAGATTGAAAGACATCTGTGTAGCGGATTGTATTTGCTTTGAACTAATGCCAACAGAGGAAATTTGGATCAGGGAAATAATATTTTTCATAATCATGCTAACTATCCCAGTTTACTGTTCTGTTGTGTTATTTTGTTGCTCCAATTTTGCGGTTGCTCTGTGTCTAGATAAACTGTATGATAAGTTATTTGGATAAGCCCAATTTTTACTCATACAGGGTTCAGTTATTGGGCAGTGTTTCCAAAACAAGGATTCTGTTTATATAGCTGTGGTCAAAACAAGCTTGCATTTTTTGTCTCATGGTACATACTGTTACACAGCAGTCAGGGCACAACATATCCACAGAAAATTCAAAAAGGCGCAACAAGAAACAACTAGTCCACCAAAATGCATTGGCTTAAATATGTTTTGCAGTACTGTGAAATGTTCCCATAAAACAATTTATTTGACTTAGTACATAGGAACAGGAGTAGGCCATTCATCCTTTTGAGATTATTCTATTATTTAATCATATCATGGTTGATTTACACCTCAATTCCATTTACTCACCATTGATTCATATCCTTTGATATACTTATCCAATAAAAATGTTTCAATGTCGGTCTTGAAATTTTAATTAACCCAGCTTCCAAAGTCTTTTGAGAAAGAAGATCCAGATTTTTGCTACCCTTTCTGTGGAAAAAGTGTTCTAATTTAAAAATTGTACTCCCCTTGTTTTAGATACCCCCAGAAGAGAAAATGGTTTCTCTATATCTACCCTATTTATTTCCTTTATAATTTTAAACACCTCAGTTAAATCAGCATTCTAGATTCAAAGGAATACAAGTCTGGTTTATGCAACCTGTCCTCATAATTTCACTTTTTTTGCCCTGGTATAGTTCTGATAAATCTACAGAGGGCGGAATTTTACACTGGTGGGACTTTACGGTCCCACCTAAGTCAATGGACTTTTGAACAGCTCACCACATTTTATGGCTCCACCCCCACCACAATGGGGCTGTAAAATTCCACCCACTGTATCGTCCATGAGGCCAATATATCCTTCATGAGATGTGTTGCCCAAAAGCAAATGCAGTACTCTAGATGAGAACTAATCAGTTTCTAATCTTTTTGCTCTTCCACAATTCCTATTCTCTCATGATTAAAAAACTGTTCTGATTTATCTCTCTTGGATTCAAATTTAATGGCCTCCCTGAACTTTATCTGCCACAGTTCAGTCCACTGACATAGTCTGTCTATGCCACTTTGTAATTTCCTGCTTCCATCTTTACAATTTACTGTGCTTCCTAACTTAAAGTAATCTACAAACTTTGATATCAACCCCATTCTTTCACCTAAGTCATTAATACATATGGTGAAAAGCTGAAGTTCTACTACAGAATCATGGGGAACATCAATTGTCATATTCCACCGATCAGAGTACATTCTCTATAACCCTACTGCCTGGCTCTTACTTTCTAATCAATTATCAACACATATAACAAGGTTTCTCCAATTCCACGTACTTCTAATTTTACTTAATAATTTCATGGGGAACTTTATCAAATGTTTATTCGATGTCTTTCAATTCATGTCCAATAATAAGAAATAAAGTCAATTCAATAAAATGTGATAGGAGTTGCATGTGGATGACTAGAATGACCTCCAACTCTTGGTGTATAGGAACACAAGACATTATCAGTTAATCACATGATTTATTTTGAAATATACCCTCAAAATTAAGAACTGTATTGCAATAAAACCTGTAAGATGCCATCAGTATAATAACTCTTAACTCTTTACTTAAATTATTACAGAAGCTTTCTAAATAGTTGTACCCTGGTAAATAAAATAGTAGCATTGTGCAACAATTAAATATATTTTTAAATTTTATTTGGAAAATAGTAATGATCAACACAACAGTGGGGTCAATATGCCAGAAATAGGACGTGGCACTGCAAATGCCTCATATAAATTGCATGTGGTGTAATGTGCTACAGATCATTCATAGAGTTTGAGTTGCTGTGGCAACATGCACTTTCACATGCATGTTTAATCTGAATGTGTAAGTATATATACATTAGTTGAATACCTGGCTGGAACTGACATGTGTTCAGCAGCTGTTCTGAGACTGTAGCAACAAAATTTATTTCAGCACCTTGTTTTATACTGTCTGGATCTATATCAAGTTTTGACTGCCAGGATAAAGTTCTGCACATGTGCACTTACACATATCTATTTATATACCTTTTCACTTAAGTATGCACAGAGACTCTGCTGTTGACTGGTGAATTTTAAATGTGCAGATTTGCAGCTATACTAAATTAGCTGTGTATCTGGACACAAAAAAGCCACTGTATATTTAGATATATAAGGATGGAGTTATTCCTTTTTAAAGAGGGAAATTCCACCCATGTGCTTGAAGGCAGCGTGAAAGATCAGATAAAACATCATCTTGAATAAACTAAAGCTTAGACTCAAATATTAATCAGTATCGACTGCCTTTAATTTTATGTTGCAGTGTTGGTATTTTTTGGCAACAGGCCTTCTTAGTTCAGCTTTTTATCTAGAAAGACATTTTTTTTTTCAAATCTACTTTGATTTACATTGATTCCAACATCAAATGCAAATCTGAAATTGCAAATTATTGATTGACAGGTACAGGTAGCTCCCAGATCAAATGATCAATAAAAAATATACAGGCAAATTACATCTTTCCAAAGAAGGAACTCAATTTCTAAAAGTAAAATTAGGCAGAAAGTGAATTTCCTTTGCTTACCATTTAGCATGGTATACTGAATAATCCACAATACTGTGAATCGATGGTCAAGAAGTAATTACCGATCATTGTCAAGCTTCTCTGATGCAAAAGTTTCACTTCCACATATCCATGTCCCTTTCCCACCAAACATGCATGCAATTATGCAGATCATTGATACATTGATTAATCCTCTTTAGTTAGCTTCATGTTGAATCAGCCTTGATCGCTGTTTCGCACTAAGTGCCATGACCAGTGAGACAGAATTCTCTGCTTACCCTCGATTTCATTCAGCTCAAGCTTGATCAACTTCAACAAACTTCCGTGACCAGTTGCCAGACTTTCACTTTCGTCAAATAAAAAAAACTTGCTATCACATTCTTCAACAATTCCTTGGCAAGCATCTTGAATAGTTTATCCGCACTGCAAAGCTTCCAGTCACGGGTACAATAACCACTGCCTGTGCCAATAGATTTGACGTTTTACCAATTAACTAATCAACTCAATCTCATGATTTTAAAAGTTTTAAAAACTGAAAATAGCAATGTTACATCAGGGTTGAAAACAGGACTGAATTTTAACCATCCAAATCAAGATATATTGCATCTTTCTTGATTATGTATGTGAAATATTGCATTTAACAATGAATTATGTTTGAATTATTGTACATAAAAATTGAAACTTAAAATGCAATTGTTATACAATGAAAAGCTGGATAGAACATGAATACCTTCAGCTTTAGGCTTTATTAACACTTTTCCCAAGCCAACAGTGCAAATCACTTTTGGGCTTGGAGAGCCAATTTTTACCAGCTTCCCTTGGTTTTGGAATTACTTTCAAGCCATCTGATACCTCTGTGCGGCATTGTGACATTTGGGAGTGCCTGCACACAAAGAGGAATCCTACTATTTAAACCTTTACTGTCACTAAACAGAGACATGGCTCAAAGAAGGGGATTATTAGGAACTTAATATTCCTGGCTACAAGATATTCAGCAAACTTAGGCAATGAGAAAAATCAGATGGTGGGGGGCAGTATCGATCAAAGAAACTATTTTACCATGGGAGAGGGATCAAGGACAGAATCTACTTGGTTGGAATTAAGAGATAATGAATTATTCCCCTGACTCCATTCCGGTTTAAAAGCAGGACCTCAAAGGTAGTAATCTCTGGACTACTCCCAGTCCTACATGCTACAGAGAATAGAAATAGAAAGATATAGCACTTTACTGCGTGGCTAGAGACACGGTGCAGCAGGGGTTAATTCAGATCCTTGGGACATTGGGACCAGTTCTGTGATAGGGAGGCCCTGTTCAAGATGGACAGGTTGCACCTGAACAGAGCTGGGATCCCTGTGGGCAGATCAACTAATCCAATGGGAGAGGGGTTAAACTAATTTGGTAGAGAGTTGGGCACCAAGATGTAGTATTAAAATATAAAAACAAGGTGCAGAGAGGACTGGGAGAGAAAGTTACATTTAGAATAAGTATGTAATTAGATGGGATCACTGAAATACAAAGAGGGCTAAGTTAGATTTGGAGTGCATCAGGAATGACGTCAAGGCCTGGGAAAGGGTGCAGAAGAGATTTACTGGAATGGTACTAGGGATGAAAAGTGACAGATATGCAGAGAGTCTGGATAGGTTGGGCTGACTTTCCTTAGAACAAAGAAGGTTAAAAGGAGATTTTATAGAGGTGCTCAAAGTCATGAACAATTTTTATAGAGTAAAAAAGGAGAAACTGTTTCCAGTGGCACAAGAGTCGATAACCAGAGGACATAGATGTAATGTGATCGATAAAAGGAGCAGAGGCGGCATTTGGATTCTTTTTCATGCAGCAGGTTGTTGTTATCCAGAATGCACTGCCTGACAGGGAGAGGAGGCAGATTGAATAGTGAGTCTCAAATGAAATTGGATAATTACTTGAAACTTATTTTACAGGGCGATGGAAATAGAATAGGGAAGTGAGACTAATTGGATACCTCTGCCAAAGAGCCAGCACAAATGTGATGGGCTGAATGTCCGTCCCCCTTCTGTGTTGCATTATTCTATGATTTCTGGAAGGAGACTGCTTGTAAGTAAATTTGCAAAAAATATTTATGCAGGTTAAGGCCATCTTTAATAAAAGCAAAAACGTTATGTTTCACTTCTCTTATATTCTTGGTTATATGCAAGTTTAAGGAATGAATGAAATTATGCATTTTCATTCTGTAATGATCGAGAACTAATACTGCAAATTTGCTGTCCAAATATGCTCAAGGTGTAGGTTTGCATCAAAAGTGGAAAAGCTGCAGCATAACAAAATATTGTTTTGCACGGAAAAATTGCAGAAGTTTATCACCTGCAAAACTGATCAATTTGGAGCAGCCCATGTAAATACCAGATCTGAAGGGAAAATGTTATGATGGAAATCTCACTCAAAGACTGGTAGTGAATTTCTGAATGAATACAGAACGTACATACCTGTACATCTTGTGTGAATTTCACATTTTACTCTGTTGTTACAGCCAAGCTCTGTTCCAACTGGGAACACATGAGCTCCATACACTTCACATTTTGTTTGGTGTTACATCATCAATCTTATGAATTGTGCATGAAATGTGCATTGAAATTGTTGAGTTGCTGTAATTATAATTCAAAGTGCCAAGGGAAGAATTAGATTATTTGACTTTGAAAGGACAATTGACTGCTCACAAAAAGCCCACATCCAATCCCAGGACCACTGGACCTCCAGATCATTTTTTAGTACTGGCATTTTACAAACTAACAGGCAATATTGAAGCATAATTGCTACTTTATAAAATTACAGAATTGTTACAGCATAGAAGGAGGCCAGTTGGCTGCTTTCGATAGCAAGAAACATTCATGATGCTCCTGTACTGGCTTGCTCTCCAATAAATACTATGAGTTCAGGTGGAACATTACTTAATGCAAGCACTGTACATTTAAATGCCACAGAGGAGCTGGTTCACTTATTTGGAAATGCTGCATACTCATTCTATACACGGCTGTTGGAATTGTTTGCTGACAGCAACTGTCTTCCGTCATGGCAATAATTTTCCAATCACAAGCTGTGGAGCCACTATTGGTGACTGAGCAAGTTACTGGTAGACTAGAAACATGTTGGAAATGTTTTCTGTTGTGTAATGATGTCCATATTCCATTATTGTTCATAATGACTACTTGCAATATTCTACATAACATATGCAGGCTGCATAGATAAGTGTTCTCTGTATAAGGAGTCTGAAGAAGTAATGAGTTGTCCAGCAGCCGGGTTTAGTGCAAACAGCCAATGTGAATGTATAGGTTTAACTACAGTAAATTGTCAATATGTGGTTTTAGTGTTGTGACAGGGTAAGAGAAATCCAGTGATTTCCAAACTGTCTGATATCCTAGTCAGCTTTAGCCCCTTACATTGATCCATTCATTTCTTGATACCTGGGATTTGTTCAGTTTCTAGCAATCCCAGTGCAAACTTGCTAGCTTATCTAAACACATTTTGTTTGTGACTGATCTTAAAGAATCTGGCAAGATAACTTTGGAGTTACTGCTGGGTATATGAGAACTGCAGCAACTGAAACCAGTAATGAAGCATCCCTCTAACACCAATGTAAAACAGTAACTGATGTCTGGAAACCAAGTGGTCACCCGTTCAACTACATCAAGAAAATCACATCTGTTTGCATTAGGCTATTAATAAAAAACATAAGTAAAATGTTGTTGAGGTTTGTTTTTGCTAATCCATGTTGCTCAACTCTTCAGTTGGAAGTTTACTGTTCATTTTTAACACTGCACAACATTAATTCTACTGTCTTTTTTTTCAGGGGATTGTATTTTTCTATTGATAAGATGCTCTAGTCATGTTTTTTAACATGATACCAATTAAGTTAAGCAATTGTATTCCTTTCAAAGTGTTCCATTCCTATGGCTATTGTTAAAGCAGAACTATGTAACACTAATCCTTAAACACAGTTACTTATGTAACGAGCCTGAAACCACTCCTCTCACAGGCCAAGAAACATGCACACTGAACTATGTAGTATGTCTTCCTCCCATTTCAATGGCACTCCAATGCCCTGTGCCACAATTGCCAACAAAAATGTTCTCCAAAAAGCAACAAATAGTGTAAATATTTATTTAAATATTAAAATATGGAAACTGCACAAAAATAAAAGAATGCACAAAATTAGCATAGCACTATGAAATAAATATACCACATATCAACGGATTGGACACATTTCATACTATGGAATATATGTAATGGTCAACGCAGAAACAATTCCCTCATTCCTACTTTAACATAACACACATACAAAGGAAAGCAAGAGCAAAAAAGTCAAACCCTAACTAATCTATTGGTTTTTGTAGGTGATACTCTCTACCACTAGTTACTTTGAGGACATATAGCATACAGATGGAGGAACACCCTAATTTGATTGCTCGAGGGGCAAAGAGTAAATACCTTCCTCCAGAAGGGTGAGGTTTGAGATGTTTGAGACATCAGGCCTATAAGCTCTATGCAATAGAGTTAAAGTGGCCCAGCAGAATGCCAGTAAAGATTGAATGAAGACTGAAAAAAATTGGGCTCTTACTTGTTTTTAGCAGCCCTTAGGTTCAAATGTGCGGGAGACAATGTATAGGCAGGGTGCCTGAGTGGCTTGGACTGGGGGAGTGCAATCCTAGGGATTGGAGAGGACTGGAAGTTGGGTGCAGCAGCAATTGGAATGGTGGTTATGTGGGCTTATAAGGGACACTCCTTATTCAGGGAAGTTGCCTACTTTCTTTGTTTCCGATTGCAGCCTGTCACAGCCGGTTGCTTCTGGGTAAACAGACTATCAGATTGGATCTCAAATGAGCGTTCACCCTCATGTATGTATGGGCAAGATGTCTATCTCCTGACCCAGACATAGATAAAGGATGCCGCTTCTTTACTCTTATCCAATATGCCAGCCAATGCACTTCCAGCCTCCCAGTTTGGAGCCTTGGGTGTCAGCACCACTCCCTTCTAGGCTTAAGAGCCTATGACAAATTGTGGAGCTTGTCACATGTAGATCTGACTGGAGGGGGTGGTTAGTTGCCTTTCCCTGGGGATAGTGAACTAATTTTTTTGCTCAAAAAATTAAATAGCTGTTGTGTTATGGGTCTGCTTGGTGTCTCATTGATGAAATCTTGAGACTTGTTTATTTAAACATGAACCATTTATTGGTAATCCTTAAATATGTAATCCTTAAAAAATCCCAGTTACTGCCACACATGGTGCTACTGCCATGCACGGTCCTTCTGGACTGTTTTCCATGTCAATTACCACGTGACTCCACACATCCTACGGTGGGCGGTGGCTATTCTCCAGTACTACATTGACCTTTGCTCTGCCGAGCACCTTTACACTCCAATAGCACATAGTCATATACAACAGTAGCTTTCATGGTTATTTTTTTGATGCTAGCCCACAAATTCAATTTCACAATTTGCTACAGTGAGACTTGAACTCTCAAGCACTTGGTTATTAATTTAGTACTTTAGCCTCTAGGCTACCCTCACCATACAACATGAAATTGAGCCATACATTCAAATGGTTAATTGTGCATAACACAGTTCTTACTGCTAAATGTAATAGTGTCAAAATTGACTTCCAACTGCATTTTCCTCATAACTCAACATAAGCAACAATTGCTGAAAACAGATATTTTGTCAAAACTTTTCGTGTTGCACTCATCAGGACAAACACAAAAATATCAACGTCAGGAGAAGCAACAACTTTATACTGTATGAGAAAAGAGTGCTGATTGGTTGGCAAGTGGACTCTAATTGGTAAGAGGCATTGCCATGGAGAATGCACCATGGTGACTGACAGTTAACTGCCAAGCATTGTTTGAAATTTTAAACCAGGCAGATTGACTCTGATTGGTCCAGGCATTGCCCTGAGCAATGAACCAGCAAATGACTATCACTTATTTCATTTAGCTAACATACTGTCCAATACGCTGTTCTTGTGCATGGTTTCAATTTTGGTCTGCCTTCACCCCAAATCAAATGGGAAGAGGTGTATTTCGTGAGTTTGAACTCCTCTGCACCCAACTATCCCGCCACATTAATATCACAACAAACTGCAATGTAGCAGTGTCGATCAAAGGTGTTAACAATGGCCTTTGTTGCCAAAGCTTGATGCCACTTGCTGTTATTAACGTGTAAATTGCCCAGTAACTTGTGGTGATACCTTATGAATTGCGAATCACCACAAGCTGCTGGGTGATTGGCACAGTTCCACCATTAGCCTCACTTAAACAGCAGTTTGTCCTTAACCTTGTGAGCTTCATAAAAGGTGCTGAATTTGCATGGTAATTGGTACTGAGATTTGTCATAGAAGTTGGGGTTTCCATTTAACAGCACAAGTACATGTTTAATGAGATTTCTGTTCCTGCAATGTCAGTGTTCTCTTTTTGGGCCAGGAACAAACTGTTACATCTCACTCCTACAAGCAGTAAATTGTTGCTAGATTTTTAAAAAAAATCTTCCATTTCCAAAGTCTTTTCTCTATCTTAATCCAATCTTTCACTTTCTGTAGCCAGTCTGACTAATTCACCTCATTACTCAGTCTTAACTGTTTCTTTCCCAAATCTCAAATGCCATTATGATAGACTGCTAGCCTCATACACCCTTATCTACACTTCCAGCAAATTATACTTGTGCCAAAGTACGCAAGAAAATGTGTAACTGCACATAGAGCAAGATGCCACACTCCAGCAACTTCTGGGCCAATGTGTCAAACCACTTGTATAAAGTAGCAGCAGAGACACTTGTTTGCTGCTCAGTTCCCATGTTCCAGGTCTGGCCTTTCTCTTTGGAAATGAGGGAATAAGAGGGGAGATGATTGTGCCCAAGTGGTGTGGATCTTCTCTGATGGCTGTGCCTGGCCAAAACCATTAGTATTGTTGCTTCCTTCACTTACATTAGATCATTTTGGCAGTTGCTCCCTCCAGTAGCAACATAGGATTCAGCATTCACTGCAGAAAAACCTCCAGGTGCATTTGAACAAATAAATCAGTTCAGTGCAATTCATAATAAAACTGGCATTTTAAGAGTGCTGCTGCTCCTACGCATGGTGGTCTTCAGAGCAGCTCAAAAGGCACACAACACTCCTGCATTGCTCTTTTGAATTATTACTCCTGCATTTTTCTAATATTAGAGTAAATGTGTTTGCAATGACTATGTATGGAAATAGTAGACACTTGATTCAGTTTATATTTCAAATGGTTCCACAACCATGCACAGAAAATTGTCTACCATGTAATTTAGGAAAAGTTAATTGCGTATGGAAATTACGACTGCTGTAACAGGAACGCATCATCAAAATGCCTCTCAAGTTCAACACATTTTTACTCCTATTTGGGATAGCATAATTTCAAGTCAATACTCTGAACTCAACACTTGAAGCCAGAAATGAAAAAAATTATATAAATCTCCCATTTTCACTTTGAACTTTATTAAAAAGTATTCATACTGAATAGGCGTACAAGTCCATTTACAGGTAACATGGTAATTTAAACAACTTGCTCAGACAACAAATACATATGATTTCTCTTGACATTTATACATGTTTCCTGTAGCAACAGGGTCAATCTATTTGCCATATTTTCTATCCTCTTTAACAGTTAACAGCTACTACACTACAACTAGCATCAAATCATCGGTTTTTAAAAAATATATTATCCACTGGTAAATAAAACTAGGATGATTTTTTAAAAATAGTTTTGTACACAACACAGGAATCATGTCACCCAACAAAAAATTCTTAGAAGTTGGATAAATTTCATGTAATTAAATTACATAGAGGAAGGCAGAACAGACACAAATTTCTGCACTGAAGTATTAATCTATTTCAAAAGAAGAAAATACAATGTTTAGACACACTTAGATCTTTAAACAAAATTTCAAAATGTATTTTTTATTTGAGCAGCTACAAGCATAAGAATCTCTCCAATCTTTCTTTGCCAGTTCTTGATGTCTTTTGATACTTCACACCATAACTCTCCATGTCTTGGCTCTGCATTTTCACACCGCCTTTTCACATCCTCATGCTGTTCCTGTACAGGAAAAAGAGTGCATTTGAAGCTTTGATTCAGTTTATTGAAAAATCCACGCAAATCTGTTACATAATGCAGATTAGTGAGAAAAGACACAAATTCCTACGTATGGCCTTAAAGTCGTCCAGTCCATTTCTGAACCACTGAACAGTTTTGACCTAGCACTAAGTCATAGGAGGTGTTTTCTGAGCTAAACTTTGTTCTGAAGGGGGAGTTTTAGATTACAGCTATCCTACATTCAACAGAAGTATAACATTGAAACAAAGTTATGCACCCTTTATCTTAAATTCACCAAAATTCACTTTTAAATAGTACATCATCTCTTATAGAATCAGGGGCCATATTGGGTTTTTATGAGTACCATTCACATTTTACAACATATTTAGTAATCAGTAATTCAGGTTGTGGCAAAAAAAATTGCTGTTTATGCTAAATATATTATATATTCTACACACAATTGACAATAAAAACTGCTGTGGATTTTCTAAAAGAAATTTTATTCATGTTTAACAAAAATGACATTACATTGATCCAATTGGATATGCAGTTAAAAACTCCTGGCTAAGATTGAAGATTTCTGTCTGATGTTTATTCCTGCATTTGTTTATATTCACCCACATTATTTATTACATGGTTATTTATAAATATTAAAACCCCACTGGGAACCATACACTAACTTAAGTTTTTAGCCTATTCCTCAAATTATAAATCGTCTCATCCAACTGTGCCATATTCTACTACTGCTGTAAACTTTCACCTGCACTTTTCAAGCACTCAAGAACCATTCCTTTTGCTATCAGATTAACACTCTATTCTCTTTACCAACTTGCACCTTAATAGTAAAAGTTCCAAGAAGTTTCTGGCTGGGCACTGGGCCTACTTCAGCACTTTTCTAATTGTATAAAATCCTATTCTATAAAATTGTACCACGTATGCACAATATCTACTCCATCCTCCCCACACTAGCAAAACTTCATTCAGGATAACATCTACTACTTACCATCATGAAGGTATGCATGTGCATGTATGTAAGGTATGGTTAGTTAATTACTTTCAATTGGGTAAGCCATAGTTTTGAATGAATGCAAGTTTAGTATATCTTCAGCATTCTTCCAAGCCTCTATCCTTAAGCCATACTGACTTTCATATCCCATTTTCTCTGTATTGCACAATCAAAAGGCTTTTTAAAATGGACAATACAGTAACTTACTAGCAGGTTTTTGGATTCCCATTGATTTATTTCCTCCACTCATGTAACATACCATGCTCCAGTCCAGAAGACTGGCAAGTAACCAATTCCAGCACATAGCTTTAGAAATCATCTGACATACAGCAATATACTTTCACATTCCCTGATTATACATTTGGTAGTTCCAAAATGGGAATAAAATTACTTAACAATATACCAATGCAAGGCTCTCAAAAATATACAATACTGAGCCTAAAGAGATTCGAACATGATAATGAAATATAAATGCAGCTCTTGCTTTCTTTATAACGTAGATTACAGAATTCTTCAGTTCTCATGCTGCTGTCCGCATCAATAACTTTTTAGTTACCTCAGTGCCATGCTGTAGTTCAAATTTGTAAAACAGAGCCCAAGCGTCTCCAAGATCAGGATCAATTTTTACAGTCCTATGGAACCACTCCCTGGCCTTGGTTATTTTGCGTTCACTCCAAAACAGTCTGAAATACAATAGGAAAGAAAAGTAACATTGGAAAGCAAAGAGAAAGCATTAGTTTCCATAAAGAGAAGATTCAGCCGTTCTAATTTTTTTGTCTCCATTTTTCTGAAAAAATGAGCAGGGAAATTGATGTCTTATTAGTGAACACATTGCATGCAATGCTTACAAACAACATTACCTATTAAACTGGAAATTGTTCAATTGATTTAGAAGTATTCAACGCACAGACATTGTATGAACTTCAAGGAATATTGGAATTCATTTTGAGCACATTCCAAAGCAGCAAAGATGCATGCAATGTGTGTGTTTAGAATTGATGGATTTAGTCTTCATACAAATGATTTGATAATTAAAATTTTTGGCACCATATTTGCTATTTTTATGATTTTAAATTATTGAACAAGTCATTTTTTTAAAAAAAAGTATACCAAGATTAGAATATAAACATTTAATAGAAATCTGAACATAGCGCATTTTAAATGGTATCACAAATTTATCATAAAATGGTTTCAATCTTTTTCCCCTTACACACCAGAACTGATATGTTTCAAACAAGAAAGTTAACTGAAATAGTTTTAATCAATTTAAAGAAAAAATATTTAAAATGCATTAAATGTCAATTTTACAATTCTTACACCCTAATACTCTTGGGGTACATTTGCACTACACGTTCAGAGACTGTGCAAGTTTTACTCTGTAGTGCATAAGCAGAATAGCTCAACTGAAATAGTTTGAAGTTCTTGCTCCAAGAATCATGCTCAATTTTATTCTGTCATCAGGTCAATCCCCAATTCCAGATTTAGGCTACGTTTACAAAAGCAGCAGCACTGAAGTAAATTGGTTCACTTTGCAGCAATGCTAACAGTGGCATTTAGAGACTTCTATGCATCATTACTACTATATTATGCAAAATAAAATGGCAACTTACTTTGCCACTGCTAGGAGGACATGAGGATCATGCTCACACTTCTTCAGAGCATCTACACTTTTGGTTTTTCTTTGTGGTCTTGCTTCCAGAAAAACAGCCTCAGCCCAAAGAATACCTACAATTAAAACATTTGCGATTTTTATTGGATCAATGAAATCCCTGATAACTAATATAAACAAAATATATTCATGTTATAGCTCAGTTTCCTGTGGCACTACTCACTATTATTCTAGGACCAGAAGTGTAGCTTGTGATGTTTACCATGGTCTCATTACTTTCTAAATGTGACTGATTTGCTAGAAAAGAGCAAACTACTAGAGCAATAAATCATTTGATACCAGCCTCAAATATGTCTGTTTTTGAAATATTGGACAGAACTTTCAACTTCATCTGCAATAGAATGAAAAACTGAGCAGGTTTTATAACATGCAGTCAATGTGCTGGCACCTGCTTGACAAGCTTGGAGGTGTAAGTTTAGCCCATTATTTACCTCCCCAAAATATCTTCAGTTATTCAATTCTAAATTATATAATGGCCCTATTGCCTAATTTGAATTTGCAGCTTTTGCTGAAGATAGTTCCATCCTCTGTCTGCATGATTATAAAAGGCATTTCTTCCTGCCCCTTATTTGTGGATTTGTAATTCTTGCTGAAACTATTGGTGCTATTGATTCAGGCTTGGCTAGCGTCTCAAGCTCGAACTCTACTGTCAACATCAAGGTCCTTAAAAAGCCTGCTTCCTCTGGTTCTGTGCAAAGAAATACTCAACTCAAATATAATTCACTCTCAATTTTAACATAACTGTTACAATATACTGATTTTCAACAAGTGTACAATATTTTCTATCTCAAAACTTGTGCCTCAACTTTTTAATAAATTTTCTGCCTTTTGGTATCCATGTAATGCATTATGATAAATTTTCTGTACTTCGGTTTTACTGAAAATGCATAGAAACTACAACTTCCATGAAACATCACAAATACACAATGGACTGGAATATATGCCAAGGGCAGGCTCCCCATGCCCCAGGTTAAATTTCAGAGGCGAGTCCACCTCTGGTTTGCCCCTCTTCATTTTTCAAATGGCCTTTTAATTAGTACCAGGTGGGATTTCCATCTTCTCTAGGAGAAAATCCTGGTTTAGAGCTGCCAGGCAACCAGAGGCCAGCAGCTTTACGGCACACCAGGATCAGTGGTCACTGTCAGTGTTTCAGGAGGCCCAGTGAAAGATAACCATGGACGCCCAAAAACCCAGGATCTCACTGAGTCCACTAAAGGGGCTGAATTGGGCCACAAGTAGGTGGACCACCCGACATCTCCCCTGCTGACAATGCTGATCCTCTGCTGCTCTTGGGAGCTGTTTTATTTTGGGACCTCCATGTTAAGGCTTGAGGGACAAATTTGTGCAGCATTCATAATTAAGATCTTTAGAACTCTCTCAGGACTATCTTCCACAAGATCAATCCAGGCACCTTCAATACGTAAGTAAATGCATTGATGCTTGAATGAAACTCATTATACCAGTGCTCAGCTTGTATTCCATGCAAAACATATTACAAAGCAAGTTAAGGCAATCTATTGACATTGTGGATAGGAGATGCTTTAGAAGTCAAATATGTGTCAATACACAGCCTTTCTTGAAATTACTCAATGTCAGTATGTAGAATGGAACATCACTTAGGAATCCTCGAAAGAGATTACCAAAAGTAAACATATCAGTGTCAAAGAAATTCGCTATGAACGAATGTTAGTGAGTTTGGAGCTCATAATATTCTAAGTTATTGAAAGAGGTTTCAATTACATTTGAGAGTATAAAGTTTCAATGATCTATAATCATAACCTTCAAAGCTGAATCCTAACTTTATTTTTTTTAAAAAATGCTAAATTCTCATAAGTAAATGTACTAAAATGATGGGTTAGTGTACTGTTAGAACTAGTTCCAACCACCTGTATGAGCTCTTATGAGCCTCCAATATACATAACTTGCCAGAAATTTGACATTGGTAATTACTGAAAGTAATAAGACTTTTATGCTGATAGGGTTAGATGAAGTAGTTAGAAGGGGAGGCTCATTTTTTTTTAAAAAATGTTCATGGGATGTGGGCATCGCCAGCCAGGTCAGCATTTATTATCCATCCCTAGCATTACCCTGGATTACTAGTCCAGTGCAGTGACAATACTACAATGCCATCACCTCCTTGTGAAGCATAAACACTGATTTACGCCCATTAGGTCAAATGGCCAGTTTGTGGTATAAATTCCATGTAATTCCCTCAGCTTATAATGCTAGTTTCACTAACCTTTTATCCCAATTTTAGGTGATACTTATTCCAGAAAATAACACCTCCATTCCATCACCACTACCAATGTCATCTATGTACCAAGAACCACTCTTCATAAGATCTATAAGAGGGTTAGTGAATTGTTATTGATATGGTCCCAACACGATAAAGGGAATTTCTATTTTATTATTTCACCGGATGTGGGAGTTACTGGCTAGGTGAACATTTATTGCCCATCCCTATTGTCCTTGAGAAGGTGGTGGGTGAGCTGCCTTCGTGAACTGCTGCAGTCATGTGGTGTAGGTACACCCACAGTGCTATTAGGGACGGAGTTCCAGGATTTGACCCAGTGGCCATCTCTTGCTGGAGATGGTCATTGCCTGGTATTTGTGTGATACGAGTGTTACTTGCCGCTTGTCAGCTCAAACCTGGATATTATCCAGATCTTGCTGCATTTGGTCATGGACTGCTTCAGTATCTGAGGAGTTGCGAATGGTGCTGAACACTGTATAATCATCAGCAAACATCCCCACTTCTGACCTTATGATGGAAGGAAGGTCATTGATGAAGCAGCTGAAGCTGGTTGGACCTAAGAATTAGAAGTCTATAAACTGCTGAGTTCAACACAGCCTGAGATTCCCCACTGGGCAAGGATTTTGTTTCAGCAGCTAGAGGGAGAAAATAAAGTTATTGATCTAAAATTCTAATTCACAATCTTATTATCTGAAAATACTGTCCCCCTGTGTAATTCTTCAGACATACCAAGGATTGGTTAGGCAGAGAATTGCCTACAGAACAACTTCACTGCATGACATGAGGAAGATTAATGGCACAGGGGTAAAGATACAAATCAATTTTAATGCTAACCATCTTGGAGGAGAATTGAAATAAGGTAACAGGTTATTACAGCGTTATTACTTTATTATAATTTTATATTCCTTGCGCTATATATTTTAAGTAAATTACGATTACAACCATTGCTTGAACAAATTTATCTTTAATAAGCTGTGACGCAATCAGATAATCTTTCAAGCAAAAATAATTATAAAGGCTAATCATTTTAAGAAATTTCATTGGACAATGCCATCATCTCGGAGGCCTGCTTTTTTTTAAGCAGCGCAACGGTCACATGAGAAAATCCAGCAGAAACTGGCTCAGGATATGTACTACTAAAACTCGAGGAGCAGGTGATGCAATATCTGGTGAGACTATGGTAGGAGGAGGTGGGGGGGGGGTGCTGGTGGGTGGGCGGGGTGGTGTTGTGAGGTGGGGAAAAGGAAACATAAATTGGCAAAAAACAAGCTGTATTAGTCTCATGCAAAAAAATAGATACAGGCACGAAATGGTACCAGCAAATTACTGTGCCAGAAATTTGCTAAATTAAACAATGTGCATTCAAGGGATATGTGCTTCGCTGGTTGGGCCAACATTTATTGTCCATCCCTGATTGCCCTTGAGAAGGTGGTGGTGAGCTGCCTTCTTGAACTGGTGCTCACCTCCAAAGAAGAAAATAAAGCATAAAATGCTGCAAAAAAATGTCCATGCAGCACAATCAAGCACCTGAAAGCAGACCTCAGAACAAAAGCCCCCAGATATTTATTTTTATTTTTAATCCTAACGGAGATTTCATCCTGCCCTTGGATGAGGTTTCATCCAAAATGTAAAGCCTGCATAGCTGATAGGCTTGTCCGCCAACTGTAAGGTTGGACGCGCCATGGAAAATCGCTGACGATTGGGCTTAATCGCCCACTTAATTGTCAGCAGATGCTTTTCTGACTTTTACACGTGCCTGTTGAGCGAAATATCTCGCGAGTGTGCGATGATGTCAGGATGCTCACCTGACGTCATCTCGTGTGATTTCGTATGTGTTTGGGTCAGGCACATGCCTGCCCAGGGGATGTAAAATTCTGGCTCGTGTGTTTATTAACACTGCAGCTGAAAACTCACCAAGTGACAAGCAAATTAAATGCAGGATTTGAATCCCGGGTCTAACCTTAATAAATTAGTTCTGAAAATTAATTCACTATTACACTGAAACTGCAGCTTAATGTTCAATTTTGAACATGCAAAAATGTTCAGCCACCAACTTAAAAAAAAACTAAACATCTGTAGACAGATTTTTGAAGCTTTCCAAGCATCAAGTTGAATAAAAATTGGCCTACACCTTAGAAGCCCCAGATGGGTCACTACCTGTTGGACTTTATAAATGTGACAGAGATCTTGATTGATCACTATAAATACGTTGCTTCACTCATATTCAATTACACGCAGCAAAAGTAAACCAATTTCCCAGAGAAAAAGAAAGAAAACCATTTTAAAATGCACTTAGGTGTAACCAGCCATTATGCTTAATGGCAAGGCAAAGTGGACAAAATTACCAAACAGGGAAGCCTGAATAATTGCACAAAAACAGGCCAAAATATAAATTAAATTAATTCATGAGGAACATTTTGTTTTTTCAAAAAATCTATTTAAAAAAAAAATAACTAAAACTTGAATCTTCATACTGTGTAAATTGTGAATTAATGTTGTCTTCACTAAACACATACTATTTTTCTGCATGTAGAACCTCATTTAAGGGCCCTGAAGTAGGGTCATATGGACTCGAAATGTTCACAGATGTTGCCAGACCTGCTGAGGTTTTTTCCAGCATTTTCTGTTTTTATTTCAGATTTCAAGCATCCACAGTATTACGTTTTTATTTCATTCAAGGGCCAGTTTGCTCAGTTGGCAAATGTTAGAGTATGTGCAGAGTATTGCCAACAATGTGGATTCAATCCCTGTACTGCCTGAAGTGATTCTTGTGATGTACCTCTGTGTCTTGCCCCACAGTGATATCATGGCATGGGCCATGATTAGCAACCCTTGGACAATGAGGGCACTCATGATGGGAGAAAAAAAACCTCATTTGCTTTGTTGCAGCCAAATTTTGAAGTATTTCTGCACATTATACAACCAGCTGGGACAGCTACTTTAAAACGGTTTTAAAACTGAGGCCTTTCGGCAAGACAGTGCCATTTCAAATGCTTAAATATTGATCAGGAATCAAAGATCACTGCTATTTCTTATTAGTTCAAACTGGAGCCAAGATGAAAAACTACAATGCAAAGTGACCTGAATATACTCAATGACTGAGCATCCATTGCTCTCTGGGATACAGAATTCCAAAAGTTCACAACCTCTGAATGGAGAAACTTCTATGTCTTCAATAGCCGATCACTTTTTCTGGAGACTGAGACCTTTAGTTCTGGACTCCCCATCCTAGGGGTACATCCTCACAGCATCTAAACTGTCAAGTTTTTAATGAATTTTATGCTTCAGAAAGATCTGCTTTTTATTTTTTGTACCAAAGTGGATAACTTCACATTTTTCCACATTTTGCCGGATTATTGCTCACGCACTTAACCTATCTAAATGATTGTGTCTGCACTGTCCTCAACTTATTTTCACACCTATTTGTATCAGCAGCAAATTTGGATACAGTATACTTGGTCCTCTCATCTAATTCATAAGTGCAGATTCTAAATAGCTGAGGCCCAAGCAATGAACCAAACATTACTCCACAAGTTAGTGTTATCTGTCTGTTGAACAATCCTCAATCCATGCTAAATATTACTCCCAATCCCATGAGCCTTAATTGTGTAATTGACACATTAAAGTTGTATGAAAATCCAAATACACTACATCCACTTGTTCCCCTGAGTCAATCTACTAGCTACAGTTGCTAGTTACAAAAAACTAACGTTTGTCAAACACGATTCAACTGTCCTATGATTGTGTCCCTAACAATAGATTTTAGCGTTTTCCTATAAATGATGTCAAGCTAACTGGCTTATAGTTCCCCATTTTCTCTCTCCCTCCTTTCTTGAAGAGTAGGGTTGCATTTGCTGCCTTCCAATCCAAGAAGACTGTTCTAGAATCTAGGGATTTCTAGAAGATTAAAAATGGCTGTGAAGACGTCAATGGACTTTTATGCATTTGGTTCTTTAAAGGCTACATACGAATATATGAATTAGGAGCGGAAGTGGTCACTCAGTCCCTCAAGCCTGCTCTGCCATTCAATAAGATCATGGATGATCTAATTTTAATCTCAACTTCACATCCCTGCCTATCCCTGAGAACCTTTCATGCCCTTGTTTATCAAGAAGCAATCTACTTCTGCCTTAAAGATATTCAAAGACTCTGCTTCAACAATCTTTTGAGGAAGAGAATTCCAAAATCTCTCAACCCTCAGAGAAAATGTTTTTCCTCATGTCTTAAATGGGCAACCCCTTATTTTTAAACAATGGCCCCTAATTCTAAGTTCTCCCACAAGAGGAAGCATCCTTTCCACGTCCAACCTGTCGAGTGCCCTTAGGATCTTATAAATTTCAATCAGGCCATCTCTTACTCTTCTAAACTCCAGTGGATACAAGCCTAGCCAGTCCAAACTTTCCCCATAAGACAACCCGCCCTTTCCAGGTATTAGTTTAGTAATCCTTCCCAGAGCTGCTACCAATGCATTTACATCTTTCCTTAAATAAGACCACCAATACTGTACACATATGCTCAAGATGTGGTCTCACCAATACCCTGTACTGTACAACTGAAGCATACTACTCTTGTATTCAATTCCCTTTATAATAAACAACAATGTTCTATTAATTTTGCTAATTACTTGCTGAACCTGCATACTATCCTCTTGCAATTCATGCACTAACTAGTACATCCAGATCTCTCTGTATCTCAGAGCTTTGCAATCTCTCGCCAATTAGATAATGTGATCCTTTTTTATTCATCCTGCCAAAATGGACCATCTCACATTTTCCCACATTATATTCCATTTGCCAGGTCTTTGCCCACTTACCTAATCTATCTATATCCTTTGTAGCCTTACGTCCTCTTCAGAACTTACTTTCCTTCCTACCTTTGTGTCATCAGCAAACTTAGCAACCAGATCATCGGTCCCTTCATCGAAATCATTTATATAAATTGTGAAGAGTCGAGGCCCCAGAACTGATCCCTGTGGCACACCACTCGTCACATCCTGCCAACCAGAAAATGACCCATTAATGCCTACTCTCTTTCCTGTTAGCTAGTCAATTTTCTGTCCATGCCAATATGTTACCCCCTACACCATGAACTTTTATTGTACGCAATAAACTTTGATGAGGCATCTTATCAAATGCCTTCTGAAAATCTAAATACAGTGCATCCACAGCATCACAAATAAATCATTGGACCTCATTAAATATGATTTTCCTTTCAAAATATCATGTTGACTCTGCCCGATTACCTTAATTTATCTAAGTGCCCTGTTATAACGTCTTTAATAACAGCTTTTAATATTTTCCCTATGACAGATGTTAAGCCAACTGGCCTACAGTTTCCTGCCTTCTGTCTCTCTCCCTTTTTGAATAAAGAGGTTACATTAGCTATTGTCCAATTGAATGGAACCTTCCCTGAATCTAGTGAATTTTGCAAAATTAAACCTATCTCATTAGCCACTTCTTTTAAGGATGGAGCAATCACCTTGCAATTTGCCATCCACTGTTGTGCAAGGAAGTCACTGAGGCTCTCTACCCGATGAGAGCAAACCAAATTGCACTCTCCTGCCAGAGACAAGTGGAGCAAGCATGCAACTTCTCTATGGTGTCAATGACTGCATACACATCATATGTGGGCATCGTATGTGAACACAATCTTATACAGGAACTGAAAGCATTTTCACTCGCTCAATGTCCAGATGATGTGTGGCCATAGGCAGAGAGTCATGCAGGTCAATGCCCAGAATCTTGGCGCGATGATGCCTTCATTTTTTAGCAATCCATTGTGTCAGCTGCATTGGAGCCACCATGGCAAGCCAAATAACTACTGGGTACCAAATAGCTGATTACATGCCAATGACTCCTGTGTGTAGCTCTCACACTAATGTATGGTATGCACACAATGAAAGTCATGCTACCACATAAAATGTGACAAAACAGATAGCTTAATACTGAACCAATGCTTCAGCTGCCTGGACCACTCTGGAGGAGCCCTGTACTCACCAGAACGGGTGTCAAAATTCAGAATTGTCTGCTACCTGCTGCACAATCTCGCCATCATGAGGGGATGGCCCCTGCCACCAATCATTTATCAAGCTACTAGGGAGCAAGAGGAAGATGAAAAGGAAGAAGAAGAATGGAGGAGACTAACGAAACGGCCCTTTCTGACTGGGCTGTCCGTGAACAACATATTCAACCGTGATAACAGTAAATGCAACTCCAATTCCCCACTTGCCAACAGTCCCACACATTACCTTCCCCGTTATCTGCTTGGTCACAATGCAAAAATAAATTAAATACTCCAAATCAAATTTATGAAATCATGCCATTTTGTATACAAAAGTCAACCAATCACCCTTGTGCATTACTTTAATAGCTGTCTTGTGCGTGCTTTTTCCTGTCCTAATGCCCATCCTTACACAATGCTCCCCCAATGTCTACAGCATGCTGGTGGAAAGCTGATTTCCACTGGGGAGGATGGCAGATGGCTTTGGAGTACAACCTTGAGCAGCTCTGGACCTAGAAGGCTCAGGTGCAGACTGCATCATCTTGGCAAGGGTGACAGCAGTCTATGTTAATTAGCTGACGGGCAACAGCAAGACCACGGGTGGAACGGGAGGATGAATGTTGTCTTCCTGAAAAAGGACAGCAGGTTTCTATTCTGCAGAGCCACTGCTATGTGGTGCCTCAGCAATTCTAGCAATTGATTCGAGTGCAGATTGTTTGTGCTGCTTGACACCTGGCATTGGCCTCCATAGTTAGGTTGCCACTGTCTTTTCAGCACATCCGGAGGGCCTCGTTAGGATACAGGAAATCGCTCCTATTTTCCACCCACCTCCAACACTATGTTTCTGAAAACTCTGAAGTCCACTCTCCCCCATGTTGTGTCATTAATCAATGGTTCTCAGGTCATATCCACTTCCTGCACAACTGCCGGTACCTGCTCCAGCCACAATACACTCCCCTTTGAGGTGCAGGCTAGTTTTATGCAGCACTAGCTTTAAGTGGTGTTAGCAAGTTACTATTTTTGCCCTCCTACGGACACATGCAGCCAAGCAACACCGTGCCTAGCGATGGCTGCATGTGCCAATGATGGAAATGAGCAGGCAGCATGAAGTTGACATGCTGCTTGCATTAAACTGAACGGGTGGGGTGTTATCACACATTATGATCCCCTGTGCCTGTTTTTAGAGGGCTATCCAAATTTAGCTGCTCTTGGATTCAATAGCAATGCCAATAGTTTAAGCAGCAAGCTGATATCTGTTTTTTGGCCTCTGATGTATATTATATGAATTATTATATTTGTTAAGACAGAAAAAACCCCCCCACAAATATCAAGAAAGCGACCAATTTGAATGGAATCTATGGTTAGTAAATGGAGCACCAAGCAGTATGTCTGCTTTATTACTGGAGTTTTTGAAATGAACTTACCAGAATTGGAACATTCTTGAAGAGCCTTTGCCATTAATGTATTGGAAATATTTTTCAGACCAGCCCTATATTCTAGTCTTACGGATTCCAACCTGAGGCACAATGGAAATTTACATGTTATTCAGTATACTAAATATCAAAAAAACTACTTTTAAGTAAATGAAATGAATGGAGCAATCCACAAGTGCTCAGACAAGCAAATGTGATTTTACTGGTCAATCAGCAGTACCCTCCTCTCAACTGAACTTTGGACTTTATGTATCATGTTACAAAATTGTTATATATATTTGTCAAACACTTGCTAATTGTAGTGCAGTATGTTAAAAATTAAAGCCTTGTGCTGTTTCTCTTCATACCATAATTCCGGATTTTGTGGGTTTTTCAGCCGTGCTTTTTCTAAGATGGCTCTTGCTCTTGTAAGATTACCAGCTTTCTCTTCAAGTCTGGATAGAAGCAACCAAAGGGGGCTGGAATGTGGACATTTCTTTAACTGCTCAGAAAAAATATACAATACAAAATAATTTAATGGAATATATTATATACAGAGGTAATACCACAAAATTAGCAAAAGTAATAGAAAATTATTTCCAATTAAAAGAGTCAATTTATATACGACCTGGGAATTTTAAGAGAAAAGTGAATTGCATCTGCTTATGTAGTTGAGAGATTCCCTTTAAATGCTCACAATCTACTAAATCATTGTATATTTAATGGTCACAAAAATATATATACCCCTTGATTGTAAGCTTCACGGGCTTTCTCTATATTTTCAACTTGGTCTTCAATTTGACCCTTCATCATCCATAGTTTTGGGAAGTCTTCATAATGTTTCAGTGCTTCATCACACAACTCTCGAGCTCGAGGAATGTCTCCCAACACCCACTCTAATTTCACAGATTTCATAAATACCTACAATATGCAGGCAAAAAGACAGTAATTGTTATTTTACCTGGAGTGGAGCAGCAAAGAAAATGAAAAATCTGAATTACAAATTGCAGATTATTAGTCAATCAGAGACTAATGTAATTCAGAATTGTATTATATCCATCTCTAATTCCCATATTCAAAAAGTATTTCTCAATATGATTGATTCCCTTCCCCCGTTTTTGTTGGGTGGGTGAGAAATGGAGGCAACTAAGCTGTCAAGGGATAATAGCAACAAGTTAGTGATGTTAGTTATTTCTGATACAAAATAAAATGTGCATGAAAATCAATCACACTTGCTTGCTACACCATGTACGCACCCCAATGAGTTACAACAAGCAGTATGTCAGGTCAAAAACAAAACCAAGAGGATACTGGAACTATACAGTATGTCCATCAGCACCTGCAAAGTGTTGTAACCCTTAAAAACTCAAAACTGTCTTTTATAATGGATGTATTTCCAGTAGCTTCAATTTTTATTTCAGATTTCCAGTTTAAAAAAAAGGATCAGAAGACAGGTTAAAACTTTAAATAAGCTTCTTTGTTGCCTAAATGGCCAAATACATCGCAGAGTGATACGAAGTTTGATACTTGCTTAGCTAAATCCACTGCTTTCAGCTGAGGCAATGGTGTGAGGATTAACCAAGGCTGTGTCACAATGTTAATGCAACAATACTAAAACAAAACCAATGGTGAAATAAATTACTTCCTGAACGAAACTGTAATATGGGTAGGTTTAACCAAATATGCCATTCTTCAATCTTGAGCCTCTGATTGTTGAATTATAAATGGCTTTTAGAACCAGCTTTTAGCCAAACTCCATTTTATTTTATAAAATTACTCCCACATTTGGGGCTACTGCTATTTATAGTTTAATAAAATTCTTTAAGAATGGAACATTAAATAGTTTTTGAGTCGCAAATTGAGCATAGCAGCTGATGATGTTAACTAAAGTAGAATGATCCATCTGGATAAGCTTGGTTAAGTGGACACAGGTGATCTTGCTCACCACATAGCTATAATGTCATAAAAATAGGCATCTGAATGAAGAGCCCAGGTTACATATTAAATGGCACTCTGCTTGAAACAGAACTAGGATAAAAGCTACAACTTTATGTAACTAGGCTGTTAAAACCACTGGCTCCATGTTGCCAAGCATTGAAAGGTGGCAAATGAAATACTGGAATCTAAGGACAGGATCTCAAATTTGTACCTCTTCTTGGGTGAATTTTTTCAATTTTTCAGTCTGAGTTACAGGAAAGAGGTTGAATAATTGCAGGGAGTTAAAAGGACATGAGGCTGATCTATGAAGGGGACTAAATTATCAGGGACCTGAAAGATTTAAAATGAAGATTTAACTTTTCTTAATTTAGAAATTTGTTCTCGAATGTGGCTAATGCTAGTGAGGCAACCGTCCATTTCCCAGCAAGAGGTAGTGGTTACCCACCTTCTTGAACTGCTACAGTCCACATGGTGCAGGTATTTCCATAGCGCTAATAAGTAAAGGATTCCAGAATTTGGACCCAGCAAAGATGAAGGAACAGTGATATATGCTCAAATCAGGACTGTGCAAGACTTGGATATGGCAGGGTTTCAAAGGTCCTACTGCTCTTGACCTTTTAGGTGGTGCAGGTTGCAGGTTTAGGCACTGTTGTCAAAGAAGCCTAGGTGAGCAGAGCATTTTGCTGACAAAGCCAGCATTTATTGCTCATCCCTAATTGCCCTTGCGAAGATGGTGGTGAGCCACCCTCTTGCCAACTGCTACAGTGCATGTGTGTAGGTATACCCACAGTGCTGTTAGGGAGTGTGCCATGATTTTGAAGCAGTGAGAGTGAAAGATTGGCTGAATATCTCCAAGTCAGGAAGGTGAGAGACTTAGAGGACAACTGGCAGATGCAGGTGCTCCCATGCACGTGTTGCCCTTATCTTTCTAAGTGGTAGAGGTGATGGGCTTGCAATATGCCCAAGGAACCTTACAGTTGCTGCAGGGCATCTTGCAGATGATACACATTGCAACGGTAGTGAATGGAGTGATCAAACAGACTGTTTTGTCTTAGATGGTGTAAAGTTTCCTGAGTGTTGTTAGAGCTACATTCATCCAGGCAAGTGGAGAGTATTCTATCACCCTCCTGATCTGTGCTATGTAGATGGTGGACAGGCTTTGGGGAGTCAGGTCACAAAATACTTGCTGCAGAATTCCCAACCTCTGACCTGCTCTTATAGCCACAGCATTTACAAACTGATCCAGTTAAGTTTCCAGTCAATGCTGACCCCCAAGGATGTCGATGTGGGGGGGGGGGGATTCAACAAAGGTAATGCTATTGAACGTCAAGCAAAGTTG
The DNA here is from genome assembly GCF_017639515.1 of Carcharodon carcharias. Lineage (NCBI taxonomy): Eukaryota > Metazoa > Chordata > Chondrichthyes > Lamniformes > Lamnidae > Carcharodon > Carcharodon carcharias. Next base: position 39,029,720 of record NC_054480.1, on the reverse strand, counting down.
GTTATATTCTCTTTTGCTAGAGATTGTCATTGCCTGGCACTTAAGCAGCACGAATGTCAGATTCCACTTACAAGCCCAAATTATACCACAAACAACTTGATCAGAAGATCAAAACTCATCACTATTTTTAATGGTCTATAAATGAAGTTACTAAGATTCCATGCAAGTGCAGTCTTTGGATTCCTTAAATGGGTTTCACATCCTCCTCAATTCAGATACATTGTGCTTGTCTAAGGCCAGAGAACCGAGGGGAAAGTTGGTAGTGCTATAGCTTAAGGCAACAATTAAGGAACTCACTTGAGTAGGGGGCGTCACAAATATCCCCATCCTCAATGATGGGGAAGCCCAGTGCAAAAGATAAGGCTGAAGCTTTTGCAGCCATCTTCAGCTAGAAGTCCTGAATGGATGATCCATCTCAGCCTCCTCTGGAGGTCTCAAGCATCATGGATGCCAGCTTTCAGCCAATTCGATTCACTCTATGTGATATCAAGAAATGGTTAAAAGCACTGGATATTGCAAAAGCCAAGGACCATGACAATATTCCATCAATAGTACTGAAGACTTGTGCTCCAGAACTTGCAGAGTGCCCTAGCCAAGCTGTTTCAGTACAGCTACAACACTGGCATCTACCCTGCAATGTGGAAAATTGTCCAGGTATGTCCTGTACACTAAAAGCAGGACAAACCCAACCCAGCCAATTACCACCCCATCTGCCTACACTCAATCATCAGTAAAGTGATGGAAGGGGTCATCAATAGTGCTATCCAGTGGCACTTGCTAAGCAATAACCTGTTCACTGACACTCAGTTTGGGTTCTGCCAGTGCCACTCAGCTCCTGACCTCATTACAGCCTTAGTTCAAACATAGACAAAAACGCTGAACTCTAGAGGTGAGGCGAGAGTGGCTGCCTTTTTTGTTTTTAAAATATTCATTCATAGGATATCGGCATTATTACCTAGGCCAGCATTTATTCCCTCATCCCTAACTGACCTTGATGTGGTGCTGAGCTGCCTTCTTGAACCTCTGCAGTACATGTGGTGTAGGTAAACGCATAGTGCTGCTAGGGAAGGAGTTCCGGGATTTGTCTCAGCGACACCGAAGGAACGGTGATATATTTCCAAGTCAGGATTGTGTGTGGCTTGGAGGGGAACTTCCAGGTGGTGGTGTTCCCATCTGTCTGCTGCCCTTGTCCTTCTATATGGTAGTGGTTGTAGGTTTGGAAGGTGCAGTCTGAGGGGGTTTGGTGAGTTCCTACAGGATTCCTAGCCTCTGACCTACTCTTGTAGTCACAGTATTTATATGTGGTCAAAGAAGCCTTGGAGAGTTGCTGCAGAGCATTCTGTTGATAAAGCCAGCATTTATTGCTCATATTTATATGGCTAGCCCAGTTCAGTTTCTGGTCAATGGTAATCCCCAGGATGTTGATGGTGGGGGAATTCAGCAATTGTAATGCCATTGAATGTCAACGGGTGATGGTTAGATTCTCTCTTGTTGGAGATGATTGTTGCCTGGCACTTGTGGGGAGCAAACGTCACTTGCCACTTGTCAGCCAAACCTGGATATTGTCCAGGTCTTGCTGTTTCTCTATTTGCGGGTTAAGAAGGTGAAACCTGGGATCTAGTTTCATTTTCGAGTGAAGACAGCAGGTCTAAGGCTTTGTGTGTCTGCATTCTAGTGGGACAACTCTTGAAGGGAAGTTAAAATAAACACAAGGTAGAAAAAGATTGTGCTGTTGCCTGGTAACAGGGGTCGAGAGAGAAGGACCCACAGAGACAGAAAACCAGAGAAGTAATTTTAGTTCAGTTGAAGCCAGGATTCCAGAGAGGCTGGATAGGAGAGGGAACTGCACGGAGCAGGTTCCAAAAACCAAAGAATAAAGTCCCCAAAACCAGGCAGTGGAACAGGAAAGGTCCCAAGAGGACTATTAAGTCAAAGGACAAGGGCAGGAGCCTGGAAAATGTCCTGTTAAGTGAAGTTAAGAGTGAGAAGCAGAGAAGTCCAAGCTTAAAGGGAGGAGCTGCAGGATGCAGACTTAAAGCAATAAAGGCTTGCAAGAAGCCAGAAGATCCAAGGAGACAGCTGAAGGTTTGTAACTCTTTGCTATGGGCATGTGAAGCAGTGATGTTCTGTTGGTGCAGAAGAGTCAGTGAGAAATAGAGCATGGAAGCAAGCTTGAATGTACGGGCAATCCAGAAGAGCTCTGGAGGTAGACCCTTGTGGAAGGCGTTTGAGATGAATTATTGTTTTGGAAAAGGTTCCAAAGTGGGTTCTTTGACAGTGGAGATTGTAAACCCATGTGTGAAAGATTAGTTCAGTGAGACCAGTTGGCTCCTGGTGTGACAAGTGCCTGGGGGGATTTGATGAGAGATCCACAGCATCTATTTGGGGTGACATCTTTCACTTGGTTTCAGAGTGTGGTGTGCTTGACCACAGGTCAACTATGGTTTACATGGACTGCGTACTTACTGTGAACATTACAGTATAAGATAGCTTTTGTAACTTGTGTTATCCTTACGAATCTACATATATCTGTAAAGGCATAGTTGTGGATCAGAGTATTGTAATATAGTTAATCTTTTCTTGTTTAATAAATATTTTATTCTTTTGTTATAAGTTCATCAGCCGACTTCGGTGACTCTGTTCAGTAGCCACTCTCCACGTATCTAAACAAAAATTAAAGTTGGGATCTATCAAACCGGATTCCACCCTTGGATCTGGCTTGTCCAATAGCAACATCGGTTGGAATCATAACACGAATGGTGAACATTGTCCAATCAACCAAAATCCCCACTTCTGACCTTATGATGGAGAGAAGGTCATTGATGAAGCAGCTGAAGATGGTTGGGCCAAGGACACTACCCGGAGTAACACCTGCCGTGATGTCCTGGAACTGAGATGATTGACCTCCTGCAACCACAACCATCTTCCTTTGTGCTAGATATGAATCCAGACAGTGGAGAGCTTTCCCCTGATTCCCACTGACCCTGGTTTTGCTAGGATTCCTTAAAACCAGGCTTGGTCAAATGCTGCCTTGACGTCAAGGGCAGTCACTTCCATCACTTTACTGATGATGGAGAGTAAGCATATGTGGCAGTAACCGGCCGGGTTAGATTTGCCCTGCTTTTTGTGAACAGCGCATACACGGGCAATTTCTCACATTGCTGGGTAGATGTCAGTGTTGTAGCTGTACTGGAACAACTTGGAAAGGGGTGTGGCAAATTCTGGAGCACATGTTTTCAGTACTATTGCCAGAATATTGTCAGGACCCATAGCCTTTTCAGTATCCAGTGCCTTCAGCTGTTTCTTGATATTACGTGGAGTGAATTGGATTGGCTGAAAACTGGCATCTATGATGCTGGACATCTACGGAGGAAGCCAAGATTATACATCCACTTGGCATTTCTGGCTGAAGGTTGTTGCAAATGCTTTAGGCTTATCTTTTGCACTGATGTGCTGGGCTCCCATGTCATTGAGGATGGGCATATTTGTACAACCTCCCCCTCCAGTGAGTTGTTTAATTGTCCAGCACCATTCACGACAGGATGTGGCAGGACTGCATCGTTTAGGTCTGATCCATTGGTTATGGAATCACTTAGCTCTGTTTATTGCTTATTTATGTTGTTTGGCATGCAAGTAGTCCTGTGTTGTAGCTTAACCAGGTTGACACCTCATTGTTAGGTATACCTGGTGCTGCTCCCGGCATGCCCTATTGCAATCTTCATTGAACCACGGTTGATCCTCTGGCTTGGTGGTAATGGTAGAGTGGGAGATATGCCAGGTCATGAGGTTACAGATTGTGGTTGAAAACAACTCCAATGCTGATGATTGCCCACAGAACCTCATGGATGCCCAGTCTCGCATTACTAGATCTGTTCCAAATCTGTCCCATTTAGCACAGTGGTAGTTTCACACAACACGATGGAGGGTATTCTCCATGTGAAGATGCGACTTCGTCTTCACGACGACTGTGCAGTGGTCACTCCTACTAATACTGTCATGGACAGATGCATCTGCAATAGATAGACTGGTGAGAATGAGGTCAAGTATGTTTCCCCCCTCTTTTTGGTTCCCTCATCACCTCCCGCCAGCCCAGTACAACAGCTATGTCCTTTAGGACTTGGTCAGCTCAATCTGTCGTGGTACTACCGAGCCATGCTTGGTGATGGACACTGCCAAAGTATTTCATATATAGTTTTTAGAACACCATTATTTCTCACCAATTTCTGTACTTCTCAATATTTATGTAAGCAATGGTCCCCAGGCACAGATTTGAGAAGTAACCAAAAAAGTCTTGCATAATTGAACCCTGTAGGACAGAAATGCTAGGCAAAAGTTAAGAGATTTGAAGCTAACCAAATAGTAACCCAGTGATTTGTGTCAGTATAATTTTAATATACGTCAATGGAGAGTTAGGAAATATTTTCTTCAATTAGTTCCATAAAAAGTTTGCAAAAGTCAGGAAATATACCATATTCCTTTAAAACAACAAAGTAGTTTGTGCGCTTATCAGATGCTTCTATCCCAGGGAGCACCAATAACATGAAATTTAAATTTTAAATGCTCTAGGTTTACTTACTCTTGCAGTAGGAGCACTGCTCCTAGCTTTAGCCAGGAGTCTCCGTGCTCTTTCATATTCATTATTCTCAGACTCCAGCTTAACTGCAGCCAACCAAATCTCCTCACTGTTAGGGTTAGCCTATTACAGAACAGAAATGTACAATTAATCAAAAATGTATTTCCTGAAAAAAAAGAGAACTGCAACCACCACGATTTCACTTGAACTTGCAAGGTGAACTTCAACTTATTTCACTGCACAAAATGAATTCCATTTATGCAATGCTCGTTACATTTTTCTGAAGTATCTCAAAGTGCTTTACATACAATTATTATTGAATGGCAGGGCTATTATAGATTCAAAATCAACTTTCATCTTATACAAATTTAATATCTCACAAATATCCAAGTAATGACCAATGAATTTGATCTTGGTGATGTAGACTGGGGCAGGGATGTTGGCCAGAGCACCATAACACTGCTTTTGAGCCTTCTACATCCTGCTGAACCATAAGAACAGATAGACATAGCCTCAGTTTTATGTCTTAGCTGAAAGATGACACCTTGCTAGTGTGCTCCAGGCCTGGAATGGAGTTTGTACCCATAACCTTCTTACTCTAGAAGAAGCGTACTACTAAGTGACCCAACCTGACATATATATAAATTATTCAATTCAGGAGTCTTCAGTGGTACAAAAATTAAACTTTTCTTCAGGAATCCCTAATCCAATTCAAAAATGTCTCCAATGCTAGTCAAATTTGATTTCTCTGAATTTACACATTTTCTTATATGCTCTCATGGGATGGCTACTAAAATAAAACACAGATCCAATTCTAGCTCTGCCAGCAGCCAAGGAAGTCAGGTCTGTTCCACCTTCCTACTTAGAAGATGAAGTTTGGACAGTGGACACACCAGTAGAGGAACAGGAAAAGTGAAAGGAAAATGAGGGGGAAAAGTCAAAAAATGTAAATGCTGTTCGGAAAAAATATTAAAACCAAATTATCAAATCAACCTTTGATGCCAGGTCATCAACCTGAAATGTAACTGTTCCTCTCTCCACATGCTGACTGGCCTGATGCATGCTTCCATTGTTCTTATTTCAGCTATTATTGTTGTGAATACAATATGTCAGCAGGAAATTCAAAGCACAGTCACAAACTCTCAGTAAAGAACATAAACTTAATTCGTACTGACCTGGAAAGCAAGTGCAAGAATGCTCCTAGCTGCAGGCACATCCCCAGCTAACCATTTGGACTTGGCCCCCATCAGCCAAAGGACTTCTGCTTTTGGGCAATGAGCCACAGCTCTCTGTAAAAGGGCCTCCAAAGATTCCCTGAAATAAAATAGGATCATTTCATTTAACTATGATTAGATATAGCTCTCATGGTCAATCCAAGAAAGCATCTATTGTATTTACGCCAGATATAAATCTAACAATTGTTAGTATCACAATATCTTTACAGTGTAGAAGGATGCCAATGGCTCTCTGAAAGAGTATTCAAGCTCGCCCCACTCCCCTGCCTTATCCCCGTAACCTTGCACATTACAGCTTCACATATATTGAGATTTATTTGAAATTTTAAAAAAGGCAAAAAATTATCTAACCAATTCACATTACCATACAAGAAATTTCACAATAAAGTTGGATTACATTTACTTCCAGATACATAAATTAACAAAAATATTATTGCAGTAGGAATCCTTTCCCAAATAGCATACATTTTTCATCAGAAAGGTCTTACTATTGCAAACTCAAAGTTGATTGAAAATATTTCTAATACATAGGAAATGGCAGCACATGTCTAGGTGTTGGGTTCACATAGATTGCCTTCCATGGTTAAGTTCAAGGAAACAAGTGGCTGCTTAGAACAGTCCTGGCCGTGTACCAGCTGGGAAATTTTGAAGGCTGCAGCAAACCACACTGCAATGTAGATGACCTTGAAGGCTCATGACATGAGATTTGCCATTGCACACCAGGATTGTTATTGAATTGAGTCAAAGATACTCAAAGTAGAACACAAATGACAAAAAATACAAAACAGTTGAATTTAAACCAAGATGTCATCCTGACATGGAAGTGTGACATACAGCTAGGATAAAACTACTGCGTTTAATCCTACGGATGAAAAACTGCATTACAATGTTTAAGCTTAGTGGCAAAATTTAGAGAATGTTGAATTTTATCTTACAGGTGTTTTAAGCGTAATCGAACATACTTCAACCAGGATTTGTGATAGCTTACTCCTATAACATTTTGACTAAATTGGAATCAGATCTAGTCTATGAATAATAAAAATTGCCCAACAAAAAGAGGTTTTTTTATAAATACAAGAAAGTCATTTTGTGATCATCTTCTCCAGGCATGATGTTGCTAGTTAAATAGAAATACTGTAATCTTACCTGGTGCCATAATTCTTTTCAAAGTAGGCAGCTCTCAGCCACACACTCTTTTTGCTTGGGAAGACTTGGAGTGCATGTGCATAAATTGCTCTTGCACATTCGAGCGCTCCATGGGAAATGCACTGAGGAATAAAGCAGAATTAAACATGAAAGAAAGTAAAATGAAAGACAATCTTGCCTAATTAAGAGAAAAAGAACAGGCATTGACATTTTTATAAACTTAATTTTGTCCAAACTGTTCCTAATGTGAAGAAACAAACATGCAATTTCAAATGCTAAGCACCAATCACATTTAGTACAGATGGCACTTTTGTCACAGGATAAATAGCAAATTACAGGATGTTTGCTACTGAGTTTATTCCATGTGTATTAACATTTGGGGGAAAAAACTTGCATTTATATATTGCCTTTCAAGCCCTCGACATATCCCAAAGCACTTTTGAAATGTAGTCACCATGAAAGCAGAAGAAATGGAGCTGCCAATCTGCACATTTGAAATAGTACCATGGGATCTTGTATTCCCAACCTTAGGAAGCAGACAGTGCCTCAGTTTGACATCTCATCCAGAAGATGACAGTACAGCACTCCCTCAGTATTGCACTGGAGCGTTAGCCTAATTTTTTGTGCTCATGTTTCTGGACTGAATTTGAATTCATGACCTTCTGACTTGGAGGCAAGGGAGTTACCAATTGAGCTACAGCTGACATGCGCCAGGCCTTTGAAGTCAGCTTTCTGTAGCAAATTTAGCTTATACACAACGACTATCCAGGCACAAGGGTAAGATATACTAAGGAAGACGTAATTCAGTGATGCTGCACTGCTATACACTGTGTTTACACCACAGAGGCATCCTGTTATGTCTGTACTGGCTCTTTGCAAGACAATGCAAAACAAAGCCCGCTTCTCCATAGCCTTGTCTTCTTTTGCTTCAAATATTTATCAAACTTTCCTTAAAAGATGCAATGTTCTCTGCCTCAACCATTCCTGTAGCAAAATAGTTCATGCTCTATTAATCCAGAGGAAAGAAATGTATTCTAACCCCTCATTCTCAGTGATAATTCAAAATGAACTGCGATTCCACAAGAAATTAACAATCTTGCAGTAAATGAATATAAATTGGGAATAGTGACAATAATGTTGAATTTGTAATAAGGGAGAAGGGTCAGTTACAAACCAGGGTTTTAAATTTAACCTGGGCAAATTTTGAAGGTATGAAAAATAAAGTGACTACAGTAAACTGGGTTGAACTGTTAATGGGTAAATCTACAAACAGTAGGAAATAGTCAGCTAAGTACTTGGTATGATAAAATATCTGCAAGTACCCATAAAAGGAAAAGGTTCCAAATGTGCCGTTAAGTGATCACGGTTATCAAATTAAGTAGAGGCAGTATCAAGCTAAAAGATAAGACTTACACAAAAGCAAAGAAAATTGGAAATCCAACAGCCAGAGCTACAAGAGCATAGGGATACAAAGAAAGTAATGAGGGGCAAAAAGCAAAATGAAAATAAACTTGCACGGAATATCAAAACCACAAGTTTTTAAAAATATATTAAGAGTAGTAAGGGAGTTGAGTACATTAAAGGTAGACCATAATGGATAATAAATAAATGGTAACTTATTAAATGAGTGCCTTGCCTGTTCTCGATACCTATTTGGTCAAATGCTGCCTTGATATCAAGTGCAGGCACCCTCACTTCAAAACTATTCTCTCGAGTATAGTTTTCTCAAAAATATTCTCCATGCTTACACTTTCTGCATCCTCCATCCATGCATGCTTCCGATCTTCTTCTTCAACACCAATTCCAATAACTGCACGAATAATGGCCTGACAGGTGGCAACACTTCCTGCTCTATCACATTCTTCAGCATCCTGCAAAAGGGGCAAAACTATGTGAGCAGCGTTAAAGAGTTAAGTCAACCAAGATTTATATAACAGGACCAATTATGTAGGATGAAGAAATCTTAAACAAAAGAGGTTTAAGTTTGATTAAATTTTTTACTTAAATCATTAAATAGAATTTCAATGAATATTGCCAATAAATGTGCTTGTACCTTTATTTAGAACATTTTTATGGCACACAATCCTCTTTTCAACTTCAAGCTCACATCAACCCATAGTCACTAAGATTTCTGAAACTTAGAGCAAAACTAATTTGTTGAGTATCAGGGTACAATTAGTCCAAATATACCTTCTATCAGGAATGGGTTATTCTTTTCAGCTTTGTAGAGAATTCCACAGTATCCTCTCTCTGCAAGCTTCTGGTGCACAAGCGAAGAGTTATTCTGGAGGAAGGGGCAACATACTTAAGGGAGTACCGTGCTGATGCTGTGCATTAGAATCCCAATACAGAGTATTTTAGTTAAAGTCTAAACTAGGGAGTGAAATGTTGAAAATGCATTTTTGGCAGCAATGCTCCTAAAATGGGTATGTCTAATAAATAGGGCATTTCTAATTAGCACTGTTCCCATGAAAATGATCCAAGAATGCTCGTGTTAATGTTTTGTTACAAATGCTAGTTGACCACTTACCAAATTATGTAGAAATGGTCAGTAACTGACTGAGGAAAGCACTTTTATAGGCAAGGAACTACAAGTTCTTTTCAAGTACTCAGGTGAAAAAGGCACACAAACGGGCTGTTGCCAATTCTCCCACTTCCTTCATTAAGCGTTTTCAGTCTCTTACACTGTCATCATGTTACCATTTAGTCATTGTGGTGTATACCTGGACGTCTTTACAGGGTACTATGGAGTATACAACAGTCAGTGATTGACCTGAATTTTGCAATCAGTGAAGAAACGGTGCTTGTCACTGATCTCAATGAGACCCTCAATGATCTCCGTGGTGAGAACTTTAATGCTGTCAACGCACAACTGATTAGAGCATAGCTTAAGTGGGATTGCCAGGCTTGAGCAGAAGTGATGTCATCAAGCCGTCCAAGCAGCCAGCCACATTAAAGAACTCTCATAACCAGCCAACCAGGAAAGGTAAAGTATTAATAACTAAAGCACTTTTTAAAAATTGTAAAAAGTGAAATAAAGATTGGGATAAACACAAGGTGAAGGTAGAAATTGAAATAACATGATTTTTAAAAAAATCTAGTTTAATAAATCTAGTAATGATAGAAACATTTAATTACATTCAAATACTTTGCAGGGCCAGATTGGTTGTTCAACAGTAGTCAAGTACTCAGATCACTGTTAAAAATCCAGTTACACCTCAAAGAACAACATTAATGGAGTTTTGAACAGCAATATGAGAGCATAAAAGGGGAAGATCTTGCTAGATCAACTGATTTCATTGGTTGCCGGCTCTTTGCCTGTGTGCTAAATTCTGAACTGACAGTCAGGTTCAGAGGGGAAATGATGGCAAATACTTAGCTCATCATCAAAAACACTGCAAATTCCAGGCCTTTACTCTGAAAGCCTGTGGGATAGCGTGGAGATGTCAGGAGCCATGGTTGTATCTGGAAATCTTAAATCTGCCTGGTGCAATTGTTCCACTCTCTACTCCCCTTTCAACAACTTGTATTTCTGCAGCACCTTTAACATCATAATGTCCCAAGGCACTTCACAGCAGCACAAAAAAAAAAGTTTGATGCTGAGCCAAAGAAACAAACATTAGGACAAGCAACCAGTGCCTTCACCTTTCCACCTGTCTACCCTTGTTGAAGAGTTTTGGAGAGGGAATTCCAGAAGCATATTTTCAATGTAATTTGACTTTGAGATATTAAATAACTTTGCCAAGCTGAGTTGGTATTGCTTTCTTGCTTCATACAAGTCACATGAAAGAAGTGGTGAACAACCAGAACGTTTTTATTACTGCAGCCAAGATGCACTGTTCTATCAGAGACATATTGTTAAAAAGGCAAGTGCACAAAAAAATTGATATTATATTAAAGCTGCAGCTTTAGTACCAGTTAAAAAGAATTGCCAGAGTTTATAGAAAAATTGTGGATTGAGTTGGATTAGTAAGACTGTAATTGGAACTGATCCTGGTGGCCAATGTTCCCTTTAAGCCAACACTTCCCAAACTGTGGGTCACAATCTCCATTAAGGTCTCAGAAACAATGGATGGGATAACAAGCTCCCCCTCCTCTGAGACTGCACCTGGCACCGAGGCCCGGGCAGCATCCAGCCCTGCCCTTGCCTTGCTCCTCTCAGGCTCTCTCCAAGCATGGCAGAGGAGAGCAATGGAACCAGCGGGTAGGCAGGGAGGCTTCAAACATATTATTTAAGCTGCAAACCTGTGTTTTCAGTGAGGGGCAACTGCAGGGTTTCTCCCAGTGTTAGGTCCAGGTTAATGACTGCCAACTTTATAGGAGGAAATGTGCAGCAAAGCATTTGCATGGCTGCCTTCTTTATAGGAGGTAAAGTGCAGCAGAGCATATGTGCAGCCATCCTGGGCCAAGAAGCAGGTGAAGAGGGCCTTCAACGAGTCCTCTGTGACAGGGAAATATGGAGAGCTTGACTGAAGGTTACATTAAGCACACAAAATAATATTTTTACAAAGTAGATTAAAATACAGATTTCCATATTTAAGTGATGTAATATGTTGATCTATAATGCATAAACTTTAATAATTATATACTGAATGTTGCTATACTGTTTATAGCAGTTTTGTTTTTGTTGCCATGTGGGGTCACGTTCATTTTCCAGTGTTAAAATGGGGTCATGCTGGAAAATTGTTTTGGAAGCACTGCTTTAAACTGCGCAGGGTGCATACAAGTCAGTCCTTTTAAATTACCGCACACTTAAAAGAAATCGCCCGCACACAAAAAAAGTAGCAACGGTATTGGTGGCATTGTTTTTACATAAAAACAAACTGGTTTATGAATGGCAAACAAAACAAAGTCATTCTCTCTCTCTCTCTGAGCCAAGAATGCTATATCTGGAGCCATGCATCATCAACACTTCACAATGCAGCAACTGCCTTCCTTCCTGACATGCGATAGCCAGGATGAACATCAATGCTCATTTCAAACGGCAAGGTTAGCACTTCTCAACTTCAGGGATATTGCCGACTACCTCATCCTTAACGGGCCAAAATTTCATAATACTAAATCCTTGCACTGTGCAATCTGCAAGCAAAATTGCACTCACCACTGAATAGCCTGCAATATCAGTGTTATAGTCAATGGATAGGAAACCAGCAAGTTCAGGAATTCACTCTTTCTTGAAGGAATATTCAAAATGGTTAAAAAAAAAATAGATTTCCGCACTCATGAACTCCAAGTATGTGCATTGAAAATATGCTAACGTTTAACATTTTAAAGAATATGAGAAAAGGCAAACAATGCAGATGTACCACATTTGCTACTACTCCTTAGCTAAAGGTTTTAATGATGTTTCCACCTCTTCATTCTATGCACAGGCATTAAAGATTTCAATTATTAAATGAATTATTTGCTATGAAGACAGTAACCACTGAAACAAACAAATTGTTCATGGATTGATAAAATTGAAAAAAGGAAATTCAGTAATTGTTACCTCTTGTACACTGTAATTTTGCTTTCAAAAGCACAGCTCATGTTTAATACCCCACAGAAGTAATTACACAATCCCAACAGGAAGCCACGCTTGCAGGCAGCACAGCCGAAGATTTTGAGCTACAATCGTGTACCTCTTTCAACAAGTCAGTGCCCATCCAGCCGGGCCTCCCCACATGGAGCAGAGAAACAGAATTAATCTGCACCATATTTCCATATTTTAAGGGGGAAACAAAGTAGAGCTACAAAAAAATGCAATCCACTTGACCATCAGCTTCCCAATTAAATGTGTGCAGATTCAGAAAATGTTGTCAAAAACCTTCTGACAACCAACGTCTAGTGGTCTATCATTAGCACTACAACTGCAAGAAGAGCATATCGTTATGTTTATGTCTCATGCTATCACAAACAAATGAGGTAAATGCACAATTTTTTTGGTGGTGGTTTACAGAGGAAAATTAGGCAGCACACAAAAAGAAACTCCTGCATTGCTTCAAATAGGATCTTTTATTTCAGGCATACAAGGGCTTGGTTTTTCTTTCCATCCAAAATATACTTTAGATAATGTAGTACTCGCTCGGCACATCGATGACGGTTCAAGCTGAGGTGAGGCCTGCACCCACTTCCTCATTATTCAATGGAAGAGTATGACAAAATGAAGTGCAGCACCAATTAAAAATGTGAATACTGCCCACAATGACCACTTTCAAGTCCTACAACAGTGTTATGCCAAGTAGTATATTACTTTGTTTTACTGGTCAATAGATTCATACCAGTAAAACAGTGTCCCAAAACAAAAAATATATCTAAAGACTCCATTTATATTACAAGACAATTGGTCCCATTAACTCTTAGGCCTAATTTTAAGCAAGAACAGGGACCATCAGGTTGGATGCCCCATTTACACTCCATTTCATTTTCAGCCCCAGTGAAGTCAACTGAGCACAAAATAGGGCAGGATATAAATCAAGTGTATGACCCAAATCCACCTTGCTCCTGTTAGGTTAAATTCAGGGCTAAAGCTTCAAATCTAGGTGGTGATGCAACTTTAAATTAAAAACCATATAAGCAAGCAATGCCATTTTGGCTGGTTGTGTTCAAGACTACTGCCTTGCGGTTATTACTGAGAAATCAATCAAAAAAGTAAAATTTCTGCAAACTCCTAGATTCCCACACATTAACAGTCACCAATAAACTAGAGCCACGATTACAAGTGGACAAATCATGAAAAATGGTTACTAAAATACGGACAAAATTCTGGAATCTGGCGTGAAAAAAAATGACTACTTACTCAGGTTACCATAAGCTTTTATTATGCTGAAAAACCAAGACAAATTGATGCAATACAAAAAAGTACCAAAGAAAGAAATCTGCATAAAACTCAAGATTGCAAAACCACTCAACACCTAGAGAACTGGAATAGGTCATGCTCAACTCAACAACTTCAAAATAGGAGAACTAATGACAAAAGCAAAATGTAATTTTAGCCCTGCTTACAAACAGCTGATGTTGGCAGACACCTGGGGTGTGCAACAGTTGCCAATGGCAGATTATGTTTATCGCCTTCCAGCTGATGAACTTCAAATGCTGCTTCATACCTCCTTATCAAAGGACCCAATATACACCCAGAATTAAGTGCTATTCTTTCCTAGAGAAAGCAAGAAATTAAGAGCGCAGGCAAGTACAAGAGGCATAAGGGGAAGGTTATTTGTAGGTAGTTAATCCAACTTCCTGTGGCTCTTAAAAAGTGCTCATTCCAACAGAAGGTTTCAAAGCATGATAAAAAGAGAGGTTTGGACAGTTCACGCTTCCACAAGTGCTGAGAACACTTCAAGCAAGAGCAGAGTTACAAGATGGAAGTATAATTGGCCAAGGAGGATTCACAAGTATGAAGAGAAACATTAGAAACAAAGAAAATATGAAGGCATTGGCGCAGAACAGAGGAGAGTGCAGAGATGAGTGAAAATAATTTTCCATTATATTTATAAATTAAATCCCAGTGTGCAACTGTTGCCTCTTGTTATTGCACCATTTAAGTGTACCTGTAATCGCAGGTGACGCTGAAGCAGGTCAGACTGCTTCAATGATTGTATATCTCTCTCCCGGGGAGCTGAGGATCAACCAGACTGTTTGCAACCTGATGTCATGTTTGACCCCAAGATGAGCTTTCAACCATATATTTACACCATGCCTAAGACTGCACACTTCCATCTCCATAACCTCGTCTGAGTCCACCTTATGTGCTGCTGAAAGCCTCATCGATACCTGTTTACCTCTAGATTTGACTATTCCAATGCATGCCTGGCTAACCCCTCATGTTTTACCTTCCCTAAATTTGAAGTCAACCAAAACTCTGCTGCCCACGTTCTAACTCGTCCTAAGTTCCATCACCCATCTCTCCTGGGCTCACTGACCTACAGGTTAAACAATGCCTTGTTTTTAAAAATTCTCATTTTCAAATCTCTTCACAACATTACCTGTCCCAACCTTTATAATACCCTGCAGCTGCAAAACCATCATAGCTGCACTCCTCTAATTCTGGCCTCTTGAGTACCCTTTAACTTTAATTGCTCCACTATCTGTGGTCATGCCTTCAGCTGCCAAAACCGTAGGCTCAGGAATTCCTGCACCCTCTCTTGTTTCTGCACCTCTCTTTACCCCTTTAAGATGCTCCTCAAAACCTACCTCCTTGATCAAGCTTTTGATCATCTGCCCTAATACCTCTATGTGGCTCCATGTCAAATTCTGCTTTATAAGCATTCTTGAAGCACTTTGGGACATTTTGTATTTATCTAGCACTTTTATCAATGCAAGTTGCTGTTGTTATAATTGGAAAAAAGTAAACAAGGCGGGAATTGCTGCCTAGTGGTTTTGGTACTCAACCAGAAAACCAGAGGTCATGAGCACAAATCCCACCAATTGTGAAAATAAATTTAAT